>NC_140585.1:362896349-364139779 GCF_964204655.1 Triturus cristatus
GATACAAATCCTGACCCTAACGTTTCAAACACTTTGGCCTGTTCAGGCGTAACTGCCTTAACAGAGGTAGTTGACTATAAAATGATCCCAACCTTGGCATGTGGGGCGATTGCCTTAAAAAAATAACCTTGCTTCCTGTCTGGATAAACCACAATGCAACTGTTATTGACAACAATTTTATTTACCAGACTGCACCAGTTTATCATAAATCTGATTAGAATGAAATCTCACGAGACAACAACTAATTTTGAATACAAGCTTCTTAACATTGTGTGCCGAACTAAAGAGGGCCTCTAATGGATCGCAGAAATATTTCCCGTGGCAGATGATCCTACACGAGAAATCCTCTTGGAACAGTATTTTAATATATCATTAGCTAATTTAGGGGCCCGTGAAATTTGGAGGGTCAGTCTCCCTCCACAAATAATTATTAAGAATCCTGTTGAAACAGGCAAAAGTTATTTCAGCAGATGTGGATCTTAAGGACCTTGATAAAGAAAATTTCATGTTAAACTGACAGTTCCAATGTATGATCTCATGATGACACCAATCTATTTAAAACAACCAAGTCCAACGTATTATCGCCATGTATTTCCCTTTCAATCTTTTTTTGTAGTCTGTAGCACTCGAAGCACTTTGTAAATTTGAAAAATATTTTGTGGGGCAAAAACGTTATTGACTTTTATGATGGTTTGATGATAATCCAGCGATCTGGTACTAATAATTTTCCACAGACAAGGCCCAATTTCATTACCCAACAAGTCCCTTCATGCTGGGTTAGTGAATTACCAAAATTACCAAACTTACCAAAGTCCAATTTGTATCTTCATTTCTAGTATACCAATTATGGCGATGCGATCTTTAAATAGTTGACAAACTAATACCTGGTTCTAAAAAATACTTCATAAAATAAAACACCTCTTATAAAGACAGACTAACTAGTATATTTATAAATATTTATCTAAATAATGTGAAATAAATGCTCATCAATACCAACATACAGTACAAATCATCACAAGGTAACAATATTAGAGAAATAATGACAAAAACTCATCTCAAATGAAAGTGCATAAAGGAGTGGAAAGGCGAAGAGACAAAAGGTTCAGAGACAAATACATTGAAAAATGATTATGCAAATTTAGTTTCCAGTCTATACTAACCTAATTCGAAATAGGAAAATTACTCTCTGGCCATGAGAGCAGTAAGGCCCCTCAAGATGAGTTGAAGAGGCCAACATTAAGTCAGGAATCAGCAGACAGGAACAGCCAGCTCAGGAATAGGAGATAGCAACAAAGCCTGTCCTCGCACAGGTAGGAAAGCAAACCACCGACTAAACTAATCCCTCCCACCAGGAACCTCACTTATACCCTAAAACCTAGATGTCCAACAGAAGATTTCTCTGTCCTTGATTGGTTAAGGAAGGGGGTGTACTGTCACACCAGTCTTTTCATGCCCATTTCACTCAATGTTTTATTGTTTATTTATTAAATGTTTCTACTTCCACCCTAAGAAATACAAATCCAAGCCATTGTCATAATATTCACTTCCTTCACTCCAGTCATGTAGCAAATTCTGTGTCACATCTATCCTCTTGTGGCGCGTAGAGAGGAAATGTTCCTCCACTTGATGAATATTTGTTTTCTTCATGCAAACTCTTAGCAGGTACACAGGACTCATGAAGGATATTGATCTTCCACTTATCCATCATCACCTTCAACAGCAGTCTTACGAGGCCCAGTAGCTGGTGCCCACTTTATTCAAACTTTTTCTCAGTTCAGTCTCGTGTTCAACTCCTTCAGAATATGTAGCTTCAGACTATATGCTTTCACGTTCTACAGTTTCTGGCTCTTCTCGCCTCCCCACCAGTTGCTGCTCTTCTTCTTCTTGTCTTTCAAGTGGACTTGGAACTCTTCTTATATGACTTGTGTGTATCCAGTTCGGCAAGCCGCTACACCTCACTGCTGTCATTGTCACCAGTATTACCTGGTAGGGGTCATGCCATCTGGGTTCCAAACACAACTTTCTCACATGCTTCTTCACCGGGATCCACTCCCCGGGACTTAAATCATGTTCTTGATCTTGTTGTGTTGCAGTTGCAACTTATCCAGCTTGATGAGACACAGAACACACCACATCAGCCAATCCTTTGCAATAATCAAGCGCTAGATCCTCAGTAATATTCATCAGTTGATTTGCTGGTACAATCGTCTATCTCATTGCTTTCCCCATTATAACTTCATGAGGGGATAATCCAGTTTTTTTATCCGAAATGCTTCTCAGACTCATCAATGCCAAGGGTAAAGCATCTGGCCATTTCAGTACTGGATATGTACACACCTTTGACAGTGTGGATTTGATAGTGCCATTAATTTGCTCGACCACACCTGAGGCTTCTGGTCGATAGGCACAATGCAGCCTTTGCTCAATTTGTAATGTTGAACAAATCATCCAAATTATTTCATTATTAAAATGTGTACCTCTAGCCGTTTCTAAAGAGACTTGAAATCCAAATCTAGGGATGATCTCTCTCAAAAGCAATATAGCCACTGTTAAACTATCATTTCTTCTTGCTGGATATGCTTCAATCCAATGAGAAACAGACAAATACCAACCAACATATAGTTCAGTCCATTATAAGGAGATAGCTCAATGGAATCCGCCTGTAACCCAGTAAAGGGTTGTGCTGCTTTTCCAATCCGTCCCCAACTAACAACAGTCTTTCTACCTGGATTCTGCTGCTGGCATACTACACATCTCTGGCAAAGACTCTCTGCAGTAAACCTGAACTTAGGATTGTACCACGACTGTTTGAAGAGTCTAATCATAGCATCTCTTCCCACATGTGTTACTCAAAGGTACATCCTTGCCACTTGAGAAAGTAAACAGTCTGGCATTAGTGGTCTATCATCCACATACACCCATACTTCATCTTCAGGTCTCCTTGTACAACCTGATTTAATTCAAATGTCTTTTCTTCTTTACTTGCTTCTTTTTTTTTACAGAGATTTATATAGCGCAAACTTGACCCGGGTATCAGAGCGCTTTACATAGCACCAGTTACGTTACATGAGGACACACGTTCAATTTTGTTTGGCACGGGGAGATTAAGTGATTTGCCCAGAATCACAGGATGTTCAGCGTCATTGCCGAGACTCGAACCCAGTTCCCCAGATTCGAGGTTGATGCCCTAGCCGTTAGGCCAACTCCTCTCCACTTGTTCCTGCAACTGTCTAACTTCCTCCCATGTTTCTACAGAAGTGAACATTAAGTGACAATTTGTATTCTTTTTCGCTGCTCCTTTGTTAATCGAAACCAAATTTTGTGCACAGAAATGAGCCACTTGGTCTGCGTATCTGTTCCGACTGATCACATAATAATTTCCTGATTTATGTGCTGGACATTTGACCAGTGCTATATCTTTGGGCAGTTGTAATGCATTCAGCAAATCTTTTACATCTTTGCTATTTCTAATCGGGCATCCTGAGGAAGTCAGAAATCCATGTTGCATCCACACTTGACCAAAATCATGCACCACCACGAAACCATATTGACTGTCCGTAAATATGGTTACTCTCACATTTTTGCCAGTTATGCAAGCCCTGGTCAAAGCGACCAATTCAGAAATGTGGGCTGAATGTATCCCTCTTAGACAAGAACCATGGCCACTGTACATACTGCATATGAAGCGTGCAATATACCCTTTTCGTCTCTCAGACAGGAACCATCTACAAACATCACACAATCGGATTCTGACAATGGTGTATCTTTTATGTCAGGCCTTGGCTTTGTACATAACTCTGTCACATCCAAACAATCATGATCTGCTTCATCTTTTACTCCTTCACAAGTTGAACTCGGCAACAAAGTCGCTGGATTCAGTGTCGTGCATCTTGTTACTGTCACATTCTCTGCACCCAAGATCGCTCCTTCATATCTAGTCAAACGACTACTCGTCATATGCTGTGTTCTTGTCCTTGTCAGCAAAATCCCAACAGAATGTGGCACATACACTCTCACTGGATGTCCCATCACAATTGATTCACTCTGCTCCAGACTCACACAAGTGGCAGCCACTGCTTTCAAACAACCTAGCAATGCTGCAGCCACCGGGTCCAAAGTAGCAGAGAAATATGTCACTGGACGACGCGCCATTCCATGTGTCTGTGTCAAAACTAAAAGTGCACATCCATTCTTCTCACAACAGAATAATGCAAAATCTTTACAATAATCTGGCATTCCCAGCGCAGGTGTTCGACAAAGACTATCTCACAACTCAACAAAAGCCTTCATGCTTTCTTCATCCAATTGGATCGAATAGACTACATCTTTGTGATTCAATCTCTGTAATGGCTTGGCTATCAGTGAAAATCCACTGATCGACTGTCTGCAGTATCCAACCAATGCCAGAAACATTCAAACTTCTTTCTGTGTTCTGGGAGGACCCATTTGCAAGATCACAGCAATTCGATCTTGTGATACTTTCCTGACTCCTTTTTCAATTTTGTGTCCCAAATATAGAACCTCTTTCTGACAAAACTGTAATTTTATGCTGGTGAGACTTTATGCCCACCTACTGCCAAATGCTTCAGTAGAGCAATCGTATCTGTCACACATGCTTCTCGTGTCTTTGATGCCACCAGTAGGTCATCAATATATTGCACCAATACTGAGTCTTCTGGCATAACCAATGACTCCAGGCACTTTTTCAGAATCTGATTGAAAATTGAAGGACTCTCTGTGTATCCGTGAGGAACTCAGCACCATGCCAAAACACAATCTCCGAACCGGAAAGCAAAAACATATTGGCTATCCGGATGCAAAGGTACTGAGAAAAATGCTTGGCACAAATAAATCACTATGAACCATTCCGCATCACAGGGAATATGGTAAAGAATCACTGCTGGGTTTGGCACTGTCGGACAACAAGGTACCACAATGTTATTAATCTTCCTCAAATCTTGCACAATTCTATACTTACCGCTCGGTTTCTTAATTCCCATAATAGGTGAATTACAAGGACTCCCTAGTATCTCTCTCAGAATAGCTTGTTCACTCATTTGCTTAATTACAGGAGTAACTCCTGCAATGGTCTCAGGACTCATTTTATACTGTTGTGTGTTTTCGGAAATTCTGCACCTTGGTTGACCAAAATTTGAATATGATCAACACCCTTCATTAATCCGATGTCTTTCCCTGTAAAATCCCACACATCAGTCGTCACTGTATCTCTCAATTCAACAGGAAAATCCTTCGCTGTAAATAAAGGATACAAATCATTCACTTCTGTCCCTTGCCTTGCTAACATCACCTTGAAAGCAACATCCTCACCTGGTGTTAGAAAAGCAATGCCATCTTGTGTACAATAGATGGTGCAATTAATTTTACACAATAAGTCCCTACCTAAAAGGTTCACTGGACTTGTATCACACACCACAAACCGATGCAAATCTCTAAACTTCCCAATATGAACTTCCATTGGTTTGGTCACTGGAGTCTTAATATACTTATTTGAGACTCCTACAACTTGGATAGTTTCTCCCGAGGGGGTGTAGGTTTGGAATTTCTGCTGCTCTGACAGTAGAACGGGTAGCACCATTGTCTAGAAGGAATGTAATATCATTACCTTCCACTTTCCTATCCACAAAAGGACTTGATTGATCTACCTCTAGAGATGTGCCAAGTACGCACTCTTCCTTCCCCCTGAGGCACTGACATTGAGACGAATCCGAATCACTGTCAGGACACTGTAACCAATATTGCAAAACCATCTGTACATTTTGATTCTTACCAACTTGTTCACCCACATGAAATCCAGTGTTCTCACTGTATCTCTGTACTTGAACATTCACATTATTTGGCATAGGAGCTTGAGGCACTTGTACATGTTGTACCTGCTGTACCTGCGGTGTAACTACCTGTGGCTTTTGCAGCTGTTGTTGATTCACAACCACCTCATTCTGCATCTGTGTATTGAAATTTTGAACCATCCCATTATTTCCCAACAATAACTTACACTCGTTCTTCCAATGTCCTAACCTTCCGCACGCATAACAAGGAAATGTTCTTTTCATCTCCTCTTTATTATTTTTACCTTTTACTGGTAACTGCACTTGAACACCACCATTCAACAACATTCATACTAGGTACCTGACCATTTTGGAAATTCTGATTCTGCCCTTTGATTTGAAAACCTGTTTGAGAACAATCAACAAAATTCTGCTGTGCCGCTTTCACCTGTGCCCACATCATTTTCTCTTTCAATTTCTTATGTCTAGATTAAATATTATTACTACAAAACTTTGCGTACCTCAGAATTTCATCCATTGTCTTGTTTTGCCAACAAATCAAATACTGCTGAATCATATTACTAATCTCAGGTTTCAATCCAAATACAAATTTATACACAAAATGTCCCATATCTTTATCAGTTATACATTCAAAACCACTATACTGTTTGAACACTTGTAAAAGTCTATCACAATAAGCATGTACTGATTCTTTTGGCTCCTGTGTCGTCCTGTCAATTTTAACCCCATCTGTTACCTTTGGGGAAACCTTACTCTTCAAATAAGTAATCACTTGATTATATTTCTTCATCACCTCTTCTGAAGGTGCTCCAGTTTTAACATCTCTAGGATATTCCTCTTTCGGCCAATCGACTGCAATCTTACAATCAATCCATAAATCAGCTGGAACTACAATATCAAACAAACCATCCAAATCTTTCAACAAGACCTTTGAGACCTTTACAAACCTCTGTACCTGTTAGTACCACTCAACAGGCTTTTCTCTCAATCTGGGAAATTAATCCGTAGAAGACAATATGTCCTATCATGACCAAGGAATGTGAACATATCCACCACCTGGAACTTCTCTCATTGGAAATATCATTTTAGTATGTTCTGTTTCTCTTAACGGAAGCAAAGGAGATGCAGTCACACCTTTACTTGCAAGTGTGTCTTCTTTCTTTTTCGCCCATCTACCTTTCCATCGTTCTAATTCACCCCATCTTTTCAGAGTATTTATCAACTCCTTTATTTGTAATCTTTTACCAGATGCATTCAAACTCTCCAAATCCTTATTGCTAAAACCCAAACAATATGTCTTTTGTAAAGCTTTTGATTTTTCAATATACACTCCATATTCCTGTGCAGTCTCTGCCAACCTTTTATGCCAATTTTTTGCTTTCAACGTAACATTCTTACACTACAATAACAACTCATCATCCTGATATTTACTCAATCTCTCCAGACTTATTGTACCAATAATCATTTCTTCCAGATCTACTCTTAACCTACCTATATCTCTACTGGGTTTGGACTTACTAGGTGCCATTCCTTTTATCCAATCATCCAACTCCTCTGGCGAAGGTCCCACTGAATTCCCTGATACTGAAGTCATTTCCCCAACGTTCGGCATTAATTTCCTAGGATCTGATGGAGCATGGTGGTGTTCTAAATTGTAGGGGTGCATCATAATTACGGATAGTCCGCACCCACATATATTCTTGTGTTGTATTAACATGTGGGCATCAGAAATGTGGTGTAATAATGATGTGATGTTAAACGATAGAAAAGTATCTGTGCCACGCAAGGAGAAACAAAATGACATTTATGTCTGAATTTGTAACCCTTGATATATTGGAGTTGCCTAATGAGAAGCTTATGTGTAGTAAAATGCATTTTTGGTTTAAATGTGCACCAAGATGAAAATTGCACGAAGAAATAATGAGTGATGCTTAATATGTAATAATTGTACATGTTTGAAAGCAAGACGCTATTAACATATGTGTGATTAAATGCGTAAAGGCCTAAAGAGAAAATGTTCACATTACTCTGTGAAAAGGCCTATTTGCTTATTCTTATGATGGCCAAATTGTGCAGGCCTGAAAATGTAATTTCCCTGGTAAGCTCTCGGATTTAGATGGTAGTCAGTAAATTTCATGTGCACGCAGAAATGTTCTGTTCTCACATTTCAGTTGCAGGTGGAAGAAGCTGCCTTTGTTAGTCTTTTGTTTTAAGAGTTAGGCATGGAGGCGAAGGGAAACAATGTAAACAGGATATCGATAATTGGGAGCCGGTGCTCCTTCTTGCTGAGGAGGCCTGGGAACCAAGGTCAACGGAATACACATGGAGAAGACAATGGAAAACTACCTAGGAGAGGTGTCCGTTAATATGAGGTGATCTGTGGGCATGTTTTGCCCTTTTTGCATTTTGTATTAGGGAAAGTGCCCCGAGGGAGGAGAGGCAGAGAGTGTTAGAGAGGTAGAAGGAGGCAGGATGAATTAGGAGAAGGGGGTTAGAGGATTGATCAAGGCAGAGTATCTTAGAACGAGCTCAGTTGCTTTAGTCATCTAACTTACATTGTGAATGTGCTTCTTAGGAAGTCTTCACAAGCTGACACTTTTACCGACTTTGCCTGGGAAATATTAAGTAGGGATGTCACTTTAGAGATAGTGTAGGGATAGTCTAATGCTTTTCACTTTGCAGTCACAGATGAAGTTTGACTTGAATGTTGGAGCAGTCCTGGCTTGTGTTTTATTTTTAGAGTTGTTTATTCTTTTTATGATCCATCTGAGCAGATTTATACATAGGTTTGGTTTTGTATTAGTTACCATGTATTTCTACAACCTCGTCTTGAGGTGCCTGTATATTCAGTTGTTTTGGCTTTGTAATAAATCCCCTAAACTGAAGTTGGAGTCCGTGGTCCTTGAGTCCTGATTAGTTTTGGAAAGTTAATTTTTGTGATGCATTGTTTCTCCCCTTTACACTTCTCAGCAGGTAAAAAGAGACATCAACCTAGGGTTCCTTGTTAACATTTCTGTAGTGGAACCCAGCCTTATCAGTTGGTAGCGAGAGTACGGTTACCTCTGTAGTAAGGGGAGAAGTTAGGGAAAGGTTAGAAAAAAACCCATAGAGCCCAAGAAATAGTTGGCCAGCAGACCGAGAGAAGAGAACGACGGTATTTGGCAGAGACCGACGGAGAGTGCCGGCGCGGCGGAAGCAGCAGTTCACGGAGGAGTGGGTATGAATAGTGATGGTGTTAGATTGCGGCGATGATTTGATTGTGTGATGTCTTGCGGAGTTGGAATGAGAGTTGAGTGATTGTGGTTTCGGACTGTGAGTGCACACGGTCCATGTGATTTCCTGATGTCAGGCTTGATGAATAGCCTAAGATCCCGGGATAGATAAATTGTGGTGTAGAAAATACCCAGAGCTGTAATTGTCGACCATTAATTGTGGGAGTCGTGAGACGTCATCGACAAACCCAACCGAGATAGGGAACGAGAGAGGGAGTGTTTGAGTGACCAACGCAGGTCATGGGTTACTGTGTATGTAAATCGAGTGATTGGATCCTATCAACTATTTATGTGACCGTCCGGCCGTTCGTGGGCAGATGGTTGATGTCAGTTGTCCGGTCGTTTCGCAGACAGACAATTGTCAGACTGAGGTAGACAATTACGAGTGACTGTCCAGTTGTATGGTGGACAGACAGTCGATCAAATGATTGTCCGGTCGTTTGGTAGACAGACAGTTACTTGTTTTATGAGTGAGACATGCAAAAGTGTTTGAGACAAATTGGGAGGAGGGGAACTGCTGAGTGTGGCGGGAGAGTGACGTCAAAGTGTGCCGCACTGTGATAGGTCTGTTAGTGTAAAGCCGTGCTGGTATTGGTGGATTGACATCAGGAAGTAAAACGAAAACATAGTGGGTCGATTTCATCATGAAATGTTTTAAGGTATTGAGAGATCTTTGTAGGGGAGATAGAGGCGTGGTAACTCGAGTGGGGAAAGAGCACTGCCCGAGGATACCCCAGCTCATTACATGAGCTCCATACTATTCTTTGGCTTCAGAATTGGCAAAAGATGACTGAAAACGAGGGAGATTTGGCTTTTCCACGTTATGGTTCATTCAGATTTGATGTGTTGTATCACTTGAATTCGGTGATGGCTGCATTGCGGCCTTCACCCAGACCAACACAGTTTGAGGCACTGGATGCATGGAAAAGAGCAGCGCATGCAAGGAAAAGAGATCGAGGTCAGGAAAGGGTGAAGAAGTCAATCAGGGCATTTCAAGATGCACGGTAGGATACATTGAAGAAGAGATGGAGGATAGACACCATTGAGGGAGATAGGTTGTTTTCCGTGTTGGTAAAGGTCGGAGATGCCCAGAAGAGAAGAGAAGAAGAAGATGATAGCGACACAGATGTCGTTTTTCGAGACCTTTGATGAACTCGATTCAGATCCATTGCAAAGACAGTGCCTGAGGGGGAAGGAAGACTGTACCCTTGGAGCAGTCTTGGAGGTAGATCAGAGAGGACTGTATGTAGAGGCGGATGTTGATGGTCACCCAACTACCTTTTTGGTTGATACAGGTGCTACCCGTTCTACTGTGAGATCTGCAGTCGTTCCCAACTTACCCCTCTTGGGACAATCGATTTAAGTCGTAGGAGTGGCGAATAAGAAAATGACTAATCTATTGACTGAACCAATACCTGTGAGAATAGGAACCTTTCATGATCGACACCAATTTGTGGTATGCGATTCAAGATCAGTCTGTTTGTTGAGTCGGGATCTTTTGTGTGAGTTGAATTGTACCATCTATTGCACGCCCAAGGGAGTAGAGCTACAGCTTAGTGATGATGATTCTACATTTAAGGTGGTAAATCAGAATTTATGTACAGAGGAATTTCCTATGTTGACAGTTGAGGAACTCCCACTCGACCTGAGGGGCTCTGTCTCTTTGGACGTATGGGATTTCACGGGGTAAGAAATAGGACTGATCAAGTGAGTTGAGCCAGTTAAGATCCAAGTCAAATCCAATGCTGAGTTTCCAAGAATACCTCAGTATAATCTGTCACCGGAGACGATTGCAGGTATCAAGCCTGTGATTGAGTCTATGATTGAACAGGGAATTCTGTAGGAAAGAATGGGGAGTCCATGTAACTCACCGATCATGGGATTGCAGAAACCGAGTGGGAAGTATGGAATTGTTCAGGACCTGAGAAAGATCAATATGATTTTGGTCCCATGTTGTCCTGTGGTACCGAATCCATCTGTGATCCTGTTTCAGATCCCATGTGAAGCTGAGTGGTTCACAGTGATTGATTTGTTTCAAACATTCTTTTCGATACCATTGCATGAGGATGATAGCCAATTTGTATTTGCTTTCCCGCTGGGAGATCGTGTGTTAACATGGTGTTGTATCCCTCAAGGGTATACAGAGAATCCATCGATCTTTACTAAGCTCTTAAAAAAGAATCTTGAGAGTCTCGTACTGCCACAGAATTCCGTTCTCGTGCAGAACATTAACAGTCTTCTGATCGCGTCCGAGAGAGAGGATGCTTGCAGGATCGATACTGTTACCTTACGGAATCATCTAGCAGACAATGGACACAAGGTGTCACCGAATAAGCTACACTACTGTTTGCCCAAAGTTCAGTATTTGGGGCATCGAATCGAGAAAGGCAAGAGGAAGGTGTCACCAGATCGAATTGGGGCAATCATAAACAAGACTGTTCCTACCACTCAAAAGGAAGTTAGGATGTTTTTGGGGATGGTCAGATACTGTCGCCAATGGATTCCCAATTTTTCCTTGAAGGCAAAGCCTTTACAGAGGCTGACGCACAAGGATGTGAGTGATCCAGTACCGTGGGATCATGACTGTTTGGTTGCGTTTTTGGAGTTGAGAGAGAGCCTATGTTGTGCTCCAGCCCTGGGGATGCCAGACTACAACAAGTTCTTTTCATTGTTCTGTTATGAGCGAGAAGGTTGCACTTTGTCAGTCCTAACTCAAAGACATCAAGGAGTCCGTAGACCAGTTGCTTACCTTTCAGCTACTTTAGATCCAGTAGCTTCAGCGTAGCCCGGATGTCTCAAATCCTTTGCTGCAATCGGTGTCAGCATTGAGAGATGTGAGAGTATTGTTATGGGTCATCCACTTACTATTTTTGTTCCACATTCCGTTGAGCTCCTGATGACGAGAACTAAAACACAACATATGACAAATAATAGATTTACCCGTTATGAGCAGGTTATACTTGCTTCAGAGAATGTGACTCTGAAATGTTGTTCTGTCCTGAATCCAGCTTCTTTAATACCTTTACCAAATGTTGATGATGAAGATTGTGAGGACCATGATTGTCTCGATGTGACTGAACTTCGCACCAAACCGAGGCCTGACATTGTTGATGAACCCTTACTTGAGTCTGATAAAATCTTTTTTATAGACGGTTCATGCTTAAGATACAATGTAGGCCATTTGAGAGCAGCATTTGCTGTGTGTACCATTTCTGGGTTGTGGAAGCTGCTTGTTTATGGGGAGTATACTCCGCATAGGTAGCTGAAATCATTGCTCTGACTCATGCCTGTTTGGCTGCTGATCAAATCTGAATCAATATTTACACCGTCAGTATGGGTTCGGTGTGGTTCATGTTTCAGACAGCTATGGTCACAGAGAGGTTACCTAACATCATCAGGCTCTCGAATTAGGAATGGGGAATATGTAATGCAATTGTTAGAAGCTTTACAGTGTCCACAAGAAATTGCTGTGGTAAACAGCCCATGGGAGGGGAAATTACTTTGTCTCTCTGGGAAATAGATATGCCGATAAAGTTTTTTCACTGGAGATTATACAGGAGAGAGCCCAGAAAGAACCGAGCTCAGCATGATGTTAGCCATGGCAGACACCTGGGATGAGCTCAAGCGTCTGCAGGGAGAAGTTTCAGAAGAAGAAAAAGCTGTGTGGATCAGAGCAGGATGTGAGATGAAGGGATTTGGGTTTCAAATGATGGTCGAGCAGTGTTGCCAGATGACCTATTAAGTCCTTTGGCAAGACAGATACATGGGGGATGCTATGGTGCGAGTGTTCAGACAGACGTGGTATAATCCACGGTTCAGTGCATTTGCTGAAGCAGTGTGTCATAGGTTTGTCACTTGTCAGCAGATGAATGCTGGGAAGAAGACTGTGGTTGCTTTGAGTTATATTGGAAGGTCTGGAGGGTCTTTCAACAGGATACAGCTTGATTTTATCGAGATGCCTAGGTGCAATGGTTTGACGTATGTTTTGGTTGTGGTGTGTGTTTTCTCACAATGGGTGGAAGCTTATCCAACAAGAAGGTGTGATAGCCTTACAGTAGCAAAGTTGTTGCTTAGGGAGCTGATACAGAGGTTCGGTTTTCCAACTTCATTGGAGTCGAATAGAGGAACACAGTTCCACAGTGAAATCATGAAATTACTTTGTGCTGCCTTAAATGTTGATCAGAGACTGCATTGTAGCTATCGACCAGAGGCTTCTGGTATCGTGGAACAGATTAATGGGACTTTGAAAATGAGAATAGTAAAAGTGTGTTCATCTACGTCTCTGAAATTACCTGATGCATTACCACAGGTGTTGATGAGTCTTCGCAGTACACCTGATAGGAGGACGGGTCTTTCACCCCACGAGATCTTGATGGGGAGGGCTATGCGGTTACCAGCAGTGCCGTCTTCAGCCTTGATAAACATCACAGATGATTTGATCCTTGACTATTGCAAAGGACTGGCTGATGTGGTCCGTTCTGTGTCTCACCAGGTGGAAGTTGCAACTGCCCCGACCTTGAGGGACCTCTGCCATGACTTGTGTCCGTGTGATTGGGTGCTAGTTTGTAAGCACGTGAGGAAAAGTTGTCTCGATACCCGTTGGAGATGTCCTTACCAGGTAATTCTGGTGACAAATACAGCAGTGAAGTGCGGAGGCTTGCCGAACTGTATCCATGCCTCCCATACTCACAGAGTTTCAGAACCCCTGGAAGAAACAGCCCCTCTTGTAGAAGGAAATCCAGCTGTGGCAGCAAGGCCACTTGGGAGGGCAAGCCAAGCTGTGGGGGTTGCTGATGAAGCTGGTCCACCAGAACAGGCTGAGATTGGTTACGCTACACAAGACCCAGGTATTGACTCTGAGGGAGAAGGTAACGTTGAGAAAGGTATATAGTCAGACTCAGCTGAAGTAACTGGTGTGCAAGCTGGTCGGGGGCAGAGGAGAAAAGCTGGCGCTATAAAAGAATCGTGGCCTGGGAGACAAGGAAGGCTGAATCCGACCCTAGCTCCTGAGAGAGATCTTGCTCCTGTGTCAGAGACTTCTGAATCTGAACTGAGTGAAGTAGAGCAAGCTCAGGAGTGTCCAAGAAGGTCAAGGAGAGTAAGAGTGCCTTGTCAAAAATACGCCATTGCGGAGTGGACTAATCTGGTAACAGATGCCGGGAGTGGTGTGGACCGAAAGACTGAGGTCTTCACGAGTGGGCAGCAGAATGCACAAACTGAAATTCGAGGTGGGATTGATAGTTCCTGGATTGGAAATAGAGGGAGAACTGACGGATTGTGATCCTACAGGAATTGTCCTTTCTGACTTTTGCCTATCAGCCACCAGCTCAGGAGATTGCAGCTGTTCGTCATGAAATATTACAGGGGCTGTTAATCGAAATTGGATCTGAGCTTGTAAGAGACTGTAAATAAACTGTGATCTGTAAATAAATGTCTCAAAGAAGATAACCTAGGTCTGAGTGGAAGAAGAACACATTTAGGGTGTTTCCTGTAGAAGAAGAAAGAGGGCTAGGGAAATCTCTTTGAACTATGTAAATAAGATTGGAGGAACTGAACTGTGAACGAATTTCCAGAACTTTGATGAGCTGTGTTTGAACTGTTTGAGCAGCAATCCGAGGAGGAAAAGAGACTCTTGTGTATCCTCTTATTGAGCTGTATCGACAAGATAAAGATGGAGTCTGGAAATTCGAACCGTAGGTCAAAGTGTGTGATAGGTATATTTATTGTAGGAGTGATAATATCAATATTAGTTGTTGTTGTATCTGTAATCTTTTCACACGATGCAGAGGTGGGGCAAGTGGGGGTACAAGGGACGTCCATACCTACTACTTCTAGCACCAAAGAGGGTATCGTAGGAGCTGAGAAAGCTATGCTCGATCAAACTAGTCGTATGTTGCATATGGATTTGTCTAGAGGTGATTACACACTTAATGCCTATGTGAAGCTGCTCTATGAGTAGCCCTGGGCGTAGGACTACACTACGCTCGCTCGCGAATTGCACGTAGCACAGTGCAAAATCGCGTAGCTCGCGATGAGAAACTTCCAGTCCACGTTGAGAAAACTGCCGCTCGAGTACAAATCTACTCGAGCAGCAGAAAACGACCGCTTGCACTGTGCAAGATGCCATTTGCAATGATTGCACAGTGCGGACAAGCATTCAGCACTGTGCAATCAGTGCAAACAGCATTTTTCCTACCGCAGTACGCAGCTCGCGTAGTTTGCGTAGTGCAAAGCGCACTTCGCATAGCGTAACGTAGCGCTACTATGCAAACTACACCCAGGGTTATATATGAGTACGAGAATACGATGGATATGAGAGAATGTTATGTATGTATGCAGTTGCCTGCATCTGTAGAGGAAGTTATTCAATGCCATCATCTCCCTTTAACGTATGGTATTACTTGTAGTTTATTGCTTAGTATGTTTTATGATAAGGGACACTATGGGGGATATTCTCAAGAACGGGTGATATACATCGCAAAATTAGCTTAACTCAACTCTTCACATCGCAGTCTATTGCAGTAAAATAACTCTGTGTCAACATGGTATTCTCAAGCTGGCGGTACCATGCGATAGGCCCACGACAATGCATCAAATGTCTGCGATAAAGTCAACGCGACGCCGCAAAAATCCGAAATACGAACGCCAAAAAAACTGCGATGAGGCCATTCACGATACAAAATCCACGAAAAACAGCCACAGGCCTGCAATTCCCACACGTCATGCGGGAAAATGCACTATAAAAGCAACCAAAAAAACGGAGGAAAAAAGAAACTGCATAGCACTATGGATGCACCCGGACTGAGTGCAGAGGCCAACGCGAACCCCACTTGCCCCACAGACCACCAGCAAGAAACATCGGGGTTGGGGTAGGGCAAGGAGAAGAGGAAGACTGGGTACAGTCCACAGGAAAACCAGATCGCGTCACGGAGGAGGCCAAGAGGCGCTGGCATGATGTGAAAAGCAAAACCAAGCACAAACCCGCTGCCAACAGGAAGGCAGCAACGGCGACAGGAGGTGGGAGTCCTGCACCACAGGAGGAGCAGGAGGAAATGGAGGCCACAGTCATTAGTGTGGATACGGTGCAAGGAGCCGGAAGTACGGACACAGCTCTATAGGACCTGACACAACATCAACAGGGTGAGCAACAACCAGGGACTGAGGGGACAGGGGGGGAGATGGCCACAATGGCACACATGCACACATGCACAACGATGTGTAGCACACTGCACACCCACAATGACCCTGGATCATGTCCCTGATCCCCGTGGCACACTGCAGCACACACACATACATAGCAAGAACAGCACATCCCATGACAATGTGGTACAAAGTGCAACACTGACACTGCAGAACAAAGGACACAACTGGGTCCGCCCATGCGCAGAAACAGGCCAACCGCATCTAACATAGCAGGAAACAGTGAGTCTGAAATGTACGTGTACAAGCTCACATCTGTCATGTAGTCCAATGTCCACTGTCCCGCATCAAATATTCAGCACCTCCAAAACATTCACAATGTACATTGTCATACAGTCTGCATGTAAACAAGAACAATGCGCAAACATACATGTCACTACAATGTCAATATGCATCTCCCCTTCACATTGCAGAGGGATAAACAACACCTCCAGCAGAGCAGACCAGACAACTCATCAGTGATGCTGGAGAGGACCACCTCCGACACCGATGCCCTGCAACAGCTCATGGACATCTTAGGCAACCCACCCCCAGGAGCAGGGCAGTCAAGCTACATAGAGGAGACCCTAGCCCCTGCACAGACCACACAGCAGGAAGCACATGCCACCACGGCTGGCTCCCAACACCCCACCGTGGCACACATCGCATCCCACTGCCAGGTGTCAGATTCCCAAAAGGAGGTGGCCGAACAGGTGCGGGTGGGGTCAGTGCTCATAGAAGCCGAACTGGGCCACATATGTGGGTTTCTAAGTCCCATCAGGGAACACGTACACCCCAAAAAGGAGACCCACACTGCGACAGAGATACATGCATTTGCACATGTCCTGTAATGATCCACGCCCAGAGCCCAGGAATCATCATTCACACAACCACGCCGGACCTCTATACGATGGCCCAGTCCACTCCTCTTACGTATTGATTGGGTGACGACAAAGCTACATGTCCAGGGTCTCACCCTCTGCCAGCGGGGACATGGTTGCGACCGCTGTATACAGCAAAATGTAATGTTGTAGGCCCCGGGGCCCTCATGCATACATCATGACCACACGGATACACGCAGATAGTTTGTGGAACTGGCTACGGCCACGTGCGCTCGGTCCCTTTATTGGCAGGGTCACATGTACAGTGACGTCTGTGCTGGATGGGTGTGGGGTGAGTGTAAGCCAGCCCACAAGGAGTTGTTGGTGCTAGCAACAACTACAACACTGAACACTATTAAAACGGAAACAGAAAACACCAGCATTACAGAGACAACTGCGGAGCATCATGGTGGTAGCCGGAGCAAGTACAGAGGTCACCCAATGAGCAAACAGAGTGTCCATGAGCTGTGGTGCACTGAGTTAGTGGCACCTGTAGTGCTGAGCAGGGTATCAGGCAGATGATGGCAGCCATGACAGATGTGAGCAACTCTGATAGTCTGGCAGTAATACACTCTGACTCTGGCAGTTGGCCTTTGGAGGTGGTCCTGGTGGTGGTGGCATGTGCTTCCTGCGGTGATGCGACGTCCGGGCCGGTCAGGACTCGATTTGATGTGTGAGCCCTGGTGGTCCGCAGTTGAGGCCGGAGGTAGCAGACAGCGCGGGCCAACCGCTGTTCAGCGAGCTCCTCATGGGACTCTAACACACGACGTTGAAATAGCATGTGGGAGTGACTTGTAGTTGACAGAGGTCGAAGCACCAGAGGCGAGCAGGTGTTCAGTCAGCGACGATGACGTGTCCTGCCTGATACGGACTGAATTGGATTGGTGTGAGGCCTGCTGGACCGCAGTGTAGGCCAAAGGCGTAGTCATCAAGAGCCCACAGACACGTGTGGTCAGGATGCTATGCACAGACTTGGTGTCACCACATCGAAAGGAGTATAGTGATTTAAACTCTGCAGTAATGTGTGTGCTCGGACATTGTATAATCAAGACTTAGTCCCAAATGTGTGACCTACTCGACCGCAGTGTAGGCCAGAGGCAGCGGTCAGCAGTGGCCCACAACCACGTGTCGTAGGCTCGCGATGCACACAGTTAGTGACACCAGGGCAGTTGTCGGTAGTGTTAGATCACCTCCGTAACGATGAACCTTTTTCCCTCCAGACTGAAATGCGTCATCCTCTTACACCTCTCCTTGCGTGCATTGATATGTACTCTGCCATTGCATAATCAAGACTCAGTTCCAAATGTTTGACCGACCTGGCAGCTGTGTAGGCCGGTGGAGTATTTAAACGAGAAAGGAGGACAGCGGGCCTGCATCGGGGAGGCTGTGATGGTCTGAAGAGGCTGCTAAGCTCGCGGGCCTCGGGCTTGGGACTTGCGCCGGCACGTGGTCGGCCCTCCTTGACACACGCCGGTGTCGGCAGGTGAGCAGTGAGGCCTGGCTGGGTGGAGGCGGGCATGACGGATTGGAGACAAGCAGACTGGGGTGCAGCAGGCGCACAGGATCGCAGGCAATACCGCTCACGGCGGCGATGGCCTTGTGGCGGGCTGGGAAGTGCCGCCCTGGCAGAGACATTAGGAATTCAGGAAGAGAACCACGCCCAGAGATACGTGCTTTTTATTCACACCTCTACACTGGCGTACGCCGAGCCAGCCCACTCCGCACATGCCTACAGGGGGGATGTCACAAGCTACATTTTTGTGATCTTCCCCACTGGCTGGGGTGACATGGTTGCGTCCACTGCCCACTACACTCCATACACCAGAAGTGCATGTAGACATGGATATGTCTGTGGTCTGCATACTGAATTCTGTCCAGCACATCTCCGCCACACTTGCCATTGTGTACCTTCCGTCGCACATGCCTGGCTCCCACATCTCCCCACATTCCGCTATTGTGTGGCTAAGGTGCCATGCAGTTGATGGCTCATGTACATGGCTAGCCCGGGTTGCCACAGTAAGTTTTGCTGTCGTGTCTGGTGGGTGGGCATGTTGTTTGGCATGTTGACTGTGAGTCTGTGACGTGTGCATTCCCAGAGTTGTGATTTGCATGATTGTGGAGTTGGGGGGTGTGGTGTGTTTATTTGGTACTTGCCAATGAGTGGTGCATTTCCATGGGTGCCATCCTGTTAGCGCTGGTTGATGATGGACTGTGGGTAGGGGTAGGAATCATGCACACTGCCTGGGTAGTTGGCGATGACTTTGGTGGCTATTCCCAGGTGGTCCACTGTTGCCTGTGCATTGATGGAATGCGTGTGCTTTCTGTTGAGGTAATTGTGTGTAGTGTCACCAGGGGGCACAAGTAGGACATGTGTGCAGTCAGTTACCCCCTGACACGGGCGGGAAGCCAGCTATGGCATAGATGCCTTGCTTGGTCTCCAGCTGTTCATGCGCAGTGTGGGGGGAGTATGGGTACTGGGGTACCAAGCTGATGATGGCATCCGAAACAGTTGTCATGAACTTGGATTGTGCTGGCTGTGAGACTCCTCCGACTCTGGCGGTTGTTGGTTGGAAGGTCCCAGAGGCCAACAGGTGCAGCAAGGCAGCAGTTTTGTCTGCGGAGGGATGTTGGTTGTCCACTGTGTTGGTACCGTAAGCCTGTGGGTAATGGTGGTCAGGATGCGTAGGATGGTTGTCCTTTTGAGCCTGTAGTGGGCAATGACATTCTCTGGTGTTGGGTCTGTGAGGTTGGTGCGTTTTGTGGAGGTCCGCTGTCTTGGTCTGCGCTGCCTCTGTGGCGGTCCGGGCGGGGTCAGAACAGGTGTTAATTTCCTGCTGCTAACGTGCCTTATAGCATGTTTTGTGTTATCGCAGATCTGGCTAGTCGTTGAGAATGTTGCGAAGTGGTGTTGTCGGGGCTTATTGATCGGGAACGCCTACTCTGCATCTCATTAGCGATAGTTGCCGGGGTCATCCGTGGCAATGTTTTTTGAGGATGCTATCACCAGAAAACTGGTGATATCGGCTGTTTGCACCAGTTTGTGAATGGGGCGATAATTTTATCGTGACTTTGGCTGTGCTAAAGTGCCGATAACTCGGCGATAGATCCTTGAGAATATGCCCCTATGAGTATTAATTTTTTAACTATGATGTAGTGCTTTCAGAGGTTCCAGCTTATAAGCATTTGAATAAGTATGATTATTGTAAACAGGACGATATTTCATACCTACTGTAACTTTAGATACAGCTTGTGCACATAGACACAACTTAACAGGTTCACTAACAGATGTAGAAAAGAAGTTTATAGATCAAGTAGAAGATAGACATAGACAATTAATAGGGAGTCGTTACAACTTCTCGGCCACTCCTCCTCCATTGCTTGTGCGAGATTAGCACAATGGGACAGATTTACAAGCCCCTTGCGACACGTTTGCGCCGCCGTTGCATCATATTTTAAACAATTCGCCATGTTGTGGCCCATTTCAATGTGATGCATCAAGGGAGATGGGTCACCTTGTAAAGCCCTGTGCCACATTATACCTGCGGCAGGAATAATGTATGCACGGTGGGCGTTCCTATGCGGGAAAGCCTCGTAGAAGTGCGCTACTTTCAGGATGCCACTGCATCAAAACCCTATGCCTGCTTAGAGCAGGTGTAAGGAGTGACGCAGTGTATTAGGAATAGGCCTCCCCATGCATCGCTGGAGTTGCATCATTTTTGCGACACGACTACAGCATTATGTTAATTTTGCGCCGACAGATGCGTCAAAATTTCTGACGCATCTGTCAATCCATGCGCCATGGTGCGGCGTATTGCAAATACTGGAAACCTAAGGAAGGCTTGGGTCCTAAGCTAACTGGATGGGACCACCAATAATTATATACTCATAAGTATCCAGTAGCTACTGTTAGAACCTATTCAAAAACAGAGCCAGTGGAATCAATTTATAGGCTCTTGTGATTTATTTCACAATTTCTTGGATTATTCCATATATTCAATGACATTCAATTAATGTCAAACATTAAGGGCAACACAAACATATAAAATATACATGAACAATTAACAAAATGTGTAATTAAGCGACGTATACATGCACTTTCAACAGAGGTTCGGATGAAGATCCCCTGCTTTCTCTTACTAGTTAAATGGAATAAAGGATCTGGGGACTGATGCACTAAAGGGTTTTACCAATTCTATGACTATGAGGAGATTGGATTCATCCATAAGGCCCCTACTTCGAAGATAGTTCATTTTTTGCTGTACAACTGTGTTGAAGGTTCTGTTCTGACAAAGCATTGTGTTAATTCATTATTTAAAAAAGGTTCATCATGAATCAGGGTATAGCCTACTTAAAAACTGTGTTTGCTTTTAAAATATTTTGCATATTTAATAATCGTCGCAATTTTTACAGTTGTTTCCCAGTCTGTTTTTTACTTTTGAATCTGGCGCAAAGTCATACATGTAATAGGGTCTGCTTTGTTAGTTATCATGTAAGCTGCAAAGACTGTCTAAATTGGCATTCGCCCCTTTGTAACACCCAGGGAACAGCCTTTGTAACCTTTCCTGTCAAGTTAAAATGAATTAGTACATGTGTCCCTCCCTTTCTTCCCACATTTTGCCATATCCTGTATTTTTCTCGATTATGATATTATTAATTCTATTTGTGAAGCGCTCTGATACCCACCAAGGGTGGGCGTAGCAGGCGTAGTGCCTCTACGTGTATTTCCACTGAGTTTGAAAAAAACTGTGGAAAATACGCTCCCTCCCTCCTCCCAAATTAATAAAAAATTAAAAAAGAAAACACTTACCTGCATCGCTGCCTCCTCTTTTGCCTGGCCGCTCTCCTTCCTGCTCCTCGCGTCCTTCTCCTAAGAAAAAACACTACGTTGTACATAACATAGTGTATTTTCATTGAAGAAGGACGCGAGGAGCAGGAAGGAAATCGGTCAGGCAGAGGAGGAAACATCCACGCAGGCAAGTGTCTTCTTTTTTTATTTTTTATTAATTTGGGAGGGTGGAGGGGTTGGCTAACTCCGCTCCACCACGGAGGGGAGTTTTTGCCTAAACTCCCCATTTGGAATGGAGCGCAGGGTAGGCAAAAATATGCAAACTCTGTTGGCGGAGCGGAGTTACCCGCCCGGGATTAATCCCCACAAGGGTCATGTTCGCACTATATAAAACTTATAAAAAAAACTAATAAAAATAATTGGTGACTTCTTAATCACAGCTTCTTCTCTACAATCAAATTCCAACACTCCATTCAGTTTAACAATCTGACCTCGATTCTTATATTTTCCAATACAATGAGGCAATAGTTCAGTTAGTTTGCACACACATATCGCTGGAAAAGAAATATTTTTCAAGTTAATACTTTTTATATTCACAATGTGAAACTTAATAGGACCTGGGCTGAAAGGAATTTCAGTACCAGATTATTCATCTATGGTAACATCACAATCTATATAAACTTTCTCTAAAAGAGTATGCTGCATAATTATTGAGTAATACACTGAACAGGACAAATGATAGGACACAGCAATTTTCTGAATGCAACAGAAGTAGGGAGATGTGAACACGAAGCAATTAGTAACAATCAAGATTTCTCTACAGCTCTTCAACAATACCATATAGGTATTTTCTAAATAACCATACTCATTATTATTTCTGGCAATGAATTCTTCCTGATTAGTACTTTTTTCATAATTAAAGTTTGAGAGATACCTTTCATGAGGAACTGTGTACACTACCAACCCATAACAACACACAAAAGTAAGATGACTATAACTACTTTGGAAGCCATGCAAATATTCTGTCTCCTTGTGGAGATTTTAATTCTGATCCGTCTTTCCCATAAATATGTTTTCAAAAGATTAGTTCAAGGATTGAAACATTTCAGCAGTCAATAGTTCACTTATATACTAGGAAAAACATATTCAGCATCTGAGGATTTTCCCAATCTCTTCTTCATTTTACCGTGGTTCTTTAAAAACTTATGTTAATGTCTTCTTCTGTTTCATTTCTTCCCAGCTATGCCCATTCAGGAGCTCTGTATTTCTTATTTGACTTTCTTTGTCTTGCCCCTCTGTCTGATAGCTCTTCAGCACTTCTTTCAGGCTCTACTGTGGCACAGCTCCATTTCACAACACTTCTTTGCAGACTCTCATTTTCATTCTCAACTTGTTTTTCTTGACTTTGTGCAAAATACTACTAACAACCATTGCCAACTCTCCTCCAGCATGCCTGCACCACTTTTACAACTGTCCTCACCAACGCCACCATCATGCCACGAAGGACACAATACCCATCCCCCACATAATACTCCCCTTCCATTTTCTCAGTGCTGCTCCTGCCCACCACCAGCATCAGGGAGGTGCAGTGGTAAACCATGCTTATTTCTCACTCCTCACAAGAGAGCTTCAGTAACCATTCCAAAATGGTTGCCAGGCAATCATGCTGTATTGTGTTACTTGGAGATTCTGTGTGTCCATTTGCCATTGTAGTGCTCAGAGCAAAAGATCTTATCATTCTCAATTTAATTTTATGGTACAGGGAATTTTCGACTGAGATTTAGCTTTCCTTTGTCATCAGTCCTAACCATCAGTATGAAGGAGGGCTGCTTACTGCATATAGGGTACTACAGTGCATTCACTGTACACAGAATATCACTTTGAGAAGGACAAATCAGAGTTCATGAGCTTTAGGTGATAGTTTGCAACATCTATATATAATAAATTGCACAACAATGCATAATAGATACATTACAAAACAAATGACGACTGAGAAAACAGAAGTCCTAATTCTGGGCTCCAACCCCTCCACATGGGATAACTCCTGGTGGTCCCCCACCCTAGGAAATACCTCCACCCCAATGGGCCACACACGAAACCTCGGAATCATCCTTGACTCATTGCTCAAAATGAACTGCCAGATCAACCCTGTATCCTCAACCTGCTTCAACACCCTCTGCATGCTTCGAAAGACGTTCAGATGGATCCCATCTGAATCCAGAAAAACCGTCATGCATGCTCATCAATACGGCAACAGGCTCTATTCCGTAATCAATAAGAAACTCCTTTGGAAACTCCAGACCGTACAAAACACAGCAGCCAGAGTGATTCTCGACTTCCCCCATCGCACCCACATCACCCAACACCTCACGCAATCTCCACTGACACCCACTCGAAAGACGAATTACCTTCAAGCTCCTCATCCATGAATACAAGGCCCTGCACAACACCAGACTAACATACCTAAACAACCGCCCCTCCTTCCATGCACCCAAAAGACACCTCCGATTAGCCGGCCTCTCTCTAGCCACCGTTCCAGGCGTCTACATGACCAGAAAGGGAGGAAAGTGCTTCTTCTACCTCACAATCAAGGCCTGGAACGACCTCCCCCTCTGGCAAGCCCCAACACTGTTCCAGTTAAGGAAGGAACTCAAGACCTGGCTTTTCTGATGACCTCAGCACTCAACAGAGCCTCACCCCCCCTGCCAGCGCCTTGAGACCCTAACAGGTGAGTAGTTTTGCTTTACAAACCCTGATTGATTGATTGAGCGGCATGGATTTGATGTTGTTCGATCCCTATATATAGTGAAAGAATGTCAGGTGTGTTGGTCTGTCCCTGTATTTACACAAATAACAATTTACATACCACTATGTTGTTTTATTTCTTTCATAGCACTGCTAATCTCAATGCAGGGTGTCAGAGTACTTTGCATCACATGTACACAAAAGCAGTAACCCTCTTACCTAGCTACGTTAAATAAAAACCTGTTTTCTGCATGTTACATGATGTGCTTTGCAGGAGACACATTAACCCTGAATGATACTTTGATTCAAAACTGGGACTTGACAAAACAGAGATCTCTCCAGAAAATGTGTTCACCTCCAGAGCTATCTTTCCTTTATTATTATTCTCGGAGATCTACTAGACACACAAAGATCTTCCTAGCAGATGCTTAACCTCTAAAAGATATTTTAAAATGCAGACTTTGCAACCAGTTTTGTAAAAATAAATATATAAGTTGAGGTGCAAGTTTGGCGTTGGAGTTGCATTACTTTTTTGGCACAACCCTGACGCAAAATATAATTTGTTAAATCTTGTAATATGCTCAAATGTACTCATGATAGACTTGCTAAACATAGGTATGAGATGCTAAGATCTGCTATCACTTCTTGTGATGTCACTTCTTGTGAGGTCAAGGGAAGTGATGCCACCCGTCATGATGTTACACACTGTGAGATCATGCGCTGTGCTGTCACGTGCATACTGCCTAACTTAGTTAGTCCTTCCACTTATTTTTAGGTCTCGCCTGAGCGCTAGCGCATGTGCTAGCTCAGGCGAGACCTTTAGATGGCGGGTTTTCAAAGTGCTTCCAGAGTGGCCTAAAGCCTGCGTGCATGTGAACGTGCACAGGTCTCTCCTTTAGCGCGGACCACTCGCGCGCGCACACAACTCCCAGGCTTCATTGCTTTCACTTTCCCTTTCCCGCTCGGCCAAGGTTTGTTTCTTTTTCATTCTACACTATGAGGTTGCATTTGTTTTCTAGCTCTCTCATTCTTGTGTTGCTTTCTTCTCTCAAACACCCGACTGTCCTACGTGCTGTGTTCTCTTTCACTTATGCTCTGCTCTCTCTCTTGTGTTCTGCTCTGTCTCTCGTGTGCTTTTCCCCCAACGCTCCATGTTGCTCTCGCCCTAGTGTGCTGCTTTCTCCCTCGCCCCACCATTGCAGCTTTATTTTCTACTCACTGCCCCCTGTGCTTTCCCTGACCCGCTCTTCTGTTGCTCCTTAACTCCTATGGGATATTATTATTTTTTATTATTTTTTGGAGGGCTCCGCAGCTGCCATTTGCTGTCAGGCGCTTCACTATAAAAACAAGACAAAAAGAGCTATTGCACAGTTAACATTCCTTTTTTATTTACAGGTCTAGTGGCGTCTACCATTTTAGAAGAGTTAAAAGAAAACGCTGCCCGTATCATTCTGAAAGCACGCATGTACGGTGACCCATGCATGCACATACAGAATGAGGCAACAGTAGCCGTGTCATCAATCTTTTGTTTTTATTTTTTTGGTGATTCTGCACAACATCGAGAAAAAATATTTTGCTCTTTACCGATGGTGCTCAGCATCAGCAATCAGCATTGACGAACCCAATAGGCCAGACTTATTGGTTTTGTCAGTGCTTCTTCCTCTCAATCGTTTGGAAGTGGCATTTCTCCCACATTCGGTTCTTTGCAAAGGATTCAACCATTCAGCATTTATGTTCCAATCATCTTAAGAAGTGTAAATGTATAAAACAATTAGGGCTGTGGTCTTACCTGTCCTTATTAACAGCAATATTCTCTTGTCCTTCGCTGAAGGCAGTGGCTCTTCAATTTATGTGAGTTTTAGCTTATGTACTACTCTTTAAGCTTTATTTCTTGTGTGGAGTTCTTTTGGGTTTCTGTCGAAGGGTCTGCAGCTTGTTCTGTGTAGGCGTGTGACAAGGGCAGCCTCACCTCCCTGCCTTAGGTTCAAATAAAAATGCTTTTGTGGTTAATGCCATTTTTGAAAAAAATGCTCCAAGAACTGTTACTCGCCTCTGTGTTTTCTTTGTCTCAGCCACCTGTTGCCTTAGATGCCTAAGTGTATAAATTCGAACAAAGTGCTCATCACTTGACAGCCGTCAGTGGCAGCATAAAGATTACTTGTGGTGCTTGCTTTGCAAGAACTTCCTTTGCGTTTGTGACACCAGCTTTGTTTTATACAATTAAAGTATTACACGCTAGAATAACCTAAATTGCAACCGCTAAATGGTGATGTCGTTTTTTTTAAGAGCTGAATTTGTTTACTGATTGCATGCAGCTACCGACTACTGCTTAACATGGCAGGCCCCTTTCCCTTGAACTGCCTTTATTTTGAACGGAAGGTTAATTGCTTCTGTTTTTTCCCGAATGAGCTGGTTAGGATTTCCCCTCTACATGTAGCTCGCATTTCGTGTGCATGTTAAAGCATGCAACAAGAATGTAAAGGGTGCGGTAAAAACGCCCCACTGTTTGCCACCTTGCTTATCATATTTCCAGTCAATTCTTGTGCGTGGTGGTGGAATTGGATTCTTAGATTTTCAAAAAGTTTCTCAAAAAATGTTTGCCTTTAATTTACGAATTTTCATCTTGATTAGTGCGAGGATAAAATGTACAGCTGCGTGACGCCATCGGAGACACGAGAAAGGAATAATGCGGTCTGTACCCAATAGAGAATTAATGCCATTCAGTGTAGCCCAGGAATTTACCAGTGCTTGTGCCCAACGGAGACCTTGTGTCGCAGGCTTAATGCTCTTCGCTGTGTACCAGCCGGGAGACATTAGTGCACTGCAAAGCACTTTAAAAATATACAGATGTGTGTACCCATTGCAGACATTGTTGCATTTAGAAATGTGCCCAGCTGTGAACCTGTGCTCCATTGGCATTTGTTTGCATGCCTCTTGATGCAGCACCATTCCTGACTGATCTGTCTCTGCTGAACTGCCTACTGAAGGACTACATTCTCAGTGTGACACAGAAAGCCACGCTGTAGTCGGGGCAGACTGTTAATTGTTTTGCCGCCTGCACATCACACATGTATTATTTTAAACTTATGCATCTGGAGTGGGGCAGGGGAAGAAAGAAGCAAAGGGGTCTTCCTGCCCCGAAGCACCGCATGCTTGCCACAGAGTGCTCCGCCAGGTAGGTATGCTGCCCCGCCGATATTTTAATTGATGCCCAGCCAAGCATCTCCTGATGACAGGGCTGCAGCTCCTCAGTTGGGTCTTTCCTTCAGTAATGTCACAGAGGGACACCAGGTGTTTCCACCTTGAATGTGTTCACAGCATTAATTACAGCCAGAGAGTCCTAATAGTATATAAAGGGATGGATAAAATAGGAGGTTATGGAAAAACTGGGCTAACCACAAAGGGCCAGAGATGAGGGAGGTCGAGAGAGAACGTGCAAGAGGATAATGGGGCAGTGATACATAAAGATATGCAAGCATTATGGTGTCTGGGGGAAACTCATCCCTAGCAGCAGCTTGAGTCTCTCTTTTGGCCACTACTTAGTAGCAGCTCTAAGGCCAACATCCAACGACTCTATTGGCCCTTAAATCTCTTCAAAACCGTCTTAAAGCAGCATGAGGGGAAGTGATCATCCCCGTTGTCATCCAGATCTGCAGTTGTCCTAAAAGACACGGAGGATAATTGTTTTCCTCCTGTACCATAGGGACCTGGCTTCCATCACATGCTAAACAAGCATTGGCATAGCCAATAGGTCTCGCTTTTGGGACCTTATAAGTAGTTATGCAGCACAATATCCTTGGTGCAACAACATTAACTGTTGCATGGTTAAATGCTTATAAAGCCCAAAAGCGAGACCTATTGGCTAAGCCAATGCTTGTTTTAGGATGGCACATTGGTTAAGGGACGGGTAATCCTTCGATTGCATCTGTTTCATATTCTCATTTCAATCACACACCTTGCCATTGATTTAGATCTTAATGGAACTATTGCTCTGATGGAATCTCTGTAAGTATTGGACTGGCTTCGGCCCAAAGCAATTGATCAGATCTTTCTCCATACACTCTTAGGCTGGGCTATAATTCTCAGCCATTCTTTAAATGATTCAGTAGACTACTCTCATTTAAACCTTCTGTCTTGTAGCCAATGTCAAGACTGTTCAAGCACCATATATGTCAGTGCATTGCAGTCAGACCCACCATTTTACTGTGGGGGTGTCTGGATTTCTATGTTGCTCAGTCTCCCTCACTTTGTACTCCAATGAGGTCAAAAAGCTAATCTTGAGAACACGGGGAAAGGGAAATAGGATAGAACACATGTCTCTATATAGCACTCTCTCTTGGAGCAAGAATGAGTTTGTCTTACATTCAAATCCTGAAGCGAATGAGCAAAAAAACAACATTACTATTTTTTTCTCCTGCACTGAACTAGCTGACATTCTGCATATGAATTGCCTTTTAGAATTAGGTAACTGTTGAGAAGTGATCGAACACAGAAAAGAAATAAGGTAAGCATTTATTTCAGGTACAGGAGAAAGCGGACAGCAGCAGACACGGAGAAGAGTTGTCACTGACTGTCCGGTCTGCCCCCCGATGGAACCCAGAGCTCAGGGATCTCTGCAATCTATTCGAGAATTATATCCTTGCAGTGCAGGGAATGAGAAAGTGTACACAAGACATATCATATGTCCTCCCATTTAATAATAAAGAAAACAAACAATACAATAACGATAAACACAATCGATGAAAACACATAATCAAAACAAAGAAAGTTCAACAAACAATGCAATCCCAAACCTTTGCAGGCATTTTGGAATTGCAGTCCCTGTGAACAGAAGATGTGCTAGAAACTTTGATTTTGCCATCAAAAGAATCAACAATAAGATTCTGAGATGCAATAATCACAGAAACTGAAACGTATCAAATGCAGCAACTTACCAAGGCCAAAACGTGACCACAAGTGCACAATTTCCCCAGTGACCATTACAGCTCCATTTTCACTCACCTCTATCACCGGGAAAAGAGCACTTAACTTTCCTTTTCCTTTCACTGTTTTGGTGACAGGCAACTTGATGTGAACCGAGTCTCCCCTCTGGAACATCTTGGAACGAGCATTGTTAATCACATCAAACCTCTCCTTGCTCTTTTTCTGACTGAGGTGACTCTTAACATGACCCTGGTCAGAAAGGCTCTTATTTGCAACCGTTGCATATTATTATTAAATTAGATTTGTATGGCGCACAGCTACCCAGAGGTTTCCCAGCGCCTGGGACACTGCAGGACAAAGGCAGGGCAATTGAAGTATAGAGGATTATTGATTAAAGAGCCATGTCTTTAGATCCTTGCGAAATTTAAGGTACTGCTTTTCATGACGTAGGTGAGTAGGAAGAGAGTTCCAGAGGGTAGGAGCTAAGAAGGCAAAAGATCGACCCCCCATTTTGGCTCGTTTGATTCTAGGCACCTGGAATTTTAATTGATTCGAGGATCGAAGTGAGCGTGAGGGGCGGTAGTGCTGGACCAGGGCGCTAAGATAGTGGGGAGCTCAGCCCATGTTTATTCTGTACATGTAACAGGGGTCTTTAAATTTGGTACGATTGTCAATTCTCAGCCAATGGAGTTCACGGAGTGCACCAGAAGTTGGGGCTGTTCTAGGAAGTTTGCAGAGCAATCTAGCAGCGGAATTCTGGACCACCTGAAGTCTGCGGAGCACTTCCTTGCCCGCACCCAAGTAGAGCACGTTTCCGTAGTCCAGTCTGGAAATTACCAGAGCCTGGACGACAGTTCTTTGGGTGGTAGCTGGAAGGATCCACAGGATTTTCCGAAGCCACTTTAGAATAGCAAAGCAAGTTGAAGATACTTTAATCACCTGCTGCTACATTGTCAGTTGATCGTCAATGACGATGCCGAGGTTGCGTGCTGATTGGGATGGGAGGGGGAGGTCACCCATCTCAGAGGGCCAATGTTGGGGGCCCCAGAGCGATTTTTTATTTCCAAAGATGAGGAGTTTGGTTTTTCCTCCATTTAACTTAAGTTTGTTTGTGTGCCTCCAGTCGGCTATCTTTAATAACCCTGCTTGCAGAGAGGGTGGCTTAGAGGTTTCCTTAGGGGAGAGTGAAAAGATAAGCTGGGTGTCATCAGCGTAGGAGTAAATAGTCAGGCATGCTTGTTCTGCTATCATGGCCAAAGGACTAACATATATGTTGGAAAGCAATGGACTGAGAATGGAGCCCTGGGGGACTCCATACGAAGATATTTGAGTCCGGGACTGAGCCGTAGAGGAGAAGACCTGAAAAGTCCTATTGGATAGAAAGTTGGACAGCCACATAAGAGCCTTGCCACCGATGCCCTTAGTGTTGAAGATTTTTAGAAGGGAGGAGTGGGAAACGGTATCAAATGCTGCACTTCAATCCAGCAGGATAAGTGCTACCATTTCTCCTTTGTCGATTAATTGACGGATGTTTTCGGACACACCCAGTAAGGTCGACTCTGTTGAAAAACCAGCACGGAAACCCGATTGAGAAGGATGTAAAATCTTTTTGGCGTCAACAAACTTGGTCAGTTGGAGATTGACGTGTTATATTTTAAAGCGAATTGGTAATCCTGATCAAATAGTTCAGCCATAAAGGATGTAACAGTACATGAGCAGATCTCCCTCTCAAAAGCCTTGAATGGTGAGATACCAGCGACACTATAAGGAGTGTTGCAATACACCCACATCATGGCACAAACCACATCACTCACAACCACACCTTCAATCACAGAACCACAAACCTATTCGCTCTAGCTGCCTGACTATTTCCCTGGGGATGGTACAAACTGCAACTCTTATGTGCACCATTGTGTGCACCATTCAGAAATTCCACCCATCTCCCGAAGTGAGACGCACACCGTTGTCCAATGCTAATTCTGAAGGTAACCCTTCAATATAAAAACATCAGTAAGAAAAGCGAATACACTCAATGCTGCTACATTCCCGAACAGCTTTTGCTTCCAACCCTTTAGACGGATAGTCAATTAAAACTACAGCAAACTGATAAGAAGCCAGAAGTATATAGAAAGGCCGAATAAAATCTATGCTCATCCTTTCTCAAACCTCTTCTGCACATCTTACCAGACTTAAACATTCTGTACACAGGTAATGTATGATCCAACAAACAATTCTAGATCTCTCTGCATCGCTGGTTACCAATACATTTCTCTCACTCTTTTTTTGTTAAGTCCCATACCAAACTTACCTTCAAGGCTGATGCTCAACAGGTTACCCCTCATCAAGCCAGAAGGGATGAGTTTATTGTTCCTAAAAAGCAGACAAGTCCCAACAGATAACTCAGAAGGTATTTTACTGTGTGGTTGCAAGCCCAGAGGTAGGCCACTTCTCCTTGGCCAAACCTTAGTCACACCAGTCTAGTAAACTCAATAACCTTAAATAAAGGTTTGTGATCACAACATAGCAAAAACGATATTACCCAGGCATACACTTTGAATCGCTCAACAGTCCAAGTACAGGTCAAAACCTTATGCTGAGTGGCAGAATACGTGTGTTCCTGTGGCATGAGAGTATGAGATGTGTTATTCTCCACCTCTAACCTATGACAAAATGGCACCAACACCCAATACCCTGGCATCAACAGCGATGCATTGAGATCTACCAGGAACAAATGAGTAGAGTAATGAGGCATGAATCAGTTCAATGTTGATAACCTCAAAAGCCATTACTTGATCTTCACCCCACACAAATGGTGCATTCTTTTTAAACACCTTTAAAAAATGACTTAGCATTGGTAGCATAATTGCAACTAAGTTTGACATTGAATTGGATATGGCCCAAAAAGGCCTACAGCTGCCTGTGAACAATCTTTGGGTGCAGTTCCTCTCTTCAATGGCCTTCAACAACCCAGGAAGTTGAGCAATATTTTTACCAGCAACCACTTGTCCTGGTATTCCACCTCACACACAACAAACTCACATTTATCTTGTCTCAATCTCAACCCATTGCCTCTCAATGCCCCAAAAATGGCTTCTAGTCTCACTAAATGGTGACTCAAGCTCTTTCCATAGACCAAATTTTTGTCTTGAAATACAAGCACTTGCAGCACATCACTCATCATATGCAGAAAAACAGCAGAAGCAAGCCCAAAATTTGATCTATGGAACTGAAAATACTGCCGGGCATTACAAAAGCAGTTAATTGCCTAGACTCTTTTGCCAGTACAACTTGATAATAATGAGAGCAAATCAATCTTCGAGTAAAAATTTGCTTCAGCCAGGGCGGTCATCATTTCAATTTTAGATAGAGGATGACTACCTACCCAAAAAACCTTATCTAGATGTCTATGGTCAATACATATTCTTCATTATTCTTTATGTCCACCCCAATAGGGAATAGCCAAAATGAAGGTCCAAACATACTGTGGTTAGTAATTTATATAACCCTTCTCTGACACTTAACGGCACAACCCTCAATTGTATAAGGTACTCAAAACTTTCAAAATTCCCAAGTTTTTTTATCAAACACATTTATATACCTTGCAGAAATGTCCTTCAATTCATAAGCATGCACACTGGCACCCCCCATCCTCAGAACCTGTTGCACACAGCCATTTTTAAAACAACCAAACATCCCTTATGATGCCACCCCAAAATATCTGGGAACCTCAACGTTTCCTTGAACCTTTCCTCCCTTGAATTTCACAACAGAATCAAAATAACCCTCAAGGTATATAATTGTGCCATTGTACCTTTGAGGAATAATTAATGAAAGCAACAATGGTTTACAACTGTTTTTCAGTAATGTTAAATGTTTCTTTCAAAACAGTAGTCTTTTTTTACCCAAAGTCAGTGAGTAAAGGAATCAGTACATCATCCACAATTAATTCCTCAACAGAGCTTTGTAAACTGCGAAATCATTTTCATGTACTCTCAATGTCAAAACTAGATTGTCCAAGTTGGCTGTCAATATTTGTTCGGTATCATCAGGAGTGACTACATTCACCCCACAAGTCTTGGTAGTCATTTTACATACATGGGCAACATTACCAGTAACAGTAAATTTTGCACATTCCTTGCCAAGAGCAGGATGCCGCTTGTACGATGCTACATACCACTTTGATCAATCACTCAATCAATCAATCAATCAAGTGTTTTTACAGCAAATCTACTCACCCTTGAGGGTCTCAAGGTGCTGGGGGGGCTGCTGATCCGTCTCAGTGAGGAGGTTCAGTAGAAGAGCCAGGTCTTGAGATCCTTCCTGAATTTGGTCAGCAACGGGGATTGCCTGAAGTGGAGGGGCAGGGTGTTCAAGGACTTGGCGCCAAGGTAGGAGAAGGATCTTCCTCTGATTCTGGTCTTGTGGATCTGTGGCACGGTGGCCAGGGAAAGTTGGGCAGAGCGAGTTGTCTGGCGGGTACATGGAATGCAAGGCGGTGGTTCAGATATGCTAGTCCTATGTCGCGGAGAGCTTTGTAGGCATGTAGCTGATTCTCTTGTTGACTCGGGTTCCCAGGAGTCATCCCAGGCTGAAGGGGCGGGTCCCAGAATGTGTACTTCAGTCTTGTCCAAGTTGAATTTGAGGCAGCTATCTTTCATCCAGGTGGCAACGGCCTTCATCCCGCTGTGAAAGTTAAATCTGGTGGCTGTGGGTTTGTTGGTGAGGGAAAGAATCAGCTGGGTGTCGTCAGCGTAGGAGATAATGATGAGTCTGTGGTTTCTGATGATGGCCATGAGGGGGGCCATGTAGACGTTGAAGAGGGTGTGGCTCAGGGAGGATCCCTGGGGCACTCTGCAGCTGATCTTTGTAGGCTTTGATAGGAACGGAGGTAGCCTGACTCACTGTGTTCAGCTGGTAAGGAAGGAGTAGATCCAGTCCAGGGCCTTGCCACGGATGCTGGCGTCGTGGAGTCTAATGATGAGGGTACGGTGAGAGACAGTGTCAAAGGCGGCTGAGAGTCCCAGTAGGATGAGGGCTGAAGTTTCGCCTTGATCGAGGAGCGAACGGATGTCGTCGTGGGGGCAAGGATTGCGGTCTTGGTGCAGTCATTGCTTCGGAAGCTGGATTGGGAGATGTCCAGGATGGGGTTCTCTTTGATGAACTCAGAGAGTTGGATGTTGATGGCCTTCTTGATGACCTTGGCTAGGAATGGGAGGATGGAGATGGGTGTGAAATTCTTGAAGTCTGTTGGGTCGGCGGGTGGCTTCTTCAGCAGGGGGTTGATCTCTGCATGTTTTCAGTTATCAGGGAAGATGCCGGTTTCGATGGAGCAGTTGATGGTGCGGTGAAGCTTGGGAGCAATGGAGGTGGCTGCTCTATGGAAGCTGGGGGACAGGCAAGGGTCCAATGGTGCTCCAGAGTGGATGCTCTTCATGGTCTTGAGTGTGTCGTCTGTGGTGAACGGAGTCCAGTTGAGCAGTATCTGTTGGGGTGGCGTAGTTGCATGGTTTGGTGACGGGCATTGTGGCATGGTATTGGGTATCGAAGCTGTCGTATATCTGCCTGATCTTGTGGTGGAAGAAGGTGCTGAGTGTGTTGTGACTTAAGCAACCTGATCCATCTTTTAAGCATAGCAAACATCATCACTTTTAGGATCTCAAAAATCTAGCTATTACCAACGTACTTTCAACAATTTTTAAGACATATTGCCCCAAAAAAATAAAACCTCAAAAACAGTTCCTGAAATCATTAATTTCAGCATGCACTAGCACTTTACACTGCCTGTACTGTTTTTGAGAGGCAATCATAATCCATATAATCTTTTACTCCCAAATTAAATTGAACATGTATCTATACATTGGGAATTGTTAACTTGCTGTTTTTAAAGTTTTATCTCTTTTATAATGGTTTTAATTAACTGGTACAAATAAAGAATTCCATAATATTATTATTATTATTCTTGCAGAGGTCTTGGGAGGGTGAGACATCTGAGTTTTCGCTGCTGGGTCTAGTGAACTCCTTGAGATAGTGAAGAGTTCTTTGCTGTTGTGTGCATTGGCATTAATTCTGTCCTGGAGGGCCATTTTCTTTGTGGTTTTTGAGAGGAGGTGGTGTGCATTGATGGTGGTTTTTAAGGTTGTATGGCTTTGTGGGGGTTTGTTGTTCCTCCATCTCTTCTCAAGTTGTCTGCAGGTGCGTCTGGACTCGTGGTGGGCAGGCGTGCACCAGCTGACATTTTTAGAGTGTTGCTTGCCGGGTGCCTGCTTGACGGATGCCAACATGACGGCACAGTTGGAGATACATTGGTGAAGGTTGCATGCTGAGGTGTTGGCATCTGCTAATGTCGACGGTGTGGTGGTGCTGAGGAAGGTGGTGAGATTTTCTTTGGTGGCCTTGTTCCAGCTACGACGGGGCAGTGGAGGCGGTGGTGTACGGGGGAGTGGTGAAGGTGAAGTGCACGCAGTGGTGGTCGGTCCAGAGGAGATCAGTTGTGTGGCTGTAGGTGATGTTTCCGCTGACGGAGAACACGGTGTAGTGCTTGTGTCCGGCTGCATGGGTCGGAACGGTGACAAGCTGCTTGAGTCTGATGTTGGCGAGGCTTTCCGGAAGGGAAGAGGTGTTCTGGACTCTGGGGTTGTCCAGGTGGAAGTTGAGGTTGCCAAGTAGGATGCAATTGGTGGATGCGAGAGCCTGGGGTGCGATAAAGTCTACAATGGTGTCAGTAAAAGGTGGGCAGGTCAGGAGGCCTGTAGACCAGTATGTCATGGAGGGTGGTGTTGGGATTGGTCGGGATCTGGAAATGGAGGTGCTCCATGGTTGTGGTTGGGTCGTTTGAGTGAGTGGTCAGGCGGAGGGTGTTCTTTCGGATGATGGCGGTGCCTCCTCCTGGTCAGTCGGCGTGGTCTTTGTGGCTTATTTTGTAGCTGTGGGAGATGGCGGTGGCAATGTCCGGAACTGTGAGGAAGGTGTTGTCGGGAGTGGAGGTGTTGGGGAGGTCCCAGATTTCTGTGGCTTGCTTGTGGAGGGAGCGTGTGTTGAGGAGGATACAGCTGAGCCGGTTGGATGCACTGTTGGTCAGCTGGGCGGCAAGAGTAGCTGGCATGTGTGAGTGGCTGAAGGTGCAACTGCAATTCCGGTAGGAGATGGGTCCTTGGGTGTCCTTCAGCGACGCAAGGTGGCTGGTGGCGTGATGTCCTTTGTTGAGGGCAAGGAGGGTGCTGGCTTCATATCAGTGGAGGGTTTGAGAACCACGGTCCGTGGCACTGGGCGCGGATAGGTGCAGATGGACTTACCTTTGGCGTGCCTTCGCTGTGCCAACTGCACGGCAGCACAGAGACTGCCATTAAGTAGTGTTTAGGGGCTGGACGCAGGGAGTAAAAAAGGGTCACTGGATAGAGGCGGGCCATGGGAGATCACAGCAGCAAATGCGGTGAAGCAAAAGAGGAAAAGGGAAAAGAAAAAAGTGCAAAGGGACAGAAAAAAGTCAAAAGGAATAAAAGGCAAAAACAGAAAAAAGTAGAAAGAGGAAAAAGAAGCAGAAAAGCAGAGGAAAGAGAGGCAGAAGGGCAGCCCAGCAACAGAGCAGTGATGCTCTACTATTAGATCACCAGGGCCTTGAACTCCTGACCAGAGGGTCAGCAGCAGCAACGGGGGCAGCAGTAGCTACCAGGCACAGCTGTTCAGGAAAGGATGCAGTCCACTAGAAAGTCAGTAATCCGCAGCGATAACATATTTTACCACTGAGTGGCTTCTTCTTCCTCCTGAGATGTGTTGCTATAGTTGGATTTGTTACCTTTAACCCACGGGTACTCATAGTACGGCCCGCGGGCCGCTGGCGGCCCGCCCGACATTCATTGGCGGCCCGCGGACCTTGTTGCCATACGAGTCCTTCCTGTAAAGTTTAAACAGAGAAGATGGCCGCAGGAGCATACGTTGTGAATACGTATTCAATACGTATTCACATCGTTTGCTCCTGCGACCATCTTCTCTGCTTATCCTTGCCTCTGATTGGCCTGAGCCTCTGAGACGTCACACCCAGCACCCAGCGCGAAGCACAGACCCTTTAAAAGTCAGCTGTAACTAGCACTTTTACAGCTGACTTTTAAAGGACCTTTTAAGAAGCTTCCTGTGTCCGTGGTGTCGACGTCCTCGCAGCCCCGGAGAATCTTCACTGCAGCCGCTCTGACACCTTTGTAAAATAAATGAAAACAGTTACAAAGTTTAAAGTAAGTAAATTACACCCGGTCGCCCCCCAGATGGAGCAGAGCATTGAGATATAGATCGTCACGATCTGGTGGTCACACAAATATATTAAAACGTCGGAGCCCGTTTAAAGATTCAGGTCTGGGAAGACGCAGTTATCACACTGCACAGCGGGTTTGTACGCATCACAGATCAAACATTTTCATCTGATTTCAACACAATTTCAACCAGCAGCGGGTTGAAGCGAATGAGTCTAAACATGTATGCACTGAATCACACTCTATTTTTGCTATCTTTCAGTTTCACACTTTGAACGGCTGTTATTTTGAAAACTTTTGTCATATTTCTAAGAATGGCTTACTTTTTTTCGATTACATCCCTTGATATTAATCCAAATTTCTTTACTGTCTCCAAAAGTACTGTTTTTGAATGGGGGCTGCATTGCCTGCTGGTGTACGTCATCTTGAGGTCATATCCGTGTTCCTGTTTTTCAGTGCATCATTGACAGCTGTTTACGTGCCATTTGTATTTGAATGCTATTGGAACTGGATGTTCAATGTTTGTGTTTCTCTCTGGCGTGTAAAGTGCTCCAATGTCCTCTGCGCGTGCCTCTCACTATATATTGCGAAAACACATAAAATAACAAGCATTGGCTTAGCCAATAGGTCTCGCTTTTGGGACCTTATAAGTATTTAGTTATGCAGCACATTAACCTTGGTGCAACAAGATCAACTGTTGCATGGCTAAACACTTATAAAGTCCCAAAGGCAAGACCTATTGGCTATGCCAATGCTTGTTTAGAATGGATTCCAACCCAGGGTACCCCCCGACCATGTTAATGTGACTGAACAGCTGAATTTTGCGCCCCAAACTCCTATTAATCCACTGAATTACCTTATTTTTTAGCTGAGAGTAATGTTCAACAGAATTTTCTTTCAAGGGGGAAACTTGACCAAAACAAGAAGGTAAGGTGTGTCAGCAGAGGGTCAATTAAAACTGGGAGGTGTAGGTAAAGATTTTATAGAGCTAACTGGCCCCTTGCTATTGGGACATACAACAAAGTTGATTTTGGAATTATTCACAATAGAACTATGGCAAGGTGGAATACTGAGAGCAGCAGCCTCTGAGCTGAACGTCATGTGGGCGGTAATTGTGTCCAATGCTCAGTTTGTAGCCCCATGGTGGCCACCTGCATGTGCTAGATGAGGGTTACTCATAGTACGGGGAGAAAGACAGGGAGAGATAGAGGGAGGGAGACAGAGGGAGGGAGACGGAGGGTGGGAGACGGAGGGTGGGAGACAGAGGGAGGGGGAGGGTGGGAGAGGGAAGGAGATGGAGGGAGACAGAGGGAGGGAGGGAGACGGAGGGAGACAGTGAGGGAGACGGAGGGAGACAGAGGGAGAGAGGGAGATGGAGGGTGACAGAGGGAGGGAGGGAGACGGAGAGGGAGGGAGAAAGAGAGGGAGACAGAGAGAGAGGGAGACAGAGAGGGGGAGACGGAGAGGGAGAGAGACGGATAGAAGGAGAGAGGGAGGGAGAGGGAGGAGGGAGGGAGACGGAGGACGGAGGGAGACGGAGGAAGGAGGGAGATAGAGAGAGGGAGAGAGAGAGAGATATCTGTATGCCGGGTCCGGTGGCTCAGTGGACAAAGGCGTCTGCTGCAGGGACCTGTGTTCCACCTCATGGTCAAAGTTTTTTTGTTTGTTGCTCTAGCCCCGCCCCCGCCCCCTCCCCCAATGACACCGCCCCCAAGGTGCAGCCCTGGGCCACAAACCACACTGTAAATTTGGCCCCCAAGAGAAAGTTTGTGTGTACCCCTGCTTTAACCACACAAACCAGATCTTCAGAATCTTTGTTAAGTACCTTAACTGAATTTTATAGAATCTTGGATGCTATTACCGATATCAATCGCTTCATTCAGAGAAGGGTTCGTATATGTAAGTAATCTTTCCTCTTTTTTATTTTGGTAGCGCAGAGTAACGAGCTAGTCTCTAATGAGCTGATCAGTGAATTAATCAAATTCACATTTGGCAGCTCATACTCTTAATATGTGTCTACAGCTTCTGTGGCAAATTGTTCCCTTGAGAAATATGGGTGCAGCAATGAGTAAAGATGAGTTCTACATCAGACACCACTTGTACATTTATGATATGCTGTTTCTTCCTAGACATTTACAACTGCTCTGAGAGGCATAACTGCAATATTAACACAGATCAGGGCTCCTATGATTTTAGGAAATCCAGCAAAGACCTTCATGCCATTCACTATTTAGGGGCCGATTCCGATCCTGGAAAAACCGGGTACGAACCCTCGGTCGGAGCGTTTTCTCCGTCCAACTCGTACCCGGGAAAAAAACATTACAAACATGCAAGTACGATTCGCACGGAAACACCATTTCCGTACGAATCGTAAAAAACACCGACCGACGAAAAAAAACATACCAATGTGATCCGGGACAGCGCCGACGTGACGTCGGGACGCATTCAGGCTGCGTTTCACGAACCAGGAAGTACGATTCGAACCGACAGCAGTCCAGACGGCAATATTTTTACGGCACCCAAAAAGTGCCGGAAAAGCGAAGTACGCCGCTATGCGAGCGGAATTGGGGGCCCGGTACGCGCCGTACCCCCCCCCGGCCCCCCGTATGTACGCGCCGAACACCCCCCAGCCCCCCGTATGTACGTGCCGACCACCCCCCAGGCCGCGGTTGGACGCGCCGTACCCCCAGCCCCCCCTGCAGATGGACGCACCGTACCCCCAGCCCCCCGTGTATGTACGGTGCGTACCCCCACCCCACCCCCCCGTATGTAGGGTGCGTACCCCCACCCCACCCCCCGTATGTACGGTGCGGACCCCCACCCTACCCCCGTATGTACGGTGCATACCCCCACCCCACCCCCCGTATGTACGGTGCGGACCCCCACCCCCTTATGTACGGTGCGGACCCCCACCCCTCCCCCGTATGTACGGTGCGGACCCCCACCCACGTATGTACGGTGCAGACCCCCACCTCACCCCCGTATGTACGATGCGGACCCCCACCCCCACCCCGGTATGTACGGTGCGGACTCCCACCCCACCCCCGTATGTACGGTGCATACCCCCACCCCACCCCCCGTATGTACGGTGCGGACCCCCACCCCTGTATGTATGGTGCGGACCCCCACCCCTCCCTCGTATGTACGGTGCGGACCCCCACCCCCGTATGTACGGTGCGGACCCCCACCCCCATCCCCGTATGTACGGTGCGGACCCCCACCCCGTATGTATGTTGCAGACCCCCACCTCCACCCCCGTATGTACGGTGTGTACCCCCACCCCACCCCCATATGTACGGTGCGGACCCCCACCCCACCCCCCGTATGTACGGTGCGTACCCCCACCCCACCCCCGTATGTACGGTGCGGACCCCCACCCCCGTATGTACGGTGCGGACCCCCACCCCCGTATGTACGGTGCAGACCCCCACCCCCGTATGTACAGTGCGTATCCCCACCCCACCCCCGTATGTACGGTGCGGACCCCCACCCCACCCCCCGTATGTACGGTGCGTACCCCCACCCCACCCCGTATGTACGGTGCGGACCCCCACCCCACCCTCCGTATGTACGGTGCGGACCCCCACCCCCGTATGTACGGTGCGGACCCCCACCCCTGTATGTACGGTGCAGACCCCCACCCCCGTATGTACGGTGCGTACCCCCACCCCACCCCCGTATGTACGGTGCGTACCCCCACCCCACCCCGTATGTACGATGCGGACCCCCACCCCCGTATGTACGGTGCGGACCCCCACCCCTGTATGTACGGTGCAGACCCCCACCCCCGTATGTGCGGTGCGCACCGTACATACGGGGGGTGGGGTGGGGGTCCGCACTATACATACGGGGGTGGGGTGGGGGTCTGCACCGTACATACGGGGGTGGAGTGGGGGTACGCACCGTACATACACAGGGGGCTGGGGGTACGGCGCGTACATACGGGGGGCTGGGGGGGATGGCGCCTACATACGGGGGGGCTGGGGAGGCGACGGCACGTATGCAGGCACATGTCTCCATGGTTGCCATTGAAGTTCGCTCCGTGCGGTGTTTTTTCCATACGGTTGTACAATCGGACGGACGTGATGGATTCGGACGGAAACAAATCCGGATACGATTCGTACGGGAAAATTTTACCAGGATCGGAATCGGCCCCTTAATAGTCAAAATGGCAAGATACTATGGGCTACAACAAGAAGACAAACAAAATAGGTATGCAGTTCCTGAAAGGCATGGGGAATGAGGTTAGCTAAGTATGGAAATGTCCTCACTTAAGAGCAAGAGGAAAGGGGGATTCCTCCTTTCGGAATTAGGGCCCTCACACACCCAGCCAGCTGGGTGTCATGCTTTATCATAGGGCTTGCTCCTTGTCAGGTCGGCACTGCAATACAAGAAGGGCACCCTATGAGGGGCTCTTTGGTGGAGATCTTTCATTCTATGCCGTTTGGTGCTGTGGGTGTGAGGGCCCTAAAGATGTATCTGTGTGAAGTGTGGGTCAATGGACCGTGCAAGGGTTAAAACAGGAAACCCAGTACCTAGATTCAAGGTCGACCGCCCTAGCTGTTAGGCCAACTCGTCTCCCCGATTTATAATTTATAATTTATTAATTAAATATTCACTTTGTATCTCTCTTTTCCTTAGGCCTTCTTTGCACTACAACCTAAGAGCGAAACGGTGCTAAAGAACTCAGCAAATGTTACTTACCCTGTTTATTTCCAATATTTTAAAATCTATCACCATCTATCAAACATTTGCTGAAGCTCTGCATTATAATATTCCTCTCGAGAACAAAGGACAACCCTGTATTCCAAGGTGCCTTAGCAATATAAAGTAATCAACTATAACAATAGTTCCAGTGGATGTGCTACAGAAAAATGTAACTACTTCTAGGCGACAGGGCCAACATCTTTGTTAAACCAATGTGTATAGCAAATATATTAAAACAAATTTTGTAAAATAATAAACTTTATTATTTAAGGCCCTGCTTACCTAAGCTAAACTTGTAATGACCGCAGTGCTTTCACAATGTAAGTGATCATGAATACAAGAGACAAATTGCTGCTTCACTTAGGATTTTCTGAATTCAGTAGAATGTTCTAATTTTTTAATCACATCACACTTGTTTACTCTAATAAATTAGTGCGTCATTGTAAAATAAATATGTTACACTGGGTATTGTTCTGATTGGCTGTGCATTTTGAGATATTGGTATCAAAATATAGAAAACCCCATGTACAAGGTTTCATACTCCTGACTCTACAGAACTGTGAGGTAAAGTTTCCCTTTGAACTTTAGTGCATATTTATTTAATTGATTTTATGCTGTGACAAATTTTGTGGCGAATGTGGAAAGGTCTCTGAGTGATCTTTGCATTGAGGGGTGAACAACTGGTACTTCAGATGTTGCGAAGCACCACAAGAAGGAACTGTTTTCACATTTGTCGCATTCTGTAAGTGGCCCACTCGTCCCTTCATAGGTCACGGTACCCTGTGCCTAATTCTGCTGTGATTTTGTATTTGCACTCCTGTTCAAACAGGCCTCTGTCATACGAGGATAAACATAGTTTTGTGTACACATAGATAAGGTAATAAAAAAAGCAGGGTTATGTTTACTGTATGTGAATATTCAATGATCTAATAGGAGGCCTTGCTTGTGTAATTTGACAGACTTTGAGCAGTTCAGTAGGATGCCCTATCACAACTATAAGCCTCACTCATCCATGACTGGTTTGTTGACGAATGCCATTGACCAGACAGCAGCACATGAATGTCAGGTGTTTGGTTGTTTGGATGTTCTCTCCATTATTCAACATCTACTGTTATCTTCCTCTACTATGGTCCTCATTATGAATTTGGGCGGTTGTGGGAATGGAACCGACCGATCATAGGGCGGCGGTTTCGACACCCTAATTTGAATGCAACCGCAAATAGGGAAGCCTGGGCAAAGCACTACACTACGCTTGCGTAGTTTGCGAAGTTTGTGCTACTTCACACTATACGAATTGCACGTAGCACAGTGCAAACACGCGTAGCATAGTGCAGCGGTCATTTTTTGCTTGTTTGCGGTCCTCAACGTCAAGTTGGCGACCGCGAGCAAGCAAAATGACATCCCAGTGAGACTTTTTCCTCGTTCGCGATCAGCAACATCAAGTTGGCGATCGCGAGCGTGGAAAATAAACCTCCCGGCGAGATTCTCAACGTGGGGAGGTCAGGTTTCTCATTGCGAGTGGTCGTGTATGCTCGCGACCGCTCGCGATGAGAAACTACCAGTCCGCGTTGAGAAGGCTGCCGCTCGAGTAAAAATCTACTCGAGCGACAGAAAACTACAACTCGCACTGTGCATGATGCTGTTTTCAATGATTGCACAGTGCCGGATGCGTGTCCGCACTGTGCAATCATTGAAAACAGCATCTTGCACAGTGCGAACAGGGTACTACGCAGTTCGCGAAGTGCTACGCGTAGCTCGCGTAGTGCGAAGTGCACTCTGCGTAGCTACGCGTAGCGCTACTTCGCGAAATACACTCAGGTTTAATATAGGGCCTTATTACGATGTCTGATGTAAAGCCTCCTCCCGACAGTCGGAATTTCCTCGTCCGCATCGGAACCCTCCAGTTAACATTCTGATCGACCGATTACAATATTGGAGGGCCGAGGGGACTGAGGGGGTACCTAAGGGTCCCCCCTTTAAAACGCTGCACTGTGTTGCACGCACAATTGGGGGCCTGTGACAGGGTGAAGGGTTTTCCGCACACATGCCATTTCCCCATAGGAGCCTATGTTATGTCCTTTTGTCAGGCGGAACACAAGTTCCCATAGTGAACAATGGGAGTCTAACTGAACAGAGTTCGGTCACATTGTAATCCGTCAGTAGCAGTCACCGACCGGAAGGAGGTCACTCCCGATTCTGAGACGTGTCAGGTGGAGGCTTTCTGCCCGACATCGTAATGAGGCCCAAAGCGTGGTCGGAACCATCCATTTTCCAATGGGTGCTTGTGCTGCGGGCTGAAAACGCCTGCAGCACAAGTTCCCATTGGAAAATGGAAGTTTGTAAACATCCCATTCCAACCACACAGTGCAGGGATTTTGAGGGCGGCACCATAGGTGCCCCCTAGGCCCATATGCGGAGGGCCAAGTGGAAAGGGGGCCCCAAAGTAGCTTTCTAACATCCAATCCATGTCAGAAAGGCCGACATGGATTGGCTGCTGGACACTAACATCGTAATCTCGACTGCAGAGCCGAGCCTGGCTCCACCATCATTGAAAGGATTACTATTCTGCTCATCTTCCAACGGGCTCTCAGTGCCAATTGGAAGATGAGCAGTATCCCCTTGCGGTTTTCCCTCCGACCGCCATAATCAAAATACGGTGGCCAGAGGGAAACCTCAGGATATCGGGTGAAGAGCCTCCAACAGCTGATCGGAGGTTCTCACGCCCGACATCCAAATCAGGCCCTAAGGGGGTCATTAGTATAGCGGGCGGATCGCCACCGCCCACTAAAAACCTCCGCCCGCTGCAAATTTTTCCCGCTACATTACCATGGCAGGGGGGACCCCGGCGGAAGGGAAAACCGTCCGACGGTTTTCTGCCAGTAGGCAATCCGCCCGATTTCCTTCCGGGCGGAAAAGCAGTTTATATGGTAGCGGTGTCTGGTAGACACCGCCATCCATATTACTATGCAGGCGGTGTTTGACATTGGGGGCCCGTAACGGGCCCCCAGGGATTCTGGGGGTGCACATGGGGGGTACCTATGGTACCCCCCTTCATTCCAATGTACAACATGGCAGGCACCGCGCAGTGTCTGTCACGTTGTGCATTGAAAGGCACAGGCTGCCTTTGTGGCATTGCGGCGGGTGGTGCTCTCTGCACTGCCCGCCGCAATGTTGCAGATGCGCCATGCGCCCGCAAGTGTGGCGGGCGCATGCTAATCAGGAGTGCGGGACCGCCGCACCCTCAGCGGGCAGTCCCGTTTCCCAAGGGTTTGTCCGGCCGCCATACTAATGGGGCCCTAAGTGTTTTCCCGTTTGTTTCACCACTTCATCTCAGGGCATGAGCCTTGTGCTTTAGTTTTGAGGACTTTCCTTGTCTGTACTTAAATCGGTATGCACGTGATTGTCTGAATAAGGCACAGGGACAGTCAGAGCAGGTCAATTAAAATTAGCCCCCCAAACAGTGCACAGGTGGACGAGAGCAGACCTGCACCTCCTAATGGTTCACCGGCTTATCAGATGACAATCAAGGAAGGAATGAGCTCATGCTTATTGTTAAGTAATTGGCATGCCATGACTGCTAGAAAATAAAAACTGCAGTTTCCATTACAAGGTATCTTTGAGTTATAGCGCCAGAACTATTTAAAGCAAATATTGTTGTAAAAAGTAAAGAATCTCTGTTTGTTTCATTGGGAAGCATATAATGAGTGAGATTTAGCTGCTAGAGATCTGACTTATGAGGTGAAAGGAAATGTACACAAAGTGCTAATATTGTTAGACCTAGCAAATAATCCAGGGACCCTCTGCAAGCTAAACAGACAAAAAGAAAGTTGGAGGGGAAAATACTAAATACTATGGGCATCCATCCATCCCTTCCAGTACCATGTACACTGGTCCAGAAGAGAGGGATGAGACAAACACTCTGATGGAGGACATTCTCGCCGGACAATTGAATTGCCCGCCCCCTTATACGGAAGCCACAGAAATGCATTGGAGTTATGTTTTTTCAAAATTAGTGGATGAAGAAATAGCAGATAAGGCCTTTAAGAGCACAATTAATAAAACTGTTCTAACACAACTTTTAGAAAAAAAAACACTGGCAGACTACAAATGCTGATAAAGCCATCCACACTATCATCCAAACATGCACAAACAAAATGGTACAGGCGTTTCCTCTTCCTTAGAAAAGGGTCCGGTATGGCAACAAAAATTTGATGATCATCTTACCCTAGAACAAATGTCCATGGCCAACTTGCAACAGCTCATATTTGAAATGGCTGCCCACACACGTGCATGGACACAAAGCCTCAATTAATTGTTACAAAGGCTGGAAGATACCAAGAGGGAAGGAGGAAGGTTTCCTCATACATCAAAGCAAAGTAGACTTAGACGGTATTTGGACAAACTATCAAAAAAATATATTGTCATACAAAAATATTGTGTTAAGAATATACGGATTTCAGGAATATCGTCAACAGGAATTGTCAAAGGTAAAAATATAATTTTTAGTGTTGCTTTTAATGTCATTATAAAAAATATTGATGTAGATAATATTTTATGTAATATAGCTTGTAAATGTTCATTTGTATGTAATTTATTGTAGTGTGTTTGAGTTTATGTCTATTAAGTTTTTTTATTTGAGTTTTTAGTAAGATGAAATTGTTTATTAATTTATATAAACCATGGTTTAATACTTTTTCTATTAGCGGGATATTGGTTTTTTAGGGAATAAAGGTGGGGAATTTTTAAAAAGTGTGTATTTTAAAGTAAAATTTATGGTAATAATTTTAATGATATGAACCTTAATATTTTACTATTTTCAGATATATTTTCTTACTTCAATGTTTAAAAAAATCGTAATTTAATATTCATTAAAATATATATTAATGGTATCAAGTGCAAAAAATAAATAAAAAAAATAATCAAAATAATATATAAAAGAAAAATATTTACAAAAATGTGATAAAGTCAAATAATTAGCTATTATTTTTATATAGAGGTTTCAAATATTAAACAGTTTCTGGGAAATCATTTTTAATCATACAATTTTTAAAATGTTCTTTTATTTTAACATTTTTAATTAATCTGATTTAATATTAAATAAAATATATATTAATGGTATTAAATGTATGCCATTTTATTAAAAATGAAAATGTGTTCACTATAAAAAATAATAAAAATTTAATGTTTAACATTATATTTTTAAAATAGTGAAATAATTAGTCACTATTTTTATATAAACTTTACCAATTTTAAATTTCTTCTAGATCATTTTAAAAACTTTTTTAATAATACAAATAATTAATATTTATTTTGTTTTATGTTAACATTATATTTTTTGTTTTTTTTAAATAAAACATGGTTTCAATTATTTTTAGTTCTAGGATTGTTAATATTGGATTATGATTTCTTTTATGGTATAACGTTTAGGAATAGAAGTACATTTGTTAATATTTATATTAATTATTATTTGTAAAAGAAAATCTATTTTGATGTTTAAATATTTAAATATAGGTCTGTAGTTCTGGATAGTGTGTTTGTTGATTAGATGTTATTGTATTATATAAAATTCTGTGTGAGTATGGAGTATAGATTGTGAATATTAATTGTTTAGCCTTATTTAAAATGTTTTAGATTGAAGTGTATATAGTAAATGTTAGCTTCTAACATCTTTGTCAAATAGCTTTATATTGGAGTGGGAATAGTACATGGAACCCCATTAGTGTCCAACATCTTCCTCCAATATTAATAAATTGGAGTTGGAATAGTAAATGTCACCCCTTTAGTGTCCTACACCTTCCCCTACTATGGTTAGACTGGACGGGGAATAGTAAATGTCACCCCTTTCTGTGTCCAACACTTTCTCTCAATATGGTTAGATTGGAGTGGGAATAGTAGATGTATTCCCTTTAGTGTCCAACATCTTCCCCCAGTATGATTAGAGTGGAGTGGTAATAGTAAACATCACCCCTTTAGTGTCCAATACTTTCCCCAATATGGTTAGACTGGAGTGGGAATAGTAAATTTCACCCCTTAAGTGTCCATCACCTTTTCTCAATATAGTTAGACAGCAGCCGGAATAGTAAATGTCAACCCTTTAGTGTCCATCACCTTCACTCAATATGGCTAGATTGGAATCAGAATAGTAAACAGCACCCCTTTAGTGTACAACACATTCCCCCAGTATGGTTAGACTGGAGAGATGGGGTTATGTTATGTTATGTTATTTGGTATTTATAGAGCGCGTGGCTACTCACAAGAGTGTCCCGGCAATAAGAGTTCTGTTATGGAAGGATTTAGAGATACTGTTACACATTATTATACCTAAGTATTTATAGGAAGAATGTTAACAAATTGTTCAATTGTCAAAAGATAAACCAAAGAGAGTGAAAGACAATGGCCTGGGTCCAGGTGCTGCAGTCAATTTAATTTGTGTTTTGAACCATAGAAAAACTAAAGCGCCAGAAGAGTGGGTAGATTGGTAAAAAAACAATGCATACAATCCAAGGAAAGAACAAGAGAGTCTATACATATTAGAAGCACCTGTTATAAATATATCTCCAGCATAGTGGCATGAACATCCCATTTAGTAAAGGCTTGCCCATCAGTGTTACAACTCTCATACATGAGTTGTACTCAAATATCAGGACACATATTGCAAACTGCCCTTGTTTGTTTGTGATAAGAGCCCCTCAATAAAGTATTAGCAGCAGCCATATACTGTGCAGACTATCAAGAGTGGCTTGCAGAGGAAAGTGTGGGGAAGTTAAAAAAGGGGAAGGTGAGAATAATGGTAGCACAAACATAATACTATTAAGGATGCAGCTCCGGAAAGGCAGCTTGGGGTGCAACCAAGTGCGTGGGCGTGGTGAGGAAAAGGAGGACGTGTGAGCCAGTAGGGAAGCCAAAGTAACAACTGTTTTCAATGTGATCACTCAGGCCACTGACCCATTTAATGACTACCCTACAAACAGCTAATAGAGAAGAGGGACATGGGTTGTGCTCAAATATAAGGACAAACTTTAACAAAAAATCATAATTATTAAGCATTTATCACATATTTTAACAGTGGTATATAGGTAGAAAGAGAAAGGTAATTCACATATGTGCGTCAAATATTTGCTATATCCAGTACTTGAGCAGATACTTTTATTTTTTTTCTTCTCTTTTTCAATATATACAGTAGTAACATACATTATGGTTGGTCATATATAGAGGTGTATTCATTTAATTGCAATAGATAAACAAACCATTTTGTGGGCTCATACAGGTCTCCTACTTCATTCCTTCATGTGTCACGGGACAACCTCCTTCAGTGAACTCACTCTAAACATGGTTATAAATTCCAAATTGGTTTGTATGTCATGACTTCCCACATCCAATGCCATATGCCATACCAGTGTATCTTCCCTCATCGTGACGTTTGGTCACTCATGACTTCCACTGGTTGGGATAATAAATATGTTTTTAGAGGGTTCCATGCATCCTTTGGACAAGAAGTGGGCGGAAGCAGCTCTGCATATATAAGACAGTGTTTGTTCCTGCCAGAATAGTAGGTCTCTGATCCACTCCTTAAACTTGGGGGCCCTACCTCATCCCCATCTGCATGCAGCTCTACGCTTAGCAAGTAAGAGCCCAAGCGACACATATTTTCTATATCATGCATCAATTTGCTCAGTACATCCTAGTAGAGCTAATGACATGGATGCTAATAATGGCAATGATATCATCTGCACCATTCCTGTAAACACTTGTTGCCAGTATTGATTTACTTTATTACAGCTCCATGCAAGGTGTAGAAAGTCCACCCCTTCCACTCAGCATCTGTCACATCCGTCATTATCTCTCAGCTTGAATTTGTACATTTTGACAGGCGTGTAATAAGTGTGATGAAGAAAATTAATGTGAATAATGCGTAAGCGGCTACTTGCGGATACCTGTCGTGTTTGCGTGCAACAATATTCCCATTGTTTATCTGTTATTTCAAGGCCAAGATCTCTATCCCACTGCTCTCGTGCAGCACACTGGTCCAGACCCTGGTTAGTTTGGATATTGTGATATAACAAGGATACTACACAAGTGGGTGCTTCAGACTGCAATAGTGTATGTAGCGGGGATAATACCGGTGGTTCGAGTGGGAAGGAGGGTGTGTTCTTCTTAATGGCCTATCTCAATCTCACATATAGGAATATATCCATGGGGGCGGAATCCAAATTGTTACAAAACTGTTCCAGTGTACGGAATTTCCCATCTTTGTATAGATCTTCCCAGCATGGTATATTTGTCTTTCTCGAGACGTGTTGGAAGCTTGATTCTTGAATAACCTGTATATGTGGATGGTACACTAAAGGAAGTAAGGGCGAGTATATCATTGGAGCTTTTAGTACCTCAGCTATGGTTCGCCACGCAGTGACAGTGCATGTCACCGTCGTGGGATCTTTCTCGCGAGGTTTAGGAATAATATTTATAACTCCCATCAGAGGGATTAGATCTGTGAGCCACTGTTCCACTGCTAGATGTAACATGTATGTAGGTGGGTGAAATCAGTAATTTGTGTAGTTAGCTTGGGCACATGTATAATACAGTTCTTGATTGGAAACATCAAAGTCACCTTGGGAATAAGTCCTGATGAGTGTTTCCCATTTCAACCTTGGTTGCTTGCCTCTCCATGTCAATATAATCAGTTCCGTCCTCAAAGCAGCAAAGAAATGTCTACCAGGATCATATGGTATATTCATAAATAAATATAGGAACTTAGGGAGAATCACAATTTTTATTAGAGAGGTTCTCCACGCCAGAGAGAGGGGCAATGAGATCCAGCGTGTGACACAGCTGATAATAGTCGCCAATGCGTTTCCGTACTGAAGTTGCATTAGTTCTGCACAATCTGCCGCGTCACGTATCCACTGGTACTTCACTTCTGATTCGCACCATCTATAGGATAGTCAAGTAAGAAGGGCATTGCAGCAGCTGTGAGCGGAAAGAGCTGAGACTTTCCCCAATTAATATATATACACGATATCTCCCTGAATGTAATAAACTCTCTCAATAGAGGATTTAGATTCTGTTGTGGGTCTCTGAGGTACAGAGTGACATTATCTGCACAAAGGGAAATAAGTTTATTTCTCATGGGACAACACAAAGCCCTTTCCTGGTGGTGGTTTCGCAATTTGGCCGCCAGGGGTTCAATATCCAATGCAAATAGCAAGGGGGATAACAGGCAGACTTGCCGCGTGCCTCTAGTAATTGAGAAGGGTGACGATGTCTGTCCATTAATTAGAACTCTGGCTTCTGGGGAGCTATATAGCAGTCGTATCCATGAAAGGAAGCCTATTGGCATTCCCATTCATTGTAGTATCTCTAATAGATAATCCCATTACACCAAATTGAAGGCCTTCCTGGCGTCAAGGAATACTGCCACTGCTGCCAATTCCGGATCAGTGTTTTGCAGAATGGAGAAAAGGGTACGGAGTTTGTGGGATGTTGCTCTGCCAGGGATAAAGCCAGTCTGATCAGGTAGTGCCAACTTCTCCATTAACAAACTTAGTCTGTTAGGCAGTCTTGTTGCGAGGATTTTTGCATCATTATTGATGATGGAAAGCGGTCTATACGAATTGAATTGATCTGTTGTCTTCCCAGGCTTTAGGAGCGATATTATAAATGCTTATAAGTGCTTCTCTCATTGATCGAGTAAGAGTTCCAGTTTCTTGGGCTTCCTCATAGACGTTTTTTAATATAGGTGTGATGTACATACGCTTTATGGAAGTCTATCGGGAGGCCAACAAGGCCAGGTGCCTTGCCAGATTTCATCTGCATTATTGTGGCACAAATTTCATCCTCTTTGAGGGGCGCAGCCAGAAACTCTCTTTGCAAATTCCTCAAACAGCCAAGGGCAACATCATCCAGGTATCTCGTTAGGTCAAGTGGCTGCTGCCGTCTGGTGCTGTATAATGTGGCGTAGTGTGCTGTAAACACTTTGAGTATGTCGGTGCTGTCTCTATGTCTCATGCCTTCATGGTCTAAGATTTCCAACACATGACATAACTAGAGAAGCGCGGCCTGTGGATCTCTTCCTGCCAATGCCTTGCTCAGGCATTCCCCTTCTCCATATTTCCCTTGAAATAGCACCTCCCTGTCTGCAGTATCTTTATAGTTTGTCCCTGAACTCTTTTTGAAGTGTTCCATTCACGCCACCGCATATCTCTCGTTCTACCCGCTTCAATTCCACTTCTAACGTCTGCAGTGTCTCGCGTATATCTTGAAGGACCCCAGAGGCTTTGGTAATGCAGAATCCCCTAATTGTGACCTTAAAGGCCTCCCATACCGTATCGATTGGTGCGACTGTACCAATGTTTCGTTGGAAGAAGTATGTAATTTCTTATCCTATCTCTGTATGGAACACTGTGTCTAACAATGTTAGCGGCATAAGTCTCCCATTCCTATGGGATGTATTGATCGTCAGTGGAGATAGTGTCAGATGGACCGGTGCGTGGTCCGAATATGTTCTCGGCAGGTGTTCCGCCTTAGGGATCCATGGTCCGATACCCCTAGATACCACCCAGTAATCTAATCTGGACCAAGATGAGTGCTTTGCTGAGTAATGTGTGCCTTCCTCGTCCCCAGGGTGTATGTTTCTCCATGCTTCCATAAGACTATTTTCAGTAAGTATGCCCTGTAGTAGTTTATGCATTTTGGTAGAATGGTGTGGGAGGGAGTTGGACCTATCACATAGAGTGTTCAGCGCCATGTTAAAATCACCTACCCAGACCAAATGTGTAGACCCAATCTCAAGTATCTTCCCTCATAACATAGTGTAGAAGTCTGGGTCATCTACATTAAGCCCATAACAGCTTACTAGTGTGATAGTCAGAGCTCAATCTCCCCCACATAATAGGGTATCTCCCTAATTGGTCCTGAGTCACTCCTAGTAGGGTGTACGGAGTGTGTTTCTTAATCCATATCGCTGTCCCCATGGAGTAGGTAGAATACAAGGAAAAAGCTAGGTGCTTTACCCACTTACAAGCAAAGGAAGGAGTTCCTCGGGGGTCCAGGTGAGTCTCCTGTAACATCGCAATCTGGACAGGGTGGTGGTCTAAATATGCTAGTATCTGCCTACGTTTGCATGGGTTGCCTAGTCCCCTGACATTCCATGTTAATAGCTGTAGTTTCCGTTCTGTGTTATCGTGTGTCATGTAACCATCAAGAGACAAATTAAGGCAGGAGCCTGAGCCCTGTTACTGCCTGTACTTTCTTGTGCATATATTAGTGTTTCAGTGTATTTCGTATGCTGCCCTGCATCAATTCCAAAACAAGTTTCCCATCCCACCCCCTCCCACAACAGCATCCCAAACATGCCAGTAACTCCATTCCCACCCCCTCCCAAACATTCCTAAACTGCAAACATAGAGCTCATTTTGACCCATGGAGGGGGATCACCCTTCGGGACACACCAGGGGTTTCACACGATATCTCCCTTCCCCTACAGATGGTGAAGTATCTATTAGGGAGGGGAAGGGGTACCCAGTACAGATTTGTTAAACAGTCCCAGCTGTGTACTTATCTGCTTGATGTATCCAGTCGTGACCCTGACATTCTAATCCATTAGAATCGGATACCAACGGTAGTCAGGCCACATTTGTGTCACATGTATTTAGCGTGCTATACGATAGTCAAATACCATGTGGTCCCATACAAAGTTTGGCTTACGATGTTTACTGGTACTCATAACAGTAACCCAGTGTATTTTACTCAGATGTAGGGGATGGTGACCCCGACGGAAGATCTGTAGCATGACGGTGCAATTCCTGCCGTGTGGTGCGTTTCAAGAAGTTGTCCACTTGTTGCGTATTAATGAAAAAATACTGTACATTAGTGCAATATTTGGACCTGCCTCAGCTTGCGTTTAGCCAGAATTCAATTTTGCCTCGCTTCCTGCACAGTAGCTGTGAAGTCAGGGTAGATTGTAAACTCAGTTCCTTCAAAGTGGAGTTGCCTCTTCCTGAGCCAGTCTCAGTGCCACATCGCAGTCAAGGTAATTCAGCAATCTTGCAATGATTGGGCGTGGTGGAGTTCCCGGGGGCCTTCTAGGGCCTAGAGAATGATGAGGCCTTACTAAAACCATCTGTGATGAGAAGGTTATGCCCCAAACACTGTGCATAATAGCCGCTCAATAAACTCTTCCATCCGTCCAGTGTTCGTGGTCTCCGGTATCCCAATGACATGTATATTGTTGCATCTACTGCACGCATCTATATCTTCATTCTTGGCAGCAATGACCTTGAGCACTTCATCCATCTGCGCCATTTGCTTCTGCACACCGGATGCGGTATCCTCAGCATCAGAAACCCGGCGTTCCGCTTCTGTGAAGCACTCATCATGTTTTTCCAGTTTATGCACTACAGAATCCATGTGGGTTGTTATTGAGTCCATCTTAGTCTCAATAGAGGTGAGACAATGCCTCATGGCCAGTAGGAGCACTTTAATCTCATCATTTTGGGCGTGTGCTGGTTCTTGAGATTGTTCCATTCTCGCATGATCAGGTTCGTCTTGATGTGAGCGCATTAGTTTCTTAGCTTCAAAGGGCAGCTTTGATTGCTTGCTGTCCGTCTTCCCCATAGTAGTCCGCTCCTATCTGTGCGCCAATATGTTATCACGTTCTGCCAAGTCTGTCCTCTCTATTAAGGGCCTAGGGTGGCCTGCAGTAGTTGCACAGGGTGAGACTGGTATTTAAACTTGTAGATTTTAGGATCTGAGGTGATGCTGCCACATATGTCCATCAGATTTTCAGTTATGCACCAGTGTGTCCCCAATCAGCCCGCTGGGAGCCTCGCAAGTCAACATGCAAAATATACGTAGTGGCCCATTTGCACCATTAGCTGTGTTCTGCAAAGTTATCTCTAGCATTCACTAGGCTCAGAGATGTTGCACTTGCCCTTGCAAATTATAAAATCAGTACTATACTTAGTGCCCTCAAGGAGTATGTTCTGTTCCACTGCTGATCTCTACAATTGTTTGTGTCGTTAGATGCCCCGCAGCATCATACACATCTCTAGCTGTCTCCACGTGTTAGGTCTCTCCGAGGCTGGGTACCCAGGTGAAATGTGTCTCCTGTCATGTGCGTTGGCACCTTGCTGTGCTGCATGATCTCACAGCCGCCATTTCCGCTTACCACATCTCCGGGTATCTCAGTGTCTGCTCCGTCTGTTTGTTTTAGCCTCATCAGACATTCACTGCGTCAGATCCTTTCGAAGTATTCTTTTTTAGCAGTCGTTACCACGGCTCCATGTCCGACTGCGGCGGCTGGAGGGGAATGGCGGCGAGGATTCCATTGTCTCTTACCTCTTCTCGCTGAGACGATAGATAGACAGTGGGGGTTCCAGGTATCTCCAGCCTGCAGGCGCACAAGAGCGTTGCGGCCTCCAGTTACCAAACTGTGTGGCCTTGTCTCCGCGTTCGTGCCGTGGCGTTGCGTGATGTCTTCTCTTGCTGCCGGTTGGCTTTTTCAGGCCTGTGCTGTTGGCCGAGTTTCTAGTAGATCCCAGCACTCCGCATTTTCGCTGAGTGCTCAAATCAAAGGCTGGGCATAGGATATCTTTGTTGCTGTCCTTGGTTCGCCTTCTTTAAATCGCTGGGCAGCATATTTTATCAGATAATGCTGTTGAGCTGCCAGAGCCTCACTGAAGTGCAGCCAACTTGCTCTTGCGCCACCTAGCGCCCCCAAATGTAAGACAAACTTGCAAACAGTCTTTGTTTACTGGCAACAAGAGTCCCACAATAAAATATTAGTAGCAGCCAAATACTGTGCAGACTATCAGGAGCAGCTTGCAGAGGAACAGGGGGGGGGGGGTAAACAAGCATTGGCAAAGCCCATTGGTCTCTCCATTGCGAGAGGTAGTTAGATATTTTTTCTTTGGACTGCAGTATTGTATGTGTGAAGCAAGTGTTGTTTGTATGTGGGGTGTTTTTACATTAAGCTTGCGGTAATCTGAGAGCTACTGGTATTGGTAATTTATTGTTAAAGGTTTTAATGTTTTTCAACTACAACCAACAATAAGTGCAGGAGCATCACATCAGGAGCTCAACAGATCATAATCTAACTGATACATTACGTTTGCTCGACCCCCCCTTCCCTCCTGTGCCTAATAGAGACTCTGGCTGAAGGGGACCAGCTTAATGTGATCTAAGTGTGAAATCGCATCATGTGCTAGACCCAGGGCCTTATTACGATGTTGGTCAGAAAGCATTCCGACTGACTCCTTGTCGGAATCAGTTCTGACTGACTCGGGTTCAGCGAGTCTGACCGACCAATTACAATATTTCCGAACACCTTTCGGTCGGACTCCCATTGACTTCAACTGGACCCTGTGTTTCGACCGACAACACAGGCTCCCATTGAAAAAAGAGGTGGTGCCGGAAAACCTTGCACCATGTCACAGGCACTCCATGGTGCCTGCCACACTGTGCATAGTTGTAAAGAGGGGTCCCATGGGTACCCCCACTGGCCCCAACCGGATGCCTCTGGGTGAAGGGGGGCCTGCTACAGGCCCCCAAATTCAGTTTCCAACAGCTGTTTCGTGTTGGTCAGATGGATTCAGAAAGGCTGTCTGAACCCGACATTGTAATATGTTGGTCGGAAACGCGCTCCATACACCTGTATGATTCGGCTCCAACCGACTAGGAGTCTCCGAATGCCGGTCGGAACCGAGTTGGAAAGACCGAACGGTTACCTTCTATACTAATTGGTCGGTCGGAAATGTTTCCGAGTTGGTCACAAGCAAGGGTTCCGACACGGGTTACGAAAATCCGAATGCCGCTCAGAGCCTTTCCGACCAACATCTAAATGAGGCCCATAGTGTGTGCCTATCTTCACCTGTCCCTCAACCCTCTACTCCTGTTCCTCTATCAGTATGCAATCTAGAGGGCAAATCTACATTTGGTATTGGTAATATTAATGTCTTTTACCGATGCTAAATAGCAGCATGGGTGCTGTTCAGCATCGGTGAAAGTTATGTAAAATTCCCAAGCATATAACTGCCACTTCCAGCAAAAAGATGCACTCTGTAGAGTGTTTAAGTAAAGGTGAAAGAAGGAAAGCATGTTTCGATGTGAGGGGAATTTTAGATCTGGAACGCCATCCCAGTCCACATTAGGACTACCCCCTCATTCTTAAAATTCAAAAGGCAGCTCAAAGACCTCTTCCTCACCTGATCCTTTCCGAATGGATAGCTGCTGCAGACTCTTGCCCATTGCAGCACTCAGCCACCTTAACACTAAGACTTCTACCTCTCACACCTCCTGACTCGTTCCTGTGCCCCCCCTCCCGGAAAGGGCCTCCCCACAAGCCAATGTGGATATCACTCCCAAGCTGTGATATCCTATGAGACTTCCGATTTGCACCGAGTCAATATGTATACTTCTGTTACTCTTATCTGTGTGTTCTTCCCCGCTACCTAAATAAATAAAGCTGGGGTTGATGGGGTGGGAGGGGGGAATGAGCTGACAGAAGAGGAAGCAAGTGAAAACGAAAACACTAGCACTCTGTGGAATGCTCAAACACAAAGAAACAGTAAGTAAATAAATCAAAACATACAAAAGATAAGCACAATTGGAACTAGTGTAATGTAACAGATGCTCAATGAGCTTGGGCTGATTTTATGCTATAAAAAACTGCAATAAAAATAATAATAATACATTATGCTGCACTGGATAGTTAATTATGCCGCCCTCTGTGTCTAACAACTCTGTTCTTCCACTTTAAAAAAGATGTTGATCAAATATATTTTGGTGCCCGGGATACAGCCTCGTAAATGCAGCCTTAAGAAACAATGTTTTTGTAGGAGGTGAACTAACAAACGCCGTTATGCTGACTCGAGCCCTGTTAATCCTGCCCCCGGAGTCTAGAGCTGGAAATCAGTCCTTTAAAAAATTTGCCTCAAAGCAATAAAGTCAGCCAGGAAATTTGAACAGGATGTAGGCGGGAAGAGGTGGCATGGGATTTCATTTATATAACCTAGAGGAGACCGTTAGGAGAACGTACAGGGATGTACGGACCAAGAAATGCATATATAACTGAACAATCAAATTCCCTCTAGTCGTTTGTATATCTCAGTTTTACCCATACCTTCAACGACTCACATGGCTATATTGGATCGAGACTCTTATTTTCAAACACAGTTTAGCTTTCTAAAACTTTGCATTTTTATCCACAACTTTAAGTCCTTCACTGCACTCATCAATGTATGGGTTTTGTGAAGTTAATTAGACGTAACTACTTTGACATAAGAAGATAGCCCAAAACTCAAAGTTGTCCTTCGATACGTAAATGTGTTTTTATCGATGAAGGAAAAACGTGAATGCACGCACTGGTGTGCAGGCCATCTGTCTTGTGCGAATTGGTTGACAGAAAAATAAGAATTTACCATCTCATTCCTGAGTGTGAACCAAGTTCGTGGGTGTCATTCTTGTGAGAGAGATTCCAGATAAGTGTAATCAGAAGAAACGACAAACACCAGCAGGAATCAAAGAAAAAAATTGTCGCCCAAAACAACACTTAAACACAGAAGCTTAAAGATACAAGTAAATGGGTGGTGCTACGTGGGTGGAAACAAAAGACGAAAGGGAGGGACAAAGAGGAATGATTAACCACTAGCAAGCAAGCATTTTTTAAACAACAATCAAAGAGACTAATAAAAAGGCAACGGGTGGGCTGTAAGCCCACAGAGTGAATATAGCATGTCTTGAAGACACAACACATGAACTGCCTATGCTTTATCTAAAAGGAGCAGGAAAAACTAATGATAGCCTACTCGCAATACTTTTGAGGATGCAGTGCTAGAAATGCAGCCCGGGGACTACACATGGGAGGGAAAGGGCATGGATGTGGTATGGGAAGAGGGGGACAAGGAGGCCAGCAGGGCAGCCACTGTAACAACTGTTTTCGGGGAAAGCAACCAGGTCCCTGGAGCATGAAATGTTCTACCCTACAGATAACAAAGCAAGGGAACTGGGACTCTCACATCCAGTGATCACTCCGAATGCCTTTGATGCATACCCCCCTGCACCACTACAGCCTCAAATAGGGGCTATATTTACACTCTCATCCCCGCCATAATGTTAAAGACATTGGATTCCTGACCAGGACACAACTGTGGGATATTACCCTTTCAACCCCCACTCCACAAGATGTTCCATGACTGCCTAAAAGGAGATGACTACCTACAAGCTCTTGCTTTACAAATTGACCAGTACAGAGCTTATGTTACCAGGTTAGTGATAAACAAGTTAGTACCCTCATTAATACACACAGGAACAACAATATATACGCTGAAGGCATCAGAAGTGCCTGATGCACCCTTTTAGGTAACAGCTATTAAGGCAGTAGGACTAACAGAGAACCTAGTTAGAGCACTTTTAACAAAGGTTCTACAAATAGTGATAGCCCATTGACTGTTCAAAATCAGTTTCTTTTCAGTCACACATGCCCTGTTAATTTACTAGAAAGGGATCTTTGTGTAAACAACAAGGCACAACACATTATAATTTATACACTAGTTGGTGTCTTCCTAGAAAGAAAGGAAAGGGGGATGTTGTTAGAAACTTTCCAAACATGCACAATATCACCATGAATCTTGAAATTGCAACATGCTGTTCCTCCCCACCTCTAGACCCAACATCCCAACTATACAGGACAGGTGATTGAGTTTTCTCCAGTACATATAATAGTACATCCTGAGGCACCCGTATCCAAAGTTCCACAGTATAACGTCTCGAAAGAGGGGGAGATAGGAATACAAACAGATCTTTTAAAGCAAGGGATTCTGTAGGTAATTATAGGTATTCCATGTAACAATCCGATGCTTCATATGAAAAAGGCTGGTAACGGTCCCAGCGGGACAAATATCTTTCATTTTGTAAAGAATTTGAAAGAAATAAACAACATAGTGGTGCAATTGTTTCCAGTAGCACACAACCCTGCCACTATACTATCAAATAGTCTAGTCACTACCAATATATCCCACATATGGACCCATTTGGTCCAAAGGTATACCAAAAGTACTGAAATATTCTCATAAGCTGTAACTCCACACTGATTCAGTACAATGCTTTATCATGGGAGGCGTGGTTACCGCGCTGTGCCAGATGGTGGCTCCGGTGTGAGCTCCACTGCGATGTGGAGATAGGAGGAGGATTTCAACCGCTACAGGAACCGCCCCAGGGCTCTGAAGGCAGCAGATATCTTCCGGTCTATAGCGGCTCCCTGCTGGTCTGTTTTCTCAGTCCAGAGCGCAAGTATTTGCTCTAATTAGACAGTGTCTCTCCTTCTCCTCAATGAGCGCGGACGGCAGCCATTTTGTGTGCACGGTGACCGACGCATTTGAGGAGACTTTTGCGAGTAAACGTTTAGAAATGGGGCTCAACAGCAGATGGATATCTGTGAAACTGTTATCTTGAATAGGGGTGGGCGGAATTTGCGAAAGTGACTTTCGCAAATTATCGCGAAAATGTTAAAAATCTCCTCAAACACGCGGAAATATCGCGAAGATGCGGAAGTTTTTTTCCCGCCCGTTCGCGGTATTTTCTGCGTGGTCGCGGCTCGCCAACTTACCCATGCGGTTGCTCGCGGGCGCGCCCATCTTGTTTTCACTCTTCTCGCGGTGCATGATCGCGAGAAGAAAGACGTGATCGCGCGACCAATGACATTATTGCGGGCGCGAACTGTCGCGAGACAGCGCAAATGGCTACAACAATCCAACATCTCGTGGAGAACGCGACCGGATCGGGAAAACTTGTCGGCGAACGCAGGGATTCAGGTAAGGCGATCGCACGCACGCGAGAATGTATTATTTTACAGCGCGAGCAAGAAACAAATTATCGCTAAGCTGCGGAATGCGGAAATGTTGACATTTTCGCGCTCTCCGCGGAATGCGAAAATGTCAAATTATCGCAATTTCCGCGAGCGGAACGGAAATTTAGCCCAGGCCTAATCTTGAAGCATGTTTAGAAGCTGATACACACAGAGAATCTCTTCATGTGCAACATAATTATGTAAGCAGTTTTATCCCAGCATGTGAAAGACAAGGGAAAAAAAGGCGCGACGACCTTCCCAGCTTTACTGGCCTTTGCGACTCATAAACCCTGACTTCACCACCTCGGACACACACATACAAATTTGGTGATGTAATAACCCCCCATGATTGGTATTTTTAATCATATCTACAGGTTTACTTTCAATTCCACTAATTGCTTTTTCTTGATGTCACTCGACCTCAAATTTTTGTCGTCAGTGTGTTGCCTTTTTTTGGTTGTGACTGGTCCATTATATTGTGTATGAAATTGCTGCTCATCCAGTTTGTTTTTCATAACTTTGTGTCTCTTATATAGGGGAAGGATCTCTACTTTTAAAAATCTTCCTATTTCTCGTAGTTAAAATTACTTATTAAAATGGCCAATTAATCCACTTCCTCCGCTTGGTCATCTACATCAGGCACCAAACCAAAAAGAGTCAGGAATGATCCTCCATCGCCTATTCAGTCTTCTTCTAATCCGGTTTTAATACTGGTATTCTGGGGTTTAATATTACTATATTGCCAAAACTGAGCCCAAAGTGCACCCCTTTCGCACATGACCTTTGGGATAGCACAGTTGAGCAGTTCATAGCTTACTGAGTGAATCATCTAATAGAAATAAAGGAATTCAGTATCCAGTTGTTGCTTTGTCTTAAAAGATGAATAACTATTCACACACAACACAATACTATACATATAGGGTTATTGGGGGATTGGTGGGCTCCACTCCATTTCGCCATGGAGGCAGAAACCTGCACTCCACTGCCTTGGTGGACTACAGTTCACCATATTTAGAAATCCCTAAATGCCTGGTAGAGTTATCTATGCCGTCAGGGAAGCATCACCACAACGGCCCTTCTGAAGGCTGTGAACATTTTCTGAGCGCTTCACACTGCTACTCACCTAATGCTTTTGTTTTTCAAAAACAAACTCCCACACTTGTAGCCCATTGAGCAGCGATTGCAGGGTTTTATGTCCAAACCCAACCAACATGATTGTGGCCTATGCACACCAGTACAGTATGTATGCATGTATGTATGCATATATGCATGAATGTATATGTCTTGCTCTACAATAGCTACCTCAGTATCTGGAATAAAATCTTTCAGTAGAAAGTGTTGATATTGACCCCCTCCACGCCTTCCGGTATGTTCAGCATCCTGATATTATTCCTTCTTACGCTGTTCTCAAGTATTTCTATTTCATCACGGAGGTCTCTATCTCCGGTTTTCAACTGCTGGTTCTCCATTTGGTTGAGTTCAACCTCCCTAGTAAGCTCTGCAAGGGATACTTCCATTACACTTACTCTATCCATTAAAGAGTTCACTTCGACTTCTAAATCCTCCCTGGATATTTAACTGGTACTGGTACCTTTCGGATATTGCAAATTTATCTCTAACATCTTTTATCAGGGTAGCAAGCATTCCATCTATATCTGGCTGATTTTCTTTCCCTGAGAATTGAGTGCCAAGGTCTTGGGTAAGAGTTTTGGGTGCAGATTCTTGTTCAGACAATCCAGCAAGTACTTGAAACCTATTCCAAGGCCTGTTTGGTCCCTGACATATGCTTCCTTATAACAGTATCTGCCAATGAATCCATACTTCCTTGTGATTTAGCTCATATTTTATGATCCTGTGGGATACAGGTAGTGCAGGGAGCTGAAAGAGAACTAGATTGCTCCCCTTTGGACTGGACCATAAAGTAAGAGTTCAGGGAGGAGGTGATCTTAACCCGGTTAGCAATTTTGGACCCTTTTTTCCCCAACACTTTTTTGATTGGTTGTTCACCTGGGAGCTTCTGAGATTGAATGAGGGGCAGCTGAGGGGGGGGCGATATCCCCTCGGTAGTAGATCGGTCTTGGGCAGGGTCCTCTTGATTAATGCCCAATATTTTTGAGGAAGGTATTGCTACTGTGTGGGATGAGGTCCCTGGTTCTTCGTCCGCCCAGATTTGCCTATTCCTAAACTCATATCTGTTTGGTTGCGCTTTCAGAGCACTCAAGTTTGATTCCATTAGCCCCCGTCCTGTCTCTCTCTCCTCCTTACCTTTACTTTTTGCTCCTAGTTTTATTTTTATATCTGTGGAGGCCCAACCCCTGATAAATGCTTCTGCTGTTCCTCCTTGTTGCAGCACTCATGGATTCTCTCGGGCCACCATTACCCTTGTTGTTCTCAGCGTCAATTTCGATAGTCAGCCGAGGTGGAGACCGGAGGTTACAGACTCCCCCGCTGATACCGCCTGATGTGCCTCAGAAACTGATCCTCTGTGAAGCTCCCCAGCCTCTGAAGAGCCGCACCACGGCCTCCGCCCACACGCCTTCTCCACTGGAGCTGGAGAGCCATCATGAGCTTCCTCTCGCACGGGAAACAAGGAAAACAAAAATTGATTTTCAGCCCATTAAAAATCTGCTCTGTACCGGAGGTAAGAGCCTTCTTTATTCATTCATTTGGCACACCCTTGCAAATCTAATTTTAAATGCTGCAGGAACAGAGTTGAGCTCCCGGCCAACACTAACTGCCGGCCGCCATATTCCGTGTCCTACATGAGATCATTTAGTGTATGAATGTATATGGCATTTCAATCCTATACCGGGAAACTAGTCGAAAGGCAGGTTACATGGTCAAAGACAACCTTATCTCAACAAGTATTAACAGAGGGGGCTGTGTTGTGGAAGGTTAATGCATTGTGATGCACTGGTCTTTAAATATATGTGGCAGTTGCAAATGACTATCTTTTGTGTGGGACTCTCTCCCCAGATTTTTGCTTTCATTGTTTTTGTTAGCCATAGACCTCTGTACACCTTATTATAAAGTCTTGTATATTATAAAGTCTTGTATAGCGTTTAGCTAACCAGATGGATCTTCCAGTGCTGTAGACAAAAAGGTAAATACTAACCATACAAACCATAGAAAGAAAGCAGATCAAAACAACCAGGTTTCAAGATTTTTATGGAAAGTGGTCAGCGATTGGCAGCTTCTCAGTGAGTCGGGCAGTGTGTTCCAAAGCCTGGGGCTCAAGTATGAGTGACCGCCCATATAGGCCTTTTTGATTCTTGGGAGCTTGCAGAGGTAGCCATTGCTTGACTGAAGGGATTGATTTGGGAGGTAAGGTTTCACTAGCACTTATAAGTAGAGTGGACCAGCATTAGAACTAGCCGTATGCTTATAGCATAGGGCTTTAAACCGTATGCTCCTGTCCACCATAAGCTGGTGAAGATCTCGGAGAAGACTGGACACAGAGGAATGCTTGGGAAGATGACATAGGAGCCTGACAGCAGCGTTCTGTATAACTTGTAGGCCTTTGATGGAAGCCTTGTCGAGCCCCAGATAATATTCCTATAATCCAGCCTTGATAAAATCAAGGCCTGGAAAGCCGTCTTCTGAGGCGAAAAGGGAAGCATCCAGATGACTTTTTAGCCATTTTATGACCACGATGCAGGTAGAGGCTACCTTTGTGATTTGAAATTTCATTGATAGATTTTCATTAAGCCAAAAACCTAGATTCTTAACCTTGGAGAACAGCAGAGGGAGGAATCCTAAGTAATCAGGCCAATGTTGGGGGCCTCAAAGAAGGGGGTACTTATCCATCACCATTACCTCTGTATTATTTCCATTCAACTTTAATGAATTGATGTTCCTCCAGTTGGATATCTTAAAAGACAAGAGTTTGAAGTATCGCAGCTGTGGTCCTCAGCAGCTGACAAGATGATCTGAATTTCATCTGCGTAGGGAAACAAGGTGAGGCCACAGCCTTCAACGAAATCAGCAAGAGGACGAATATAGATGTTAAAGAATGTCAGCATTAAGGCAGAGGTCTTCCATGACAAAGCTTTGCAGTGGAGACACAAGCTCTCCAGTCTTCCTAGAAGAGTGATGTGAGCTACAGTATCGGAGGCCGCACTTAGGTCGGGTAGGATCAGAACAACAGTTCCGCCATTATCCAGGAGATGTCTTAGATGTTCAGTGACTCCCAGAAGAGTGGATTCAGTGATGCATCCCGCTCTGAAGCCGGACTGCGAGTGATGGAGAAATTTTTGAGAATTCACAAAGACGGATATTTGCAAGTTGACATGTTCCCCAGGATTTTGGAAAACAACGGAAGTAGCAAAATCCGTCTGAAATTGGACCAATTGGAGGGATCCAGATTGTGCTTCTTTAAAAGGGCCAGGACCATAGCATGCTTCCACGCCTGAAGAATATGTTCCTCTTGTAGAGAGGGGTTTAGAAAAGTATTCAGAAATTGTATAAGTTCTGGACCAAGTTTACTGATCATGGCCTTACCTCTGCTAACCAATGGTAAAGTGCTTGTGCCATCCTTTAAACGTGATGAAATTGGCATACACCTAACTGACATATTTAACTTGCCCATAAGTCCCAATTATATGGCACAAAGTGTACCAAGGCCATGTACGTTAAATTTCACCAGTGGGCTGCAGCACACATTGTGCCACCTCCTGCAGTGACTCAGCAAACCCAACCCCAGGCCTACCATGTTAACTTGGAAGAACAGTTTTTACATTGCCATTGCTACCTGTTAAAATAAACAAGGAGATATTGTTCCCGAAGATCAGCACTTCTATCAAGTCTGTGTTGAATTTGAGGCAGTAGTCTCTCATCCAGTCTGCGATGCTCGTCATGCACCTGCAGAAGATGGTCAGTGTGCCAGAGGGGTCTTTTGATAGCAAAAGGATTGTTGGCTTATGAAATGATGTGCAGTCCATGCGATCTGATTACTTTGGCCAGGGGAGTCATGTTGACGTTGAACAGAGTAAGGTTGAGGACCGAACCTTGTGGGGTGCCGCAGATGGTGTTCTTGGGTTCGGACGTGTGCTTTTGCTACCAGGGGTTTGAGCTCCGGTTTCTTTAGGGACTTCCATCATTAACCCTGACAAAGACTGTGGTCGTTACTTGAGGTGGGTACTTACCCCTGAACAAATAACTCAGTTTCTTGCAGTGAGTCTTCAACTCTATCCTAAATTGGAGCAGTGTCAGGTGGTCTTGGTGGATATGGGTATGTTGTTTAGCTCTTGGGTGTATAAGGCTGCTGTCTTATTTTTATTTTTTTACACATCTTAGTCTGCAGTCTGATGGTGCCCTGGCTGCAGGTGTGTTGAGAGCTAGCAGAGATGTAGAGTGTGTCCACAAGCTATGCAGTGGTGCTGTTTGTGATAACTTTGCGAATGATACAGCTGGTTTTGAAGTGCCAACGGACTTTGATCAGGACAGATATTTCTTCAGTTTCTGGATGATACATACTGTGGTGTGTAGGATGGCGCTCAGAGGTGTCAGTGTGGCGCCTCTGAAGCTATGGAGTATGGCAATACCACCATTCAGAGCAGAGAGTACGAGGGCATGAGCAGTTGTTCTGAATGCGTTTTCTGGAAGAATCTTTGACTTTTTTTTAAAGTGAGTGTTGGTACCAGGCCAACTTTGTTTTTTGATCATGTAATACACTCCACAAGTGATATTTTACAAGAATCTGGATTACAACAAAATACAAAATGTTGCTGACATCATGACCTTCTCACCTTATAATTAATTGGTACTCTTATAGAGCTCTTTTGTTTTTCAGTTTCAAGAGAAAAAGAGTGTTACATCTCAGGGAAACTTTGGGAAGCTATCTCTTGAGTGGTCTTCAGTACTGCTCCAGCCCATACTTATTTATCTAGTGTAACAATAAATATCTCAGCACGACAGACTGTTGTCAAATTCACCTTCAATGAGGTAGTGCAAGCATTATCTAGCTGGAAGCCGAACAAAGCATTAGATCCTACATGGCACCAGGATCAGACTATTCCAAACAAAATGTTTCCTCAGATTATCTCCCCATCAATTTTTGGATATTTTCCTAATTTTATTTTCAAACATGTTTTATTATTTTTCATTAAAAAAAAATCCAAGAGTAGTACAGAAGAGTCATGTAATTGTGATGTATGTCATTATTGTTCAAACTAGGATTTAAAGACTGCTTACAGCTGTTGTCACCTGAAAAATCTTATTCCATTGTCAAATTTCGCAGACATTTCACACATATTTGCCCATGTCAGAGAGCCCAACAACCAAAAACTATTGATGAGTTGAAACACATACACAAACATGGAGGTTCTGGAAGGTCCAATCGCTGGTCTAGTCTGAGGAAGAATGACTAGCCTACCGCCCCAAATCTTTTTGTTTTTGGTTGGACCAAGAAGGCAGAAGGGGGGGTTCAGAAAAGCAAAGCTCATTAAATGAGGAGGAAGAGGGAGTAAAAAATAAGAAAAGGGCATGGTGGAATGGCAAACCCCTCGCTTTACCGCATTTCCAGCCACATCTTTGAACTGTCAATCATTATTGTCAATATTTTTTAAGTTAATAATAGACATTGTCAAAGAGAGAGAAGCTACTACAGGAGATTATTGCATAAAAAACATCACAAAGCATGACCAACAATTGAGAAATGTAAATGTGACATTAAATAGAGACTTGAGAAATTTGAGGCAGAAATTGAAAACAGAGAAAATGTCCGAGGGACTAGGAAGACTGTGCATGTGACTGAATACTAACATTTTTCAAACTGTTTCATGCTGTGTGTAATCTGGATCAGAAACCTAAAAAAACTATTGAGAAACAACTGATTTTGAATACAGGTTCTGATATTAATTATGATGCTGATACTTCAGAAGGAAGTGAAGTGATTCCTTCTAATGTTACAGAAATATACATTTTTAGATTAATTTCACCTCTTGCAAAACAGCTACATAGCTCAAACACCCAGAAAAGATCATCCCAGAGACAATGCAGAAAATGCCAAAACAAGAAGGAGTACAAAGAACAAGCATTTGCAATGCAATAGGTCTAATATTTACAATTAATGAATATTCGTAAACGGTGTTCACATTTTTGCCCTGGCAGTGTGTTTGATTACACAGAGACACATGGCTCATTTACATTTATTTGAAAACTCATGTTGATGAAATCTTTGAAGTTATCTGAAAATATAATCTTTTTCTTTCAGTTTGATCTCTTTCTTGTACAATGTGACCTTTTATATTTTCTGTATTGTGATTTTTTCTTAACTTCCTCTTTTATCTATTTTAGTGCCTGTAAACCTCTTTCTGTTCCCTTATACATTTCCCAGCCTTTTCCTCACCCCATTTGTTTCTGTCTCTTTTGTTCTTTTTCTCCCTTTTTAGGTTTTGCATGCACAGTGCTTGTGATGTGCTTCTAAAATCTCTGATATGTTAAATATCTTAAAAACTGGCTCTTGACAGTTCCCATCACTGAATTACTGTGCTCATTCACTTTTGTGTGGAACTTTTTTTAACTTCCCCTGGTCGCACACGTTTACGATACTTCTACTAAAGCTGTGTACACTGTTTAAGCCACATTCACTGTCAATATAACATCTCTTCTCAAGGAAAAGGCAGACAGCTTCTAACAGTATGCTGGAATGCTTGCGTTTTATTACTTAGTTCTGTAAGCAGATGCTTTAGCCTTAGAATGTTTGGGGCATTCCCTATTCATGCCTCAGCACCTTTCTTAGCACTAAACCCTGATTATTGCTAAAATGTAAAACTAATAGGCAGTCACAAGTGCAGTTATCTTTCAGACAACAGGGTCATGATTTTAATAGTGAGCAGGAGCAGTGACACCAGGACCAAAAGCTCTAAGCAGCCCACTAAACACCTAAAATTGCAACATTTTACTATTTGGTTTAGAGGGTAAATGCTTGTAGGGTGACAAAGTGGCGCTAGCCTTTCTTGTGCTTGGGTAGTTCACCTCTTGATCTATTATGGTCCTCTAAACGAAGAGGGATTCATTCTACACCCTCTCAATGGGATCAAACATTAACTCTATCAAAACTTAGATTAAGTCCCTGAGCACACACTTCAACAAAACAACCCCCATTGCAGATAATTCAAAACACAATCTCTCGGGAGTAGCGAGCAGTTGGAGGCAGCAGCGGGAAACGAGAGGCCAAGAGGCAGGCGGAAGCAGCGAAGAGCCGTAATTACTCAGCAAGAACTGCGGTCGCGGTAAGAGCCGCCAGCCGCGGAGTAACGAGAGCTGTGGGACAGTGTCAGAACAGTTTCGGCCCAGCAGGAGACGCGGCAGGCAATTAGGCCAAACAGGTACTATAGAGCTTTGTGAGCTTTGTGAGCTGTTGGGAGGGGGCACGGGAGCTACAGGAGAGAGACCTGTAAAAGCAGCAAAAGCTACGGTTTTATCAGGAATTGGGGGGGGGCAGGAGCCCCACAGGACCCCCCTCAGGAGCCCTGCAGGAGTTCAGTAAGAACTGAGATAGAATTGGGAAAGCCCCGGGAGAGCCGGGAGAACCCAGTGCGGGCTGCGTGCAGTGGGAGAGCAGCAGTGGGGTTTGCTACAGCTCCCCTTGTACAGTGAGAGCTACTCCCCACACCCCTCACCCCTGACCCCACAGTCCACAAGGAGGGGCCCCAGAAGTTAGCACCCAGACCCGTAGGAACAACAGGAACTCAAGGAGAGTGACAACTTCGAAGCCTACCATGAGATCAGGAAGAGACAGAACAGAGATCAAAACAAAATTAAAAAAAAGAAACAAACATCATAGTGGCAAGTCGAGCGAAGGAGCAAGCGCTCTAATAGATGAAGACAAAGCCCAGGAGAAAAATAGACCCAATTGAAAACACCAGGCCTTACGAACTCAAAGATAACAGATTTCTTAATTTCACTAGCGCCACTAGTTCAGAAAACAAAAACTGTAAGCAGTACACAGGACCCCAAAAAAAGAATTTCCAAATCAGTTGGCTCCATGGCTAATTTATTACAGCCACAGTTCAATATCTCATCATACTTCAATACTCCAATAGAGAACAGCCAAAGCCCCTGGAAAACCTCCAAAAGCCCCAAAGTAATCACCAACAGAATAACAGTGACAGCACAAATAAATACAAAGGAAGTAGTATACAACGGTCAAACAACTCTATGTAAAATTCCTTTAAATGTATCAAAGAAAAAAACACCAAAGAAAAAAACCAAGCAAAGATCAATAAGTCTTGGATCACTCCGTTGTGCTCAGGGACCTGATTGTGGGGGCGGCCGGCTACCTGATGCAAGTATGGGCACAATGGACATGGAATCAATTGACAAAGAAATAACACCATATCAAGCAGGGGGGCAGCCAAAAAATGTCCTTTTAAACTTAGTAACACAGCAGCAACAGAAGTGCTCAACAATCACTCAGGAGCTACCACAGGAAGCGCAACAATAAAATCTGCTTCAGCTTCAGAAATACAGGAAGCACATGATTGCTTAATCAGTTCAATAATGTGTTACGAGCCAAATTAAAGTCAACTAAATGGTCCGATAGGGCTCCCTCACTCCTATCACACCATTCTTTCACCAAGCAAAGTTCAACCGGCGAACGGTGCCTGTTCCCAAACAAAAAGGGACAAACCAACAAAATCCGAACCAGGCGTTTGCCTGGGAGGAGACCTTCATGATAACATCTGGAACAAATCAGTGGAGGATTCCTGGTCAAGTCAACAAGTAGGTGCAAATCAACCAGACCACTTCCTACCATCACAGGCCCCACTGTGGATGCCATTTATAGGTCTCATGGAAACTATATCTTCAGCCCTACTGCAACACTCTGAAAAATTAGAGTTACAAATAGATCTCCTGCAAATTTTGGCATCACACGTGGTCGGTATAGACAGAAAAATACAAGGTCTAAACTCACTTATCGAACGGGTGCAGAAAGATCCCCATACAACGTACCACGAATGCCAATGCTCTGGGACAATGAACCAACTAAAAGCTCTACCGGCAATTCTAACAGATATTCTGGCAGAAGTAAAAAACAAAACAAAGGACTATCAGAGCAGTATTCCAAGCACCTATACAGAAAACGACTTAGAACACTCGAAGCACTCTGCTAGCTTTGGTACTTCAGTAAACGGGGAAACAAGTGTGGACGCAATGGAAGGCACATCAAAAAACTTTACATCAAAAAATCTTACATCAGATATTCTGTTAGAAACACTCCAAGACCCGCCATCGCAAAACATTTACAAAGAAACACATACAAATGACGATCAATTATCTGAAGAAACAGGGTTGCAATTAAATGTGCAACAAAAATGTCATAACTCTTTAACTAAACGCGAACATAAGAGATTGAGAAAAGCCAGACAAAACAAGCAACAAAGTAAAAAAGCAACAGCATTTTTCACCCAGCCTCAGGCCCAAGAGACATCACTGGAAAGTTACCAGCATATAAACTCGCCCGGATCAACATCAGCAAAAGGGACGAAGGGAATAGAGTCAAGCAAAAGGGATCAGGAAGAACTAGGGGAAGTTAGTCAAGAACGCGACCTTTATAGATCCAAGACACCTTTAACAGACCTACCAACAGCACAGTCAAGTAGTCAAAAAGACTCTCAGTCTATCCAAGGCAACACAAACAAACAACTTGCAGATGGCCTATCAAAACAAAAGACTCAAGCAGGACAAAAAAGCATATCTCATTACTTTTCAAAAATTATAAAGGTCCAAAAAGAAAATCCCACGACCAAAGCGTATCAACCGAGAACCAGGATACAAGGGCCAGAAATTCTAAGAGTCCATAGTCCGTCATTTGGCGTTGAGGCAATGGCACAGGACAAGGTCACTAATCAATATAATCAGGACAACAAATTAAGAACAAGTGCTCAAAACAAGTTTGTGGATTTTAAAGAAAATAAAGATCCAATTTATCCAGTAAGCCTAACAACACTCAAAATCATTCCGCACTACAGCTCCAGAGGGAATCATGGCATCCTTAATCGGAGTGCCATTTTAAAACTCGCTAACTCAATTGAAAAACTAAAACATTTTAATACAAATCATATAGAAAGCATTCAATTCAAACCACTCTCAAATGTAAAAGGTAGAGATAAGACAGTGGTAACTTGGAATGATCCAATGAATGCCAAAGAATTCTGGCAGCACAGAGAAGAGTTTGCCAAATGGGGAATTGAAATCAGATTAATTGAACCTGAAAGATACCCAGGCCTGTTATGCCCTATGGCAGAGTCAAGAGCACAATCCGATAGCGGTCTACTTCGAGGGGCAGTTGGTCGCACTGCCAGCACCAATGATGAATGGACCAACTTACGCATCATTCATCAAGGTTTACCCGGAGCAACCAATCAGATTCGGAAAGTGCTACCCCTAACACCAAGTTCCATGGACCACAGGAAAAATGAAGCATGAAAATGCAATTTGAAAATGGGCTCGTGGAATATAAATGGACTAGGCAGTAAAACAGAGGATGCAGATTTATCAGCATTCCTAAAACAATTTGATATTTTATTACTCCAAGAGATATGGTCAATAACATCGGTCCAGATAAACGGCTTCAAAGAATTCCAACAACACGCCACCAAAATAGGCTCACTTGGCAGGGCAGTTGGCGGATTATCAATCTACCTGAACACCAGCATAATATGGACGTATGATCTAATTGGTTCAGGACAGACATGGATTCAGTGTATTAAAATCGAACTACCACCAGCCCTCTGTCCAGGTTCGCAGGATTCCCCAGACATACGGTCATTGGTAATTTGTAATACCTACATTCACCCAGAATCTAAGAAGAAACCAGAGAAAATCGCGATTCTAATAGCACTGGTTAAAACTTTGCAATCCACTTTTCCACAGGCGGGATTGGTAGTATCAGGCGACTTTAACATGTTTCTATTACAAGTAGACCACACACAAAACATTCAACAAAATAAACTGAAAGGAAAAATAATTCCATCATTGATAACAAATTTCCGAAAAAAGGATAGACAAGGCCAGCAGTGTGCCCTAAATTTTGCTGAAATTGGCATGATCATATTGAACGGTCGCTTCTCACAAGACCAGCCCGCAGCTATGACAAGAACAGTCAAACAGACCCAATCAGTCCTAGATTATACCATAGTGGACTTGGAGGTACTCCAAAGGATCGCCAGCTACCAAATAATACATTAATTGGAGAGTGATAATAGTCTGCTGCAATTAATAGTTTTCAACCTCCAATATGTAAGGGCACCAACTATCAATGATCTGACAGAAATTCCTAGCCCATATAATCTAAAATGACTCACATGGAATGGAAAGAATGCTTAAGAAATTATGACCCATGTAAAAAAGGTAAAGGAAAAAGGCGAAGATAAAAGTCTGGTAGACCTTCGGGCCAATTGGGAAAAGATGATCATAAGTTTAACAGACAAATTCGGCTCCCAAAACAAAAGCTATAGAAGAAACCCAATGACAGCATTGCCGGCACATCTTGGCTCGATAGTGTGTAAAAAGAGGATTCTAAACCAGGAAATTAGAAAGATATAAGGAAAAGATCAGATTATTGGCGAAGACCAACAACAACAAATCTATAAATTAAGGCAAAAATATAAAAAAGAGGTTTGGATAGCAAAGAAAAATCAACAAATAGAAATTTGGCAAAAATTATTGGATACAAGCAAATCAAATAACAATAGGACATTTTGGGCAGAAATTAACAAAATAGCAAACGGAGCTTTCCACGAACATAACGCAAATATATTAGAGGCAGACTGGATACATCACCTAGAGCAATATCAAGGGAATAATCGTATACCTTCAAGTGCTGAAATCAGATTACACTACTCATCACCAATATAAAGGGGAAGATCCCAAACAAAACTTTGGTGAAAATTGGATTAGACCACATCAAGCACAAATGGTTATAAAAAAACTGAGGTCCACTGGCGCACCTGGCCCAAACGGCTTACCAAACGGGCTTTTTAAATACGACCAATCGTCTTGGGCAGAATACCTTATCCCATTGTTCGATTATGCTTTTCAAACAGGAAATATACCATCATCTTGGAGAGGGAGAATTTTGCATCCAATTTTTAAGGCAGGCGCTAGATCGGACCCGGCGAACTATAAGCTGATCGCTCTCATAGATGTAGATGCCAAAATATACGCATCAAATCTCTTGATAGCACTGGAAGAAGGTGTCACCACGAATAAGATCCTCCCAATCACACAGACCGGTTTTAGGCCGGGAACAAACACGATGTGCAATCTGTTTGCCTTAAAACTTCTTGTAGAAAAAGCAATCGATAAATCTACAAAATTGTACACCTGTTTCGTCGACTTCAAATCAGCGTTCGACACGGTACCCAGGGAGATCCTATGGCAAACGTGGGTATCCCATCTAATCTTCTGCAGGCCATTATCAATCTATACACATCCACCTGGGTCAAGATAAAATTAGGGAATGGTGAAAGAACAGCAAAAATCCCAACCCATATTGGCCTAAAGCAGGGATGTGTACTGGCCCCTACTCTTTTTAACATTTTCACAGCAGACCTGGAGAAGAGGATATCGGAAATTCAGAGTGATCCCCCAAAGCTAGCACACCGTACAATAAGCAGCATGCAGTATGCAGATGACATCGTTCTATGCAGCCAGACCCCAATGGGCCTACAGCGTTCCATCACAAGGTTGCACGAATTCACCAGGGAGCATGGCCTGCTCATTAATTACAAAAAAACAAAGGTCATCTGTTTTGCATCTTGTTCAGGGAGGCAAAAATTTAAATGGCATGTGGCAGGTAACATCATAGAGCAAAGCGTTACATACAAGTAGTGGTGGTAGACTCAAGGTTGACTTTAAAAGACCATTTATTGTACAGAAAAGCCCAGGCTAACAAACTACGTTTTGCTCTAAATTTACTAAAAACAAAATTGAAGTGTCCATCTAACTTATATTTGCTAAAAGTAATTACAGCCAAATTTCTCCCTACCCTCACGCACGGTTTGGAATTATTTAGAGGACAAGACGCAAACTTCCTGAATCTTCAACAATCAGAGTTATTCAAACACATTTTTCAGATCCCGAAGTTTGTATCACAAGCACAAGTACGTCTGGAATTTGGGTTACAAAATCAGCACCCAGCAAGACAAGCAGCAATTCTAAAAATGTGTTGGAAATTAAAAGCAGCACAAGAGGATTCGTTGATGGGGCACTGTTGGATTGAAATAAAGAACCAAACAAAAGGAAAAAACGCCTGGAATACAGCCCTAGAAGAAGCATTGACAAACCTTAAAATGCAAGAAGCATGGAACACCAATCACACCTTTGCAACTTTAAAAAAAATAGCTAATAATGCGGCAAAACAAATAGCCTGGATTACAGATAAAGCCGCTTTAGCAAAGAAAAATCATGGCTTGACAGTATTAGCCAGATATGAGAGATGCTCCCCTCAACCATATTTAGTCAATTACATCACAACAGCTACCCAACAACTGCTACTCTGAATTCTGATGGGGGCTTTCATCTCGAAAGATCAGGTTCCAGAATGGAAACAAACATGGCCAACATCACTCTGCAGACTATGCGGTCAAGCAGAAGAAACTCTGACTCATTTATTGTGTATTTGTCCATCTCTGAATAATTTGAGACGTTTTTATTTATTACATGCATTCCGTAGGTACCAAATTAGTTCATGTCGGCCAGCAGTCATGTTAGCATTGAACAGCAATATGTTACAGGTAGCATGCAGGGCCACCAGATTTTTGCAGAAAGTCAGTTTCTTAATACAGAAAATCGAAAAATAGCATATGAGAACAACATTTTTTTAAATAAAAAGACTAAGGTGCAAATAATAGTTTAGAATCTAAAGATAAATCTTTTTTTAAATATGACTGCATAATATGCCGTGTATTTTTTGTAAAAAAATTTATTGTTTCATATGTCAATTGGAAGATGTCAGCACAAAAAATTGCAAAGGTTTTAATTCACTATATACAATAAATGTATTTCATTTCATTTCAAAACACAATCAGTATTCGTAGTATCCTTTATTTTCTGTCTTCTTTAGCCAGCCAACATGTGTTTAGTCGTGGGATTAACACACGACTTCTTCAGGGCTGAAAAATACAATGAACATCACAAATCCCGTTGCAGTGTGCTTACACATGACAGCCCTATTGCACTTGTGACATTGTGCTGTATCCAGTAACAACTCCACGGCTGTCATCGACAAGCAGACTGCACCAAGGTAGTAAGGAGCCACGCTATCATGAGGAGCAGGTGGAAACAAAGTGACATGAGGTGAGGTAATGGGAAGCACCCAATAAGAGGCTGGCTGACATTAGTGGTGAGGCCGGTTTATTTTTCTCGCTCGGCGCACACGCGTGTGCCAGACAGTTCTATCCAAGGAACTGTGCATGCACGTCCCTGCTGATCCTGATGCCATAACAATGTTGTTGCCCTGGGTTTAACGCTTATCCAGTTTGGTTATAAGACTGTTTAATGAACGAAGAGAGGAAGGAATAAGAATTAAAAAATAAAATAAAGACAAACTTGGTCTACCTCAGAAGTAAAAAAATATATATAATAATAATAATTGCTAAGGAGAAATTTATTTAGATTTTTTGACAAGTAATAACAGCATCTCCTTTACCCAGAAATATGGACGGTATGAAAGCACAAGCACAATTTTTGACACGCCGGGCAAACCTATTATCACCTAGGAGAATTGAACGATGGTTTCCAAGCATATTTTGAGGCAGTTGGATGAGACATTTTCACTGCTTCTCGTAAATTAGCAATCTTAAAAGATTGCCTAGGGGCTGAAGGACATCACATTTTTTTTAATTTAAAAACATTTTTTTTATTGTTTTTCTTCGGACAAAACAAAGTGACATTTGATTGTACAGTTGTCCTGTAACACTTGGCAGTACAGCACATGATTTTACATCCAAGCAGTTGGACCCCTTCCTACACAGTTTTACATTTTCTGTAGTGACACCCCACATTTCCGCCCCCAAGCCTTCCCCATCAGTCTGAATCAGAGGTGTCTTCATCCTGCACTGGTGGTGGGTTGCATATGCCTCCTCTAAATTTATTCCATGCCCCCATACCTTATCCCATTTACGGGGGCATCCTTATGAACGTTGATCGCTCAGCCAGCATGGCTGCATCCATGTCTCTTCCCCATGCGGACAGCGACGGTGCCTCCACCGCCCCCCACTTTTGGGCTATGTTCCGCTTAGCTGTCACCATCCCCAGCGTGGCCCAGCCCTGAGCCTGACGGTTGAGGTCATTAGGTTCCCATACATTTAACAAACAGCACCGGGGCTCTGGCATCAACGACACCCCCCCTGACTGTGACATCGTCCGCATCACCCGCCTCCAGTAGTCTTGAATTATGGGGCAATCCCAGATGGTGTGAAAGAAGGTACCCTCCTCCCCGCAGCCGCGCAGACAGAATGGGTGCGGCACTCTACCCATTTTATGTAGCGTGTGTCTGGTGTAGTATGAGCGGTGCAGATTCCGGAGCTGTACCAGCCGTAGACTTGAGGGTATACCTGCCTCACGCGGCGAAGCTAGCGCCTCCCGCCATTCCGGATCGTCGAATTCGCCTACATCACCGGCCCATTTCTCCCGCAGGTGTCCCATTGGGTCTGACAGGTTGTTTACAAGTTTGCGGTATGTGAGAGACGTGGCCTATTTGGCATATAATCTGTCAGCAACCTGTCCTCCAGGGGAGATGCTTCCGGAACCTCCTCGCCGGGTGCCAACCTTGATACCAGGGCATGTTTAATCTGCGTATAGCAAAACCATTCCGAGGGCGCTAGTTCGTATTGTTGTTGCAGGCGTGTGAATGGGACCACTGCCCCTTTCTCCCACATGTCGCCTACCACCGAGATCCCGATGCTGTCCCAGCCATCAAAGCCCCTGCTATTTCTGAGCCGCCCCAACCGCTTTGCGTCCCAAAGAGGCGTGAGCTGGGTCAGAACCCCCCGCCACCCCAGTTTGGCCTGGGCCGCATGCCAGATGATTACGGTCTGTCTCAGAGGGCCAATTAACTTTGGGGCCAATCTTCCGTCATATAAGGGCGACAGCATACCCCTCGTGCCCAATATTTTCCTGTCCGCCTTAAATGCTGGGTCAGACTGTGGCGCGTGGAGCCATTGATTGACTACCTTTAGCTGTGACGCCCAGTAATAAAGTTGGACGTTGGAAAGCGCAATCCCCCGTCATAAGAACCGCGGACTAGTAAAGCCTGCGCAATTCGTGCCGGCCCGTTACCCCATAGGAGGCTAGTGACCTGTGCTGCAATGGCACGAAAGTAGGCCGGTGGCACCGGATACAGCGTATTTTCCAGCACGTATAAAAACCGAGGCAGAGCCATCATTTTGAAGAGCGCCGCCCTCCCCAACAGGGTTAGCGGCAGTGCTCCCCAGTGACGGACATCCCGTTTGAGGCAGTCCATAGGGGGCCGCCAATTACGCCGGAAAAATTCCGCCTGATCCGCCGTAATATATATGCCTAAGTATTAAACGACCCTTCCGTCATCCGGAGCGGGCAATCCGCGGGTAGCCGCGGTGGAGGGCCATTTAGTACGTACAGGACCGACTTGGACCAGTTTATCGTCTATCCCGACGCTCTGCCAAAGACTTCGCAGATGTTGAGTAGTGCTAATATAGAGCATCTAGGGGAGGACAGGTACAGCAACACGTCATCCGCGTATAGGGAGACTCGGTCCTCCCAGCCGTCAGACCATTTAAGGCCCCGTATCATGGGCTCCCAGCGTATCCAAGCCGCTAGCTGCTCCAGCGCCAGGGCGAAAAGTAATGGCGATAAGGGACAACCCTGACGCGTGCCGCGCATCAAGGGGAAATCCTCCGACATATGTCCGTTGGCAGTAATGTGGGCCAGTGGTTTGGTGTACAGGAGTCGGATCCAGGCACAGAATTTGGGCCCAAAGCCCAGGTGTGACAGTACTGCAAAAAGAAAGGGCCATTCGACTATGTCGAACGCCATTCGCGCATCCAGTGAGAGGAGCACCGCCGGTTCTCGCAAACGGTCCGTCCGAGCCAACACCCCGTGCAATCGCCTCAAATTATGGGACGTACTTCTGCCGGGCATGAAGCCAGACTGATCTGGGTGCACGATGTCCGAAAGGTGCGGTGTCAGCCTGATGGCCAGCAATTTTGCGAGGATCTTAGCTTCCGCATTAAGCAGCGATATGGGATGAAAGGAGGTACATTTATCAGCTGGTTTACCCGATTTAGGTATCACCACTATGGTGGCCGTGCGTTGATCAGGCGGGAGTTCGCCCTTCTGCAAACTGTCAGTGAACATACTCAGTGAATGCGGGGTAAGAGTCCCAGCCGCCCTCTTGTAGAGGTCAACCGGAATACCGTTTGGCCCCAACGCTTTACCGGATTGCAGCTTGCCGATTGCCACCTGTATCTCCTCCACCGTGGGTTCAGCTTCCAGGGTTTCCTTAGCCTCCGGGGAGAGCCTGGGCATGTCAAGGTCGCTGACTTATGTCAGCGCTTCCTCCACTGTCATGGAGGAAGCGGAGGAGTAGACCGCCCGAAAGTGCCCTGCCAGGACGAGTACTATTTCACGCGGGTCAGTCGTCATCTGTCCCTCATCAGTGCTAAGCTGCGCAATCCACCTAGCGCCTCTATCTCTTCTATCAAGCCACGCTAGCAGCTTTCCAGTTTTATCACCAACGTCGTAAATTTTGTGCCTCGTGGCTTCCAAGTGCTGCCTGGTGCGCTCCGTGAGGTGCTCCCTGTACCGTGCCTGCGCTACACGCAGACTGTGGGAAGCTTCGGGAGTTGGGTCTTGGGCCTGGTGGACCTCCGCCGCGTATAGCTCAAGCTCTAATGACTCCAGCTCTAAGTGTTTTTCGCGCTTGTAAGCCGCAATGGAGGCCATAGCCTGCCCCCTAAGGACTGTTTTGTATGCCTTCCCAAAGGACAATTGGGGAGCCAACTGAGGCTGCATTTTCCTGAAAATAAAGGCTCGTCGCCTTCGCGACTGATTTACGGACAGCCGGGTGCTGGAGATAGCCTGGGTGTATTGGGTAGATGCGGCGTCTCGTTAGGTGGCAGCGTGTGTATTGTAGGAGTATCGGGGAGTGGTCAGATATGCCCCTGGGTCTGATTTCTATACTGTCTACATTCTTGAGACTGCCAGCCGAACCCAGGAAGTAGTCTATCCGAGTTAAACTATTGTGTACCTCCGAGTAGTATGTGAACTGTTGCGCTGTTTGGTGATAGAGCCACCATAAATCCGTTAGCCCGAGTGATTCAATAAAGCTCCCGAGGCGGGATACTCCCGCACCACCCGCCCGTGCAGGGCATTGATCAGTTAGGTCATTTATTACAGTGTTAAAGTCACCGCCCAGTATTAACTCCCCCTCTGGCAGATCCAGCAGAAACGCGCTAAGCGCCGGGAGCGCCGTGGCATGCAGTGCTGGTGGAATATAAACAGAGACTATATTCAGGGGCCGCCCCTCCCATTGGGTGACGATCGCTGCAAACCGCCCCGATCCATCAGTTTTAATTTTATGTACTATTAAGGGGGACTTTCGTCGCACCATTATGCCCACCCCCCGAGACCCTGAGGAGAATTCGGAGTGTGCCAGGATCTTATACCCCCATCTATCCATCGCTCTACTAGCAGTGCCGGTAAGGTGGGTCTCCTGCAGCAAGACCACCGCTGGAGCGCACCTCTTAATGCCATGCAGGACCAGACCTCGCTTGATTTTGTCTCCCAAGGCCCGCACATTCCACGTGAGTAGAGAGAGAGGCTGCACCGGCATTATATTGTTCCTAGCTGGCGTCCCATGCGTTATATCAGTCATTACAGCGGCTGGGGCAGAAGGTACCAAACGTTACGAATATATCTGTGTAGGTCGTGTATTGTATATTTAGTGCATGTACTGCATATTCTAAGTGTCATTGTCACCATGAACAGAAACTTTTGAAAAGAACATTGAAACAACCCATGTCCCCCCCGACTCCCTCCCTGCCTCCCTGCCATACGGACCTTGAACTGCCCGCCACCCCAACTCAGCAGAGTGCTCAATACCCAAATCCCCGAACATTACTTGCGTGCAAAGGAGCGGGAGGTCCGAGGAAGACCAAGAACATACCCTGTCCCAAGGTCCAATTGTCCATGCGGTACAGTAAAGTTATGCAGGCCACTCCAGTCCCGAAAGCCCTCCAAGTTCTCAACACACCTCTAGTCCAGGAGAGGTGCCAGTCAGAGCCCTATCCGGGCGCTCCCTCCAGCCGCTCCTCCTCCTCCGCCCTTCGATCTGAATCAGCAAGGTCCTCTGACCCCACAGGCTGTTGTCTTTGCCTGTCCAAGCGCCCGACACTTTTCACCTGTTACCAGCCCTCAAGCCAGTCATGAGCTTCCTCTGGCGTCTCAAAGAACCACGTCTTTCCGTCTGCCACCACACGTAGCCGCGCCGGGAAAAGCATGGAGTAGGGTAGCTCACGGGCTCTCAGCTTCTTCTTGACTTCCAGGAAGGTCCTCCGCTGTGCCGGCACCATCGCCGTATAGTCCGGAAAAAAGGACACAGTTGAATTCTGGATACGGAGAGGCGGCGCCACTCGAGCCGTCTGGAGAATGGCATCCCTGTTGCGGAAGTTGAATATGCGAGCCAAGACCGGCCTGGGGGGCGCCCCAATCTTCGGACAGCCAACAGGTATTCTATGTGCACGTTCAACCGAGAAGAAGTCTGAGAGTCCCCTGGGCTGCAACCTGGTTTTTATCAGGTCTTCCACATATAAATCCATGGCGGGGTGACCCTCACTTTTGGGAATTCCCGTAATCCGCACGTTATTACGGCGGGAGCGCCCCTCCTGATCATCCAACTTGGTCGCCATGCGCTTGTTCTCCGCCTCCAGTTGCGACACTTTTTGTAGTAGATAGGTAGTGTCTTTCGTCAGGGTAGATGTCACTTGCTCCACGTCCGTGACCCTGGCCGACATTTTCTGAAAATCCGCCCTGAGGAGGGACACATCTGTAGAGATCGACCCCACAGTAGTATGTACTTTAGTCAGGGCCGCCATAATGTCCTCCAGCGTCACTTTAGGTGTCCCGGCTTCCACCGCCACCGTGTCGGCGCGCCCGTTGCGGTCCGGCATTGGGGAAGGGTCTTTATTGTATGCGAATTTGTCCAACTTGCCCTGCTGGTTCGCCCGACTTCCTTTCCCACTCATAGTCGTGCAGGTAGGTGCAGTGGAGGGTTACCCTTGTTTCTTGTAGGCCAGTTGGTGGAGCAGAGTGCCCCGGTGAAGCGCCGTCGTTCCCGAGCCAGTACAGAATTGGCCGCCGTCTCAGCCCACAGCTGTTGGCTCCGCTCTCCGGCACAAAGCAAATCGCAAGCACACACCTCCAAATAGCGCAGGGCCCCCGCGCCGATCACGCTGCAGCCCACAGCGCACCTTGCTGAGATCGCCCAAGGGAGGCAGTGCTGGAGGCCCCAAATACCACTGTCCGGCGGCACCACCAGTCTTCTCCTGTCCTCCTCCCGGAATCTCCGAGGCAACGTTGTCAGCCAGGCCTCCCCCGGAGCGTGACTCGGACGCCTCCAGCAGCTCGCGTTGTCAGGCGGGGGAGGGTTTCCACCGCCGGACCCTCATCTGACTCTGTTGCGGGGCCGTCCCCCGGTGTGCCGCGTCAGCGCCGTGTCTCCCCCGCCTTGCTGTTGCCGCGGCCATGCAGGAGCGACCAGATCAGGGTGCGGATGTCTCCGCGAACGCCAGGCCCCCAGCAGAGCGCCAGTTCCCCGGTGCGCCGCTCGGGCGAGTCCGGGCCTCCCGCACGCCGCCCGGGCCGCTTCAATAAATCTAGACCCCGGTCTCGGCCGCCGACCCAGGCCGCAACTGTCGAGGAGGTGCAGATCGTGTTCCGGGCCGCTGGGAGACTCGAGACCTGGATCAGGCGGCGTCGCATCCTCTCGGCTCTCAGCCTGCAGACCTTGGGCACAGAATCTGCCGCGGATTAATGGACGGATGAGAGGGGAGTCGGCCTCACCCTCGGAGCTCCTTCAAGCTGTGGCCATCTTGCCTGGCCAGGACATCACATTTTTAAACATCTGTAAATGTTCCCAGAGGAAAAGGAAGAAGACTCGGATAGCGATGATTATGAGTTAGCCATGAAGAAATTAGACCTGAACTATGGGAAGAAAAGAAATGAAGTGGTGGAAAGGTTTAAATTTCTACAAAGAGCGGAAATGCCTAGGGATTCAATAGATAATTTCATGGCTGCATTGCGGAGATTGGCATCTACTTACAATTACAAGGGCTTTATGGATGAGATGTTGCATGATCAAATATTACAGAAAATGTATGGCAAATGTATGCAATACAAATTACTGAACACAGAAAATGTGACTTTGTTGAAAGCAATATAGTGAAAAGGGTGGAAAACACCGAACAAGGACTTAAGGAGATGGCGTTGAGCAATGCAGGAAGAATAGAAGCTGTTCAAACAAGCACATACAGTACTGTCACAAATAAAAAAGAAACTGTTATCCCGGTAAAGAAGAACTGGTTGGGTACTCAATGTCGAGGTCTCTCATGTTACAAGTGCGGGTTAAGAGGACATTTAGCTACGGGTCCTACTTGTTCTGCCATTAGCCAAATGTGCATGAGACGCAAAATGAAAGGCCATTTTTCTCGGGTTTGCAAAGGAAAGGCAGCTTCATTCACCAAACTCAGAGGGTTGGTTCATATGGTTGGTAGGGATAGCTCAGAAGGTCAAGAAGAGGAATTCTTGTTGCAAGTCAGTGAAGTTGGGTGGCCACTGACAATGTACATCCTGATTGTACCATAAAATTAGATGGAGTGAAAGTACAGGTAATGGCGGATTCGGGAGCACATTACACTTCGATTGGTGAAGAATATTTAAGTAGGTTTCCCGACCATGTGTTGCTTAAACCAGATATCAAACTTGTGGCTTATGGTAACATGCTCATAGAATTTGTGGGATGTTTTGAAAGTTCACTAGAGTGTCAGGGCTTGAAAACTTGTTCTAAGGCGTACCTAGCTATGAACAGTTCTTGTTTGGTGGGTTGGCCACAACAGAGGGATTTGCTGATTAAATTAGATGCTAATCACCCTGATCAGGTATTGGCAGCGGAGGCTGATGTGAATGTGGCATGCAAGAAAGAAGGGCAGGATAGGTTTCCTGAGGTGTTCAAGAGCAAGTTGGGGTTGCTCAATGGGTTTTGCCCACAAAACTGTACTAAAAGAGTGATGTCTTCCCAAAGTATACAAACCCTGTGTTGTGCCATTGGTTATGAGGGTGCCTTTAAAAAAGAGCTGGAAAAGTTGTGCAAAGAAAATTGAGGGTTCTGAGTGTTTGGCTCCTGTGGTTGTGGCTAGAAACCCTATGGAGAACTTAGGATGTGTGTTAATTTATGCAACCTCAACAAAGCTATTTGGGTGGGCAGACATCCCCTACCTAATATTGCTGAAATGTTAACGGCAATGAAGCGGGCGAAGGTATTTTTGACCTTAGATTTGTCGTCGTGTATCACCAACTTGCTTTACATCCCAATTCAAGGCACCTCACTCACTCACTTTCATCACTCTAGAACGGGCATTCAGATTTAAGCGCATTCCTTTTGGTCTAGCGTCAGCTTCAGCTGTGTTCCAGAGAGCAATGCATCAGCTTTTTAAGGGGCTGGACAATGTACCCTATTTCCAAGATGATATTTTGGTTTTTGGGGAGAATGAAGAGAAGCATGATGAAGTGTTATCTTGTGTACTTACTATTTTGCAACAATGAGGTGTAACAATTACATTAGAGAAAAGTAACAAGGTACGAAGTGTGTTGAATATCTTGGGCACTGGTTGGATGAAGAGGGAGGGTTGCCAAAGTTGAAGCTGGTGAAAGCGATTGAGGATGCTCCGTCACCAAGAGATGAAGGTCAGTTAAGATCCTTTTTGGGTTCAGCTCATTATTATTAATGATTCATTTGTATGTTTGTGGATAAAACCATAAATATGCAGAAATTGATGTTGAAGAATGCCAAATTTGAATGGGGTACAGAGTTTAAACAGCTCAAAAAGGAGATTGCACTCAAGCCTTTTGACACTAAGGATAAGAGTATTATATGTATGGATGCGAGTGCTGTGGGTTTAGGTGATGTTGCAGATCAGACAAGAAAGAGAAATCACCAAAGCGCATGTTTCAAGATCGCTGAGAGATGCAGATTAGACATATTCCACCATCGAAAGAGAGGCTTTGGCGTGTTGTTGGGGGGTAAAACCATTAAAACAAATTTTGTGGGGAACAAATTTCATGATCCTTTGGTGGATGTTTTTACCAATAAAGGAACTTGCCAAGCTTCACACAGAATTTGCCAATGGGTGCTGAGGATGATGGAATTTTCATACACCAAGGAGTATATGCCTGGTAAAAAAATATGTGGTGGCTGATTGTCTGTCACGGTTGCCGGTAATGGACTCTGAGTTTGATGAGGTATATGAGGGTGAAGAAATGGTTGCGTGCATGTGTATTGTTGCCAATGGATTCATTTCTCATGAGGAGTGGGTGCAGGCTGTTTCAGAGGATTAGGTGTTACAGGAGGTGATTAAGTGCATGACTATGGGGTGGCCAGCTAGAGGTAAGACATCAGATGTGGTGGAATCTTTCCAAAATATAAGCACAGAACTGTCTATGGAAAGCAACATATTGATGAGGGTTGAATTGTTGGTGGTACCGGTGATATTGAGAGAGCACATATTATTGTTAGCTTATGATGGACAATGTGGTATGAATGTGACTAAGCAGAGGGTAATAGCAGAGTATTGGTGGCCGGGGTTGTATAAGGATGTGGAGAGAATGTGACTGTTTAGCATGTGCATAGAGGCATAGAGAGATAAGTTTCAGAGAATGGTGGAGTATCCGCCTGTGGTGGTAGACAAGATAGATGCCCCTTAAAAGAATTGGACATTTCAGGGCCATTCAGTGGCCTAGGTTCCCGTTCTAAAAATGCCATGGTGGTTACTGATTATTACTAGAGGTGGCCTGAGGTTAAGTTCATGGATCAGGAGACAACCCTGGATGTGATAACATTTTTGGAAGAGTTATGGGAACAGGGAGGTATACCGGAGTTTCTGGTGACTGATAATGGAGTGCAGTTGGCGTCTAAAAGCATGAAGGACTTTTTGAGTGAGTGTGGGGTAGAACACATAAGATCATCGATTTACTATCCCCAAAGTAATGGTCTTGTCGAAAGGTGGAATAGGACCCTTAAGGAAGGTATACAGTTGGCTTTGTTTCATGGTGGACATTGGAGAGATGCTGTAAGGAATTTGGTGTGGGCATATCGCACCACACCCAATAGCGTCACTGGCATAGTGCCTTTCAATGTTATGAGTGGAAGAAAAGCCCAAACACTTTTGGAAAAAGGTGTGGAAAAGAAGAAGAGGAATGGAGAGCTTCTTGGTGAATCCCCTGAAGGTGACATGGAGAGATGGGCTGTGGGGGATTGGGTGCGTGTAAGGAAGGGATGGAGAGAGTGTAAGGGATTATCCACATTTTCAAAGCTTCTCCAAATCAGGAAGGTAAATCGTTATTCGTTGTTGCTGAGTGATGGTAACGTGTGGAACACCAAGAAGGTGGTAAGGATGGTAGAATGTTTGCTGGGAGGAGGAAAAAATAATAAGGAATCTATTGATGATGGTGTGTTTGAGCGTGTGGGCACAGGTCAAGCAAGGGTTTGCCACACACCTAGATGGTTTGATAATTTTGTAATGGAACGTTAGGAATGTGTGTGTGAATAAGGAGGAGCATTTTTTTAAATGTATATATGTTATTCTTTGTATTTCTCTTCAGGGATTGTAATTATGGGATGTCAATTTTAGCTGGTATTGTTATAATTACGATTCTTTATCATCTTTTTTTTCATGTACTGTGTGTTTTAAAATGTATTATTGCATAGCGTTGAGATGTATATCTTTGTTGAAAAGACTCTTCGGAGGTCATATGGGAGAGTGAAGTGTTGTATTGTCACGTGTGAGCCTTCAGGGTTCTAGAAGGGTGGTTGCCGGGGTGTGACTGGGGAGAGAGAGAGAGCTGTTACGAGCTGGTTGGCAGCTCTCTCCTGGCGCTACTTTACAAAGAAATAAATACTTTCATAATCCTTTTGTTTGGGTTGCCGAATGCACATTATTTCACGCAGGTCTGCTGTGGGTGGTGTGAGTGGCCGGATACTTTTTAAATAAACATTTTTCTGGTGATTATCTCTTCGTTTATTAATGTAGTGGTTTGCTTTACTGTTTGTAAATCAGTACCATCCCCAGTAAACCAGGGATGGTTCATGTAGTTAAAGTGAGAGTAACAGCTTTATTTATGGGGAACAACCTTTACAACGCGGTCACTACACCGCGATGCCTTTTACAACACGGTTGTTACAAGGATTCCACTACGGGGCGCTGAGGTATTGGAAATGAATTCCAACACCTTCCCACTGTTGCGCAAACTAGAGTAGGAATAGTAAATAGTACTATTCCTAAGTCCAGAGCGCCCCCTAGTGGAAGTCGTTGTGAAGACTTGCGATGTAAATGCATCGCATACTAATAACCGTTGTAATGACCGTGTTGTAATAGCAGGCGATGTGATACATCCGGTAGTAGAGTGCTATATTCACTATTTATATCACAAAGTAGTTCCATCATCTTCTTTCTAGGTCTCTCTACATGAGCATTCTTGCAAAGCCACTCTGAATGTGGGCCTCTACCCTCCTATGCCCAACCACTCACATTATTAAAAGCGTTGTACTACTTGCCCCTCACCAGTCACCACTAAGCAGTATTACTCATAGAACAGATCCTACATCACACCACTACCTGCAAACCTAAACTACTGCCTCCACATCTGACCTGGAATTTTTATCACCTCCCCAATAACTGTGAGTAGCCATTGATGCTGAAGTTTTGCTCAAGGGACTAACTACTGGTGGCTCTAACAGTCTACCACTCAACAGGAAACAGGCCCTACAAATCCCAACCAGGTAAGATACCGGTGGAGCAGGTGAACCAGCAAAATGATTCTGCAGCATGAAAGAAGACAGATTCTGTACCAAATCTAAAACAGAGGCCAGAATAAATCAACACAGTGGAGAGAGTAATTTCATAAATTAAGAGTACTATATTTTTCCAGTACAAAAATAAATACGAATTATATAAGTTAAGGGCAAAGTATTAATTGTTATACTATACACCCGTATACAAGACTGTCAGTGCGGTGAAAATATGAAAAAAATACACACTATCTGGCTTAAGCCTACCACTGAGTGCGTGGTGGGGGCAACTTTGCATTTTTTTGTACCCTTCCCCTGTGACAGTGTTTCATACACCACAACCTTCCTGCCAAGATCTGTTGATGGTGGAAATTGATTACATCATAATAGATCTTGCGATTTGGGGAAGAGGGTTATGAAATTAATCAATGGATGGGTATTACAATTGGAGAAAAATTAGTGACAGGCACAGACATGGTTTTGAGTAGGCCTGAGCAAAAATTTCGTTCCGTTTGCGGAAATTGCAATAATTTGACATTTTCGCGTTCCGCGGAAAGTGCGAAAATGTCAAAATTTCCGCATTCCGCAGCTTAGTGATGATTTGGTTCTTGCTCGCGCTGTAAAATAATACATTCTCGCGCGATCGCCTTACCTGAATCCCTGCGTTCGCCGACAAGTTTTCTTGATCCGGTCGCGTTCTCCATGAGATGTTGTATTGTTTTTAGCCATTTGCGCTGTCTCGCGACAGTTCGCGCCTGCAGTGACGTCATGCGTCGCGCGATCACGTCTTTCTTCTCGCGATCATGCACGGTGAGACAACTGAAAACCAAATGGCCGCGCCCGCGAGCAACCACATGGGTAAGTTGGCGAGCCGCAACCATGCAGAAAATCTCGCGAACATGCGGGAAAAAAACTTCTGCATCTTCGCGATATTTCCGCGTGTTTGCGATAATTTTTAACATTTTTGCGATAATTTGCGAAAGTGGATTTCGCAAATTCCGCCCACCCCTAGTTTTGAGCCACTACTACAGACATGACACATCTGTCATAAAAGGAGGATGAGAATTAACACAATTCACACCTAGTTATCTAGGGCACAATTTAAAATAGAGGAGTCACACAAATTTCAAAAATATTTACAGTAATTAAAAAATAAATCATAAAAATAATGAAACTGCATTCTGGAATTGTCCAACTTGAGAGCAGGGCTAAATGTATTCCATTGCATTGTATTTATTGCCTTTATGATATAAGTGTGTTGATGTTTAAATGCACCTCATGGATGCAGTTGAAAACTGCCAGGTGAGCATTCCAGCTTCAACAGTTAGTTGATGCGGCAATCCGAGCTGGTTGGTGGCTGCACGTCGTGGGTGTTGCTGACACGTAATAAACTTCTTTGATACTTCATTGAGTGCAATCTACTTACCTCATTAAACCACAGAGCAGAAGAGCTATACATGTATCCTGTAGAAGACAAGATCTGTTGAATGAAAACATGAAAAGGACAATAATTGAGAATCAAGGTAAATGTGTTGTGCTTGAGGACTCAGAGCGAGGAGCATAAGCTTGGGTAAGTACCAACAACTAAGGGCTCATTACGATGTCAGACGGAAAGCCTCCGCCAGACATGTCTCAGTTCCGGGACAGACTGATTTGCTGTCGGTGGTTCCGACTGCCAGATTACAATGCGACCGAACACTGTTCGGTCAAATTCCCATTGTTTCCTATGGGAGCTCATGTTATGGCTGAGAACTGGCCATAACACAGGTTTCTATGTGGAAATGGGGTGTGTGTGGAAAACCCTGCACCCTGTAGCAGGCACCCCATGGTGTCTGCCACACAGTGCGTGGTTTTACTGGGGGGGTATCTTAGGTACCCCCTAGGCCAGCAACCACATGGCGAGGGGCCCCCAAAGTCAATTTCCAACAGTCTTTCCATGTCAGGTAGATGCGGAAAGGCTGTTGGAAAGCGACCTCGTAATTCCAATGGCGGAAACACCATCCATAGGGGGTTACGGTGCGGTTCCGACCAACAGGAATACTCTGAGAGTTTCTCGGAACAGAGTCTGAATCAGCGGCCGGTTTACGTTTCGACCGCGAACATCAGAATCGTGCGGTCGGACTATAAACCAACTGAGTCAGACGGAAGGGCTCGGACAAGGTTGCAAAGATTCCAACTGTCTGGTGGAGGCTTTCCGTCTGACATCGTAATGAGCACCTAACTGTCAATCTATGGGAGCTTGTGTTACCCCTGAGAACTGGCCGTAACACAGGCTCCTATGGGGAAATACCACTAATACTACTGCCAGGCAAACAGACAACGAGCTGAATGTAATCTGAATTATTGATTTAAAAAAGCAAGTTTAGCATTGCCAATTAAGTCTATCACATTAAACACTTTGCATTTGCCACTTGAGCCATTAGTCAGCAGTATTACAAATAAATCACCTGTTTTTAATTCCTGGGGGTGCAATGTTGTACGTCTTTCCACATATAAGCTTATAGTTAGAGATTAATGATGTTGACAAGCAGATTTAATTCTCTTCCAATAAGAGACAGAGCTGTTGAGAAAGAAAGGAATAAGACATTGAGACTTAGAATGAAGATGAATTAAGAGGCCTCAGAAGAATAAAGGGGTGCGGCTGTGCCAATCAAATAACACTTACAGAGAGATGTAGAAGCATGCACTCAGAATAATCACCCAAACCTTAAAAATATCGAGTGTAGCTAAGCCTTTCCCATGATTCACATTAATAATTTGTCATTCATCAATTAATCTAAGTCACACGTATCCAAAACATTGTGGCATTTTTCCATGTGTCTCTTTTAACACACACATAAACAGTATAGTCCTTTCAATTTTCACTGACAGCTGAGCATTGACATGAAAGTTAGGCATGGGAAGCATCTCTTGTTCTTTTAGGAATTGTCGGTGTTCAATGCAGACTTAGATGCTGTTCTTCATTGTAAAGTTAGTGGCTGGCCCTAAGGATGAATTTGTTGTTTTTGTTTGTCATCACTTAGTCACCAGCACGAAATGACTCTGTTCTTGATAATCTGTCTATGCCTGCACACTCTGAACACACTCGTCCATTCAACGTTTGGCAAACCAAGTATAATAAAATGAGTGCTGTTCATTATTTTACAGAAGGCATTGTGTTGTGGTATTTATTAGTTTCACTTTTTAGTTCAATATGTATATGTGCATGGGGGCGTGGCTTGGACAGCAGAGCTTATGGCTGCCTGATCCTGTCGCTCCGCCGTACCGGAGAATCGAACTACAAATCCACAGCGAGCAAGCGGAACAGAGACTGCAGCGATCGATGACCTGTGCGTCGGAACAGCCTGAGCACACGGAGGTTATGGTGTGAAATCCCGGCGACCTGCCATTGCGGAGAAAATCGCCACTGAAACACGAACAGACGGATCAAGGAGAGAGGGAGCAAGATGGCAGCCGACCACCAGTGCTGAGTGGAGCCTGAGGAGCTGGAGCGAGTACGAGTAAGGTGAGCGGGACTCGGCAAAATCACCGGAATACGAAGTAAGCTCACTGCTGACTCGTGGCCGACCCCTCCCAACCAAACACCCTGCCCATAACAGCAATAGCAGGGGGAGCCGGCTCAAGTAGCACAAGAACCGTAAGCGCATGAGGAAATAGCACAAACTGAGCAGCGCGCACCGGCGTGAGGACCGGACACACAGAAGCTAATTAAGACACCGTGGGTAGCAGACAGGTAGAGCTACGATGATTTCACGGAGCGGAGTGCAAAAAACAAAATCGGGGAAAAACGAAACCGAAACTGGTAAACAAAATGGTGCCCTCAGTAACAAAGGAGTAGGTGCGGCGACGATCACTGGAGAATCCACAAAGAGTGCAGAGCGGAGCGAGAGCGGCAACACGCCTAAGGGGCTAAAGCGTAAATACAAAATGTACCTAGGACGCCGCTAGCAGCAGAAGGGAAGATCTGTGGCGACCCAACGGAGCGGGTGAACGAAAACCAAATTCGGAGGCAAAAACAAAAACTATTAACAAAATGGCGCCCGCCGCAAATAAGGAATAGGCGCGCCCATGAACACAAGCAATCTCGCAAGTAGATGAGAGAGAGGTACTAAAGCAGCAACTACCGAGGGAGCGAAGCGGGTCAACACTGAGCGACAAGCAGTCTGGAGCACAAACCACAGACAGACCTCTGCCAAGCAAATTACGAGATAAGACCCACAGAGAGGGTACTCTACAGTTACCAACAGAGGGGGGGAGCTGCACACACTGCAAAGAGGCACCAGAAACCACACCATTAAGGCTCATCAGAAAGGGCGGGAAGAGAGTAAAGGCAGAGCAAACGTAACCGAAACTGCGATCAAAGCGCCGAGGATAACAAAACAAATTGGCGCCCACTACAAGGATCGGCAAAGACCTCATTAATGCTCCCCCACCGCACTAACTATCTCCTACACCTGCCAAGCTACGTATGGGGAGAAGACACTCACTGCTTGTAAGGGTGTGAGGAGAGCCTCAACGGCAGCGCAACCAAGGAGAACAAAGTGAGCGCTCCCAACCAGACTCACAAAGCTGTCACTGAGCACCACAGCCTACGAGCAGAGACAGGCGCGACAGGCACCAAAGGGAAAATGTCAGCCGAGGGTAAAGAGCCCAGACTGTCAGGAGACAACTAAGCGGACATGAAGGACAACTGAGGCAAGGAACACAAGTGGTAGAGCGGTGCAAAGTGAATTAAGGGACCCCCTACTCAAATAGGCCCAGACGAGGCACCGTCACTGACACCCAAGACACCCGAGACGCCAGCACTATAAGGCTCTGAGCGGACAACAGCTCCAAACGCAATAAGCCCGTCAAACCCACGTGTCACCAAAAGAACAAACAAGATAGCGAAAAACGCACATAGCTGGGCAAGCAACATAGCAGACAGAGAATTGAGGCTACAGCAACAACTAAAGAAGAGCAAAAACTAACCAGTGACATCAGACTCACCGATCAAACAAAAACCGGACATAAACAGCACACTAGAAATGATACTAAAGAAACTAGCGGAGGTGCATGACCTGGCAAAAACAACAAAACTCACTACAGACATAATCCAACTAGAGATCGCGGCAGTGAGAACCGATCTAAACTCAGTAAACATCAGGCTGGCAGCGGCGGAACAAAGGATGAGTGACGCGGAAGACTCAACCCACAACGTGAGCAAAGAGATGAAGGTAATATCAGCGGTAACAGGGGCACTCCAAAAGCAAACAGCGGAGATGGAAGACAGAAACCGCAGAGGAAACATACGCATACTCGGAATCCCAGAAGGGGCAGAGGACATGGCTGGATCCTGCTCCACATTCCTTGAAGACCTAATACCCAAGCTCACCAACCTAAAGTTCACCCGACAATTCGAGCGAGACAAAGCATACAGAATTCCAGCTTTCAAACCAACAACATCCCAAGCCGCGCGACCTATCATATGCAAACCCCTAAGATCACAACACACCGAAGACATTTTTAACTTTGCACGCAAAAACCACCAGATCAACTGGAAAGGTCACAAGATCATCCTCACACAGGACTATTCAAAACCCACGGTAGATACCAGGAAAGGCTTTCTAGCCCTGTGCCAAACCCTCAGGAATAAGAATATTCAATTCTCGTTCGTAGCTCCTGCGAAGTTCAGGATAACGGACAAAGGGGAAAAGCCTCTTCTTTACAGACCCTAAAGACCTGAACTGCTACCTGGACGGCCCAGCAACCCAAACTATGGACACCTCACAACATGGCTCAGCAAAGAGAGGCCCCTCGCCGGATCCAACTACCGGGGGGCAGGCTCCTGAAGGGTACAGAAGCGATCAGGAGCGTCAACCCACACACAACATTTCTACCTCAATGATACAATGTCCTACCTCAAGAACAATACTTGCCTGTTACGATACAACAACTACCTCACGCCTGAAGGCGACACCAACACCCAACTCGCCTAAAGACCAAAAACAGAACGATAGTTCGCAGTAGACAAAAGGATGACTCAGGGGCGACAATGTATCCTTTTACTCTGAGTGCCTCGAGAGTAACATCGAGCATACAGTGAAATTTACAAAAACTGACTTACATGAAAACATTACTCCGAGGGGTGGATTGGCGTTCCTGCCGTCGCACCTCTCACAGACAAGTGAAGGGTGAGGGGTGGGTAGGGAGGGATCGCACCAATATTTCTCAGATGTCTGTCTTGTTTACTTTCTAATCTTTTCTTCCTTCAAAACCTCGTATGTCACTACACATGTCGGTTGTCTCACCAGGCGGATCATGACAGAACGATAAGGGCACATATAATGACCCCAAGATACAGAAAGCAGCATACTACCCTGAGGGTTGGACACACAGAATTACCGCACCTAATTACATAAGATGGCTAATAACAGAACTCTCACTCTAGCCGCAGACCTTAACATAACATCCCTCAACGTCAAGGGCCTAAACCACCCAATTAAGTAGGAAGATATTGGACTACCTAGCAAAGACCAAAAGCGACATAGTACTATTACAGGAAACTAAACTAGCAGAGGAAGATGCCAAACTACTCAGAGCCAATTGGATAGCGCAACTTGCGTCCTCACCAGCAGATAAAAAAAAGAGGGGGCTCCTGACCCTAGTATCCAAGAGATCGAAGAGGAGGGCAGACTTCTTATAACTAATCTCTAAAAGAGGGGAGGAACGATTTCAAGTGGCGAACATATATGGCCCTAATACAGACGACCCTACATTCTGGGCGGAAGTGGCGGACACTCTAGACAAACTGCCGCAGGACGCAGTCCCGATTGTTGCAGGGGACTTCAACATCCCACTAGATCGCATAATAGACAAACAGTCCTCTTGCCAATACCACCCCACCAACTCCCACGCAGCTCTTCAAAACATCTGCACCAAATTCAACCTCAGAGACGCATGGAGACAACAACAACCTGACACCAGAGACTACACCTTTTACTCCAACCCACATAACTCATACACAAGGATAGACTACATTCTAATTTCAGGGAGTCACTCACACTTGATAGAAGACTCCAAGATTGCACCAAGACTAGTCTCAGACCACTCAGCCATTAGCCCAAAACTAAGCAGCTGTCATAACGAAGCGATCCCAAGAAGATGGCGCTTCAACAGTGAAACTATCTCAGACCCAGGAAATAACAAAGAAATCGAGGAAGCCATAGCGGAATGCCTAACCCACAATGATTCCCCAGAAACTAGCGTAAACACATTGTGGGAGGCCTTAAAAGCAATGATCAGAGGTAAACTAATAGGAATTAAGGCAAGAATAAACAAAAAAATGAACCTAAGAATAAACCAACTCGAGGAAGAGATAAAAAAGCTAGAACTTGACCTCAAAAAGGCCACAAAAGACAACACACTCCTTACCACCCTAACACAGCGTAAGTACGAGTACAATAAAATCTTGAACAAAAGGGCATGTCTGTGGTTTAACAAATGCAAAGCACTTTACCTTTGCGCATCTAACAGAGCGGGGAAACTACTACATCATACCTGAAACACAAGCGTAACCAGGTAGCGATTTCATCAATTACAGACGCAATCAATAAAACGCACACAAGGCACAAAAAAATCCTCAGTACATTCCAAGAGTTCTACTCAGAACTGTACAAATCAGAGCAGACACTTAACCCAGAAAAATGCACAAGATTCCTAGACAGATTAGGACTCCCAAAATTAGACACCACAGACACGGAAAGGCTAGGACAGAAAATCAACCACACAGAAATTGAAATGGCTAAAAAGTCACTAAAAAAATAAATAAGGCACCTGGGCCAGATGGTTATACCGCTGACTTCTATAAGACTTTCCTAATACAACTAACCCCAACCTTGGAAAGGGTCTTTAACCATACAGCAAGTACAGGGATAATACCACAGTCCATGACAGAGGCGACTATAATAGTCATAGCAAAGGAAGGAAAAGACCACCATCTGCCCAAAAACTATAGATCCATATCCCTCATTAATGTGGACTGTAAAATCTACGCCAAAATTTTGGCGGTCAGACTCAATACGGTCCTACCCAAACTTATAAGTAACGTCCAAGTCGGTTTCATGTGAAATAGAATGTCTAGCAACAATACACGACTTTTCTGCCACATACTAGAACAAATCTCCACAAAAACAGAGCCGGCAGTAGCTATTGCACTGGACGCAGAGAAGGCCTTCGATAATATAATGTCTCCTGGGCTTTCCTAGAGCAGTGCATGCACACCTTTAACCTAGGGGAGGAATATATTCGGATGTTCATGGCCCTATACCAAACCACTTCAGCCCACATTATGGTCAACGGCTCACTCTCAGACCCCTTCAAACTCCAGCAAGGCACCAGACAAGGATGCCCACTCTCGCCGGCACTCTTCCTTCTGGCCCTCGAGCCACTCATCCAAGACATAAAACTAAACGACGCCATTAAAGGGGTCGATATCAAAGGGACAGTAGTAAAACTTGCCGCATACGCGGATGAAATTCTGATAATAACAGAACAGCCAAAGACCTCGATAAAGGAGCTAATCTCAACAATAGCGGAATACTCCAAACTATCAGGGTATAAACGAAATATTGAAAAGTCAGAATGTAAGCCACTAAACATCTACTGCATGAAGGACATGCTAGGGGAATCGGGCTTGACATGGCACGCAGGGCACATCAAATACTTAGGAGTATACTTTGGTACCGAACTGATAAACACCCTGCGTCACAATGAAAAAGCCCTACTAGGAAAAGCAAAGAACCTATTAGAAGCCTGGTCACTGAAGTTCATAACATGGTGGGCGCGAATTGAAACCTTAAAGATGATGATCACGCCACTGATAAACTGCCTAATAAGTATGCTCCCAATCCTCCTCACAGACGACTTCCACCGGAAATTGACAAGATGTTCACCAAGTTCCTGTGGCGCAGAAAGAAGGCTAGGATTAGTATTAAGAAACTAAGACTAACGAAAACCCAAGGGGGGGTGAACCTAGCAGACTTCAGGATTTTCCAACTAGCCTTCCTACCTAAACAAGGATCGCATTGGGTTGCCCCAGCGCCCGACTACACACCGGTATGGTTACAGGTAGAGAAAGCTATTCTGAATAACCTGAGCCCACTAGCCCTACTAACGACAAACACACACCCACACACATCTAAACCGATCTTTAAAAACACTAAAATAGCACTCCTAAAGGTAGACAAGGAAATGGAGATCAGCATTAAAGGGTCCAAGTCAGAATCATTGTGGGCTAACAGCAAGATCAAGTATAAGGGGCAGAATCTCAACTACGAGACATGGATAGAAAAAGGTATATCCTACCCACACCAACTCGAGAAGGGAACATCCCCCATTACATTTGCTGACCTGAAAGCAACCCACCAGTTGGAAGACATAGACCTATATAGATTTTTAAAGATAAAAACAGCCCTATCAAAGGCAAGCCTAGCCAGCAACCAACCCTCGATCTTCCGCTACGTGGCAAACATCAATAAACTAGGCCACCAACTCTCCCAACTATACAAAATACTACGCCCAAAGACCACCAAACTTAACACCAAAACAACCGAATACTGGGATAAGCATATCCACCCCCCGCTAAATGACCAGGAATGGAAAACTCTGTGGGCCTCAGCCACCTGAAACAAGATGACCCCAGTTTTAGCACAAACAAAACTCTGGCTACTCCACAAAACCTTCTGGACCCCAGACCGCTTACACACACTAGGCCTCAGGGAGAACTCTCTCTGATGGAGTTGTAACACAGAGAGGGGAGACTTAGCACACCTCATTTTCCACTGCCCAACACTCAAGGTTTTCTGGGGAAGGGTATTTGACTTTATAGACAATGTGTTTAAATGCAAGCTTACGAGAGACTTTGCCTCCTTCACCACGGCCTTTATACGTGCTGATCTCTCCTCAGAGAGAGAGAGAGAACTAATGGACCTCCTCCTGACAGCTGCGGTCAAACTGGTACTAAACAACTGGAAAGACACCAGCAAAACCAGCTACAAGGGTTGGATCAACTGGCTCACTCACCTCAGAGGAGCGGATCACTTAGCGCGGCAACTCTCCCCCTGGAAAGCGTCAATAAGAGGTCTGTGGGAAGCGCTAGACAGGGCTCTGGACCCCTACGAACCACCATAGTAAACCGACCAGATCGCCTAATAATGTAATGACCCACGAACAAGGCACTGCAAAATATGAACCAGGATGACTCGGCAACTAGCCGGACTATCTAGAGTTTGAGACAAAACGACCCTCAGTTGACATATCGGACGCTAAAGTTTAAGCCAATAATGTATATCTATCTATATGCCTGTCCTATCCTCTTTCTCTCCCTCATTTCTAACTTTTCTATCCTTTCCTCCTGCACCTCTTCTCTATCAAAATTCTAGCCAGCAAGGTGGTAACTGCATAAACAGTAAAGTACTAATGTTCTGTGCCAGTCGGGGTTAACCATGCAACAGCATTTGTGATTGTATACATTTTATAAAAATAAAATAAAAAAAATAAAAAATATGTATATGTGCATATTCAGGGACTACCTCTGGAAGATGATCACTTACCACACTTGAGATGTTTGAGAAATTATCCTCCTACACTGTTGTAACGTGTAGAGTCTGATATTCTTGAAGAATTAAATGTCTATTTATTTTGATCCTCAACATTTCTGTACATTTTGAGTAAACAGGATGGCCCTTCATACTGTGGTAATTGTCACTGCTGCACTGAAAACTCATTCAGAGGATATACTGGCTACGTCAAATGCTACATATTTTGTTGCCAGACTGCTTAGTTTTGGCCATTGTTACTTTTTCACCTGCCAACAGATCAATAGGTTTGGGAAGGGAATTTTGTTTGGTCGTCCAAGTACTCCAATAACATCTTCTCTATTGTTATAGTAGACGTTTACTGTTCTTGGGTGTCCTTCATCTTCGTGCCTTATGAATGTCCACTAACTTAAAAAACAAATCAACCCAGCTGCAGTGTTTCGCGCAACACTGCAGGTATTGGTTTTGTAGCAGAAGGTGCGACTTATAATAGTGACTGTTAATCAGAGGTGGCCGTTGCTATTGTGACATGTTGCTGTAGCTACCAGCATGCTCTTAAGAGGTTAACTAAGACAGCGCTTCATTTCGTCTTTGCCCTCTGTGAAAAAGTGGTTTACTCGATGGAGTGGCTGGTGGTCACAATTAATAAAGTCATTGTCTTGTTAGGTCCAGTCAAAGGTTTCAGTAACGTAAACCTGAGATCAATCTCTGATGGCTGTGGTTTAGAGGAGACAGGCTTAACTTATGTGCAAAGCATTTAGAAGTACCAAAACAGTTAAAAAAATAAAGCACAACACAATTAACCCTGCACGTCCAATTTATAAAAAAGAGAGAAAAATGTTATAAGCAAAATGGTACCAAAAAGAAAAATCTAATAAAGGGGACCAGAGATATGAATTTGTTTTACTATATTTAAGTTGAAACAGTGCCAAAAAGTGCAAAGTAGTCAATGGTCACAGCTGACCGGGCTTAGGTGTCATTTGAGGCCGACTGCGTTGGAGAGTGGAACGGATACACTAAGTAGATGTGCCCCATTAGGGCCTAAAAGAATTCTACTCCACAAGGGACAAACCGACATTCAATCCAACGTTGTGGACTGCCGGTTGGATACTTTTTGCAGTCAGTCCCCTTGAACCTGTGAAGCAAAAGTTTTGAAAGAGTTCCCGAACTTCTTTTGGTGCCCAACCGACCACAGGAGTACCCTTCCAAATCCATCAGGAAATTGGGGTTAGCACTTAGTGACTCTCAAGGATTCAAGCAGAGGGCAACAGCAAATTCTAGTCCAGGTTCAGTTGACACTGGTCAGCCACTAGTGGGATCAGCCTTATAACCCCTGCAGATCTTCCCATCCTTGGATTTCAAGTGGAAGGGGATCCAACCTCCTCATTTTCGTCTCATAGGTCAAAGAAGCCAAGTGCAGCATGTTCTGTTCCCCTACTATCCTTTCACAAGTCAAGCAGTGTCCAGCTTGTAGGGTTCACCAACCTGTGGGTGGGGGACACCTTAAGACACTCCTAGTCCCTCTCTGACAAATGGATTAATTGTTCCCAGTGCCTGGCCTACCTACTTTTTAATTAGTTCCTGTGTCAAACAGATCCACATTGCAATGTGCCATGCAAATCCAATAGGGCTAAGGTTTTGGACACACTCAACTTGGGCTCTCGAGGCTGGGGCTGTGTCAGAGAGTAGACTATGGTAATCGCCAGAGTCCACCACAACTAACACCAAAATCTAGTTTGAAGCAGGTACTGTTCCCACAACAAACCCAGAGACAGATGTCTATTAGGACAATAGCAAGGTCCTTCAGCAACCAGACAAAAGATACACAAGAATTGTCCTGGCAGCCTGTTCTCTCTCTTTCAAGTGCACCAAAGTGTTACATGTTGCTCAACAGACCTGATTTGGTACTGTGATGTTAACAAAATGCCAATAGCCCCCCATGCATATTAAATGAGCTCAGATGAGTTATTTGTGCCCCTTCAGGTCGACCTGCCAATCACAGTGAGCTATTGTGTGACAGCTCATTCACAATGTTTTGGAGCCAAGTACAGGCTGGGAGAGTTCACGCTAATCATCCTTCCAGGACTTCAGACAGAGAAAAGGTAGCTTTTTAAAATTTACATTGACTTAATATATATATATTTTTAAACAAATTCACCATTCAGTTGGATTTATAATAACTATTAAATTAGTTGTTTGATTATTTTTCTGCATGGTTCCATTCCCAAGATACAGTATTGGTATTTTAATGTGTACCTTGATTTTCTACGTAGGACAGATAGGCCTGAACTGTGAAAATAGCTTTTTGGGGCCTTGTCACTGTAGGGACATGTTAACATTGAATTTCTACATGTCCACCCTTTATAAACCACCTGTGATATTTAATAGGGGACATGTAGAAAATTATATATTTTATGGGTTTCAAGGCATAAGTAGGGGGGACTTACTTATATTGAAAAAGGAGGTTTTTATCTGTCAAAAAGGGTTATCTTAAAAGATTGCACTACAGGTTTAAACTGCAGTCATCAGGCTACAATGGTAGGCCTAAAGCCTTGTTTTCTTTGTCACACTTGTGGGTGGCACAATGATGGCTGTAGTTCAAAGGGGATGTTTAACTTTCCATGCCATGGGTGTAGATTCCAAATCATAAACTGTAACCTTATAGGAGGGTGAAATAGGTCAATCAGGGATTAGCCAATTTCTATATGTTTTTGGGGTCAGTGCACATACACTGGGCAATGGTCAATAGACAGTACTGCCCCAGTGTGCAGAGTCTAAGAACACGCAATAAAATTCTTCAGAAAATGGGGGTGTTCACGTTAAAGAGGCATTTTCTCACACCCTCGAAGTTGCAATCTTTTACCTTCCATTTCAGCCACTTTCTTGGCAATCCAATTCTTAAAAATTGAAGTATTCAGTGCTGAATGAAAGTAGACAACCCGTGTTTATAATGCAGATCCAACAGAATGGCATAGATGTGGGTCTTAGGGCCACGGTCTCTCTTTGCAGCCTGGTATTTATATAAATATAAAGGAGTAAGCTGCTAGCCAAACCAGCTGGTTCTTCATTAACTTTGGTAAATATTTCTTCCATCTTACACAAATTAGTCTGAAGTAAATGCAACAATGGCATGGCCTTGCACATTGTACAATTGTCCTCGCTGACTTCCCTCAACAAAATCTCTAAGGATGCGAGCATTTTGATCAGGCATGCTATTGGCTCTAATTTATTAACATCCATTGACATTGATTTGACAGCAGCAGCATCTCCATTTTATAGTGTAGATTCCTTTATGGACTTATGCTGCACAAACAAGCTTTGCAGTGTGAAGAAGGTGGAGTTCCAACAGGCCTGGACCTCCTATTTGAAAGCTTTTTCAGCGGCCTTATTAGCATGCTAAATGAACCCCAAGCATTTGTGGGCTTTAAAGGAATGGGTAAACTGTGTGCAAATCTTTCGACAGGTGAGCAGTACGTGTTGAATGTCTTTTGCATCTTGAGACCTTAAACAGCTGGATTGAAGACTGTTGAAGACCGTTGTAGTTTTAAGAGGTGAAAGGATGTTTGGGTTCCATGTAGTTGAATCAGGAGATGGGCTGCCTCATGGTGGCAGTGTACCTGGGTTTATTATTGATGAAAGCAGTGCGTGCTGCCTGTTGACACTATGTCTCCTAACTTGTGCACAGGTGACCATGGTAGGGAGAACCACAGGAGGTCAAGGAGACGGTTTGGTTGGAGATTAGGACTATTGTGGTGTTATGGGAATTCACTAAGCGTTGCCGAGTCCTGCCACTTTTGTTCTGTTTTGATAGTTGGGATCTCTTTGTTTTTAGGATTTGCTGTTCATATTCTTTTTCATTGCAATCATGTTTCCTAGGTATGTTTGGCATATACATTACTCTACAATGTAATACTAGTTATTTACACCTTATGTGTTTGTATTATTATCTTTACTTTCCTATTGGTGCTCCCACCATTCCTTCATTCTGTAAGAATGGAGATGTTTTGTAGTTCCAAGAGGAGACAGAATGTTTAGGGTTCTGTACTCCATGCTTGTTGCTTCCTTCCTGTGAAAGTGCTCCATTGCAAGCGGTTTAGTGCAATTAGTCTCTTAGAGACACCACAGAACTCTTGTCTAATAAAGTATACTGATCATCATTCAGTGTGTGTCCTGGTCGTAACAAAGTCATTTATATACTTTGGCATTTAATTCTTCCAGGAAGTTGACAGCTGGGTGTACTTTCTCAGTAGAAAACTCCATTAGTAAAAGAAATGTACTGCCTTCCCTTCGCCCGTCACCACTAACCAGTATTACTCATAGAACAGATCCTACTTCACACCGCTGCCCGCAAACCCAAGCCACTCCCTCCTTATCTGGTCTGGAATTTCCATCACCTCCCCCAATAATTGTGAGTAGCCATTGATGCAGAGGTTTTGCCCATGGGGCTACCTACTGATGACCCTAACAGGCTACCAGTCAACAGGCAATATAAAGCACATACAGGTAAGACGCCAGGGGTGGAGGGGTTCCAGTGGAGCAGGTGAACCAGCAAAATGATCCTGCAACATTAAAAAAGACAGAATCAGTGACAAACCTAAAACAAAGGTCAGAAATTAACACAGTGGAAGGAGTAATTTACTAAACTAGTCATATATGTTTTTTCACTTCTCAGCTCGACGCAGTCAAAAAATAGGTGGAGACCTACGAGACAAGGCTGGATGTGCTCGAGAATCACAATTCAGTCTTTCATGAGTTTCAGGTTGAAACTAAAGAGCAGCTCCTGCACATGGACAAAGTACTGGGTCTGATCAGGGCAAAGAATGAGGACTTGGAAGCCAGGTCCCGCGGCAATAACCTGAGGATCACGGGGATTTTGGCGAAGGCTGCCATATCCAAAATGGAGGTTTATATCCCCGAACTGCTGCGCAAACTCTTTGGCCCTGATCTTTCCGCTGTGTTTGCGGTCGAGATTGCACACCATGCCCTGGGCCCCAAATCTCCTGTCGGAGCTACACCCAAGCCTATCCTGCCTCGACTCTTGAATTACCAGGATCGCGACTTTATACTAAGACTTGCAAGAGAGCGTGGGACTATAACCCATAAAGGGAATACCATTTCATTTTACCCAGATTTCACACCGGCGGTGCAGGCGGCAAGCCGGGAGTTCTTGCCTACAAAACGCATTCTGCTTCAGCCAAGATCCCCTACTCTCTGTTGTATCCCGCAAAGGTTAAGGTGACGCATGAGGGCACGGCACAGTTTTTCACAGACGCCAAATCCGCATTGAAGTTTGCTAAACATGTTTGGGGGAAGAGGCATAAAAAGGGCTCGCAAGCCGGGGACACACCTGCCGATAGACTGAGTGATAATGATTAACTGGTGCTCAGCAATTCTAAGCCTTCAATTTCTTTTAGGTCTGTTCTAGGCCTGGCTGGGTCACGTTGGGGTTGTTTATTTTCCTTGAGCAGCGGTCGCAGCAGACTGGTATTTCACACAATTCATATTGTATAGTATTGACCCTCTGCCGTTTCTTGGCCACCCTGCTTTTGGTGGAGGTGTGTGCCGGCGAGAGCTCCCGATTGTTGTTTTTACACTAATGGGAGACAACCCGTTGTTGTAGATGTTAAAGGGGGAGGGTTTACCACAGCCTGTTTGGGGGGGTTGGAATGGGTGGAGGGTGTGGGGGTGTTCAATGTTCTGTTCTTAGCCAGCTTATTGATACATAGCCCAGGAAACCATACATGGTAATCACGGTCTACATCCACATTGTCTTTAAAATACCACAGGGGTCAGTCACTTGTCAAACATGTTATGTTATGTTATGTTAAAAAGACTTCTATAGCGCTCTGTTACCCAGAGGTGTCCTGGCGCTGTACACTATCCACCTGAGATTAGCCAATGATTATGCTGAAAGAGAAAATTATATGAATAACCAGGTTTTTAATTCTTTCCTGAAGGAGAAGAGCTCTGTAAAATTCCTAAGCTTGAAAGGCAAACCATTCCATGCCTTGGCGGCACAATGGCAGAAACTCCTACCTCCCTAGTTAGCTTTATTAAAGCAGGGGAAGGGTACCTAGACTAGCCTGAGCCGAGCGTAGATCTCTTCCGGGTACATACCACTGAAAGGCATGTTTCAGAAAATCAGGACCAACTCCACTGAGTGCCTTAAAGACAATACACAGTGCTTTAAACTGAATTCATTGTTTAACGGGCAACCAGTGGTGTGTCCTAAGACCCGACCTGACAGAGACAAATCTAGGGGCCCGATTCACAGAACTAACTTAAGACAAAATCCTAAACTTACTACCATTTTCGTATTAACAGAAGGCACTTACTCATTTTGGTATTCACAAAAGACACTTACTCACTTCGGTATTCACAGAAGTTAGGAGTCCTAACTTTTGGACTCCTAGATGCCTTCTGTGAATACCGAAAGCCTTAAAATTTGGTTTTTTCTCAGTTTAGGAGTCCTTGAGTTAGGACTCCTAACTTTACTACTACTAAACTGAGAAAAATCCTAATTGTAAGGCTTTCGGTATTCATAGAAGGCATTTAGGAGTCCTAAAGTTAGGAGTCCTAACTTTACTACTACTAAATTGAGAAAAATCCTAATTTTATGACTATCGGTATTCACAGAAGGCATTTAGGAGTCCTAAAGTTAGGACTCCTAACTTCTGTGAATACCGAAATGAGTAAGTGCCTTCTGTGAATACCAAAATGAGTAAGTGCCTTCTGTGAATACCAAAATGGTAGTAAGTTTAGGATTTTGTCTTAAGTTAGTTCTGTGAATCGGGCCCATAGTGTCCCTGTAATCAGCCTGGCTGCCGCATTCTGCACGATCTGGAGTCTGACCAAGTGTCTCTCCTGGATGTTAATATAGAGACTATTACAGTAGTCCAGTCGAGACAGAATGAATGCCGTGACTACTGTCTTCAGGCTGTCTTCAGGCTGTCTTCAGGGAGGAGGAGTTTGATTTTCCAAAGGGTTCTTAAAATGAAAAAGCAGGAGGAGACAACCCTGCTAACTTGATCACCGAAAAAGAGTTTAGAGTCTATGATGACTTCCAGATTCTTAGCCCGAGCCACAGGTAGTGGGGGTAAGCCCATTGCTGTAGGCCACCAATCTGGAGTCCAGAGGTTGATGTTATTCCCAAAAACAATCACCTCCGTTTTGTCAGCATTGAGCTTTAAACAGTAAGATGCCATCCAGGCTGAAATATCCTGCATACAATTATGGCAGCTGGATCCAATCTCAGCCTCGGCCCCCTTTTTAATGGACAACACAATTTGTGTGTCGTCCGCATATGAGGTCAGCTGAAATCCAAACGATCTAATCAGGACGGCCAGCGGAGCCACATACACATTAAACAGGGTAGGGCTAAGCGAGGACCCTTGTGTAACACCACAGGGAAGAGAGAAAGGTCTTGATCTATTTCTGCCGAGATCTACTGTCTGAATTCTATTGGTCAAAAACGACCTAAGAAGATCCCAAGCCTTGCCTGTAACCCCGGCCGCAGATAAACGGTCCATCAGAACCACATGATGGACCGTATCAAAAGCGGACGAAAGGTCCAAACCCTTCCACCAAATGGTCACTGGGAGGTTCGGGGCTTGGCGGGTCAACAACAAGGTATTACATCTGGAGACAACAGCTAAGGTATGTCGAGTTTAAGTTTTTTAACATTGAACATCCGTGGTCTGAGCGACTAAAGAAAGACCAGATTAGTTTATTCCTACCTACTCAGGCATAATATTGACATGTGCCTCTTGCAAGAGTCGCACTTGAATTTTTCTGCATGGTTCCATTCCCAAGATACAGTATTGGTATTTTAATGTGTACCTTGATTTTCTACGTAGGACAGATAGGCCTGAACTGTGAAAATAGCTTTTTGGGGCCTTGTCACTGTAGGGACATGTTAACATTGAATTTCTACATGTCCACCCTTTATAAACCACCTGTGATATTTAATAGGGGACATGTAGAAAATTATATATTTTATGGGTTTCAAGGCATAAGTAGGGGGGACTTACTTATATTGAAAAAGGAGGTTTTTATCTGTCAAAAAGGGTTATCTTAAAAGATTGCACTACAGGTTTAAACTGCAGTCATCTGGCTACAATGGTAGGCCTAAAGCCTTGTTTTCTTTGTCACACTTGTGGGTGGCACAATGATGGCTGTAGTTCAAAGGGGATGTTTAACTTTCCATGCCATGGGTGTAGATTCCAAATCATAAACTGTAACCTTATAGGAGGGTGAAATAGGTCAATCAGGGATTAGCCAATTTCTATATGTTTTTGGGGTCAGTGCACATACACTGGGCAATGGTCAATAGACAGTACTGCCCCAGTGTGCAGAGTCTAAGAACACGCAATAAAATTCTTCAGAAAATGGGGGTGTTCACGTTAAAGAGGCATTTTCTCACACCCTCGAAGTTGCAATCTTTTACCTTCCATTTCAGCCACTTTCTTGGCAATCCAATTCTTAAAAATTGAAGTATTCAGTGCTGAATGAAAGTAGACAACCCGTGTTTATAATGCAGATCCAACAGAATGGCATAGATGTGGGTCTTAGGGCCACGGTCTCTCTTTGCAGCCTGGTATTTATATAAATATAAAGGAGTAAGCTGCTAGCCAAACCAGCTGGTTCTTCATTAACTTTGGTAAATATTTCTTCCATCTTACACAAATTAGTCTGAAGTAAATGCAACAATGGCATGGCCTTGCACATTGTACAATTGTCCTCGCTGACTTCCCTCAACAAAATCTCTAAGGATGCGAGCATTTTGATCAGGCATGCTATTGGCTCTAATTTATTAACATCCATTGACATTGATTTGACAGCAGCAGCATCTCCATTTTATAGTGTAGATTCCTTTATGGACTTATGCTGCACAAACAAGCTTTGCAGTGTGAAGAAGGTGGAGTTCCAACAGGCCTGGACCTCCTATTTGAAAGCTTTTTCAGCGGCCTTATTAGCATGCTAAATGAACCCCAAGCATTTGTGGGCTTTAAAGGAATGGGTAAACTGTGTGCAAATCTTTCGACAGGTGAGCAGTACGTGTTGAATGTCTTTTGCATCTTGAGACCTTAAACAGCTGGATTGAAGACTGTTGAAGACCGTTGTAGTTTTAAGAGGTGAAAGGATGTTTGGGTTCCATGTAGTTGAATCAGGAGATGGGCTGCCTCATGGTGGCAGTGTACCTGGGTTTATTATTGATGAAAGCAGTGCGTGCTGCCTGTTGACACTATGTCTCCTAACTTGTGCACAGGTGACCATGGTAGGGAGAACCACAGGAGGTCAAGGAGACGGTTTGGTTGGAGATTAGGACTATTGTGGTGTTATGGGAATTCACTAAGCGTTGCCGAGTCCTGCCACTTTTGTTCTGTTTTGATAGTTGGGATCTCTTTGTTTTTAGGATTTGCTGTTCATATTCTTTTTCATTGCAATCATGTTTCCTAGGTATGTTTGGCATATACATTACTCTACAATGTAATACTAGTTATTTACACCTTATGTGTTTGTATTATTATCTTTACTTTCCTATTGGTGCTCCCACCATTCCTTCATTCTGTAAGAATGGAGATGTTTTGTAGTTCCAAGAGGAGACAGAATGTTTAGGGTTCTGTACTCCATGCTTGTTGCTTCCTTCCTGTGAAAGTGCTCCATTGCAAGCGGTTTAGTGCAATTAGTCTCTTAGAGACACCACAGAACTCTTGTCTAATAAAGTATACTGATCATCATTCAGTGTGTGTCCTGGTCGTAACAAAGTCATTTATATACTTTGGCATTTAATTCTTCCAGGAAGTTGACAGCTGGGTGTACTTTCTCAGTAGAAAACTCCATTAGTAAAAGAAATGTACTGCCTTCCCTTCGCCCGTCACCACTAACCAGTATTACTCATAGAACAGATCCTACTTCACACCGCTGCCCGCAAACCCAAGCCACTCCCTCCTTATCTGGTCTGGAATTTCCATCACCTCCCCCAATAATTGTGAGTAGCCATTGATGCAGAGGTTTTGCCCATGGGGCTACCTACTGATGACCCTAACAGGCTACCAGTCAACAGGCAATATAAAGCACATACAGGTAAGACGCCAGGGGTGGAGGGGTTCCAGTGGAGCAGGTGAACCAGCAAAATGATCCTGCAACATTAAAAAAGACAGAATCAGTGACAAACCTAAAACAAAGGTCAGAAATTAACACAGTGGAAGGAGTAATTTACTAAACTAGTCATATATGTTTTTTCACTTCTCAGCTCGACGCAGTCAAAAAATAGGTGGAGACCTACGAGACAAGGCTGGATGTGCTCGAGAATCACAATTCAGTCTTTCATGAGTTTCAGGTTGAAACTAAAGAGCAGCTCCTGCACATGGACAAAGTACTGGGTCTGATCAGGGCAAAGAATGAGGACTTGGAAGCCAGGTCCCGCGGCAATAACCTGAGGATCACGGGGATTTTGGCGAAGGCTGCCATATCCAAAATGGAGGTTTATATCCCCGAACTGCTGCGCAAACTCTTTGGCCCTGATCTTTCCGCTGTGTTTGCGGTCGAGATTGCACACCATGCCCTGGGCCCCAAATCTCCTGTCGGAGCTACACCCAAGCCTATCCTGCCTCGACTCTTGAATTACCAGGATCGCGACTTTATACTAAGACTTGCAAGAGAGCGTGGGACTATAACCCATAAAGGGAATACCATTTCATTTTACCCAGATTTCACACCGGCGGTGCAGGCGGCAAGCCGGGAGTTCTTGCCTACAAAACGCATTCTGCTTCAGCCAAGATCCCCTACTCTCTGTTGTATCCCGCAAAGGTTAAGGTGACGCATGAGGGCACGGCACAGTTTTTCACAGACGCCAAATCCGCATTGAAGTTTGCTAAACATGTTTGGGGGAAGAGGCATAAAAAGGGCTCGCAAGCCGGGGACACACCTGCCGATAGACTGAGTGATAATGATTAACTGGTGCTCAGCAATTCTAAGCCTTCAATTTCTTTTAGGTCTGTTCTAGGCCTGGCTGGGTCACGTTGGGGTTGTTTATTTTCCTTGAGCAGCGGTCGCAGCAGACTGGTATTTCACACAATTCATATTGTATAGTATTGACCCTCTGCCGTTTCTTGGCCACCCTGCTTTTGGTGGAGGTGTGTGCCGGCGAGAGCTCCCGATTGTTGTTTTTACACTAATGGGAGACAACCCGTTGTTGTAGATGTTAAAGGGGGAGGGTTTACCACAGCCTGTTTGGGGGGGTTGGAATGGGTGGAGGGTGTGGGGGTGTTCAATGTTCTGTTCCTAGCCAGCTTATTGATACATAGCCCAGGAAACCATACATGGTAATCACGGTCTACATCCACATTGTCTTTAAAATACCACAGGGGTCAGTCACTTGTCAAACATGTTATGTTATGTTATGTTAAAAAGACTTCTATAGCGCTCTGTTACCCAGAGGTGTCCTGGCGCTGTACACTATCCACCTGAGATTAGCCAATGATTATGCTGAAAGAGAAAATTATATGAATAACCAGGTTTTTAATTCTTTCCTGAAGGAGAAGAGCTCTGTAAAATTCCTAAGCTTGAAAGGCAAACCATTCCATGCCTTGGCGGCACAATGGCAGAAACTCCTACCTCCCTAGTTAGCTTTATTAAAGCAGGGGAAGGGTACCTAGACTAGCCTGAGCCGAGCGTAGATCTCTTCCGGGTACATACCACTGAAAGGCATGTTTCAGAAAATCAGGACCAACTCCACTGAGTGCCTTAAAGACAATACACAGTGCTTTAAACTGAATTCATTGTTTAACGGGCAACCAGTGGTGTGTCCTAAGACCCGACCTGACAGAGACAAATCTAGGGGCCCGATTCACAGAACTAACTTAAGACAAAATCCTAAACTTACTACCATTTTCGTATTAACAGAAGGCACTTACTCATTTTGGTATTCACAAAAGACACTTACTCACTTCGGTATTCACAGAAGTTAGGAGTCCTAACTTTTGGACTCCTAGATGCCTTCTGTGAATACCGAAAGCCTTAAAATTTGGTTTTTTCTCAGTTTAGGAGTCCTTGAGTTAGGACTCCTAACTTTACTACTACTAAACTGAGAAAAATCCTAATTGTAAGGCTTTCGGTATTCATAGAAGGCATTTAGGAGTCCTAAAGTTAGGAGTCCTAACTTTACTACTACTAAATTGAGAAAAATCCTAATTTTATGACTATCGGTATTCACAGAAGGCATTTAGGAGTCCTAAAGTTAGGACTCCTAACTTCTGTGAATACCGAAATGAGTAAGTGCCTTCTGTGAATACCAAAATGAGTAAGTGCCTTCTGTGAATACCAAAATGGTAGTAAGTTTAGGATTTTGTCTTAAGTTAGTTCTGTGAATCGGGCCCATAGTGTCCCTGTAATCAGCCTGGCTGCCGCATTCTGCACGATCTGGAGTCTGACCAAGTGTCTCTCCTGGATGTTAATATAGAGACTATTACAGTAGTCCAGTCGAGACAGAATGAATGCCGTGACTACTGTCTTCAGGCTGTCTTCAGGCTGTCTTCAGGGAGGAGGAGTTTGATTTTCCAAAGGGTTCTTAAAATGAAAAAGCAGGAGGAGACAACCCTGCTAACTTGATCACCGAAAAAGAGTTTAGAGTCTATGATGACTTCCAGATTCTTAGCCCGAGCCACAGGTAGTGGGGGTAAGCCCATTGCTGTTGGCCACCAATCTGGAGTCCAGAGGTTGATGTTATTCCCAAAAACAATCACCTCCGTTTTGTCAGCATTGAGCTTTAAACAGTAAGATGCCATCCAGGCTGAAATATCCTGCATACAATTATGGCAGCTGGATCCAATCTCAGCCTCGGCCCCCTTTTTAATGGACAACACAATTTGTGTGTCGTCCGCATATGAGGTCAGCTGAAATCCAAACGATCTAATCAGGACGGCCAGCGGAGCCACATACACATTAAACAGGGTAGGGCTAAGCGAGGACCCTTGTGTAACACCACAGGGAAGAGAGAAAGGTCTTGATCTATTTCTGCCGAGATCTACTGTCTGAATTCTATTGGTCAAAAACGACCTAAGAAGATCCCAAGCCTTGCCTGTAACCCCGGCCGCAGATAAACGGTCCATCAGAACCACATGATGGACCGTATCAAAAGCGGACGAAAGGTCCAAACCCTTCCACCAAATGGTCACTGGGAGGTTCGGGGCTTGGCGGGTCAACAACAAGGTATTACATCTGGAGACAACAGCTAAGGTATGTCGAGTTTAAGTTTTTTAACATTGAACATCCGTGGTCTGAGCGACTAAAGAAAGACCAGATTAGTTTATTCCTACCTACTCAGGCATAATATTGACATGTGCCTCTTGCAAGAGTCGCACTTGAATAACACACCTTCCACTAGGCTACTGCACAGGCACTGGGGACACATCTACTCTTCCATTTATTCAAATTACTCACGAGGGGGTGACGTTGCTCATACGGCAGGGACTGGACTGGAAGGAGTGTGAATCTCGCCCCGATCCAGAGGGCAGATATATTACATTACTTGGTGACCTGGGTGGGGTCCGGGTGGTGCTAGCGGCAGTCTACGGGACTAATGCAGCCTCCCCCAATTTCTTTCAGAACATATAGACCAAAATAGGAGCAACAGGATGCGATACTATTATTTGGGGAGGGGAATTTAATGCAATCTTGGATGATGCGATCGACAGGAGAGGGCAGTCCCGCACATTTCATCCTAACGCATGTGCCGCATTAAACTCTGTTATATTGGACGGTAATCTGATTGATATATGGTGTCACCGCAATCACCACGTTAAGGAAGGCACATGCATTTTCGAGTACCACAAGGCCTGGTCCAGGCTAGATTATTGGCTGGTGTCACGGAATGTGGCGACTTGGACATGCGAAATTACTCACCTCCCCAGATTCCTGTCTGACCATGCTCCCAGCCTCTTATGACTAATTTTGCCCAATTCGCCTAGTAAAATGTTCAGCTGGCGACTTCCCAGTCTACATCCTCATTGTCTTTAAAATACCACAGGGGTCAGTCACTTGTCAAACATGTCAAACCCTTGCACCAAATGGTCACTGGGAGGTTCGGGGCTTGGCGGGTTAACAACAAGGTATTACATCTGGAGACAACAGCTAAGGTATGTCGAGTTTAAGATTTTTAACATTGAACATCCGTGGTCTGAGCGACCAAAGAAAGACCAGATTAGTTAATTCCTACCTACTCAGGCATAATATTGACATATGCCTCTTGCAAGAGACGCACTTGAATAACACACCTTCCACTGGGCTACTGCACAGGCGCTGGGGACACATCTACTCTACCATATTCTCAAATTACTCACAAGGGGGTAACGTTGCTTGTGCGGCAGGGACTGGACTGGAAGGAGTGTGAATCTCACCCCGATCCAGAGGGCAGATATATTATATTACTTGGTGACCTGGGTGGGGTCCGGGTGGTGCTAGCGGCAGTCTACGGGCCTAATGCAGCCTCCCCCAATTTCTTTCAGAACATATAGGCCAAAATAAGAGCAACAGGATGCGATACTATTATCTGGGGAGGGGACTTTAATGCAATCTTGGATGATGCGATGGACAGGAGAGGGCAGTCCCGCACATTTCATCCTAACGCAAGTGCCGCATTAACCTCTGTTATATTGGACGGTAATCTGATTGATATATGGTGTCACCGCCATCACCACGTTAAGGAAGGCACATGTATTTTCGAGTACCACAAGGCCTGGTCCAGGCTAGATTATTGGCTGGTGTCACGGAATGTGGCGACTTGAACATGCAAAATTACTCACCTCCCCAGATTCCTGTCTGACCATGCTCTCAGCCTCTTATGCCTAATTTTGCCCAATTCGCCTAGTAAAATGTTCAGCTAGCAACTTCCCCCTAATGCTCTATTGGATGAGGCCTTTAAAGAGGAAATAAGGGGGGATATAGTCGATTACTTTACTCTAAATGTCAGATCGGTCCCAACCCAGTTCTCCTTATGGGAGGCCTTTAAGGTGGTAATAAGGGGTAAATGCATAGCACTTCTAGCCGGGGTTCGGAAGCCAATCAGGAGCACACTGGCATCCCTAGAGAAAAGCATCAAGGAACTCGAAACACAATTTTACACCACTGACGACCCCACTTTCATAGCTCAATTAAAAGAAAAACTGCTGGAGTTTGAGGAGGAGGCACAGCGAGAGGTGACATTTCTGGGTAAGTACACACAAGCCAGAAGGTACGGGGAGAGGGAAAGGCCAGGGAGGACCCTTGCAACAATGCTCCGCGCCCCTCACTCCAGTGCATAGGTCACTGAGATTCAGGGTGATAGTTCACAAGTAATTAGAGGCCCTCAAGAAATCTTGGACAAATTTAAACTGTTTTACGCCAAACTGTACATGGCCATTCATCGCTCAGTACAGGAGGGCCTTCCACCCTTCCTGGATTCCCTGCAGCTACTTTGGTGGGGATGGGGGCACAGGAAATACTTGGACTTTCCATTCTCTGTGGAGGATATCACCCAAGTGATTAAGGGTCTACCACTGGAGAAGGCACCGGGCTCAGACGGTTTAACGACCGCATACTACAAAACATATGCAGAGGAACTAGCTCCACACCTACTAGAGTTATATGAAGAGGCTCAATCCACGGGTATTTTCCCACCCTCAATGCGTGAGGCCATTATAGTTACCCTCCTGAAGCCTGGGAAACCTAATGACGAGATCGACTCTTACAGGCCACTCTCACTCATAAACGTGGATGTCAAAATATTGTTTAAGCTGGTTGCTAACCGACTGCAGCCGTTGTGCCCACTGATAGCCCGCCCAGTCCAATCGGGGCTCATCCCCGGGAGATCCACATCACACAATCTTCGGATCTTTTTTACTGCGGTACACTACCTACACCCTGGCACACAAACTATTGCTAGATGCCACAAAAGCGTTTGATATACATCATGGAAAGGATGGGATTCAGCTCCCTTTTTCGGAGTCTTATAAGTTTACTCTACACGAAGCCATCTGCAAGGATCCGAGTGAATGGCTTGCAGCACGTGCTAGGCAATTTCACACTGCCAGGGGACAGGGGGTTCAGCACAAGGGGCCACCTGATTTCATTATACGTTGATGATATCACCCTGTACATTAATGAATACTACCCCTATATTCCGCAAATTTATCAAATTTGGTAGCCTATCTGGCATTTCAGTAAATTGTCTCAAGTCAACCATATTTCCCTTAACGGACGCTACCATGCCATTCCCCATAGATTATCCACTCAAGTGGGCCACTGGCCCGGTGAAGTACCTTAGCATTTGGCTTAGCAGGAACATGCAGGAAATCTGGAACATGAACTACAGGTGTATCGTCTCGCAGTTAGAGGACAAAGTTAAGGCATGGGCTGGCCTTCCACTCTCCCTGGCTGGGAGAATCGGAGTGGCGAAAATGGTGGTTCTGTCTGTCTCTTAGTTAACATCCCGATTCCTCTCACTCAAGCTTTCTTCAATTCAATTCTCTCCTAATTATAACTATTATATGGGCGGGTCGATAGGCTCGGATCTCATGGGAACTCTCAACCCTACCACTGTCCCAGGATGGCTTGGGAGCCCCATCAAACTGTATTCATTTTGCGCACAGGCTCAGTTTCTGCATTTCTGGGTACATCCCACCCCTTTCCAACCACACACAGCTGTGGACCTGGCGGTCACGGGGCCACTTCCCCTCCAGGTGGCCCTATATCAGACATACAGATGGCCACAAGATGGCATTGACACAGTTGAAACCCTGAGGTGTGCATGGGATAGACTCCGGGACAGAGCCTGTCTCAAAATTTTATATGCCCCCTCCATCCCCCTAGCACACAATCCTATGTTACCCAGCCTGGAGGAGGGTGCGAGCAGAGCATTGGGAAAAAAGGTTGGTTTGCATACATTTGCTGACCTATACCCTGGAGATGTGTTCAGGTCCTCCCCCAGAACCCGTAGAGGAACGCGCAGTGCCATTCTCAGAACTGTTCCTATATTATAAACTCAGGGCTGCATGCAGGGCTATACATGATACGTACCCAAGCTCCCCTCCTACACTTCTTGCCCTTGAAAACGTGCTAAAAACTAGGCCTGGGCAGTAAATTCCGTTCCACTTTCGGAATTTGCGGAATTTGGGTAATATGCGTTCTGTGGAGACTGCGGAAGTGCCAAAATGTTTGCGAACCGCGGCTTTGCGGAATTTTTTGCTTGTTCGCGCTTTCAATATACGTGTTAGAGAGATATTTCCCCCCGAGCACGCAAACAGCGTTCATGAACAGGAAAAAAGCATCACGAACGGGCAGAAAAATCAATTCCATGTGTTCGCGGAATTTCTGCGTGCTCGCGGAGATTTTTTACCATTTCGTGGAGCGTTGCGTAGCGCCACTACGCAAAGTCCGCCCACCCCTACTAAAAACAGACTCCCCTCACAGACTCATAACACGCATTTATAATAATTTGCAGAACTCTGCCCCTTTGTTGACGCCCTGAGAAAATTCGATTTTCGATCTCGCTTATATTCAGCCACCATTTTGTATTCCACTGCCATTTTGTGTTGCCCTCACTCAGGCAGCACAATAAACGAAGTTTTTCTGCTGATCTCACTGCAACGTGTCAAAATAACCTCCTGCCTCTGTTTACGAGACTGATGTCAGGAACTGGCTGAGTCCACTAATCCCCGTCTGATCTGACTGATCCCTGTCTCAACTGTCTGTTGGTTCGCACCATTCTTTCCTGACTTTATCTTATCTTCTGGCCTTCGCTATTCTCTACTTGTATTCTCTCATTTCACAACTGTCCTCCAAGGCATACAAATGTGTCCTTCCACCTGCAAATACACTATCATTGATTGACTTGTGGGGAGGGGTGACACACACAGTTGGAGGAGAGGCTTTGGGTTACTTGGTATCTTGTTTTTCAAACTCTTCTCATTGGTTATGTCTTGTTTTTAAACCTTTCTCATTGGTTAACCATGTATGTATTGGGAGTGTTCTTTGTTAATCTTATAATATCTATGTGCTATAAAAGATTGTGCGCCACGGAGTGAAGTGGCAGTCTCCTAAGGACATACCGAGTGTACTTCTGGGACAACTGTACTTAGCTGCAGCTAATAAACCTGATCTTCTACGCCCAACAGAGTGTCCTGTGTCTCTGTTCAACAAAGCAGGTGAATTCAGAAGATTAAGGCGTACCCTGCCCCGCCAGGCTCATAAGTGGCCTAGGTTCTTCAGCCCAAGGCCTTTCAGTCCTGGAAAGCCGAATTGCAAAGCCAAATAACCGAAGAGCAGTGGGCCTTTTGCTGCAGCCAACTCACGGCTCTGTCCTCTAAATACAAGCTGCACCTGATTCATTTTAAATATCTCCACAGATTTTATAGGACCACATCCCAGTTACACCTAATGGGGGTCAGGGCGGATGACTGCTGCTGGAGATGTGGCTATGCCTCAACTACGTTTCTGCACATGGCATGGAGCTGTCCCCAGTTGGTATTCTTCAGGGCTAAGATTTTCACTACAGTAAATGATATAATTGGCACGGCAGATGACCAAGACACGGTACTTGGATTATTGCAGTATGTTAGAGATACACCGGCTGGGACCTACAAATTACATGCTATGCTATTACTTTTCGTTAAGCGCAGAGTAGTCATGCATTGGGGGAGGAAGGGAGCCCCCTCCGTGGAGGCTTGGATCCAAGACGTAACCTTCAGCCACACACAACTAACTACATTTTGGGAGCTGATGCCGTCGGCATCCCGGCCAAAGGCCATATGGTGGCCATTTCTGGAGTGGGCGCGCACACGACAACATGTAGGGGAGGGTTCTCAAGTGGCATCAGGTGTATGATAGGTAGGCCCTCTCGAGCTTTATTACAGATAGCATCCTAGTTTAGGAGTTGAACTGGTTATACGATAACTTTCAGTACCAGATTACCCTTAGAATGTTAAGATTGCTCGCTTCTGACGAAGTGACCCAGTATGCGATTTGACACTCCCCGCCACACTGTTGGGCTGTGCTTGCTATGTATTACAAGATGTTGTAAATACCAGACTGTGCCATCCTACAGTATCGTTTCTCGAAATGTATGGAATGTGATATAACTATGGGCAACTGGCTAAGTTGTTTGTCTTGTATTTTTTTTAAATGCCAATAAAGAAATGTATTTAAAAAAAATATAAGGCAAAGGACAAAATATATGCCCCAGGGCCTTCACCATCCCAAAATACCCACTGCCCTTACAAATCTTGTACTGTAACCCCCACAGTGCAAACTCCAGACCATCCAACAACAAGCAAAATGAAAAAAGAAATCCACCAAAAGAGAGAAGTGGGTGCCTGTCCTTCCTTTACTATGAAACATTTAGCAAAATACTAAACTGAAATTACCAGATATTCTTGAAAAATCCAGTGGTGGATGATGCAGCAAAAACGGCAGACAAAAAATGAGTCATGCTTTCCCTCCGGAATCCAAATCTAAAATGATTAAGGATTTAACAAAGGACAGTGACGTCTTTTCAGGACAGGAAAAGGAAAATTGCGATTGTGTCTTCATTAGCTTCACTCACTTTGGTCCTTCCCTGAAAACAGTGGTGGAGTTTGCGCTAAAAATTCAGGCCCAACAGTCTGTCAAAGTAAAAATAAATCAACTTGAAATTAATTTTGCTCAATAATTAATGGTAGGTTATGCATTATTGAACCAATAATGCATGCAACAGCAACCTGTGTTAGGTAAAGTGGTCTAACATTGTTCTTATGTTCCAGAAATATTTTTTTTTACTTGACAGAAAACTTGTATATCAAACGTAATGCAATGGTGTAAACCAGTCGCGGCTTCCAAGTGGGGGGGGCGGGCGCAGGGGGAATGCGGGGAGGTCACAGGGGAGGTCACAGGGGGGTTTTAATTTAATAATTAAAAAAAAACAAATTAACATACTTTAGCGCTGGTCGGGTCCCGCTTCTTCTCGGCTCCTGCACTCCTGCCTCCAGCAGGAACAGGAAGAGGGCAGCCAGGCTCCCTCTCCTAAGCCAATCACAACGATGCAAGCAGTGTTGTGATTGGTCAGGAAAGTGCCCATCCAGGCACCTTTGGGGAGCTCATGTTCTCCATGTAGGCTAAATTGCAGGCTGCATGGAGAAAAGCAGAGTGCGCATGACTGGTTTGGGCGACCCCAGAGGGCCGAACAAACAGTCTTTGCGCACTCAGGGCAGGAGTGCTCACACCACAACCAAACATAAAATGTTAATAACTGAAAGTTATTACCATTTTATGTTTCTGCTTCTCACACTGTGAGAAAGCATTTGACGCACTCTCCTCCGCCCTAGTGGGGGAGCCGTCCCTGGTGTAAACTCGGGCACTACATGTCAGAACTGTAATGTGAAATGCAGGAAATTATATGAGATTAACTCCATGTAAAGGAAATTACACCCAGGCTTTGACTCAAGAAGTAGGAATGCAAACTCCAGGCCTGTAAGTGGTATTTGAGGGGCCTGGGTCTGAAACGTCATGTGGGTCCCATCTCAGGTTCCACTTCGTTCACAATGTCCATTTGGTGACAACTCCAGCAGATGGTTCCACTACCAGTCTCATCACGAATGTATCACAAAAGGGGTCTTAGCCTGCCTTTGTTATATTAATATAGAAATAGTTGGCAGTGCCAGTGCGTGTCCTGAAAAGAAACAAACAGCCTTGTGATGGCTCTGGTTGCCTTAGAATACAACAGCGTGATGGAACATGGCTGAAGTGCTGATGCATAGTAAAAGTATGCAGAAGAGACACATTTGTATTGCAACCATTCAACGTTGCATTCCTATTTATTTACAAAACTGAAAGTAGATCTGCTTTAGAGCATCTGTTCCTTTAGAGCATTTTGTGGGATATATATCATGCATAATGCGGAAGTCAGACACTCGAGCCCAAATATACAATGGGCCTCATCAATGAGGCTCCATGCAGCACTTGTGCACCTTCGGAACGTCACTTTTTGACGTTCAGGTGGCACAATGTGCCCCGTAAGATTTACAAGGCCACGTAGAGCCACTTTTCGTGGCTTTTCATGGCCTTGTAAATATGGGCCCCTTTCACACAGAACTCTGCGTGAAGGAGACATTCCATGGGTGTTGCTGTGGGTGTTCCCACGCAACACCTATGGAATCTGAAGCATTCCCAGATTTACCTGGGAATGCCTCAGAACCTAAAGCCACCCCAGTGGCGGCATTAGGTAGGTGCAACAAAGAGAAATGTTTTCATTCCTCTTCGTCTTTTTCCTTTTTCCATGTGTGCTCCATTCTGCAGCACACATAGAAAGAGGAAATCGCCTGAATTGATTGATTTTGTGCAGGAAGGTCGCCCTTCCTGCACAAAATCAATCAGCTTCACAACAGAGGTACTCTTGCACCATGGTGCAAGGGTGCCTGCGTTGGCGCATGGCAGCCCATTGTGCACAGGCGCAGGAGAAAAGGACAGGAATGTGCGGTATCTCATAGATACTGCGCATTCCTCCCCTTTTGTTTTGAAGTAAGGCAGCGCTGCAAGATTCCTTGTGGCGCTGCCCTGCACCAAATCCTCATAAGTGAGGCTCTATGATTTTGTGTTGGGTTGCTTTTGTGTTGGCATTGCTACACTTTTGTGGCCCAGCCCAGACGTAAAATAATATTTTGCTTTTACTAAGCCACACAACGCCATTTTGCTTGGTTTTGTGTGGTATAGTATATACAAAGTAACGCAACGCATAACACTGCCTTGTGTTACTTTGTGTTGTTTAGGCATTCCTTGGGTGGAGCTTTGGGTGTTCTTATGCATTTATTTTGAAGCAAACCCAGAATGACATATTTGTAACTCTCAGAGGTCTATTTACTAAGATTCCACCCCGTGTTTGCATCACAAAATTGACACAGAATGTTGCTAAATCTTTTTTCACCTACTTACTTTCTAGCACAAAACCTGTTTTATGCTAGAAAATAACTTGCAAGTAACACAAAGCAGTGCATAGCGCTGCTTTGCATTACTTAGCGACAAGGGGCGGAACATGTGTGGTACATGGGTGTTCCCATGCAACCACCCAAGGTTTCTGACGCTAAGCCCTATTTACTTAAAAATGTAGACAGGGTTTAGGGTGAAAAGATAGCGCCAATTTCAAATAGGGGCTAGGAAGTAGAAATACTTTCATTTCTCCTTTCTATTCTGAAGAACCGGGGTTTAACCCAGCGGCGTCAGGGGCACGCCTAAGATCTTCGAGTTCACCTGTCTTGGTATACAGAGACACGGAATACTTCTGGATGGCATCAGAGACCAAGTTTATTAGCTGCAGCTAGTAACAGTGATCCTAGAAATACATCACGGTGTAAATTCTCAGGAGACTGCTCATTTTACTAAGGCGAGACGTCTCCTTTTATACCCAATATTCATATTATAAATGTACACCCACTGCACAAAATTCTAGCCAATAAGGTACATTTTCAAACAAAGTGTCACATAACAAAAACTCAATTTACAGTATCCCAACCCAAAAGTTAATTATTAGGAATGTCCCAAATTCAATCTCCACAAGCCGGACAAACCTATAATTGAAAGCATAACCCATGTAATGAAGAAACATAAAAAAAGAAACGGTAACAGATGCTGAACGAGATAAGGCATGTGCAAGGAAACTAAAAGTTAACGATGTCCTGAACATTGATTGGCAATCTCAGACAAAGATCGATCAGTGAAATTGGCTTTGCGGGGTCAGTTTCAGGTGCAGAGGTCAGTTTCTTACAGTTCATTTCAGAGTCAAAAAGAAACCTAGTTAATGTATACATGAACTAAGAAGGCCAGGCCACTTTATTCGCCAGGCTACCTTCACAGGCCTACGTGAGGTCAACACAAAATGGTGGCACAGAACAAAATGGAGTCAGACTCCAGAATTACAGAACCTCAATTCCGACTTTGTATGTGCTGCACTGTACAGCACACATACAAAGTGGGAAAAGGTTTCAAGTTAGTCTAAGTATTGTATTTTGTACTGGTACAAAACCTATGCTTTACTCGAGCAGACACCCTTGCACTATAGTGCAAAGGTGTGTTTGTGTTCATGCTGCACTGCAGCATATTTTTGCACCGGCGCTAGGGAGAGGGGAGTGCCATATTTTTATAAATATGGCGCTCTCCGGCTCTCTCCTTCTCACACACAGCTGTGCAGCATTTGCAGCTGCTGCACTGCGCTCCGTGAGAACATAGCAAATCTGCCCTGGGTTTGCAACAAAATGTTGCGCCTATTGGACAGAGGCGTAACAAGGAGAAATATCTTTATTATTTCCTCATTACTTCTTCTTCCACATGAGCTGCAGTCTGCAGCACACACATAAAAAAATATATATACCACTAAGGATTGTTTTGTGCAGGAATGCATCCCTTCCTGCACAAAAACAATCCTTCTTGTAATGCAGGCACCAATGGGTGCCTGTGCTGACGCTAGGCAGCACTCAGTGGGCTAGCCCTAAGAGACAGCATAAAAGCTCAGTACCTTTGTAAATATGGAGCATGTCTGCCCTCTCCCTTCCACGCAAGGCAGGGAGGTCCCTTGCTGCGCTGCGTGAAATAGTGAATAGGCCTGCGCCCCCTTGCTCTTTTGACAACAGTCCCTGAACTCTGCCCATGTTTTATTATTGCTTATTTCATTGAAGCGGGTAACAGAGTGCCACGGAGCATCAGTGATGCTAAAAAACAAGATGATAAAATCCGGAGAAGCAAAACTTCGAGATGGCGTTGCCCACACTCAGTGAAAGAGGGGCGATTATACAATAACCTTCCCAAGGGAAATTCTCACCTTATCTACAAGGCCGTGAATTGTGTATCAACACAGCAGGAAGGTTCTGTGGCATGGCATCCAAGCGTAACAATGTATCAAAGGAGACAGAACTGAAAGAACTTGTGTGTCCGCCAGATTGCACAGCGAGCCCACTTTGAATTCAAAAACATACGGTAAATCGAGGCAGGCTTCACATATAAGCATCTTTTCCATTGTAATAAGGAATCTTACAGTCGCATGGGGCATCTAGGCCATGAATACTCCCTCTGATAGGAATCGATAAGGACCTGCGGCCTGCAGCATCTTTTCACACTACACTTACGTGCAGCTGCTCTGTGAGGGGTTGGGGGAGATTCTTAATCTCAATTTGAGGGCCAGCATATTGCATAGAAAGGATACATTGGCATGTGTTCCCCTAGGGCAGGAGTCTTCAAAATAGGGGGTGTGCGCCCCTAGGGGAGCTTCAAGGGAATCCCATGAGGGGGGAGGGGGGGGGGGGTTACAGGCTCTGGCCAAAAGAAGCATTGTGCTGATAGAAGTGCTTTGTTTTAAGTGGGGAAAAATGAGCGCCAGTAAGCCGCTCTGCAAGGTGCCATCACTGACATCTTTTATCCTAGCAGAAAGTGTGCCTCAAAAGAGAAGGGACTCCAAATATACTTCAAAACCCCACCCCACCCCCATATCTAATAATCACACTGTATATAGTTTTACAGGGTTAGCAAGGCCTGCCTGACTGGAATAGCATGTTTGACAATCACGTGTTTGGTTGCATTTTTAAACTGGTAACATAACAGGTCTTCAATGTTTAAATAAGTCAACACATATTTGAACATTGCAAATTTAATTGAATAAGATGAAAAATTCTGAGGGGGGCCCAATGATTTTTATTTATTTACTGGGGTGGGCGCTGCCTTAGAAAGTGACGTCTGAGACATGCCACCTTTCTTGTTTAGACTGGCGGGCTTATTTCCTCAGATCTGCCTCATAAGCCCTGCCCCATGAGGATGCCCTATATTTTTCTCTAGGACAGTGAGGAATTCAATTTTAGGATAGCTGCAGGGACTAGGAGTTAGGGCAAATCAAGTGTTGTCCTGCGTTCACTACTCTACACCACTTATGTGGAGTAGCCAGTATAGTTTGAATGAATGAGTTAGACGAATGACTGTAGCGGTGATGTGAGTGTAAGCCCGTTCCACTTGATGTGGGTGAGCCAGCACCTACACAAAAGGTACACGGTTCGTGTTTTCCCCTGTGCGTTTATTAATATTCTCTCAATAAATGAGGGTGGCTGTAAGTTTTTGTCTGTGCTTATTTGAAGAACAGAAGGGTCCTACAACTATGTGCAATTTATGGGTGGCAAAACATCGATATAAAGACGCATGGCATGTGTGTGTGTTGGGGACACCCACCTGGGATGTTGTTTATACCCCGCACTCTTTCTCATGCCGACGATGCTACCTTGAGTACATCCTAAGGGAACATGAAACTATGTTCAGCCCATGGCTCTTATTTCTGTCAGGGAGACGAGGAGTGCATTTATTTTTTTCCGGAGACATTGTTAAGATGCAGATTTAGATGACTTGAGGGGGTAGCGTTTGTGCAACACTATAGTTCTGCTGTTCGCCTGTTAGACAGCATACTGAATGACCAGCAGCAGGAAGCCCCTCCTGATAGGCTGAATGCCCATCTCCTTTATTTTTGCGTGATATGAGGCCAAAGACCTTTCAGGGTCAGTATGGTGACAAGCTGTGCAATCCAGAGTGTGCCATGGCCAGTCAAGGTGCCAAAATGCAGAGGCCTTTTATCATGCCCTGCTCTCACTGTGAGTGTTGCACTCAGAGTCTATGTACATACAGGCCGTGGTCATACAACCAGATACTGGATGGAGCCTGCATAGTACACACTTTGTGTGCAGCAAGAGCAACCAGAAGGTAGGGAAGACCAATATCTTCCAGCATCGAACACAGAAAGACCGTCACTCACGCCCTGGTCACCAGCAGGCTGGACTACGGCAATGCACTCTATGACGGAATAAACAAAAACCGCACCAGCTAGTTACAGAACATCCAAAACGCTGCCACAAGACTGGTACTCAACCTGGCAAGACACTGCCACATCTCCCAGCACCTGCACACAGTCCACTGGCTCCCCATCAAAGCTAGAGTCACCTTCAAGATGCTAACCCACGCTCACAAGGCCCTCCACGACACCGGACCAGCATACCTGAATAGCTGACTCAAATTCCACGCACCCCAAAGGGCCCTACGATCAGCCCAGCTCTCCTACACCGTGGTCCCCCGCCACCAGAAAGACCAGATCGGGAGGCCACTCCTTCTCCTTCCGCGCGGCCAGAGCCTGGAACGACCTTCTGGTCCACCTCAGACAGATAACATCGCTCCCCATCTTCGCAAGAAACCTCAAAACCTGGCTCTTCGACAGACCCCTCCCTTGATGGACTGGAACCTGCGAACCCCTCATACCCCCCAGCGCCTTGAGATCCTTACGGGTGAGTAGTCGCGCTTAACAAACACCTGATTTGATTTTATTTGATTTTATTTCATCTCTGCCTGAGTGGTTTGGAGGCAGAGCACAGGACATCATGCCCAGACCAAGCATCAGGCTAGCAGCAACACCACTAGAGCAAATCAGTCACCCTGTTGAGAGTAAGACCATGATTTGAGGACCATGATGGTGCTGTCTCATTTCAGGGTACCCTCTTACATGGAAATGAGACCCATCATACTCCTCGAGATGTGTCCCAAGATCTGAAGCAGATGACATCACTGTGGTTGCGGTCATAGCCTATTTGCCAGGAGGAAATCTGCCAGGGCCTGCTGACCTCGACTACCTGAGTAACCACAGAGGGAAAATGGATGTAGCAGCAGTTGTGTTCTGATCAGGCATACTGGCATGGAATCAGTGCTGCTCAATCTATAGCTGTGCCACATCGGCGCCTGGACAGTTATCAGAGTCATGACAATCCTTTAAGAAGTGGGAGACCCTTCTTGGAGACTCTTTGCCACACCTGTTGCTGCTCCAATCACCATGGACAACAAGGATTTTCCTGGGGATTTCAGAAGTCTGTAAAAGGGGTGATGATCAGGACCGCAGCAGTGAGCAAGGAAGAAGCTGGCTGCCGGCAATGCAAGAGGAAAGAGTGTGGCAACACCCAGTAAGTTGTAGAAATTCCAGATACTGCTGCGTCTCACTGGAGATGAAAGTGAGGTCCAAAAGAAGGCAAAGCAGCTGCGAGTTTTCTAATTCCTCTGGTTGCCGGTACATGGTGAAGTGGACCACCGCAGTTTACACTTAGTGAAAGAAAGAATTGAACATATACCTCTTGTGGATACAGGATGATTTTGTAGGAGCATGGTCAAAAATTGCAGCTCCTCAGCCAGACTAAAGTCAAATTGTGACACAAGGAACCCATGGTGTACTCTCGATTAGCACCTGGTGTCTGAGCACTGGGTGCTACTGAAGGGTCCAAGAGAACCTTTTAAGGCCTACAGGGTCAAAGCCTTGTCTCATCAGTAGCACCTACAGATGTAAGGTTAGCACAATTGGGGCAAGAGTCAACTCATTGCCTACTGTTGTACGAGCTGCAGCCCTGATGTACCCTCTGCAGTTCCAACTTTTCAATATGGGTGTGCAAATTTGCTTAGTGCTTCACATCTTTTCATAGTTGCTTTTAAAGCATTTCCAGCTTGTGAAGTTTTAAAGAAAAGGCAGCAAAAAATTATCCCCATACAACAGAGGAAACTTTCTCTCTGCTGTTTAGGGTGCAAGTGTGTCTCATTGCAGACATGGTTTACTAGTTGCCAGTGAGGCATATACTTCACTTTCCTGCTGCAAGAAGTCCCATTTTTTTTATCTCACCTGTAACACATCATTTGCTGCAAGTGTGCTCGCTTTTGAGAGCTATTGTATACAATAGGGAGCTTTCAGCCCTCCCATTGCTTACCATTGGTTGGCTTCATCGTCACTCATTTTTGCTGCCTTCTAATAGCACTCTTTTTTGCTGGCTTCCCTGCATCTTCTTTTGGCTGAAGCATGGACCAAGTACTGATTGCTTCAGCTTGATTGCTGTCCTTCCACTGAATGCACTGTGAATGATTTGCTATTTTTTTAAGCTCGTAGCTGTGTGTTTAAACCAATGCTTTCACATGCCCTTTCTTTGTATTTACTGATTGACAACAGAAGCCTAAACTGTTTACATTATATCTGCCTGGAAAATGGGGGCTCATTTGAGAGAAGCTAGGCTGGTGCACGGGGATCGTGTTTACAAACGCTCTGCATGCTCTAGAAGAGAAAGGGCATAGTTGCTTTTTTTTAAAGTTCTATTGACTCATCTTTGAAAGATTTGCCTGAAAAAATTTATCTTTTTTCTCCGGACCTGTTCTTCATAATTTTCTTCTCCTTATCTGATTTGGATACTTTGCACCATCAATTTTTAAGGTAGAATTTTCTTCAGCATTTCTTATACATACCTAGAGTTAGTTATTTCTTCTACATCTTTAATTTATCGTTTGTACTGTAATTAATCTTATTCTATTTTTTCTAAGAATTCTAAGGCAGATACTTCTCAGGCATTCGTATAGTAAAGTGTAATGCGTTTTCCCCTAGACAATTAAATCAAATGCCTCAGGACAACAGAGTGAGTTCACAGCACATTATTCAGCTTACCCAAATAATTCCTTCAACTGCCTTCTCCACAATGGCATGCACTCTAGTTTATTTTCCTCTTTTCCATACTTCAAGATACGTTGTGTCTTGCATTAAAGTAATTTATGTTATTTTAAACGTTTGTTTGTAGTGCTGATAGTTTTATCATACAGTATTTTAACCTGGCTTTGGTGGGCTATCTGCTAATACTAGGCTGTTGTCTCTCAACATAGGTGAAGTAGCTAGTTGGTACCTTCTGCTTTCTGTCTTTATTGTGCCATTTGCTTGTCTTCCTGTGCGCAATCTTGTTCGGTTTTGCCTTTCTTGTACTGTTTCAGCTCTCTCACCTGCAAGTAGAATATAGTGCCCTGCATGGCAAACTAGTTAGTTTGGAAGTGGCAAGCACGTCTCTGCTGGCAGAGGGCAGGCCATATGGGAAAGCAGGTATGCTAGGAGTAAGTACTCCTGGCTAGAACCTTTTGTTCTGTGACCAGGTCAACACCTGCTTATTACCCAAACATCTAACAATATTAATTAATCAGAGAGTGAGAGAAACGTAGAAAGATGTTGACTTCTTGGGTACGACATAGAGGTGTTTTTAAGTTACGCCAAGCCACTCATATAAATATAGACACGTTTTTACTGCACACCTTTCATGATAAGGGGTTTTCACTTGAGGAAGGCCATCCCAATGTACAATGAGTCTATAAGCAAGGGTGTCCAACCTTTTCTTTAGTGAGAGCTACTTCTGATCAGTGAAAATCATTATGAGCTCCTGAAGGCCAAGCCACTTGAGCAGTGTTACCAGACACCCACACAATCAGCTTCATTGGCTTTAAGCCTAATGTCCATAGAGCCAGATACTACGGTTTGAACAAAATACTTTGGCTAGGGGCTCTATGACAGGGCTATCATGTGTGTCAGTGGGAGCGTGGTCTTTGGGGATGTAAGAACAGGTGTGCGTATGAATGGGATATAAGTGTATGGGTAAATGAAAGCCTGTGTCATAAGTACTTGTGGCACAGGACATACCTTTCACCATATGTGGCACCGTACCATGGATAACACAAACATGCAAACATTTTTTTTTATGCGAAAAATGTAAAGTGCTGAAAAATGTTATAGTATGGAACATTTTTCTGCACTTTAAATTTCTCCCACTTAAAATATAGCTTTATTTTTCAGTTACAAATACGACACGGTATCTATCACCACTGGTAGCAAGATGCCTGCAGTGTGTAAATGCGACACTTCGAAATAGGAGAAAAATCAACTGAGGAGTTAACTTTATGTTTATATGGAGTCCATAAAACTCACCATTTAATTTGTCTCCCATTTCAAAAAGTGTCGAATTTGCAAACAGCAGACATCTTGCACTCAGTGACCAGTAGACATGGTGCCATATTTAACAAGCATCTGCAATGCAATAGGTCTCGCATTTATGCGTGTTTGAGCTATTGACATTGCAAATAACAATGCCTTTTATATTTTTGTTTTCGTTTTAAAAACATAAATAAAAGGCATTGTCATTTACAATGCAGAAAATATTGGGACCCCCTTTGTACAAATTACTTTTCCAAAAGGTCAGGGAGAAAAGGGGAAAAATGAAACAACCTAACAAATAATGCTCCCTCTCGACCTCTATTTTAATTTCCTATATATGATCAAAGATTTGTTTTACATAAGATCCTAGTCAGCATGGGCTAGCACACAAAGAACAACAATTTATATCTTTTACTTCTGTTTATTGTATTTTTGTATTTTCCTTTTTCTTTATATAAATATAATAGAATTTTTTACATATAAATCAATTTTCATTAATAACACCATCACTATATTTTACACATTATTCATATCAGTTCATTGATACAAAAATATTATTCCAAATCATGACAAGAACAAGAAACGAGGTTCACCAAATTAAAGTTTCTAATTCCGTCTCGCTTTTGGCTCCGAGACAGTTTCTTTATTGAAAATGTTGGCTTTATGTCCTAAAGTGGCAATTGCTCCCACTCAAAAATTGTTAATATTCTTTCTGAATGTTTCTCAGTTGCTCACATAAAATCAAGATGTGATTTTTTAACCACTTTGTGTAAATATTTCCATTCGAAGAACACCTTGTTTTAACAGGAGCGTGGCCTTCTGCTAAAACAGTTTACACTTTCGTGACCTTACCTTTTGATGGCATGGTAGATAAGCCGGGGCAGTATTTTGATGTAATTTGCTAGTATTTTTCAAGGCATGAGTCACAACTTTCTTCTTAGCACTTAGCAAATCAACGCATCTTCTGTTTAAGGTTGGAACTCACAAGTTTTACGGATGGTACATTCACAGGGTTACAAGATGAATACTTCCAAGGTTGCATACTAAAACAACAAGCATCGCGGCACAGACGCTTTACTTTTGATGTTAAAATTAAAGTGGGGGTGCCGCGATTATACCAAAAGTAAAGAAATAGATGTTTTTTTCAATTTCTTTACTTTTGGTATAATCGCGGCACCCGCGCTTTACTTATAACATTAAAAGTAAAGCGCGGGTGCCGCGATTATACCAAAAGTAAAGAAATAGATAAAAAAAACAATTTCTTTACTTTAGGTAAAATCACGGCACCCGCACTTTACTTTTAATGTTAAAAGTAAAGCGCGGGTGCCGCGATTATAGCAAAAGTAGAGAAATAGATTTTTTTTCTATTTCTTTACTTTTGGTATAATTGCGGCACCCGCGCTTTACCCATAACATCAAAAGTAAAGCGCGGGTGCCGCGATTATACCAAAAGTAAAGAAAACAAGCGTCAATGAAAGCCATCGCGTCGCGATCGCTATTGTCAACAACTAGTGGTGCGCACGCACCACAGAGGCGGGGGGAGGGAGCGCGGCAGCGACAGCAAGGCGAACGCGCGCTGCTGCGCGTGCTAGCCACTGTTGGGAATGGGCATAGCAAAGGCGGGACATGCGCCCGCCTTTGTCCAATCGCGTGCCTTTTTTTGTAAAAAAAAACACGTGAAAGCCAATGCCTGACGGCGAAAGCTGATCACAAGCACAAGCGTGTGTTCAGCTTTCAACACCCCCATACAAAAGGGCTCGCTTCGCGAGCAGAGCTGCGCACTGCAACGCAGGCGCGAGCACTAACAACAGAAAAATACAGACATTTGTTTAAATGGGAGGAATTCAAAATGAAGAAACGTGCTTCATAAAATATTAAGATGGAATTGGCTCAATTTAAAGTGAAGGGATACATTAAGACTCAATGTTTCATAGAAATAATTTTTTTATTCAAATTTCTCCCATTTAAAAAAATAATACAGTATTATTGAGTGATAAATGTGCAAGATGCCTGCTGTTTGCAAATGCGACACTTTGAAACGGGAGCAAAATTAAATGATGAGTTTAATTGAATCCATATAAACATAAAGTTAACTTTTCAGTTTAATTTTCTCCCACGTCAAAGTGTCGCATTTACACACAGCAGGCATCTTGCTTCCAGTGGTTGATAAATACAGTGTCATACTTAAAACTGAAAAATACAGCCATTTTTTAAGTGGGACAAATTTAAAGTGCAGAAAAATGTTCCATATTGCTGTTTGTAAATGTGACACTTTGTTAAGTTTGTTAAGTCAACTCTTCATTTTAATTTCCTCCCATTTTAAAGTATTCAGGAACATCATTTTGTTCTCACACTCCACTATTGAGTTGACAAGGACTTTTATTTAAGACTTCAGTGCTTCAGTTAATCACCTCTGTGCCCTGGGTCATAAATCTTGCTCAAGCACTGCTTATTATCAGGCCCTGTTATCTGCAGCCTGAAGATAATAATGTATAATAAACAGAGCCTTCCCTTAACTTTAAAAGGAACATTTGACACTTTGCTTATTTAAAAATAAACTCAAAGTAACTTTGAAGGTGACTAGGAGAGACACCTGGTCTAAGGTTACTGTCATAAGAGTGCAATTGATCAAGCAGGTCTATCAGCAGCTCTGCCTACTCTCTGGCCTGCTAGGAGAACAAGTATAAGCAAGATGAACGACACCATTCTAGCACAGTTTTCTCACCTGATTTTGGAAGCAACTAATACTTAAACATAATAGTGATGCCTCCTGACATCCTAAATATATTTGGCAAGAAAGATAAAACAAATAGAACCCACCATATATTCAGTTAACTTTCAGATAATAAGCCAAGCGTGTGATAATGGATCGCTTGCCAGTTTTTCACTCCATACTCATGGTATCCAACAACCCAACAGCCAGGATTCAGACTAAGTCATAACACTGATGTCAAGGTTTTGGTACGATTAGATAACCTATATCTAACAGCTAATAAGATCCGATCCAGTGATTGGTGTAGCTTAACCTGGTGGTGGCATTTAGTACATTAGCTTGTGAAATCTGGGGCTGTCATGTCTGACATTTCTAGGTATTTGATACTTAGCCTTTCTTTATTGGTTGAAAGAACTATTCAAGTTGCCATCCTCTGTTTCCATGGGTAATCACTCCTCTTATGCATGGATATGTGCAGAGCGCCTGTCAAGCCCTACTGCTCTGTAATCTATACTCTCTGGTATACCTTGATACCTTGAGTTCTGTGGCATGTGCAGCATGGATCAGGGTGGTAGGGTGAGGAGGCAACAGGAAGGGGGGGAAAGAAAAAAAATATGCGCTTACCTTTAACCGCGTCTCTTCTCCGTCATCTCTCCTGGCCGGAACAGGAAGCAGGAAGCACCCAGGCTCTGCATAGCCAATCAAAATGCTGCAATCCAGTTTTGTGATTGGTCTGAGCACCGTGGTTCAGTGCTCAGACAGGCAGTGGGAGCCTGGGCATGTTCTCCACCCAGGCTGTAATGCAGCCTGGCTGCAGAACATGCAAAGTGTGCATGACTGTTTGGCCGGACCGAGACGGCCAGCCAAACATTCATGCACACTTATAGACTGCTCACCATTCCTCTCTCTGCTCCTGTGTGAGCAGCCCAGCCCCACCCCACCCAGGAAGTTGCAGCAGCAGGAACGAATATAATTATAAAAACATCATGTTATTATCATTTTATTTGTATTTTTTTACACTGCTGAAAAGCAGTGGGGCGATGCTCCTCCGCCTTAGCCAAGGAGCTGCCACTGGGTACGTGATTCATCACATACGCAGATTCTACCACAGCAGGATTACTCCATTCAAGCGTAGATACCAGATAAAACACCATTGACTCATTGTTGCTGGCATTAATATGGCCCTCATTGGAGACAACTGAAGGTTCTGTTGGTTGGTAAAACAACAGATCTGTGGTCACCTGCACTCCTGCCAAGTATCATGCATTAGGTGTTAGACTAACAGATTGTATGCTGTTGTCCGCATTACCGCACTACTATGCTTTAGTCACGCATATCAAGCTCCCTGACACATTGTGAGGATCATGAGACACTTAAAAAACACAGCCTCGCATGCAGGCATAAACTGTGCACTATGTGCATGCCAAGCAATTTAGCCTGCTGACAGGCCTTGAAGACGTTGCTATGATGACCCGACATAGCCAGATACCTTTTTTTCAGTCAATATGACGAAATTGTGCACCATCTGAAGGCCCCCATCCCGCCTTTCTGAGATACAGTTGTGAATAATGGATCATCAGGCATGGACGGGACGGTTACATTTTGAGTTTGTGAGGGTGTTCGTGTTTTATTAGACATTTCTCTGCTTTAGAAATACATATGAGCACTATTTTGTTTGCTATATTTGGTGAAATGTAGATTCAGAGTTAACTTTGAACCTGCTAAAACCCCAAAGTATTTAACCTTAGTGAGAGGAGTATGTAAGCTTGCTCGAGAAGTGACTACAATGTTTCGAGATATCTAACGACCCCTCGCACCCGAACCGACGGCATGTGCATCACCATCAGCCATCCCTTGGTTCCCGGGTCCCTTTTTCCCCAGCCGTCACATCGGCCACCGCATCGGCAAGGGGGTCTTTGACTCCAACCTGTTCCACGACTTCTCCGGCAGCTTCTTCCCCTATGCCCAGACCTCCAGTGTGCCATCCCGGTGGTGACTGGCCTCTCCGAGGTACGTGACGTAATAGCGCAACCTGCCACAAAATCTGTCGCTGCATACAGGTAGACATCTTGGTAAGTACATTAACCCACGAGCCAGCTTTCAGAGATGGCAGGCTGCGCATATGTCTGCAGCAGAGTAGGAACCTAGCATCCGCAGGTTATGCACAGATAACTCCTGCAACTAGATTTACCCTGGAACTACCCATACGTATTTAAACTTGTGACCTGCCGGTTATACAGAGTTTAGAGCAATGCAGGTTAAAGAGAGATCTTCCGCCAGGGCATTAATCCACTAAGCTGTTGTATAGCCACGCTAGTTTAAGTGTTTATTTCACGCCGTGCAATATGTGTGTACGGCATTCAATATAGTGAAACGCCTACACGAGATTATTTCAGGGCTTTTTGTAGGTGCAATGACATTTAGCAATGCAATATTGAAGTGTTATCACGATAGATGTTTTTGTAATATGTTTCTGATACGGGCCCTTGTTAGTATAGGGCCAACTGTATTCTGAACTGGGAAGAATAAAAGCCGTAAGCAACACAGTGTGACCATATGCCTCTTACCTTACGCAGATGCATATATAAGCCACTTTAACCCACTGCACTACCTTTCTGGCATTAGAAGCGGAGACCTAGCTATCAAACTGACTCTGCCTCATCCCTCCAAGCCTTTCAGAGGCTATGGTGTATTGTGCTATCTTTCTTTGTGCACAGAAAAATCGATTTGAGGGAGACGTATGGGTGCACTTGCCATTTGAAAACATGTTTTGAACACACGTAAAAAAGGTGAGTTTGATCTCATCTACACACATTATTCACGCCTTGCTATAATGTGTATTTTGGGGAGGGTTTGTGTGGTTCCCTTTTGCTCACAGCACTTTTCACCTACCTTTGTGTTCAAGTCAGTCCAGTGGCTCAGTGGACTAAGGTGCGCAATAGATGATCCTTTCCTCATAGATTCCTCTAGCAGCAGAGCGCAGCCTTTCATGTTCATGAGGTCGATCAAACCGCAAAATTGGATGCACACATAGAATCTGTTATTAGTGCTGAGGAAAAGATAGAGGTAGCACCAGGCATGAAGTCACACTCAAGTCAATATAATCTTTTCAATATTCTTTATTCTTCTTGAAGATAGTGGATGACAGGACAACAGCCAACGCTTTTTGTTCCTTTTAAAGGAACTTCATCAGGCTGAAACCAACATGAAGCAATAAATAAATAACCACAATACAAGATACATAAGCACAAATATACACACAAATATAAACCAAATAACATATATATAAATATGAAACATACTGTACTCTTGGGGCACAAGAACAGGACATATTCTCAAAGTACAATACTTAAGAGATACTTTCACAGACATTATTTACAAATACAATGTGAAAGACAAACCATCACAAATTAAATAACATATATATCAATATACAAAAAAAACATGTAAAGGATTGAAATTAGACCAATCTATCTATTTTGACAAATTATACGAATGAGGGTTAAAAGCACACCAGTCCATAAATACAAGGAAAAAGAAAGGGAGCGAAGGTGAGAAAACAAAACAGGGGAGGGGAAAAATACAGAAACATATTCAAAGTGACACTTTCAAACAAAAGGGCAAGAAATAAAGAAATACGAAGGAAAGAAGAGGTAAAGAAAAGGAAGAGAAGTTCGTTTATGAAGAAATGAACGGAACCAGATGTTGCGCCGGACTCTAGATTCATCAAAGATATAAAAAAGATGATATCATTAAAGGGGAAAACAATCTCACCAAAAGTCTTGTAAGAAAGAAGTCCCGCTGAATACATCTAGGGAATGATCAGTCCCACGATTCGGGCAAAGTAACAATAGATTCCGGCCAGAACGATCTAAAGAGATATACATGTATCACTCATTTATAGTCACAGCCGTATTAGTACATCAGTATTGTTCATTACAGTTTAGATAGAATCTCCAATCTCAATCACTAAACTCATTCAAAGACCTAAATATACAATAATAAATACCACCAAAAATCAATATACGATACACACACATAATGTCATTAAAATCCAAGTGAAGTCTCACCTAAATATTATCGGCTAAGTAATCCAACTGTATAGAAAAGGGTGTAGAAGGTCCCACAGTGAAGTTTAAATATTTTTAGAATCCGAACCAAATAATCTGAAAGAATGTATCACAGAATTATGGTCACTACCATGTCGAAATTGGCATCAAGCTCATTGCAAATTTACTTAATAGGTACCGCTTAATCTTACCAAAATGCGGTACACAGCAGGATCAAAACGTACGCTAAATGCTAATAAGCAGTAAAAGTGAGTGGGATCCAACCCCAGTAATCTGTAAGGATATATCACAATTTTACAATCAATTCAATAAAACTAAATGAAGTGTGTCTGAAAGGCACCTATTAGATATAAAATCTCACCAGAGAATGATATATGGAGAAATTCAAGCGTATGGTAATAATATTCGGCGATACCACAATGCGGATGAAGTAAGGGTAGACTTCAACCAAAATGGTCAAAATGGTCTGAAAAAAGCATGTCACAAATCAATCCTAACAGAAGTTACCCAGATCCCCATCCATGCCAATATAATAGATGCCCGAAAGCAAAATGATTGAGTGATATGTCTTCACAACATCAACCCGTATATCGAACTACAGGGTAGACGTTCCAATACTCAAAACTCGGAGTAAACAAAACACCAAGCAATAATGTCAGCCATCCAAACTCCAAACTCCATCACAGACAGCAAAGGAAGCATGAGCCCTGCTTTCTAAGTACACTTACCCCATAAACCTTCTGTTTGGCGACGGCGAGTATGCCCATCAAATAAACGGCAATAGCAAAAGTCTGACATATTCCTGGCATTTTTAAATGGTCCACTACAGAACGTGTCCACGTATGTATGACGTCGCTAGAGGTCAGGGGTTACAGAAAGCCGCTTAGCCTCAAGTTAAACATGCGCCATATTGGAATGGATAGTAAAACACGGGAATTATCAAGTGGGTACTACCCAAAATAAATAACCCACATGGAGGTGCTTCGTGACTGAGGAATTTTTTTAAAACCCAGAATTCACCCGCAAGTGTACCAAACTTACAAGGATTGTAAGAAAGTATAAGATATTGCGGGAAATATCACGAAAAACCTGACAGAGTGTCATTTAAGAAAACTACGGTAATTTCGAGGGGACTGATCGATTCCAAAAGAGCAATAAAAACCTCTTATTGTTCTGGTGAGAAAATATACATACACCGGTCTGCACGCAAGTACACATGAACTCCAACAATATGAAGAAGCGTGGTACACGTAATGCGGCATTTAAACTTTGCAAAAGAAAAAGGAGGAACCAACCAAGAAGCAATTTAGTGTCTACTGCATTAAGTATACACTAGTAGGAATGTCTATATCTAGACCAGTATCATAATTGATTATTACAAAGAAACTTGGTAAGCAACATGCAGAATTTATACATCGCAAAGAGAGAAATAAGAGAATTAACCAAAATGCCATTGCTATCTACTGTGTTAGGTACACAGAAGTAGGAATATCTATATCCAAAACAGTAAAATATCTCAAATAATAATAACAAAGGTTATGAAATGATATCTAGGCTATACCACCATAAAAGGGCATACTTGTGGCGGCAAAGGTGGGAGGAGGGGAAGTACCAGAAAACTGACAGACATAGAAAGAGCAGTATACAAAAAGAATTACAGCATATTACCATGAAAGTTGCCACATGAGCTTCCTGAATCCATTTCCTAACAGGCCCCATTATACAAATAGGGGGCTAACTCACGACAATCCATCCTAACCTCCATATTTACAAAAGATAATGCATTTCATCATCTGTGTTGTGCCCAAACTGTGTAGATTGTAAAGGACAAATCCACCTGGACTCAGCTTGTCTTAGCAATAGCTCCCTATTGCCACCCCTCTTATTCAAAGGGACATGTTCAATGGCGTGAAACCAGAATGTGTGGTCACCTGTGTGTTCAATGTTATAGTGCTCAGTAATGGAGTATCTGGCATCCCTGCCAATAATTGCCCTCCGGTGTTCCTGAATGCGAAGTTTCAAAGGACGTATGGTACTGCCCACGTAGATCTTTCCACATTTGCACCCAAGAACATAAACACCATATGTGGTGCTACAGTTAATAAACTGACCTACAACATGTGTTCTACAATTTTTGTATGAGAAGGAAAAAGATTTATTCATACCCATTGGACAAATGTTACAAGTTCCACAGATACAAAGAACATTTGATTTAGGGGGCAGCCAAGTCCCACTTTTAGGGGGTGTCATCACATAGCTTGGACATAGATGGTTTCGTAGGGAAATACCCCTCCTATATGTGATCGAGGGGGTGTCACCAATATGTTCTTTTAGTCCAGGGATAACAGTTAGCAAATGTAAGTTTTTTCAAAAACCATTAAAGATTTTGTCACTGTACATAGTGTACTGTGTGATAAATCTTGCCTTGATCATCTTACGTTGTGATTCCCTTTTAGTTGGCTTGTCACGGAGGGTACTATCCCTATCAATCGTGCATATTCTTGCTTCAGCTTTATCCAGGGTCACACCATCATAGCCCCTCTTCAGAAACCTTTTTTTTGTTTCAATTACATTTGTACGAAAGCTCCCTTGATCACTACAATTCCACCTGATGCGTGTCAGCTCCCCAAAAGTAATGTTGTTAATGACTGAGCTGGCATGCGCACTGGAGGCTTGTAACACAGAGTTACACGATGTCTCCTTCCGGTATCGGGTACTCTGGATCATACCATGTAAAAACTTATGTCCAGAAAGTTGATACTTTCTTTATGGTAAGACATGGTAAGATTTACGTTAAAGACGTTGTTGTTCAAATATGCAAAATATTGTTCCAACTGCTCAATGGAACCGGACCACAGACAAATGATATTATCGATGTACCTCGCCAGTACACAATGTATTCAGTCCAGGGGGTGGCACATCTGGCCCAGGCATGCTCCCTCTCGTACCACCCCATAAAGTGGCAGGCATATGAGGGAGCAAACCTGGAACCCATCGCAGTCCCATTAGTCTGTTGGAACCAGCGGTTGTCATATAAAAAGAACATTTTCAGTAGTATTAGGTTAATCATCTGGACAATCATTTCATTATAAGCATAGAATTCTGTGTCTTCTCTATCCAGAAAAGAACGCACAGCCATAATGCCATATTTCCTGACAATACAAGTATATAAACTCTCAACATCGAAAGTAACAAAGATCAGCTCTTCCGACTGGCTGCTGAGAAAGAAAGAAACAAAATGGAGGAGAAAGATCTCATAGATAAAAACTATGCGATTCTCAAACAAGTTATGGAAAGCCACCAATTATATCTTAAAGAGAAAAAACTGAGGAAAATCAAAAGGGATGACCGTGATTATAGGGACAGGCGAATATACACTTTTACCATAAAATTTGATAATCTACAGGGAGCAGACGATAAGAAAAGTCACAAAGTATGGCAAAAGTCACAAAGATGGCCAACGAGTAGGAGCCTGCCTGAGGAGCTCCAGGTTTGGGGATTACCAGTTTCGGTAGTTATCCCCATGAAAACCGTCTCTCTGGCTCCGACAGTCCCTGGGAACCGACTGCACACCACCCAAGCAGAAACTCTTTCAAATCTGACGCAAAAAGTGGATTTTCAGCCTACCCGTCGAGCGGCTGCTGCCGGATTCCTCTTCTGCTCCCGCGCCTCCTGAGACCCCACCGCTGTTCGAGGCACCGTCTGCGCTGCAGAGCCAGCTGTTCGAGGCAATGTCTACGCTGCAGAACCAGCTCTTCGAGGCTTCATCGTTGTGGCATCATCGTTGTGAAAAGGACGATCCTCCGGTCACGACCGTCGGCTGCTGTGAATCAGAAATCTGTGGGCGATCCAGGAGTGGGACGCCATTTGCAGGACGTCCCCCACTGCCCCATACGGCCCGGCGGCGTTTTTCTTTTCCAGTCTGCGGCCAAATTGCCAAGGCGCTGTGGCCCTGGCTGGAGCCCGATGGCAATTCCCAGGACAAACTGTAGCCGACTCGTCTGCCTGCCCGGGGCTGACCAGTGAGCAAAAGGAACTAGCTCTCGCTCCGGATCCAGCGTCCCCTTGCAGCTGCGGCCGTGGCTGCCTCCTCATTTTCACTGGAGGTTGCGCTTGTGCTGCGGCGGTCCCCGGCATTCCGCTGCTGCCTGGGCGCTGTGTTTTAGCCTCCTCCGTTTCTGCCACGATCCCGGCCCGGCGCCCGCTTCCCACGGTGCCGAGCCTCTGAGGCTGCGATCTGATCCTACGAGCCTTGGAATTTCTGCCACTGTCTGGGCGCAAAATTTTGCCTCCTCCGCTTCTGCCACGATCCGGCCCGGCGCCCGCTTCCCACTTCGCCGAGCCTTAGATGCTGTGGTACCTGGCATTGCTGCCACTGATGGGGAGCTGAGTATTACTACCAATGTCTCTTATCACGACCCGGCCCAGCGCCCGCTTGCCATGGCGCCGAGCCTCTGATGCTGCCACTGCCAATCATCTCCACACGGAAGGCAGAATCAGATGAGGAGTCCGCCTTCAAAACACTGCAAAACGAGCACAAGGTACGTCATATCAGCACCGAGTATTTTTTTAACTCTTCAAAGGGTCCCGGGAAAAAGCATCCAAGCCGTTAAAATGGCGGCGCCCTGAAGTGCATCTAAGGTCATTTCCCACCGCTCCTGCTCCTTTAATGAAGCAGCTCTGCAAATGCCACCTAAAACTAAATGCATTACTGCCCTTGAGTGTCTGCTGGCCGTCAAAAATTACCGGTTCACTTTATGCCTGACTCTAAAATGGCGACGATCCAAGACACCCTGATTTGCCTCACAGTGCCTGACCTTAAGATGGCGCTGCCTCAAAACTTTATTGTCTGAATACCTTACAGTTTGACATCACAGTTTGCATTGCCGTGCTGGTAGTCTCACCTAACTTCTCTAAAGTGTAGGCCACAACTTCATCTGATCTCAACTACACTAGGGTCACTCATGGCTCGTTTTTGTTCACCCGAAGACCTCCTTTAATATCAGACTCGCCTCACAGTGCCTGACCTAAGATGGCACGGCCTCAAATCTTTATGGTTTGAAATCTCTACTGCTTGACATCACAGTTACACTGCTGTGCCCCAAGTCTCACCCAACGTTTTGCAGGCTTCAACCTCATATTGTTCAACCGCACCAGGGACATCCCTAACTATTGTTTGCTTACCTAAGATCTCCTTTAATATCAGGACCCTGGAAGACTTCTACACCTCTTGCCTAGTTGAAACACTGAAGCGCACCCAAGATGTCGCCCCGCCCTGGTGACTAACAAGAAACACTCTTGTGAGACAGACCTCAGTCACCATAACTCCCCCACGTCTGTGTACCCTAAGACTCATCCCCTCCGCAGTCTTTTTACCCTGTTTCTTTCACATCTGCACCATTCCCTAATGATCATGTCACGTCCTAACCTGAGGTGGTGCGGGGAAAACTCCTATACTCTGGTCTACCCCCAACCTCTCCAAAACTGCTGCTAAATCATTCAAGCACACCACCCTAAAAAGCCACCCTGAGACGCTGATATCCGACCTACGCTTCAACGCGGACAGTGACATTTGCATAAATGACCTTATTTTCTATTTCAGAAGAACCGCTGCCTGGCGCAAAACCTTGGCGCACCTTCTTAACGTTCGCTCAACTAGAAACATTCCTTACGGCACCAAACTCACAATTGCTCCCTCCTCCACCCTGCGAGCGGACCTCACCATCACCCTCGACAAAAATGGCATGGTTCTGATCCATACCTCAACCAATAATCTTAATACATTTTCAAGAGTTCATCCACCTCAGAAACCATGTGCACGACACAAATAGGCTAACCAACACCTGAACCAATGACCCACCGTCCTGCCAGCCTATTGTGCCCAGCCACCCGCATACCCCTCCAAGGGCTCCCACTGCAGTTCTTCCTTTCCCCCCAGCATGCCTACTGACCCCGATTACGGACACTCCCCTATACCCTTGATCCCCTCCCTCCCAACGCCCCCCACCAACAGGGAGACTGGTACGCTCCCATTGACCTCGGACTCAGTTCGAACTAGCCCTCCAATGGATCCCACCACTGATCACCCTTACCGTTACAGCTCATCCCCCGGCACCTCCAACAGAGCTGCCCCCAGACCTCCGACCTCCTCCCCGCCAGCCAGCCACCAAAATCATGAGCTAGGTACTCCTCCAAAGATCCTGCCTGCTCAAACCAATCTATCTCCCCTTCCACCTTTACATGCCCCCTGGACTGCTCCTGAACCTTTGACCCCCTGCCCTCTAGCACCCCCAGCTTATATTGATCTCGAAACTCTGCACTCCAGAGCGGCTAAACTCACCCAGAGCATCCATAGCTCCATTCTGGACCTTATGAAACTCCTTCACCTTGCCGAGCTCTCCCTTGCTAACCTCAAGCCACCTCATAACTCCCCCCACCGATCACTGAGCCTCCCAAGCACACACTCCCGCTACCTCTGAGACATCTTTGTCCGCGCAAACAAACTTGCCACCTCTCAGAGGAAGAATCCCGAGCTCTCTCACTCTCTTACAACTCTACCACCACCACCTCCAATCCTTTAGACCTCACAGGAAACGAAATCCTAGCCATCCTCCAAGGCCACAACTCTGTCCAAGCCATCCCCCGTCCACTAGATATGAGTCCTGAACACCCCATCAGCACTGTCATCATCAACCCCAACAGACCAGCTACCCTCCATAACAGAAGTGTGGTAAAAAGCAACCTTGCGCCTGTATTTCTGTCCATCCAGACTCCTGACACAACCCCAGACCCCCCCCATCTGGTCTCTTACTCAATTGGCGTTCAGCAGATATTGCTGACCTCATCCTGAACAAAAACTTAGACCTAGCTATACTAACAGAATCTTGGCTCAATGAATACTCTTCCCCTTGCCTGGACTTATTAGTCCCTCCCAATTACAACATCGCCAGACTGGACAGACATTCTAACATGAAAGGAGGAGGCATTGCCTGCATCTACCAATCATCCCTTCTTGTCACGGAACTCTTGGCGGACACCACTGACTCCTGCGAATACCTCGCACTCTCCATTTGTAGCAACTCATTACACCTTTGCAACTTGTACATTTTTTACCACCCTCCAGGTTCTAACAACTCTTTTACCGATCACCACTTGGAAATCATCACAACCAAGATTTCCTCCAATGCCAAAGAGATTTTCCTGGGTGATTTCAACCTGCACTGGAATGACACTAAAGATGCTTACGTCAACGCCATCTAAGACCTCCTAACCGACCAAGCACTGTCTCAAGCCTGCTCTCTGCCAACCCACTCAAAAGGGGCCACCCTTGACTGGATAATTTCTAAGGAATCCTCAGTCAAGCTTATCTCCATAGACCCATGTGACTGGTCTGACCACCACTCCATCTCTTTCATTTTACCCGGGACCCGCAAGACAAAGACATTGCAACTGGTGATTCCCAAACGCTGGACCAGAGACACTAAGAATCTCGACTTTAAGAAACTGGAGGCTCGCTGCAAATCTGACCTCCCCCCCTCTCACATAACCACGGTCAGCGACCTCAATGAACATTACTCGTCGTCTATATCAAACATTCTCGACGACCTTGACCCTCTAAAACTAAAAAGAACACAAATCAACGACAGAAACCCCTGGTTCACTGGTTCCCTCAACATGGAGAGGAGATCCCTGCAACAATCGGAAAGAATCTGGAGACAAGACCCCTCTGCTGCGCATCTAAAACTTCTGCGCCAGGCGAGAAACACCTACAACAAGCACATCCTCAATTCCAAAAAAGAATATATCAGATCGGAATTGGGGAACGCCAAGAATAGACCCCGCAAGCTCTTTGAACTGGTCAAAAACCAATCTAATAAATTGGCTAAAACACGGAAAGAGTCCCCCAAATCGTCAGACGAATTCTCCTCTTTCTTCGCTGATAAAATCACGGCATTAGGAATTGAACTCAATACCGCCACCTACTCTCAACCCCTTCCTAACCTGTCCCCCTCTGGACTCACCTAAAAACCAAGCCTGCTGGACTGACTTTGAATACTATAACGAAGACTCCATCTCCAAAATCCTCTCTACCTTAAACCCAAATAACCACTTTAATGACCCGCTACCTTCCAACTGCCTCGCTGCCGCCTCTCAATCCATTGTTCCTTGCTGGACTGCAATAATCAACACCTCTCTCCAGCAGGGTTCGATTCCGGACCCCTTGAAAGCTGGCCAAGTCCTCCCTATTTAAAAAAACCCATCACTGGATCCAGCCTCCCCTGACAATTTCAGACCTATCTCCAATATCCCGCTATTAGCCAAAGTATTGGAGAAGTGTGTACAACAGCAACTAAGTCAGCACATCAACAACTTCCACCGACTTCATGACTTCCAATCCGGATTCAGACCAGGGCGCAGCACTGAAACTACTATGCTCCACATCGTGGACGACGCCCTCCAAGCCCTAGACCAAGGCAAAACCTGCCTTCTAATCCTCCTAGATCTATCCTCCTCCTTCGATGCGGTCCACCATGAAAAACTTCTTGAACGCCTCAAATTCAGGATGGGTCTGGATGGTGTGGTCCTAGAATGGTTCAGGTCCTTCCTCCACAACCGTTCTCAGAGATTCCTCATCAACGACAACCTATCAGCTCCCACCCCGGTCATGGTTGGAGTCCCCCAAGGTTCAACCCTGTCCCCCACCCTCTTTAATCTTTACTTAGAGCCACTCACCGAAGTTCTTCATACCGCCAACATCTCCTACCATATGTACGCGGACGATACCCAAATATACATCAATATTTCTTTGCTCGAGGAGATCCTCTCCCTGAATGAGACCCTGAAACTGTCTGTCCAATGGCTAGCCGATAACCAACTCAAACTTAACGCAAAGAAAACTGAATTTCTCCTAATCTCCCCTTCAATCCAGAGATTCAGATGTGGATCAAGGTCATCACAGCCCTAAACTGCCCGCCGACCATTGTGGACTCTGCCAAATCTCTGGGCATAATCCTCAACTGTAACCTGAACATGCGAGACCACATTAACTCGATGGCTATAGAAGCCAGGTTCCACCTGAGCTACCTATGGAAGCTGAAAGCTTTCATCGATGCTCCTGACCTAAAAATGGCAGTTCAAGCATCTCTAGACAGGAATATGGATGTTCCACCCTTACAGGATTACCCAAGATCTCCTTAGCACCTCTAAAAGCCTGCCTCAATGCGGCTGTCAGACTACTCACTGGCACCAGGAAATTCAACCACATCTCCCCACATATGAAAGCCTTGAACTGGCTTCCTCTAGAGGCCTGAATTCAGTTGAAACTGGCAAGCATTACACACAAGGCTCTATACACAAACTCCCCTGCTTATCTGGCACAGAAACTAGTGGTATCTAGAGGAAGCAGGAACTCCCAGTCTGCTAGAAACCTCCAACCTGCCTTCTTTCAGAAAAAAAGAACCTACAATAGGGCATTCACCGGAGCAACACCAAGATTTTGGAACTCTTTCCCACCCGCCATCAGAAGAATCCCTTCTCTAGCACGATTCAAGAAGGATGCCAAAACCTTCCTCATGGGTAAATTCCTCGGCTAAGGCCTACCCTCAACCACCACATTGTGCCAGATGAATCTAAGACTATCGCTTTTTCCCCAGATCACCAATTCTCCCCGCCGAGAATATGTGGGACCTTTGTTTTTACTGACTCTAACAATGATTGTAACCATACACCTGTATCCCCTTTTTCCCTATGTTCTCAGCACCCGTGCCCCTCGCCATCCTTTTTGTTGATTTTGTATATCTCTGCACTTTAGACTTTTTGCTTGTTACCACTGTATACCGTGTAAAGCGCTCTGATACCCTCACGGTTCACGTTCGCGCTCTATAAAACACTAAAATAAAAATAAAAATAAAAAAAATAAGAGGAACACAGAGAAAAGGGAGGATAATGATGATACTCGCTCTGTGAGTAATATATCTGTCTCCTGGGCAAGTAGTTCAGCTTCCTCAGTTACTGCTCAGGAGATCCCTTTAGGGGAAGGGGCCTACTCTTTCCAAAAGGAATTAGCAAAGCTACGAATATCCAACCGACTCCAGCAGAAAAGAGAACAACCAAAACTAGGAGGGGAGGTTGGAGGAAGAAAGGGAGGCACCAAAGGGACAGGGGGGAAGGCAGATGCCTCAACCAAATCCAAAAAGGTACAGACAACATAGAATGTATTAATCACAGCCTGGGTCCTAATACTGATGTGGATTATGATCTGAAAATTGTCAATCTCTCAAATAAAACTCTTGATATTGAAGAAATGAAACTACTGAGTAAAGGTCTTAATTTCTGTCCCACGCAGAGTGGGGATTTTACAAATGTTCATATAGATCTTTTTAAATTTACAAGAATTCTGAAACTTAAAGACTACTTTTCTAACAGACCACCAGAACACGGGGGACCAATGTTTTCCAGGGGGGTTGAGTACACAGACTCTTGCAGACGTGGTGCGCAATGTTCAATGCCTCTTGTCTATTGGTGAGGAGGAATGCTCTGACATGCCTACCCTACTTAGAGAACTTGAAATCACTCAGGATGTATCTGGTGATAGTGGTCTATGCCAAAAATCCAAATTTGCACCCACTTGTGGATATCATCCAAACATTGATGCTTTCCATAAGAAGGTAGGTGAGGATCTCTATAGGTTGGAAACCCCCCAAAAATATGGATCTTGTAAAAAATGTAATCTATCATACCCAGAGAGACAGGCCTTACAACGACTCAGTAGGGACCCTAATATTGTTATACGTCAAGCCGACAAAGGCAGCAATGTTGTCGTTAACGAATTGCTTGGACTATCTAAATGAAATCAACCGGAAGCTTAGTGAAAACAAGTGCTATAAGGAAATCAAAGACAATACCATTTGTAGCATCACAAATAAGATCAATGTTATGCTTTGTGAGTGGAGACATTTGTCTTATTACAGATGATGAGAATAGAAACCTACTGGTGGACTGTCCTTCTTACTAGGCCTGGGCAAAAATTTTGTTCCGTTCGCGGAAATTGCGATATTTTGACATTTTTGCGTTCCGCGGAGAGCGCGAAAATGTCAAAAATTCCGGTTTCCGCAGCTTGGCGATAATTTGTTTCTTGCTCGCGCTGTAAAATGATACATTCTCGCGCGCGCGCGATCGCCTTACCTGAATCCCTGCGTTCGCCGACAAGTTTTCTTGATCCGGTCGCGTTCTCCATGAGATGTTGTATTGTTTTTAGCCATTTGCGCTGTCTCGCGACAGTTCGCGCCCGCAGTGACGTCATGCGTCGCGCGATCACGTCTTTCTTCTCGCGATCATGCACCGCGAGAACAACTCAAAACAAGATGGCCGCGCCCGCAAGCAGCCACATGGGTAAGTTGGCGACCCGCAACCATGCAGAAAATCGCGCGAACATGCCGGAAAAAAACTTCCGCATCTTCGCGATATTTCTGCTTGTTTGCGATAATTTTAAACATTCTCGCGATAATTTGCGAAGGTTAATTCCGCAAATTCCGCCCACCCCTACTTCTTACCCATGAATATACATTCTACCAAAAATACATAAAGGGGGACGGTTCCCCCCTGGGAGACCTATAATTTCAGGGGTGGGTTCACCCACTGAAAGGCTTTCTGAATATGTCGACCTGAGGCTACAAAAGCATGTCCTAGCCTTACCATCTTAAATCAGGGACAGCAAAGATATATAGGTGAAACTAAAGGACTTGGTCGGAAGAGCTGATCTTTGTTACTTTCTATGTTGAGAGCTTATATACTTGTATTGACAGGAAATATGGCATTATGGCGATGCGTTCTTTTTTGGATAGTGAAGACACAGAATTCTGTGCTTATAATGATATGATCGCCCAGATGATTGACCTAATACTACTGAATAATTTATTTTTATCTGACAACCGCTGGTTGGAACAGACTAATGGGACTGCGGTGGGTTCCAGGTTTGCTCCCTCGTATGCCTGCCTCTTTATGGGGTATTACGAGAGGGAGCATGCCTGGGCCAGATGTGCCTCCCCCTGGACTGAATACATTGTGTACTGGGGAGGTACATCGATAATATCATTTGTCTGTGGTCCGGTTCCATTGAGCAGTTGGAACAATATTTTGCAACAACGTCTTTAACGTAAATCTTACCATGTCTTACCATAAGGAAAGTATCAACTTTCTGGAAATAAGTTTTTACATTGAACATGGTATGATCCAGAGTACCCTATACCGGAAGGAGACATCGTGTGACTATGTGTTACATGCCTCCGGTGCGCATGTCAGCTCAGTCATTAACAACATTCCTTTTGGGGAGCTGACACGCATCAGGAGGAATTGTAGTGATTAAGTAAGCTTTTCTACACATGTAATTAAAACAAAAAGAAGATTTCTGAAGAGGGGCTATGATGGTGTGACCCTAGATAAAGCTGATGCAAGAATATGCACGATTGATAGGGATAGTACCCTCCGTGACAAACAAACTAAAAGGGAATCACAACGTAAGATGGTCAAGGCAAGGTTTATCACACAGTACACTATGTAGAGTGACAAAGTCTTTAATGTTTTTCAAAAAAACTGGCCTTTGCTGACTGTTAAACCCCTAAACCAAATGTTTTTTTCATCTGTGGAACTTGTAACATTTCAGGAAGCTCATGTGGCAACTCTCACGGTAATATGCTGTAATTCATTTTGTATACTGCTCTTTCTATGTCTGTCAGTTTTCTGCTACTTCTCCTCCTCCCACCTTTGCCGCCACGAGTGTGCCCTTTTATGGCGGTATAGCCTAGATATCATTTCATAACCTTTGTTATGATTATTTGAGATATGTTTCTGGTTTGGATATAGATATTCCTACTACTGTGTACCTAACACAAGAGAAAGCAAATGGCCTTTTGGTTAATGCTCTTATTTCTCTCTTTGCGATGTATAAATTCTGCATGTTGCTTACCAAGTTTCTTTGTAATAATCAATTACGATACTGGTCTAGATATAGACATTCCTATTAGTGTATAGTTAATACAGTAGATACTAAATGGCTCCTTGGTTGGTTCCTCCTCTTTCTTTTGTGAAGTTTAAATGCCACATTACGTGTACCACACTTCTCCATACTGTTGGAGTTCATGTGTACTCGCGTGCAGAGCGGCGTACATATATTTTCTCACCAGAACAATAAAATGTTTTTATTGTTCTTTTGGAATCGATCAGTCCCTTCGAAATTACCGTAGTTTTCTCTCACAGTACATGAGAGAGACTGAACCACAGTAAAGCTGTTGGAAAACCCGCCCTGGCCAACACCTTTAGAGTTGTGTGAAGTGACTGTCCTATGTTTTGGTCCCAGGCACTCATGAATAGCCCTCCATGCATGACACAAATTACTGTTTGGAACTATAAACGTGGAACAACTTGTGACCAAGAAAGAGAAGTATATTTTTACAAAGAGAGATGATGTTTGGCTATCGCTGGAGACCACTTCGCATGTAAGCCCTTGAGCTGGACTATTAAAGGAACTTTTGATGTCCCAAAACACCTGTGTAGTCTCACTTTTTTTTTTTTTAAGAATCTTTATTCGGTGATTAAAAAACACCATAAAAGCACATATATATACATGAGTAAAAAGTCATTAAACATTAATCGAGATCCTTGTACAAAGTTAGTGCAAATAGGGATACCGACATACAGGGTCATAAAAATAGAAAATCCAAAGTCTTTCATTCCTCTCCCCTAGTCATCTTTAATCGGGCCGCAACCTTAATAAAATTCATAATACAGCACAATGTTAGTGGATCAGAGGCTTTTTGCAAAAAGACTAATGCGTCCCTGGCACGTTCCTGTTGGGCTTTTTTTAAAATATTTACAAGAAATCTGCGCCTGGGCATAGAGAAATAGGGACAGAGCAAAACAAAATGGAGGGAATCCTGCGGAGACCTGTTGTCGCAGCCGCAGGGTCCCTTCTGCTCAATTGACGTGGTGAAACCTGCTGGTGAAGCCAACATAAAAGGAAGTAAATTCAGTCTAAAACGGCACATAAGAAATCTATCCTGTGCATTATGCACGAGATACTGATAAGGCTCCATACCCTCCACACTCTTTACCAAATTATGAGCCCTCACAGTCTTTTTAACACCTTCAGCCTCAGCTCTACGTTGGGTTTTCCGCTCTAGGAAAATTTCCCCTACTTGTTTCTTGTGCTGGGCTGAAATTGTTGTGGGGTTCGTGAAGAGGTTTCCAAAGCCTAAATATCCAAGGGTGTTTCTTACATATTTAAGCCAGGGGATGCGCATACAATGGGTCCTATCTAAGCAGTCCAATAAAATTTCTCTGCTTAGATGCGCATCTGGATTAACCCATATTTTTAGCCAGGCCACAATTGGCCTAAGTTTTAACAGGTCATCCAAGTATGGTCTCCCTAGCTCCCTATGAGCTATGATTCTAGCGGTACTTGGTGGTGCCCTCAGGATAGATTTCAGATATTTGTTTTCTTCCTGTTGGATTCTAGTGGTGTTCACAAAGCCCCATACTTCTGCCCCATAGATTACTTTGGAGCATGATACGGAGCCATACAAGTTCATCACCTGTTCCGAGCTCCATCTACCTAGCCTCCTGCCATATCCAGCTATAGCCCCATTAGAGGCAATCATTTTGCTACAACGTTCCGCCACTAGAGAGTTAAACTGTAAAACACCATCAAAGGTTACTCCAAGATAAGAGAACGTTTTGACCTCCTCTAAAGTATGGGTGCCTATTGTATAAGTAAATTTAGAGGAAGGTTTTTTGCCGGCCAGGAGTTCATATGATTTGCCCAGGTTGACAGATAGATCCAGTGTACTCATGAACCTAACAAACCCGTCTATCAGGATTTGTAAGCTTCGGGGTGTGCGTGCAAGCAGAACCGCATCATCTGCGTAAAGCAGAACAGGAATATGCCGCGCCCCGACCCTTGGGGAATCTGCCTTTAACCCCAAAAGGAACTGCTCCAGGTTATTGATATAAAGGGAGAACAAAAAAGGGGCAATAATGCAACCTTGTCTGACTCCACTCTTACAGGGAAAAGAGTCAGACAATCTTCCCTCCCTATTAAATCGAACCTTGGCCGTGGTGTCGCTGTGTAATTCCCTTAATATGGTAATTAAACCACTCTCAATCCCCATGCTTGACATCATATCCCACAGCTTTCCTCTATTGACGTGATCGAATGCTGCTGCCAGATCCATGAATCCCATATAAATGGGTTCATCACTGGCCAGAGTATATTTGGCAGTCAGCATGTAAAGGTTCAGGCATTGGTCACTGGTGGACCTCCCTGTCCTAAACCCGTATTGAGTGTCCGAGAAGATGTTATTCTCTTTGGTCCACTCAGACAGTCTGTTGAGGATTGCCCTACCCAAAAGTTTAGCCGATACGTCAATCAGGGAAATGGGCCGGTAGCACTTGGGGTCATCCCTATTGCCCTTTTTGAAGATTGGCACGATGATCGCTTTAGACCAGGATGGCGGCAGGCCACAAGTGGTCGCAGTATTTATGACCCTGGTCATCAGCGGGGCCCATAGTTCTATATTACTAAGAAACAGGTCAGGGGGAATTCCATCCGGCCCCGGGGCTTTATTTTTAGTCAGACCCTCCATCCCTGCAGTAATCTCCTTAAGAGTGAATACTACCGAGGGAACCTGACTTGTGGTTACGGGTGACTCTACATGGATACCGGGCTCATAGTTATATAGACCCCTAAAGTGTGTGACCCACTGCTCCGGGAGGATGTTAACCCCTATCTCTGGGGAATCATTTTCTTGAAAGGTCGGTTTATTAATGATTCTCCAAAATCCCGCTAGATCCCTTCTTTCGCCTGCCTCTCTTAAGTCTGCCCAAGCTTCTGCCTGCAGGGCAAGTTTCCTCCTTTTGGTCTCTTTTTTATATTTTTCTCTGCATACCTTGATTTTTTGAGGGTCCCTTGGTTTTAGCTTAAGGGAGCATTTCAACTCCCTCAATGCCTTAGAACAGTCTTTATCAAACCACCGGGGATTTACCAGATTACGTGTGGGCGCACTGGTCCTAAGTAGGCCATCGACCATGTTAGCGATCTGGTCAAATGCTTCCAGTACCCTTGGTCCCTGGACTTCTAGGTCTAGACAGTCGTTAATGGCCAGTAGGCCCTTGTCACCCAAAGTTTTATAAAACTTTACCCCATCTATTTTGGACCATTTCAGTCTCCTACCTTGATCTGTGACCCTCTCCTCAATTGAGCGGTGGACTCTAATTCCAGCACCCACCCTATACGAGAGCATCAAAACAAGGGGATTGTGGTCACTGAAACTGCTCCAGTCTATCCCTACACTGATTATTTTGTTTATCAGGGATCTCGAGGCCAGAATATAATCTATAATAGATGAGCAACCCCTGCCCTTGAAAGTTGGTAGAAGTGTACCATCCGACTGTGGGTCCATCATATTAATGGTATGCTCTAAGTCGTACTTAAGCCGAAGCAACCTAAGAGCCAACCCAGTAGGCGTATGAGAAAAATGCGGCCCCTTCTCCATTGGGCATTGTGACCAGTCTGTGTTTACCTTGACCAGTGCCGGACAGAGGTGGCAATTAAAGTCTCCCACTAAAAGCAGCCCGTGCGGCGGCCCCTTATTTTGGAATGTTGTTTCTTGTCCCAGCCTATGGTCTAGTTCAGCTAGTAGCGGGATATGGTTGTTTACTATCTCAGTGTTATAGATGTTAAAAACAGAAAATCTTAACCCCTTTCCAAGGAACCGAACTACCTGAGTCCCATGTGAGTTCCAATCTGGGGAGGACCAGGAGCCTGGGAGGTCTAAATCTACGTAGATGGACAAACCGCCCATTGCTCTCCCTGATCTGGATTTTTGGGCAGGGACAAAAAAAACACTTGTACCCCTGTAGATGGTAATTATTCACCAAGGCCCATGTCTCCTGTACACATATGACTTGAAATTTTCTAATAAAATCAACCCATTCCTTGTTATTAAATTTGCCCGCTATGCCTGCTACATTCCAGGAGATGAATCTCACTCCCTCTCCCCTCCGTCTTGAACCCCCCTGGGGCCTTGATGGTATCTCCTGTATTGACCCTTGCGTAGCCAGCCCATGTCCCCCTCCTATACATTCTATGGCTGTAGCGTTAGGTTCAGCAAACATGGAATTCCCCACACCACTCGGTAGAGTTTGCTGAGCCTGAGAGTTTTGCTCCTCCACCACCTCTACCAAAACGCCCTTATCCATGTAACCCTGGAGGACATTAACTGTTTGTCAATCCACCCCCTCTAGACCGTTCAGGCAATTAAACCGGTTATAGGTGTACAAGGGGGGTTCTGGTCGGCCAAATAGTGGCCTAGGGTTGAATGCCCAGTGTCTCCCCCTCCTGCCAACCCTCTCCCAGTTGTCATGAATTTGGGGCGGCTGCAATGGGACTAGAATAATGGGGAAAAAGAAAGATACAAGAAGGGTTTGGATAGTGGATTCACTGGATCTACTCTTCGCTTGGCATATGTAGGACACGGTTCCTGTGTCCCTAAAACTCACCAATATGCAGTCCCCTATAATAGATTTGTATGTTCTCCCCACCCATGGCACCCTTCTTACCATTATGATTTCGTTATTAAGGTGTGTCGGGAGGGGTCTATTTATGTTTAACCACTTAATAACCCTACTTTTCAGGGCACAAAAATCCTCAGTTTCACCTTCTTCGAGTGGGGGGACCCCCGCCATGACTACAGTGAAATCATTAGTCTCTGGGGGTAGGTTAGGTCTGCGTGGTCTCAAGGGAAGCTTCATTAGGGGAGTCGGTGTGGTACTATCTACCGGCTGTGCCGGATAAACAGGTCCTGAAGGAGGAGTAGGCATGTTAGAGTTATGGGGCTTAGTTGGTGCAGGCTTGGGCCTTAGGGGTTTTTGCGGGGCCGCCGCGTTTGCGGCTTGTGGAGGGACTAAGTTTGCTGCACTATTTACAGGCTGTTGAGGGGCTATTGTGGCGGGGGTAGATTCTAGATGCCTTCCCTGTTGACCAGCCGGGATTTTCAGACTACCTAGTGTGGCCTCCAGAATAGTTAGTCTGATCTCTCTTTGCGATGTATAAATTCTGCATGTTGCTTACCAAGTTTCTTTGTAATAATCAATTACGATACTGGTCTAGATATAGACATTCCTATTAGTGTATAGTTAATACAGTAGATACTAAATGGCTCCTTGGTTGGTTCCTCCTCTTTCTTTTGTGAAGTTTAAATGCCACATTACGTGTACCACACTTCTCCATACTGTTGGAGTTCATGTGTACTCGCGTGCAGAGCGGCGTACATATATTTTCTCACCAGAACAATAAAATGTTTTTATTGTTCTTTTGGAATCGATCAGTCCCTTCGAAATTACCGTAGTTTTCTCTCACAGTACATGAGAGAGACTGAACCACAGTAAAGCTGTTGGAAAACCCGCCCTGGCCAACACCTTTAGAGTTGTGTGAAGTGACTGTCCTAGGTTTTGGTCCCAGGCACTCATGAATAGCCCTCCATGCATGACACAAATTACTGTTTGGAACTATAAACGTGGAACAACTTGTGACCAAGAAAGAGAAGTATATTTTTACAAAGAGAGATGATGTTTTTCAAAAAAACTGGCCTTTGCTGACTGTTAAACCCCTAAACCAAATGTTTTTTTCATCTGTGGAACTTGTAACATTTCAGGAAGCTCATGTGGCAACTCTCACGGTAATATGCTGTAATTCATTTTGTATACTGCTCTTTCTATGTCTGTCAGTTTTCTGCTACTTCTCCTCCTCCCACCTTTGCCGCCACGAGTGTGCCCTTTTATGGCGGTATAGCCTAGATATCATTTCATAACCTTTGTTATGATTATTTGAGATATGTTTCTGGTTTGGATATAGATATTCCTACTACTGTGTACCTAACACAAGAGAAAGCAAATGGCCTTTTGGTTAATGCTCTTATTTCTCTCTTTGCGATGTATAAATTCTGCATGTTGCTTACCAAGTTTCTTTGTAATAATCAATTACGATACTGGTCTAGATATAGACATTCCTATTAGTGTATAGTTAATACAGTAGATACTAAATGGCTCCTTGGTTGGTTCCTCCTCTTTCTTTTGTGAAGTTTAAATGCCACATTACGTGTACCACACTTCTCCATACTGTTGGAGTTCATGTGTACTCGCGTGCAGAGCGGCGTACATATATTTTCTCACCAGAACAATAAAATGTTTTTATTGTTCTTTTGGAATCGATCAGTCCCTTCGAAATTACCGTAGTTTTCTCTCACAGTACATGAGAGAGACTGAACCACAGTAAAGCTGTTGGAAAACCCGCCCTGGCCAACACCTTTAGAGTTGTGTGAAGTGACTGTCCTAGGTTTTGGTCCCAGGCACTCATGAATAGCCCTCCATGCATGACACAAATTACTGTTTGGAACTATAAACGTGGAACAACTTGTGACCAAGAAAGAGAAGTATATTTTTACAAAGAGAGATGATGTTTGGCTATCGCTGGAGACCACTTCGCATGTAAGCCCTTGAGCTGGACTATTAAAGGAACTTTTGATGTCCCAAAACACCTGTGTAGTCTCACTTTAATTGTCCATATGGGGAAAGCAGTTGAACACCTTTAGCAGGAAGGTGGCAGCTCCTCAGAAGGTATTTGCACATTTTAATGCAAATGATAACCTTGAAACTCTATTCTGTTACCTGTGGCGCATGCACCATAGTGTCACTGTTGCAAACTTCTCTTGCATATTATGCATTTTGTGTTTCTGCGCGTGGCTCAATTTAAACTTTTGCATGTTTACAATTTAAACGTAGCAGTCAATCCTTTAGATTTCAATGTGCTTCATACAGGTTAATAATGCATAACTTGGCTCAATGGATTGCACTTTTATGGCGTATTTAGGAGGGTGGTAATAGGAGGAGGCTGTAAGTCAGGTGATGGTAAGCCAGATCTTCATCTTGCTATCACAGGGAAACGCAAGATCGCTGGTACACCGGTACAAATAGTAACGTTGGGGTGCTGGTTTGGGAATGGCAGTGCAGGAGAGGATTTGTTTTCTGCCTTTGCTGCTTGAGCATTAGGCAGTGGTTTATCATTTAATAACAGATTGTAACAAAACAGAATATTACATAAGTTTGAGAGATTTAGTAAGAGAAGAGGAGGGCCTGGATCCTTCTTGTTCCCACACTACTTCAGCTTCCAGACTCCAGTGAAGGCATTTCTGCGCAGGTGATCTGGCTGGTTTCTCTTCTGCTTCGATGCTTCTTATTTCCTGAATCCTAAAAAGAAAAAAGAACAGAGCAACAAACGGTTACTAGGCAACCCTTCACAAGACTCGGTAATGTTTATTTAATGACCTTGAACACGGTAAAAGCTCTTTTAATTTACTTTAATAACAGAACTTGCCCTAAGGTTCATTCTGAAAGCAAGAGAACCTTTAAAAGAGCACAGTGATTTGAAGGAAAAAGCAAGCAGCAAGTTACAAACATTTCTCAGACAATAATTACAGTTGGTATTTTAGAGAACCTTTAAAAGAGCACAGTGATTTGAAGGAAAAAGCAAGCAGCAAGTACGAACATTTCTCAGACAATAATTACAGTTGGTATTTTAAAAGGGGCAAGAAGACTTGTAATTGCCTAGGAACAATTGGTCACAATCACTGAACTCTTAGGAAAGACTGGAATAGTTATTGCTGGTATTTTATGAACACATTTTAAAGGGAACAAGTTGTTTCTCGATAGGTACGTACTATTTCAGGGTGCAACCGGAAAAAGAAAAGCATTGGCGGATGCAAGACAACCAGCACTAATATAGTTGTTTGATTTATGTTTATTGTGATACAGCACTATAAAGAACACAGTTCGCAGTCATTGAATCCAGGAGGTGCTTAAAACATCCGGATTCTTAATTTTGGTATGTGAAAGAGGGCACGGCTCTAAAACAAAAAGTAATCTAGTTGTCTCTAGTTATTTACCTGTTGAATGGTGTAATGATCTCTGTCTATTCTTAACAGGCAAAAATTTCAGACCCAGAAGTCCAAGCCAATCCCATTCCCCTGAGAGACACGTGGTCCGAAGGTCAGAACCTGTCCGTGGAACTACCACCAGGGCTCCAGTGTTTCTCTTCTTGTCTCTCCTTCCCATTTCCCCCTTCCCCCGGGAATCAGACAGAGTGGTAAGATAATTTTATCCTTGCCACTTTGGTTGGTTTCAGAGGGAGTCGGGAGCAGGCAGTATCAAAGAAGGAACAAACCGGAGTTCAGGTGTGTGACTTCGTAACAGCTGTAATTCATTTTGTATACCGCTCTTCCTATGTCTGTCAGTTTTCTGGTACTTCTCCTCCAACCTTTGCCGCCACGAGTGTGCCCTTTTATGGCGGTATAGCCTAGATATCATTTCATAACCTTTGTTATGATTATTTGAGATATGTTTCTGGTGTGGATATAGATATTCCTACTACTGTGTACCTAACACAGGCGATAGCAAATGGCCTTTTGGTTAATTCTCTTATTTCTCTCTTTGCGATGTATAAATTCCGCATGTTGCTTACCGAGTTTCTTTGTAATAATCAATTACGATACTGGTCTAGATATAGACATTCCTATTAGTGTATACTTATTACAGTAGATACTAAATGGCTCCTTGGTTGGTTCCTCCTCTTTCTTTTGTGAAATTTAAATGCCGCATTACGTGTACCACGCTTCTCCATATTGTTGGAGTTCATGTGTACTCACGGGCAGAGCGGCGTATATATATTTTCTCACCAGAACAATAAAATGTTTTTATTGTTCTTTTGGAATCGATCAGTCCCCTCGAAATTACCGTAGTTTTCTCTCAAGGTACATGAGAGAGACTGAACCACAATAAAGCTGTAGGAAAACCCACCCTGGCCAACACCTTTAGAGTTGTGTGAAGTGACTGTCCTAGGAGACCACTTTGCATGTAAGCCCTTGAGCTGGACTATTAAATGAACTTTTGATGTCCCAAAACACCTGTGTAGTCTCAATTTAATTGTCCATATGGGGAAAGCAGTTGAACAACTTTAGCAGGAAGGCGGCAGCTCCTCAGAAGGTGTTTGCACATTTAAATGCAAATGATAACCATGAAACTCTATCCTGTTACCTGTGGCGCAGTCAGGAAATGCACCATAGTGTCACTGTCGCAAACTTCTCTTGCATATATTGCATTTTGTGTTTCTGCACGTGGCCCAATTTAAACTTTTGCATGTTTACAATTTGAACGTAGCAGTCAATCCTTTAGATTTCAATGTGCTTCATACAGGTTAATAATGCATAACTTGGCTCAACGGATTGAACTTTTATGGCGTATTTAGGATGGTGGTAATAGGAGGAGGTTGTAAGTCAGGTGATGGTAAGCCAGATCTTCATCTTGCTATCACAGGGAAACGCAAGATCGGTGGTACACCGGTACAAATAGTAACGTTGGGGTGCTGGTTTGGGAATGGCAGTGGAGGAGAGGATTTGTTTTCTGCCTTTGCTGCTTGAGCATTCGGCAGTGGTTTATCATTTAATAACAGATTGTAACAAAACAGAATATTACATAGGTTTGAGAGATTTAGTAAGAGAAGAGGAGACATTATTCTGATCAGTGGAGAAGAAGCTACTTGACGAGGCCACACGTCCCTGCTACATGAGGGCCCCTCTGTCACAGATATCACATAGCCAATCCCTAATTCTGTGCTTGTGCGCGTCAAGGCCATATATGGATGTAGGAACTGTGGGGGAAGCGGGGGATATATCCCCCCCAGATTTTGTAGTGAGGGGGACACAGGGGACAAGGGTAGGGGGATGTGGGTACAAACTAGTTTCCCCTCTCTCTTCTGTCAGTTGCAGGGCCATTGGCACATCAAAGCACTACCTAAAATCGCCCCGTACTTGACCTGTGACATCCCCTTTTGTTGTGCTGCAAACCTCCAAAGTGTTTAATGTTTTTTAAAAAAACTGGCCCTTGGTAACTGTTATCCCTGGACTAAAAGAACATATTGGTGAACCCCCTCGATCACATATAGGAGGGGTATTTCCCTACGAAACTATCTATGTTCGAGCTATGTGACGACACCCCATAAAAGTGGGACTGGGCTTCCCCCTAAAGCAAATGTTTTTTTTTATCTGTGGAACTTGTAACATTTGTTCCATGGGTATGAATAAAACTTCACAATACCCTCGCCGCCATGGCTGCCTGCAGTCTGCACCTCCAGGACAAAGGAAGAGAGGTAGTTTGTTGATTGCTGTCTGCATCCTTCCCCTCCTTAGCCCCGACCATACCTTATTTGACTGTTTCACAATGCGCAATTCAGCCACTCAAAGGCTAAAGTTTTGTTGAAATGTTAATTTTGAGCAGTTGAACCTCACCCCAGAACATAAGAACAATTAGTATCAGAAATTATCTAAGCACACATCTTGCGTTAAGTTGTGTGTCAGATGTGTTGGTCTGTCCTAGTTTTTACACAAATAACAGTTTAAATACCACTATTTTGTCTTATTTCTTTTATAGAGCTACTCAACCCAATCCATGGTGTTGGAGTGCTTTACATCAGAAATATTCATTATACATTGACAATAAATCATATGTGTGTAAATCAATTTACAGGATGTATTACCTAAGAAATGAGGACTACAAGGTGTAGGAGTCACATTGCCTTTCCTTCATAGTTCACTGTGCTATATTAGAAGGATTACAATTTATAAACTGCAAGTAACTAAAGGATCTCTATGTAAAAAGCAATAACCCACTCACCCATGCTACATAAAATTAAAATCCGCCATCTGTATGTCACATGATGTTTTTGTGGGAGACATATTAACACTCTATGCTACTTTGATTCAAAAGTGGGACTAGACAAAACCCCCGTCTCTCCAGCAAGTGCATTAACCTTCAGAGTTATCGTACCATTATTATTATTTCCTGAGATTTACTGGGTACATAAAGATCTATGCAGTAGGTATCTTACCCCACAAGATATTTTAAAATGCAGACCTTGCAACCAGTTAAGCAGAACAGTTATACTGCCACGTATCTCCTTGTATCCAATTTCCTTCTGGCAGAGTTTTAATAAATAAATGCATATGTGGAGGCCCAAATCCTGAGCAGGGGTTGCATCACTTTTTGGAAAAACTATGACACAAAATCTAATTTGTTAAATATTTTAATGTGCTCAAATGTACTCATGATAGACCTACTTAACATATGTGAATTATGATGTTATTTTTTGTGATATCACTTCCTGTGAGGTCATGGGCTGTGATGTCATGTGCGATGTCACGCGCAGTGATGTCACTTGCATACTGCCTATTTTGGTTAGTGCCCCACTTCTTTTTTTAGGACTTGCGCCCTGGTGGGAAAAGTATAATGGAGAACTGGTGATGGTGGTTTTGTAGGCCAGGCATCAAATTTAAATGTTATACTTGCCTTATTAATTTCAGAGATAAAGACATATGTCGAGTTTGGCATGTAGGGAAGTTTCCAGTGGCAAGAGACAAGGCTTGTGAGACGCAGACAGCAACGGTGAGGCTGAAGTCCAGTCATGACAGTATTTTTCGTAGAAAAGAGACAAGAATGGCTTAATCTTTTCAAAGGTAATAGCTTGCCACTTTAAAGACTTTGTTTATACGGAGGAGTCAAACGTGATGATGAGCGATGAAACAGCAGGTGAGATTGGTGGGAAGTCAGCAATGTCTATGAGTCTATGCACTTTTGCATTTCATTGTCCACTAATTAAATCCTGACTGGCATGCTGATCTATTGCCTACTCGGGCGTTCAGGGTTGTTTCTGTCCTCCCTGGATGAGTTCATTTTGAAGTATATGTTGGAATACTTACATTTCATGGTTCTTCGGGACCTTGATATACAATATACGTATAGACGCATGTTCTGACCCGCATGGTCAACTTCTTTTGGAGCACATGTCATCTTGGGATATGGCACAATTTGTGACTCAGCCCCCTCACATCGTGGGTCACATCGTAGACACCATTTTTTTTAACACTAGTTTTGGCACTCAACATTAGTTGATCCGTTGGGCACTGGACCTCAGACCTCACGGATGCGGGTTTCGCTGTTCTCTACTGCATTGTTATTGGGCCATGGTCTCTTCTACGGAATTTAGTCTTGCCCTGAGCAAGCACTCTCCACCTATGACATGTTATATTATGTTAGGAGATTTGTAAAGCACATAGTTGTCATGGCAAAGGGATGTCCCAGCGCTAGCAGTCGCGAGAGGGAGAACATAGAGGAGACAAGGTCAGCGAAAGAGCCAGGTCTTAGCCCCCCTTCTGAAGTTCAGATGGTTGGGGATGCTTCTGATGGACAGCGGCAAGGAGTTCCAAAGGGCCTGCGCTAGCATGTTAAAAGAACATGGAGGTCGATGTCAGTTAGTCGACTCCTGGCTTACACAAGTGGAAAACCACATTGTACCTATTAAAGAAGAGATGTCAATTCCTCAGGAAAAAAACAGTCGACCCCTTGGGTTAGTGAGGAGCTTAACATGTTCTGTAAGCACTGTAAGAAAATGGAGAGGGATGGGAGGCATCATTACTTTTGTAATGACAAAGCACTCTACAAGAAGGCTCTAAATATTTACCATCATACAATTATGAAATTTCAGTCTGACTTTTTTACAGATCAGATTGACATGTCTAAAAACAAATCCAGAAGCCTTGCTTCAGCCTTCAAAACCTTCTCTTAATTTAAGTACTCAATTTTACAACTTTTTTGACACTAAAATCAAAACCATTGTGGATGCTTTACATCTCATGGATGCCACCTCGATGAGGATCAGTGACCACATGGCACTGCAGGTCGAAAGTGTGCCCTCTCGTAGCCAATCGCTACAGGGATTTGCCTTGATTTCACTTGAGGAGTCTGCTCAGGTCTGCAAATCAGGGTCACCAGATGACCCCTGTCCTTCTCACATTCTTGCCGCCAATTTTACGGCCATCAACCCTGTCCTAAACCAGCTTCTAAATCAGTCAATTAATTTGGCCACAGTGCTTAGTGGTTGGAAGTAGGCCAAGTTTATTCTTCTTGGCAGACAAGATAAATCTTGTCAATTTCCATCCCATTTCTCTGCTGCCATCCTTTACCAAGATTTTAAAGAAGTTCATAAACAAGCAGCTCTCTGGTTTTTTAGAACAAAATGCGCTCCTTCACCCTACCCAGTCGGGCTTCCGCCCGGGTTCCAGCACTGAAACCACACTACTAGAGGTCTTGGATACAATTAAGCTTGCGGTAGAGCAAGGGAAGCCTCCTTGTTCTATCCGTGGCTTATGACCTGGTCTCACATTTGACACTCCTGAGCACCTTGAAGCCATAGGTGTCTACAGTTCTGCTTTGGCATGACTCCGTTCCTTTTTGACAGACAGGTTCCAGTCAGTCTGTATGGTCCCATTTGCCTCTGACCCTAAACCATTGGGTTTTGAGATCATCCAGGGGTCTCCATTAAGCCTCACATTATGTTCAATGTGTATATGACCACTTTGGCACCCTAATTAAATCTTTTGGAGTACAGACAATATCTTATGTAGATGATACACAACTGCTCCTCAGCCTTGACAGAAATTAACCTAATGCACTGCGCAACTTTCAGACCTGCTTAACATCTGTGTTTCAGTGGATGCATGACTGTGCCCTCCAATGTAATACTAACCAGACAGAAATTCTGACCTTTGGGGTCCCCCCACCCAGCTGGGGCAATGAACATTGGCCCAAGGATGCCCCCCCTTCCACCTCCCTATACCTCCCTCTACCAGAGTAGTGTGCAATCGTGGGGTAAAACTCAATGCTACTGTCTCTTTCATCCCCCAGGTGGGGGTGGAAGACACCTGCTTTGGCCTGCTGACAACATTAAAGTTCCTCTACTCCTCCCCCTCCCGCAGCAGAAAACAGTGATCCAGGCCTTGATCACCTCAAGGCTGGATTATGCTAACTCTCTGTACTGGGGCCTACCTGCCTATCTCCTGAAACAATTACAACTGATGCAGAATGCTGATGCCAGGCTTCTACTATGCCTTCCTCAAGAGCCCACATTCAACCAGGCCTAAAGGAGCTGCACTGGTTGCCTATAAAAGAATGTGTGAGGTTCAAAGGTTTGGTTCTGGCACACAACCCTTTTTACCACAAAGGCCCTCAGTATTTTTCACCAGATTCACACCATACCAACCAGCTCTGTCTTTTTCGTCATACAACTCCTTGCTGGCAGTAGTTCCTCATTTCAGACAAAAAAAGCGGTAGCTCCTTCTCTTATCTGGCTGCCAGGAAGTGAAATGCCCTGCCAGCTCAGCTCCCTGTTTCCAGGGACATTCTGACCTTTAAGAGACTTCTTAAAACCTGGCTCTTTGGTTCTGCCTTTTAGTACCCCTGTTATTTCAGAATCAGACTTGCAACTTAGCGCCGGGACACTCTACTGAGTAGCCGTTGCGCTTTACAACTCTTTAAAATAATAATAATAGTAATGTGTAATTGCTGCAGCAGGTGAGGGTAGAAGGATTATTTATTCTTGGAGAAGAACAGGATGAATTCTTTTTTATGGATTTAGAATAGAGAAGTTCTTTAAATGTTGTAAATGTTTGCAAGTACAGAATGAGCATGTCTAGTGGTAAGACGTGTTAATGTAGATTAGGGTGTCATCTAGATATTGTTGGATGGAGACATCTCTTTCCACCAGTTACATAACTTGGTGACCACGGGCCATAGTGCTTACACATAAAATGAGACCCCACTTCAGCTGATAGCTGTCCCAATTCCTCAGCGAACTTTGCTACTCATTAACCCCTTCCCTGCGGGGGTAATTCTCCCACGGTGCGGGTGGGGTCCGCGGTGCCGCTGTGCTTGTGACGAGCTGAGCTCGTCATGACTCACAGTGGAGCTGTGCTCATGACGAGCTGAGCTCGTCACAACCCCGCCCACTGATTAATTCTCCCGCACAGGCGGGGAATTTATCGCGCGTGGGCGGGCCGCAGCCGTTATGACGAGCTCAGCTCGTCATGAGCACAGCTCCACTGTGACTGATGACGAGCTGAGCTCGTCATGAGCATGGAAGGGGTTAACCTTCCTCAGAATTTTCCACACAAGTCTGTCTGTCACAGGAGACAGCAGTGACATACCTTTACTAAAGATTAGATATAATATATGTCACTGCCAACACATCACATTGTCTTTGCTGTTAGTGCTCATGATGGCTAAAGTTAGCACAAAACCATAATAAATACAAGCTTTATTATTAAAACATAATTTTACATTCTGAACACAGCCCAAACAGAGTACCCCACCATAGCACGTATGTGCTATGTTTCTAGAACCCTATATGAATGATCGTCTGCCTAGGTTTACACAATCCAAAGGCGAGTTGTAGGGCCCTTTTTTGCCTAGTGCTGACAGTGACGCTGTAATTCAGATATATTCTCATTTTCCACAGTGATACTGTAAAGTTCACATTTCCAATGTCAGTTAACTTTTTTTTTTTTTTTTTTTTGCTCAAGTTCTGTTTATTGAATGTTTACACAAAAGGGAATAACAACAGTACAGTTTGGATCTCATTGCGAAAGAAAAAGACATTAAGTAAGCAGACAGATTACGGCGACAGCGCATATACACAATGCTACCATGCCTATGCAAAGCAGGAGCCAAGTAGAGGCAAGGTCTGACCGATTAGGGAGCCATATCAGGTCCAAGTAAATGTCCAAGCACTCCGGCACCGAATGGGGGGGTGTCTGTTCAAAGGTGAGGGGGATTTACTGGCAGTGATTAACAGGGAAAAGGGGGCTGGGAAAAGAGAAGGGGAGCTGCAGATCCCCAGAAGGTCCCTTGAGGCCCTTAGTCGTGTGGGATAGTGGATGGGGGGCATTGCTTACGGGATGGTGATATGTTGAGCATGCTCAGTCATGTCCACAGGGTAGGGAGGAAGCACTCTATACCGAGTCATCGAAGAGGTGAAGCGCTCGTAGTCTGAGGGGTGGAAGCATAAATATTCCAGGCGAGACGTATTGAATGAGGTGTGACCAGAGGCGTTGGCATTGCTCATCTGTGTGGTTTATATTGTGTGTCATCTGCTCCAGTGCATTAGTGTGCCAGAGTTGTGTGAACCAGTATGCTGCAGCTGGGGCTGACAGGGATTTCAGGACCGTGCTATGAGCTGCTTGGCTGCACCAGTCATGTGGTGCACTAGGTACCAGTCTGTGTGAGTCATTGCGGCCAGGGATGAGGGGAGAATGCCTAAGATGACAGTGTGATAGTCTTCTGGTATTGGGTATCCCAGAGTGCCCCTGATGGGGCTCAGGACCTCCTTCCATAAGGTTTTCAGGAAAGGACATGCTCACTATATGTGATGAAAGTCACTGATCAGGGCCGACAGCGCCAGCACGAGGCGGAGACCGCAGGGCGTATAGCGTGGAGACGGGTTGGGGTATAGTGCCTTTGAAACATGACCTTGTAGGCTGCTTCTTGCTGAGCAATGCTTCTGTGTATACATGGTATTTCTTGCCAAAGCTGTTCCCACTGTTTCTGAGTGATAGTGGATGTAGTGTCCGGGGACCATTTCAATTGGTATGGGTGGTGGGGGAGATGGCGTGATTGCTGCAGGACTGCATATGTCTTAGATATCAATCCCCGGGAGCCCATAAAACTGCAAACATGTTGTTCAAGGAGGGTGAGGGGGTGAGTAGCAGCCTTAACATTGGGGGGGGGGTGGAGGGCCCAGTGTCAGAGTTGGAAATATTGGTCATGAGTAGATTCAGACAGGTGGAAGTCCTTTTTACATTGATTGAAAGGCTTGATTACCGGGCCTTGGAAAAGATCTTGCAGGAGCCTGAATTTGCCCGACACCCATTCCGGGAAGGTGTCCCGGGGTAGAGTGGGGTTACGTGCGATTGGGGTGTTCTGTGATGGGACTGTGGTCAGTCCACGTCTTATAGCTCGTCTGTCTCAAATCTCCAGCACTGTACGCGTCGGGGGACCTGGGTAGGTGCTGCGTGGCCGGGAGTATTTGGGCAGCAATGCAAGGTCCCATAGTGGCCTGCAGGAGACCACTCTATTCATGTGGATCCAGTGTTTTACCCTTTCCCGCACCACCCACTCAGAGATGTAGCGTAAATGTGCCGCCCAATAATAGTCCTGGAGGTCGGGACACGCCAGGCACCCACGATTACGGGGGAGCGTTAAGAGTGCTGCGATATGCAGGATGTTTTCGTCTGCACATAAAAGAGGTGAGGTCGGCCTGCAACCTGGTAATGTCTTTGGCGGGAATTGGCGTTGGCAGTGACTGACATAAATAAAGAAGCCTGGGAAGAATATTAATCTTCACTGCATTAATACGACCCAACCAGGAGATGTGGAGCGGCTTCCACCACCGGAGCTCTTCTAAGATTGCCCTATTGCCTTTGTCCAGGAGGATAGGGTGTTTTTAGTGGTAAGGCCTAGATATTGTATAGAGTGTGAGGCCACTGGAAGGGGCAAAGTGCCTGAAGATGAAGAAGGTGCTGTGATGGAAGGGTGAGGTTGAGCGTCTGCGACTTCGCTAAATTAATCTTGTACCCAGAGATAGGCTCGTAGACTTGCAGAATATGACCAACCGCCAGAAGGGAGCATCAGCATACAGCAAGACCTTGTGTTCTTGGCCAGCGAAGGGAATGCCTCTGATGTCCATCGAGCGCTGCAATTGAATAGCAAGCAACTCCACCACTCAGGCAAAAAGTAGGGCGGACATCGGTCAGCCCTGCCTGGTGCCACAGAGCAAGCAGAAGGATTTCGTGATCTCGCCATTGATGGAGGAGGTAGACACCAAGTCAGAGGCCTTGATTTTACTGATTATGACAGGGCCTAGCCCTATTTTCTGCAGCACCGCCAGCAGGAATGCCCAATTCACCTGATCAGAGGCCTTTTCCACATCCAAGGAAAGGAGGAGTGCGGAAATGGAGTGATGCTGGGCTTTTTCGACCAGTTGCGCCGGGCGACGACGGTTGTCCGGGCCCTTTCGATTCTTTATAAAACCCACCTGGTCCGGCTAGGGAGGAGATTCTCTAAGCGGCTGTAGGATGAGCAGAGCACGGGGTCCTTGCCTGGTTTAGGGATCAGATTCATTTCAGAATTGGACATGGTGGGCGTTAGTCTTGTGGTATGGGTGAAGGAGTTGTAAAGGGTGGGCAGGGGGGCTTGGAGTTGAGGTAGGAAGGCCAGGTAAAAAGTAGAGGTGAGACCACTGGGACCAGTTTTCCCCTTGGGCAGCTCCTGGAGCACTCTGTCGAGTTCATCAGCTGTAAAGGGCTCTTCCTGGTCGTGATTTTGGGAAGGGTCTAGAGGTGGCCAAGGACAGTTTTGATGGTAGTTAGCAATCTCAGTGGGTTCTTCTCTCCCCAAGGCATAAAGGGTTTGGTAGTGTTCCTGGAAAGCTTCTTGTTTATCTGCTGCCGGACCGCCCAACCACAGTCGTCCTTCTGGAGCTTAGCAATGTGTGACTTCACATGTTGGTGAGCAGCCTGCGTGCAAGGAGGGAGGCTATTCTGTCTACATTCTCGTAATATTTTTTGTTTGAGGGCGAGGAGAGTGTGATCGGCTTTATTGACCCATTGAGACCGGAGTTGCCCCCTCAAGATGGCCAATTGACTCTTACCTTGTAACATGGGGTGCTGTTTATTAGTAAGCTCCAGCGCGATAATTTATTCCATGAGCTGACCCTCAAGCAGGCGCACCTCTTGAGTCCTAGCTATGGATAGGGAAGTCAGCACTTCGCCAGGGGTGGCCTTGAAGTCATCCCATAGGACATAAGGGGAAGTGTCAGGCAGTGAGTTAATCGTGAAGTATTCTGTGATTGCGTCCTGTACCGCCCTGTTAACTGGGTCGCTTAGGACTTAGGTAGAACTGCGCCATCGCAGGGGTGCGGGAGGGCGGGCAACGCGAGGTGTCCATGTAAGTTCAATGTGAGCATGATCCGAGATGGAAATGACAGATGTCTGTGCTTAAGCAAGGGCGGAGAGTAGGGAAAAGGAGACAAATAGGTAATCGATACTGGAGTAGGACAGGTGCACATGTGAGTAGAAGGAAAAGTCCTTCGTGCCTGGGTGGATGTTCCTCCAGGCATCAACTAGGCCTGCGTCTTGCAGTTCTTTCTTGAGTGTCCCAGACATCGCCCCTGTGCCCTGGATGTGGAGGTGTTTCTAGCGAGCATGGGCTCCCACTCCGGATTGAAGTCACCCCCCACAATGTCCCCTCTCACTGAGCACAGTTGGTCCTATAGAGCGCAGAATATTAATGTGTCTTGTGCATGATTAGGCGCATAGAGATTAAGAAGTGTCAGTGTGTCCCTCCCCCTCTCCACATTAAGAGCTTAGTACCTCCCTTCTGGATCTCTGGTTAGTTTAAGTACTTTTGTGTAAACGTTCATCTTACTGAATATGGCGACTCCAAGAGTCTTAGTGGTTGTGTATGCGCAGTGTTGGTGCGGGTATTTGGGGTGGGTCATATGATGACAATCTGCACGAAGGAGGTGGGTCTCCTGTAAGAAAATAATGTCAGGGTCGTGTTGTAAGAGATAGCGCCACACCTGTCATTGTTTGCTGGGGGAGTTAAGACCACGGACATTGAGGGTGAGCAGTTTGAGGACATGTGTGGCGGTCATAGGACGGGGCCAAGAGTTGGTGAGATAAGTGTAGTGCTAAGAACAGCTGATTGAGCAGAGGCTGCAAAGAAGGGCCACCCCATATTACCCAAAAGGGGAGCATAAGTGGTGCAATGGAAAGGAAGCCTCAAGGGGACTGGAAGGGCACGCAAGTACGTGGTAAAGAGTTAACGTGGCCAACAGGGCCCAACCATGTGAACCACTCCATAGGGGGTCAGGAAGGAAGTAAAGGACCTGAATGAGGTGTAATCCTCAATGGAAGAGAGCTTGTCATGTGCGAGGGGTGGCATAACGCAACTCTGGTATCCAGTATAAGCAATTAGTCGATCCTGTGAAAGGAAAGAGAGCAAGTGAGAAACAGCAAACAATAAGCAATAACAGTTCGGGCTCCGTGCCCTGCTAAGTGAACTGCCGTTCGCAGAGCTGGAGAGCTAGAGAGCTGGCAGGACAGCAACATACGAGGAGCCAGGCGTGGATTAATGAGTCAGGTGTAGTCAGTGTAGGAGTGCACCCTCTATGACTTCATTTTCTGGCGGTGCACAGTTATGTCTGCTTTCGCTGTTTCTGTGGCCTGAGTGGACTGAGCATAGTGGGGATGTCCCCGCCGCTGGACTGTGCGCCATTTGGGCTGCCAGGGGTCCGGGTGCGTGGAGGAAGAGTTTGTCTTCTTAAATGTAGAAGTCAAAGAATCTGTTATTTTCTTTTCCCAGTGGGAATTGTTCTGTAAATCTTTCTCTGCTATACTATGTTTTCACATGTTTTCTATATGTCCTATGTGATCCACCTTGAAACTGTGTTATGCGTCATGTTTAGTTGTTACACTTGTTGTCCTTTTCTTTTTGTACACGTAGTTTTGTGTTTTATGTGTTGCACATATTCATTGAATTGCAGCCCTGAAGAAGTCCAGTTTATGGATGAAACGTGTTGGCTGTCTTTACTCCGTATGTGTGAAACTTTATAAAAAAGAAAGAAAAAAGAAAATAAAGACACAAATCACAACCTTGTTTTCTTTTGGTCATTTTTGTGGTGCGTCTCTACGCTTTACATTGTCCTTTGTTATCAATCCTTGGTTTATGCACCTTGGCAGCTGGTGCTTGTAGTGTGTGCACACATTTTGTACATATTTATGCTCAAATAATATCACTGGAACAACAGGTTAGGTGCAGTCTCTATGGTCCTCTGCCTTTGCTTCATTGGTACCACAGTTAAATTGCCTTTACAGGTCCATATAAGGATATGTAGTTTAGAGCATGCGATGAAGCAAGGTCAACCTTTGTCCAGGCTATTGACACAGCTGGTGTTGCTTAAATGTACTATTCATGTGACAAGCATTATTTGTGTGCCAAGTGCGTCAGAACAACAGGAGGAGATAAATCATCTCTTGGGTTCTGTATACTGAATATTGCTAACACTGCAGTTCAAATAAGTATTTGTTGACAGAGTTGTGCAAGAATATATTAGTCATTAAGGATGGTCCGCCTTTGGACTGTAGGCCAAAGATAGATATTTGGAAACTAGTTTTGGTCAGCTTAACTTTCTGTATGTTAACACCATATATGGAACTGTACAAATAGACATTGTTAATCATACTTTATCCTAAGTCAATGAGTCATTGACAACCCGGGACTAGAAAATATATGTGTCAACAGACTCCATGTAATCCTATTGAGACAAAAATGAATAAATATGAAACGCTGAGAGGTGTCTGTTGAGAGTGCCCTGCGAAACAGCTTGTTGTCGCACCTCTCCGGCTCGAGTGTATAACTAACTGATAATAATGCTTGTTTAACTTCTTGGAAGTGGTCTGTGCTGTACTTATTTCTTTTCAGGCAGTACCCTATAGGGCAATTGTATGCTGACAATATGTAAAAGCATTTTTGAGGTCGGAAATAGCCCAATCGGCTGTTTCCAATTGCAGAAAGGTTTCGTACATGTGGCCCTTAGTTTTAAATGCCCAGTATCCTGTAGTGGCCACCATAACAAAAAATGCCAGTGGTTGACAGCCAATCAGATCGCCTGGATCCTAAACCCCCTACTATGATGTAGTGGAGAAGTGTGGCTCAATGGTTAGAGCAGCAGACCCTGATGCAGAGTTTTGGCCCGGGACCAGAGTTCAATCCCCTGCCTCGGCGGGTCTTGGATTCAATTTCCTCGGACCTGATAATTCTCGCCTCGGTGCCTATTCTAATCATTGGTCCCACACTGCAACTCTGGGCAATAGCTTGCTTAATCTCCACAACGGCCCCAGCAGCGCTGGGATGCCTGGCTTCACCATGGGGGTGCCCAGGAGTGGACATTTCACAGGGAAAGGCCAGGAAGGGTTCCACAGCGGTATGAGTAAAAGCGCCAGGATACCCCCGTTGGAGGTGGCAGTGCGCTATACAAGTACATACACATTTACATTTACATATCATGTATTGGAAGAATTAGATTTTTTTAGTTTTCAAATGTATTATTCTTGAAGGATTCAAGGATCTGTATATATACTCAAGATATACAAAAATGTACCTCTCATTAACCCTTTGAAGCACGCCCAACACATTTTTGTAAGATAAATCTTGGAAAACTACTGAACAGATTTAAACCAAACCAAGCAAAGGCACAACTATGAGTAAAGTTCTAGTTTCAGTGTGGAATTCTGTTCAGCATTTCTGCTGCAATAAACAGTAAACTGTCTTATAGGAGTTTTTGCCACCCCTTATAGTCCCGTACAGATCTGCACACAGGTTAACATGCTGAAAGTTAGCACAAAACTTAACATGTCTAATGCTAGTCACTTATGCTGTTAGATTTGAAAGTTTTGTGCAGATTTGTCAAACAGCACTAATATGAAAAACAAACCAAAAAATGCCTTTTCAGTCAAAACTGAGTGACTGATTTCAAGTTTGGTGAACGGTTACTCTGTCACAAATGTGACCAGGCAGGTCACTCCCCCATCCACCACGCAGCCCCCTGTGGGTTGATCCTCCGTTGCCGCTTTTGCCACCTGACTGTTCGCTCCCTTTTTTCACTTCTGTACCCCTGCGCTTGGCACTCTGTGCCACTTTGTTGTTCATTCTGTGCCCCAGTGTTTTTGCTTTCTGTACCCCTGTGCTCTGCTGTCCCCCTCCCGCCGTCTTTTTCCCGCCGTATTTTCCCGGTTTTTCCCCCGCCGCTGAGCCCCTGCGGCCCCGCCCCCTTCACCCCCATTGGCCGCCCCGCTCCCACCTCCCAGCTGCTCCTCCTTCCCTCTGCCCTCATATGGAGGCCACGAAGCGGTGGTAGAGAGCGACCTTTCACCCTGTCACCAGGCAGGTCGCTCCCCCCATCCGCCACGCAGCCCCCTGTGGGTTGATCCTCCGTTGCCGCTTTTGCCGCCTGACTGTTCGCTCCCTTTTTTCACTTCTGTACCCCTGCGCTTGGCACTCTGTGCCACTTTGTTGTTCATTCTGTGCCCCAGTGTTTTTTCTTTCAGTATCCCTGTGCTCTGCTGTCCCCCTCCCGCCGTCTTTTTCCCGCCTTTTTTTCCCGGTTTTTCCCCCGCCGCTGAGCCCCTGCGGCCCCGCCCCCTTTACCCTAATTGGCCGTCCCGCTCCCACCTCCCAGCTGCTCCTCCCTCCCTCTGCCCTCATATGGAGGCCGCGAAGCCGAAGGCGCGCCTAAGGCAAGCCCGTCCGTGCCCGTCCGTGCCTGGACCGCACACAGCGCCAGAACCCCTGGACCCCGCACCCCCGCAACGCCAGACTGCACTACGACGCAAGCACCCTCCACACACTCAACACCAGACGAGACCACCCCTGCTACCGGGCTACCCCGAAACGCACCCAGGGGCCTTTCACCTGCCGGAACTGCAGATTCACCTGCATCCAACCCTCCACACCACCAGCCAGAGAACCCAACCACCTCCGCTGCATCCTCCTCAACACCCACTCCGCTTGCAAGCACGCCATCGAACTCTGGGACCTCCTAGACTCCACCGCCCCCGACGTCGCCTTCCTGGCGGAGACCTGGCTGAACGCCACCTCAGCACCAGACATCGCCATAGCCATCCCACAGGGCTACAAGATCTCCCGCAGAGACCGCACCAACGGAGTGGGAGGAGGAATCGCCATCATCCACAGAGACTCCATCAAAATCTCAACGAACACCGACAACACCCTCACCACCGCCGAGCACATGCACTTCCAGATCCACACTGACCCCAACACCACCCTCAGAGGAACTCTCATCTACAGACCTCCCGGACCCCGCCCACAGTTCAGTGACACCATCGCCGACCTCATCAGCACCCACGCCCTCGCTTTCACGGATTACATCCTCCTCGGGGGACCTGAACTTCCACCTAGAGAACAATAACGACGCCAACTCCACCACCCTGATTGACAACCTCGCCAACCACGGACTCAAACAGCTCGTAACGACATCTACTCACTCCGCTGGACACACGCTCGACCCCATCTTCTCCGGAAGCCCCCACGTCTCCTTCAACCACACCACCGAACCACACTGGACCGACCACAGATGCGTCCATTTCACCTTCAGAAAACCCACCACACACCACCACACCCAACAGCTACCGGGCCACTGCTGGGGAAAGGTCACCGAGGACCAACTGACTACCGCCCTCGCCCTGAGACCACCCACCGACCCCACCGACCCAGACACCGCCGCGACCAACCTCACACAGTGGATCAACGACTGCGCCAACACCCTCGCCCCTCTCAAGACCTCTACAACCAACCACACCAACAAGAAAGCCGCCTGGTTCACGAGGACCTCCGGATCTCCAAGCACACCTGTCGGAAGCTGGAGAAGAAATGGCTTCACGACCGAACACCAGACAACCACACAGCCCTCAAGAGCGCCACCTGCAGACAACACCAACTCATCAGGCCCGCCAAGAAGACCGCCTTCAAGGACCGCCTAGACAACAATGCACACAACACTAAAGAGCTCTTCAGCATCGTGAAAGAGCTCTCCAACCCCAGCTCCAACACCAACGACATCTCGCCATCTTAAGACCTATGCGACTCCCTGGCCACCTTCTTCCACCGCAAGATCACCGACATCCACGACAGCTTCAACTCCGACCCCCCCGCACCCACCACCGAGTCCACCACCCCTGCAAGCACCACTCGCACCAGTCGCCTGACCGTCTGGTCCAGCGTCAGCGTCGAAGACACCATCAAAACCATGAACTCCATCCACTCCGGATCCCCGTCGGACCCCTGCCCTCACCACGTCTTCAACAAAGCCAGCATAACCATCGCGCCCCACCTCCGGAAAACAATCAACTGTTCCTTCGAGACAGCAACCTTTCCAGAAAGCTGGAAGCACACCGAGATCAACGCCCTTCTGAAGAAGCCCAAGGCGGACCCCAAGGACCTCAAGAACTTCCGGCCCATCTCCCTGCTCCCTTTCCCGGCAAAAGTGACCGAGAAGATTGTCAACAAACAGCTGACCCGCTACCTCGAAGTTAACAACATCCTGGACCCTTCCCAATCCGGTTTTCGCAGCAACCACAGCACCGAAACCGCCCTCATCGCCGCCACTGACGACATCCGGACCCTGCTGGACAAAGGATAAACAGCCGTCCTCATCCTCCTGGACCTATCAGCAGCCTTTGACACGGTCTGCCACCGCACCCTATCAGCACGCCTCCATGACGCCGGCATCCAAGAGAAGGCCCTGGCATGGACCACATCCTTCCTCTCCGGCAGAACCCAGAGCGTCCGCCTCCCTCCCTTCCGCTCCAAAACCACCGAGATCATCTGCTGCGTCCCACAGGGATCCTCCCTCTGCCCGACGCTGTTCAATATCTACATGGCTCCTCTCGCCCACGTCGCACGACAACACAACCTCAACATCATCTCCTATGCTGACGACACCCAGCTGATCATATCCCTCACCGAAGATCCCCACACCGCCAAAGCTAACCTCCACAGAGGAATGAAGTCCGTAGCCGACTGGATGAAGGACAGCAGACTGAAGCTGAACTCAGACAAGACGGAGGTCCTCATTCTCGGACCCACCCCATCAGCCTGGGATGACTCTTGGTGGCCCACGTCACTAGGCACAGCACCGGAACCCACGGACCACGCACGCAACCTGGGAGTCATCCTCGACTCCACTCTCTCCATGACCAGGCAAGTCAACGCCGTCTCCACGTCCTGCTTCAACACCCTCCATATGCTCCAAAGGATCTTCAAATGGCTCCCCCTCGACATGAGAAAAACCGTCACCCAGGCCCTCATCACCAACAGACTCGACTACGGGAACGCACTCTACTGAGGAACTACAAACAAGCTCCTGAGACGACTCCAACGCATCCAGAACGCCTCGGCCCGACTCATCCTCGACGTCCCCCACCGCAGCCACATCACACCCCACCTGAGAGGCCTACACTGGCTCCCCGTCAACAAAAGGATCACCTTCAAACTCCTCATCTACGCACACAAAGCACTGCACAACACCGGACCCACCTACCTCAACAACCGACTCAGCTTCCACACCCCCACCCGAAGCCTCCGCTCAGCCAACCTCGCCCTCGCCACAGTCCCCCGCATCCGAAAAGCCACCGGCGGCGGCAGATCCTTCTCCTACCCCGCCGCCAAGACCTGGAACACTCTCCCCCTCATCCTACGACAGACCCAGGACCTGCTGGCCTTCAGAAGACTCCTCAAGATCTGGCTCTTCGACCAGTAGACCCCCCCTCCCCCAGCGCCGTGAGACCCTCTCGGGTATGTAGCGCGCTTTACAAATGCAGTGAATGATTGATTGATTGATTGACAGATGTCCCGTCCGCCATATTTATTATAAGTGCCATTGGATATAATGCACTTGTAATACGGCATACAGGAAACCCGTCACGCTTGTGATCTAGTAACCCATCAACTGAACTCTAGATTAGGCCCTTTCTTAACCATAACTGTACAGTTGATATTGGTGATCGAAACTGTGGGCTTGTTTCATAGGCTCTGTCCTTCGAAAAAACAGTGTGAGCAGGGTCTAAGCAAGCCTCCCCACTGTATACTGAAGCTGGGAATATTTTTATAAGGAAAGGTCCATACACTCATCCTGCAGATACAAAAACACACATTTTATTTCTGAGTCATTGAAGCTGCCATAGTTGCCCATGCATTCCGACCCCGGCATAGGGTCTTTGTCTAGACAAGAAGAGAAGTAGGAATGACCTGGTTTGAAGAGCCTCAGGTCTTCTTCTGTGGAATGCCCAACAAGTAAAACAGAGAGCCTTTAAGAGAGTATTGTTGTCAACTTGAATGCAGTGGATTGTTTGTGACCAAGTGATTCAAAATGTGGGAGTGCCAATTAAGGTACAAACGTAGGTGAGTACTTGCTGAGGGATAAGGCTGAAATGTAGAAAGGCTCAAGTATCAAGAACAGCTGCAATCAAAAGGAGATGAAATGATGGCTTTGATAACAGTTTTTGACAGAATCGAGAAAGCAAAAGGAAATGTTTTAAAGGATTTTTTTTATAGAGCGAAACAAGTTCAGGCAAATTTGCTCCCTTGTTGAGCTAATGACAACTGACTGATGAAGATGAAACCTAAAATGTGAGCTTTACTAGCTTCATGGTCATATGATGTTTACTATAATGGTCTGTCATTAAGCCAAGCAGCTCAAGACAAATAAATGACTGCAGATTTAAAGTTAGAAGATGTGCCAATATTTTGTTAAACAACTTCCTGTTAAAATGTAAGAATGTCGGGGGCGTGGCTTGCGCGCAGTCAAGATGGCCGCATATTTGTGAGCTCCTGCACGCCTCTGTGGCAATGCCCGGACTCCGGAGCTCGGAGTTCTCGTGAGCCGGCTCCTTTTCCGGATATCTGAGGCAGAATGCATTAAGGACACGGAGGAGGCGTTGCGGCGCTCGTAGAGTGCCTTTTTCATCATTTTTGGGCCGTACTCGTGTTTTCCTCAGACGCGTCGCTTAAGATGGCGGCGGCGCGAGGAACACGGGTGCGTTGAGCTGGACATTTCTCTGCTCGCAAGTACAGGCGGTGAAGGCGGATAGGGCATTTCGCCTAACAGTGTCTGGAGCATTTTTCTTCCTAGTCATGGCGCCTCATATTAGAAAGGTAATACTTCCAGCTGATGGTATTCCTTCTGAATGAACACTGGGTTTTGATTGAGCAATGGGTTTGAAGAGGTTTAATACTTTACTGACTGATTGTGCAAAATGCTGCTCTTCCTGAGGAGATTTTCAAGTGACCACAGGCTGTGTTTTCCTGCAACCGTTTTGCCTAACAACATATGGAACGATGTTCTTCTTCATATGGCATTTTGTTTCTCCTGACGAGAAGTGCATTCAGTGTGATAGCTCCTTGAATGGGCGCTGTGATTAAACGGCTTTGAACGTGCGAAGCGCTGCTCAGTAGAAGAATTGTCAAAGGCCCTTTGTATGGTATGTGCGCGACGCGGCGGGACGGGATGGCTGTCTTGTGAGGAGCCCCGCTTGGTTGAGCCTGTTCGTCGTGAGGGAGTTTTGTTTCGGCAGCGCAGGATCTTCAAGACGGATGGTCCCTGATATTTTGTCTCAGCTTTTCTGGTGCTGTTGGTGCTGATGACTCCTTTGTTCTGCTCTTATTAACAACTCACTGTTTCCCTGAGGTACGTTCTAAGCGCTCCAAACTTCAACGCTATCCATCGTTGTGCTGTGCTGGGGCTTATCACTTTCTTGCACCATACTTAATCTTATTATTGTGGCTTCACCTTTATTGTTGTGCTGCCTGCTGTTGTCGTCTGCCATCTTCTGTTATCATCTGCTGCCACACCTTCAATATGGATACTGCGCATTCAAGTAAATCTCATGTAGGTTCCTCAGGGGGTCGTAAAGATTCTAATTCCTCGTCTGTCAAGCGGACCAAAAAAGACCCACCTTCCCCAAATAAGTCTCCACTACCTCTTACTCTCGAGGACATCATGGAGGAATTGCGCCTTATCCGTCCTTTTATGACGGACACTGTTACTACTCTTCAGAGGCTGGATGACAAATGGTCTAGTCTAGATACGAGACTTTCTGATGTAGAGCAGAGGATTAGTGATGCTCAGGATGCGGTCGCCAGAGTTGACACACTCACTAAGGAAATCAGCCAGCTCAAAAGGGTCACAGAAGATTTAGAAAATCGCAATAGGCGCAATAATCTCCGCATTTATGGTATTCCGGAGGGTTCTGAGGGGGCGGACATGATCAATTTTTTGAAAACCCAAGTTCTTCAAATTGTTGGCCTCCCGAAATCTTCAGACTTCAACATACAACGCGCCCATCGTCTGGGGCCAAGGAATACCTCTTCTACATCTAAACCTCGGGGAATCATCGCCTATTTCCTTCTTTACTCAGACCTCATGACGATTCTCCAAGCTGCTAAGCAACATAAGCAAATGATTTGGTCTGGCCATAAAGTTTTTTTCACTCAGGATGTTTCCAAACCTACTGCTTCTCGTCGGAAGGAATTTTTGGACCTTCGACCTGCGCTGAGATCCATGAATGCACGTTATGGTCTGATCCATCCCTGTTTTTTCAAGGTGACTTATAAAGATAGAACCTACAGTTTTGAAGACCCTGCAGACCTGAAGAAGTTCATTCATACTCACAAAGGAGAACTCATGGAATTGAGCAAACCCTAACTGTTTTGTTTTGTTAATGTCTGAAGTATTGCGTTTTCTTTTATCCTACTTTAAAATGTATAGTTTAGTTCTTATATTTCTTTTGTTCATTCCTTTTTTTGTCTTGCAGGTCTTCCCCTTTCGGTGTTGTTGTCAAGGTCACCATTCGTGTTGCCCTGTTGTTTGTAATGTGCGTTTTACCCTGCTGCCGTTCCCTTCTCCCTAGCTGTTTGGTAAGTTCCTTCATTTGTTCTATTAGGTTGCCTTTTGTTATGTGTTTCACTTCATAGTCTGTCTTCTTTTTTGCTTATGATAGCCTGCTCTTTATTGCCGTCTCCTCCTAGTTCGGCTGTCTTGTTCTTCGTTGCCCCTCTCCCACATTAATGTTTTTTGTTTGGTTGTGTTTTATGGCTAAAGCCCCTTGGCTTTTTGCCATCTTTTTTCTGCTACTTTTTGGGGGACTCGGTTCCCCCTTATTCTCCTTTCCATTTTCTCCCTTTCCCTCTCCCTTTCTTTTCCTTTTTCTTACCTTTCGTCCCCCCTTCCTTCCCTTTTTATCCCTTTCTTCTCTACTTTTTTGGCAACATTTACAATACTTATTCTACTCCATATTTTCTTCTTTTCTATTGCTGTTTATGGTACTCCATTGTTTTCTTCCTTTATTCCTGTCACCATTTTCGTGGTGGGCACATGTTTTAGCTTCCTCACTTTTGGTTCTTCTCTGTCATTTATATCTTCCCAACATTTTTTCTCCCTTTTTTTCTCTCTTTCCACTCTGTTTTAAATTCTCTACCTTCTTCTGCTTATATTTATTTTACCTCCAGAAATGAACGGTCTTCGTGTTATTTCCTGGAATGTTAAAGGTATTCGTAATCCTGTTAAAAAACAGCGTGTTTTATCTCACTTAGCAAGACTGAAATGTCATGTTGCGTTGTTACAAGAAACTCATCTTAACTCAGTAAATAACAAAAATGGTGTAATTATTCTATTTCATAAATCGTTGTCTGTTCAGTTACTGAATGAGTTTCATGATAACTGTGGTAGATGGTTGTTTATAGATGTTACTGTTAATAATACAAAACTTTCTTTCTGTAATGTTTATGGCCATAATGGTGTAGATTTAACCTTTTGGAATGACTTTTCCATGCTTCTTTCTTCTCATGCGACTGATAATTTAGTTGTGGGGGGTGATTGTAACCAATTTATGGACCCTTTTCTAGATCGCAAATCGCTCACCAGATATGTACCTAACAAGATGCAAAAGTCTTTTTTTAGGGCCATCTCCTCCAGAGGTCTTATAGATTCATGGAGACTTTCCCACCCTGACACTTTAGAATTTTCCTTTTTCACTCCAGTTCATGCTTCACATTCCCGTATTGATTATATTTTTCTCACTCAACACACCCTTCAATTCATGACTAATTCAGAAATAGGTTCTATTCTAATATCCGACCACGTCCCTGTCATAGTTGACATGGATTTTCCTTCGCCTACTCATACCTCTAGGCGCTGGCGCTTTAACAACTCGCTCCTCCTTGACTCACAGTTTACTGAGCAATTTAAGCTCTTTGCAGCGGATTTCTTCACAAATAATCTTCACTCTACTTCTCAATTTCATTTTATCTGGGACGCCTTTAAGGCTACTTCCAGAGGATTCATTATTGACTTTGTATCCCGAAAAAAGAAAAAAGCTCTATCTACGTCTGCTCAAATTCTTAAACAAATTAAAGACTTGGAGCATCTTTACTTCACCACAAATTCCTCGGAAGTACTTTCTTCTCTCATTAAAGCTAAAATGCAATATAACAAACACTCCTGGGACTTTGCATGTAATAACCTCCTTAATTTCCATGCCAAGATGTACGGGGGCCGCAATAAAGCTGGCAAATCTCTCGCTAATTATCTTAAAATCAAAAAACAAAAATCCACAATTACAATCATTGTTGATTCGCACGGGAATCATCAATACACCGATGATAAAATCCTTGACTGTTTTGTCCAATATTACTCTTCACTTTATACTCCAGAATCCGTCCCCTCTCAGGATCAAATTGATGCTTTTTTTCAGTCTCTTCCCAGGCCCTCAGATAATTCTCCTGATCTTTCTTCCCTCGATGTCCCCCTCTCGGAAAAAGAAGTACTCAACGCTATTACTCTTCTCCCTAAAGATAAAACACCTGGCCCTGATGGGTTTACGGTCCATTTTTATTTGTATTTTAAGGATATTCTTTTGCCGCATCTACTTTCTTTGTTTACCTATTTTCTTGCCCAAGGGGAATCCAAAGGTTCCTTTACACAGGCAATGTTATGTCTGATCCCTAAAAAAGATAAAGATCCCTCCCTTTGTAAAAACTATCGACCTATTTCTGTAATTAATACTGACCGTAAAATGTATGCTAAAGTTCTAGCCTATCGTATTAACTTAATCATTCCTAACCTTACCAACATTTATCAATCTGGCTTTGTCAAGGGCAGATCCATTACTGACAATTCGAGAACTTTCCTCAATATCATTCACCTTGCCTCAAAGATGGACTCCCCAGTCGGTGCTATTACACTGGACGCTGAGAAAGCATTTGATGAGTTTGCTGGGACTTCATGTTAGGTGCATTGAGATGGCACGGCTTTAGCCCTACTATTATTCGATACATTCAATTATCATACTCTGCCCCCTCTACTTCTATCTGGGTTAATGGTTCTCAATCTCTTTATTTCTCTCTGCATAGAGGCACCAGACAGGGTTGTCCTCTTTTCCCTCTTCTTTTTATTCTTGCGTTAGAACCCTTTTTAGAAAAAATTTGACGCTCACCATCATATACTGGCTTCACATTTCAGAACATTGATATTAAGTTTACTGCTTACGCTGACGATATTTTACTTTATATCTCTAATCCGACCACCTCTTTACCTTCACTCTTTTCACTGATGCATGAATATTCTCTGGTTTCTAGTTATAAACTTAATATAGACAAGTCTGAGGTTCTACCCCTTAACAAATTTTGCCTTCCTTACATGTTTCAAGGCTCTGGCTTTGAGTGGAACTCTGGTAGTATTAAATGCCTTGGTATTCTCTGCGCAAACACTATTAGAGAAACCATTAAGCTTAATCAGAAAGATATTGTTAAAAAGCTCTCCTCCCTTATAGACAACTGGTCTCCGCTTTTCTTGTCATGGTGGGGGAGGCTAGCCACTATCAAAATGATGCTTCTTCCCATTGTAAATTTTTATCTTTCTATGCTTCCGATTTCCCTACCACTCTATTTTTTTAAAACAATAAATCGTATCTTTACCTCATTCTTATGGAATAATCGCAAGGCCAGGATCTCTATTTCCCGTCTTCAACAGCCCAAAGACTCAGGTGGAATCAATTTTCTCAATCTCACTCGCTTTCACTCTGCCTTTACTTTAAAACAAATTTGGCCCTTTTTATCCGACTCATGTGATGCTCCTTTGACAGCCTGGGGCTCCCCAGAACTTGTGCAACTCTCACCTTTTTCCTTCAATACGGCTACTCACTTATCTCAGCCTCCGCAGCGTTTTCTTACCCCTATCTTTAAGCATTCTAGAGCACTTGCTCTCTCAGTGTTTCGCTCCTTTCTTTCGCAGTCAGAGTTTCTTTCCTCAACTCCAATTTGGTATAACAAATCCTTAAAGATCAATAACAGAGCACTTTTTTGGAAGGAATGGATTGACAAAGGTATTATTACCTTTAATCATCTCCTTGTTAATAACTCCTTACAAGATTACACGGATATTCGTGTCTCCTTTCATCTTTCCAACGCACACTCTTCTCAATATATCTTGCTTAAAGACTCCTTAAACCTCATTATCTCTCAAGTCGCCTCTCTTCCTCCTACTGACACAATCCCTTCCCCGTCATTACCAGATTTTTCTATTCCTCTTAGAGCTGCTGCTATTTATAAACTACTTTCCAGCCCCCTCCTGAAAGAACCAAATCCAAAACTTGAACTTTCCTGGGAAAAAGATCTAGCTCAAGAGTTTCCCCTTCAGGTTTGGAATTCCTTATGGTCTAAGATACACACTGTTTCCCGTTCTGCTAGCACTACACAGACTTTGTACTTTTTTTACAATAGACTTTTTTTCACTCCATCAGACTTACATAATTTCAAACTGTCTGATTCCAAAAAATGTTGGTCTTGTCCTCATACCAATAGTGATTTTTTTCACATGTTCTTTCACTGCCCGTTAGTTAAATCTCTTTGGTCGCATTTTTGGTTAAAATTGAATGAAATATTAGCTACTGACCACTCCTTTGAGATTGTCCATATCTTTCTGGGTGGTGCTTCACCTATATGGAATGTTCATTGTAATGCACGCAAATTTATAGATTTGTATATAGCCATTTCTTTACAGATAATTACTATGAATTGGAAATACACTTCAAAGATTTCATACAATGCCTGGTGGAATTTATTGTGTCATCATCATAGACTTGATCATGCTTTTGCTTCCACTGTACCTCTTTTGATCAAAAAAGATGTGTTATGGTTGCCTTTAACTAATTTTCTTTCTCAAATTGCCCCTTGATTATCTTGTTTTTGTATCCTTTTTTAATTTAGTCGCTATTTAGCTTTTTATATTTTCTCATTTATATATAACTATTTCCTTAGGTTATTTACAAGATATTTGACCCTATATATTGAATATTTTCCCCTCCCTTCCTTTCCCTCTCATCCCTTGCTTTCCTTTTTGCCTCCCCTTGCATATTAAACATAATACCTTTCAAATAAGCTTTTCCCCTCAGTATATCCCCTGGTTCCGTTAGGCATTCCTTAAACCTAGTTAGAATTTAATTGCTTTTATTGTTTTGTCTCATTGCCTAATGATTCTATTTTGTACTGATGTTTTACTTGGTTTATTATATTCAATAAAGCTTTCTAAACTTAAAAAAAAATGTAAGAATGTCATTGATGCCTAGGGAGCTCTCAATACACGGTGTTTATTTTCATGAGAAACATTTATATTTTTACTCACCTTTATGCCAATGAAAGTCCATTGACATTACTTGTGCACTGATTAACTTGTAGGAAAATGGACAGCCTGGTCTTGAAACATTTCAAAGGCCTAAAAGAAATTGCTCCTTCACCTGCTGCCTTAACCTCGCTGAATAATTATAATTGCTTTGTTTAGAAACGTTGCTTAACTAAATAATTCTGGACAGTGCTATAGGCTGCAAGTATAGGCTTACCTCCTCAAGCAAAATGTTGACATTTTTCGATGCACTGAGAATAGTACTCGACAAAGACATTTGGGGGCATATTATCAAGCCAGGTGATAAAATTATCACCGCTTTAGCGGCAGGAAACTGCCGCCAAAACGGCGATAATGGGCTTGATAACATGCTCTATGGAATTCCAATTGAAGACCATGTTAGATGTCCGTCACATCTAACATGGGCTTCATTTGGAATTCCATAGAGCATATTATCAAGCCTATTATCGCCGTTTTAGCGGCAATTTTCTGCCGCTAAAGCGGCGATAATTATATCCCCTGGCTTGATAATATGCCCCCTAGAATTTCATCTGGTTCCATAGCTTCCAGTCCTTTATGACAACGGACGCAATGTACTTGTAAAAATGCTAACTGGGCCTTCAATTAAATGAACAACATATATATAATTGTTCGGCCTGTCAGCCTTAGGGTGGTCTTCCCCCAAACATTTAGCATCTCCTCCTCTATTTTGCTGAACGTATTATTGTTAGCCTTAGGACTCTGTGCACTTTACCACTACTAACCAGTGCTAAAGAGCTTGTGCTCACTCCCCTAAAACATGGTTTAATTGGCTCATACCCAATTGGCACATTTCATTTACTTGTAAGTCCATTGTAACGTGGTATACCATATACCCAGGGCCTGTAAATTAAATGTGATCCAGTGCTACTAGCTAATCAGGGATCAATACTCAATAACATCACATACAAATGGCCCATACACATTCACCCAAATCCCTGATGCGCTCAGGGTCACGTTTTAATGACAATAATAGTTTGTTTTCTTCACAGGTTCATATTTAACATTTCTGAATACATAACTAAACCTGTATTTCAACTCTCTTTCCTCTGGTCGATGGACCAATTGGTTGAGTAATTGATGGTAATAATAGTACTATCTAACTAACTATTTAGTCAGCTAAATAATCAGATTTGTGAATAATAAATGCTCATTGCATACGGTTACAAATGCAAACAATGAAATTCACAAGAGGTGGAGAAAAACATCAGCAAATGCAAACAGTGTAATACACATCATCAATATACAATATGCACATGAAAGAGTGGATAGATTAAGAGACATAAGTTTCAGCAAAAATAATGCGAAACAATATACATATGACGGAGGGGATAGATGAAGAGACATCAGTTTCAGCAAGATAATGTGAAACAATATACATGTAACGGAGTGGATAGATGAAGAGACATAAGTTTCAGAGACAAAAATACATTTGCAAATAATTATGCAAAGTACGAGTCAGACGGATATACTAACCCAAAGATCAGTGAAATACCACCCCCATGGCCAAGGAGGTAGTGGGGGTCCCCTGAAATAGAGTCAGGGAACAAAGACTTCAGAACCCAGGAACTAGACAAGGACAGGAACAGCTAGGCCTCTCTGCAAACTGACAAACAGCGACGCATCACCACTCTCTTCTCTCTCCTACCAACGAGGTCGCTAAACAACACCCCTAAAGGCACTCTAGTTATACCCTAAAACCTACATGTTTGTCCAACATCAGTTGAAACATTTCACAAAATTTGACTCCTCATTGGATGTGCCGGGAGGTGGTCTGTCACACCATCATTATTTCATTCTAAATTATTATGGTCTATTGTTCCACTTCCCTTCTCATCACATACGCTCTGACTCATTCATACATTTAATACATGTATCTTTATTCATTATTTTCTCATATGTTTCTAAGCTACGTCCCTGGAAGAAATTGAGTCCCACGGCCAGTCTCATCCTTTTGGCAGGCAAACAATGTCTTTCTCAGCATATCGACCTTGGACCTTTGTGCCTCTTCTGGTGTGCTCAGCCTTTGCTGTCTATTTTCTTTATTATTTCAAGTTTTCTCTTCAGCTCAACTATTGCGCCAACTTAAAGCATTTTCAGGCCTGTTCGGCTCACTAATGGAAAATAAAACATGAGAATACATGAATGACATGAAATGCACTTTTCACTGTTTACCACCCACATTTGCACTGTCCCATGTTAATGTTTTTCCTAGCAAAGCTTTAGGTAAAAGCAGCATTATTTATTATTGTTTTTAAAACAAGATGCAAGATGCGGCCTAGTTATGTATTATTTCTTGTTGTCTAGAAGCGTAATGTAAATACGGTTTAGTTCTTTCATGCATTATTTCACTTTAGTGCATGCATGCCAAAAGCAGTTTTCCACATGTTTCATTGTGTTTTTGTATGTTAATTTACACTGCACACTGTTAGTATGTATTACGGGGGCGTTAATCCGAGCAGGTTTCTTTTTGGTAAAAACCTGCTCCATCAATCCCCCCTCCGATGGCTTCCTGGAGCCATCATAAAATACCCACCATACCAAGTGCCATCTTCATTTATCTAAAATTCAGTGCACTTTTCTCTTTTTATTACATTTTTGTCTAAATCTTTCATCATATCATAGTAGTCTCCTTTTATGTCTTCTAGTTCTATCTCATCTCTTTTTCTCTTTCTTGCTCTTCGTTTGTTCTTTGATTCTGTCATCTCTTTTCTTTCACATCTACACTTACAACATTTATATATTGTTATTATTACTAAGGCTACTAAGACTACTGAAATGATTGGTATTAATATTTTTCCTAATAAGCTACTTCCAAAGGTAGAAAACCATTTACCTACAGAGGAGAAACTCTTACCAAATCTCTCGGAGACACCATCAACCTTCAGTTGGGTCAAATCTTCATGTAGTTGTGTGATATTCTTAATACATACCTCAATACCTTTACTTTTGTCAGGGATATAAGTACAGCAGTGTTGGATTTTCAACATGCCACAGACTCCACCCTCTTTTGCCAATAGGATATCAAGGGCAAGTCGATTTTGCAAAACCATTGATCTGATTGCAACCATTTCTGTGTCAATCATCAAGAGCCCACCAGCAGTATCTGATGATAAACGATCAACCACTGTGGACAATTTTCGAATTTTATGTAAGTTCAGAATGACGCCAACTGATGGTATCAGTGCACCAAAAATATCACCTATTATTTCTGAGAAACTTGCTCTTTTGTTACGTGTTAGTCCTTGTTTTATTTCGTTAATCACTATTTCTGTCTACATGGTAGACCTTTGGGAAAACAATTGCAAAATAACAACTACCATACCAATGTGCAGGCAACCTGTAATAGGCTTTCATACCACACACATAATACACTCCTCGAAAAACAGGATCAGTTCCTCCCTTTAATACCCATCCTCCAGTAATTTGGAAAGTATGCTCACATTCACTACTACCAATGAAATAATTATTATAGCTAGTTTTTAATCAAAGGAAACAGATTTTACATTGACAGGAACATTATTTTTGCTCTGGTCTTCCTTTTGACTTTCTCCTCAAAAGAGTGTATTTCAGTCTTTTCACTCCACTTGGCCAACTATCACCTTTTCTTCCTTTCTTAGATTAAACAACATCTTCAACTTCTTCTTCAGGTTCACAGGTTCTTTTCTCTTATTGGTTCTTCTTCCTGACATTCAGTATCTTCCCTTTCATCTGGTTCAACAGCAGTCTCAGAAGACCCAGTAGCTGGTGCCCACTCTCTTTGACTTGTGCTCGGGTGTCTGTTTGTGCTTCAGAATCTGTCACTTTAGATTCTTCAGCTTCACACACTTCAGCCTCTGGTTTTTGACTTTTGTTTACCAGTTGCTGCTCTACTTGTCTTTCAAGCGGACTTGGGACTCGTCTGGTATGCCTCGCATGAATCCAATTTGACAAACTACCAGACTTCACTACTGTCATTGTTACCAGAATCACTTGGTAGGGTCCATTCCATCTGGGTTCTAAACATGATTTCCTCACGTGTTTCTTCATGAGAACCCACACGCCAGGACTCAGATCATGAGCTTGATTCGACTGTGCTGTAGTGGCATTCTCTCCAACCTTGTGAGACACAGAACGCACCAGATCAGCCAGTCCTCTGCAAAATTGAATTTCCTGGCATAATTAGAGTCTCCAAACACCTTTTCAGAATCTGATTAAAAATTGAAGGACTCTCTATGTACCCTTGAGGAACTCGGCACCATGCCAAAAAACGGTCCCCAAACTGGAATGTAAACAAATACTGGCTTTCCAGATGTAAAGGAATCAAGAAAAATGCTTGGCACAAATCAATCACTGTGTACCATTCAACATCGCAGGGAATTTGGTAAAGGATTACTGCTGGATTTGGCACTACTGGACAACAGGGAACTACAATTTTATTTATTTTACTTAAATCCTGCACTATTCTGCATTTTCCATTGAACTTCTTAATTCCTATAAAGGGTGAATTACAAGGACTGCTCAGTATTTCTTTCAGAATTCCCTGTTGAATCATTTGGTCACTCATAGGAGTGACCCCTGCAATTACTTCCGGATTTATTTTGTACTGTGGTGTAATTGGATATATGGCACCCTCTTTCACCATAATCTGAATTGGATCTACATTTGTCATTAGGACAATTTCTTTTCCTGTAAAATCCCACACATCCGATCTTACTGCACTTTTTAATTCTTTGGGCAGATTCTCTTCTGTGAGAAGTGAAAACAACTCATCCACTTCTGACCCTTGCTTCGCTAACATCATTTTAAATGCGATATCCTCATCAGGTGTCTGAAACGCAATACCATCTTGCGTACAATAGATAGTAAAATTCATTTTGCACAATAAATCTCTTCCCAAGAGATTTACTGAACTCAAGTCATATTCCACGAAACAATGCTTGTTTCTGAAACTTTCAAAATGAACTTCTATTGGATTTGTGACTGGTGTTCTAATATGCTTATTCAAGACTCCTACAACTTGGATAGTTTCTCCCGAGAGGGGTAGGTTCGGAATTTCTGCTGCTCTCACAGTAGAATGGGTAGCACCAGTGTCCACTAAGAATGCAATATCATTATCTTCCACCTTTCCGTCAACAAATGGACCTGACAGATCTACCGCCAAAGATGCGCCAAGTACGCACTTTCCTCCCCCCTCAGGCACCCTCATTGAGATGAGTCTGAATCACTCTCATTGCACTGCAACCAGTATTGCGGAACCATTTGCTCGTTTTGATTCTTACCAACTTGATCACTTCCGTGAAATCCAGTGTTTGCACTGTACCTCTACACTTGAGCATGGAAGCTTGTGGCAGCTGTAACTGTGGAGTAACTACCTGTTGCTGCTGCTGCTGATTCACAACCACCTCATTCTGCATCTTTGGATTTAAATTTTGATTTACCCCATTATTCTTTTGAGCAGATCTACACTCATTCTTATAATGTCCATATTTTCCGCACATGTGATAAGGAAATTTCTTCTTAGCTTCCTCTCTACTCATTTTACCTCTACCTCTACCACCACTGGGTACTTGACCATTTTGATTCTGACCATTCATCTGATAATCTGTTTGAGAACTATTGTTTGTTTCTTGCTGCTCTGCTTCCTTCACTTGCACCCACATCATTTTCTCTTTTAACTTTTTATGTCTCGATTCAATGTCATCACTACAATACTTCGCATACCTTAACATATCGTCAGTTGCTCTGCTCTGCCAGCAGATCAAATGCTGCTTAATCATGTTAGTAATCTCTGGTTTCAATCCTAACACAAAACGATATACAAAATGTCCCATATCTTTGTCTCCAATATTCTCAAACCCACTGTACTGTTTGAATACCTGCAACAACCTTTCATAGTAGGCATGTACTGATTCCTTTGGCACTTGGGTTGTTCTGTCAATCTTAATTATGGCTCCAGGTTTTAAGGTATTCATTTTTTTGCAATTTCCGTCTGTATTTATCCATATTTATTTTTTGGGCATTTTTTCTGTATTTATCCACATTTATGTTTTCCACAAGCAAAAGCTAGTATTTTTCCACATTTATTTAAATTGACAATGCACACATGGCTCACTTAAACTAGCGATTTGTTGTGGCTTTAGCAGTGGCTTTAAATGGTCCGGTACTGAGTAATTTGAAAAGGAGAGTACCTGTGCTTCTCAGTTCTGCTATAAAACACTTTAGGATAAATTACAAGCACTAATCAGGAGCAAACATGTGCCAGCGCTTCTGTATTTCCATATAAAGCCCTGGGGTAGAGGCTGGTTGAAATGCGTGGAATCCAGGGCACCTGCCATGAGCTCAAACTGCCGGGATCTGCAGGCTGTGGAATTACACGTCATTATTTCATGAACACAGAAAGGGGGGGTGAGCAACCAAGGGCGCCAGGTGGGAGTGGGCGATAGTGATGGACACTCGAGGAAGAGACAACACCTCTGTCTGGGGGTGGGTGGGCTAAGGGTAACTGTATGGGGCCTGGGACGGGAGGAGACAGGGTGTTGGGGAAGGCTATGGCATGATGTTGGCGCACCTAGGTGGAGAAGGGGCAGGTGAGAGCCTGGATAGCACCGATGTGGGAGTGCGAATTTTGGGGACTAGTTACCATAATAAGTTAGAAGTGGTGGAGAGGAAGTAACGATCAGCCAGGCCCTTATGAGTGGGTGGTGATGTGCCCTGGTTATTTTGGAGTCTCAAATATTTAATTTTGACATAGGGGAAATACACGTACCTTTCGAGTTGAAATGGCGGAGGGCTGGCGCAGAGCTCACTTGAGAGGCAGAGCCTTGGAGATTGTGAATTCTCCGAAGGGCCAGAGCAGCAACAAATGCTCCTACCTGTACACAGATTCCAAATGTGTTTCAGAATATGTGGGGAACTGAAGCTGTCTTTGTTCAATAACGTCCTACTTACTGGAAATATGGTTCTCCTAAATGGAATGGGGTGTCTTATTTTCCAATCAATTTGTACACGTTAGACAATTCTTCAGGTTTAAAAAACAGGAGCATTAGCCAAGATTGTATGAGCAGGCCCTAAGTGTAGATATGTACAGTATGATACAGGTACTTCATGCAGGCGTGCCAAAGGTATGTACATGAATATTCCCAAACAAATAACACTGCACATGCGTAAGAGTGACTTGCTTGGCTTAGTTTGCATACCGAATTCTGTTCTACAGTGACTAATTATTTTGGTAAACAATTACCGCGACCTAACTTTGCGGCAGTTAACATGGGGAGTTATTTACGTAACAATGTTTCTCCTCATTCATTTTATCCCTCATTTTAGCATTCTCCTCTCCTTCTCTGCCACCAGCCTTGTGCTATCAGTTGGCAAAGACTGGAATTAGCCATGCAGTGTGTATGTAAAGATTCTGGAGTGTACATTGAAATATGGGAGCGCACATTTAAATGTTGTGAAGAATCGCTGTATTTTTTTCTATGTGTTCCAGAGCCCAAATATTGTTCTCTTCATATAGAGGATAAAACTAGACAGTACTGGTTCTGAGCAGCTCAGCAGCTCATTCTGGAAACACGGTGGCCCGGTGCTGGTCATAGTCAGAGGCGCAACTAGAGTGAAATTTCGGGGGAGTGGGGGCCTAATAAAAAGTTCGGGGGGTTGCGCTAACTCTTCCAGCAATCGGCAGAGTGAAAAAGCAGGGGCTCTAAAAAGGGGTGAAAGAACAATAAAGCCTCTTTAACAAGTAAATGGTCTTTCAAAAGACCTGTGAAGTACTCGGGTGCAGCTCTGGGTATGCCCAGGAAGCTGTCTCAGCCCGGGCTGACACACGCGGGGGGAAGGATTAGAAGGAAATTCCAGCAGCAGGAAGGGGGCGTGGCGAGATAACACTGGATTCAAGAACGGCAGCGCCGCAAAATTTTCTAGTATTTTTCACTTTTTACATATAAATACAGACAAGGGAAAAATTATCTTCCGTCTGTATTTATATGTAAAAATCAGTTTAAACGGAAAACCATGAGCCCTAATCTTAACCCAATCTGTTTCTTTTGGGGAAATTTTCCCTTTTAAAAAGGTGATTACCTGATTATACTTTTTCATTACCTCCTCACATAGTGCACCTGTTTTAGGATCTCTAGGACATTCTTCCTTTGGCCAATCAACAGTGATCTTACACTCTGTCCACAAATCTGCTAGAATGACAATCTCAAACAAACCATCTAGATCCTTTAACAAAACCTTTGAGACTTTCACAAACCTCTCTACCTGTTTGTACCACTCAACTGGTTTTTCTCCATACAATGGAACTACGGGACCAATTGTTACCGGTACCGTCAATATTTCCGCATTCAGACTTAACTGATTTATTTTCTGGACTTGCTCTATTCTTGCCTTATTTAACAAATTAATTTCATTTTCTAGTATACTCTAGCTATTTCAGTAACTTGTGGAGTTAATGGGGTTCCCATTTGTGGTGCACTTGGGGTTACATCCCCTATATCTGGTCATAATTTCCTCTAACAACTCATCATCAGAATCGTTCGGATCATATCTTAAACTCGAAGTCTCTATATTTTTCTTTTTCTCTTTACATATGCCTCCTGTCTGTTCTTCTGCAACTAAAACTGGGTATAAACCTTCCGTTATCACAGCTCTCCTCCATCTTTTCAGCTTATCTTCCCTCCTCTCAAAAGGATATCCAAACATCATATTTCTGTATTGTTGTATCCCAAATCGGGTTCATGTTGTATTCCAAATCGGGTTCATGTTAGGTGTTACGATGAATCTAATTGGTGAACGTGACCTACGTCATTTGGAATGCTGTTGATGTATTTATCACACGTCACTGTGGGGGATGGGCATTCTTACTTCCACAGGCTTGAGACTGACAACCTGTGATTCCCAGCTGTGATTCTTGTTTGCAACGATATTAAATATCTTTGATACATATTAATTCGGAGTGTTGGATGGTTCTTATCCGTTGTACTTCATATGGCGACGAGTTCGGGATGCTGAGTTCTTCAAGGAATTATATCGGATGACGTTCCGGCTGGGAAATTGATGATGTCTTCTTAAAATTACTTTCAGGCAAGTTATGAAGTTATCTTCTTTCGTTTCATGTAACGTGATGGTAATTTTCGTCTATTCTACTTCTTTGTAGCGTTAGCTACCGGCAAGATTGTGAAAAGGGAATAAAAGTTGTCGGCGTATTTGAAGCTCACTGAATTTTCTTCAAGGCCAGTTACTACATATTATTTTTACAAGAGTAATCATCAAGTGCTTAAGTGTGCATTTTGTTGTTTTCTCGTCAGGCAACATATTCGTGAGGTATCGGGTAATTGAAGCATAACTGAAATCAACTGTCACTTTCAACTGTTGCAATTCGTTCGCTGGCTTCTGTCAGTTTCCACGTCAATGTCAGCTGTGAAAGCAAGTAAGGCGACGTATTCAGTGCGCGCTTGCGTAACGCGCTACGTGACTCCATTTTTTTTTTATCTCACTCGTATCTTCTGTGGAGATCTTGTTTTCGAGTGTGGAAGTAAGAAGAAAAGGTCTACAAAGGTAAAGGAAAGGAGCAAATTCTTAGAAAATAAACGCATTGTATAATTAGATTTAAACAAAGTGGACAGTTAAAGTTGGTTTGTAAATTAATAGTTACTTGATACTGGTCATTTAAGGTGACATAAAATTCAATATTTCTACAAGATGGAGTGTTAATGTGCTACACTATCTAAATGAATAAATACATGGAGTATTAATAGATAAAAATAATACAATAAACTGTCTTGCAAGAATTTCGAATAAAATACGTGGGTAACATGTCAAGTAATTCAAACATCAGTGCACCAGCCGCATTTTTGATAGATCCAGGCAAACCAGTAATGAAATGGAAAAATTGGTTTTGAGCGTTTGAGAACTACTTGGTTGCTATTGATGGAAAAAAATTCGAGCCAGAAAGGAAAAAAGCAATTATGTTTGGATTGTTAGGTGCAGCTGGTCAGGAGATTTTTGACAGTTTACCTGAATATGAAGCTCAACCTGGCCAGTTTATTCCGCTTGATGAATACCAGGAAGCTATCAAAAGATTAGAGAAGCAGTTTGGTGAAGAACCAAATATAATGATTGGCAGACATCGTTTTGCCATGCGCAAGCAATTGGAAAACGAGACTATAGAGGAATACATAGCGTGTTTGAGGGTCTTGGCTACAAAATGTGACTTTAATGAGATGGTTGACATGTATATTCGAGACCAATTTGTTTTCTATTGTTTTGAAAAGAAAATTCAAGAAAGACTCTTAGCGTGCAAGAACCCAACTTTAGAGGAAACAATTGATATTGCGAAGGGAATTGAAAGATCTCTGGAAAGTTCTAAAGTTCTGGCGACAGAAAGTAGTTCTAGGTCTAGTGTGTATTATCTACATGAAAATAAGAAAGTGGTAAATGTTAATGACAGAAAAAGTAAGTTATTAACTAATTCTGAAAATAACATGATCGTCTGTTTTAGGTGTGGTTCAAGAAATCACAAAGCAGATTACACGGGATGACCTGCACAAGGAAAGAAGTGCACAAAGTGTTTTAAGGTAGGGCATTCTGCTGGAGTGTGTAAAAATTTCAGGGCACAAAAATATACCAAAGTTAAAGTCAACAATGTAGAAGATTTCAGTGAAGATATGTGCTCAAATATTGTATTAACTTTGGGTGATCAAAGCGATTCTGTAAAAGGTCCACTTGGTATTGCACATATTGGTGTAGTGGAATTGAATATTATGGCAGATTCAGGATCACCAATAACGATTGTTTCTGACCAAAAGTAGGAACAGTTTTGGCCGCATGTAGATCTTCTCGCATCTGATGTTAATCCCAAGGCATTTGGGGACTTCGACATCAATATGTTGGGGTATTTTCAGGATAAATTAGAAATTAAGGGAAGATCTATCTCAACTAAAGTTTACGTTGCAGAGCGGGGCAGAAATATAGTTGGTTGGAAGGATTTGGCACGTTTGGGAATCATTTTAAAGCCGGGTGCTGAGGATCCTATTGTTTTGGATGATGCTGGGGCGTACTCACTTTCTTCTTCTGGTCCAGTATCTTCTGTAGATAACGTAGAATTGGTGCTGAACAAGTATGTATCGTTGTTTGAAGACAGAATTGGGTGTGTTAAAGGGTTTGAACACAACATCAAACTCAAAAGTGGTGGAATTCCAATAAAACATAAGGTAAGATCAATTCCTTTATCGGTGAAAACAGATTTGCAAAATGTTCTAAATAAATTAGTCAATGAAGAAGTGATTGAACAAACCGATTCGGCAGAGTGGGTTTCTGCAATAGTTTTAATTTAAACGAAAAATGGAGAGGTGCGTCTATGTGCCGACTTGAGGTCGTTGAATAAAAATATTTTGGTTGATTGTTACCCGTTGCAAAAAATCCAAGAAATTTTGGCGGCAACTAATGGGTCTAGGTATTTTTCCCTCATTGACCTCAAATCGGCATATCACCAGGTCAAGTTATCTGAAGAGTCAAAAGATTATACGACGTTCATCACTCCATTGGGTGCATATAGGTTTAGAAGACTTCCATTTGGGTTGGCTTCATCGTCAAGTGTTTTTCAGAAACTAATGAAATGTATTTTGAAAGGTATAAATGGTGTACAGAAATTCCAAGATGATATACTCATTCATGCCAGTACCATTGAAGAGCATAACAAAATCCTGGATGCAGTGTTGTACAGGCTAAATGAAAGAGGAATGACAGTTTCAAAAGAAAAATGTAAGTTTTTAAAAACAGAAATAGAGTATTTAGGTCACATTATTAGTGGTGATGGAATAAAACCTAAACTCGATTTGGTGAAAGCCATAACAGATGCACCTGTACCAAAGGATAAGGAAACTTTAAGATCCTTTTTGGGTTTAAGCCAATACTATTCACGCTTTATTGAAAATTACTCAGATGTTGTTGAACCTTTGCGCATATTATTACGCAAAGGAGAAAAATGTATTTGGTCTAAAATTCAAGATGAAGCGTTTGCTAAAATCAAAAGTGCAATAGTTGCTGCACCTTCATTAAAACCATATGATCCTGAAGGTGTCAACATTGTTACAGTTGACGCAAGTTCAGTTGGCATTGGTGCGGTTTTTACTCAGAAGGTAAGAGGTAATTTCCACACGATTGCCTTCATTTCTAGACGCTTACAAGAAGCAGAAATCCACTATAGTACTATAGAAAGGGAAGCTCTTGCATGCGTATGGGCTGTAGAAAAGCTAAAAATGTATTTGTGGGGAAAACAATTTGAGCTAATTACTGATCACAAACCATTAACATTCTTAATGGATGGGTATGGCAGAGGTAATGGAAACTTATCAGCAAGATTGGTAAGACTATTAGCTAAGCTTCAAGAGTACAATTTTTCAATACAGCACATTTCAGGCAAATGCAATGTAAGAGCTGACTTCTTGTCAAGGTTACCTTTGAATATTTCTGAACCCAGAGTTGATGAAAACACAGAATGGGTTGTGTCTTTTGTAAATGATTTTAACGAAAATGTTCAGGTCGGAGATGAAGCTGAATGGTTGAATTATGTAGACAACGATCCAGTATTAGTTAGAGTTAAGAAATATATTGTGAACAATTGGCCTCCAATTAGAAATCTGTCATCTGATCTCAAAACACATTTTCAGGTTGCAAATGAACTGTGTATTGATAATGGCTTCATCCTAAGGGGAGATTTATTGGTTCCACCGACAAAAATAAGAAGAAATTTGATAGAGCAAGCACATAAAAGCCATTTGGGATCAACTATGACTAAAAAGTTGTTAAAGGATCATTATTGGTGGCCAGGGTTAGATGCTGATGTCAACATGTTTGTAGATAGTTGTGTGATTTGTCTTAAATCTGACAAACACTGGAAGCCACGCGTACAGAAATGCAATTGGTTCAAATTCCAAATTCTCCATGGGTTAAAGAAGCAATTGATTTTGCAGGTCCATTTCATGTTTTAGAACATGATTCTAAATTTTGGATTGTTTTAAGTGATTATTACAGCAAGTGGATTTATTTCAAATTTGTACCAGTCATAGACTCAAATTGTTTAATTAAATTTTTTGGAGTCTTGTTTTGCAGTAGAAGGATTGCCAAAAATATTGGTATCGGACAATAGTAAACAACTAGTCTCGGAAAAGATGGTAACATTTTTGAAGCAAAATGAGATCTTGCAGGAAAAAACGCCCAATTATTCGCCAAAATCTAACGGACAAGTGGAAAGGGTGAATCGTTTCTTAAAAGAAAGCATTCAGTTAGCACTATCTGCAGGTTATCCAATACAGGAATTCACTCGTGAAAGAGTAAAGGCATACAACAGTACGACAAACAGCGTTACTGGATATTCGCCATTTTTCCTCATGAGGGGCAGACATTGTATCTCATCGATTTCACCTAAGTTCACTTTGCAAAGAGAAAGAGATTCAAAGGAAATTGAAGTAAAAGATTCTGAGCTGAGAGTGAAGGAAAGAATTTTAGAACATCAAATTAAGTCAAAGGAGTACCATGATAAGATTCATAGAGCAATTGTAAAGGACATCATAATTGGTGACTGGGTGTTGCTCAAGAAACCTTTTGTAAAATTTAAAGGAGAATCTAAATTCTATGAGCCTCAAGAGGTGGTGGAGGTGTCAAATAGTTTGGTGCGTTTGCAAAAATTTGGGTGGAGGCACAAATCCGACGTCATTAAACTCAAAGACAACCAGAAAGACCTTATACTCAAAGAAGGTAGAGAAGGTGCAGGTATTGATCAAACCAACATATGGTATAATTTTGGAGAAAAGGAAAATGAGTTATGTGTAAAGCATTGGAAAAAAGAGGAGCAAAAGTATGGTCCGTTCAGAGATAATGATATCACCAGTCCTTTAGCACATCAGGGCTTTGAAGAGGTGACGGAGGACTATAGTCAAAACGCAACTCAAGATGAAACCCATGGAGCAAGCGGCCCAAATGTTGAAGACACAAGCGCAAGTAATGCATCAAAGAATGTGGTTTTGGGTCGTAGTAAAGAGGAGAGTACATGCACCACATCTGGAAGAGTATCACGTTTTCCGAAGTTGTATAAAGACTATATTGTGTATTGATGCACAGTAAAATGTAAGGTGGTTTAGGTATCATTTAGAAAATATGGATATTAGTGGTACTTCACATTTATATGTTAAACTGTTATGAAGGGGAGATGTTGTATCCCAATTCGGGTTCATGTTGTATTCCAAATCGGGTTCATGTTAGGTGTTACGATTAATCTAATTGGTGAACGTGACCTACGTCATTTGGAATGCTGTTGATGTATTTATCACACGTCACTGTGGGGGACGGGCATTCTTACTTCCACAGGCTTGAGACTGACAACCTGTGATTCCCAGCTGTGATTCTTGTTTGCAACGATATTAAATATCTTTGATACATATTAATTCGGAGTGTTGGATGTTTCTTATCCGTTGTACTTCATGTATCTTCTGTTACCTCTAAATTTCTCTCTTTTGAATGCCTCAACTTCCCATTCCTCTAATGCTTCATAGTGTGTAGGTCTGAGATTCGGCTCTAGTGAATTAATTCGCTCTCTCAAATTCTGCAATATCCTAACATTAAACGAACCATGCTGTGGGAAAGCTATGACACCATCATCTTTTGTATATTCCACCTAATTCTCTAACCATGTACACACACGTATTGTATCCTCACTCCAACATCATAAAAGAAGCAGGCGTTCTTGGAAGTGGAATAGGAATTCCCTCTCTAATCACAATTGGTTTATCCTTGTTAAAGAAATTCTTTCTTTTCTTAAGCAACTTCGAGAACGGCAGGGCCGGCATTGGCCATGCCAAAAGTATGGCGGTCGTCCTGGCCCCCTCTGGACATGGAGACAAGCCTGTCATGCACCTTGGTGACGCGACAGGCACGCCTCCCCATCGATTGGTCCCGGCCCGGGGCGTGACCCGGAAGTGATTTGAATCACTTCCGGGTCACGCGATGGGCTAACGCCAGGCCTGTTAGAACCGGTCTGGCATGAAACCCTGATAAAAGGCTAGAGAGCGCAGTAGTCAGTCTCTTCGCTCCTTGCTCCCCAGCCTGCCACACCAGCCTTGCTAGGAGGCTGTAATTTGACTTTCTCTTTGTTTTTACAGGTTAATCGGAGGATCGTCGTTTGGAGTTTGTCGCCATCGGGGAGCCGAGTTTTGTCTCCCTTCTTTTTGTGCAGGTTAACTGGGAAAGGAGAACATCGGAGATCGGCAGGCAGGAGAATCGCTGAGGGTGAATCGCAGAAGACCTGCGTCGGTGTGCCGGGGGAATGCGACGACCATCCTATGCAGGTACCCGGTAGAGGTGGCGCTGGTTTTAGTTAGAGCGCTCACTCCTCCGGTATTCGCCCGCTTTGTGTGCTGCGCGAAGGGGGTTGGTGGAAACCATAATCTCAAAAGTAGGTTGGTTAGCCAAGTCATGCCAGGGGTGACCTATTGTGTGGTCGCAGATGAATCCACGATTTCAATGGAGGGGAGGGGAATCTGTAAGAGCATTGAATCACTCTGCGAGGAGAATAAATAATAAAATAGAGAGGCTATTCAGGGCTCCTCATCTACAGACCATTGCCCATGGGTGCATCAGGGGAGAACCGTGCTTCTTAAAAAGACGGTGTCCACTTTTCAAAGGTAGGCAATGAAGTGTTCCTAGAGAATATGCTAGCTTTGTTGGGTGGTTTCAGAAGCAGGGCATGACCTCCTAGTGAGCGCAGGGGGGCCTGATAGTCGGTTAACTATGCTGACCTGTGGCGGTAAGGTCATGATTGGTGAGCAGTAAATTTAAGGTCCTTAGAGGGCGTCGCCATTCTTGAATGGGGTCGCCCAAGTGGGAGGGACAAGTGGTCTCTCCTAGAACTCCAGGGGCAGTTCGGTGCGGGGGAGGATGGAGTCACGCTTTTCCTAGGCTGGTTGGCCACCACGCACGTGCACAACGGCGCCAGTAAATGGCACTGAACTGAAAGGACCCCTTTTATGGAGATAATATACAGAGCGTACAGGGGTAACCAGGGAGTACCCTCACGGTAAACGGGCCCTCTGCGCATGCGCACTCCAGCAGGAGGGCGTAGTTAAGTTGATAAGGATCTGACACCAGTTAGTGACCTCGCCATAGGCCCAAATAGGATACGCAGAAAAGTAAATGGTGTGATGATTATTAAAGATATGTTAGATTTGGAAAGGAAACATTTGTATTAGAGTTATGTTAAAGTTAGCCATCTGACATCTGTACTTATCAATTGTAATCAATGTAATGCATGATTTTCTGCATAACTTTTGTAAATATTGTGTATATTAATAATGTTTATTAATTTTGTTAATAAATACAGCTGGGGGGTTTTACGCCCCCCACATCCAAAACTCCTCTCATGTCAATTTTCTGGGTCTGGTTAAGGGAGGAGGGGGTGTAGGTAGTACCCGGCCATAGAGAACGGCGGGCCGGAACCGGCCACGCCAAAAGTATGGCGGTCGTGACGACCCCCTCCTGACATGGAGACAAGCCTGTCGTGCACCTTGGTGACGCAACAGGCGCGCCTCCCTATCGATTGGTCCCGGCCCGGGGCGTGACCCGGAAGTGATTTGAATCACTTCCGGGTCACGCGATGGGCTAACGCCAGGCCGGTTAGAATCGATTTGGCATGAAACCCTGATAATAGGCTGGGGAGCGCAGGAGTCAGTCTCTTCGCTCCTTGCTCCCCAGCCTGCCACACCAGCCTCGCTAGGAGGCTGTAATTTGACTTTCCCACCCACCATCCCCTAAAAGCAATGTTTGTTGTTATGCTTTATGTATGATAATTACTGGTTTGTATATGTATTGGTTATATGATGTATATCATGATTGTGTTAATACCAACTTGTTATGTTTACAGGTCATCAATCGTCGTATTTAGTGCTATTCCTTGGTCAGGCGGTAAGGTCATGATTGGTGAGCAGTAAATTTAAGGTCCTTAGAGGACGGCGCCATTCTTGAATGGGGTCGCCCAAGTGGGAGGGACAAGTGGTCTCTCCTAGAACTCCAGAGGCAGTTGGGTGCGGGGGAGGAGGGGAGGAGGGAGTCACGCTTTCCCTAGGCTGGTTGGCCACTGCGCACGTGCACAACGGCGCCAGTAAATGGCACAGAACTGCAAGGACCCCATTTATGGAGATCATATACAGAGCGTACAGGGGTAACCAGGGAGTACCCTCACGGTAAACAGGCCCTCTGCGCATGTGCCTTCCGGCAGGAGGGCGTGGTTAAGTTGATAAGGATCTGAAACTAGTTAGTGACCTTGCCGTAGGCCCAAATAGGATACGCAGAAAAGTAAATGCTGTGATGATTATTGAAGATATGTTATATTTGGATAGGAAACCTTTGTATTACAGTTATGTTAAGGTTAGCCATCTGACATCTGTACTTATCAATTGTAATCAATGTAATGCGTAACTTTTGTAAATATTGTATATATTAATAATGTTTATTAATTTTGTTTAATAAATATGGCTGGGGGGTTTTACGCCCCCCACATCCAAAACTCCTCTCATGTCATTTGTCTGGGTCTGTTTAAGGGTGTAGGGGTTGTAGATAGTACCTGCCCATAATGTTTCTAACTCTTTAACTAATGTATCTCAGTAAAAAACCAAGGAAAACTTTCCGTAATTCTACTTATTTTGTCAGCTCTCATTCTATACAAGCGTGACTCACACCAACTGTCCAATCACGGGTCTCTACGTATCTACTATCTCGACCAATACTAGCGCGGCTCACACCAACCAACCAATCAAAGTTTAGTACACGTCTGCTGCCTGACCAATGCTAGCGCGGCCTTTTGTGACGTCAGTATTAATCCTGCTACTGAATCTCCCTTTACAAAATAGTACAGCAATGTATTTCTAAGTTCTCTTAATCAAAATTTCTGTTGGTAACAACACAAAAACAATGCTACCTTGTCTGTTCCACTAAATAAAGAGTTAGGGCCCGATTCACAGAACTAACTTAAGAGAAAATCCTAAACTTACTACCATTTTGGTATTCACAGAAGGCACTTACTCATTTTGGTATTCACAGAAGCCACTTACTCATTTCGGTATTCACAGAAGTTAGGAGTCCTAACTTTAGGACTCCTAAATGCCTTTTGTGAATACCGAAAGTCTTAAAGTAAGGATTTTTCTCAGTTTAGGAGTAGTAAAGTTAGGACTCCTAACTTTAGGACTCCTAAATGCCTTCTGTGAATACAGAAAGTCTTAAAATTAAGATTTTTCTCAGTTTAGGAGTAGTAAAGTTAGGACTCCTAACTTTAGGACTCCTAAATGCCTTCTGTGAACACCCAAAGTCTTAAAGTTAGGATTTTTCTCAGTTTAGAAGTAGTAAAGTTAGGAGTCCTAACTTTACTACTCCTAAACTGAGAAAAATCCTAACTTTAAGACTTTCGGTATTCACAGAAGGCATTTAGGAGTCCTAAAGTTAGGACTCCTAACTTCTGTGAATACCGAAATGAGTAAGAGCCTTCTGTGAATACCAAAATGTGTAAGTGCCTTCTGTGAATACCAAATTGATAGTAAGTTTAGGATTTTGTCTTATGTTAGTTCTGTGAATCGGGCCCATAGTTTTCACTTTCCAAAGAGAAATTTCTTACACTGCAAGCAATAATAACGACCAGTGTTATTTTACCCTTTAGACAAGCTATGGGAGGACCTGGTACTCCTCTAGGGATAAGGCCAAAGTTTCACAAGCGGACTTTATTTAAAGAGGTCTTGTTACTCCCATGGGGATAAGGCTAGAGTTTTGGAAGTGGACCCTTCACTATTTCAGACACTCTACTAACATACGAAATTGTCCCTAAATATAACACCTACAACCCTGCGTAGCTTCGGTATTATAACAACAGACAAAGTACTTCTGCAGTGTGATTTCTTTATGTACACTCTTCTTCTGCCTACTTCAGGCTAAATTCCATTCCCGAGATTCCTCAGGTAACTCCGTACCTGTACTTCTAGACAACATAGAACAGGACACTAACTCCACATGTTAAGAACATATAGTCAACAATCAATAATCGATAATTAAACTGTTCTCTGCAACCAGAAAACTGATCCAGCGCTACTAGCTAATCAGGGATCAATACTCGATAACATCACATACAATTGGCCCATACACATTCACCCAAATCCCTGATGCGCCGGGGGTCAAGTTTTAATGATGTTAATAGTTTGTTTTCTTCAGAGGCTCAAATTTAAAATTTCTAAATACATAACTAAACCTGTATATAAACCTGCCCCCCTTATGCGGATGTTAATACAATTTATGATGACTTTACCAGCTGGCTAATGCTAGCCCTGGACTCCCTTGCCCCTCTTAAAATGCACTATGTGGCAACGAAGCGCCCTTCTGCCCCATGGTTCTCTGAGGGGTTGAGAAAGCTCAGACAGGTTTGTCGGCAGCAGGAAAGAAAGTGGCGCCTGGACCCCACTACTGTGCAAAGGGATCTGCACAAACTTAGGCTAAAGGAATATAAGGAAGCCATCAATTAGGAAAAGGTCTCCTATTATACCAAGATGGTGCAATCCTTTAGATCTTCTAGGGAACTGTTCTCTATGGTCAATTCACTCCTAGCTCCCTCGACCATGGCTGTACAGAGGTCTCCCAGGTCCTTTGTGATAAAATGTCAGCCTTTTTCCATTCTAAAATTAGCAACATTTACTCCTCTTTGGAGAAGTTAAACTCAGTTGGACCCAAAATCAGCCTCCCTACTGAGTATCGGGTAGGCCCACCGAGGGATTGCTGTTTGCGTTCCTTTCCCCCTATCTCGCAAGAGGAGACTGAGCAGCTGCTAAGTGGGGTTAGATCTGGCTCCCCCCTTGAATCCTGTCCTCTCAAGATCTTAAAACTAGGGAGGGAGGCCATTGTACCCCCCCTTGACTACCATCATCAATGCTGCAATTTCCTCCGGCCAGATTCCTGCCTTATGGAAAACGGCGGTGGTTAAAGCCTTGCTTAAAAAGGCTTCTCTGGATCCAACAGAATTAAAAAACTTTCGCCCCATTTCTCTTTTGCCGTTTCCAGCTAAGATCCTGGAAAAACATCTCAATGGTCATCTTAGCTCCTACTTGAGGGAACATCAATTATTGGATGGGTCACAACATGGGTTCAGGAGTGAACACAGCACGGAGACGGCCCTAACCGTTGTCTTTAATAACATCCGACAACAGGTTGATGCTGGCCATTCTACCCTACTGATCCTCCTGGATCTGACGTCAGCCTTTGATACCATCTCTCCTGGCAGATTGCTGGGAAGACTTTGGGAAATCGGGATAGTGGATGTTGCACTCAATTTGCTCTCCTCGTTTCTTCTGAACCGATCGCAAGTAGTTAAGATGGGCCAATATCTCTCTGCCCCAAAACAACTATCTTATGGAGTTCCCCAGGGATCCTCATTGAGTCCCACTCTTTTCAATATCTATGTAGCACCGCTCGCTGCTGTGGTAAGGTCTTTTGGCCTGGAAGTGCTTTCGTATGCCGATGACACTCAGATTTTGATTTCCATCACCGAGAGTGTCTCAATTTGAAGAACTGCATGAGAGCGGTGGCTGCGTGGATGGAAGAGAATTATCTGAGACTCAATGGGGATAAAACGGAGGTCCTTATCTTCGGTGGGAAGACTGATATTTGGTCAGAGGCCTGGTGGCCTGATTCGCTTGGTTCCTGCCCCATACCCAGTGCTACTGCCAAGAATTTAGGCATTATTATGAACTCCATGCTTTCCCTGGGGTCTCAAATAAATAGGACAGTTGCTACCTGTTTTGGGGTGATACGGATTCTTAAGAAGATTTTCCGTTTTTTCGCCCCTGCCTGCCCGTAAACAGGTAGTACTGGCCCTTGTGGTGTCCAGGTTGAACTACTGCAATGCCCTTTGCAAAGGGGTCAGAAGACATCAATAAAATGTTTCACAGATATTGCCCTGGTAGGGGCCTTAGATCTGCAAATAACAACCAGGTTGTTGTTCCCAGGACCAGAAGAGCCAGGTGGGGGGAGGGGGGGTGCTTCTCCCTGATTGGGGCCAATTTGTGGAATTCCCTTCCTTCCACTGTTTCCTCTTTGGAATCCCATCTGGTTTTCCGGAAGTCCTTGAAAACCTGGCTTTTCACCTGTCCGTTCGCTGGGTCTAATGTGAATTGTTAGCGTTTACATCGTCTGATATCTCCTTCGTCGATCCAGTTCCGTAGCGCCTTCATGCCCCTGGGCTAAGTTTGCGCTTTATTTATATTCATTCATTCATTATATCAACTCTCTTTCCTCTGGTCTATGGACCAGTTGGTTGAGTAGTTGATGGCAATAATAGTACTATCTAACTAACTATTTAGTCAGCTAAATAATCACAGACTCTTGGTAAGATTAATAAAGTTTATCTCAAATATTTGTGAATAATGAATGCTCATTGCATACGGTTACAAATGCAAACAATGAAATTCACAAGAGGGAGAGAAAAACATCAGCAAATGGAAACAGTGTCATACATATCATCAATATACAATATGCACATGAAGGAGCGGACAGATTATGAGACATAAGTTTCAGAAAAAAGAATGCGAAACAATATACATATGACGGAGGGGATAGATAAAGAGACATAAGTTTCAGAGAAAAAAATACATTTGCAAATAATTATGCAAAGTACGAGTCAGATGGATATACTAACCCAAATATCAGTGAAATACCACCCCCATGGCCAAGGAGGTAGTGGGGATCCCCTGAAATAGAGGCAGGGAAAAAGGACTTCAGAACCCAGGAACTGGACAAGGACAGGAACAGCTAGGCCTCTCTGCAAACCGACGAACAGCGATGCATCACCCCTCTCTTCTCTCTCCTACCAACGAGGTCGCTTAACCACACCCCTAAAGGCACTCCAGTTATACCCTAAAACCTACATGTTTGTCCCACATCAGTTGAAACATTTCATAAAATTTGACTTCTCATTGGATGAGCCGGGAGGTGGTCTGTCACACCATCATTATTTCATTCTAAATTACTATGATCTATTGTTCCACTTTCCTTCTCATGACATAATCTTTGGCTCGTTCATACATTTAATACATATATCTTTCTTCATTATTTTCTCATATGTTTCTCAGCTATGTCTGCGGAAGAAGTCTTGGGTCCCACGGCCAGTCTCATCCTTTTGGCAGGCAAACAATGTCTTTCTCAGCATATTGACCTTGGACCTTTGTGCCTCTTCTGGTGTGCTCAGCCTTTGCTGTCTATTTTCTTTATTATTTCAAGTTTTCTCTCCAGCTCAACTATCATATCAACTTAAAGCATATGCAGGCCTGTTCAGATCACTAATGGAAAATAAAACATAAGCCTTCATTAATTACATGAAATGCTCTTTACACTGTTTACCACCCACCTTTGCATTATCCCATGTTAATGTTTTTCTTTGTAAAGCTTTAGGTAAAAGCAGTATTATTTATTATTTTTAAAGCAAGATGCACGATGCGGTCTAGTTATGCATTATTTCTTGTTCTCTCAAAGCGCTATGTAAATACGGTTTAGTTCTGTCATTCATTATATCACATTAGTGCATGCATGCGAAAAGCAGTTTCCCACATGTTTCATTGTGGTTTTTTATGTTAGTTTACACTGCACACTGTTAGTATGTATTATGGGGGTGTTAATCCGAGCAGGTTTCTTTTTGCGAAAACCTGCTCCATCAATTGCAACCAATGGGCCTGCAGAACTTATTGTGCCACCCACTTAAGTCAATTAATCAATCAATCAATCAATCAATCAATCAATCAATCAATCAATCCATTTGTAGCACACACTACTCACCTGTGAGGGTCTCAAGGTGCTAAGGGGGGGCTGCTACTGCTCGAACAGCCAGGTCTTGAGAAGTCTTCTGAAGGTCAGTAGGTCCTGGGTCTGTCGCAGGTGGATGGGGAGGGTGTTCCATGTCTTGGCGGCGAGGTGGGAGAATGATCTGCCGCCGGTGGTCGTTCGGTGGATACGTGGGACGGTGACGAGGGCGAGGTCAGCGGAGCGTAGCTGGCGATTTGGGGTTTGTTGAGGTATGCTGGTCTGGCATTGTGGAGTGCTTTGTGAGCGTGAGTGAGAAGCTTGAAGGTGATCCTCTTGTTGACGGGGAGCCAGTGCAGGTCTCTCAGGTGGGTAGTGATGGGGCTGTGGCGGGGGATGTCGAGGATGAGGCATGCGGAGGCGCTCTGTATGCGTTGGAGTCTTTTCTGGAGTTTGGCCGTGGTTCCTGCGTAGAGGACGTTGCCGTAGTCCAGTCTGCTGCTGACGAGGGCCTGGGTGACCATCCTTCTGGTTCTGGTGAGGATCCATCTGTAGATCTTGCACAGCATGCAGGGGGTGTTGAAGCAGGAGGAGGAGACGGCGTTGAATTGCTGGGTCATTGATAGTGATGAGTCCAGGATGAGCCCCAGGTTGCATGCGTGGTGGGTGGGTGTCGTTGCAGCTCCTAGAGCGGACGGCCACCAGGAGTCATCCCAGGGGGATGGGGTGGAGCAGAGAATGAGGACCTCCTTCTTGTCTGAGTTCAGTTTCAGGCGGCTGTTCTTCATCCATTCGGCGACGGGCTTCATTCCTTCATGGAGGTTGGTTTTGGCGGTGGTGGGGTCCTTGGTGAGGGAGAGGACCAGCTGGGTGTCATCGGCGTATGAGACGATGTTGAGGTCGTGTGATCGGACGATGTTGGCGAGCAGTGCCATGTAGACGTTAAAAAGGGTCGGGCTGAGGGATGATCCTTGGGTACGCCACAGGTGATCTTGGTGGCTTCGGATTGGAATGGGGAAGGCGGACTCTCTGGGTTCTGCCGGTGAGGAAGGAGGTGATCCAGTCCAGGGCTTTGTTGCGGATCCCTGCGTTGTGGAGGCATGTGCCTAAGGTGTAGCGGCTGAGAGGTCCAGGAGGATGAGGGCCACGGTTTCACCTTTATCCAGCAGAGTCCTGATGTCGTTGGTGGCGGTGATTAGGGCGGTTTCGGTGCTGTGGTTGCAGATTGGGATGAGTCCAGGGTATTGTTCTCCTCAAGGAAGTGGGTCAGTTGCCTGTTGACGATCTTCTCGATGACTTTCGCCAGGAACGGGAACAGGGAGATGGGCCAGAAGTTCTTGAGGTCCTTTGGGTCGGCCTTGGGTTTCTTGAGTAGGGTGTTGATCTCGGCGTGTTTCCAGCTCTCCGGGAAGGTGGCAGTCTCAAAGGAGCTGTTGAGGATCTGCGGGAGATGGGGTGCGATGATGGAGCTTGCTTTGTTGAAGATGTGGTGGGGGCAGGGGTCGGATTGCGAGCCGGAGTGGATGGTGTTCATGATTTTGTTGGTGTTGTCGTCGTTGACGTGGTTTCAGGAGAGCAGGAGGCCTTAAAACATGTCCCAGGCCTGCCACTACACCCTGAATGCAGTTTTAAACTGCCATGTCGACTTGGCATTAAAACCCCCTTGTCAAGCCTTATAACTCCCTTTTTATTACATATAAGTAGGGGTGGGCGGAATTTTTTATTCCACAGGCGGAATTGGAGTAATTTAGTAATTCTGTGTTACTCATGAAAGAACCATCAAATTAATTCGTAATTCTGCATTACATGAGTAACGCAGAATTAGTTAGTAATTCCGCATTACTCATGTAACGCGGAATTACTAATGAATTCCACTGTTCTTCCGGCGGAATTAAATAAGCAGTGCAATCAATGTCACCATGGTAGATTAATGCCGGCAGCGACCCCCTCCCTGCCACTGCATTGGTTCCTCTTGATGATGATCTGCTTAGCTTCCTTGGAGAAGCTGGAGTTCCCGCCCCATGGGAGGAGAGACCGCAGAGGAGGAGTGCAATGGGCAACACGCAGAAAAAGTTTCCCAGCTGAGAAAAAGAGTCCTGGGGACTCAGGGAAGAGGTGGAGAGCGAGCTCTGCAAAGGGAACAGTGGACCCTCACCGGGGAACAAAGGAAACTGGCAAAAGGAGGCTGGCATTGTGAGGAACGCTTGCCCACGGTGGACAGAGCCGAGGTGCACCCCTCTAGGTGCAGAGGTGGCTGTGAACGGCTCTGCCAACTGACTGCCACATGACTCCTAGCACAGCAACTCTCAAGAACTATAGTAACTAATATTATTTATATGTAAAATAAATTTACAGATGCAATGCCATGACATATTTTGGGGCACAGCCTTAGTTTTAGCTTTATAAATATGAGCTATGAAGGCAGCCCTGCACATTTCTACAGGAGAAGCAGGTTAAAAATCAAAGAAAAGGGGGATGTGGCCAGCACAATGGCAGGCTAGATGTAGCCTCATGGAGGTCTGTACTGGCCCACGATATCCTTTCTCCTTCCTGCAACCCTGGGGCCCACCGACCACTTAAATTCATGTAGCTGTGCCTGGTGCTGCTTGAGGCATGATTTTGGGCAAGTTTTGCTGCCCCACGAGGACTGCCACCTGATTGCTGAGCCGTAGAAGGTGAGGTTGTGGCACATGTGCCTCAAGATGTGAGCTGTCAACATTGTCATCGGCCACAACTAGTGGTGAGGTCCCTCCACCTGCCTTATATGTGCCCTGGGGACTACTGTAACTGCAGTACCTGGACTGTAGTCCCCTGCCCCCATGCTCCCCCGGGTGTCATGAAAACCACGAGCCTTTTTTCTGAGTGAGGGGTGTGGTGAGTGGTGGGACCCGGAAAGCCGGGCTGAGACCAGAAAGGGAGGTCCCCCCCCAATGTGGTGTGGTGCCCCCTGCAACTGGACCCCAACAAGGCTTTACTAATGAACTGGATTTTGCCTGGCACAAATAAGAGTGCCCTGGGCCACATCCTACTGCCCCACAGTGGCCTGTGTTGAGTTGAGGCCTGTTGAGAGTCCTGTTTTTTAACTTTTAGGATCGGGACATGATCCTTAGAGTAGCAAGGCAGAAAGGATTAATCAAATATTATTAATCCACCATTCTGCTGTTCCCAGACTACTTTAGGGAAGTACAAAAGCAGAGAAAGACAATTGATGCAGTACATGTCAAGCTGCAAGCCATGCAGCTGCAATAAATGCTGCTCTTCCCTGCTAAAGTGAAGGTCTTGCACCAGGACAAGGCCCATTTCTTCCAAACACCTGAAGACACCTTGCTATGGCTTGAGGAGAGGCCCTCGGTCTGGAACATCACAGGGACAGACACATGGGACTGCTAGCGATGGAGAGCTTGGGGCTAAGCCAAAATGTTGGTCCTCAATACAAAAAAAAGGAGAGCTGGGACCGGGAGAGGAAGAAGTTCTCCCTCACGAGGTGCAGCTGGTGGCCAAGCTGGAGGCGAGAGGTCGACAGACTCAGAGGGAGAGGTGTCCTTCTGAAGAGCCAACCTTCTTTTGTGACTGGTGAGGGCTCTGATGGTGTGTTGTGGTATGCTATTTTGGGTTTTTGGTTGAGAGCAACAGTATAATATTGTAGCGTGCAGTATTAGAGTGAGACATACATCAGGTTGTAGCTATAATGATATTCATGATGCGGGATAGGCCCTTGGACTTCTGTCTTATCCTGGAATGTAAATGGCCTGGGCAGCATGGTGAAGCTGGGATAGGTAGTGTGACTGTGTCTGAGCCTCTGAACCACGCAGGATTTTAATAATAAAGAGGTGCAGCCGGAGGGGGTTATGTGTCCCTAAGAGTAAAAGGGACTGCACAGGTCAGCAGGAGTCCTGGCAAGTCCTATGGCATCTTTAATCATAGTGAAGGGCTTACTCATAGAGGTTTGATGTGGCTGTAACATCCCTCCTGATTTGTGACCATCAGTTGTATCACAAGCCAGTCCTGCACCCCAGCATTAACAGTTACAGATCATAGCCTATCCTCGACCCCGGGCATATCATGCTGGCACAGCAACTAAATTCTGACTGTTATTATCTTAAACAAGGACTCATTTACAATATTTTATACATGGTGTGCATTTCGAGAAAATGGTAGGGTGGAGCTCAAAAAGCACAGAACACATGATGTAAAGGTGTCAGTGAAGTCATGCGGCCACCATGACTGATATACACGATGGAATGTAACCTGGTGCTCTTATCAAGCACTTTAATGCCATTGGGCAAGGATCGCAATATATAAAACCGCAACAAAAATTGCAATCAGGACCTTAGAGTCTGAGTGATGCTAACACTTGGATCAAGATTAGGGCTCTGATTGAGAGTGGTAGATGCTAATTATTACACTCCATAAAATCCGACATCCCAGGGTTCATAATTTTCTAGGTGTTATAAATCACATATATTCTGAGTTCCGAGGAATAACATGCGGGTTTTGGTGCTTGCATGCACCAAAATCCATACGTCATAGCAAATAAGTGTACTATCCCTGGTTAAATTCCAGCAGGTATGACCTACTGAAATTTAATTGAGTGCGACTCCTGCAGAAACAGGAGTTTCTTCAGGGGTCAGAAGCCCCTAGGGCACTTATTATCGGGGTATAGGACTGCTATTCCTTTGACAGCAAAAGACACACAATTGATGGACTGACATCACATTGACATTTAGCATCAAATAAATTAAATAATAATACAATCTATGTTGATACACTACATGAATCTAACATTTGTTTCTGAAATAAGTACAAGAACGGAGTTTGTTTTTAAGCTGATTTGGAAGCACAAAATGTTCTTATTGAGTTGTTTTGTGTATGTTGTGGGTGTGTTAGTGCGGGGTGAAACACCAACTAGACTAGGAATGCTACAGCTCAGGTGAATCTCTGATGCATGGAGGTGCATTCAGCATGAGGATCAGGTGATCTCATACCACTGCAACTGACTAATGCAGAGTGGTCTTCCAACTTTGTTGCGCTGAGCCCCCCTAAACTAATTATTAGGAAGTAAGGCCTCCCTCCAAAACTTTATGGCAAGGACTGGAGTGGCAGAGCTGAGCACAGGGGTTTGGGAATGTGAGACCATTTGAGGGGTACTTTATTCTGTAGATCATAATCCACAGTAATGCGAAACTTATAAAAGAGTAAATGCTTGTTGGCTGCTTGATCCCCCAAACTCAGTGTTGAGTGAAATCGTGATCGGAACACTCCTGGAATGTGATTCCGCTCGTGAATAATATGGGAAGTGGCTGGATCTCGACATTTGATGAAGTTTAGAGATTCCCGGCGCGAGGAGTTAAAATGGCGGACTGAGCGGCCCCTTAGAGTAAAGCCAGAGCGGACTGATATCGGCGATCTGAGCCCTGACCAAGAGCGTCTCTGCACTCTTACATCTTTGGGAGAGGTCCGGTAAGGCATGTTGCAGTTTATTTAGCCGAGGAGATACTATTGGTGACACGTGCTGCCGAGACTGATCTCAAAATGGCGGCATGACACAGTAAGCGAGAGGGACGAGCAGCAGAGACGTTATAACGGAGGAGTGGCTCTCACTGTCGAAGTGGTTCTTTTTACATACAGAGAACAGAATGAGGGCGGCCGTATGAAGGGATGGGCGAGACAATATAAAAAGCACCAGTTGCAACTCCACTAATGAGGCACAGTGAAAGTTTCAATTGCGAGATCCCACACGAAGAGTTGCGCTGTTTGTAGCGGTAAATGGAGAGATAAAGCTGCGGTTTGTGGTCTTAGCGCTGCTAATGTGGAGAGTCTCGCAGTTACATCCAAGCCTCAGTGGTTGCTGGCTACTACAAGAGTCACTGCATGCACAACACGTAGCGAAAATTTCAACAGAACCACAATGTGAGGACGCTGCCTATAAAGTTCATTGCGCTCCTGTGGCTGGCTTATCCCCAAAGATAACCGCAGGTGTTTGTTTTCACTGGATACAGGATTTCAGCTTTTCTTGCATGAATAGGACAATCGTTTTCCACCTAATCAGCAAGTGCTGATGACTATACAAATATGAGTATTGTCCATGTCGCAGTGTATAAAGTTAAGCAGTGGTGTCACTGAGTATCTATGAGTGAGAGCACGCTGCAGATACGAACTATGGTCATACTGAACTGAGCTGGGTGGATACTGAATATGTACCGCTGAATTATCCCTGAGAGGCACCGCTTTGAAAACTCAGTAAAGCTAGGAGATCTAAATCTGAGATGAACATGTACATATATAAGAAGATACTGGCTGATACTCTTCGTTAACTAATGGTGAATGTGTGTGTGCACGATCCTTATTTTGGCCAGCAAGTTCATATTCATCCAGGGTCTTGCTCATGTCCAGCAAGGGGATGTCGATGCTGTATACTTAATTACTTCATTTTTGATCTAATGCTAAAATAGCCCTTGTGACTTTCACCCAACTAAGGAGTCAGATGGGTATGGTTCACCCCTCTCTTGCTGATCTTCCAATTCAATGGGCTACATATCTTGAATAGTAGCATTATTTCAGTATAGCGTAAGTCTGTTAAAGTTGGCACTGTCCTGACATATAGCGCTCTATTAACACCACCCTGCTCTATACAGCTTTTCTTGTGCAAATAAACCCAAGCTGTAGAGGTACTTTCCTTCCTATCATTTTCGCTTTTTTCTTTTTTGCTATAATGGCTGAGAAGGAATTTAGAAGGCAGTTAAAAAAAAATAAAGGGGAATCTTCGTTATCTGACTCTCCCATCAAAGTGAAAGCTGATATGACTAGCACGATGGATATGATTCTTAAGAAGCTCGCAGAGGTGCATGACATCGCTAAATCCACTAAACAGAATACAGATACTATGTAGTTAGAGCACACGGCAATTAGAGCTGATATGAGTGCATTGAATGACAAAGTGGCAGCAGCGGAACAAAGAATTAGCAATGTGGAGGATGTATCTGTTAAAACAAATAAAGAACTGAAAATTCTATGCAACACTACTACCAGTCTTAAGAAACAAGCAACTGAATTGGAAGACAGAAATCGTATAGGCAATTTAAGAATTGTAGGTGTTCCGGAAGGATCAGAAGATTCAGCTGATTCATGTGTTGCCTTCTTGGAAGATTGGTTACCGCAATTTACTGGTATAAAATTTGCGAGCCCTTTTGAGTTGGACCGAGCGCACAGGATCCCTACCTTTCAGTCCTCCTCAAGTCAAATAATCCATCCTATTATCTGTAAACCATTGAGATTCCAACATTCTGAGGCTATTCTTAGCTTCTCGCGTAAAAGCCGTCAGCTGAAGTGGAATGGCCATAACATAATCTTTACACAGGACTTCTCCAAACAGACAGTGGATACAAGGAAAGGTTTTCTTAGTCTAAGAGACAAACTCAAAGCTAATGACATTCAATTTTCTTTTGTAGGCCCAAGTAAGTTTCGGATCACAGTCAATGATCGTCACCACTATTTTACGGATCCTAAAGATTTGTGGAACTTTTTGGAAGATTCTTTATCTCAGGACATGGATTTTACTCAATCTGGTTCCAACAAACGAAAGTTTTGACTCTCGAGTATTTTCACTACTTTAATAACAGACAACGTTTGTTCAGCTTCACTGTCAGGGATTATACAAAATGTTTAAGCATAGTATAGTATGTTATTAATACTTGAACGCGATGCTGCTTATTATAGTGTAGTTTGATCTTAATCCCATGGAGGCACACTTCAATATGCTCAGGTTATGGGTCTGATTAAGTCCTTAATGGTAATTTTCTTGGCATAGATCGTCAGTCTTCATGAGTATGCAATGTTTGTCTTCATTAAGTTGACCAGTTGAAGTTTCAAGTCAGGGATCAGCCTTATATATTTCGAGATTTATCCTACCTTAGACAGAGTGCTGGTTGATTCCTTTTGAAAATGTTGGGTGTTAGGATCTTATACAAAAAGACTTTTATGCAATATATAATTAACAGCCTTCCTTGAAAAAAGCTTGGTACGTTGGGTGGTTCTGATGTTGAAAATTCCAGACATAAACCTGGACTGATATAATTCCTCTAAGAGAATTGGGAAATATTAATGATGCTGAATTTATTTACCATCCGCTCGACAGGTTGACGCTCCTACATGCGAGGTTTGCAGGGGAGGGTTGGGAGGGAGAGGAGGGAGAGGTGTTCGGGTCTAGTTTGTTTTCTCTTATTTTGCCTTTGCTGTCTCTTATTCCTTTTTCTATTTCCCTACTTAACTGTCTATTTCCTATCACCAGTCAGGTTATATTTTAATCTTATTAGACAAGAGTTCCTATGGATCATTACATATAAATTTGTTCTTGGCATTTGCAATGTGTTTTCGCCCAGGATTATTTCTAATTGTTTTGGGTTTGTGTGCTGGAATACAGGTTTAATATTCCTTGTAATAGGAAGCTACTATGTGTTATGGAACGAGATTAATATAATCTGTTTTTACCTACTTTTATGATGGCACAACCTACCTCACTTATTATTACTGAAGATCTTAATGTGATCTCATTAAACGTCAAAGGCCTCAATCATCCCATTAAACACAGGAAAATATTTGATTATTTTGCTAAAACCAAAGGGGATATTATTTTATTACAGGAAACAAAATTAGATAAAGAAGATACTACGTTCATTAAGCATAATTGGATTTCACAATTTGCCTCCTCATCAGCAGACCACAAGAGGAAGGGGGTTATTACATTGATTGCTAAAAAAGCGACTATTGTTTTGGAATCACAGACCAGGACAGTGAGGGAAGACTATTGATTACCATTTAAGGAAAGGAGAAGATCTCATACATGTGGTTAATACATATGGCCCTAATGCGGATGAACCAGATTATTGGGAGGGTATTCTAAGACTATAGAAGAACTCCCTCAAGAGGACCTTATCATAGTTGGAGGAGATTTCAATGTTTCATTGGATCCAATAATTGATAGACAGTCGAACTGGAGATATTATCCTACTAGGTCGTATAATATAGTACAAACCATATGTTCTAAATGTAATCTTAAAGATGCATGGCGATTACAACACCCAGATGCCAGAGACTATACTCTTTATTCTCCTCCACATAAGTCGTATACTAGAATCTACTATATACTCATTTCATGCTCTTTCACACATTTAATTGAACACTCAGATATTTCGCCAAAGCTGGTGTCGGATCATTCATGTATTAGTGTCAAACTAATGGGTAGCCATTGTGAACCTTCGCCAAAAAGATGGCGCTTTAATAATGATGTATTATCAGATCCCGAAGACAAAAAGAAAATTGAAGAGGCTATATTAGACAATCTCAAATATAATGACAGTGCCGACATTAATGTTAGCACGCTATGGGATGCTCTGAAAGCTACTATTAGGGGTATACTTATTGAAATTAAAACAAAATTGAATAAACCAGTTAATGCAGAATTAGTTAAATTAGAGAATGAAATCAAAACCCTAGAGTCCTCTCATTCCAGGTCTCTGAATGATAATTATATCCTTGCCACACTAACACAAAAAAAGTATGAATACAATAAGATTTTGAGCGAACGTGCGGGGGTATGGATTAATAAATTCAAAACCCTTTATCTGTGTGAAGCAAATAAAGCGGGTAAGTTACTCGCTTCATATCTTAAGCATAAACAAAACCAAAATGTTATTTTATCTGTCAAAGATATAAGGAACCAAGTATATACAAAACAGAAGGATATTCTAAACACCTTTAAATCCTTTTATGAAGAGCTATATAAAATGAATCAAGATCTTAACTTAGAGAATTGCTCCCAGTATCTTTACAGACGTAGGTTACCTCAATTGACAGAACAAGACAAATTAGCCCTAGGGAAACCAATTTCTGCAGCAGAGATTACCAATTCGATTAAAACCCTGAAGGATAATAAAGGCCCAGATAGATATACAGCAGTATTTTATAAAACCTTCACTGATCACCTCCAACTAACCATGCTACGAGTTTTTAACAATATAGCCAAGGTAGAACCCATACAGATTCCATGACAGAAGCCAATATAGTTGTTGTACCTAAGGAGGGGAAGATCTTTTACTTCCAAAGAATTATAGGCCGATATCCCTTATTAATGTAGACTGCAAAATGTACTCTAAAATCTTAGCCACACGACTCAACACTGTTCTGCCATCTCTAATAAGTAATTCCTGAATAGGTTTTCTTAAAAATTGTATGTCTAATGATAATACTCGTTTGCTGTGTCATGTTCTAGAAACAACTGCGATTAATCCAGATTCGGCTATTGCTATTACATTGGACGCCGAAAAGGCTTTTGATAGAGTTTCTTGAGCCTTTCTAAAACAGTGTATGTATTCATTTAATTTGGGAGATTCATATATAAAAATGGTAATGTCCCTCTATTTAGCACCGTCTGCCCGATTTGCTATTAATGGCTCTCTTTCAGAATCTTTCCTTCTTCATCAAGGTACTAGGCAGGGCTGTCCCCTGTCCCCCTCGTTACTCTTACTGGCATTGGAACCATTAATTCAAGATATTAAGCAGAATTCGGATAATAAAGCAGTAGGTTTTGGTGATATTTAAGTTAAATTGGCGGTCTATGCGGATGATATCCTCATTATAACTGAAAACCCTGGTCCTTCGATTATAGCGTTGATGTTGACTATTCTATTCACTCAGGCTATAAGCTTAATAGGGACAAATTGGAAGTGAAACCATTGAATGTGCATTGCACCAAAGATGTGTTAGGTAATTCGGGATTGGCTTGTCAACCAGGCTATCTAAAATACTTAGGAATTGAGTTTGATAGTAATATTATTGAGACCCTGCATCACAACGAGAAGATACTTTTAGGGAAAATCACAAAACTTTTAGATTCATGTTCGCCAAAATGTATAACATGGTGGGGAGGATCAAAACTATAAAGATGATGATTAAACCTCTAGTTAATTACCTCATAACCATGCTCCCTTTGCTTCTGACAGAGGATTTTCATAATAAATTAGATGTCCTACTCACAAAGTTTTTATGGCGCGGCAAAAGAGCTCAGATAAGCATTCAAAAACTGAGACTTGACAAATCCTTAGGAGGAGTCAATTTAGCGGATTTTAAAAGATATCAATCTGCGTTTCTGGCTAAACAGGGCTCTAATTGGATTTTGCCTCCGGAGCATTATAGTTCAGTGTGGTTGTACGTAGAAAAAGCCATTCTTAATAATCTTAATCCTCTAGCATTACTTACCTTGAACCAGCTTTATCCAATCAGTTCTAAATCCATCTTTAAAAATACGAAAATGGCACTGTTATTGATAGACAAAAAATTAGATGTGAGTATTAAGGGGTCAAAGTTGGACTCTTTATGGCTTAATCGAAGAATACAGTACAAAGCGAAGTCAATAAAGTTTGATGAATGGATTAAAAAGGGTAGCTCTTTTCTGGAGCAATTGGAAAGCTCTTTGTATCCGGTTACATTTGTTGATCTTCAATCTAGTTACAATTTGGAGAATATCAAATTTTATAATTTTCTGAAAGTAAGGGCAGCAATCACTAGAGCCAAACTACATAATGAGTCCCCGCCCTTACCATTGTTTATAGCGAAAATTAATAAACTGGGCCATCAGGTATACCATATAGACAAACTTCTCCGCCCTCAATCTCCTAGGCTTAATAATAAATTGATAGAGTTTTGGACCTCACATTCTACTGATCCAATACCGGATTCTTCCTGGCAACAGGTTTGGAATTCGGTAACAAGATCTAAAATTTCACCAGTCTTATCTCAAACTAAATATTGGCACAAAGCGTTTTGGACTTTGTTTTCTCTTGGTATATGAGAGGACCCGCTGTGCTGGAATTGAAAAAAGGAAACTGGGGATCTAGGCCATCTCATACTGCTTTGTGAGGCTGTCTCATCTTTTTGGGACAAAGTTTTTGCTTTTCTTTCCCAGATATTTAAATGTGAGCTAAAAAGAGAGTTTGCTGTATTGGTTTCTGGTTTCTTGAAGGTGATAAGTGACTATTGCATTACATTAGTCAAAGACAGGGACCTTGTAACATTATAAAAACATAAGTCACTATTAGCCACTGCGCCAGTGCCTTTCCTACTGATTATTTCGCATTTATCCAAAGTGTGTGCGTTATTTTATATGCAGTTAACACGAAGTTAAAAAAACACATCAAATCAACTACTGAATATTTTGTTCTCAATGTGCCAGTAATTGACCCTGCCACCACACATACTGACCTCTGCCCCATGGCAATTAAAATCACAGTTCCCATGCTTTTTTTAATGCCCTTTGGCTGCATGTAATTGAAGATAGCCTGGAAACGGGACAAATAAACAAGTTTGCGCTTACAGCCCATCAGTCACAAGATTTACAAGTCTTTACTGAGACTTTTGCGCCCCTCTGAGAATGCACCCAGGGACCCCCAGATGGACGTGCCCCACAGTTTGAAGACCTCTGGGCTAATGAGATACTATCTCTTTTCCAGTCATTGACATCAGGATCCGGATGGCCTATGGGTCTCGCCTGCAGCGTGCACGGCCAGCTGCAGCGGTACTTTCCAGCCCAGCCGTCAATCACACATTATGACATAGATGCCTGCACTCTCACACCTGCAACCAGCCAGGCAGTGTATAAAAGGCCCAGAGGCTAAGCAAGTGCCAGAAGACCCATATCCCAACGCCATGGTCCTCATGTGAGCTGCAAACACAAGAAGCACTGCAGCTGTCTCCTAGCTCTGGATAAGGGCCTGGAGTCTGTCAAACCTAACGCCAGAGCCTCCTTCCACTTCAAAGGTATCTGAGAACTACTTTGTGACAGGGCCTGGACTGCAGACCCTAAAATGCATATAACATCTGCTGACCCCTGGGTCATTACAGGGACTGGCAGAAGAGAGGGTACAGCCCTCAATCTCCCGGGCAGCAGAATGGCCATTAAAATGGACTGGCTTAACTTACCATTGAACAGGGAAAACGGACACACATATCCATGTTCTAAAGTATATCGCTGTAGGCTATTTAACTTAGCACGATAGAAAATATACCCAATTTCCATCTCTCTGGGCCACGTGCAACAGGGCTTGCAGATAATTTAAAACAGGAAAGGTGCAGATAGTCATGATCTACTCCCATACACTATGTTTCCCTTTTTCCAGCTAAGTGCCTCATCCATCCCATTTAAAGGGCTAATGATTGCGAAATCTACACCCTGTCAATCATGTTAACATCACAAAGTGACCAGACCACTTCCAAAATATCAGAGCCATAAAATTGTGTCATATTCCTAAAGACGAAATCGATCCAGTCAAACATGAGCTGCTTCAGTTAGAAGTGGAAGTGGATTGTAGTGAACCCCATTTGAAAGACTAAAGATTGCCGACATGTCCTCACTGTGCCTCCCTTCAATATGTGTTTGTTGTACATTCCTCAGAATGATAAAAGTCTCCCTTCATACCAAATTTATACATCCATAGAAGAATAAATCTTTTATTATGTAATTTTTAGAAAGCTGAAAGGCTGACGATAAGGCATGATTGTAGCTGTCAAGGTTTTATTCCCAACTCCCAGGATCGGCACGTTGCTCAAATGGGTCCACCTCTCAATCGCCCTACTCTCTGATGCTATAATAGCGCAGAGGGTTGAAATGATTAAGCGAGGGAAGGAAAGGATGGGGACAGCAGGGAGGGAGACCTACAACACACAAAACCACAATGAGAAGATAGTACGACCTCCAATATCTTATCACCTTGATACACACCCAAAATACTAAACGTGATAATTACCTGTAAAGAAAAATAACTTGGTGTCGTGTGAACATTCTTGTTTGGAACACCTTCTCAGCTGAAGGCTCTCTAAACATAAAAAGAAGCTCCTTTCCATTAGTAGTGAAATGTACCCTGAGTAGACATCCACACAAACTCATGGACACTCTTAACCCACCACAATGTTGAAGGAACTTGCGTCACAGGGGGGGTTGAGTACACGACACACATACCACTACCCCCTGCTAGGAAAAGAAACAAAGAACCACATAAAGGTATGACTGAGATAATCAAGCCTCTTGAATGTATATACTTGATTTGGCATTAACAGCTCATGCCTATCACATTACCGACTGTTAAATTACAGCCCCATATTTCCGTGGTCATAGCACATAAGTCACGTAGCAAATGCTTAATAGTTGTTGGAACAGATACAAACACACATAGAATCTTCTGAGAATTGTTGTAAGACACTTTGGGCACCCCCAACTGGGTGTTGACTTCGTGAAACCCCCACAAGACTCCTGGGTTTACTAGTATTTTTCAGCAGAGATTGGACTCTCAAGAATGGTGACAGCGTCACCCTTACCTCCCTTGTAGCGTTGAAAACTCCAAACCAAGATCCCTCTACAAGATTCCAAACTCCAGCTCTGGCGTCTGTATTCCCTTCAATACGAAGCACCGCACCAGCGCCTCCGCCCTGCTTATGTGGCTTCCGGGAATGCACGTCATTTCCAGCGCATGCATGACCCGAGCCACAAGGATCATGGGAAATGTAGCATCGCCGTCTCTCGCCATCTAATCTCAGGCCACTGCGGCTAGAGAGGTGTGACAGTAGCACACATGAGTTCCTGATATTCCCATGCCACCATAACCTTTACCAAAGTTTCTCTGTCAGACTAAAGGTGAGGTAATGTGAGTGCTTGGAATTCCATGTTTGGGAGCAGTCAAACAGAAAGCTAATGGCAGTAAACATGTTTACCCATAAATCCTCAAGCGTTGAATGTTCCCCTTCTATAGGTGCCCTGACCTAAGTTATAAATTGTTCAAAATTCAGGTTAAGCACATTGCCCCTGGTCTCTATACTGGTATGTGGGTTTTTCTTCCTAGCAGGTAATAATTTCCGTAAACGTAGTTTAAGTGACTATTAAATTTGTTGTACAGCAAATAAATCCATAAATAATGGATTATAAGAACCTAGCCATGGAGAAATTGTGGGTTTGCCAAATTTGGGTGAACCTCAACTTTCAATAGAAAAGAGAAACTTTCTTTTCTTGAGTACCCTCACTCACCCAGGGTTGCACCTAGGTGACATGCGTCATCATTGGGACCATCCCAAGCATCTACTGCTTGGGGCGTGCTGCGACTTGCGAAGTTACGTAGGAGCACTCGTTATTTGAATATATGTGTAGCGCAGTGTAGGGGGAGTGGTGTTTGTGCTAGTTAAAAACACCTAACTAGTGAGCTGATTCTTTTATTGCTGATCCTAGCTGGTAACGATAAAAAGGGGGTTAATAAAAGGAAAAATAACTGTTATGTGGTTATAATCCCTAGTATTTTGTCGACATGTTTCGAGGTGTCCCCTAACCTCTTGTTCAGGACAGCATGCGGGCCAGCCCCATGTGTCCCACTCCGTGTAGAACCTAAATTAAGGGGAAATAACAAAATGTGAAATGCACACCTATTGTGTGCGCACTGTTGTCATACATACGGTTGACACTGAGTATTTATTTAGTAGCAGTAATATGCCCCATGCTCTGTCTGGGTGGAGGGACCTGTAGAACCTGTGCTCGGCTGCCCTCTGTCTGTGTGACCTGCTAGTCCCATGCCAGGCTCGACCGCATCTGAGATATTTATGGATTTTTTTGCTGTACTCTAAACACACAGGAGGATGAACCTAGCACAATCCTTCTCCCTCTGTTTTTTGATAAATATTACATTTGTTGAGCATTTGAGTCCTCTTAATCTTTTTATATTGCCTAGAAGATAGCTATTGTCACTTTTAAATAAACATTAAATAAGAAGGGTTAGTGCACCCTGGGGTTTGTTGTGTGTTTTTTTTTGTTTAGTAATTTTTTATTGAGTTTTAAAATAAATTGAAAACATCATTATACACGAACACATGGCAAATATAATATAACAATTAATATCTTAGCAATAAACATGAAAACATTGTTTAACTGTGTCACCAAACAAGCTGCAAAATGTCTTCAGGTGTACATAGACGGTTCTGGTAGCCTTTGGCAATGCACTATAGGCTCCGGGGACGGGGTCTGGACATCCTGAGATTCAACAGTGCTCACTGTGCAAGTGTTCTATCATGTACAGTTGCAATATAATCTTTTTGGGGTTTTAACTTACTTTCCTGGATTTGCAAAAATGGATATCAAAGTTCACAAAGTATTTGTGAATCTAACTGTGAATTTGCAAATGCCAAAAGAAAAACAGTGTTTTTTGTTTTTTTACTTTTGGGGCAGTATCTGCCATTAAGGTCAACCGCCTACATCTTGCATGAGCATGTGCAGTTCCCTCAGCCCCTTATATTCCCTGTGCCTGTTTATCTCGGAGGTCGTATTCGATGCCTGGCATCCATTAGTGGCCGCCGTAACAAACATTTTCAGTTGCTACCAGCCAATCAGATGGCCAGGATCCTCAAGTCCTCTCAGGTTACGCGAATCCTACATTTACCAAACTGTATTCTTTTAGTTTTCTAATGAATTATCCTTGAAGTATTCAAGGATCGTATAAATGAAGTATACATGTATTAGTTCTCAAGATATACAAAACTCACTCTCTCATTAACACTTTGAAGCACGCTTGTTATTTTAAAAAAATCTTGCAAAACTACACAACTGAGGCACTTCTATGAATAAAGTTCTAATTTCATTTTGTAAATCTGTACAGCATTTTCTGCTGCAATCAAGCGCAAGCTTTTTCCATCCTTCATAATACCATAAAATATGAACAAAACTTAACATGCAGAAAGATAGCATGAAACTACCCTATGCTGTTAGATTTTAAGGTTTTGTGGAGTTTTGTCAAACAAATAGCACCAAGGAAAACAAAAATGCTTTTCCCCTCAAAACTGAGTCTTAACCATGATTATACAGTTGCTAATAGTAATGGGAACTAGTGACTTGTTCAATAGACTCTTTCCCCCAGCAACACCCGGGGCTGTTTAGTCTGGAAACAAGCCTTCCCACTGTATATTGAAGCTATGAATCCTTGCATAAGGAAAGACCACGCACTCATCCTGAAGTAAAAACACCTATTTTATACTTTTATCATGAAAGCTGCCTTTATTATCCATGCACTTCGAGCATAGGGTCATAGTAAAGAGAAGGCCCAAAAGTTAAAAGGAGCCCTCAAAACTGGACATTTAAATTAGAAAGTGGGGGCACGCCTACTGAAACTAAAGATGCAGGGGCTGTGAAACAAAAGACAGTGGATACCATTTGTTGCAAGTGATAATGGAAACCGCACTACCTTATAAGAGTCTTATGTGAGGGATTCATTCAAGCTGGTGTTTAATGGAATTGAAACCTATGAAGCTACAGCCTCCGCTTGTCTTGACCTTGACAAACGCTATCTAGTTTTAGAAAGAAGGATAACAGAGAACAATCCCTTGGTTCTGAGAAAACAAAATAATAAAAAGATCACTTCCCGGTTCTGTCCCCTCGCACACTTCTTTGCTGCTTTCAAACAGTTCTATACAGCATCCATTTTAGTATGTACACCGACATTCTGTCCAGCCCGCTCCTATGAGCCCATTCACGTTTTAACAAATAAATTCTTTTCTCATGGTGAGGCCAACAGTCCGAGAATAGCAAGCCTCTAGGCCTTGGGAGGAGAATAAACAGACCTTCGAGCTAAAGTAACTCCCTCGGCTGAGAGGGGAGGAGACGGTCTGCGGCCGGACATCCACACGAGGCGGTGAATAAGTTGGCGGAGTGTCCCGACCCAGAGCCCGACCAGTGAGATCATCGAGAACGAGGCTTTCGTAATCCCTCCCCTACTGCGCAGCGTCAAGAGCCTGATGACCAGGTCTTCAAGTCCTGCTTCTCGGTGAGTACACCTAAGAATGCATAAAGACGTGCTCTATGAACGAGCACGGTAAACACGAGTCCAGTTTTGTTTAGTGGGTTCGGTAAAAAGTTGCACCGCAATTCCGATGTATAAAGATATCGAGTTTATTGATTAAGTGTATTGTTAAGTATCGTTTTGTAGACATGCCGTTGTTTTCACGCCTACGTAAACTGGGTACCAAGAAGGGGTTGTTGGAACATTCAGTTCCACTTCCCCCTCGAGACACGCCCGGACATTTTATGTACACAAAGCATGGAATTAGTGCAATATTGTTTATGGAATTATGGGTTGATTATACCAAGGGGTTAGAGAACAAGTATAGGTGGCCTGAGACCGGTACGTTTGACATGGAATGTATAATGAAACTAGAGGAGCAATTATGGAAGAGGAAGGTGAGACCGGCTCAAGAGGAGTCTATAGAAATGTGGCGCAAAGAAGCACATAGGCGGGTACAGAAACAAATTAGTAAGTTGGGTAATGTCAGAAGGGGCCAAAGAAAAGAAATTGCAGGCTGTAGGAGCCACGGTTCAAAAAGAACAACAAGACCATCACCAGAATGCTCTCATCACGGGGATTTATCCCGTGCTAACAGACTTACCCACGGAGAGGGATTTTTCCAACCCCCCAATAAAGACCGAAATGACTGTGCCCTCTGCCCCGGTTGATAGTTTCATCGAAAACTATTTAATGACCTCGCCTCCCCAGTATGTAGAGACTCCCGCCCCCCCAGCCGTAATACACCAAGTGCTACAAATTGATCAACAAGTTAACTCACCACCGCCACCTGACCTATCAGAGGCAGCAGGGGGACATTTCGCGTTACCCACGCAAGCTAACACAAGCACCTACGAAGCTGGTCCTGGCACTGGTCAAATGGCGGACATTTCACGACAACTGGTTCAGGCAGAATATGAACTAAGAGACGTAGTGAACAAAAAGAAACTGTTGGACGATATTTATGAATAGGTCCGTACGGGTAATAACCCGAATGCAATACAAAATACTATGCACAATAGAAGCATCGATCACAAACAAAATATCCATATATTTACATCATGCCTCCTGTTACGCCTGTTATCTGATGACGAGAATCTAGAAATAAAACAGGGACTATGGGACTTGCACCGCGCTATTGTGGCTGGGGATCACAAGTCAAGACAGGGACAGTCACAGTGCACAAAGAAACTGGTAAAGGAAATAGCGGCTGTACATACCGAACTAAACAGGTTACTGAAATTAGAGGAAGACGAAAGTAATGGCTTTGTCATCCGACCGGTCTATAAAAGCACATGCACAGACAGAAAAGGTAGAAAGTATAGATCAGTAAGAACGGAAAAGGTAGGGTCATCACCTGAGGAACTGTACCAAGAAACGGTCATGGCATTGGACGAGTGGCTGGACACTGAGCCACCGCTCACCAATGAGGAACAGGAGATAGCACGGTCAGCCACGCAATGGGTGGCCCAGACTAAAGTATACGGTCCAGACATAATAGCACAATTGTACTCGAGTCTAGCCCCGCTCCAGCAGCGACTGGCCAGTATCTATATGGTTCAACATCTGGCTACGTTGTACGAATACCGAGGCTGCCCTCAGGATAGGTTACATGAATTGTTAGACGACTGCGTGAATCGTAGGTTCATGTCTAGACCTGACGAGTTCCTCAACATATTTCTGGATCTTAGACAAAGATATCTTATGTACGTTGCCGATATTGCTGAACAACTTGTTTTTGACAGTGGAAACTACCCAATGCGGGAAGTACACCCACGGGTGGGACCAGGAGATGCCATTCAAAAGGGTTCATGTGTACCAACCCCTGTCAAAAATTTACCTGATACAGTTAAAGAAAATGGTCCCTCCCCATGAAAAGGACCCAGTTGGTTTCCATAGGGATCTAAGAGATATCTTGGTGATGGGAAATTACACGTATAGTGACGTACAAACGCTGCTGCGTATGATACTGCCACAAGGGGTGTTTGAGAAATTAAAAGCACAGGATTGGGAAGTAGGTACAAAACATCTACGGTGGACGGAGGTAGAAACAGAAGAGAATAACCGGCCGGTGGGGGGAGGCCTTACGGCTAAGGAAAAAGACTTACCGTCCCTACTCATAGCAGTCTTACCCCGTCTATTGGCCACTAAAAAGGAGGATTGGGGAACAATCTCGGCATGTAAACAGAAACCGGACGAGGATCCTAGTGATTATTATGCCCGTTTAGAACAATGCTTCTCAGTAAACAGCGGTCTCTCTACGACCAGTGAAGCATACCCCCACCTTCTTGTGACAAAATTATTAGAGAACGCCCTGCCGGCTCTTAAAAATAGAGTATTAAAAGTAGAGAGTACGTGGCAGGCAGGTACTCCGAGTCAGGTATTACAGATGCTCCAGTATCATCACAACAGAATACGCGATGAACAAGACAATGAGAAGAAACGTATGAAAGATACTAGAATGAAAATATTAGTTGCACAGTCCACGGCTGTAAGCACCCCAGATAGAAAAACGGGTACGGCAAAGGGTGTCTGTTAGTACTGTAAGAAAGAAGGTCATTTTGTTCGTGAATGTCCTGTCTTAAAGCATAATATTGCAACAGGGAAAACACAGCCAAGGCAATACCCACCAAAAGACTTGCCACCGCCCCCGCTGCCGACTCAAATGTACCAGCAAGATCAGGACCAGTACCCTGAATTTCCCGCATTTACATGAAGCTGCCTAGAGAGAGAAAATGACTTGCCCATAATTCCTCTACCGGTGGATCAAAAGGGTCCGTATGTTAAAGCAATTGTTCTAGGACAAGATAGGAAATTTCTCCTGGATACAGGGCAAGTAAAACAACAATAAAGCATCATGAGGTCCCGGAGGTGCCTCTCTCTGGGTCACATAGTATATCTCTGGGATTCTCGGGCCAACCAGTCATAAGTAAAGAATCAGAACCCCAACAATTGATGGTCGGCCCTCTTACACGAACAACAAAGTTAGTTCTCACTGACACGTGCACTGAAAACTTGTTAGGAATACAGACATTGAAAGAATTGGGAGCGGTTATCTGCTGCTCCCCCGAGGGTATTAGTTTATTTCTACGAGATTTTAAGGGTCACTTTGTGGCGAAAGCATTGGACAAACGCCTACTGCACTTACCAGAACACCTCTGGGCAAAGGGACCAGCGGATGTAGGTTACATGGAAATAGCACCATATAAAGTGACGCTGAAGGCAGGAGCGTTAATACTTAGGCTGCGTCAGTATAAGATTCCACCGGCAGCGGAACAAGGGTTGATTGAGATAATACAGGATCTGATGGACGGGGTGTGGTGAAGGAAACAGGTTCTAATATCTGTAACAGCCCCGTGCTTCCTGTCCTTAAAAGAACGGACCCAACGGCACCCCCAGTGTACAGATTAGTGGTAGATTTGAGAGAACTGAACAAATGTGTGATTCCCCAATATCCTGTCGTACCTGACATTTCATCATTACTGACTGATATTGATCACAAAGCTACACATTTTACTGTCATCGATTTGAAGAACGCATTTTTCAGTGTCCCTATCCATGAAGACAGTCAGTACCTATTTGGTTTCACTTTAAAAGGCCATAGCTTCAAACTGACCAGAGCTCCACAGGGGTATACTGAAAGTCCTAGTATATATAGTCAAGCATTGAAAAGACAGCTAGACACCATCACCATGCCTCAACATACAGCCCTATTACAGTACGTCGATGACATCCTGATCACAGCAAGATCGGAGGGGTTGTGTGAGCAGGCCTTCCTCCTGGTGTTGGGTTTTCTGGCAAATAACGGACACAAGGTATCACTTTCAAAATTACAGTTCTGTGCACAGCAAGTGGTATACTTGGGACACGTGCTGTCCAAGGAGGGTAGGCAACTCACCACAGAGAGAGTGCAGGCTATTGTCCGAATCCCTCAACCTCGAACACTGAAGGAAGTCCGAGGCGTCATAGGTTTGACCTCATACTGTAGGCAATGGATCCCACAATATGCACACATAGCCAAGCCCCTTATTCAGTTAACGACCCAAGTTTCGAAATCCACTGACATCTTGCCCTGGACCTCCGAACACACGCATGCTTTTGAGGCGTTAAAGCAAGTACTCTGTGAAGCCCCAGTCTTAGCTACCCCTGATTACGACAAACCATTTACATTGTTCGTTACAGAACGAAACGGTACAGCACTCTCAGTCCTCACACAGGAGCAGGCAGGCAAGAACAGGCCCTGTGCATACTTTTCCAGTACGCTTGATCCAGTAGCCCAGGCCTTACCTGCATGCTTAAAATCAGTGGCAGCGACAGCTTTGGCGATAAGACAATCGGACAGTATAGTATTAGGCCATCCCCTCATTGTTCAAGTTCCCCATTCAGTAGAGGTTCTGTTGAATAGAACACAGACACAACATCTGACCATAGCACGACTGACAGGATACGAACTCACGTTGTTTCAGCCACACATAACCATAAAACGATGTAACGCGTTAAACCCTGCCACTCTCCTACCTGAGACAGTACAGATTGAGGACATCCATGATTGTGCCCAGACAGTGGAGGTCGTGACCAAACCCCGTCAAGATCTGACAGACATACCACCCCCCATAGTTGATAACACTCTCTATGTGGATGGCTCATGCTTAAGGACAGACAAAGGACAGTTAGCTGCTGCTTATGCCATAACTACTGAGACCAAAGTGGTAGAATCGCACAAGATAGAAATACTGTCCGTACAAGCGGCAGAATTGGTTGCCCTAATACGTGCCTGTGAATGGGCAAAAGGCTTGAAGGTGAACATCTATACAGACTCACAATACGCTTTTGGCGTGGTCCACAATTTCGGAGTTCTCTGGAAAGAAAGGGGATTCCTGACTTCTCACGGCACCAAAATCCAGCATGCAGCCCTGATACATAAATTACTAGATGTCATACACCTCCCAGACCAGGTGGCTATAATGAAATGCAAAGCACACACTAAAGTAACTAATTCCATCACAAAAGGGAATGACCTGGCTGACAAAACTGCTAAACAAACAGCATTACAAGCCATCTCAAAATTAAGACTACAACTTCCAGTGTTCCAAGGCCCTGCCCGTGCGGTAAAGGACCCTACTCAAGATGTTATAGACATACAGACTCATGCTACCGCTACTGAACTGGAACACTGGAAAATCTCAGGAGGGGTAGAAACAGATCAGGGATGGATGACAAAGGACAGGGCCCTCTGGTTTTTACCGGACTCTCTGGTCCCCGTGGTAATTGACACCGCACATAGTCCCGCACATTTGGGAGAAAAAGCCATGCTGGATAGCCTAAGCAATATATGGTATAACAAACATATGCGTGCTGCGGCCAAAAACAAAGTGAAAACATGTATGATCTGGTACCAATTTAATCCTGGGAAAGGCACAGTCACAGAGGGAGGAGGATTCCACCCCCCTGATCATCCTTTTGAAGTCCTACAGATGGATTACATCCAGATGGAAAGATGCAGGGGGTACAAATATGTCCTAGTTGTAGTATGTGCATTGACCCGATGGACAGAGGCCTATCCGGTCCCTGACTATACAGCGGTGACAACAGCCAAACAATTAGTGAGAGAATTTTTTCCTAGATACGGGTTGCCACGTGTCATTTACTCTGACAATGGCCAGCCCTTCTCTTCTGAACTGATGAAGCATGTCTCCCTCTTGTTGGGTTATACTTGGAAGTTCCACTGTGTCAGGCACCCACAGGCAGCAGGCCTGGTGGAAAGACATAACCAAACATTGAAAACAAAGCTGGCAAAAGTATGTGCAGAGAAGGGTACTGACTGGATCACAGCTCTTCCCGTTGCCCTGTTTTACATGAGAATGGTAGCGCATTCAAGGTCAGTCCTGTCTCCCTACGAAGTCGTGTTCGGGAGGCCCCCAAACATGTGGGGAACGCCTATGCCCGAAGAATATAACTGATGTTGACAGTACTATGCTTGCAGATTATTTGGCTTCCTTGATGTCTGCACTCCTCTCTTGTCGTTCACAGGTTGCAGCAGCTTTCCCAGACAAAACCAAGCCCGAGGACCACGCCATAACTCCAGGAGACTGGGTCCCCGTTCGGAATTTTGACAGATCAACACCCCTCGAGCCCAGGTGGAAGGAGCCAAAATTGGTCCTACTGACCACCAGGACAGCGGTCAAGGTTGAAGGTCGAAAAGGATGGCTGCATGCAAGTCACTGTAAAAAATGCTTTGGGGATATTAATACCTATGTGAAGAATAGAGACTTAAAAGACACAGACCCAAAGGACATATTACCACCGTTACTGGAGACAACTCCACAGCAAGAATATACTTGCAAGTTAAGACCTAGACATAAGATTTCATATTCTGGTCGATTAAGTCCACTGGGTACGTCCCGTGGTGAAGCGGCTGGAATAATGATCTCAGACTTCAGGAAAATGGCAAATATCCAGGCCAAAAAGACTATGATGAAACAAAAGTATTATAAAATGTTACACCAAAGATATTCTGTTTTTTTAGTAGTGTTATTATTTGTTGTCCTTTTTGTTGCAAGCTTGGGGTGGATCTTACACTTGGCATACCCCTCCGCTTTGTCAAAAATGTTAAACAGTACTACTATGCACTCCCATGTAGAACTTCCTACGCATCTTGCAGACAGGCGCCTAGAATTTCGCAACAACACTTTCCCTTCTATGTTGCACCATCGCCAACTATCAGTTAACACCACTGACTGTTGGGTCTGTGGACTAATGCCACATTCGGTTAGCAAAGGTGTCCCGTTATTCTCATACCCCTTTTCTATGGCGGGTTCCTGTTTGGCTTGGAAACTCATGTTACACGAGGGACAGCGGATGGGAAGAATAAAAGATTCCGTCATCTCTTCCTTTACTCGACAAGTCTGGCGTAATACTTCAGGAAACAGGGCCTACCCTTTTTGTTATAGATCCGATCATGACACATACACTCTTCCCTACACTGAGGAGGAGAAGGAGGAAATGAATACCATTAATAACAACGGCGACACGATATTTGTAGGTATGAAAAGAGTAAAAAGGAATCTCACACCATCCTTTGTATGGGTGATACCCCATAAAGGAGCCCTGTGTATAACGGGTATAGGGGATAAGCCGGTTGGGGAAAGTTCTTGTCTAGTTCATAGGAGTCTGAACACTACGATGTCCCCCTATCTGGTGCTATCAACTAATTCTTATTTTATTTGCGGAGACAAAGCCTATGTGTGGCTACCCACTGGATGGAGTGGCTCCTGTTATATAGCCTTCCTGTTACCTCCCACCTATACTGCCCCGGCAGATTACCATCTGATAGACCCCCTGTCCACCATGAGAAGGCGGCGAAAGGGGGTCATAGATGCAGAAGATACTGCAGGACAAGAGGCAGGAGATTTTATTAAAGGCTTCAGTCCCTTCTGGGGAGCCATGATTAATAGCCGGCACATAAGACAATTAACACGTGTGCTGAAAAACACTATTGATGTGACGGCCAGTGCGCTGGGCAACATCACTGCTGAAATGGCCACCGAAAGACTCATGACGTTACAAAATCGTATGATTTTAGACATCATGCTAGCAGACCGTGGGGGGGCATGCAAATTGATCAGTTCTAGCTGCTGCATTTATATTCCTGATAACGCACCCACGGTGTATGCAGCTATTTCCCGACTTCATGTAATTTCAAAGGGCCTCGACCAGGCCACAGGCTCTTGGTCCCTGATGGACTGGCTATGGAGCCTTATTCTAAAATGGGGATGGAAAGTGCTGACCGTACTTGGGCTGGTCCTTGCTCTCATAATATCATGTTGCCTTTGTGTCCAATGCGGGCCCGCCTTGTGCAGTCTCTGTGCTACATGCCTTGTCCCAAAACCAATTAATAGAGCAAGAGAAAATGAGAAAATGATGCTGCAAGCCCATGTGGACGGTCTCATGGCCATGGAAGTGGCCTAAAAATAAAATTAAGTCGCGCTTGGGGACAAGGAGGGAATGAGAAAACAAAATAATAAAAAAGATCACTTCCCGGTTCTGTCCCCTCGCACACTTCTTTGCTGCTTTCAAACAGTTCTATACAGCATCCATTTTAGTATGTACACCGACATTCTGTCCAGCCCGCTCCTATGAGCCCATTCACGTTTTAACAAATAAATGCTTTTCTCATGGTGAGGCCAACAGTCCGAGAATAGCAAGCCTCTAGGCCTTGGGAGGAGAATAAACAGACCTTCGAGCTAAAGAGACAGGAACTGATCCCAGACATGTTGCATAAAGATAAGGGTCCCTCTGACCTCACTCCGGCGCAGGAAACTGCCAAGGAAACATAAACCAGACATAAGTGTTTTAGATAAGATTACTTTCTGACCTCGCGCAAGGCTGTTGCTTCAGCTACGAAGGATGTCCTGCACTGTTTTATTTTTAGTATGTAAAAGAGGGGTCCACCCAGAGTGTGTGCAGAAAATGTATATATATTGTACTCTGTGAATAAAGAATCAGACCACTCCTGAACCTTGCACGGTGATTGAGTTTGTTCTCCCTTAACTCAAGTTATTGAAATAAAGTCCTTGTTTTAACTCGAACGCCACGGACTCCCCGACTCATTATTTGATCATTGTAGAAATTCTGCCTGGCGTAAATATAGATTTATTTACCACAGTTCACCCAATCCCCCAGACTGTGACATACTGGGGGCACCCAGGCCAGAGCATAATGGGCTGATGGCTTTGATTATAGGTAGGAATAATGAGACGGAAACCACAGGTGAAGGGGATTCTCTAACTGCAAACTCTACAGCCCACGGGGCACACATCAGAGGAGAGACACACTTAGAACCAATGACAGCTCTTTCCTACAATGGCCGCAGGCAAAGACCCTATATATGTTATTGTTTTAAAGGGGTTCCCTTGTTTTAGATCAGATCAACAGGAGGTGTGGAGAGAGCTGAAGAAATGCAGTGAGACATTGGTTGGACTCGAGAGTGGAAAGATTTCACCAACTCCTAGATGGCATTACTATGGTGTGCTGGGTCCCATGGATTGGGCCGGGTCCAAAAGAGTGCAAGGAGGATTGTGCGGTGATCAATTTTACTTCTGTACATTACACAGAAAACGTCATAGCTCTTCTAACTACCTCTTGGCTAGATGCTAGCAGGATCACTGTGGTGAAATTAGGCTTTTTTTTACTGTTCATTAGCTCCGAGTAACAAAGGCACTGTTCCCAGGTTCTCTGTGGGATCTAAGGTGTATTCTCAAAATAGCGACCACTCTTTCATATCACATACAACAGTAAGCACATATAATCGTTTTACACCACTCAATGCTTTTCCTGAGCAGGAGCGACAAGTGATGGGGGCAAGCCAAGTACAGGAATTTAGATAATATTGCATGCCATGGTCTACTGGGAGATTGGGAGCCCAAACAAATTAATTCAGGCATGCATGTCAGTAACACAGTTAGTAACACAGTAGGCTCTAAAGAATGCAATACCACCCTCTGCTGGAAAATAGCCGGGTCAAGTCCAAACTAAGTAATCTGGATTGGATACGTTGTAGACAGGATTAACCCATCCTATGCTTTCAAGAAACTTGGTCAACTGACCTCTTTTATTTGGATGGTTATTACACTTTTTGTACCTCAGCTAGTAAATCGAATCATAGTAGGGCTAAGGGTGGCTGGCTTTTTTATTGTCTGTTCCTCTTTGAGGGAAAGTGACCAAGAAAGCTTTAGAGTCACCCTATTATCAAATATTTATGTTTGAATTCAAGGGTAGCTGGCATCTTTTGCTAGGTAACTATTACAATAATACGTTTACCAGTACCAGTGCTAATGTTGTATATGCTTTGGAAAGTGATCTTAATGGTTTCTTAGAAAACAGGGAAGGGAGATTTTTATTATATGGCTGTGAGATCTTAATATGTGTATGTGTGCACGAGATGCCATGGTTGTGGTTGTTTGTGGTATGATTAATTGCTTTGGAGAGGAGATGTCGTTTTTTATTCATAATACTTATGGAAATGCTTTGAATAATAATATCATTTTAAAAATCCGGTATTTGGAAATAATTTTTATATTGCACATGTAGTTACCTCCTCCCCCACCGACAATTGTGAGTAAAGGCTGCCTGAGTGTTATCGACATTCTGTTGGTATCTGGGATTTTTACATTTTTTTTATAGAAGACTTCCAAATTCACTCCTCCTGTGTGAGTGATCATAGCCTTCTTTCCCTGTTCTCTAAAGTAGGAGTATATGTATACAAAGCCAAATTTACCTTGCCAATGTTAAGAGGTAGGGAGACAGAACTTGAGTGGGATAAAATAGATATAGGTGAGTTTCTATCTAATCTAGTGAGGCTGCATCGTGACCAGGTTGATATTTGTGTTGATAACGCATTAGAGGGGGGCTGGGATTTTGGAATTTGTGGAGTTATCAAGATATATCAAAGAGACCTTACTACGAGGGTTGGTGCTGCGTGGTTTTACTCAGCTTACATGAGGGCGCACACCAAGCTCAAAAGGGGACTGAAGACAGTCCCTAGAGACATGGGAAAGGTTAAAACATGTAGGAGGGCCAATCAGGAGGCACTGGAGAGTTGCAGGACAGTAATGAAAGAGGAGACTTGGGAGTCACTTTTTAGGGAGCCTAATTGTCAAATTGCTGATACAGTGATTCCCATGAACGAATGGGTCAAACATTTTGCATTGATTTACTCATCAAGGGATGGCAATGAATGATTCCATGACAGAGCGACCCAGGTTAGCAAGGTAGCCAGACCATTTGTCCCCTTGGGTATGAATTTTGATGCAGGTTAGATGTGCTATCAAGTGTTGTAGGAAAGGGAAAGCTCCAGGTCCGTACAGCCAATCATTTGACATGTTCGGAGACAATATTGATTTCCGAGCACTGTTGGTCACAAATGTTTTGAAAGATGTGGTAAAGTATGGTCTGCCTTCTGCCTGGAGTCAGTCTGAGATCGTCCCAACTTTATAAAAGGGAAACATATCTGATCGAAGCTGTTACAGGTTCATCTTTCTACTAGATTCGACCTTTAAGGTGGTGGGGGGGCAATACTTTTAACAAGACTGTATGCCCAGCCAGAAGATAAGAACATAATATGTGACATTCAGTATGGTTTTCGTAAGGCAGTAGGTACCATTGTGCAGTGCTGGAAATTGAACCTCCTCATTAGCAAGTACACCCTACCTAAAAAGGGGTCACTTCATCAGGCCTTCATTGACTTGCCATGCTTTTGATTGTGTCAACTGTTCTAAACTATGAGGGCTTTTGGCTGACATGGGTGTAGAGAAAACAATAACACTGATTTTACAGAAACTTTATTTAGGGACCTCAGTGGAAGTGAGATATTGAAGAAGGGAAGAGTGTCTAGAGTTATTCAGAGGGAATAAAGGGCTGAGGCAGGGATGCATTTTATTCCCATTTCTGTCTTCTGTATATATTAATAATATTGAGAATTTCCTTGTGGAGAGAGCTGATGATATGCCATAAATTGGTTCCCGCTCATTTCCTATCTTGCTTTATGCAGATGATGCATTATTAATGGCACACATGGGGAATGCAATCCAAAGTCGTCTTGACAGTTTTACTATATTTATGGATAATTTAGGGCTGAGTGTGAACTAAGGAAAGTATTTTACCATGGCTATTGACGCAGACAGAAGAGGGATGGTACACATTTCCTTAAAGACAACAAGAATGCTTCTATCAGTCAATCAATCAATCAATCACATTTATAAAGCGCGCTACTCACCCGTAAGGGTCCCTAGGCGCTGGGAGGGGGGGTGGGGGTGGGGGGGGGGTCAGTGCTCGAAGAGCCAGGTCTTGAGCTGCCTTCTGAAGGAGAGGTGGTCCTGTATGGCGCGAAGATGGCTGGGAAGAGAGTTCCAGGTCTTCGCTGCCAGGAAAGAAAAGGATCTTCCTCCGGCGGTGGCTTTGCGGATGCGGGGTACGGCTGCCAGGGCTTGTCCGGTCGAGCGTAGGGTGCCCGGAGGAGTGTAGAAGGAGACGCGGTGGTTGATGAGTTTTGGTCCGAGGTTGTGCAGGGCTTTGTGTGCGTGGGTGAGGAGTCTGAAGGTGATCCTCTTGTTGACTGGTAGCCAGTGAAGTTTCTTCAGGTGTCCGGAGATGTGGTGGTGGCGGGGTATGTTCAGGATGAGACGTGCGGCAGCATTCTGGATTCGTTGAAGTTTCCTCTGCAGCTTGATGGTAATGCCGGCGTACAGAGTGTTCCCATAGTCCAAGCGCCTTGAGAACCGTACGAGTGAGTAGCAGCACTTTACAAGCATTTGATTGATTGATTGATTGTTTGCTTCTAGAGTTATCTTTTCATATTTGAGTCTTCGTTTTAGTTGTTACAAAAATTGAAAAACCCTGTTGGCAGCCAGAAGACTGTCTTTTGGCTAAACTATAGAAGCAGTATTTAGATTTGCTTCAAGGTTTGGTACGAGTACCCTTATTATGATGCGTGCTCTATATAGTTGTAAATGCATCTCTGGGCATGTTATGGTGCAGGAATTGGGGGGTATTCTGGTGTGGATATCTTGCAGCATAGAGAAAACCAATGTTTAAAAAGGATGTTAGCTATTTCCCCCAGCAGCGTTAATGTTATATGCCATGAAGAAATGGGTATATCATATATCAAGGTAGAGATTCACTTAGCACCCTTACTTCTATGGCAAGCTCTATGGACAAAGCTTGCAGCTTTATTGAAAAGGATGATTATAGGGGACTGCCCGACGCTGGATGATGTCGAGAAAATCCCATGGTTGAATTTTATCTGGACATCATTTGAGATTTTGAGAACCATAAAATATTTTGAAAAACCAAGTGTTCTGGACTGGTTGATCAAAGGGGATTTAAAAGTGGGTCTTTTCAATTTCTCTGGGGTAATGAGGGAGAATGTTTGAACTAAAAAAAGCAAAAGTTGTAGCACACTCCCTTTTGCTTATTCAGCCATTAGCATGGTTACAAATGTGGAACACAGATTTTTATTAACTAGATTTTGTTTTGAATTTGTACACCATTTAGTCGCTTTTACTAATATAGGCGCTATGGGTATGCACCTACTTCTGTGCCCTTGTGATGATTTCTCAGAACACAGCACTTTACATCTATGGTTTTTTTGTAGTGTTTATATGTGACACCAAAAACACAGTTTATTATAACTCTGCTTAAAAATTACCATTTTGTTCAATACATACCAACGTTGGTGAATCTTCAACAACTGCACTCGGTTTTTAGCTGCCACTCTGTGTCAAATATTTAAGGGCAGGTAAGAAAGATCAGAAAATGTTTAACAGGACCAGAGGGGTTAGTGTTTTTAATGTATATGTTTTATCAGCATAAAACTAATTTTAGATTTAGGCATTTGGTATATTAATGTATTTTATGTTGCTGTATTGATCTGCATTTGTTTTTAACTCTGGTTGACTCACAATGCTGTCCCAGCTCACTTAGCTATTGCGGAGGAGTGGATGGCATTTCTTTTTATATTGTAGAGTGGAAGGTGATATTTGTTATTTATTCTCCTGGATGAATTGGTTTTATCTTGATTGGAAGGTATGTATTTATAATATTCTGTATTGTTGTCGCTTGTATATTTTTCAAATTAGAGACCGAATAAAGCATTTGAAATGCAATTAAATGAAAAGGAGTGAAGCTAGGAATGACCTGGTTTGAAGACAGCCAGGTACACTTCTGTGGAATGCCCAATATATAAAACAGAGAGCCTTAAAGAGAGTGTTCTTTGTAAGATCAATGAAGTGGATTTTAACCACGTGATCTAAAATGTGGGAGTGCTAATTAAGGTCCAGAAGCAGGTGAACACCTTCTGTGGGCTAAGGCTGAAATGTAGAACGGTTCAAGTACCAGGAACAGCTGCAATCAACAGCCGAGAAAATGATGGCCTCGATAACAGTGTTTAAGAAAAGAAGAAGGAAAATGTTCCAAAATATTTTTTATAGAAGGAAATAAGTTGAGGCAAACTTACTCCCTTGATGGGTTATGGGCATCTGACTGTTAAAGATGAATACTACTTTATAAACTTTAGTAGCTTCATTGACATATGTTGTGTTCTACAATGGTCTGTAATAAAGCCAAACTACTCCAGAAAAATAAATGACAAAATTAAAGGCTAGAGCATGTGCCAATATTTTGATTAAAACGTTGCTGTTTGAATTTAAGAATGTAATCGAGCAATTTGAAGCTCTTAGTACAAAGTTTTTGTTGTCATGAGTAAGATCATGATTGCCCACCTTCACGTCAATGGAATTCCATAGACATTACTTGATTAATTAGTAAGAGAAGGGGCCAAGCTGTTTTGAAATATTTCAAAGACTCACCAGATTTTGCACCTTCACCCGCAGACTTAACTGTCCTGAAGAGTTATGATTGTTTAGTTAAGAATCTTTGATTAGCTAAGTATATCTGGGCAATGCTAAAAGTTGCTAATATAAGCCTACCCCCTCAAGCAGAATTTGGACCTTTATGAGAATAGTACTCAGCAAATACATAGAAAATGTCATCTGATTGCAAAGCTTCTAGTCCTTAACGATTACAGACACAATGTATTTGTTGATAATACAGTTTGGACCGTCGGTTAAAATGGACAACACATTTATAATGAAGTGGACATTTCAAAGTAGTTGATGTGTGAATGTGCCTGCTGCTGGTGAGAAAAGAAAGTGAACTGAGATTCTGTGGGATGCTCACAGCTCCATGAATCCTAAAAGTGTGAATATGTCACAGTGCACTTGAGAGTCATTGAGAATACTGCTAATGTCTGCTTGTATTTGAGCTCCGCTTCCCCATTGTCTCTGGCAATATGTTGAAAGTTGCTGCACCAGAAAATAGGGTCAAGGATGGTAGCTCAATTTCAAGGGCCTCAATAGTAGACAATGGAAAAGTTTGTCTCGGTTACGTAATGGACCATGCCATTGCTTGGGTGATTACAAGTCTGAGATTTTTAAGATAGACCAGGAGTGCTACAATCCAGATGAATTTCTGGTGCATGGAGGCATGTTCAGCATAAGGATCTCACACCACTGTAAATGGCTATCGAGATACCATATCTATTCCAACCATTGGCCACAGTATTCAATAGCCCATGGGTCTCACCTGGCATGGCCAGCTACAGCAGCAATGCCAGAGAGAGCAGAAGACAGGACGCAGAGGATAAACCAATACCAGCAACCACTGCAAAGCCAACTGTCTAGGTGTTTGTAAAGTTTTTGTGCAACAATAATATGGGGGCTGATTCACAGAGGGCCCCAGCACTCATGGCGGGGTCCATGCACTTGTGGCGGGGACCCCGCACTCATTGTGGGAAGTCCATAATGAGTAACTGCAGTGTGGAGGTCCCCCCACAAGTGCAGATGCCCCACCACCACGACTGTGGGGCCTCCGCCATGAGTGTTGTGGCCCTTTGTGAATTGGCCCATGGTGTGCAATTGAAAATGTGAACAGTCAAGTGTAAGGAAAGGCATAACTGAGGGGACCTAAGCTAGTGTATAGTAAACAAGTGTATAGAGAGAGATATCATTTGTGGAATAATTTCGTGGATGGAGAATGTGTGTGGATAGATAGATTGTGAGAATGAATGGTCCGTTTGTGTGTATGAGCCAGTTAAAGGCCACCTTGTGTGTGTGTGCTGGGTAAGGCACTTGCTACTACCTAGCCCAGTCTTCAATCGCTTATTATGCCAACCATGCATGCACCCTCAGACCCACAGCCCTGGATAAGGGCCTGGAGCATGTTAAACCTCCTGCCAGAGCATCCTTCCACCTCAAAGGTATCTGAGAAATGCTTTGTGACAGGCCCGGGGCTACAGACCCTTCAATCCATACAACCTCTGCTGACCCTGGGTGGCTAATTACAGGGGCTGGCGGGAGAGAGGGGAGAGCATGGCATTCTCTTTAGTCTGATAGGCAGAAGCAGGGCCATTAAAATGGACTAACAGCCTTGTATAGAAAAAAGGTACAAATCTATGCTATAATATATATTGCTATGAACTACTTATCCTCATTAGTCCTGTAGGCAGACGCAGGGCCATTAAAACGGACTGGCCTTACGGAAAAAAGACACAAATCTATGCTTTAAAATATATTACTAGAAGCTATTTACCCTAAGGTGCTAGAAATCAAATGTAAATCACTCTGTGCCACGTGCAAAGGGGCTTTGCAGACAATTCCAAACAGGGACCTTATCCGCACCCAGCACTGTTCCCTCTCTCCAGCTAAGTCCCTCCTGCTTCCCATGTATCTCTTCTCGGTGCTCCTGCGGTTTTCTTTCGTGGTAGTTTCTCGTCTCGGATTGTTTCTCTCTTCTTTAGCCTGCATCTCTGTTACTATCACTTCCTGATCCAACATCAATTTCTGTATCATTAATGAGTTAAGGAAATTCTTAAATTAATGAGCTATTCTTGGCTAAAGTCCCTGGCATCAGGGTTCATCAGCGCTAAACATCATGCTGGATTTCAGAAGACGCTGTCGCTCAAGGCCAGGCAGATTCCCTTTTAGGGCACAGGTTGCCCAAAGTAACTAAATTCATGGAGGAGATGTCTGTTTTTGTTTAACTTCCTCATCAAGAGCTCTTGTATCTGTCAGTGCGAGAGAGGGAGAGTCCCGTGTGAAGGTCCTTGAATGTAACCGGTAATGCGCCTCTTTGCCGGTCCCGGAAACACTGAATAGAAGCACAAAGTATCGGTGGTGTTGCTAAAATGCCGAACAATACCTCCGATGCTACAGACGGCGGTGGAAGAGCGGAACCAAGCGAAGATGACGAGGGTATTGACCTGCGAGAGCCTGAACTGAGGACTCTAGCGACTGTACAGAGATGGATTCCAGAGAAGAATCTGTAAATGAACGAGAGAAGTCAAGGGATGCTCAAGAAGAAAAGTGTGAAATTGGAAACGAAAAGTAAGTACGAAACGCAATTTTTCAGCAAAACCTCTGGGGCGTTTATCCGTTTCACAGTGTGATGATGAGGCGTGTTGTTGTGAGGAAGGCTGAGGTTGAAAAAAACTTTTTTCTTTTTATCAGCAAAAGAGAGGCGAAGGAGCCCCAGGCGACAAAACCGCTAGCACGACTATGGAAGTTACACAGCCATCGCTACGTTTTTCATGTCTCTGCTGCTCAAGTCACAAAAAACTTGCCGTAACGCATAAAAACTGCAGCTGTAAGCGCCTAGACGCAATTGTACAACTTTGTCGTGGTGAAAGTTGGAGCACGGATCGGTATCGCGTACTTTTGACAGCGATAGCCGCGATCATAAAATTGTGCTTAAAGGCACGACGAATGCGAAGATTGTAAAATTGATTACCTGAGTCAGTTGCATTACGACTGTCTCACGATGGGTGATGAATATGAAGACAGGTTGATACGGAAACTATGTTACAAGCTGGACCCTTATAAAATTATGGTGGCGTTGGTGACGGTCTATGGCTTGAAAGAAGTGTCAGTACCCGACGTTTGTATTAAGATGATTGCGAATGTTTTAAAGTATATTAAGAGAGTACAGTCCCCGTCAGAGAATGTAAAAAGTATGTATAAGGCGGGTGATGAAGACATACGTTTGATAATGAAACAGCATTTGAGGAAGAAGAATGATCGTAGATATTTTAAGATCAAGTATCTTTGTAGGAGTTTAAAACCGAGGAACATGATCCTCAAGCGCTGTGTTGAATAAAAGTGCCTCTGCCGCCTCGGCCACTGCCTGCGAAGACAAACATGCAAACAGCTGTAACACATTTCCTATATTGTTTAAATTAAATTACTTGAAAGCACCGCTATACATATTTACAAGCTCATGCAAACACAAGTATACACACACACACACACACACACGACAGCAGAAAGAGTCCCAGACCTTAGTTGTCAAATTAGCTGCTTTTCAAGCCTCAGCTCGACTCCGGGGCTCATGACATTATTTAAGACCTCGGGCGTTATTAAATGTTGATCGGTAAAACAAGTAGGCGGACTAGTCATTGACTTAAAAACACGGATCAATGAGCAGACAGTCTTTGAGGTAAGAGCTAGCGCAAAATCTAAACACACCGAGTGTCACATCATATTTCCTATTGCTTAAAACGACAGCTGCTGTAACATTACTAAAAATCTTTTGACGACGGCGCGAAAGACTGAATTAGAACAAGATGTTAGAACAATTCAGACGGGTCCAGCAAAAAAAAAAAAAACACACACATGCACTTTTTTATGCATCTGTCACGGTTCCTGACTAGCAGTTAGAGTTAATTCAAAACACCCCGAGTTTCACCTAAATTTATGTATTGCTTAAAACCTTTTGACGGAGGAGCGAAAGACTTAATTAGAACCACATGTTAGAACATTGCCCGGAGCTCGAGTCTCATTCGTCTTAGTTTGACAGTCTGAGCCGGAAAAAAGCATTTAACCTTTGAGAGATGACACTAATAGAAGCACACGTTCAAAAGAGGTAGAGGCTTATATAAAAAACAAAAAAACACACTTCTTACCAACAATTCTTGCTCCTCAGACATGTTCATAAATGGAAACGGTGCTCAGTCAGCAGGAGGTGAAATCTTTCAGGGGCTTCAGCTTTTCAAGCGCCTGACGTGGTGGAAGAATGAAGGTGTCACCAGTGCCGTTGGTTGGAGCATTGTAGCTTTCCTGAGAGCTCCAGCCAGAATGTTCTTGCAGACCTCACGTTTTATATCTAAAACCCAACAGTTCCCCGCCACAATTCACAATACCATGTGCGTCTTCATGTGTCAAGAAGTAAACGGTACAACCCTCTAAGCATTTCTGGATGAATATAAACAACTGTGCATTAACAGGTTTTAGAAGTGTTAACGTGGCAGCGAGGTGCTGAAAAAAGTCAGACCGACACGAAAAGTTAGGCCCCCTTTTTTTTATTCATTCTTTTTTTTTTTGCAAACCCCCGACAGGACACTAGGCAACATCTGCGTACAATAGCCTCTCTAAGCATTTCAGGATGAATATAAACAGCTGCACGTTAACGTGGCAGCGAGGTGCTGAAAAAAGTCAGACTGACACGTAAAGTTAAGGGCTTTTTTCATGCATTTTATTTAGATACATTTTATATCACAGAGTAAAAATATTCGGTACAAATATGATTTTAAAAGTACAATGAGCGCATAAAATAGACCTCGTGGAGGTCTGCTAGTTATCATAAACACTGCAAGCACGTATATTATCAGTGAATGAAACACAACTTTGCATTGGTTTGTTATTTACACCGCCTCTTTTCAATCTGCGTAATTGCCTCAACACAAACCTTGTTACAAGAGCATCATATGCCTTCAAATCAGCTGAATACATTTTTAAAATGCTTTCAAAGTCTACACCACGGCATCTATGAAATAAATAAAACAAACAATGTGCCCCACAGGTAAATGATACATCATCCTGAATCGGGTTTTCATGAAATATTATTAGGCCTGAGTGTTTCTTTTTTTAAATTGCCATATGGTATTGGGGTACAGATAACTGTTTGGTGACACGCCATAGGAGTAAATCCGTTAGAAATATTGCTAATCAGTGTCGACCCCTTTGATCTTTACCGTCTGTATTGACTATTAAATGAAGCGGTCGCTGGCGATTACCCAGATACATTGGTAGAGTGTCAGCTGCAAATACACCTAAGAATGAATGTTTTGCCGTCTCGTCTTTGTCGAGAAATCGTTCCAGTTGCCATGTATTCATCACATATAGTCGATTAGCACCTCCCACCAATGGTTAATCTGTATAACATTCTGAAAGACAGCGTAAATCAGAAGGTTTATAGTAGACGGTAGAGCGGCGCTAAAGCGGAGCTCCAGATGTACATTGCCTGATTTATGTTTCGAAAAATGGCCGCCACCCACGTCGTTGTCAGGTCATAGATCGAAAGGCAGCATAGAATAGCCTTTCGAATACTCTACACGATCCACAAAGAAGGGTCGGTCTGATGCGTACTTCCCAGCAACCTGCAGCACACCCAAATATTCTCTAGCCACACCCCCAGTTTCAAATGTCGGCATGTATGGTTTTGCTGGTATAGCTTGGCCGTCTACGGCGAGGCTGCTGTGAGATATATTATAATACTTAAGATTAAAGGGGTTTCTGCCATATTCACCGCTAAATGCCGCGTTATTGACCAGCGCTACAATTACAGTTCTTGGTAAAAATCCGAAAAAAATATTCTCAGTATTCGATAGTAGCGCACCGGCCGGGATGCTGAACACTTTGAGCTCCACTCTTTCGATGGGGTACTTGGCATTACTCGTTAACAGAGTCTCAGCGTGAACTAAACGCACCACTGGGCTCACTTTGACGCGTTTCACAAAAAGTGATGCCGATAAGATATGCACTTTGTCATTTTCAGCGTCGCCGCTCATTAAGCAAAAAGTGTCTTTGTTTCGAATCAGTTTAATCTTCACATCTAGACCGTAAAGCATTAATTTGTCTTGGAAAAATAAATCGCTGTGAAATGGCCCAATCAGTTCCACTTTACGACTTCAGGCTGTAAAGCTAGCTCTGCGCTTAAATCCCGCATTAGCGCCATTTAAAGTCATGTCCTCGTGCTCTCCAGCGGTCTCTCTGTAGAAGAGACCTGCAGAAAGTTGGCATTTTAAAGTGGGGTCCCCATAATTAAGTACTGTCTCTAGATAAGCCCTGTATGGATACGTGTTTGACTGGCTGATGAGTCGGTCGGCGAGGCTCAAATCCAGTTGGTTAAAAAGTGAGGCTATGGTGTATGGAGAAAATGCCACTCGGGCTGCGGCATCCAAATCGGATCCGTCTTCGTCAGTAATTTTTCAGGACAGATAAATCAGAGTAACTGAAAGGTCCAGGTAGTCATCCGACCGTGCTATGAAGAACTCTAAGGGGGCAGTGTCTGACAGGGCTGAAAGTGGCGGTACTTCGACATATAGAGAACTTTCAATGCTGGTTTGCGTTGGTGGTACTTGGAATAGGTCCAACTCTGACTTTGTGCATTCCTGGGAACCACAGGGGACGGAGGCCATGGTCCGATTTAAAATATGTTGCCCTTAGAGACTCGTTTTTTCCTGCGTCTTCCCCGGGTCATAAGCAAACTCTTTTGAGCCGGTCGCTAGCGCTTCACACCGCTTTGAAGGAACGCGGGTGGCCCCCTTAGTGATACCACCCTTTTTCTCTTCCTTCCTCTTTTGAGATAGATTAAACCCGAGCCTTCTTGACCCGTTTTGTTAAACTTTTTCATCACCGCCCCGAAACGTGCCCTACGACGTCTCGGGCAATATTTGATGCAGCGGTTTTCACATGCGGTTTTACCAACTGGAACCCTCTTCGTAAAAGCCGTACCACTTTTCTGAAAAGGCTTCTGGATATATCACCAACACCCGCCTCACACATAATAGGAGCCCCTTGGAACCCTGGGAGGCCTGAGCCGGCTTGTGCTCTATAGTAATCCCTATAGAGCGACGCGTCGTCGTAATTTTTAGGTAAAATAATTATTCTAGTACACTTCATCACGTCGCGGCCTGAAAATGAAGCTTCGCTATGACTTTACCCACTTTAAATCTTATATTAGTGTTCAAATCGTCCTTCAGCTCCAAAGTTATCGTGTAAAAATGTTTTTTGCTGATCGCTACATAATCTCTTTTGGCGTAAATGATGTTTATCATGCTATTATTCTTGCCTGTGATTTCCACGCACCGGAGGAGAGGCACGTAGCTATCCCCCACTCTCTGATGCTCTATCACGTCGCAGTATACAAACATCATATAAAACCCACCGTGTACATCCGTGTAGGCTTTCCCCGCTGATGAAGAGTGGTGAACGTTAGGCATCGGCCCCAGCATTCTCCCCAGTTTTTCACGCACCAAAATACCGTAGTCTTGAGCATTCCTCAACTGTACTTTTCTAAGTCGTGGTTCATTTGTTAATCTAAGGTCAATAAGTTCTGCTATGTTACCAATGGATTTATTCATTACTTCTACAATGTCTTGTATGTTGTCATAGTGCCCCGGTGGGAAAGAAAGTTTGTGGGCGCTTTCCTTCTTGCGTACCACTGTAAATCTAACATCCTCGGTTTCAAAAGTGTCCCACGTGTGCGGGTACTGAATTTATGTTAGGGCTACCTCCCAATCGCCCTGTAGATGAATAGGTTTTGCTAGTTTCATCGTAAAATTTGAAATGTTGTCATTAGGGAAAGTGTCCAAAGACGCATTACTCGGGAGCGTCAGATAAAAAGGTCCGACCTCCATGGCGCTTCCGAGGGACCTAAATGCTTATATCTGCCATTGTAGACTTTGTATACCCTTTAATTCAGAGACCCAACTATTACATTTATCAGGGCACCCCCTCCATGTAACTAGGCACTGTCTTCGCGCCCCGTGGCCCTTCTTAGCCAAAACGTTCTCAATACGGTACGCACGATCTTGATCCCGTTTTATTTTTTGCATCTCTTCTTTGTAAAAACATCCTTCGACCTCCTCCCCAGCATAGTCTTTTAAGTTGAAAACTGTAACGCCTGAATGCTTGGAAATCTTGTCTATCACAAAGATCTCATCTGTAAAAGTCTGCTTATACCCCTTTTGAAATACCCCCTTGCATCTAGAAACCCTAACATGATCACCTTTTTTGAACGTGCTTTTTGAAACAGGATTGTTGTTGAACACGGTCCCGTACACAGTTCTCCAAATTTTCAACTCATTTTGCGGGATTACTTCTAAAGGGGCCGTCTTAATGGATCTATGATAGCTATGACTGTAACTTTCAATAAAATCTTGTAAACGATGTATATAACGAAATGTGTTGTACGCGGTAAAACACCTCCAAATTCGTTCCTCGAGAGTTCTGTTGAATCTTTCTACAATCGCCGCCTTAACTTCGTTGTTTGTAATAAAAATGTTTTACACCATACTGGTTCAGCAGAGCTTTTAGCGTCTTGTGTTCAAACTCTTTTCCTCTATCTGTTTGTAACTTTTTAGGAATTCTTCCACTGCTGAAAATGTAATCAAAGGCTTTTGTGACCGAGCTCCCCGATTTTTCCTTCAAGCCAACAGCCAATGCATACTTTGACGGTACATCTATCACCGTTAATATACATTTTACACCATCATTAAACATGGCGTGTTCACGGACATCTAGAAGGTCCGCTTGCCATTGATGATTTAAGCCGCTGACTAAAACACGCCGTCTTTGAAAGTGCTTTCTCGATCCCTTATGTAGCATGTAGGCATCTTCGCCCGATAACCAGTCATGTACCTATGTTCTTTTAACGGCGTCGTTGTGGATTTTGCTCTCCTTGTACAAGGCGTCTACACCGCCAAAACTACCAACCTTCAATGGGTTGTTATAAACTCTTTTGAAAAGCATCTGCATCGTAGCGCTTCTTGAACTAAAATACCGCAACCCCTACTCCCGCCCCCCTATTCTATTAATTCACTTTTGTTTTATTATTTTTCTTTATCATATAATCAGGACTAGAAGCCGGTTTATTCTACAATAGTAGATTATTTAATAAAACATGAATTAAACAGTGTATGATTTAATCTGGTAATATCGGAATGTACAACGCTATAAACAACAATAACGACAAAAACATTGATATTTAACACTCAAAAACTTAGGACGTTGAATCAGTATGTGGATTTTGCTAGCTATGAACAGTACCAGTCTTCTTACATCCTCCCCACGACCCCTCAAGAAGGCTCAACAAAACAAATCATATATTGTATTCATGAAATTAAAAAACTGTTTCTTATTCAGAGTAGTTCCTAGGGTGTAAAATGTCCGCGTGATATAATTGTTGATGCAATCTTCGAGCACGTCGTCAGCGTCTAAGAATATTTTGCTCTTTTCAACATTTTAAAAGCCTCTCGGTTTCTGACCCAGCTCTTTTTTAATCTCAATGACTTCACATCGCTAGTTACGACATAGCGAGGTCGGGCGAAACACTGGTTTGGGATACGCCATCTTTGCTCTGATCAGAAAATAAAAAGCGTCTTCCAGGCATTTAACGCTCGGCCGCACACCGATCTCAACCATGTGTCGAAACAAACTTTCCTGCAACAGAAAAACACACATACATAATAGTAGCAAACGTGAAGATCATCATGTTTTCATTTACTCTGCAAGAATATATGTCATGTTCCTCGGTTTTAAACTCCTACAAAGATACTTGATCATAAAATATCTACGATAATTCTTCTTCCTCAAATGCGGTTTCATTATCAAACGTATGTCTTCATCACCCGCCTCATACATACTTTTCACATTCTCTGACGGGGACTGTACTCTCTTAATATACTTTATAACATTCGCAATCATCTTAATACAATCGTCGGGTACTGACATTTCTTTCAAGTCCAGATGGTAACATAGTTTCCGTATCACCCTTCTTCATACTCATCACCTATTGTGAGACAGTCGTGATGCAACTGTCTCGGGTCATCAATTTTACAACCTTCGCATTCGTCATACCACCCCGCCTTTAAGCACAATTTTATGATCGCGGCTATTGCTGTCAAAAGTGCGCGATACCGATCCGTGCTCCAACTTTCACCACGACAAAGTTGTACAATTGCGTCTAAGCGCTTACAGCTGCAGTTTTTATGTGTTATGGCAAGTTTTTTCTGTCTTGAGCAGCAGAGACATGAAAAACGTAGCGATGGCTGTGTAACTTTGATAGTCGTGCTAGAGGTTTTGTCGCCTGTGGCTCCTCCTCCTATCTTTTACTGATAAAAAGAAAAAAGGTTTTTTTGACCACAGCCTTCCTCACAACTACACGCCTCATCATCACCCTCTTAAACGCCCCAGAGGTTTTGCTGAAAAATTGCGGTTCGTACTTACTTTTCGTTTTCCAACTTCACACTTTTCTGCTTGAGCATCCCTTGACTTTTCTGGTTCGTTTACAGATTCTCCTCCAGAATACATCTCTGTACAGTCGCTAGAGTCCTCGGATTCAGGCTCTCGCAGGTCAATACCCTCGTCATCTTCGCTCTGTTCCGCTCTTCCACCGCCTTCTGTAGCATCGGAGGTATTGTTCAGCATTTTAGCAACACCACCGACCGCCTCTTCGCAGGCGCCGGTCTCGGGCTTTATATTCAGCATAGCCGATGCCGCGATGTCTGTATCGGGCTTTTTATTCAGCAGTGCCGACAACATCTCTGACGTAGTACTCTCAGGCGTTGTTGGCGCGCAATTTTCCTTATCACTATCGTCGAGTTTTGCAGCGGCGTCTGCAGCATTTGCCGCTTCCATCAGCATCGCTGTTATAGTTTCTCCAAGGAGTCCCGCTTCCAGGCTAGAGCAAGACAATCTCAAAGTTGTCTTGAAGCTCGAGTTTTCTTTTTTTTTTTTTTATTTTATTTTATTTGGGAATCACAGTTGCAGAAACATAATACAGTATCCAAAAAAAAAAAAAAAAAAGGAAACAAATTCAGTACATACAATATACAATATGATGATGTTATTTAAAGAAAAACAGATAGAGACTTAGCTACCTCTGATTTAAGCTTGTTTATATATAGTTTGTATTATCGATTTTTCCAATCCTCGATAGGTTTCCAAATTTCAGTACCACGTATTTGTGCTTTAAAACCTTTACAGGCAAAAATCGCCATTTCCTGGTTACATATCCCTAAAAGTCTAGAGAGCCAAATCTGAAAATTAGGAGGGTCGATGTCTTTCCAGCGGGTAGTGATTATTAATCTATACACTGATGTACCGAGGAAAAGAGAGGTTTCTTCTGCTTTAGTATGGTTTAGTGTGTTATCTTTACCCAATATATATAATGTAGGTGATTCCGCTACAGGGTGCCCAAACACTTCCTGCCAAAAACCAGCAATCATTGCACGCAACGTCGTTAATTTATCACATTCATATAACATGTGTATTAAATTAGCTGCTGTTCTGCCACACCTTGGACAATCTGATGTAGGCCTTTTCCCCCAGGAGTGAAGTTTGGCCGGAGTAAAATATAAGTCAAAGATGGTTTTATAAAGTTGAGCCTTCAGATTAGATGCCATAAACACCTGGGTCGATAAGGATAGAGATGAATCAATATCAACATTAGGATTATTTAGTTTCCGAGCCCAACCAACTTCGATGGATTCCAGGTCATCTTGTCTGTTTTCTATTAAAATATCATACAAGTTGCCAATCTTTGACTTAGATCTCAGCATGCAGTCAATTAAAGCGATAGTATCCAAAGATATATCAACGGCTTTCAAATTTATTATTGAGTTAATTTGTATGAATTTAAATATACTATTCATTGGGATCGAAAATTTAGATTGTAGTTGTTGAAATCTAGGCCCATGTGGGGTAAGTAAAAAATCTCCTATCGTTAATATTCCTAAATTTTCCCAGAGTCTAGAGATACTATCATATATATGAGATGGTAATATTGATGAGTGCCATAAGGAAATGTACCTATTATATTTTGGTATTTTCATGTATCTCATAATTTTTCTCCATAGAAACCAGGCATTTTTTATAACCTTAAATTTCACTTTCTTAAAGTAGGAGGGTTCAATCTGTTTCACTAACAAGCCATTGGCCCTTTCTCCAATAGATAATTCAAATATTGAAGGTATATAATTTGTCATTCCTTCATTTTCAGTTGGTCTTATCACAAAAAGTGGCTTCATCTGTTGGAGAAGTGCAGCCCATAGGTATAACCCTCCTCTGATAGCCGGTAGGGAAAGTTTCCTAGTAGATCTCCTGACCTTCCCGTAGCCCCACATGAATTTACCCAGATGGGATTCGAAGCCCCTTAAAATTATGTCGTCAACTAAAAGAGGGACCGCACGAAAAAGAAAGAGGATCCGTGGCAAAATATTCATTTTAAGGTAATTACCCCTTCCTATAATCGATAAATGTAGTACATCAATCCTTTTCAGATCTATCTTTATTTTCTGTAACAAGGGTTCATAATTAATCTTAATTATCTCCTCTATTTTAGCGGTTATTCGAACTCCTAGATAAACAGCCGAGTCGACCCTTCTATAATCAGAAAAATTAACATTATTTGTACATATAACCATCGTTTTATCCCTGTTTAAGGAGTAACCAGATATCTTACCGAATATTTGAGTGATATGTTCTATTGCAAGTATAGCCTCAGCTGGTTGTGGTGTCAATACTGCAATATCATCAGCATAAGCTAGTATTTTTGTATGATGTTGGCCCAATATTACCGGTTTGATAGCTTCTGATTTTAGCAGTTTCAAGATAAGAGGGTTTATATAGAGGGCAAAGAGGATAGGTGAGCATGGGCACCCCTGCCTAGTCCCGCGAGATATTACAAAGAGTCTTGATTCTTGCCCCATTGCCACTATCCTTGCTCTAGGTAAAACATACATTGCCTTAATAGCTTTCATAAAGCATGGTCCAATATTTGTTTGTTCTAATATGGCCCACAAAAAATCCCATGATACCCTATCGAAGGCTTTTTCGGCATCTAGGAGGATCATCGATACCTGATCTCCCGTAGCATTTGCGGCATTGAATATCGTAATAGCACGTCGGGTGTGATCTGTGGTACCTTTGTCCGGAATAAAGCCATGTTGCCACGGGGAGACCAAGCGTTCGATGACCCCCCTAAGCCGATTAGCCAAAATCTTAGAATAGAGTTTCGAATCTGAATTAATAAGGGAGATAGGTCGATACGACGAGGGAAGATGGGCCGGTTTGTCTTTTTTTGGGAAGACTACTATGTTTGTTTCTTGCCAGGATCTAGGTGGAGTTCCGCTTACCTGAGTTCCGATAAATAAATCGAGTAATAGAGGCATTATACTATTGCCCATAACTTTATAGAACTCAAGGGGTATTTTGTCCGGGCCAGCTGCCTTTCCCGTTGCAAGTTCTGCTAGGGCAATTTCCAATTCAGTTTGCGTTATATCTTGGTCTAATTCAAGCCTCGTAATATTATCTATAGCTGGTCCGATTTCTTGCTCAATTGCCCAACTAGATAAGGTTTCCTTAATTGTGTGAGAATTCAAAGAATCCTCATTTTTATATAGTTTGTCATAATATTTTTGGAAAGCTTCTAGAATCGATTCTGGCGTAGTGTATTTTTGTCCTTCTTGTTCGATACATGCAATGAAATTAATAGATTGAGTCTGACGAGTTCGAAGTGCCAGCTGCTTTCCGACCCTCTCCCCTGTTTCATAGATCTTATTTCGGTTTGAGTGGTATAGCTCAGCCTGCCTTTGGGTAAGTTTGGTATTAATCTCAGCTTTAAGTATCGCCATTTCCCTTATAGTTGGACCACCATCGATACCTTGAGCAATAATCTTAATATGTTTCTCTTCTATTTCTGCTAATTTTTGCAGTTGTAGATCATTATAACTGACCTCCTCTTTTTTCTGTCTGGCTACATAACTAATTGTCTCTCCCCGTATTGCAGCCTTGAAACAATCCCACACCATACCTCTAGATGTGCTATACCGATTATCTTCAATAAATCTCTGCACCCAGTTTTTCATATAAGCTACATACTCGTTATTTACCAGTAGCTTCCTGTCGAAAGACCAATTTGAGCGGGGTCTATAGATGTTTTTTATATAAACAGTAAGTATTAGAGGGTTATGATCCGAAATAGTTTTTGGTAATTTACTAATTTGTGCAGTGTTCGCATGAGTTTTTGATATCCAGATATAATCAATGCGAACGTATTTCTGGTGAGGATGAGAAAAATATGTATATCCAGGGTCTAGCCCCTGCTTCATATCCCATAGATCTACAAGGCCTAGACTCTCTTTTAGTTGGACGACGGCATTAAATACCCTTGGCTTGTAGCCAGCATATGTTAATTGATTTTGTGTCAATATTGTATTTTTTCCAGGGAGAGAAATGTTGAAGTCTCCACAGAAAATCAGCTCATTGGGCCAGCTTGAGAGTTCGATCTCAAGGTCATTAAACATTGTGGGATCGTCGTAGTTAGAAGCATAAATAGAGCATATTGTCATTCCACTTTTAAGTTCGACGATTGCCCATCTACCTAAAGGATCTGCTAATTTGCGTGTATACTCTCCCAAATAGGTTCTTGCTAAAATGGCGACCCCTCTAGTCCTTGTAGTTTGGCTAGTACAGACTAGTAGGTTATACCCCGTAGCCTTTAATACTTCTCGCTCTGCCCAAGGTATATGGGTCTCCTGGAGACAGATTATGTCTAATGAGTTGGATCTTATTAACCCCCACATTTCATCCCTTTTTTTTCTATTGTTTAGCCCCGCCACGTTCCATGAACATAATTTTATTTTCGCCATAATACATTGTAGTTGAGTTTCGAGCCAAGTCTACTTATCCCAAAAATAAGAAACATCCTAACATCTTTAATTTTAATAGCCCTTTTTCTATTTTTATTATCATATTTGCAACTGTGTCCACCAAAATTTTTTTTAGATTTTTTTAGCTCCCTCCCCTCGCCCCCCCGACTCAGAGTCCCACCCACGAACCCCCCACCCCTTCCCCACCTATGAGGCAGCCTGGGTTGTAACTCACCCAGTGGTGGATGGCCGTGTGGTCCGTGCACCTGGGCTTGCCCCCTGCCTGATTCTGTATCAATACCTAGGTTGTCGTCGCTATCTTATCTAATAATAGATGCTTTGATATTTCGAAATCCATTCTCCAATATTTAAATCATATTGTGTCATTTTTATATTCATGTCATTTATATTAAGAGTTTATAGGTATCAATAGAAGTTTGTATATTATCTATTGCATGATGCTCTTCCTTGTCACTTCAGTGATGGTTGCTTTGTTTCAGTCTCTCTCCGAGATCCTTGAGATATGCCTCCGCCTCGATTTCACTTAAAAAAGTTCTCGTGGAGCCTTTGTAAACTACTTTTAGACGTGCCGGATTCTGTAGGAAAACGGTAGCTCCCAGTTTTTCAAAGGGAGTGAAAAGTTGGCGCATACGCCATCGTCTTTCCACAGTTGAATGTGCGAAATCCGGCCTTGCAAAAAATTTAAAGCCCATGTGTTCTCTTGTCGCCGTGGGTCTCGCCAAATCGAATAGCGTATCACGCAATAGATAGTTTCCGCAATTGACCAAGAGCGCTCTGGGATATTGCGGTGGTTTATCTGAGCGTTTAGGTAGAAACAGAGGGAAGCGGTGTGCTCTACAAACTTCTCTGTCTATATCCCAAGAGCTAAGTTCGGGGAATGCTGATTTTAGCAAATTGCACATAAAGCCTCTTGGGTCGTTTCCCTCTGAGCCCTCTGGTATCCCAAGAAATTGAAGATTATTCCTTCTAGCGCGATTTTCCTGATCTTCTGATTTTAACATTAGGTCCTTGATTAATCCTTCATGTTCTTTAATCTGTTTTTGTATTTTAGACACGTCTGTTTCCAGATTTTCTGCCCGGGTTTCAACAGAGCACATTCTGTCAGAGATCTCCAGACATGTGCTGCCTACTTTATTGATAGCACCTTCCAGCTTTTTGTTGGCAATATGGTTCCTTTGACTATCTTTTTTAACGTCGTGATGAAAAGTTTTTATTGAATTAAGAACTTCGCTAAGTAAGGGCTCTCTTTGTTTCGTCTTCTCCGAATTTTCCCGTATAGCTATAGAGTTGTCGGGTCTTTTAGGTTCAGGGTTTCCTTTCCCATAAAGCCCTCGAGTATGAACAAAAACTTCTAAAGATAAAGAAAAAGAAAAGTCAAAAAGAAAAGCTCTGGAAAGAGAAAAGGCAAAAGAGGCGGAAAAGGAAGCAAATACGGAAACAGAACAAACATGTAATGAGAATCTTGATCTCTTGGCAAAGAAAAAAAAAAGACTAGAAACGATTAAGAATCTAAAAATTGCTGCCAAAACTTCCGGGTGTATATCAGACTCTCAACCAAGAATTACAAACATATTTAGCCCAGCGATCAAAGCTAAATCTCAGACTTGCTCTCTCAATGATACAGTACCAGCGCTAATGGATCAGCAAGGTACAAATCATGTAATACAGGCTCAAGACCATCCTGAGAGGGTCGCTCTGAGAAAAGAATCAAGCCCAGGACCTCCCACAGATGCATATTCAACAAAAATACTAATGAAGGAAGGACCTGTCACAAGGGAAATCTCCGATGGATCTGAATCTGAGATATATGAAACAGGAGTATCCACCACAAGCGAATCAAGCGAAGAGAGCGATCTGAGTGATGAGCTGAGTCTAGAAGAACTAGTCGGAAAAAGATCCTCTACTACAGATTTGGAGAAAAGAGATATCACTATACATGACATCTCAACAATAAAAAAGCTAGGGAAAAAAAGGAATAGACATAAAAGAAATCCAAAATTAAACTATGATGAAACTACAGACCCCGGTAGTACTACCGAACAAATCACAGGTAGAACTAAATCAACACGAAAAAGCCTACATGGGAAAGGAAACCCTGAAGCTCGAGTTTTCTTTGTCGGAAAAAAGCTGGGGTTTCTTAACACACGGTTCTCAGAATGCTGGTTTATATCCTCTTTGAACATACTAGACACGCCCCCGGTATTTTTGTAGACTTGTATTTCACACTACCCCCACTTCTTAGCAACCCTCCAGCGAGCTTGGTCGTTTTATACGCTTTTGATTTCATCGCCGTATCATTTTATAAGCCTTGATTCACAAATCCTAACTTATTGTTTTATACGCTTTTTGATTGAATCGCCGTATCAATTGATAAGCCTTGATTCACAAATCCTAACTTACCATTTTATACGCTTTTTGATTTCATCGCCGTATCATTTTATAAGCCTTGATTCACAAATCCTAACTTATCGTTTTATACGCTTTTTGATTTCATCGCCGTATCATTTTATAAGCCATGATTCACAAAATAACGACCTATAAAACAATAAAACGCTATAATCTTATCAATACATTATAAGGACCAATTAAAACCATATTAAAATCAGATTTGGAACGAGCCCAATATAGACACACGGACCAAAGGGGCGTGGTGAAAGGGGCGTGGCCACCTGTCAAAAAATACATGGTGATTAGTAGTATACAACCTATACTACTAATGCCCTTTTCGCGCTTTCTTGAAGGCGCCACTTTTATTCCGTATTACAAAGGCAGCCTTCACCCAAATCCCCTCCACCGTCCCTGCTTAAATTGGTGGAGGGGCCGTGATTTCTACGCTCAGCTCTACCAGGCCCACCCAACTAACAGAGCTTTGTTTTAGCCCCTGGATCGTGTTCATTTCCACCTTCAAGCAAACACCCTCCTGATCACGGAGGTCGAGATGTCTTATTAGCCGAGTGATGCACAGCAGACCTGCTGTTTCACTGCTGTAGCCAGGAGCCCACCCTTTGGTGCTTGGCATTTGGTGCGCCTAACAGCGCTGCACCAGTGCTGTCACCCACTCATAAATACATGTTTGCAGTTTACTTATGTTTGACATTTCAGTATTTTCAGTGCACTTAAAAGTGACGACGTTGTAGTGCTTTGTGTGTGACACTCACACGAAAGTGACTATCACACGAAATAAAAAAGCAATGAAGCTCCTATAATCCGGATATCTATGTTAATAAATTAGCCCATTTTGATCATAGTAATAACTAGCCCTGGGCACATTTATAATAAAGCAGAGTAATTTCGGTAATTTCGTGTTACTTTTGTGATTCGAAATTGCAAAAAATTACACAATTATGCCTGCTGGCGAAATTTGGAGTAATTGGGGCACAAATGCCTACTGCAAGAGCACAGGAACAGAGTGCGAGCGGCTGGTGGCTGCCATGGTCCGTGTTTAGCACTATTTTCTTAGCGTAAAATACATCCTCAGTTCCATTTTGGACGCAGGGGTACACTTTTGAGCTTAGCAAATAAAGCTAAATCCAGGGTTACTCTCCTTGCGTAATTCCTTGGAATCTCCTGTAATTTTACATAATTACACAACAGCAAACTACACGAGTTAAGCTCACCCCCTAGTAATAAAATTCCCAGGAATGAGGTCATCTTGCTGCAGTGGTGTAGCAAGGGGGAGGCGGCACGTGTTTTGGGGTGGGTGCCTCTCCTCTGCCCTTACCTGCGGCCCGTGTGGTGTCGGAAAAGCAGTAATCACCAGCACCCGTTGTGTTACAGTGGCATGCGTTGTAAAGGATGTTGCGATGTAATGACTGCATTGTAAATGTAGTGTGATGTAATGACTGCATTGTAAAAATTGTTTCCCGACGCAGCCAGGGGCAAACAGGGCAGAAAGGCTGCCGGCCACAAGAAGGGCCAACGAAGGAGGAGTGCCTGGGCAACGGGGGAAGACAACAAAAACCCGGAGCCCAACACCTGCCAAAGAAAACCCAGCAGAACCAGGCAGGAAAACGCAGGCATCCAACCAGGGGCGAACCAAGCCTGCGAAGAGAACTGCGGGCAAGAACTGGCCCAGGAGAGCATGCAAGGAAGTATGTGACATACCCCAGGAGCGTGAACAGACGAGCAATGACAAGCAGAGCAGGCCAAGCACAGAAAGGAACCAGCAGTCAACAGACACAGGCAAGCAAAGAAGCAGCGATGGCCAAAATCACGGGTGTGCCATGTCATGATACCCAGAGAGCACACAGGCAAGGACGCACAGGTGCCGAAAGCCCACAGGACCAGGATTGCCCAGGCGACCTCCCACCCAGGCACCAACCGGGTCCGACCCTGCCAAACGCTGGAGACCAGACGAGACCAGGAGCCCTCAGGGAAGAAAGGCCGGTGGCGGAAAACAGGCACAAGTGTTGGAATGAAAATGCATCTAGCAGACTCCTTCTAGCATTCTGCGTGTTAAGTTAGCATTTGCAGCGCCATTTTGTCTGGAGGCGGCATTTTGTACTGTGATCAAAAGTAAGACTCTGTCACATCACTTGCCTGCCTAAACAAAGAAGACATCTTTGAGATATTTCTCTGTATCGTATTCAAGGCTGTATCCTAGTGTACGAATGAATTGTTTATTCTGCTCACACATGCCTTTCCTCTCTTGTATCCTTGCTCCAACGTTGAAGAGCGCTGAGCTCAAGCAAAGCAACCTTGAGAATGTGATAAGATGGACCCGTTCTGCAGGTGGTAGCTCCTCTCTCTGTGCCTCCTTTGTTCACCAGTGCCCCAGCTGGAATTTTCCAGTCTGGGCGTGTTTCTAGGGATCTGGAAATGTATAATATCTGATGTTATGTTCGGGGGAGTTAGTCCCTCGGCCGTCATCTTAGGAGTCTGGTCAGTCTGGGCTCCGCTGCAGCGCATTACTAATAAAATAATATGGTTTATATTCTCTACTGTCTTCTCGACTCTTCATTTCTTGGAAGGCAGATAGGTGGTCGCTAGTGACCCGGGTGGTCCGATTCGGGTCACTTCCTTCACAGGGCCAAGCAACTGCACGAGGCTCTCAGGTGGACCCCCAACAGGGAGAACCGCAGAGAAGAGAGGTGACCAGGCGCCAACAACCAGAACACAGCACCAGCGAAAAGACAGCTCGGCCCATACAGCAGGGGCACGAACCCCGGACTCCCTGGGACTACCGGAAAGAGGAAGTAAAACAGGCAAACCGCCACATGGAACTCATCCGAGGGGCACGGGAGACATGAACAATGCCTCCCCCACCCCAAGGCGCTCCACCACCCACCACGCCAGGGCAGGAGGAGCAACCAGCCTGGGCGCCAGGCACACCGGGGGCAGCAAAGACCAACCTACAGCCAACAGCCAGGCCGTGAGGGGGTCTGAGGCACCAAGGCCCCCAACGGACAAGAGGCAGACCCCAGTCGTTCCGCACACCAAAGAACTTTCTCATAAATTCTGGCATTTCGTGCTACATGGCATAACTAGTACTAGTGATACATTTTCGTTTCAGAATTTTATATAGCGCAAACTGAACCCAAAAGTTTCAGAGCCCTTTACACCAGCACCAGCCACGTTACATGAGGACACATTCATTTTTCTGAGGAACGGTAAAATATGGTGATTTTGAATGAAGTGGCAAGGAGAACACAGAACACAACACAGCACAACTGCCAGTGTCACGAGCTGGAACAGAAACAAAAGACTGCAGCACACAATACAGAAGTGGCAAGCTACCAGACACTGTGCTAGCTAGCCAGCCCGTCATGATGTAGCCCAGAGGCAGAGCACAAGCCACACATGCAGGAGGCCCCGGTACAAACACCGGCATCCCCATGCTACCCCATGCCATAGCCAGAAGGCCAGACAACACATGGGAGGAAGAGACACCCCATTATTTAAAACAAATATACTCTCCCCCTCCGACTCGCGTTCAGTGTCCCCTGTGCAGATGAGGTGAGATTCCCAGGAAAAGAAGGGGAAAAACAGACATCGCTATGCGGTACTCACCCGGTGTGGGGCGGGGAGACACACACAAGCACCCCCCCCCCCCAACCAACCCAAGGTGCACCACCAGGAAGTATGCCAGGGACGGGCAGACATCCAGGGAAGCAACCGCAACCCGTCTTCCACCCGGCAAGGACCCAGGAAGACGCGCCCATCGACCCAGAAGAGACCCCGAAGCTGGCGCACCAGCAGCAAATGTTTGGCTGGCACACAAGAGCCGGCTGTGAAGATCCCAGCCTCCCAGCAAGCCCCGCAAGCAGGACAGCAGACACCCCGACCGAACAGCCAGGCAGCCGGACGGGGAGTTCCACTCAAGCCCAGCAGGAGCAGCAGCAGAACCTTGTCCCACTTCTGTCAACAGACAGAAAACAAGCATTTGCAATGCAATAGGACTCGCATTTGCGAGAGTTTAAGCTATTGGCATTGTAAATGACAATGCCTTTTCTTTATGTTTTAAAAACCAACAAGTAAATAAAAGGAATGGCCATTTGTTATGTTATGTTATGTTATGTTACTGTTTGTTTTGTAGAGCGCTCAGCTGCTCCAAAGAGCGTCCCGGCGCTAAAGATCATCACACCAAATACCAGCAGCAAACAAACAGCCATAACAGAAAACACAACCAGAATTAACCATAACAGCATTACAAAGCAAACAGATAGGTTTTAAGTCCTTTCCTAAAAACCGAGAGATTGGTGCACACCCGCAACGTCAAGGGCAATGTGTTCCAGAGGCGGGGTGCAAGGTAACTAAAGGAGCGACCTCCACAGCGAGCACGCTTCACTGTTGGAACGATAGCCTTGGCCTGGGCAGCAGATCTCAGAGGTCTAGATGGAAGATAGAAATTGACCCTTCTCTGCAGATATTCAGCGCCGAAATTGTGAAGCGCCCTAAAAGCTGTAGTTAGGGTCTTGAAGAAGATACGCTTACGAATCGGCAACCAATGCAGAGAGACAAGGAGATTGCTGGCCCTAGATCTTCTAGTTAAACCGAAGATTGCCCTGGCTGCAGAATTTTGAACTATCTGCAGACGAGTCAGCAGATACTCAGGAAGACCTAAGTAAAGGGTGTTGGCGTAGTCTAGGCGCGAGCCAATTAATGCTTGCACCGTAATTTTCTTATGCTCCAAAGATAAATAGGGCAGAAACTTGCGCAACATCCTTAAGATGGCAAAGCACTTCCCAATCAAGCCAGCAACCTGGGTTTTAAAGGAAAGAGTGTTATCGACCATCATACCCAGGTTCTTCGCTGTGACCGAATCGCTGGCAGGGGGAGACATGGCCGAAGGCCACCATAGCTTCCAACGTGGGTCTGCAGGACAGCCAAAGAACAATATCTCGGATTTATCGGAGTTGCATTTGAGGCCATTTTTCCCAAACCAGTCAAACACAAACTCCAAACACTTCCGAATGGCTGCTCCATCAAAGTCACAGCCCCTGTCACAAGTGAACAGGAGCTGTGTGTCATCCGCATAGGATATGATCTGGGCCCCTAGCTCCTCCACCCGTGCCGCAAGAGGTGTAAGGAAGATATTAAAGAGGGAAGGACTCAGTATGGAGCCCTGCGGGACCCCTACCTTAAGCTGCGGCATCCGGGCGGAGAAAGGGGGAGCCCAGATCGTTTGTGTCCGATCGGCCAAAAAAGACTGAAACCATGCGAACACCGTACCCCGCAGCCCAATCTCCCAGAGTCTAATTAGGAGGAGGTCGTGGGGGACGGTGTCGAAGGCCGCCGACAAATCAAGCATGATAAGCAGGGCCTTTCCACCCCTATCGAGGGTCTCCTTTACAATCTCAGTAACCTCAAGAAGAGCGGTCTCGGTGCTCAGGTTAGATCTAAATCCAGACTGTGACTGATGTAAAAGGGAGTTGCCCTCTACAAAGTTGGTAAGGGTAGTATGAACACACTTTTCAGTGATCTTGGCCAGGGCAGGAAGCAGCGAGATTGGCCTATAATTAGAATGCAGTTTAGCATCTGCATTTGGTTTTTTAATGAGGGGAAGAACTAAGGCCTGTTTCCAGGAGGAGGGGACTTTGCCCGACTTCAAAGATGCATTAATGAGAGGGTTGATGATCGGATTAAGGGCAGGTGCCAGGGTCGCAAGACACTTGGCGGGACAAGGGTCCAGAGGAGAGCCAGATTTCAGGCTAGACAAAAGGTCAAGCGAGGCCTGAGGCTCTAAAGAGGGAAAACAGTGCAGGGTAGGGCCCACAGAATCCATATGCATAGCTGGTGGGCATAACCAGGGGTTGGAAAGGCCATCGACCTCTGAACCTTTGCTCAAGATGATCTGGGTTCCTTGCAACGCTGACTGGATAGTACGTATTTTATTAGTAAAAAATACTGCAAGCTCCATGATCCAAGGTTCCGAGAGAGCAGATGCAGAAGTGCAGCAGGAGGGAGAGGTGAATTCTTTAACAATCTTAAAGATCTCTTTGCAGGAGCTATCTGCTTCCTCGATCCTTCTGGCCAAATAGGATTTTTTCTCTGCAACGAGCTCCCTGTGATATTCTTTCACTGCTGCTCTGTAAGACTGCTTAGCCGATGTATCATAGTGCCTCCTCCAAATTCTCTCCAGCCTCTTGCAGTGCCTTCTCTTGGCCGCCAAGGCAGCAGAGAACCACGGGGCTGATGCTCGTGCCAGTTCAGATCTAACCTGGCGAGATGGTGCCAAGGCTCCCAAACGTGCAGTGAGCCAATTCTGAAAACACACCACATCATCCTCCAGACTGCCCGTAAAAACACAAGGATGGGTATCTAAAGCCTGGGTGATCATGGCCGGGGTGACTTTGTGTAATGCCAATAGCTCAAACTCTCACAACTGCAAGACCTATTGCATTGCAAATGCTTGTTTTTTTTAGCTATCTGCTTCGCTGATAGGGGCTACTTTCATTTTCGTGGCCAAAACTATTTTTGTCCCCATCTAACCCAGGACAGAAGTCAGTACCATGAACAGCCCCTTTGCTCAGCTATTGCAAGCAAGCGCACGCCTCGTGGCCTGGTGATGACGCAATTATGCTTGTATCGGGATAGTAGTGTGACCTGTACAGAAGGTCTGGTCTTCAAAATATGTGGACCAGGCTACAAATCGCAGTGCACTTTACATCTCATTGTTTAAAGAAAATAGCATACAAGGAAAAGATCTAGAGTAAAGTGTGTTTACTGTTATGTTAACTCATGAGATTTGAACCTACATCACTCGTAAATGTGGGCCTTGCGCTGTGCTCTGAGGCTAACTGGCCAATAGGGAGAGTACCAGAAGGTATGTGCTTAGTCTGTGTGTGTATGCCTTGTATGCCTTGTTATGCCTTGTGTATGCTAGAGTAAAAATCATGTGTCTAATATTTCACTCAACCAGACCAGTCCACTCAAAAAACGCGCCAGCCATTGTTTTTGTTCACACTTTTAAATATGTTGCGTCTCGTGAAAAATAGATATTTTAGAGGAAGAGAATGGGCCAAAAGCACAGCAGTCCCTTTGTACAAAAGTCCACTATCTCTTGTGACGTTTGCCATGCATTTAGCTTACAAAATAATGTGATGGTATTGGAGTGTTGGGCAACCCTGCACGGAGCTGGGGAATCGGGGATTTGTGCAGAGAACAAAAACAAAACTAAACTAAACACCCACAGAAGAGGGCGCCTCTGGCAAACAGTGCAAAACACATTTATTTTGAGGACAGATGTTGTTAGTCAGCTAGTGATATATTGAAGGGGTGGGGGGCTGATGACGTAAGTGCCTGCGAGGTGTATGCCGAGGCACTACGGCTCTGAGCTTAGTTGGTAACGGGACAATTTATGATTCTAAAAAAACAAGAATTTGTAGCGCCCTATCATGCCAAGCCGGCCCTCGAAGCAGTCTCTGGAGCAGTGGTTGCAAAGGCAGATACAAATTTGGACATGTCCCTGCTTGATAGCAGCAGCTTCCTTTAATTAGCGTTGTGAAGCCAAGGACTGCCTAAACAAGCTGTCACCATTGCGCGAATTAAAAAAAAAGGGCTTTTGACTTTATGAAGGAGACAGGATAACACCGTAAGCAAACGATCGAGTCCGGGTGGGCCGGCCGAGGAGACAGGGAGGTAACAAAAAAGCCTTGTTTTCAATCGGGGGCCAGCCTTCAGCATAAAAGATGACGCCAGCCAATGGGAATGATGGGATGGGCTTCAAGTCTCCTTCTGAAATCTTGACGATCACAATAAGCCTTGCAGAGCGAGGAGCGCATGCGCGCTCTAGCACTAGGTCTGCGAGACCTAAAAGAACAGGCGGAATGCTGTGGAAGTATTGCTTATGTACTCCCAGTGGAAGAGGCAGGGTTAGAGTCCCCAGCATTCCTCTGCTCTTTTTTCTGTCGGGAGATGGTTATCTCCACTTTGTTATGAATGGGATGAGGATGGGAGGGACCTGGGGGTTAATGATCCGGTTTGAAGAGAGCCAGGTCCACTTCTATGGAATGCTCATCAAGTAAAACAGAGAGCCTTAAAGAGAGTGCTCTTTGGAAGATGAATGCAGTGGATTTTGACCAAGTTATCCTAAATATATGAGTGCCAATTAAGGTCTAAAAACAGGTGAGCACCCGCTGTGGGCTGAGGCTGAGATGTAGAAGGGCTCAAGTGCCAGGAACAGCTGCAATTAAGAGACGAAAAAATGACGGTGTGGTTCACACTGTTAAGAGAACAGAGGAAGCACAAGGAAAATGTTGCTAAAGATTTTTTACAGAAGGAAATTAGTTGAGGCAAACTTACTCCCTTGATGGATTAGGGACAACTGATTGTTAAAGATGAAACCTACTATACTAACTTTAGTAGCTTCATGTGTTCTACAATGTTCTGTAATAAATCCAAACTACTCCAGAAAAATAAATGCCTGTGGATTTTGGGTTAGAACATTTGCCTATATTTTGAATAAGAAACTTACCATTTGAATTTAAGAATACAATCAAGCAATATAAAGCTCATAGTACAAAGCTCTTGTTGTCATGGGTAAGATTATGTTTGCCCACCTGAATGGAATTCCATTGACTTTTAAGAGAAGGGGGCATACCGACCTTGAAATATTTCAAAGGCTCACAAGAAATTGCACCTTCGCCCGCAGCCTTAACTGTCCTGAAGAGTTAGGATTGCTTAGTTAAGAATCTTTGATTAGCTAAGTATATTTAGCCAATGCTAAAAGTTGTAAATATGAGCCTACCCCCTCAAGCAGAATTTGGACCTTTATGAGAATAGTACTCAGCAAAGTCATAGAAAATGTCATTTGATTGCAAAGCTTCTAGTCCTTTACTATTACAGACACAATGTATTTATTGATATGCAGTTTGGACCGTCGGTTAAAATGGACAACACATTTATAATAAAGCGGACATTTCAAAGTAGTTGTTGTGTGAATGTGCCTGCTGCTGGTGAGAAAAGAAAGTGAACTCAGATTCTGTGGGATGCTCTCAGCTCCACGAATCCTGAATGTGTGAATATGTCACGGTGCACTTGAGAGTCATTGAGGATACTGCTAATACCTGCTTGTATTTGAGCTCCGCTTCCCCGTTGTCTCTGACAATATGTTGAAAATTGCTGCACCAGAAAATGGGGTTACGGATGGTAGATTCATTTTAAGACCCACCCAGAGATTTCCATTATCCCATGTGTGGACCTCAATAGAAGACAATGGAAAAGTTTGTCTCAGATACGTAATGGACCATGTCATTGCTTGGGTGATTACAAGTCTGAGATGTTTAAGATAGACCAGGAGTGCTACAATCCAGATGAATTTCTGGTGCATGGAGGTACGTTCAGCATGAGGATCTCACACTACTGCAAATGGCTATCGAGATACCATATCTATTCCAACCATTGGCCGCAGTATTCAATACCCCATGTGTCTCACCTGGCATGGCCAGCTACAGCGGCAATGCCAGAGAGAGCAGAAGCCAGGACGCAGAGGAAAGACCAATACCAGCAACCACTGCTAAGCCAACTGTCTAGGTGTTTGTAAAGTTGTTGTGCAACAATAATATGGGGGCTGATTAACAGAGGGCCCCAGCACTCATGGCGGGGGCCCTGCACTTGTGGCGGGAAACCCGCACTCATTGTGGGAAGTCCACAATGTGTAACTGCAGTGTGGATGTCCCCCCACAAGTGATGATTCCCCCCCACCACGACTGTGGAGCCTCCGCCATGAGTTTAGTGGCCCTTTGTGAATTAGCCCCATGGTGTGCAATTTGAAAATGCGAACAGTCAAGTGTAAGGAATGGCATAACTGAGGGGAAATGAGGAAAGACCTAAGCGAGTGTATAGTAAACAAGTGTATAGAAAGAGATATCATTTGTGGAATAATTTCGTGGATGGAGAATGTGTGTGGATTGTGAGAATGAATGGTCCGTTTGAGTTTATGAACCAGTTGAAGGCCACCTTGTGTGTTCTGGGAAAGGCAGTTGCTACTATCTAGCCCAATCTTCAATCACTCATTATGCAAACCATGCATGCATGCTCAGACCCACAGCCCTGGATAAGGGCCTGGAGCCTGTCAAACCTACTGCCAGAGCATCCTTCCTCCTCAAAGGTATCTGAGAAATGCTTTGTGACAGGGCTGGGGCTGTAGACCCTTCAATCCGTATAACCTCTGCTGACCCTGGGGGGCTCATTACAGGGGCTTTCGGGGGAGAGAGGAGAGCATGGCATTCTCGTTAGTCTGAAGCAGGGCCATTAAAACGGACTAACAGCCTTGTACAGAAAAAAGATAACAATCTATGCTATAATATATATTGCCATGAACTATTTATCCTCATTAGTCCTGTAGGCAGAAGCAGGGCCATTAAAACGGACTGGCCTAACTCAGCACTGTACGGAAAAAAGACACAGATCTATGCTTTAAAATATATTACTAGAAGCTATTTACCCTAAGGTTCTAGAAATCAAATGTAAATCACTCTGTGCCTCGTGCGAAGGGGCTTTGCAGACAATTCCAAACAGGGACCTGATCCGCATCCAGCACTGTTCCCTCTCTCCAGCTAAGTCCCTCCTGCTTCCCATGTGTCTCTCTTCTCGGTGCTCCTGCGGGTTTCTTTCGCTGTAGTTTCTCATCTCGGATCTGTTTCTCTCTTCTTTAGCCTGCATCTCTGTTACAATCACCTCCTGGTCTAACTTCAGTTCTGAAAGAGAGGGGAAGCCGCTGCATCATTAAAACGTTAAGGAAGATATTATATTATTGAGCTATTCTGGGCTAAAGTCCAGGGTTCATCAGCACTAGGCATTATGCTGGATTGCAGAAGACGCTGTCGCTCAAGGCCAGGCAGATTCCCTTTTATGATACAGGTTGTCCAAAGTAACTACACTCGTGTAGGAGATGTCTGTTTTTGTTTAACTTCCTCATCAAGAGCTCTTGTGTCTGTCAGTGTGAGCGAGGAACGGCCCGTGTGAAGGCCCTTGAATGTAACCGGTAATGCGCCTCTCTGCCGGGCCCGGAAACACTGCCGAGAAGCACAAAGTATAAAATTCGCAGCACCGCTGAATGTGACTCTGCAAACATTAATCGTTATTCCACTTGGAGAAATCACGTGACGATTTCCAATGTCTGAATCACATTAAGCATTCCACCCCCCACTTTGTGTGCGTCCAGGTGGGAAGTGCATGCACAGATGCGAGCCAGCTATGCAGAAGCCAGCCTGGGGTTGCTTGTACTTTCCTTCAGATGAGATGTGGGTGCGAGCAGGTCTGCCAGAGCCGCCTCTTTTGGGTTTGGGCCTTAAATGGAAGTTCCAGCACCATCAGGGGTATGGTATGGTGTTATGTATGTCAGATATCTGAAGTGAGGTAGTGTTACGGTAAACTCTGCCATAACAAGCAGCAAAAACAGCAATCGCGTGTGGAATTTGGAAAGGGTCTCAAATGGGGGTCAGTATGTCCCTCTGAGCCAGTGCTACACGGCCATGAGTTTCAAAGTGCTGTGCCATCGGGAAGCCGCGTCAGTCCCAGCCATCACGCTGGAACATCTATGACTGAATGCCAGCTTAGGGTTGCCGCTGCGGGTACAATAGGATTCATTTCCCATTAATCAACTCACTTCCCCTTCTCCCATCCTTTTTCGGCACCAGACGATGCGGTGACAGCATATGTAAGCACGCAGCGGTTCTTATTGCATGAGGTGTAAGAGGGCAGGTGTAGGGCTGGCAGGGGCCGTGCCCTAGCGGTTTTGATGCACAGAATTTAGAGCCAAGACTGCACAAAAACCCAATAAAAAGCTTCTTTTGTCTCCTTCACTTTTTTTGGCGCCATCTACCATTATCTGCCCAGTTTAAGAGTGCAAATCCTAGTTGAGTATGCACGACTCCCACCCTCCGCCCACCCCCCCCAGCACCCATCTCGGCAGGGACACGATCACTGAGACAATGTGATGGCTTTCTTTAGCAGGACAGTGAAGAGATGCAGAATCTTAAAGTGGGCGCTAAAACCCTGCTTACGAAACCTATTAAGAATCTGCCAATGTCTGAATTTGGTAAAAATCGCCCTTTTTGTGCCTACTTGAAAACGCCACATTTATTCCGTATTACAAAGGTAGCCATCACCAAAATCCCCTCTACCTCCCTGCTTAAAATGGTGGAGGGGGCGTGATTTCTACGCTCAGCTCTACCAGGCCCAACTAGCTAAGAGAGCTCTGTTTTACCCCCAGGATCGCTGTTCATTTCTACTTTAAAGCAAACACCCTCCTGCTCATGGAGGTCGAGATGTCTTATTAGCTGAGTGTTGCACATCAGATCACCTGCTGTTTCACTGCTGTAGCCAGGAGCCCACCCTTTGGTGCTTGGCATTTGGTGCGCCTAACAGTACTGTACCAGTGCTGTCACCCAATCATATATCCAAGTTTGCTTATGTGTGGCATTTCGGTATTTTCAGCCCACTTAAAAGTGAAGAAGTTTTAGTGCTTTGTGTGTGACACTCTCAGTGACTATCACACGAAATAAAAAAGCATTTGCAATGCAATAGGTCTCGCATTTACGCAAGTTTAAACTATTGGCATTGTAAATGACAATGCCTTTTATTTATGTTTTAAAAACGAAAACAAAAATAAAAGACATTGTTATTTGCAATGTCAATAGCTCAAACTCGCACAAATGCGAGACCTATTGCATTGCAAATGCTTGTCTATTCAGGGGAACAAGATCAGTTGGCACTGTTCATGAGTGACACCGTGTACCTGCACATGTTGATACTGTAGTTTAGATGCTTCTAGACCAAGCATGGGAAAATGGGCTCTGTAAGAACAGTAATTATTAAGTAACTTTTAAAAATCTACTCTGGAATTTTACTCGACTCCCGGTTTTAGGTGACGGGTTAGAAATCAATTAAAAAAATTAAGACGGGATTACGGCTGCTTTTATTTGCTTCATTTGTTATACTCTTTACTAAAAGCAAATGATTCCCAGAACGACTCTCGGGTTTGCCTGCTTCATACAATCTCTAGTCCCAGGCTTCTTAGTGAAATAATGATACTAGCTGTATACTAATTTTGATGCATCACAATTTCCAGTGGTAAAAACGAACATAGGGTGCTTAAAGCATGTGGCAATGTCACACAGCGCTAATATGCATTAAAGGTCTCTCTCTGGCGGCACCTTCTAGCAACATGAATAGGCTGTGCTGAGCGGGCGTTGTCGAAGCATGGGAAGTAGAAAGTCAGGATACTTTCCTCATCATGCGTGTCCCCAAAAGTGACAGGTCTGTGTGTCACCAAAAGTGACAGTTGGTGCACAAAAAGTTTGAGTACATGATGAATGTGTGGCAGGAAATGAGCTGTGGGGTGTGGCACATTGTTTGTGGCAGAATGTGAGCAGGGGTTGAAGGCATTGTTAGGCTAGCAGGGTCATGTAAGGAAAATAATTGTGTTCCTATGGGTGTGGGCCGTTTATGGTCAGTCCTGACTCTGTTATTGTAATCAACTAGTCAGCCTTGACACCAGCACGTATGCGTGGGTAAGAAGCCATGAGTTTCTTGAGGGTTCATTTACCACGTACGAATAGGAACTGAATGGGGTCATTCGATACAAGGTTTCCACCGTTTTTATTAACACACGTGTACCGTAACGATCATTTTTTTGCCCGTTTTGGGTCCCTGAACGTGTATGTATTCCCTCCGTTCGGGACACTCCAGCGGTACGATCTACTTTCGTGTTATGCACACACCACAGTCAGCGTCTTGGGTTTTGTGCCCTGCATAAGGTTTTTGACGCGCATGCGCTCCTGCCATTGATGACAGGTTAGCGATAGCATTCGATTTTCAATTATGTTGCAGCGTGTTGATTGAGGTGACGCTGGCGTCTCCTTGGGCTCTCGAATACGCATGCGCCCTGTGGAGTTGCCGGCCTCCTACACTCTATCTGGCTGGTCCGCGCAGCGCGCATGTTTTGGAGACGCGTGCCCTGAACTTGGCACATGCTCCGTATGCCTGATGGTCGCGCTGGTACTATGAACTCACCCGCACTTGATTCTAATTGATTCTTTTAACGCAATTAAGGCGGGTATTTAAGGACCCCTTTCCTTCCTGCCGCCACCTCCCAGACAGCTCGTAGGCTGGTCTGAAGTACCGACGGACAGGTAAGGAAAGGGGCTTTCGTGCTTTGGCTAATGGTCCATTATTGTTTGATAAAGAGTGTTCTGTGTGAGTTTAAAAGTTAGCTGATTACACCTCTCGTGCTGAACTCTGCTTAAAACTCCAGGTTCATCTTTATTTAAGCAAAAAGTTATTTTGGAGTGTCTGTTTGGTGTCAACAGAAACATAGTTGACAACTACTTACTCCAAACCTTGCACAAGATATAAGATATATGTCCTTTTTTGAACCCTATTACACTTAAATATGACGTAATCTTAAGGAACATCTTTTGGCTTACCTGTAGTAGTGTGTCCATGGGGTTTTTTCTAGGTCTTTGACGTTTGAGTTCTTTTAGGTTTATAAGATTGTTTAAAGGTATGTGTGAAGAGTCTGGACAGATAAGTATCCATCTGCAACTTGTCTGTTTGCCCTCACATTTAAACAGAGCGGTGCCTCCATCTCCGAGCGGTCAGCCGGGTGAGGTGAGGCGTTTCTCCCACAAAAGGCTGGGTGAGTTCATAACAGTTTTTAATGTAATTCTGTGTATATGCAACCATCATTGTGGTGTTGGTAGAGAATAGCAATGCATAATGGGCATTGTTGAACAGCGGCCTTGTTTGTTGTGATTTATGTGTAAGATGTCTTTTCTGACGGTTGATTCTCCGGATTCTCTCTAGGAAAGAAGACATAGTTCTTACGTCCAAGCACGAGATTGCTTGTCCGGTAGGGTGGCTATCGCCACAAATTTACCTGACGATTGCACCTTCACTGTTTAATTTTGTTGTTCACAACTCACAATTAATGTGTTTTCCCTGCAGTAGCTTTTATTTTTCCACCGTATTTTGGTCCTGAAGAAAGCCGGGTCATTTGACCACATCGGCTGAAACATGTCGACCCTATAAAACTGAGCCAGGAAATTCCTAATAAACCCCTAAACCCCTAAAACCTGCTATAATTATGCCTGATAGGTTTAGGAACTCAGAGTCTGAAAATGCTCAACCCTCAGGACCCCCTTATAACGGCAGCAGTGGGTGTCTCAAGGCATTGACAGGGCTGGTAGACAAACTTGATAGACCCTCAGAAGCAGCGCACAAGGGTCCTTCTAACACGTACAATGGGGATTTGTATACGGATGTTAGACATTCACCCACTTACAACCTCGACAATTCCTTAGCTGATAAGGCCCTCGATTATTTCGACAGCCATTTACACTCCCCGGCCATTATGTCACCTATCACCCCTCTGGGAGCGTACGACCCAACCGCGTCCAGTGTATACCACACATCACCGCCAGCAATATACTGCGATAATAGTACAGGGTGGGACAACTGGTCAAATCAGGGTTTGGAGGGCGTATTTAGTGAGGACCCTTCCACGGCCACCCCTGGGTGTTCGCACTGGGACCCTGTTTCTATGATCCCACCTGTCCCTCAGTTACAGAATTGTGTTGTGGCGGACGAGGCGAAAGAAGGTCCAGGGGTGTTACAGGCAGTTGTACAACCAAGCAATGTATTCATCCCTAAAACTCCGCAATATGATTCTGTAAACCCAAAAGAGGTACTAGGAGCCCATGTGAAAGATATACAGCTGCCGGTCAGAAAGCTAAAACGCCAGGCAAACACCGCCACTTTAAAACTGGGGCTGGGCGATAGCGACGACGGGGCCGGGCTGGAGGCGCAGTGGAAGATAGTACAAATGGTTGCCCAGTGTAAAAGGGTGATCCTCCAAATGTGTCAAGCAAAAATGGCCGACATATGGAGTATCCCTGCGTGACTAGGCCTACGCCGTCCCCTAAAGAACCAACATGCCCAGGGTATTAATAAAAGTACGCGCAAATCTAAATATAGCAGTAAGGTCCACACGGTACTGACAAAGTCTTCGCGCTTCTTACGCTTGCTCAAGCGTAAAAAGTACATGGAACCCCTCAAACAAAGTCATACAATTTCACAAACAGCGCCTGAATCTCCTACGCCAGTACCATGCACCCAACATTACATAAGTTCTGGAGGGTGCAATTGAAGGGATCGAGGGGTAGAGCGCCAACACGCCAACACCAGGAACACCCAGAAAGGTCGAGGGCTGGGTCTGTAGCAGAGGCCTCTATGAGCACGGCGACCACAGGCCCAAACCATACTGTTCAGATAGGATGGGGTAGGCTACATACAAAAGTATGGTCCCGTAAAAAACAAAAGTGGGCTAATAGCGCTAAGCAGCGCCAGCTTTTATTAAGTAAACTAAAGAAAGCCATAATATGCGCTGCATGGTGGCTTAAAACGCCCCCAGAGCCCGGCGATTTTTTTTATGGCTATTTCTGCTGACCCCCCAAAGTATGCTTTTTATAGTTGTCCTGGCATGCTAATTAGGTCACCACCGTTTATGGAGGTAGGGTTTAGAACCAGGTAGTGGGGTCCCTTGGTGGGAACATTTTCTGCCTGGTGTACAGCTTATGCTAGATGCCACTTTAACATTTGACCTCTGTTAATTAAACCTACGTGCCTGGTGCTGGGTGCTTAGGAATCAATCTCCTGGGAAGGATGACTCCGGCTGAAGTTTGGGGCCATGACGGATGACCATGGTACATTTTCTAACCAGGGCTTTGTTTGTTAGAAACACCCATTAGCATTTTGATAGCTTCTTGTTAAACCTACGGCCTGTCTTGGGAAGAGCTGCGTAATCAGCTGTGCTTGGGACTAATTTTCCTGGGAAGATTGTCTCCGTCTGAAGTTTAGGGGCATGCCAGATGCCCAGGGTACATTTTCTAATCATGGCCTTGTTTTTAGATACCCCCATTAGCATTTTGACAGCTTCCTGTTAAACCTCTGGCATGTCTTGGGAAGAGCTGCGTAATCAGCTGTACTTGGTACTCATTCTCCTGGGAAGCTTGGGACTGGCTGATTAGTTTTTTTTTCCTCTTCTCAGCTTTGCTCTGCACACATTTTAAACATGCCTCAGGCATCTCCCTCTTACATGAAGGCACTTTTTGCCCTGCTAGCCTAACACAGCCTTCAACACTGTCTCACGCTCTAACACACAGCTCCGCTCCGGTTATGGCTGGCACACATACATCATGTTCCGAAACATTTTCCGCACAAGCTGTCACTTTTAAGGACAGAAACACCCTGGCACTTTTAAGGACATGCGTTTCATGAACATCACACTGACACCCTTGGGGGTCGGGGGGATTTGAGGACGGCCTGCACAGTGCTTTAAATGGGGAAAAATTAGTGCAGGTACTCATCAAATTGAGCTAGGGGCGGGGAAAGGGGCGGAGCTGAGGGCGGGGCATAATTATATAAAGACGCTACTGCCATCTGTCAAGTAATCATTTTGCCCTCAAAATACACTTATCAATAGTTTTAAATTACCTCTGCACATGTGGGCATGGCATATGTAGACAATTAATAACCTGTCTCCTACTATGCCCCTTTCAACTGTGTAAGCCGCCCATTGCATTTAAAGGGACATATTAAGTTACAGCAGTTTCAGCACACACCAAACCACATGATAAATGTAGGAACATAAAGTGGTTAACTCCTCACAGAAAATTAAATAAAAGCCAAGCAATGTGGTATGCTTTAGTTTCTGCGTATCTTAAAAATATTTGCAGCTTCAGTTCAGCTTTCATACATTCTCTTGTCCATGAACACACGCTCGCACACAGGCACAAGAACAAGCAGACATGCACACACAAAACATTCCTCACATTTTCTTTAAAATACCTTCACATAATGTCCCGATGCTCTCTATGTCGCTTCCGCACTCACACACAATAGCAGATATTCACTGGCACAAAAGGCTCACAAAAGAATTAAAAACGTTGTTTGCAATTCCTACCTCCCATGGCTTTCTTCTTTCAGACTCTCAGCCAGTTGTCTGGACTTTCAGTGTCTGCGCAATTTGACAGCTGTGATTTACAGTGCAGGGTCTGATCGGACCCTGTCACTCACAGCGTGATACTGAGTTTGCTCCCCTGCCACACTACCAAAATGTAATGAGCCGCCTCTGAATGATTCAGCAGCGCCTCGCCCCAGGGCTATGGTGGCACTTTGTCTGAGAGTGGCGTTCAGACAGCCTCATCCTCAGCAGCACAAGTACCACTGATTCTACCAGTCATGAGTACCGGTACGCTCCTTGGCAATGAAAAAGTGCCGGTACTCAGAAGGTTAAAAATAAAAAGTGCCGGTACTCCGTACCGGTGAGTACCGGCCCATTTAAAGCACTGGGCCTGCACATTCACAGCTCAGCATGCCTAAACAACATCTGCCACAGCCCTGCCGTCACAGTTTTAAAAAAATCCCATGAAGACACTTTTGCGCACACCCCTAGGAACACAATTATTTTCCTTACACAACCCTGCTAACCTAACAACGCCTTCAACCCCTGCTCATACTCTCCCACAAACCATGTGCCACACCCCACAGCTCACCTCCTGTTAGGGCAGCCACACATTCATCATGTCCCCAAACTTTTTTAAAAAAAAAATATTTTTATTGTCAACTCAAAAGTAAAACAATAAGCAAAAAAAAGAGGAAAATAAAAAGAGATCATAATAGTCAATACTTATACATACTTATACATTCCATACAAGCAATCGATTATAAAGTTCAAATTAAATTATTCACTCACAAAGAGAAGTAAATAAATAACAGAACAATATACATTTCATATGTCGTAAACTACTTTTTAGAACAATGATCCCCAGATTCTATTAAATTTACGCAGACAGTGAGTACCCTTTGATTTTGGTAATGCTTCCTCCATATCGTGTTTTTGTCTAACTAATGTCCACCAGCTCATTACTGTGGGAGATTTTGGTGAGATCCAGACCCGAGCTATTGTCAGTATTGCACAAACAAGCAAGATAGTTAAAAGATCTTCAGTATCGGGTCTCGAGTTTCTTTTTCCCATCATTATTTGCGTAATCGTTGAAGGTGTTTCAATACCTAGTTTTTTAAATAAAATTTGATCTACCTGCTGCCAGAATATAGAAAGTTCTGTACATGTGACGAACATGTGTTTTATGTCCGCCGCATTCAGACCACGCCTAGGGCATTTTGTCCGGTCGTTAGCCTGATTATTAGGTGACCATTTTGCTATCCGATCCGGGGTATAATATAATAAACATATTGTATGAAACTGTTGGCGAAGAGAGTAATATGTTTTTATTTAAAACTAATGACCCGAACTACTACAAAAGGGTTACATTCAAGACCGCCTAGGATATTATAACCATATGGCGTGCTATCTCACTTAAATATGATGTTTCGTTGTTTCATGGTAAATTTCCCCTTTGGTATAACCCAGGGCTGCCAGCGATATTTCATGATTCTTTAGGTAAACGCTGGATTAGCCATGGGTTAACATGTTTAGGTGACCCGTACGATTATAGCGGTTTTATTACTTTTGGGAAAATGCAGATTTTGTATAAACTAGCAGATGACATGCAGTTCAAATACATGCACTTAAGTCTGATAAACATATCTGACTCGGATATACGGGATTGCTTAGATGCTACTAATGAAAAATCTCTGGTTAGTAGAGCATACAAAAGTCTTTGCATTCACAGACTGGATGACTGTCAGAGAATAGCTGAACGCTGGACTGGAGTTGTGGGTACACCAGTCTTGGCTAAAACAATTTCGCACGCACTCAGTACAATAGTTAGAGTAGTACACTCTTCCAACCTGCGAATGCAACAGTTTCGTACAATATGTTTATTACATGTCCCCAAAAGTTTTGTGCACTAACTGTCACTTTTGGTGACATACAGACCTGTCACTTTTGGGGATACGCATGATGAGGAAAGGTATCCTGACTTTCTACTATGGGAAAATGGGCTCTGTAAGAACAGTAGTTATTAAGGAACTCTTAAAAAGCTTCTCTGGAATTTTACTCGACTCCCGGTTTTAGGTGACGGGTTACAAATCAATAAAAAAAATAAAGACGGGGTTACAGCTGGTTTTATTTGCTTCATTTGTTATACTCTTTACTAAAAGCAAACGTTTCCCAGAAAGACTCTTGGGTTTGCACTGTCCTACTAAAAGAAATTCTGCTCTGTCAGATGGGAGCCCTGCTGTTTTATTAAACATAAAGGTGATCTCTTAAAATGCTGACACTGTCCTACTAAAAATGAACCTGATCTTAGAGTGCTTCAATGTCCTACTAAAATAAACTCTGCTCTGTCAGAGGGCCTGCACTGTCCTACTAAAATGAGACTGATTGTAGAGTCCTGACACTGTCCTAAAAAAAGAAACTCTGCTCTGCCAGAGGGCTGGCACCGTCCTGCTGATAGTGTTCAGTGTAGCAGCCGTGGGTGTGCTTCGCAGAAGACTCCCTTTTGACCCAGGTCCAGGGAATGCCCTGCCCTGCAATTGTCCTTTTCTATACATACACTATGAAGGGGAGGGGCCAGGTGGTGACACATGTGACTTCAGTTTTCAACACACTTCCCTAGCTCCTAGTATTTCCCGTACTGGGAAGCTGGGAGGCTCCCGTGCTCTGAGCCAGAGCTTGTGACAAGCCTTCCTCGGAGCACCAGCTGTTCTGAGCAGACCACCAGCAGCAGCCTCGTCTGAACACGGGAGGCCTAGTACACTCACCAAGGAATGTGCACAATTGCCAGCAGCGTCCAAGGAATCACCAGTGACTTGGGTCATAAACGCATTATCATCACAAACTAGCTTGTGCAATCATCGACAGCTTACCGTCGACCAGCAGCATACGTGTTACATCCCACTGACTTTATTTATAAGACCTTCAGCTTCATGAAGATCACCGGTAAATGTGTGGGCCACCATCAGCTTTTTGGGGCAGCAGGTGAATTTGTGCAATCACAAGCAGCTTCCTGCGGAATACTGGCATGTTTGTGTGACAATTCCTGTCCAACGTCACTTCATCTGATCGATTTTCATCAGAGCTCTGCGCATCACAAGCAGCTTCAGCCCAACCCTGGTGAATGTTCGTGACCATGGCAGCTAGCTCCCAGAGGCTTCTTACAGCTCACCAGTGCACACGCACAGGGCGACTCGTTGAGGCATGGAAATACCCCCGCCATTCAGATACTTTAATGTATTCACACTCGCGCCACAGACCTGCATTCGAAGATGCACCAGGCACAGGTGCACACCGCAAAGTCTTGTATGTGAAAGCACCACAGAACCGATCAATCGCGCCCACCAGTCACGCACGTGAACTCATATTCGACGGGCACATGGTGTGCAGTACACCACACAGAAACTAGCACACATTCTTAATGCACAACGAGGCAGCATTTAAGTGCTCACCTTATTTCCTCGCGTGCACCTTGACACCCATGGCGTGAAAAACACGCCGTACAAATGTCTGCATGACAAGCAATAATCTGTGCATTCAGTCTCACAAACGTTTATATGGGCTTAGCACACCCTAGCAAATGGAGTCTGTCTCAGAACCGCGTCATTTGAGCATTGGTTTAATTGCACGAATCCTGTAGCATCCTTTCGATTGAATATTTTGCAAATTGATCTGTACACATTTCTTGCATGCTTGCTGCGTATAGATTTTCTGTGTAGCATGTTTTACACGTATCTGTGAATAGGGTTTCTTGCATGTGTTGTTCAGAATTCCCCGCATACTTGCAGTGCATTCGTTTTATTGCATGCAACCTCGTTTACATTTTCTTGCTCCTTCGCATGTGTAGATCTTTCGTGCACGAGTCACCCCAACCCCTGAACTACAACGACCTTTCTGAGTCGATATTTGGTGGTAGAAACCTCTGTTTAGGCCATACACGCTTCAGGAAAACATTTACTGCCCACTCACACCGACGCACTGGCCCTTGCACACTCTGACTCGTTCTGGTGACCTCCCCGTGCACTCGGCGGGGACTGGTCTAGCTCGTATTAGCAAAGAACCTCATCCATGCTCGCTCTTGCACAAACATTTTATCACTTTAATGCGTGTCTATCGCCTTACTGCTCATGCCTGCACAAATGCTTCTGCAATTTCACTCATGAAGGAACCCTCTCGCACGTCCACTGGTGTTGACCCTGTACACTGTTACTTTTGCATGGTAATTGTTGCACCTACACACTCAAAACCCGTCTAACACAAACCCTCTGCATTCACTTTGCGCGGACCTTCAGGCACGGTCACTCACGTACTGACCCATTTGCACGCTTAGTGTGTAGCGATTATATTTGCGGAGGAATTCTTTCTGGGTTTCTCTTGCCCGTTTATTCGTGCACAGACATTTTTCAGCCATTTTTGTAGAGTTCCAGGTGCACATTCACTTGCACACAGACCCTTTTGCACTCTCACTCGTAGTACACAGATCCTTGTGCACAGTCCTTCCCAGGGTTTCTCTGGCAGGCTAACTTTTCTCAGATGTACTTAGGTAGACCCTTACTCACACTCATTCTTGCAGAGTTGCACTAGCACTCTCTCACAGATGCGCGACAGATCCACGCATGCACAGAGCTCTTGTGAACACTCGCACGTGCGGCCTTTGTGAGCGCTCACTGAAGATGTCCTTTGACGGGTGGAAGTTCAAAGAGCTGGGCGAGGAGGCCTCTACATGTGATGACGACTTGGACTCAGTGAAGGCCCTGACGGCGAAGCTGAAGCTGCAGACATGCCGGCCCTCCTACCTGGAGTGGAAGGCCCAGGTGCAGCACCAGCCCTGGAGGGCCCTCAAGAGGACGCCGGCATTCAAGGCCGTGGCCCAAGGGCGCGTCGAGGAGGCCACGAGCCTGCCCTGGAGCGGCCCAAGGAAGGCGTCGGTGCACGAGTAAGGTGGCGCCCGTCAGCCGCCCAGAGGCCCCAAGAGGGCGCCGGTGCACGAGCTGGTGGAAAGAGTGCCTGTGGGGAAGGCAGCGACCCCACCGCGCACCCGCCGAGCACCCACAGAGGCTGAGGACGTGCCACTGAGGAACACCCAGGGCTTCGCCACCCTGGGCCAGGTGCTGGAGCGGCTCAGGCAAGAGCTGGTGAGTTCTGTGCACCCCAGATATCATAGGGTCTGGAGCAAATATTACGTGTGCTGCATATTAGACTTTTGTCTGTTTTGTGTATCTAGATGCATGCATTTGCGGAATATATATAGATGTCACCCAGCGCTAATATGCATTAATGGTCTGTCTCTGGTGGCACCTTCTAGCAACATGAATAGGCTGTGCTGATCGTGGGTTGTGCTGAGCACGAAAGCCGTACACGTGCACATGGCCTGTCCTGTCTGATGCGTGCATATGTCCTGTCCCCCTTCGACCAAGAAACCGACAACAATAGATCTCGCCAAGGCGTGCAGCGCATGCGCTGCGTCGCTAGGCGAGACCTAAAAAGCAATGAAGCCCCTATAATACGGATATCTATGTTAATAAATTAGCCCATTTTGATCATAGTAATAACTAGACCTGGGCACATTTTTGATAAAGCAGAGTAATTTCGGTCATTTCGTGTTACTTTTGTGACTCGAAATTGCAGAAAATTATATAATTATGCCCGCTGGCGAAATGTAGAGTAATTGGGGCACAAATGCCTACTGCAAGAGCACAGGAACAGAGTGGGAGCGGCTGGTGGCTGCCACGGTCTGTGTTTAGCGCTATTTTCTTAGCGTAAAATACATCTTCGGTTCCATTTTGGACGCAGAGGTGCACTTTTGAGCTGAGAAAATAGAGCTAAATCCAGGGTTACTCTCCTTGCGTAATTCAATGTAATCTCCTGTAATTTTGCATAATTACACTACAGCAAACTACATGAGTTAAGCCCACCCCCTAGTAATTAACTTCCCAAGAAGGAGGTCATCTTGCTGGCGATATGAGGGTTAGATTTGAATCCGGAAGATCTGGTTTACACAACCATGGAGGACGGCCAGACAGAGACTCCTTAGCGTTGCACAGTATAGGCATGCTTCCAGTGGGCACCTGGTGTAGAGTTCACACCCTGATCACACTGCTGAGCTGGAAACCCATGGACTGATATGGTTTTCAGCTCAGGCGTGGAAGCTTTGCAATGTCATAATCCATTGCATGTTTTTATGTTCTCCCTAGGAAGGATATGGGGCACGGCAGTCGATGCCTTTATTTGCGCACTTGCTATGCGTGGATGTGGCCTTAGGTAGCTCATGGAAAGCACTGGCACTTGGAATACTGGGCTACATGAGCAAGAGTCACCCAGGCAAGGATTTGTGATACATTGGACAAGTGTTATTGAGGGAATGAATAGTTTTTAAACATGATGTGCAACATGGTATATGTTTAGGGTGACCAGAATTTTAAAGCCAAAAACCGGGACATTTCTCGAAAATAGAAGAAAGACTACAATTTTACTTCAACCCAGCGCACAGAATGACAGTGCTCCTTAGCAGAGAATTACAGAATAGGCAGTAAGAGCATACATACAATGCAAGTTTTAAACCCAGTAGCTTGCCTGTTAGTTAAATTGCTTTCTTATAACAGCTGCTAACTATCCCTGCTTTGCAAAACATAAAAAGTTACCTCCCACCGTTTTCAGCCTACTCTCTCTAAAAACCAGGATATGTGCTTAATTTCCCGTAATCTGCCGGGACAGCTGGCGAAAAACCGTGACTGTCCGGGCAAATCTGGGACGCCTGGTCACCCTATATATGTTATGATTACAGTTCAGTTCATGCAAGTAAATATCCATGGCAGTTTCGCAAAATGCAGACTGTGGAGCTTGGATGCTCTCAAAGGACATAGAGTGTAAGAGCCTCAGCTGCTCTGATACAACAGCTCTCACAGGGTACAGCACCAGTGAGTGGGACTCAGACATTCTCACAGGGCACATCTTTGTAGGACCTCACAGGACCCAGCTTCTGTGGGATCTGGGCATCTGGCTGTTCTCACTGGACGCAGAGTCTAAGAGCCCCAGCTACACTAACAGGAGAGCTCGCATAGGATACAGCATCACTGGGACTCAGACTTTCTTACAGGACTCAGGTTCTGTGGGATCTGGTCGCTCTCACAGGACGCAGAGTCTAAGAGCCCCAGCTACACTAACAGGAGAGCTCGCATAGGATACAGCATCACTGGGACTCAGACTTTCTCACCGGACAGAGCATCTGTGGGATTTGGCAGCTCTCACAAGACACCATTTTTAAAGGGTTTGAATGCTTTCAAATGCCACTTCACAAGAGTTGGAATAGTTCTTAAATTCAGGCTCTTCCCTATGGTGACAGGATGCAGTGGGCTCATCCCAGAAAGAGCTCTCCTAAGGTTCAATCATTGTGGGGCAGAACCTAGGAATTAGGAAATGCAGCTGGCAGCTAATCAGCGACAGACATTGGTTTGCGTTGTATCCTAACCAAATGTCTGTTCTGGCCTCTTATTGCTCAGTGCTCCCTGCCAGCGGCGTACGGGCAGGTAGGCACGGGGGCGGGGAGTGACAGACGACGGAATAGGTAAAATAAATAAATAAAACTACTTACCATGCGCTCGCCGTAGATTTGAGTAGGTTGGAGTGGAGTTTGGTACAGTGGAGTGACAGCGTAGAGTGGAGTGCAATGGAGTGGCGTACAGTGAAATAATGTTGTGTTCAGCTTTACAGGCAACTCTATTAGGGGGAAGGTTACAGGCAAGTGCCTCTGAGGCCTGAGCGCTGCTTGTCCCATAATGTGCAACACATCAGAATACACATTCATTTAGAAGCACCAAGGTAGAGAGTTGACTTATGGAGAGCATCAGTCACCACACTACTCACCTGCTGAAAAAACACACACTCACATATTAAGCATTCCGTCCATCATTTGTTTGCCTAGCACTTTTCACCCTAAGTGGGATGAGTATGCCCAGATGTGGGTCTCTTGCTCACTGTGCCACTGGATTGAAGCTAGCATGGCTGATGAAGGTTAATACCCAGAAACCTGTCCCAGGATGCTTGTTTCCGGTCCTGGGAGGACCTGGCTTGGCAGTTCGGTCTGGACTGTTCCCATGAGGCACAGGGTCAAGATTGATTTGCATATGGCTGGGCCTAAACTGGGGTGGCATGGTGAACAAAAGAACCATGGATTTAAGCCAGATCTCTTGACTAGGGGTGAATGTCTGATTTATTCAGCATTCCGTACATCAATTGTTTGCGTAGCACTTTTCACCATAAGTGGGATGGGTATGCCCAGACGTGGTCCCTTGCTCACTGTGCCACTGGATTCAAGCTAGCCTGGCTGATGAAGGGTATTACACAGAAACTGGTACCAGGATGCGTGTTTCTAGTCCAGGGAGGACCTGGCATGGCAGTTCGGTCTGGACTGTTCCCATGAGGCACAGGGTCAAGAGTGATTAACATATGGCTGGGTCTAAACTGGGGTGGCATGGTGAGCAAAAGAACGATGGATTTTAACCTACATCTCTTGACTGGGGGTGAATGTATGATTTATTCAGCCTTCTGTCCATCATTTGTTTGCTTAGCACTGAAAACACAGGCAATATTTATACAAATTTCCACAGTCAGTGGTCATCAGGTTCCCCCCTATTGCAGGAGGTATAGAATAGAACTGCTGCATTCTGGGAATGTGAAGAGTTTCCCAGTTTGAGTAAGGCCATCAGGGCCAGACTGGATTGAGGGGCAGCTGCAAGTAAAAGCGTTTATTTCAATATAAGACTCATTAAATTATTTTCAGGTTGGAAGTTAACATTTTGGTATTATTTTGACTCAGCAGTCGAAGTGCATTAAAAAACAGTAAGGAAACTGTGATGCTGTGCACAAGGGGGCGGGGTGAGTGAGTGTGGGGGCGGGCCAAAGTGGTGGCTAAAAAACAAAATATTCAGTAACTTTTTTCGATCTTTCACCTTCATGTATGTACATATAAATTAGCACACTGTCTAAATGTTAAACAGATGCAAGTTAAGTTAATCGGTGGGGAATGCACTGTCGTAGGTTTTGAAACCTCTATTAGAGGTCAGTGTCTGTAACCAAAGAGCCACAGAATTGAATCCAGCAGTGGAGAATAGTTAGGGGCGTCACACAGGCCCCTGCAGCCCCTTCGGTGCAGGGGTCTGTGTTATGGGCCTTTAAAAGCACACACTTCACAGCTGATAACTTATTTCCAATACCACCCAAAACAATAAATCTGTGTCATCAGTAAGTGTAAAGTGATTCCAATAGTTAAAGCCAATACCGGCATCTGAGCTCCCTTTTCATTTGCAGATGGGTCCGTTGGGCACATTTACACTTCTTTCAGGTAAGCAGGCATCCTGTCAGGAAGGCTTGTTTATCTGTCTGCCTGCCATTGGTTTCACAGCACAGAAGACTCGCCCCCTTACAATGCAGCTGAAGCATTTTAGCTTTCGAAAATACTCATCCCGGGATGGTTATGCTTTGACAGAAAGTGGAGGAAGTGTTTTCCCTAAATTAAAATAGCGTGTGCAGGTCGTGCCCCTCCGATCCCGCCCACTTTGACCAAAGTTTGTACTTTATCCATTTGTGTACAGTTATGACAGGTGATACAATTCATGTGTTGCTTATTATGAGGCAAGCAGCGCTCAGAGGCACTTTCCCTGTAACCAGTGGCGGCTGGTGACATTTGAAAGTGGTAGGGCGTGAAAGTTTGTGGTGAGTGCTAGGGGTTGAGCGACATAGCCAACAAGCCCGACTGTCATGAAGGGGGGACAGGGAGCTCTCCTTCAGAACATTTTTAAATAAATAATGGCCAAATGGTGCATCTTCAAGCAGTACACAGTGTGCAGTCATGGTATCCACATATCCACCCAGTGCACGTCTTCTGTAAATCCCCGCTAATTTCTCATCCTGCTGGATGCAGTAATTTTATACACGTCATTAGGACATAAGAATTACCAATGTTGTAATGTGGCCCGTAGAGAGGAGGGTCATTACCCAGTCGGCCGGAATTACAATGCACCCGGGACACACACAACAAAACTGGGTTTTTCTACAAGACTTGATGACTGTGTTTGTTTGCTGAACTTGGCGGTAGAGAGCTGAGAGGTGTGCTTCCCAGGTACATAATTACATACTATTGCCTTGTTTTAAAGGCGTATCCATTATGTTTTGTGTCTATATAAGCCCAGAATTTCCTTGGATCATTTATTTTGAAAATCTTGCAAATGTTAAATAACATGAGCCACTCTTTCTCCCTTTGTTGATGCTTAGACTCCCATACTTGTATAGCTTCCGTAATACCAGCAACTGTCTCCAGGGTGGACTGGCCTCTGTACCAACGTGGATACCATGTGGCGAAGTGCGCCTGCCGGTGACTAAACTCCAGAGCGGTGGAAAAAAAGATTATTTTGCACCAGGTAGTTATGCAGCCCCTCACAAACACGCAGTAAAAGCTCAGGTATTCAACTTGAATGGAAGTATGTACTGCCAATGTGTTTGTCATGGATACAATCCCAGCGGAATGGAAGTTCACACAATTGGCTAATTAAGACGGCGGGATAGCTCAGTGAGCTGGATGTTTACAGCTGAGAAATGCAGTGTTCTAAAGGTTATGTGTCAAGCTTGGCAGGGCAGGCAGGCAGTAAACTGACTACCGTAAAATAGGTAATATCTGTTATTTATAGAGCTTGGAAATGGCAGCAGTGTGGTACGTAGCGCTATTAAAAACATTATTTATATCAAGTGCAGAAAGAGCCTTTGAAGACATCAGCCAGCCTTGCTGTAAGCTAATAGTGCTGTACGCTCTTTGTAATCACGTAAGTAAATATGCACTAATTGCGGATGTAATTAGGAGTAACAACCAGTGTGAACGTTTACACAAATACCTGGAAACGTTCAGCTAATATTGCTAATGTGTGTAATTAGTCTGCACGTGAAGTAGTTGCGCCTTTTACCTTTGGGACAACGGGTGTAACAACTGCCCCATGTGTTGCGTGACCAATGTGTGAGTAGGTGTGTGTGTGCTGCAGATCGGCGCATTAAATTCTCCCTGCTCCCACGGACAGAGTAAATCTACAGTCACACGCGCAATCACACATCATACGCTAGGGCCCATCACACTAAATTCACACTATTACTCTATCCACACTGAATATAGGAGAGAAAACCTAAACCAAACCTTAATGATATTGCCCTGAGTCATGATTTTAAACATAGGAAATACATTTGGAAACTCAATAAATGACAAGGAATAAACACCCGACACTAGAATTCAAACAAATGCTTGTTTATCTAAATTAATTCAAATAGAAAGTCAATCATTAGCAAAATCGTTATTCTCATAATTACCTATTCTAGCTAAATGGGTCAGGACAGGTCTCTCGGCAAAGTCTCTCGAGCCGCCGTCCTCAGCATAGGAAACGTCCAAACGCGATGACCACAAGGAAAGAACGAACGAACATGGACCCTCTCTAGTCTAACATATTTATAGGAAAAGTTGCAAATAAAAGTTACAAACAAATGTTAGATATCCGTTGAGCCACTGAGCAGAGCGAGCAGGAAAGGAAGTCTCTCAGTTACATTTAGAAAACCTCCGCTCAGGAAAAATCACAAAAATAAAAAGACGGAAGAAGGAAACTTGAGTTTGCAAATGTTTCTTTCGTAAATGCTCTTCCTTGATATCTTAGCAGAGCCACCGCAGACTGGTCATTGTTCATTGTGGCTTTATCCTTGTCCAAGGACAGCTGGAATCGTTCCCGGAGCTGCTGTCCTCACGGAAAACTTTCTAACCAGGCAAAGGCTGTGGTCAGGTGACTCTCGACCATGTTCAGCAAGGCCTCTCGTCAAAATTCAATCACTCAAGTGCAGGCTGTAAATGGCAGCCATCTTGTTTTAGGCCAAAAGGGACCATCTTAATTAAAAGAAACACAAACAACGTTACCATATCATAATGATTGTACAGTGTTAAACCCCACTAATACCCTTATGTGTATGTACTTATCTAGCCTTCTGCAACGCAATAAAGCATTAGTACACGTTATTTTAAACGCACAAAAACAAAAACAAATAGCACTTTACAACACATATTTAGTAAAACCGCACTTTATTATTAAGCAACATATATGCTTCCCACGTGTAGTTTCTCTCATTAGTAATGTTGGTTAATCCGGACAAAAACAAACTATTAATTAATCGTTACAAATCAGTAGTTTTAAATCATAACATATAGACGAAACTGGAGCTTAAAACTCGATAAATTTCCAACAGAAAACTCTGCTCCAGCAATCCCCCCTTTGGTGATATCTTATCACCACAAAAACCACCCAAAAAGGAAAATTTAGTCCCAATTTTTAGGAGAAATTGAAAATGTCTTTTATGACACAACATTAAACACCAGACTCTCTCACATCATCCCTCCTTGATTCCAAGTACACACTCTCCCTCAATTCTTCTAATTCTATTTCTTGTGGGTCTCTCCTTAACCTCCTTTGTTTCTTTTCAGCATTCCCTCTTGTTATTCTCTTTTTCCCTCCCCTGTTTTTACAACACAAACACACCAATCTTAGTATCAATAAAGCAACAATTACACATGTCAAAGGAAACAATATTTTACCAATAATAGTACTACCTATCTTAGCAATAAAACTCTTAACAGCAACTATCTTATTAGCTATTTTAGTCCAGACACTTTCAGCTTCAAGTGGTACTAATTCTTCATGTAAATCAGTAATATTTTTGATATAGACCTTTAGATCTTTGCTTTCATCAGGAATGTAAGTGCAACAATGTTGAACTTTCAGCATTCCACAAACTCCACCCTCTTTGGCCAATAGAATATCAAGGGCAAGTCGATTTTGCATAGACATGACACGTACGGCAATCATCTCCGTATTTACCAAAAGAAACCCTCCAGCGGTACTTGTCGATAAGCGATCCACCACTGTTGACAGTTTCCGAATCCCATATGCATTCAAAGAAATTCCCACTGCTGGAATCAAAGCACCAAAAATGTCACCTACGATTTCTGACCAAGTTTCTCTCTTAAAACGTGTTAGTAAATTAATGTGTTCTACATCTTCTATCCTATCTACATGAAAAATCTTTGGAAAGACCAGGCCTACATAACACGTGCCATACCAATGGTCAGGCAACCTGTAATAAGCCTTGTTCCCACAAACATGATACACTCCTGGGAAAACTGGATCTTCACCACCTTTAAAACCCCATCCTGTTGCAATGAAGTATGTATCATGACACTCACTAGTCCCAACAAAATATGTATCATATTGGGATCTCTTTCTGGTAATGCATAGTTTACCCTTCTGTGGTGCATCTAAAGCCAAAGTCGGACTGGCTCCATTCTTCAACTCCTTTCCCATCTCAATGTCCCAAATTGTCTCACTCACTTTATATTTCCCTGCCTTCTCATGCATGCTCATTCTCCTTTCCTCTACCATGTCTAGGAAAGCCTTCTCCTCTTCTTTCAAACTGCAAGTTAAATTGTTTCTAAAAATATAATCTAAAGTTAATTCTTCTTTCTCAATAAAAATCTCACCAAAAATGTTAGCTTCTTTAGCTGGATTCAGCTTTTTGTTCATAGGCAATTGCCCAAAAATGTTATCTTTGTTAGACATCTCATAATCTATTTTTCCTAACAAATAAAAAACACTACTTAGCACACTACATGACATTCCATACGTAGCTGGTAAATGGTGATAAGTAACACCCTCTGAAACGGATGCAGGTAATTGCATACAAATGTAGCAATCCCTAACTTCCATTGTCTTCACGTATTCGTACAACAACTTTGAAAAAACATTGCTAGAAAATCATTAATTGACCTATCTTTATGCACGTAAATGTTACTAATTCTAGTTGGAACTACGTTTTGTGAACTTTTCTCTACATTGGTCACATTCTCAGTATGTATTCCAAAAGTATCTATTGTAACTCTAAAAGTAACTAACAAAGCTAGTACACCCCATAATAGCATTAATAATCCAGTACAGCAGCAGCACATTCTACACCATCTTTTCAAAAAGGCACATCTACTTTGATTATTCTCTGTGTTAGCCATTTTACTACTTTGGCAGTGTCTTTTGACTTAGCCTCTTCTACTCCACTACTGAAACACTAGAACACTAGATTATTTCACACAGCTAATTTCAGATTTTCTCTTTTCACTTTCCTCCAAGTGACTCCTTTAGTTCACTCAATTTGGATTTTCATCACTTTTCACTTCTTCTTCAGCAACATCAAATTGTATCAGATCATCAACAACATCCTGTGCATCCGACTCTTCTCCAATGTCAGTCAGGATAACTTTTAGAATTCCAACAGTTTTCTCCTCAACCACTTCTCGTACGGTCCCCTCTGGATTTCCTTGACTTTCTGCCTCTTCACCTTCAGACAGTGCCACATACGTCCATTCCGGTAACCTATACTTCTGGTTAGGTTTTCTGATTCTCTTGATCTCCTCTGGTTCTTTTGTAACCTTTTGTTTTTCACCTTTTGTCTTATTCTGACTCGACACCTCGTTCACCTGTTCAGCTTTCGATGAATTTGCTCGTATCAGTCTGTACCTCAGTCTCTTTATTCTGTTAGGCCAAAGATCTCCTCTTACAACCCTTTTTGGTCTCACCTCTTTATTATTTCTTTCTCCGATCCAAGTTCTCTTTCTCAGAACTCGACCCTCCGATTTCTCATTCTCACTCTCATCTGATTCTGTCTCATTTGTCTCTTGTTCTTCAACAATTTTCTTTCGCTCCACAGTCTTTTCCACCACCGATTGAGATTTCCCTAATTCTGTCCCTCCTCGGGTCTCCGACACGCAATCTTCTTGCTGTCTACTTGTCCCTTCACCTAGCTTATCAGGAATGTTCCCTACACCTCCTCGGGGGTCTTCCGCAATCTGTCCCTCTCTATCTTCCTCTGACCCTGCTTCTTCAGGTGTAATCTCAAGTGGATTTTCAACCTCTTCATCTGATTCAGGTGTAGTTTCTGTGGAATTGCTCCTTTCTCTTCTACTGCTTGTTGAAACTTCAGGCACTCTTACAGAATCCGATCTCTCCTCTGAAACTCCCAATGTTTCTCTTGAAGCCTCTCTTGGAAAAGGAAAAGAATCACTCAACCCTCTTTCTCCTTCACCCCTTTCAGGATTTTTCCCCCTTCTTACTGGTTCAGTTTCTGCATCATCACTGGAATCTGACTCTTCAAAATACTCCTTACCAGTCCCATCTTTTGGATTTGGAACTCTCAGAGTATGACTCGCATGCACCCAGTTTTTCACACCAGCACACTTTACTGCAGTTGTAGTAGTCAGAATGACTTGTCTTGGCCTTCCCCACCTTGGAACCAAGCAATTTCTTCTCCTGTGCACCTTAATCCTCACTCAGTCCCCTGGACTCAGATCATGGGCTTGCTTCTTCTCAAGTGTGGTAGCTTCTTCTCCAACCTGGTGAAACACAGAATGAACTGCGTCAGCCAGGCCTTTACAGTAATCCAAAATCATGTCATCAGTTATTGTCATCAACTTGTTGACAGGCACAAATGCATGTCTCATCGCACGTCCCATTAAGATTTCGTGCGGACTCAAACCCGTTGTTCTATCTGGAGTAGACCTAATAGTCATCAGCACTAGAGGCAAGACATCAGGCCATTTCATTCCAGTGGCTAAACACATCTTACCAATTCGGTTTTTTATTGTGCCGTTCATCTGTTCAACGACTCCAGAAGCTTCTGGTCTGTATGCACAATGTAGCTTCTGCTGTATGCTCAATGCTTCACAAATTACACCCATGAGCTCATTATAGAAGTGTCCACCTCTATCAGACTCAATAGTCACTGGGAACCCGTACCTAGGAATCAACTCTCTTAACAGTAACTTTGCAACTGTTATTCCATCATTTCTCCTAGTCGGATAAGCCTCCACCCATCTTGAGAACAAACAGACTACCACTAGAACATACCTCACTTGGGGCATTTCAATGAAATCTATTTGCATTCTGGTAAAAGGACCTCCTTCTCTGCCTATTGTTCCCAGACTCACCACTGTCTTTTTCCCAGTATTGAACTGCTGACAAATCAAACATCTCTCACAGATGCTCTCTGCAATCAACCTGAACTTTGCATTGTACCAGGTCTGTTTAAAAGACCTAATCATTGCGTCCCTCCCCAGATGTCCTTGGCCATGATACATTCTTGCCATTGTCGACAGCATTGAGTTGGGCATGACTGGTCTACCATCTCTGTAGATCCAAACATGATCTGTTTCTCTTGGGGCACAACCTGCCTTGATCCAATCTCTCATTTCCTCATCTCCTGCCTCATCCTGCAACTGCTTCACTTCATCCCACGTTTCTAGGACATTAGTAAACATCACAGACCAAAAAGACATTTCCCTCTCTCGTGCCCTATTAATCGAATGATTGTTTTTGGCACAATACTGTGCTATGTCGTTGGCAAATCTATTACCAAGAGTAACAAAATCATCTCCTTGTCCATGAGCAGCACTCTTCACAACTGCTAACTCTTTAGGCAGCTGTATCGCCTCAAGCAATTGAACGACTCCAAATCCGTACTGACTATCAGTCATCACAGTCACTCTCAGATTCTTCCCAATTTTGCAAGCTTTTGTCAATGCCACCAATTCAGCCACTTGAGCAGATCTCACTCCTTTCAAAGGCGAAGCTTCCATAACTTCTGAAACCTTGCACACCGCATATGCTACACTCAGCACACCATCATCAGTTCTCAGACATGATCCATCCACAAACAACACATGATCACTCTCTGGCAATGGCAAATCTCCTATGTCTGGTCTTGGTTTCGTGCAGTAGTCAAGCACATCCAAACAATCATGATCAACATCATCTCCCACATTCACATTATCAGCATCTGGTAACAACGTTGCTGGATTCACATTCACACATCTTTCAAGAGTCACGTTTGATGCTCCCAAAATGATTTTCTCATATTTAGTCAGCCGACTTTGTGACATGTACTGAGTCCTGCTTCTTGTCAAAAGAATTGCCACATCATGAGGCACGAACACCCTTACAGGATATCCCATTATTATGCCCTCACTCTGTTCCAAGCTTCTGCATGTAGCAGCTACTGCTTTCAGACAACCTGGCAAACCCACAGCTACAGGGTCAAGTGTCGATGAGAAGTACGCAATAGGCCTTCTCAGTTGTCCATGCTTCTGAATTAACACTGAAAGTGCACACCCATTTCTCTCACTGCAGTACAACTCAAACTCTTTCTCATAGTCTGGCATTCCCAAAGCAGGGCCTTCACACATTCTGCTCTTTAACTCTTCAAATGCTGCCATTTGTTCTCCATCCAGTTCCAATGGGTCTCTCACCTCACTTTTAGTCAACTTAATCAGTGGCTTCGCTATCAGGGAGAAATTACTTATCCACTGACGACAATAACCCACCATTCCCAGAAACATCCTCACCTCTCTCTGGGTCATCGGGGCTCTCATTCCTCTGATAATTTTAATCCTGTCATCAGTCACCTTTCTCAGACCCTTTTCAATATTGTGTCCAAGATAATGCACCTCTTTCTTGCAAAATTGCAATTTGGCTGGAGATACCTTTAACCCTCCATCTGCCAGATGATTCAGTAAAGCTATGGTATCTACTTCACAAGCTTCACGAGTCTTCGATGCCACAAGTAAGTCATCAATATACTGCACTAGTACTGAGCTTTCAGGCATGATCAAACTCTCCAATGACTTTTTCAACAACTGATTGAATATCGAAGGACTCTCTGTATACCCCTGTGGGATACGACACCATGCCAAAATACGCTGGCCAAACCGGAATGCAAAAATCGGCTGGCTGTCATGATGCAATGGAATTGAAAAGAAAGCATGACACAAATCAATCACCGTGTACCATTCGGCATCATGAGGAATCTGATACAAAATCACTGAAGGATTTGGCACAATGGGACAACATGCCACCACAATTTTGTTAACTTTTCTCAAATCTTGCACAATCCTGAACTTTCCATTAGGTTTCTTCAGCCCCATTATCGGTGAATTAGACGGGCTACTCAGTATCTCTCTCAGAACACCCTGTTGAATCATCTTGTCAATTATAGGAGTTATTGCCTCAATTATTTCTGGTGTCAATCTGTACTGTGGGATATTAGGATAAACAATCCCCTCTTTCACTGAAATCTTCACTGGATCTACATTATTCATCAATCCCACATCTTCTCCAGTAAAATCCCAAACAGCTGTTTTCACTGTATGTCTCAACTCCTGAGGCAAATCATCTGGATTAAACACAGCATATGTACCAACAATCTCACTCTCTCTATTATCTAAAGTCATCCGGTACAAAACATCCTCATCTGGTGTCTCAAAAGCTATTCCATCCGGAGTACAGAAAATTGTACAATTCATCTTGCACAATAGGTCCCTACCTAACAAATTCACTGGACTGGTGTCACAGACTACGAATCTGTGCATGTCTGAAAATTTCCCTATTCTTACCCTTACTGGTTCGGTAAGACGAGTCTTAATCTGTGTATTGGCTACACCAACTACTTGGATTGCTTCGTCCGAGAGAGAAAGATTTCTAATATCTGCTGACCTGACAGTTGATCTCGTCGCTCCTGTGTCTACCAAAAAAGTAACACTCTCCCCATTTATTTTCCCATCTACAAATGGTCCTGCCTGGTCTATTTCTAGAGTTGCACCAAGTATGCACTCTTCCTCCTCTCTTCGGCACCGTCAATAGTCCCCTTCAGACTCACTCCCCTCATTCTTTAACCAGTACTGCTGTACCAGGTTAGAACGTCTCGGTTTGTTTACCTGCTCATCATTGTAGAATCCTGAGTCCTGGTTATACTTTTGGGACCCTCTATTCCGCGGCAAGGGCGGTTTTGGCTCTTGACTCTGCTGTCTGACAAGCTTCTGCTGTTGCTGCTGTTGATTACACCCCTCGTTCTGCACCTGTTGATTTAAGGGTTTATTTTCATTACTCACTAATGGTGGATTGGTACACTCGGATCTCCAATGCCCCAATTGTCCACAGTTGTGACAAGGAAACTTCTTTTTAGCCTCCTCTAAATTCCCCTTTCCTTTTCCCGCATATCTGGGTCTAATTCCTGGATTATTTGCATGTTCCATCAATTGTGCTTCTTGTCTTTCAGCAACTTTCACCTGTGCCCACATTGCTTTCTCTTTCAGCTTTCTCTGTTTTGCCTCAATCTCATCACTGAAGTATTTTGCATGTCTCAAGATTTCATCAATCTTTTTACTCTGCCAATCAACTGCATGCTCACGTATTCTTTCACTGATTTCAGGTCTCAGGCCATATACAAACCTGTATACAAAATGACTCAAATCCTTATCACCCAGATGTTCATCTCCACTGAACTGTTTAAAAGCCAGTATCAGCCTTTCGTAAAAAGCATGAACTGATTCTTTGGCTTCCTGATGTGTTCAATCTATCTTAACCCAGTCTGTCTCTTTTGGGGGTACTTTATTTTTCAGGAACACAATTACCTGCTCGTATTTTTTCATAACCTCTGGATCTGGTGCTCCTGTTTTTGGATCTCTTGGATACTCCTTAGCAGGCCAATCTACAACTATTTTACACTCAGCCCACAAGTCTGCTGGAACAATTATATCAAACAGACTATTCAAGTCAATCCACAGTACTTTTGACAATTTGACAAACCTGTCTACCTGCCTATACCACTCGACGGGCTTTTCTCTCAGTCGAGGGAAATCTTTCGTAAATGATCAAATATCCTGTCTAGTCCATGGGACATGTACATATCCTCCTCCAGGAATCTCTCTCATAGGATAAGCATCCACTGTTTTCTCTTTTTCTCTCATGGGAAAAGCTGAGTAAGTCCTGTCCACTGAATCTTCCCTTTTCTTGTACCACCTATCCTTCCACTTTTCTACATCACCGCATTTTCTCAATAAGGCAATCATTTCCTGAATCTGTCCTGTTCTGCCAGCACCATTTAGATTTTCAATATCTTTGTCAGAGAAATCCACCCTGTAAGGCTTCTGCAAAGCTTTCACCTTATCCATGTCAACTCCTTGTTCACTCGCTATTGCCCTTAACCTGTCATGTGTACTTTTAGCCCTCCAGGTGATGCTTTTGGACATAAATAACAACTCTCCATCATGATGGTTTTTGAGAATATCTGTAGGAATTGTTCCTGCAATAAGCTCCTCCAATTCTATGCGCAACCTGGCTACATCAATTGCCTGTGAATCTTTATCCTTCTTTTGAAGAACTTTCAACCAATCATTCAAATCTTCAGCTGTTATTTCAGTAGACTTTTTCACTGCACCCACTTGTTTTGTCATCCTCTGTGGTTCCAAAATTGTTCCTCCCAAACAACCAGTATTCAATCCTGAATTAGGCTGCACATCTAATCCTCCACTACATGCATCATGTCTCGACTGTCTCGAATCATTTCCTCCTGTTCTCATTCTTGATTCCTCCAAAGTACAAGTACCAACCAAACCATTCCCAACATAAGGAACTGTCAAGCTATTTTCACCCATTCTTTGTTTATCAAAAATAGGCACAACCGGACCAATAGTTACAGGCACTGTAACTGCTTCAAGATTTTTCGTCAGCTCTCGGATTTTCTCAGTCAGCTCAGATGTGGTTCTGGCTAATTCTCTTGTTTTCTCTTCAATGACTCGATTCTCTCTCTCTCGGTCTCTCTCTCTCTCCCTTTCCATGAAAGAGCTACCACTTTTCAGATCAGGTGTCACAACCTCAGTTTTAATAATTCGCAAAGTATCTCTTACAGGAGTAGCAACTGGCGTGCTCTCTTCTGGTTCTGGTCTATACGGAGGTGGTCTCTTGTAAATCATGTCATCCAAGACCTCATCCTCATAATCATTAGCTCCATACCTTCTCGCTTCTGTATCAGGCACCTTTCCTGCACCTTTCCTCCCTTCCGCTTCTTCAACAGTCCTCATAGGATATAATCCCTCTGACATACTAGCATCTCGCCATCTCCTCATTCGATCATGATGAGTCTCACGATCATATTTCCTCCCAAAAAAGTACCTATAATTGCCTCCACTCCTCTGCTTTTCTCGCTCATGCACTTCATCTTCCCATTCCACCAACGCCTCGAACTGTGTCGGCCTTGGTCTAGGCTCTAGACACATCATCTTTTCCCGTAAATTTCTCAACACGGCCAGATTAAATGAACCATGTTCCGGGAACGCTAAGACACCATCATCCTTAGTATACTTAGCCCAGTTATCCAACCATATACAGGTATGATACCCATATTTCGCAACCATGAAGGATGCAGGAGTTCTCGTCGGAGGTAGCAATTCACCCTCTCTAGTTATTACGTTTTTATCCTTGTCGAACCACCTTTTTATTTTACCGAACAAGGATTTTTTTTTCTTTTCCTCCGGTTGGTAATACATTTTAACGTTTACCAATATTCTCTAGTCTCTTCCGCAACTGTACGAATTTTTGTCCAATAACAGCGCGACTCACACCAACGCACCAATCCTGGAGCGTCTACGTCACTCTGTACTCCTTCCAATCCCTGCGCGGCTCACACCAACGCACCAATCCTAGCGCAAGCACTGTTCTGATCCACTACCCAATCACAGTGCGGTCTAAATGACGTCAGCAGTCGCTGCAGTCGCTTCTGCTCTGTCTCCTGTCACTCGTCTACCCCTCCTTTACAAAGCCTTCTCAGTAGACTTCGTTTCAGATTCTACAAAATCTATTAGTTACAACATATAAACATCTCCATTGTCTGCTTCGCTAACCACAGAATAGTAAAGAAAATCTTTCTCACAAGAATCCCGCTCCTCTCTAGAACAGCGCTTACTTCTGCTCCACCACGGAATAATCACTTTCGTTGACACAGTAGCACATCCCTCTACTCTGCCCCTCTAACATGCATCCATTAACTGTTTCCTCTAGGACTGTTCCAAAGAGTCTTACAATCAATTAAATGCTCATACATTCACGCACTTTCACACCAGAAAAATATAGCACATGCACACAGAATCCTGCCTTTCCCGAGAACAGCGAACAGTCTGTCCCACTACAGAATTATAACACACGTTAACCAAGCAGCTCTTACCTCTGCACAGTCCTACAGACAAGCTCAGAGAATACCTATTACTCCTCCAGCGATAAGCTTTAACGGCGAACCTTACGGATCCCTGGGACTTAAGACCAGAGTTTCACAGATAACCTTCGCTACCATACGCACTCCTTTTATACCGAAAATATGTCCCTAATAGTAACACACGACGATGTCACTGATTCCGAACCCAGACAATGTGACGCGCAACTTCAATTGTTACACGTTTTTCCCCGCATACGTACAGGGCCAACAATCCCGTTTTCCCGAGAGCAGCACTCACTTCCCTCTGCCCTACTACGGAACCGTCACCAGCTCCCAAGTTCCAGAAGCCGTACACACTACATAGAACTCAACACGACGACTTCAACATATAGTATTAGTACATATACCAACATCAATCAATAATCAATAAATCAAAAGCCTATGTACAAGCAATCTACAGATCAAGACAATAATCATAACCATCATACTGCTACCAGGAAACTGCTGCAGATCGGCGCATATAAATTCTACCTGCTCCCACGGACAGAGTAAATCTACAGTCACACGCGCAATCACACATCATACGCTAGGGCCCATCACACTAAATTCACACTATTACTCTATCCACACTGAATATAGGAGAGAAAACCTAAACCAATCTGCATCTACAATGAGGTCGATGCGACCTTAATGATATTGCCCTGAGTCATGATTTTAAACATAGGAAATACATTTGGAAACTCAATAAATGACAAGGAATAAACACCCGACACTAGAATTCAAACAAATGCTTGTTTATCTAAATTAATTCAAATAGAAAGTCAATCATTAGCAAAATCGTTATTCTCATAATTACCTATTCTAGCTAAATGGGTCAGGACAGGTCTCTCGGCAAAGTCTCTCGAGCCGCCGTCCTCAGCATAGGAAACGTCCAAACGCGATGACCACAAGGAAAGAACGAACGAACATGGACCCTCTCTAGTCTAACATATTTATAGGGAAAGTTGCAAATAAAAGTTACAAACAAATGTTAGATATCCGTTGAGCCACTGAGCAGAGCGAGCAGGAAAGGAAGTCTCTCAGTTACATTTAGAAAACCTCCGCTCAGGAAAAATCACAAAAATAAAAAGACGGAAGAAGGAAACTCGAGTTTGCAAATGTTTCTTTCGTAAATGCTCTTCCTTGATATCTTAGCAGAGCCACCGCAGACTGGTCATTGTTCATTGTGGCTTTATCCTTGTCCAAGGACAGCTGGAATCGTTCCCGGAGCTGCTGTCCTCACGGAAAACTTTCTAACCAGGCAAAGGCTGTGGTCAGGTGACTCTCGACCATGTTCAGCAAGGCCTCTCGTCAAAATTCAATCACTCAAGTGCAGGCTGTAAATGGCAGCCATCTTGTTTTAGGCCAAAACGGACCATCTTAATTAAAAGAAACACAAACAACGTTACCATATCATAATGATTGTACAGTGTTAAACCCCACTAATACCCTTTTGTGTATGTACTTATCTAGCCTTCTGCAACGCAATAAAGCATTAGTACACGTTATTTTAAACGCACAAAAACAAATAGCACTTTACAACACATATTTAGTAAAACCGCACTTTATTATTAAGCAACATATATGCTTCCCACGTGTAGTTTCTCTCATTAGTAATGTTGGTTAATCCGGACAAAAACAAACTATTAATTAATCGTTACAAATCAGTAGTTTTAAATCATAACATATAGACGAAACTGGAGCTTAAAACTCGATAAATTTCCAACAGAAAACTCTGCTCCAGCATGTGCACAATACTACAGTACAATGACAAGTATTCCTAGTTGCAATGCGTGATATCTTACAGGTGAGCCAATATATATTAGCAGTCGCGGCCAGCATTATGGGCGGGTGGGGGGGGAGTGTAATTTGAAATTGGGTTGTCGTGCCGCGGGGGGATGGGGGTAGACGCGGGAGGGGTTTAATGGAAAAAATATATAAAATAAAACTTACCGTTCCGCGCCATCTTCTGGATGGGTCCCGACGCCCGGTCCTGACTCCTGCGTTTTCCAGTTCCGGGCCGGCCGGCTGCAGCTCTTCTCGCGTCATCAGGTAAGGCAGCCTCCCTCCCTCCCCTCCTCCAATCACAACTGGTGAGGCGAATCTGAGAGCGCCCCAGCCGGGCCATTTTCTCTATGTAGGCTGCTGCATGCAGTAGCCTACATAGAGAAAAGGGAGAGTGGGCGGTCCTGCTCGAGGGCAGGGGGGGAGTGGCTTACCCACTGTTGTGCATACTGACTGTTTGGTTGGCCCTGGGGCTGACCAAACAGTCAGTATGCACAACAGGGAGCAAGCCACTCCACCCCTGCCTTCGAGCAGGACCGCCCACCCCCAACCAGGCACTTCTGCTTTCTCGCAGTGCGAGAAGCAGAAACATAAATGGTAGTTATTACCATTTATGTTTCTGCCTTCTTGCACTGCGAGAAAGCAGTGGGGCGGCGCCCAAGCGCCTCTATGGAGCAGCCACCACTGCCTGTAACTGTGTTTATTAATTCATTTTGACTTTTGGATTAGTTAATTTTGAACTGAGCTGCCTAGAAATTGCATGATGAATGCTAAAATGCCTATACACCTAATCGCAAAACAGCCCGAGTGATTTCTATAATTTACCTGATTACTGACACGTGAGGTGTATAGTACTTTATCTATGTTAGTTTCTAGTATAAATGTAGCACCAAAATGGCGCTTTTCAGATTGAGAAAGGTTGTGATACAGCTGAAACACGTCTCTGTTCATTGTTGTGCCAGAGGAGACCGGATTAATTAAACAGTTTGATTTTCTCCTGCTCCCGAGTGCTGATTCTTTCAGTGAGGAGAGATTGGGGGTTGTGGCCCCAGGTGGAGTTCTGTGCTTTGGATTCAATTTGGGCTGCCGAACCGCCGCCTACGGACTCTGTTGACCTATTTAGGTTGTGGCTTCACCATATGTGGGACACTCACAGTGTTTCCGCTTTCAATCCAGCAGCAGGCGAGGGGATGTATAGGCACAGTCATCACGGCTGCCAATTAACTTTTTTTGCGATGGGAGTGCCATAGACATTTTCTTAGGCAATAAATAATGAATCCTGTGACGCCCTATTGCTGGCCATTCATTGGCCAAGGATCCACCAACCATATGGCAAAACCGTTTAAGTGTCGTGACGGCTTTTCCACACTGATGACGGCAAGAGCCAGAAACGCGTCTGCAGATGTGGTATAGCCGACACACCCCCGTGAGTGCACCGGACCTTGGAAGTACCATGAACTCATTGTTTTTTTCCACCACCGCTTCCCAGTTGCACCCGCCGCGAGTTCGGCTGGCCACAGGTGGAGTTCTGTGCTTTGGATATATATATATATATACATATATACATATAAACGCGTTGGTGGAGAGGAGGTCATTACAATTACTACGATCATATCCAGGTAGAGTGCGGCTTAGTTTCTTGCTTTTCTAAATGTTTGTGGGGTCTGTCCCTACCTCACGGCCGGCACCAGCTTTAGTGCTCTCCCCGCAAGGGCGCTTTGTATATTTCATACATATATACATATATATAAATTTAGATATATATGTGTGTATCGTACATGCCAACATTTTCGAAGAGGAAAGTAGGAGATTAAAGAATATAATCTGGAAAATGTATTTCTCCCATTGACTTCTATTGAAGAGGAGGCAATTTCAGATGGGAGACACCCAAAATAAAGCAATATTTGGCTTCAAAAATCAATAGTCTTCTGTCCGAATCGGGTTTATTGCCATGTATATATGTGTTACATGTTGTGTATTGTGTTTTGGTGTTGTGCGATGACATAAGCTCTTGCCGAAATGCTAAAGCTTTCTGCCGTTAAAATATGACAGTATACATGAGGTTGATCAAGAAGTAGAGAAGGCGCATGATAGCAACGTGATCCATAAGAATCCTTCAAAGCAGCATAGAAGGGTCAGACACTCAAGAGGAGGGGCTTGTGAGGTGAAGGTTCCTCCTTTCCTGTAGAACATACAAGGATGGGTTGAGAAAGCAAGGTGGGGGCTACCTACTCAAAGAAATTGTTTTTGAAGACATATTATTTTGGGTAGAGCTAACCCACTTCCAACTCATGTCTCTAAATGTCAATTCAAAAAAAGGATGGCAAGAAGTAACTACGGTGAAAAGGCTGATGAATGGTTTTTAAAGTATTTTAAAGCATTCCTCTGTTTTTTATGTCTCCCAGGAGGGTGAATTCAGGTGTTTAGGGACTTGATCATATTGAACTTATTATAGGGGTTTCCAGGTCCATGGGTAGAGAAGTGATCATATTGAAAGTAACGTCTTCGATGTCATATTGGAATAAATGCTCTCAATATCTCTCAAGCTGCCCAGGTCCATGCATGAGTAGCTCATTCAGTCCAGGTTTCTGCTTTGCATTCTGGGACTTGTAGTCTTAATTTTATTAATGGAAGAAACAGGACAACAAGTCACAGAATCCAAACACAAAACCTAGCCTGGATGAGCTGTTCACAGAAAGACATGTGAAACTTCAGAGCTTAGTCAAGGTGGCTACATTTTGGAGGGTAAATAAGGTTTTCAGAGCAGGTAGACCCACTGACGTTATGGAGAAACAATACATTTTTTGGGGTGGGTGAAAATTAATCCAGGGCAAGTCACACACACGGAATTAGGGTGAGTGGAGAGGTATCTGTGCCAGTTACTTCTGTCTCCAGATTGTCAGTGTTTTCTGTGGACTTCTTCAAGAGCAGCCATGAGCAGTCTACCTTTGAATTGTATTAAATTGTTACATTTATGTAGCTCTTTACACACTTGACAAGTCCATGAAGTGCAGTGAGTGTCACCAGGTCCTTGGTAGACGTTCGGAGTGCATGGTAGATAGTGTAATTGTAATTGTATTTATATAGCGCTTACTACCCCTGTTGAGACATTGAAGCGCTTTTTGGTAACACGCTACTACGGAACCCATAGTGGATTAGTGATGGATTAGTTTAGGGAAATCTAAGTTGGTACTTTGAGAGATGGCCATGTGAGTCTGTTAGTTTAAAAAAATAGTTTTTATTCGTCAATATACACATAAATTGCAGGCCCCTGAAATCCCAGAGGTACCTGCCGAAGCATTACAGACATAATATCATTGACGTTTTACATTAGAAAAATAAATGAAGAGGCACTTCATATGAAAAACAAACCACCAACGCCCCCCCCCACCAACTCCCGTATCCCCCCCGACCGCACCAAACCATGTCCAACAAGCACCATCCTGCATGAGCATAGACTAGACAGTTCTGACCCCGGGCCCAGATTAAGCCCTCCCTCCCCAGGGGAACTAAAGGGACCGCTCTTCCCGCTCCTCCGGGACTGGCTCCAAGGGGATACCTCTGTAATCTGCCCAACGCTTCCATATCTTATAATGTTTACGTGGACACCCCCTGGCTGCAAATATGGGGAGCTCCAAACCCATGCTAAAGTCCAGACCCCTCTTCCATACATTCAGAGAGGGAGCCACCGGAGCCTTCCATGCCCCGGCGACATCCCTCTTGGCCAAGGTGAGGCCCAACAGTAGCAGGTGCCTCTTATATATGTTTCCTCCAATATCAGCCATGATGTGCAGGAGTGTCAGCTTAGGGTCCGCGGGAAGATCCTAGCCCAGCACCTCAGATAGGCAGGACAGCACCACTCTCCAGAAACGGGATAATGAAACACAAAGCCACACCTTGTGAATGAAGGAACCCTCCTCCCGCCCACATCGGAGACACTCCGTAGATGCGATCAGCCCCGCCCGCCACGGCCTCCTACGTGTAAAATAAACCCTGTGCAAGTATTTAAATTGAATTAGGCGTAGTCGAATGGCTATGGCTGCCCCCCGAGGCGAGGCCAGCGCCTCCATCCAGTCCGTCTCATCGAGGGGACCAACATCCCCCTCCCATTTCCCCTTTAGATACTGGAGCGAGGAGGAGCTGTGAATGACGAGCGTTCGGTATATCTTGGAAATTTTCCGCTCTTGGAAGTTCCCCCATGAAGAGCTTCGCTTCCACAGGGCTAAACTCAGCTATGGAATCCAATCCCGCAAGGCTGGGGGAGAGTGCATGGCAGAATTGGAGGTATCTATAAAACTGTGTCCGGGGCATGCTGAATTCTTGTTGTAGATCCTGAAAGGACTTCAAGGTGCACCCCCGTACCACATCGCCTATGGTGGAGATGCCTATCCGATCCCACCCCTCAAACCCGGACAGGGCCGCCATCTGTGGTAGTCACCCATTGTGCCACAGGGGGGTTTCCCACGTGAGCATGTTCCACCACCCAATTCGTGTCAGTGCTTGGCGCCAAATCTGAAAAGCTACATGCGTCACCGGTGGCAACAGTGCCCGATACGGGGCGGAGTATAGCAGGGTATGTAGTGTATGTGGGGCCATAAGTCGCCGTTCCACCACGTAGGCCGGATCCCCCCTATCCCCATACCACCACTCGTTCAGGACCAACAGGTGGGAGGCCTGGTAGTAGGAAAGCATATCTGACGTGGCCCGCCCCCCCTCGTAGGTTGATAGGAAGCACGTCCGCAGAGCCACCCGAACCGCCCCACCCTCCCACAGAAACTGACCCAAGGTCGAATTCACCCGACGGAACCAGCCCGGTGGAATAGTATAAGGAAGATTCTGTAGCTGGTACAGAAGACGGGGAAGGGCCACCATCTTAAAGATCGCGGACCGACCGAATATGGTGAGAGGCATGCGGGCCCACAATTTGATGTCTTGGCAGATACGATCCCATACGGGCACCACATTACGCTCCCAGGAAACCGCCGGGGTAGCTGATAAGAACACCCCTAAATACTTAATTCCCCCCGCAGCTATCCGAACCGTGGAGGCGCACCCCTGCAACTGAGTCGGACCCCCCAATACCCACAGGGTAGACTTCTTGGGATTCATGAAAAGACCCGAAGTCTCTCCAAAGAGCTGCATAATACGGAGTAGCCGGGGCCCCGTGTGGTCAAGATCTGTTAGAAAAGATAAGATGTCATCCGCATAGTGAGCTATGCGATCGAACAGTCCATTCTCCCACTCAAAGCCGGAGATTTGCGCGTCTACCGAACCCAGGCTGCCAAGGGTTCCATGGCCAGGGCAAATAAATAGGGGGACAGGGGGCACCCCTGGCGTGTTCCACGTCGTACGGGGAAAGTCATTGAGGTTGGCCCCACTACCCTAACCAAAGCCGTAAGCTCTGTGTATAGAAGCCACACATAGGATATGAACTGCGGACCAAAATTCAAGCGTTTCAGCAGCAGGAACAGATATCGCCAGCTAAGGGAGTCAAAGGTACGATCCATATCCGCCAACAACAGGGCTGCTGGAACCCCCAACCGATGAACCGCGGCGATCGCAACGTGGGCCTGCCGAATGTTATGCCGCGTTGCGCGGGATGGCATAAAACCCGCCTGGCCCGGGTGAACCAAAGAGGTAATGTATGGCAAAAGGCGGTTGGCCAGGGCTTTCGCCAAAATTTTTGCCTCCACGTTAAGGAGGGAAATTGGACGATACGAGGCGTGTTCCCCCGGGGGTCTGCCTGATTTGTGGAACACCACAATTTCCGCATGCCTCCAGTCCCGAGGTAACAGCCCACCGTCCCGAGCCTCCTCCACCACCGCCTTATAATGTGGACCTAATTGGAGGAAATACTTCTTGAAGAACTCACTCGGGAACCCATTTGGGCCCGGGGCCTTGCCCGGGTTGAGGCCACCCAGCGCCTCCCCGAATTCCTCCATCGTAAACGGGAGATCCAGTTTAGTCCGCGCCATCTCTGAGAGAGCCGTGATAGGGTGGTCACGTAAAAACCGCTCTATGTCCGTTTCCGTGAGACATTCACTGGGGTTATACAGGCCTGCATAGTATGTAGCGAAACTATTAGTGAGCGCACCCGGGTCCACAAGAGGTGTGCCCTCCGCGTCTACGATCCCTAGGAGATCCTAGGTATGATATATGCCCTGGCACAACCTGTGCAGCATTGCGCCCGATTTATCCCCCCATTGGTATACTCGGCTCCTAGTGGCTAACCAGACCTGACGTGCCTCGTCGAGCAAGAGAAAACCGTACATCTGCTGTGCGTAGAGTAGCTGCCGGCGAGTCACCTCTCCCCCATCCTCCCAGCCCTTGCGCTCCAATTCCGCGACTTCGGCCTCCGCTTGAACCAGCCCCTCTCGGCGTTTGTGGCGGGCCGCTGCTCAGTATGAGATATCAGCCCCGTGTAGTGTCGGTTTCCACGCCTCCCACAACATGTCCGCCCCGGGCACAGATCCCACATTCAGTGTCAAGTATTGATCTAGTGCAGTAGTCATATGTGCCCTGTAGTCATTTTGTTGCAGGTGCCACACCGAGAGCCGCCAATGGAATGGCCGCCCCGCGCCCCGCATCTGGAAGACAGCAGACACTGGGGAATGATCCGAAAGACCTCGCGGAAGTATTTCCGCTTCCTCCGATCGGGACACCGCGGCCCCGGAGAGGAAAATGTAGTTGAGGCGGGAGAAGGAGCCATCTACTGCAGACAGGTAAGTGTATTCACGGGCATTGCTGTGGCGGCGCCGCCAGGCATCCACCCATGCTAGGCCACCGACCAGTGCATTGAGTTTCGTAGGCCCACCCTCCCCTCGCCCCTGGCCCCCGGACTGTCTGTCTCTTGAGAGATCCATCACATCATTCCAGTCCCCCCCTATAATCCCCAGAACATCCGGGATGTCCGCCCAGAGAGCCATAAGTTGTTCAGCAAATGTCCAGGAAAAGGGCGGGGGGCGTACACACTACCAAAAACTACCTGTTCCGCCCCTATCTGCCCCTTAGCGAAGATATATCTCCCATGTGTGTCTGTCCAAGTCCGATGATGCGTGAATGGGACCCGTTTGTGTACCAGTATGCCTACGTCCCTGGAGCCCTGAACAAACCCCGAGTGAAACACTTGTCTGTAGCCATGGCGCTGGAGGCACAGGACCTTCGTCCCAAAAAGGTGCGTCTCCTGTAGGAGCAGTACATCAGCAGCGGCCCTCTTTGCATATTGCAGGATAGCCCCCCTCTTGATCTTGTCCAGGGCGCCCCGGACATTCCAGCTCAACACTTTTATTGTGGCTAATCGCCCACTAGCCCCCCGGGAATCCGCCGCCATGGGAGGTATGACAATAGTATGGTAGCAACGAAGAGACTCCGATGTCTGCCGCTGCCCAGCTCTGTACAAAAGTGCGGTCAACACCCAAACTAAAACCCCGACTAACCAACAAACCCCCCACCCCCGCCTCCCCCACCCCATACCTCACAAACACTAAAGTACCTGTCGCGGTGAGAGACATCCCAAGGCCCCAACCGTGGACCTCAGGAGTTCCCAACCAATGGATCCCCAACTTGCCTCCCACAACTAAAACACAGAATCCCCACCCGCAACCTGCTACAGTGGTATCTGCCCTTCACAACATTCTCTGGGGCCAAGGCAACCCCGCGCACAGAGGAAGATGAAACAGCTGAAGGCTAGCACATGAGGCAAAGCAAACATAACTCTAACCCAGGGAACTCCCGGGCCCTCTGAGTCTGTTAGTTTGATTAAATAAGATAGAAGAGGGATAGAGGAAGGAAGAGTCCAGAAAGTGTTATTTGGAAGATCATACTAATAAAAGGAGGTTTGGGATGAGTCAAAGGAGGGATAGAGGAGAGAAGAGTTTTGAAAGGGTTATTAGAGAGATCACTGTCATAATTTGTGGTTTGGAATTATTCAAAGGAAGGATAGAGGAGGGAAGAGACTAGAGAGTGTTATTTTGGAGATCATAGTTGTAAAATGAGCTTTGGAATGAGTTAAAGAAGGGATAAAGAAGGGAAGAGTCCAGAGAGAGTTATCATGGAGATCATAGCACAATGAGGTTTGGGATAAGTCAGAGGGTAGAGGATATAATGAAAGAGGTATCAGATGAGAGCTAGGGTAGGGAATTAGAGAGAGTTGAATGGTTAATTTTATATTTTATTTATTAATTAATTTGTTTATATATTCATTGTTTCCACAGTAGGAATAGAGTAACAAATGTATAGATTCATAACTACATAGAAAGGTATACATGTATATGGAAAATAATAAAGAGGTATAAAGTTTTATTATGTAAAGTCTCATATGTACATGCATGGATAAATAGTTAAAAACTCCAACTTTGAAGTGTTGATGTACATAAAGATCCTTTTTTTTAAATGTTGTGGTGGTGAGAGGCAGAGAAATGTTTTTTTCTTCTTTTTTAATTTGTTAATTCATTTATTTATATATACTTTGTTTTTTAAATATTTTCACAATATTTCAATAGTGAAGCACTTATAGTTACAATTGTATGATCATATTTACACATCATGATAAATAAAATAAAAATAAAACAGAGACCCATAAACATAATCAAATAACTTCTGTAACGCGTCACATAATGTGATAGATAAAAAATAAAATAAAATAGAGACCTATAAGAATATAATCAGATAACTTATATGTAAACTATTCAATGACCTATTTACATGTTAAGCATAAAATAATGTATATATTTTAACCATACATAAGATATATATTTCTTAAGCAGACCTATAGGAATATCTATAAAGTTTTTATTCATAAGTAGTATATATTTTTGTGCAAAGAAATTAGCATATCTCACTTCATACATACAATCAAATTATACACGTTTACATACACAGCCACATGTTGTACATTGGTGTTTTGAGTATGGTGATCATGTAGGAAAGAGCCAACTCTTGAGTAGCCTTCTGAAGCTAGGAGTTATCCATGGATCTTATATTTGGGGGCAGTGAATTCCATAGTTTGGCTGCTTGTACGGAGAAAGATGTACTACCCATATTTTTTTTATTGTATGCTGGGGTTTTGAGGTGAGGTGCCAATCTGGAGCTGAGGTTCCTTTGTTGTATTTATTTGGTGATTTTATTCCTGATGAAAAGTGGTTCTGTTTCATGTATTGCTTTGCGGGTGATACAAATCAGCTCGAAGGTGGGTCTTCTGGCAACCAGTTACTAATATAGGGCTCTCAAGGCAGGGGAGATGTGGGCCTGTGGCTTTACATGTAGGAGTAGTCTGGCGGCCAACTTCTCTATCCATTGTTGCCTTTTCTTAGTTGATAAGGATGATCCGTGGTAGAAGCCATTGGTGTAATGAAGTTTAGACAGTACAATTACTCAGACTTAATTATGGCCAAGCTGTTCATAACTTAGAGTTGCAGATAGAAAAATGGTTACGACTTCCTCTCTCTCTTGCGGGAAGGGTAGCCCTGATTAAAATGATAGTGCTCCAGAAATTCCTGTACCTCTTTAATAACATTTCAATCCCACTTCCGAATAGTTTTTTTTAACATTATGCTCCCACCTAATCAGATTGACTTGGGGAGGTAAGCAGCCTCGGGTACGGTGGCAGATTCTTACCCTTCTATATGACAGAGGGGGGTTCAGCATCCCAGATCTTCAGCTTTATTACTTGGTAGCCCAGTGCAGTTATGCCCATGCCAGGTACCATCCCGATGCCAGGATTCCATATCTGCGGCACAAAACGGATTTGGTCTTACCTGACGCTTTAAATGTGGTTCTGCCCAAAAGCATGGCTAGGGACCCCATTGATATTCAGACGGTTTCCACCACCAGTTGGGCTTGGGATAAACTTCGGCGCATCACAGGCTCTCTCATATTATATTCATCTGCCCTTCCGATACCCATCAATCACTGGATACTGATAATGGGGGCGCGACTAGTACAGTGCACACTTACCAAATTCGATATTAACACGTTAGGGGATTTATTCCCGGGAAGGGCATTATAGTCACAGTGGCAGATGAGCAGCGATTTTGCACAGCCTCCTTCATGGATCGGTTTGTTATGGGTAGAATATGCTCTGCCTTAAGTGCAACCTTGCCTAGCTTTCCTCTTGAACCTGACTCGTTTGTCCCACTCACCACGATTGTAGAGAGCGCAGGCGGGAGCATCTTATTTCTAAACTATATCGTGTATGTTCAGCTATAATTCCTGTTGAGGATGACAAGATCCGCAAAGCCTGGGAGGATGACCTGGGCCGCCCCATTCTTGATGAGCAGTGGGCTAAATGCTGTTCCATGACGAAAGATTTTACCTTAAATAGTCGCCACAAATGAATTCATTTCAAATTCTTGCGCAGAATGTATGTGACACCAGCAAAATCACACAGAATAGACCCAAACAACGGCACAACTGCCTAAAATGCGGGGCTCTGCAAGCAGACTTTGCACACCTCACTTGGAAATGAACTAAGATACAGTCTTATTGGGAGTCAGTTCACAAGACATTGGGGGACATGGTGGACGTGGCCCTTATCCCCACACCGGAGGTGGCCTTACTGGGTTATGTTGCCAATTTTCCTAAGGGCATTCGGAAATTTGTCGGCCTTAGTATATTGCTGGCGAAAAGAGAAATTGCCATTAACTGGGGACGTAAATCCGCTCCCGCATTAAAAAAATTGGTTAAATAGCTTGACATACTGCAACATTAATAGTGATCTGTATGCTAGCACACTGCCACGTGCCTCACGCCCAAAAGATATCTGGGGTCCACTCAAGAACTATGCGGCCACAGACCGCTCGGCCTCCACTACACAACTAGAGCAGGGCAGGGTTCCTACCGGGGTGGGTTAATAAACTGCTTGACTATCCATATGACAATTGTTGAGACCTTGAGTAACAAATTCACTACCCTGGCCATGTGACGGGGTGAGTGGCCAATCAATTCAACACTTTTTGTTTTTCTGCAAATATTACATGAAATATATCAAGTGGCTTCTTTTCCCATTTTTAATAAGAGCAGGCCTATTAGTTTGGTTTCTGCTTATTCATGTATGCTTGCCTTGGCTGATGAAGACCTGGTTTTTCGTCTAAGCACATTTTTGAGAATTGCCACCAGTGCGCGTAAGACAATGTCTAATCACTGAGTTTTATTCACGTACGGACAGTTCTTAGCCATCGATTGGATTGGTTTTATATATTAGTGATTTATTTATTATTGAGGACTCTTGTTTTATTCTGTCATCCGAATTTTATGATATTGTGTTTATACAACTTTAATTCTAACTATTATCCATTGTTACTTTTTTCCCTGTCATTTTTAACCATTGTCGTACTTTTATGGATACTATGTTTATCCGAATAAAGTTTTGTGAACTGAACTGAGTAACAAATTCGAATGTCTGATTTCCAGGGTACAATCTTATTATGGAGTGAACTGTATAGGGATACGGGGAGATGTGGGGAATCGTGCGAGTGCCTTTTATGATTGATTTGGGCATATTTCTGTAATTGGAGTACCTACAGATCAATGGTTTTTGGCTTCATATCTATTTCTTTTTCGACTACCCTTATGCTGTAGCAGATATGACAGTGAGCACTCTTGTTCTTCAATATTGTATGTTTCAAAATGGTAAATAAAGTTTTGTTTTTTTAGGTTTAGACAGTACAAGAGAGACAGCAGCTTGGTGCTTGTGTGGAAATCCTAGGTGATAGAAGATGTGTCGCAGAGTTTTCATAGTAATGAAGATTGATCTTGTTAACTTATCCACTTGGGCATTCATTGATATGATAATTCCAAGGATTCTTACTTCCGTAATACTCTTGGAGGTGGTCTCAGATTGTCCGGCTAGGCGCAGAGTGGGTCACAATTTTTCCAATCACAACATGTGAGTATTTCAGTTTTGGACGCATTCAATTTGAGATGGGTCCATATCATCCACTGATCAAAGGCTCTCAGGCGACATAAGATTTTGAGTTTCTAATGTCTTTGGGGTTTTCCAGTTTAAGAAGTATTTGTGTGTCATCTGTGCAGTTACAGCATGCAAGCTGAAATTCATTGATCATTGTAGGTAATGCCTTCATGTAGATGTTGAGCAGCATGGGTGAGAGGATAGAGCCTTGATGGACCCCAGCTTTAGTGAAGTACAGTTTGAATGACAAAAGGGGAGTACGGATGACATTTGTTCTGTTTTGAAGGAAGGATGTGATCCAATCAAGAGTAGCCCCCTCCATGTTGGCTTTACAGAGTCTTTGGATTAGAGTGTTCTGATCAACTGTGTTGAAGGCAGCTGAAAGGTCCAAGAGAAGGTATCAGCGACCTCGATCTGGTCTTCTGTGTTTTTGAGGTCATCCCAGATGGCAATGAGGGCAGATTCTGGGTCTCTTCCTGGACGGAATCCTGCTTGAAAGACAGAAAGTATGGCGTTGTTATTATTGAATTGTGACATCAGGGTGAATGCTGCTCTTTCTATCAGTTTCCCCAGTTTGTCCATTTGTAATCAGTCTATAGTTGTTGGGGCCATGTGGGTCCAGGTATGTTTTCTTTCATAATGGGAGTAAGTATGCCTTTTTTAAGTCTTCTGGAAAGACTCCTGTAATTAAAGAAATATTGATAATTGTTCTGGCTGGTGTGGCAGCAGAGGTAGTTAAAAGAATGTTCTTGGAGATTTGTGGTGGACAGAGATCAGAAGTATAGGTGGCTGGCCTGCTTAATTTGACAAGGTCCATAAATTCAGTTTCTTATAGTTGTTTGAAAGGTTTTTATAGGCTGCATTAGCCTACTATTGGAGCAGATCATTGGAAATAGGTCAGTGCTGGTTGTTTTCTTCTATTTTAAATAGGAGTTCAACATGTCTGTTAGGGGTGTGTAATGATTAGCCTGTTTGTCCGTAAAGTCTTGAGAGAAGGCATGATTTCTTTCTGTGCATCTAGGTTTACATAATTCAGTAATAATTTTATAAAATTCTTTATTTTAACATTTAATATTTTGAATTCTGTTTGAATAGTACCTTCTTTTAGCTTTTTTGATTGTTGACTTCAGTTAAATCTGTGTAGGTGACGTTTAGCTTGATTGTTATTTGTTTTGAGGCAGGGGCATTGTAGCTTTGCAATTTGTTGTTCTATCTCTTTCGGCTGTGCTTTCAAGTTCAGTTGTATATACTTTCGTATATACTTCTTTATGCACCTAAAGCCCTCCCACTACTTTTCATTTATTTGTTTCAGTGTGCTTTAAAAATCATTGCTTGCTAGTGATCAATCCTTCCTCCATGTCCCTGCTTTTTGTCTTCCGTTTCCTTCCATGGAGCAAGGAGCAAGTACTGTATCTTTACGCTTTTGTTGTTCATCTGTTTGTTTGGGGGACTATTTTTTTATTTTGTTCATGCTCGTGTTACACTGTGGGTGCATGTTTAGCTTCGGCGCCTGTATTTTATTACATCTTCCATCCCGCCCCCCTCCTTCCTCTATTGTTGCTGCCATCCATCCCGCACCTCCTGCCCCTTTGCTTGTTAACTTTGCAGTGTGAGAGGTCACAGCTTCACGACAGAACTCATACGTCCCTGGCCAATCATTAGCTACATGTAGCCGCCTCCAGCAGATTTCCTTGACATCGCTGTGCACCCTCTGCACCCTAGCAGTGACCGATGGATGGCGCACACCCACCATGCAGCCACATTTCTGGGCGGACTAACGCACTACAGTTTCAGGGGGGTGGAATCAGGCTAGCAAGTACACAGACTAGCTACGCGCTCTGTGAATCCTTTGTAAATTGTAAAACAAGGCCCACTTGCTGAGCTGTTCCAAGCGGAAGGAAGCTGCACAGCTACTTTCTAAGTGCCCTGTTTTTCCATCTCCATAATCGCCGTTTGATAACAACCAGAAACAAGGCATATGCACGCAGAAAGATGTGAAGGACGGGAAGTGCAGTTCTTTCAGGACACATACACGCATGCGTAAATCTAATTACTTGCTACTTCACACTCATGACTAATTACAATGGAAAATGTAGTTTTAAAATAATAAGTAACCAGTTCTATGCTGTGGCTCTATAAATTGTTGACTAATGAAACAGTTTGTTGTTAGGTGAATGTAAACAGAGATTCCAGTTTGTCTTTCGCTGCTGCTCAATCATTACAATGTCCTCGATTTTTTGATTTGTCGAAATACAACATTGACCGTACTGCGGACCTTTTTGCAATGGAAATTTCTTTAAGAAGAAAACACCTACTTAGAGCCCATGAGAAGAAAGAAATGCAGGTCAGTGCTAAATAGCAAAGAAACATTCATGAAAAGAGAAGAAAGACTTTCATACCTTAAAGAGTTATCAGGTTTACGTTGGAAGTATTTTATAACAATAGAGGAATTATAACAAATTGAGGAGTTTTTGATGTCTGCCTTGCTTATTTTGTCTCCTCCTTGTTTGTTTTTGTTGACAGGAATGAGTGTTTGGGCCCTCATAATTCAAGTCTCATTAGTTTGTTATTTGTTTTTATACGTGATGGATGCCTTTGATTGCCGTGGGCATTTTGCTGCGCTTGACGTTCTTAACTCATGCTGACTTATGACCCAACAGAAAAATAACTGCCTCTCTTTCCATGTATTGACTGCTTCTGTCCAGGAACATTGGTAACAAGTGGCTTTCTACAGCTGTTATTACCTACCATGAACGTTAAGTGATGTGGTGTCTGTAAACTTCCACGAGATGAAATGCATCAGATTTTTTTTATTTTACAGATTTATATATAAGGCGAACTTGACCCGAATAGGGTAACAGAGCGCTTTACATAGCACCAGTTGCATTGCATGAGGACACATTCATTTTATTTTTTGTTAGGCACGGGGAGATTAAGTGATTTGCCCAGAATCACAGGATGTTCAGCTTCATTGCCGAGACTCGAACCCAGTTCCCCAGATTCGAGGTCGACCGCCCTAGCCATTAGGCCAACTCCTCTCCTGATATTCTATGAACCCCTGCTACCAATAAATATTTAGATCTGAACTTTGAGACAAAAAGGTTTCGGAAGATAGAGAAGTCATGGCTTCCATTGTTTCTTGGTGTGGTGTGTACCTGCCAAGCGCAAGCACATTCCAATTATTCGTTTTATGCATGGGCAGCTGTGTGGGTGTTGTGTAGTATTAATAAAACATATATATCACACGAGGTGCACGTCTCTAATAGCTGCACTTTCCTAATTGTTCCTATCACCCACTACCAGTCTAAAAAGAAACAGGATGGATCCACACCCCAGCCAGGTCCCCAAGGTGCTTATATTATTGCAATTTTCCATTGTCATATTTTTATGCTACAGCTTATTTGACAAATTTTCTGTGTTAACCAAACAAAAACATTGGCGTGATACCCTCAGAGAAATGCTGTTTGCTTAATCAGCAAGTCAGCAGGTTAGTACCAGAGACCCAATGTGTTCTCTGTATGCTGCTAGTTATTTGTTACCTCAATTCAAGACCATTCCAAGAATTGGACGAGGATGGCTCACTCAAGTAAAGTGACATGCTTCATTTGCCACCTCGTCCCACCCTGGTCAGATGTTACTACCAATGCGGACTCCACCTCAGAATTGGGCTTTCTGAGAGAGTTCTTAGATATTTCTTCTCTGAGGATAATGATTTAGATCCAGTTTATGACTTTAAAAGACACATGAAATCATCTACTAAAGTATCCTTTAATTTGGTGGTATCTCTGGTTGATTAAAAGATTACAAAAGGGTAAATACAGGAGGCATACTTATGTGTAATGACCTGTATGTGTCACTGTACAAATAATTATGTCAACATGTTTCTGCCTCTAATCAACCGTGGGTCTGAGGCATTCGTAAGGGCTGTGTCTATGCCCCCTACACTGCAATTAGTAAGTGCTGGGTGGGCTTAGATATAAGCAGAAGACCTACCTCTCAACTGGTATCAAAATTAGTGATAACCTAGAACTATTTAGCTAGGTGCTTCATGGTCTGCTGGGGTGGGTCTCTCCTGTATTCAAACTTTCATCAAAATCGAGAACCCACTAGTCCCTTAACGGCTGCATCAGGTGGCTGTTCGATGTGGCAAGTCAAACCATATGTTTAGTTCACCAAGGATGCATAGGTTAGAATGCGGTGTCATAAGGTATGAAACTGTGTCTAGAAACATTACTTGGAATGCTGCATTGCTAGGTGGTAGTCTGTAAAGAAGGAGGAATTTACAGAAGGAAGTTGGATAGGGTTGCATCTTGTGATGAAGGCCTCACAAACTTTTATGGAAATGTCATCAGCTTTGGTGGGATTTATTGTTTCTTTGAATATAACAGCTAGTCTGCCTCCTGTCTTCCCTGTGTGATTTTGTGTGATGGTTTGATAACTTTGCGTGTTGGATTTAGTAGATAAGGTGCTTGTAGCTGATACTGTCCCTAAGCAAGAGGTGTTGTGGGGAATGTGAGAACAGGTGCATCCACAGATACCTGTTATTTTACAGGGATCAGTTTCCTAAAGTTGACATGGTCATAGCGTGCATAACATGTGACTAGGTGGAGCCCCACCAGGGAGCATGTTGAATGGAACACACAAAGCAGTAGGAGAACGCAGAGTCTTGTTGAGCCCTGCCAACTATAACTTTAAATTGTTCACGTCTGTCATGGGAGAGGAGAGTGTTTATACCCATCCACTTTATCTAGGGACTCTAGGTGTGGCCCCTGTTAGAACTTTTAGTAGGAATGAAACTACCAGCGACAAGGCTCTTAGCTGTGCTCTCTAGTTCACAAGTGTCAATGCTGGTTGCATGTGCAGCTGTGAGTTCCATAAAAGACCTGTACTCTGGTGGTATCATAAGGCTTCAGATAGAGCTGACACTTTCCCTGAATTCCGAGAGGGCCCTTTCCCTGTAAGGGACAATCCTTTAAATTTTCATCAGGTTGGTCCTGAGTTCACAGAAGTCAATAATCGCAAAAACCAGACTTTCACATCACTCTCCCCTCGCTCTTTCCCCTCTGTTTGCATTTACTCTTTTTTAAAAGGTCCCCCAGGAGGCTGTGGTAGCTTCCTGGTCTATATAAAGCTTCCCATGACTCTCTGGTTTTCAGAGCTATCTAAAGCAAGTGAACAGAATACATAAAATGATTCAAGCCATCCAGTGGTCGAAGTGGGCGGGATCGTCATGGTACGCCGGGACTTTATTTTGTAATTTATTAGAATCCGTTCCCTGCTTTTTTTATTTTAGAAATGCATCCCAGGATGGCAGAAATAGCCAAGTCCTATTGATAAGGCTTGGCCCTTTGTGGGACGGGTGGGGTCGGCAGAGAAGGAAAAGGACTCTGCCTTTTCCTTCTTGGCCAGAGAAGACAAGGACAGTGTCCACTTCTCCTGCTCTGCTACTGGCAGCTGCCACCCCTCTCTATTTCTTCCTCTTCCTTGTATTCCCTCTCTTTATGTAGCTGCCTCGCTCCTCCTCACTTGCCGAAAACCGTGACTTTAAGAAACTGCTTTTATCCTCTCTTTCTTTCATTCATTCCCCTGTGAAATGGGTCCAGAAAAAAAAAACACTTTTGCTGGAAATTGACATTATTCTAATCCAAAGTGCAGCTTCGGAACAGAAAGAAAAAAAGGTTCAAAATACGAAAAATAAATAAATAACTAACTAAATAAGGCAAGACAGAGTAGTCACAAAGAGGCCAGGTCGATTTTATGCACACCCAAACACATTTGGGCTCCTTTACAGACAGCTTTGTTTTCCCCGGATGAGGAACTGCACCATTTCTGGAGGTACTGCAATTCCTGGTTGATGCATGGAGTGGAAAATGTTTAATATGATCCTTATCAGCTGTTTTCCTTATTTTAGTTTAGAAAATGTGTACTGCAGATCTGTGTTCAGGGATACTGTCTTTTTAAACCAAACTGCTTACATTCCGGGCCCTTTAGTCATCTCCTTAACTTTTCAGGCAAAATCACTCATTGGTTTCTGAATAAAGAGGGTAAAATCGTTAAAGTGACCATGTTGTTCCTGCGTACAATTCACATGCTTTACTTAGTCTTGCATTCCATAGGAGTGTTTGCTTTTTCCAGGATGTGCTATTTTTTTTTTTCAGGCCACATATTACTCTTGTCTAGTGTGTAATTTGAATAGAGTCGCATCAAGGTGTTTATAGCGGGCAGAATTGGGTTATATCTGAAGGCAGTGCGAGTTTCTCTCAGATGGGCTGTATGGTGTTCAGTGGAGGAGAGGATGTGGCACTATGGCCAGAGCGGCCGTATTTGAAACTGGGGATCCAGGTTCAGCCTTCATGATAAGACCACTCTCCTGACAGAGCACATTCCCATGCTAGACCTTAGAAGGCCCCACTAAACTTTAGAAGCCCTGGTGCTTTAGCAACAGCAGGTGGACCCTTGCAGTGGCATGTGTGAGTTAACCTTGATATCCTGTCCACCACAATCCATGCTAAAGTTCACCTCTAGTCTTGCAGGCAGGCCTACAAAGCAGCATGTCCTAAAGCAATAGTGGCTCTGACACTGAGGTCACGGGACCCTTGAGGCCAGTCTGCCTCCCTCATTGGTACCTCCATTGGCCTTGTTTCAGCAGATATAGTGCAACTAGTCAGGGATAAGCAATTCAGGATTTGCAAGCACACCAAACTAAGGGGCCTATTACGATGGCGGGCACCCACCGTATCGGGAAACATGACCACCCGTCATTGTCACGGCGGTCCCGCAAGTGGCATTAGGATGCGCCCGCCAGACTGGCGGGCGCATCCCGCATTTTAAACATTGCGGCGGGCGGTGCTACAAGCAGCACCTGCCGCAATGTGGAAAATGCATGATGTGCATTTGAATGCACAACGTGACAGGCACTGCGCGGTGCCTGCCACCTTGTGCATGCAAATGCAGGGGGGGTACCATAGGTAACCCCCATGTGCACCCCCCACCCACCCTAACACCCTGGGGGCACGCAATGGGCCCCCAAAGAAAAAAACGCATGCCTTTCCATGGCGGAGTCTCCGCCATGGAAAGGCAATTCACCACCATGATGATAATATGGATGGCGGTGCCTGCAAGGCACCGCCACCATATTCCTGGACTTTTCCGCCCGGTAGGCAATCGGGATTGCCTACTAGTGGAAAACCGGAGGACGGCCTTCCCGTCCGCCGGTGTCCCCCCCGCCATCGTAATGTGGCGGGGGGGAAGTTATGCGGGCGGTAGATATTGGCGGGTGGATCGCCACCACCATACGGGCGGTGGCGATCCGCCCGATATCATAATGACCCGCATAGTTTGCAAACTTCACGGTCTCTCTGCTTCATGCACAAGCACTTTTACTGTGTGCTGTCTGCTTTGGGGCCACTGGAATTATGCAGCAATGGAAGACAAAATTATGTCGCAGTGTTGACAAAGTTATGCAGCAAAAAAAAGGCTGCAGCGTAAAACAGTAAATTTTCTGATACTTTATTATTTTGACATTTTTACACATGCAAACAGTCTCTGCAAAGAGTTTGCTTCTTTAGTACCAGTGTAACATACAAATGCAGATGTGAGAAAGGTGACCAGTCAACCTTTGCAAAGGGCCCTCCACTTCGCAAAAACACATCATATTTTTATAGTAACTTTTGATTCGTTTGAGCTACAAGCACATTTTTGGTTAATCTCGTCAGATTATGCAGATTATGCATTACATGAAAATATGGCAGAGCCATAATTATGTGGAAAACATTTGCAAACTAGGATTAATCACCATTCACGTTTCGACTGTTCTTGTGGAAAAAGGGAGAAGTGCCGATGACAGAAACTGCATGGTTCAGAGGCAAATGGCTTGTGATTCAATTTTTAAGCATATGTGGGACATTCTGTGATTGGAAACGTATCCCACTTTGTGAATGTATTTTATTGCCAATAACTCATATTAGACCTTAAATAAACGTGTATCCATTGGTTGAATTAAACAATGTAATAAACTGTAACTGGTCAGTGAAATGCCAAATACTGAAAATTGGGATTTATGTTCTTTCTGGCCATACCTCTGACTCCGCCCACTGACCCAATCGTCAGTTATTCCCGACCTCTGATTGTCCGCCCACAGTTCCCCTACTTTTTCCCCCCTACTTTGACCACTGAACCCATCGACGTTCTGAAAACAAAGTAATGGCCTATAATATTAGCAAAGGAACAAGCAGCAGCACGGATAAAAGCACGTACTGATAGAAAAGACACATTACAGGCCAGTAAATAAACGAATATCGATTTCCAAGATGCTCATTAATCACTGGTGGTTTCAGAAAGTTCACAATAAACACGTTAACTTAGTCCTGTTGACATCTCCATCACTGCAAAGATACTGCTGAGTTCCACATCTAACACTTTTTCTATGTTTCTAGATGTCGTTTTAGGAGATTTACATCACGATGTATCATTGGGGGGAGCACTTTGGGCAAGATATTACAAAGCATTGCGCAAAGAATAAATTATTAAAAATAAACAAAGCCTATGGAGTTGCTCATTCCTTGAAAATGAAAAACCGCACCAGTGGCGGTCCGGCTTTGGGCATGGGCAGCTGGGCGCAGGCCGTCATTCTTCTGAGGGGCGCGAGCTGCGCGCGCGGAGCGGTGTGCATTAAGGACCTGCAAATAGCAGCGCCCCTCCTACCTTGCACCAGCCTTGTCGGTGTCCCCTGGTTTCTCAGTCAGATTTGCCAGTTTTGAGTCGTCCTTCGTTATTGTGGCGATGTTTTTAACACCCCTTCCTTGCCCTCCCTCCACCCTCTCACCCCTGCTGCTAAAACACCAACACCCGCCTCAGCGTAAGGATGCTAAGCTATGGGTGATTTAGGCGAGCTGTGGGGGGTGCAGCGATGCTTGGGTTCAGGCCATTCACCGCCCAGCCGGGGCGCTGTCCAGTGAGCACAGAAGGGGCCCCCTGCTGCTTCCATTTAGCTACTAGCATCAGTAAGGGCGCCACCGTTCTCTATCTCTGAGCACCAGGCCTGGAGGTACACCGGGTGTTCGTTAGTCAGCAGGTGATAAAAGCACAGGCCCCTCCCTGGCCCCCTTCGTAGGCTGAACCATGACTCCCTGTGGCGGGTGTCTCCATTGGCTCGCTTTAACAAGGCGCTAAAAACGGCCGATTACAAAACCTATTCGGGTTCTGTGAATGTCTGAAAGTGTCAGAAGCCGCCTTTTACACCTACTTAAAGGCTCCGCCCTTCTTTTGGGCAGCTGTACTCCAATGTCAGCTATCAGCCAACACCCGCTGCGTCAATGTCTCATCTTAAGACGGGGGAGGGGCTCTGATTGCTAAGCACAGCTCAATCAAGCCCGACTAACTTAATTCAAGGTTTTGTTTCACGTCCAGACTCCGAGGTCATTTCTTCTTTCAATCAAATATCCAAATTGCTCATGGGGCTAGAGCTATACTTATTGCATAACCAGTATAAATGGTACTGGCTTAGTGGCTCATGAAGGATGGAAGGAGGAGACGGATCTGCCAGGGACCCGCAGACAACTGCATATGCACTCAGCAGAGAGCACGACTAACTCGCTGAGCCATTCTGCACCCACCGGGCTCCTCAGGTTTATCTCTTTCCACTGTTTAATCTCTTTAACCTCCTATGTGCAACTGAAGCGACATGGAGAGGGTAACAGAGAATCTACAAACAGTTCTTTTACATTCCTGCTGATGTTTTATTCCATGTGCCAAGAATCCTGCGACCAGTTAGCAACAAGCAGCGCTGAAGGGCAAGCCAGGGGTAGCAGGCTGCTTCCCTTTATTGACTTCTATCTATGATGGGTAAATCGTGTACCTGCTTTGTTGTGTTATGTTGAGGTATTCCAAAATTTCATCATTCACATGGTAATATAACAAAGAACTTGGCAAAGAAGCTGAAATATGAAAAGACATCTTTATTAAACTCAAATGAGTGAGACTACGTCACACAGAAGCCTTAGCAACTGAATGAGGCAGTCTCTCGAACAAAAACCAGTCTTCTCCTTAAATACAAAATATCATGCTTCAGGCACACATGCCTCGTTTTACGATATGGTCATTCATATGTATTCATTACAAACGAAAAGGCAGAGTCATGATGACCATCCCACATTTCAGTTCAGCCAGCCCACAATTATTTACCCAGCAAGGCTCAGATCCCTCATCAGATACCAGCAGACCCCAATAAACACGGGCACCTCCTGCTCGTAAAACAAGCCATAAAGTAGGAAACAGAGTCAGATGTGACAGAGATTAGTCAGGGTTCGTGTGGGAAGAAGGAATTCATGATGCCGCGGGCCCTGATGCTAATCCCAGTTGGCCGCAGTAAAAGGAACCGGCCGGACAGGGCTGACCTCGGGCAGTGGAGTCAGTTTGCACAGGTCACAGAGAAGTCACAGAAGGTGTACGTGTCCTTTAGGCCTAGGCATGGCCTTAGCACACAGCCTATGTGAGGTCAACCACAAAAATGGCTACTGTTCTAATATGGAACCCGAGGGTTCAATATGTAGTATTATATATATATATACGGTGAATTCATCAGTGAAACATGACGAAAACACTTGTACATACCGCTTTTGTCATTTGCGGTTCGTTGACACCAAAATAGGCATGGTGGGGCCTTTTTGGTAACACGCTACTCCGGAACCCATAGTGGATTAGTGATGGATTAGTTTAGGGAAATCTAAGTTGGTACTTTGAGAGATGGCCATGTGAGTCTGTTAGTTTGATTAATTAAGATAGAAGAGGGATAGAGGAAGGAAGAGTCCAGAAAGTGTTATTTGGAAGATCATACAAAGGAGATTTGGGATGAGTCAAAGGAGGGATAGAGGAGAGAAGAGTTTTGAAAGGGTTATTAGGGAGATCACAGTCATAATTTGTGGTTTGGAATTATTCAAAGGAAGGATAGAGGAGGGAAGAGACTAGAGAGTGTCATTTTGTAGATCATAGTTATAAAATGAGCTTTGGAATGAGTTAAAGGAGGGACAAGGAAGGAAAGAGTCTAGAGAGCGTTATCATGGAGATCATAGCACAATGAGGTTTGGGATAACTCAGAGAGTTGAGGTAGAGGATATAATGAAAGAGGTATCCGATGAGAGCTAGGGTAGGGTAGGGAATTAGAGAGAGTTGAATGGTTAATTTTATATTTTATTTATTAATTAATTTGTTTATTTATTCATTGGTTCTACAGTAGGAATAGAGTAACAAATTTATTCATAACTACATAGAAAGGTATACATGTATATTGAAAATAATAAAGAGATATAAAGTTTTATTATGTAAAGTCTCATATGTACATGCATGGATAAATAGTTAAAAACTCCGACTTTATAGTGCTGATGTACATAAAGATCCTTTTTTTTAAAATGTTTTGGGGGTGAGGGGGTAGAGAAATGTTTTTTTCTTCTTTTTTTAATTTGTTAATTCATTTATTTATATTTACTTTGTTTTTTAAATATTTTCACAATATTTCAATAGTGAAGCACTTATAGTTACAATTGTATGATCATATTTACACATTATGATAAATAAAATAAAGATAAAACCTAGACCCATAAACATAATCAAATAACTTCTGTAACGTATCACATAATGTGATAGATAAAATAAAATAAAATAGAGACCTATAAGCATATAATCAGATAACATATGTAAACTATTCAATGACCTATTTACATGTTAAGCATAAAATATTGTATATATTTTAACCATACATAAGATATATATTTGTTAAGCAGACCTATAGGAATATCTATATACTTTTAAATCATAAGTAGTATATATTTTTGTACAAAGAAATTTGCATATCTTACTTTCTACATATACAATCAAATTATACACGTTTACATACACAGCCACATGTTGTACATTGGTGTTTTGAGTATGGTGATCATGTAGGAAAGAGCCAACTCTTGAGTAGTCTTCTGAAGCTAGGAGTTATCCATGGATCTTATATTTGGGGGCAGTGAATTCCATAGTTTGGCTGCTTGTACGGAGAAAGATGTACTACCCATGTTTTTAGGTCTCGCCTTGCTATCGCGTAAGCGATCGCAAAGCGAGACTATAGAGAGCGGGTTTGAAAAGTGCTCCCAAAAAGCGGATTGCCTTGCTAGCACGCACACAATCACGCGCATCGTGCCGCCATGCCATCCGCCTTTTGGGAGCACTTCAAAGGGTCCGCTCCCCTGCCCCCAAGCGCGCCACGCGCCACGCTCTGCAAACACAGTCCGAGTCTTTGATCTCTACGGAGTGTCTTGCTCACGCTGTCTGCTCTCTGCCAGTCGGCTCCCTGATTGGTTGGCAACTACCAAATAAGCTTTCAGATTGGTAGACCTTGTCAACCAATCAGAGAGCCTACTGGCGCGTGCAGGCAGCGTGAGCAAGACACGCTGTAGACTCGCTGTTCCAAGTGCAGCACTGGTGCCTTTTCCTTCCATCCGGTCACAAAGGTACAGGGCTGAAGCAAATACTTCTAAAGAGGACCCCTGGAGGCCGGCAGAACCGGAAGAGGCTGGAAACATTTGGTAAAGTTTCATGGCGAAGACTGTGAAGGCTCCGATATTTTCAAAAAACGTAGCATGTATGTTTGTGTATGACTTTGTCCTCTCTTTAAGCTCTAGCTGCCGACGTGAGGACTGGATCATTCACACAGTCGAGAGGCATACTTCGGTAATTAACCATTCCACAATTGAACTTCTTAACTACAATGTCATATCTGCCCAACTGTTCCAACTCCTCCCGCAGTCCCACCCCACCAAAACACTTGTATTTGGCGCTATTCGCTGTGCCTGGTGGAGCAGCCCCCGCCCACCCCTGCCGACCAAATTTGCCAGCCCGCCCCCATAGGCCATAGCCGGCCCTCCCTGTTCTCCTTATCTGAGAAATTCCTTTCCTCGGACGGCCCCTTCCCTCCTTTCACTAGCTGCCTAAGTTAGTGCCCCCCTACCCCCCACTCCGCCGCTCCCCCTGGCGGGCTTTTTCTCCCTCCAACCTTACTCCCGTTGCGCTGCGACTTCACCAGAGACAAGGTACCACCAAATCATCGCTGAGGAGGGGGATAAACACTTCTGTAGAAAGCACCCAACTGTCCAATGGTGCACTGCACACTCCCAAAACCACAATCCGTCCACAAACCACCGGGCCAGTGCCCCTCCATCTCTGGCGACCTGTAGCAGTCAGAGCCTCCCGCCGGCCAAATGGGTGCAATCTGTGCAACCTATGCCTTCTTTGTGTTTATTTATTTATGCTTTTTTTTTATATAGCGCGGACTTTACCCGAAGGTGTCAGAGCGCTTCACAAACCCACTTCACTGCCCGAACCCTGCCCGCCGGACAGCGGCACTCACAGCTGCTAACACGTCACTCACAACCCCACCGGAAAATGTCACACTTAGCAAACCAAAACCTTGGCCGCTATGTCCGTTTCCTAAACTGTATTCTCCTTAAGTTTGTAACATTCAATTAGTCTGTGTATTGTGGGAATGGCGCCAACCCCATACCGCACAGACCCCATGTGAGGGACCACCTGCTGGATTATAGTCATCACCCACCCTGTTCTCCTTATCTGTGATAAATTCCTTCATTTGGACGGCCTCGCCCCCCCCCCACTCACCCTGTAACCAGACCCCTCGCTACCTCTTCCTTAGCTGCCTAAATTACTGCCCACTGCTCCCCTTGGCGCGCTTTTGCCCTAATCAGTATCCTCTATCCTGCCCCCTGATCCAGAGATGCGGCCCTCCCAGCGCTCCCCGCGTGCTGCCCCACTTCTACCACTGGCCACCGCTATTGTTTACGGCCCTAAACCTTGCGTTCTTTTCACACCATTTTATTATGACCTGCCCATAAACCGACCCTCTTCCCCACATAGACCTCCTGTCACCTCGTCCGCCCTGGATCCCGGCATGCCACTAACCTGCAAATCCTCTAACCACCATTGTGCCAGACCCCGAACCAACACCTCCGCACATTATGTATGCCGCAATGGAAATGATCAGTCAGGGTTGGAATGCCTGCTCATGACAGCAGCCACTGTGACAAATTGATTTATTTAATATATAGTACCATACGATACCTAACGTTTAAAAGACAATTAGATTCAGATAAGACCTTGCACACCGTTTGCAGGGCCCCAGTTTTAAGGTTGCGTCAATCAGAATATAAACTTTATTTTACAATTTAATTTACAACCGCGGTGAAACTATAGAATTGCTGCAAAATGTTTAACATGCGATTGTCAGATATTCCTTTGTATGATGGGCACATGCTGATGAGCTTTGCGGGGGTCAACAGGGGTTAACAAGCATTTGCAATGCAATAGGTCTCGCATTTACGCGAGTTTAAGCTATTGGCATTGTTTGAAAAACGAAAACACAAATAAAAGGCATTGTTATTTGCAATGTGAATAGCTCAAACTCGCGTAAATGCGAGACCTATTGCATTGTAAATGCTTGTTTTTATTGTATGCTGGGGTTTTGAGGTGAAGTGCCAATCTGGATCTGAGGTTCCTTTGTTGAATTTATTTGGTGATTTTATTCCTGATGAAAAGTGGTCCTGTTTCATGTATTGCTTTGCGGGTGATACAAATCAGCTCGAAGGTGGGTCTTCTGGCAACCAGTTACTAATATAGGGCTCTCAAGGCAGGGGAGATGTGGGCTTGTGGCTTTACATGTAGGAGTAGTCTGGCGGCCAAGTTCTCTATCCATTGTTTCCTTTTCTTAGTTGATAAGGATGATCCGTGGTAGAAGCCATTGGCGTAATGAAGTTTAGACAGTACAATTACTCAGACTTAATTATGGCCAAGCCCTCCATAACTTAGAGTTGCAGATCGAAAAATGGTTACGACTTCCTCTCTCTCTTGCGGGAAGGGTAGCCCTGATTAAAATGATAGTGCTCTCGAAATTCCTGTACCTCTTTAATAACATTTCAATCCCGCTTCCGAATAGTTTTTTTAAATATTATGCTCCCACCTAATCAGATTGACTTGGGGATGTAAGCAGCCTCGGGTACGGTGGCAGATTCTGACCCTGCTATATGACAGAGGGGGGTTCAGCATCCCAGATCTTCAGCTTTATTACTTGGTAGCCCAGTGCAGTTATGCCCATGCCTGGTACCATCCCTATACCAGGATTCCATATCTGCGGCACAAAACGGATTTGGTCTTACCTGACGCTTTAAATGTGGTTCTGCCCAAAAGCATGGCTAGGGACCCCATTGATATTCAGACGGTTTCCACCACCAGTGAGGCCTGGGATAAGCTTCGGCGCATCACAGGCTCTCCCATATTATATTCATCCGCCCTTCTGATTCCCAACAATCACTGGATACTGATAATGGGGGAGAGACTAGTGCAGTGCACGCTTACCAAATTCGATATTAACACGTTCGGGGATTTATTCCCAGGAAGGGCATTTATTCACAGTGGCAGATGAGGAGCGATTTTGCACAGCCTCCTTCATGGATCGGTTTGTTATGGGTAGAATATGATCTGCCTTAAGGGCAACCTTGCCTAGCTTTCCTCTTGAACCTGACTTGTTTGTCCCACTCACCACGATTGTAGAGAGCGCAGGCGGGAGCATCCTATTTCTAAACTATATCGTGTATGTTCAGCTATAATTCCTGTTGAGGATGACAAGATCCACAAAGCCTGGGAGGATGGCCTGGGACGCCCTATTCTTGATGAGCAGTGGGCTAAATGCTTTTCCATGACGAAAGATGTTGCCTTAAATAGTCGCCACAAATGAATTCATTTCAAATTCTTGCGCAGATTGTACGTGACACCAGCGAAATCACACAGAATAGACCCAAACAACGGCACAACTGCCTAAAATGCGGGGCTCTGCAAGCAGACTTTGCACACCTCACTTGGAATTGAACTAAGATACAGTCTTATAGGGAGTCAGTTCACAAGACATTGGGGGACATGGTGAACCTGGCCCTTATCCCCACACCGGAGGTGGCCTTACTGGGTTATGTTGCCAATTTTCCTAAGGGTATTCAGAAATTTGTCGCCCTTAGTCTATTGCTGGTGAAAAGAGAAATTGCCATTAATTGGGGACGTAAATCCGCTCCCGCATTTAAAAAATTGGTTAAATAGCTTGACATACTGCAACGTTAATAGTGATCTGTATGCTAGCACACTGCCATGTGCCTCACGCCCAAAAGATATCTGGGGCCACTCAAGAAATATGCGGCCACGGACCGCTCGGCCTCCACTACACAACTAGAGCAGGGCAGGGTTCCTACCGGGGTGGGTTAATAAACTGCTTGACTATCCATACGACAATTGTTGAGACCTTGAGTAATAAATTCGTATGTCTGATTTCCAGGGTACAATCTTATTATGGAGTAAACTGTATAGGGATACGGGGAGATGTGGGGAATCGTGCAAGTGCCTTTTATGGTTAATTTGGGCATATTTCTGTAATTGGAGTACCTACAGATGAATGGTTTTTGGCTTCATATCTATTTCTTTTTCGACTACCCTCATGCTGTAGCAGATATGACAGTGAGCACTCTTGTTCTTCAATATTGTATGTTTCAAAATGGTAAATAAAGTTTTTTTTTTTTAAGTTTAGACAGTACAAGAGAGAAAGCAGCTTGGTGCTTGTGTGGAAATCCTAGGTGGTAGAAGATGTGTCACAGAGTTTTCATAGTAATGAAGCTTGATCTTGTTAACTTATCCACTTGGGCATTCATTGATATGATAATTCCAAGGATTCTTACTTCCATAATACTATAGGAGGTGGTCCCAGATTGTCAGGCTAGGCGCAGAGTGGGTCACAATTTTTCCAATCACCACATGTGACTATTTCAGGTTTTTTTTGTTGTTTTTTGTTGTTGTTGAATATCAACCAATTCTAATTTATTATGTACAGCTCTAGCTGGCATTCTATTTTCTTCTAACTTGTTATAACAGTATTTACAAATACGCTGATCTTCACCCAATTCAAAACAATTTTCCAGAAATATATATGTTGCAAAATCTTTCCACTTATAATTATCTTCATTTTCACTTTATTTTTCTTTAAAAAAAAAAAAAACTTTATTGTGCAGAAGACCAGCAGTACAAACATGGGCCTACAACCACCAGGGCCGGCCGCTAGTATATGCATTCCAATTACGTGACGTCACAAAGCAGCAACTGATCCCCAGAGGCGCAGCAGGATTACAAAAGTTAGTCTCGGCAACTCAGAAGTTAGGCAGGATACAGATATTTTAAATTTGAAAAGAAAAGAACGAACAAAGAAACAAAAAAAACCAAACTCAAGGCGAGAAACAATCTAGACGGTGTCAAGCGCCGATGGGGGGACCCCACCATACCAGGTAAAGAATCAGGAGGTCAATAAAGATGACCCGGGGGGGGGGAGGCAGCGGGGAAGTCAGAACAATCAGCAGAAAGAGTACAGTATTCCAGGAACCTCAGGATCAGGGGGACAGAGAAATGTCAGAAGTATCTTCAAAAGGGGGAGTACAAATGTTACCTCGGTAGGCGTTCCACTGACCCCAAATTCTACCCCACGCCCCGGGCTTGCCCCGAACCAGATATACCATCTTCTCTCTGAACATGCACCAGTCCATGTTCTCCTTCCACACTGACACGGTGGGAGGCCGTCGGGAACCCCAAAGCTGTGCGATATCCCTCTTTGCAATCATGTTCCCAAGTGCCGCCCACCGGGCCTGGGCAACGCTGTAATCATTCGGCTCCCATACATTCAGCAAACATCGACGAGCCTCAGGCAACAGAGCGACCCCAGTGACACACTCCATTACCGCATGCACACGGCGCCAATAAGCCGCAACCTCGCAACACTCCCAAAGGATATGAAGGAAGGTGGCGCTCATTCCACAGCCGCGCTTACACAGCCCATCCGAAGAAAAACCCATCACAACCAAACGAGGACCCGTCACATAAACACGGTGAAGAATTTTAAGCTGGACAAGACGGAGACGGGCAGGAATGGCGACCTCTTTCGGGGAGGACAGTGCAGACTGCCAGTCTCCGTCGTCCAACTCCAACCCGTCTCCGGTCCAGGCCTCCCGAAGATGCACAAGGAGGTCCGCCCGATTGTTGATTAATTTCTTATAAATCAAAGAAATCGTACTATCGGGCAGATGACCATCAAGTATACGGTCCTCGAGTGGTGAAGCTGCGGGGACCGTGGTACCGGCTTTGAAGACCGACAGCAAAGCGTGGCGAACCTGTGCGTACCTGAAGAACTCCCTCTCACTCAACTCATACTCACTCTGAAGCACCGCAAAGGATTTGACCGCACCTTTCACCCAAAGATCACCCACTCTGCTAATGCCAATCATATCCCAGTTCTCAAAACCTTTCGTTGTCCAGAGGCATCCCAATCCGTCCGACGCAAACAAAGGGGTCGCTCGTGTCAGGCGATCATTCCAACGCATGGCCACATTGGCATCCTTCCACACACGTACTGCAATCTTAGTGGGTCCCGTTAGGTTCCTCCCCGCCGTCCGAGAATAGAGCGCTCTGTTGAAGTTGCCACCAGGCAACTGATATTTATCCATCTCGAAAGCCGGATTCGGACTGGGTACATACGTAGCATGGTTGACAGCGGACAGCTGGGAGGCCCAATAGTACCTCCTGATGTCGGGGAGCGCAATGCCCCCGTCATACCACGGGAGAGTCAGTTTTGCAAGAGCGATACGAGCGCGACCGTCCCAAATAAGTCTCCTCTGTAAACCCTCTACCTCCCGGAAGTAGGCCGCCGGAATAATATCAAAGGAGTTCTGGAGTGCATAGAGAAATCGGGGCAGGGACATCATTTTAAAAAGTACCGCTCGACCGAGTGGCGACAACGGCAACCTACGCCAGCGAGCCACATCCAACTTCAATCGCCGGAGAGGAGGAAGGAGATTATGCTCATGGCGGACCGCCGGGTCCAACGATACGTAGACCCCCAAGTACTTGAAACCGGATTGCGAAATTTGAATGGGATACCTATTCGGCAAGGGGGGAAGGCCTCCGGAAATAACATACACACAAGATTTAGACCAATTAATGATCAGCCCAGAGTTTTTCCCGAAAGAAGTGAGGACGTCAAAAAGGACATTAAGGGATTCACGCGGGGAGGTTAGGTACAAAAGAATATCGTCGGCGTACAACGAGACTCGGTCCTCAAAGCCAGGGGCCCACTGAATGCCCTTTATCGACGGTTTCCATCGGAGCCAGGCTGCGAGCGGTTCTAGAGCAAGAGCATAGAGCAGGGGGGACAACGGACACCCCTGCCTAGTACCCCTCCCGAGAGCGAAGGGCTGGGACACCCTCCCATTGACAACAACCTGAGCTAACGGATCCGTATATAAAAGTCTCACCCAACTAATAAAGCCCGCCCCGAAACCGAACTTCGCCAGTGTGGCCCAGAGGTATGGCCATTCTATCGTATCAAAGGCCATCGTGGCATCCAAGGAAGCCAAGATGGCCGGCTCGGAAAGGAACTCCGCCCTCGCGAGAACGCCATGCAAACGCCGCAGGTTGAGAGCAGTGTTCCGGTGCGGAATGAAACCAGATTGATCCGGATGAATCAGGTCACAGATAACAGCGAGCAAGCAATTAGCGAGGACCTTGGCGAGAATCTTCGGTTCAGCATTCAATAGGGAAATGGGCCTGTATGAGGCACAACGATCACGAGGCTTGCCCTCCTTGGGAATCACAACTATGGTGGCCAGACGCTGGTCACTAGGGAGGGAACCAAGCTCACGCAACTCCAAAAACATATCACGGAGAAACGGTGCAACTTTATCCGGGCACAATTTGTACAATTCAATGGGCAATCCATTGGGGCCCATAGCCTTACCAGTACGAAGGGAACGAATCGCGGTAGCAATCTCGTCGGCTGACAACGATGCCTCCATGCACTCTCGATCCTCTTCAGACAGGCAAGGCAGCGCAATGTCCCTCAACAAGGAACGAGAGTCATCCTCATCTCTATCGGACACCGGGGAGTAGACCACACGAAAATAGTCAGCAAAACACTCCACAATCTCGCCAGGGTCAGTCACACGCACACCGTCGGAATTCTGAAGCACAGGGACCACGCGGTTCACTCTCTCCTTCTTATCAAGCCACGCAATCAGTTTAGCCGCCTTATCCCCAACATCATACAGTCTACCTTGCTGTTCCCTGTAAAGTGTCTTGGCGGCATCAGTAACAAGCGATTTGTATTCAAACTGTTTCAAGCTAAGGGCGTGGAGCCTATCCCGGGTGACACCTGAGTCTAGTTCAGCCTCCAACTCCAGTATTTCGGCCTCCAGCCTCACGACCTCCCCATTCCTAGCCTTCTTGGTCTCAGCTATTAAAGAGAGGGCCTGTCCACGAATAACAGTTTTGAAGGCTTCCCACAGGGACACTGAGGACAAGACAGACCCCTTGTTCTCCAGGAAGTAGTGGTCGAGCGACTTAATGAGGCTGTCACGAGTCTTGGGGTTGCGCAGATGCCAAGGGTTAATAGGGGCGATCCGCCCCGCGGCTTGCGTCCCTGTATGGAAAAGCAGCCACACAGGGGAGTGATCTGAAATGCCCCAGGCCAAGTGTCGAGCCTCCCCAACGTGGGTGGACTGGGCCGCGGGCATGAGGAAGTAATCAAGCCTGGAGAGACTCCCATGAGCCCCGGAGTGGAAGGTGTATTGACATTGCGTCGGGTGCATTAACCTCCAGCAATCCACCAGACCAAAGGTGTCCAAAAACCCACCGAGCCATGATTGGGAAACGGGAAGGGGCCTGGGGGGGTGACGATCCAGATCGCCGGACAGCACAGAGTTAAAGTCCCCACCCATGAGGAGAAGACTATCGGGGATTTCCAGCAACATCCGACCAACATCAGAGAAAGTGGAGGTCTGGAGGCCTGAGGGAACATATATCGTGACTAAGGAAAGGGTCTTACCCTCCCACCTACCAGTTAGGGCGGCATAACGCTCTCTGTCGTCAAGGATGACATTATCAATCTCTAGTGGGAGGGAAGACCGGACAAGAATACCAACCCCTCTGGAACCAGTGGTGAACCCGGAGTGTGCAACCAATCGGTATCCCCACCTATTCATAGCATGACACACATTGCCAACCAAATGCGTCTCCTGCAGGAGTACAACATCAGGAGTCAAACGACGCAAATATTGCAGTACAACACCCCGTTTGATACGATCCCCCAATCTATTGACGTTCCAAGATATCAACCTCAACCCACTACCCCCCATCCCCACAAAAGTAGCAGGAGTCTCCCCACAGAGAGCAGGACACCTGAAGCAAAGAAAGAACCAATATGCCGCCTTGAGAAAAGAAAACACGAACACAAACACCCCAACCAAAACCCGTTACAACTCCCCCCTCCCTGCACCCCTGCAGACTATAAAACCACCCCAAAATGCAGTGTGCCTGTCGCCCTAACAAACCAGTTCTACAAAAAGACCCCGGAGGAGGAGAGAGGCCCGTCTCCACCCGCCACCCAGACGCGATCTACTATAAGACAAAATATACAAAAGAGGTAAAACCCAACTGAGCAATGTCCGATTATCAAGGTTAGGGACCGAAAGGTCACTTCTGTGGAGGCTCACCACCCTCGGCACCGCCAGGGTGCCCCGTTCGATCGCCCTGACCAGGCAGGGAATCCAACCAGTCACTCACATTGTCCGGTCGTTCGAAAAAGAAGGTCCGTTCCTCATGTTCCACTCGAAGCCTGGTAGGGAAAAGCATAGCATACTTCAAGCCCAGGTCCCGGAGACGTCGCCTAACCCCCTGAAAGCCCAACCTCTATCTCTGAACAAGTTGAGTGAAGTCCGGGAAAAAATTGACAGAGGAGTTTTCAAATTTCACTGGGCCGTGCACCCTCGAAGCCTGCAAAATCGCATCACGGTCCCTGAAATGAAAAAGTTTAGCGATGATAGGCCTCGGGGGAGCGCCAGGCTTGGGCTTACCGCCCGGGACACGATGTGCACGCTCCACAGCGAAACACTTGCTGAGTCCAGAAGGGGCAAGATGGGTAAGGATTAGATCTTCGACCAGGAGGTCAACAGAACGAGTCTCGGGATTCTCCGGAACACCTATGACGCGGATGTTGTTGCGTCTTGCCCTGTTCTCAAAATCCTCCAGCCGATGGGACATCAAGTCGTTGGCCGATTTCAGAGCGCCATGGTCTGTTCGAAGTTCCGACACATCAGCCGTGAGGCTGGAGGTCTTCAAATCCAGTGACTTCACCTTCTCGTTAGTTTTAGACAGGTCAGCCCTGATTAGAGTGACATCGATGGCGACCGTGTCAATTTTACGAGCCAGGGCCTCATACTGCTGTCCGATGGTCTCCTTCATGCCGGTGATGGCGCCCATAATGTCCTGCAGGGACATGTCACCAGGGGCAGATGGGTCTTCTCTGGCGTCCTCCGGGGTACTGCTGGAGAGCCCGGGGGATCCTTTGGCTTGAGTATAGCGGTCCATAACATTTGTCTGGAACTGTCCCCCACGAAGAAACGTCTTGGTCTTCCGCTTCTCGGGTTCACCCCTGCCCGTCATGGTGGAAGATGCACCCCGGAGGGACCCACAAGACCGAGCGAAAATGGCCGCCGGCAGGTCGGGCACCGACCGGCCAAGAAGCTGGCTCGTGGGGTCCGGAGAGAGTCGCGACTTGACCCAGTACGCTGTAATGAGGAGGCAGCGATGACACCAGAAGGAGACTGGATTGGTCCCCGGCCGAGCGAAACAAAGCCTCAATCAGACCATGCCAGAAACCGAAAGCGAAACCGAAAGTGGGGATACAGCCACTGATGAGGTCCCAATGCCGTTGTTGTTAAACTACGTCCCGGCTCCACAGATCACCAAGTCCCCGGCACGGCCTCAAGGTGGGCCTCAAAAGTTCAAAGTGCTGTAATTTCGGTCGCCCAAGTCCGATTCAAATTCTGGAAAGAGTTATGGACTCAGTCTAGGTTCACCTTCGAAAGCCCGTCCAAGAAATCAGGATATCATCAGGATAAATTGCGAGGCGTGGCGAGGGTCCGGGTAGCCCTGTGCTCACGCGACCATCTTGGATGCGCGCTAAGCTCCTCCTCCATTTCAGTTTTTGACGCATTCAATTTGAGATGGGTCCATGTCATCCACTGATCAAAGGCTCTCAGGCGACATAAGATTTTGAGTTTCTAATGTCTTTCGGGCTTTCCAGTTTAAGAAGTATTTGTGTGTCATCTGCGCAGTTACAGCATGTGAGCTGAAATTCATTGATCATTGTAGGTAATGCCTTCATGTAGATGTTGAGCAGCATGGGTGAGAGTATAGAGCCTTGATGGACCCCTGCTTTAGTGAAGTACAATTTGAATGACAAAAGGGGAGTATGGATGACATTTGTTCTGTTTTGAAGGAAGGATGTGATCCAATCAAGTGTAACCCCCTCTATGTTGGCTTTGCAGAATCTTTGGATTAGAGTGTTCTGATCAACTGTGTGGAAGGCAGCTGAAAGGTCCAAGAGAAGGAGTCAGCGACCTCGGTCTGGTATTCTGTTTTTTTTAGGTCATCCCAGATGGCAATGAGGGCAGATTCTGTGCCTCTTTCTGGATGGAATCCTGCTTGAAAGACAGAAAGTATGGCATTGTCTTTATTGAATTGTGACATCAGGGTGAACGCTGCTCTTTCTATCAGTTTCCCCAGTTTGTCCATTTGTAATCAGTCTATAGTTGTTGGGGCCATGTGGGTCCAGGTTTGTTTTCTTTCATAATGGGACTAAGTATGCCTTTTTTATGTCTTCTGGAAAGACTCCTGTAATTAAATAATTATTGATAATTGTTCTGGCTGCTGTGGCAGCTGAGGTAGTTAAAAGAATGTTCTTGGAAATTTGTGGTGGACAGGGGTCAGAAGTTTAGGTGGCTGGCCTGCTTAATTTGACAAGGTCCATAAATTCAGTTTCTGATAGTTGTTTGAAAGGATTTAGAGGCTGCATTAGCCTACTATTGGAGCAGATCATTGGAAATAGGTCAGTGTTGGTTGTTTTCTTTTGTTTTAAATAGGAGTTCAACATGTCTGTTAGGGGTGTGTAATGATTAACCTGTTTGTCCGTAAAGTCTTGAGAGAAGGGATGATTTATTTCTGTGCATGTAGGTTTACATAATTCAGTAATCATTTTATAAAATTCTTTATTTTAACATTTAATATTTTGAATTCTGTTTGAATAGTACCTTCTTTTAGCTTTTTTGATTGTTGACTTCAGTTAAATCTGTGTAGGTGGCGTTTATCTTGATTGTTATTTGTTTTGAGGCAGGGGCATTGTAGCTTTGAAATTTGTTGATCTATCTTTTTAGGCAGTGCTTTCAAGTTCTGTTGTATACACTTTAGTATGCACTTCTTTATGCGCCTAAAGCCCTCCCACTGCTTTTCATTTATTTGTTTCAGTGTGCTTTCAAAATCATTGCTTGCTAGTGATCAATCCTTCCTCCATGTCCCTGTTTTTGTCTTCCGTTTTCTTCCATGGAACAAAGAGCAAGTACTGTATCTTTAGGCTTTCGTTGTTCATCTGTTCGTTTGGGGGACTATTTTTTTATTTCTTTCATGCTCATGTTACACTGTGGGTGCATGTTTAGCTTCAGCGCCTGTATTTTATTGCATCTTCAATCCCGCCCCCTCCTTCCTCTGTTGTTGCTGCCATCCATCCCGCGCCTCCTGCCCCCTTGCTTGTTAACTTTGCAGTGTGAAAGATCACAGCTACACAACACAACTCATACATCCCTGGCCAATCATTATCTACATGTAGCTGCCTCCAGCAGTTTTCCTTGACATCGCTGTGCACCCTCTGCACCCGAGCAGTGGCCGACGGATGGCGCACACCCACCATGCAGCCACATTTCTGGGCGGACTAACGCACTACAGTTTCAGGGGGGTGGATTCAGGCAAGCAAGTACACAGACTAGCTACGCGCTCTGTGAATCCGTTGTAAATTTTATAACAATGCCCACTTGCTGAGCTGTTCCGAGCGGAAGCTGCACAGCTACTTTCTAAGTGCCTTGTTTTTCCATCTCCATAATCGCAGTTTGACAACAACCGGAAACAAGGCACATGCACGCAGCCGGATGTGATGGGCGGGAAGTGTAGTTCTTTCAGGACACATACACGCATGCGTAAATCTAATTACTTGCTACTTCACACTCATGACTAATTACAATGGAAAATGTAGTTTTAAAATAATAAGTGACCAGGTCTATGCTGTGGCTCTATAAATTGTTGACTAAGGAAACTGTTTGTTGTTAGGTGAATGTAAGCAGAGATTCCAGTTTGTCACTCGCTGCTGCTCAATCATTACAACGTCCTCGATTTTTTAATTTGTCGGCATGCAACATTGACCGTACTGCGGACCTTTTTGCAATGGAAATCTCTTTAAGGAGAAAACACCTACTTAGACCCCATTACAAGAAAGAAATGCAGGTCAGTGCTAAATAGCAAAGAAACATTCATGAAAAGAGAAGAAAGACTTTCATACCATAAAGAGTTATCAGGGTTACGTGGAAAGTATTTGATAACAATAGAGGAATTATAACAAGTTGAGGAGTTTTTGATGCCCGTCTTGCTTATTTTGTCTCCTCCTTGTTTGTTTTTGTTGACAGGAATGAGTGTTTGGGCCCTCATATTTCAAGTATCATTAGTTTGTTATTTGTTTTTGTATGTGATGGATGACTTTGATTGCCGTGGGCATTTTGCTGCGCTTGCCGTTCTTAACTCATGCTGACTTATGACCAACAGAAAAATAACTGCCTCTCTTTCCATGTATTGACTGCTTCTGTCCAGGAACATTGGTAACAAGTGGCTTTCTGCAGATGTGGTGTCTGTAAACTCCCACGAGATGAAATGCATCAGATTTTTTTTATATTACAGATTTTTATATAACGCGAACTTGACCCGAATCGGGTAACAGAGCGCTTTACATAGCACCATTTGCATTGCATGAAGACACATTCATTTTTTTTTTTGTTAGGCACAGGGAGATTAAGTGATTTGCCCAGAATCACAGGATGTTCAGCTTCATTGCCGAGACTCGAACCCAGTTCCCCAGATTCGAGGTCGACCGCCCTAGCCATTAGGCCAACTCCTCTCCTGATATTTTATGAACCCCTGCTACCAATAAATATTTAGATCTGAACTTTGAGACAAAAAGGTTTCGGAAGATAGAGAAGTCATGGCTTCCATTGTTTCTTGGTGTGGTGTGTACCTGCCAAGCGCAAGCACATTCCAAATATTTGTTTTATGCATGGGCAGCTGTGCGGGTGTTGTCTAGTATTAATAAAACATATGTATCACTTGAGGTGCACGTCTTTAATAGCTGCACTTTCCTAATTGTTCCTATCACCCACTACCAGTGTAGGATGGATCCACACCCCAGCCAGGTCCCCAAGGTGCTTATATTATTGCAGTTTTCCGTTGTCGTATTTTTATGCTACAGCTTATTTGACAAATTTTCTGTGTTAAACAAACACAAACATTGGCGTGATACCCTCAGAGAAATGCTGTTTGCTTAATCAGCAAGTCAGCAGGTTAGTACCAGAGACCCAATGTGTTTCCTGTATGCTGCTAGTTATTTGTTACCTAAATTCAAGGCCATTCCAAGATTTAGACGAGGATGGCTCACTCAAGTAATGTGACATGCTTCATTTGCCACCTCGTCTCACCCTGGTAAGATGTTACTACCAATGCGGACTCCACCTCAGAATTGGGCTTTCTGAGGGAGTTCTTAGATATTTCTTCTCTCAGGACAATGATTTAGATCCAGTTTATGACTTTAAAAAAAGATGGGATCATCCACTAAAGTATCCTTTAATTTGGTGGTATCTCTGGTTGATTAAAATATTACCAAAGGGTAAATACAGGAGGCATACTTATGTGTAATGACCTGTATGTGTCACTGTACAAATAATTATGTCAACATGTTTCTGCCTCTAATCAACCGGCTGTTCGATGGGACAAGTCAAACCATATGTTTGGATGCATAGGTTAGAATGCGGTGTCATAAGGTATGAAACTGTGTCTAGAAACATATCTTGGAATGCTGCATTGCTAGGTGGTAGTCTGAAAAGAAGGAGGAATTTACAGAAGGAAGTTGGATAGGGTTGCATCTTGTGATGAAGGCCTCACAAACTTTTATGGAAATGTCATCAGCTTTGGTGAGATTTATTGTTTCTTTGAATATAACAGCTAGTCTGCCTCCTGTTTTCCCTGTGCGATTTTGTGTGATGGTTTGATAACTTTGCGTGTTGGATGTAGTATGACATACTTAGGTAAGGTGCTTGTAGCTGATACTGTCCCTAAGCAAGAGGTGTTGTGGGGAATGTGAGAACAGGTGCATCCACAGATACCTATTATTTTACAGGGATCAGTTTCCTAAAGTTGACATGGTCATAACGTGCATACCATGTGACTAGGTGGAGTCCACCAGGGAGCATGTTGAATGGAACACACAAAGCAGTAGGAGAACGCAGAGTCTTGTTGAGCCCTGCCAACTATAACTTAAATTATTCACGTCTGTCATGGGAGAGGAGAGTGTTTATACCCATCTACTTTATCTAGGGACTCTAGGTGTGGCCCCTGTAAGAACTTTTAGTAAGAATCAAACTACCAGCGACAAGGCTCTTGCTGTGCTCTCTAGTTCACAAGTGTCAATGCTGGATGCATGAGCAGCTGTGAGTTCCATAAAAGACCTGGACTCTTGTGGTATCATAAGGCTTCAGATAGAGCTGACACTTTCCCTGAATTCTGACAGGGCCCTTTCCCTGTAAGGGACAAACCTTTAAATGTTCATCAGGTTGGTCCTGAGTTCACAGAAGGCAATAATCTCAAAAACCAGACTTTCACATCACTCTCCCCTTGCTCTTTCCCCTCTGTTTGCATTTACTCTTTTTTAAAAGGTCCCTCAGGAGGCTGTGGTAGATTCCTGGTCTATATAAAGCTTCCCATGACTCTCTGGTTTTCAGAGCTATCTAAAGCAAGTGAACAGAATACATCAAATTATTCAAGCCATCCAGTGGTCGAAGTAGGCGGGATTGTCATGGTACACCGGGACCCTACTTTTTAAATTTAATAGAATTTGTTCCCTACTTTTTAGGTCTTGCCTTGCTATCGCGTAAGCGATCGCAAAGCGAGACTATAGAGAGCGGGTTTGAAAAGTGCTCCCAAAAAGCGGATTGCATGGCTAGCACGCGCACAATCACGCGCATCGTGCCGCCATGCAATCCGCCTTTTGGGAGCACTTCAAAGGGTCCGCTCCCCCGCCCCCAGTTTGAAAAGTGCTCCCAAAAAGCGGATTGCATGGCTAGCACGCGCACAATCACGCGCATCGTGCCGCCATGCAATCCGCCTTTTGGGAGCACTTCAAAGGGTCCGCTCCCCCGCCCCCAAGCGCACGCGCGCCACGCTCCGCCGGGCTTGTATCGCGCGCCACGCTCCGCCAGGCTTGTCTTTTTTTTTTTTTTTTTTTTTTTTGTAACTTTCGTACGGCCAATGCTTGTTCTATGTTATTATCAAATCGGCACGTAGAAGTTGGCCTCACCACAACCCCACCTCTATCCCAAACTTCTATTCTGCTTAGTCCGTTAATCTCCCCCGCTGAATGAGTACAAGTCTCAGTGGTGCATGTTATCTTCCCCGTCTCTCTCCAACCCACATCCTCCCATATTGTTCCTATACTAGGGTCCCCACAGCACTCCACCTTAACCCACAACATGTTCCCTCTGCTCCATCCCAATCCTACACAGTGGACTACTCCAGGTAGATTCAATTTTCGTCACATACTCCGCACTTGATCAAGGAGACTCACAGAAAATGCAAGTCACCTTAACATCCACAGGACGCACAACGCTGAACACCACAAATCTCTGAATTAACAATACAGTCACGTACTGTGGAGGAACCAGAAAGCAAGCACCACATCTCCTACCAAAATGCTTCAAACAAACAACACACCAACATACCTACAGCACTCTGGAACCCCCTCCAACCCCCGCTAAGTTGTGAACGACAACGAACTATCACCCACACATGGCAACATACTCGAACTTAACTTCACAGTCACCTACAACTAAAAGCACAGAAGTCGAACTCCCACTTGCCAGTGTAACAGGGCCCGCCAAATCACTCCCACTTAGTTGAGACTTCAATAAAAGGCTTTCTACCCACGTAACAAGACGCACACTCCCAGAAACGTGTTCTCCCTCCCTGATCCCCTACCCCTAAAAAACTGCCCACATCAAAGAGAACCAAATCTCAAAGAAGAAACTTTTACGTTTGTACAAAACTTTTAGCACTTCAAGACATCATCCCTTCACCAGGGGTGAAGACCTTACGAAGTAAATTCCTGAAACAAACAAGCAATGGTCATTACCTCAGCCTTTGCCGACAGGCAACTATTGCATCACGGAGTAGCGTTCTACATCGGCACTATGCTGTGTCTTTTGTACTCGGGGCCTGCCTTTAGCATGTGCGCGCTGGGCCCACGAGGGGCCAGCGCGCACATGCTAAAGGCAGGCCCCGAGTATGCTTCTTCCGACGTGGGTCCGCTCCACCTCCCCCAAGCGTGCGCGCCACGCTCCGCCGGGCTTGTCTCGCTCCCCCGCCCCCAAGCGCGCGCTCCACGCTCCGCCGGGCTTGTCTTTTTTTTTTTTTTACTTTAAGCGCGAGACGCGCGTGCGGCCAATGCTTGTTCTATGTTATTATCAAATCGGCACGTAGAAGTTGGCCTCACCACAACCCCACGTCTATCTCAAACTTCTATTCTGCTTAGTCCGTTAATCTCCCCCGCTGAATGAGTACAAGTCTCAGTGGTGCATATGCATGCTTGCTTACAACGGCTTTCAGTGACCCCTCTTCATCCATTGTTCTGCCAAAGTCTCTCTCACAGTCTCTGCTCACTCTCCACAGTTTGGGGACACCGCCCAGGGACTACTTTTGCAATGGGTGGCTTTAGATAAGTAATACTTATATATTTTAGATTATAAACAATGCTTCTTCTATCTGTAACAATACGCAATATCTCCGGTGCAGCTTTGGAGCGAGTGCATAATCAAAGCTAAATACTTTGAAACCGATTTAGGCTCAACATCCTGTGATTCTCGGCAAATCACTTAACCTCACGTGTCTAAAAAGGAATTGGACCTTGGAGCTCAGGTAAAGCCATCAAATACCTTCGGTTTGAGCTTGCTGTATATAAAATTGCAAAAAATAAAAGGGGAGGGGCTCCAGTCTTTCACATCATGAGGTAACTTCCTGCACCTTTGCATGTTCACATAGCCTATGCCGCTTGGAACATGGCATTTTATTATTGTATTTATATACTACCCTTATAAGCCATTTTAACATCTTAAAATTGGGTTTCACATACAGGGTATTGTGTAAGGCTGAATAATTGTGCAGTTTGATGGCCAGCCTCAAACTTTATCACTTACCAGGGATACGCAAAATGCTTCTTGAGAAATTGCAGAGAAAATGATGCAGCATGATGTACCATCAATTAAACGAGGCTGAAAAAACACCCATCCTGTAACCCAGCACAGTGTGAAATGTTTCTCTTTCTTGAAATGGATTTCTACAGTAGCTGCAGACGTATCTCATTTGTATTTATCAGGACTAGGTAGCAGCTTTTCTTCTCTTAAAACTATGTGTCATGCATTATCACAAGTAGAACACCAGCACCCCTCCCCCGCCAGCAACTGTTTTCAAAACACGTAAATAAAAGACACCTTCAGCTCAAACATGTGCTATGCTTATGAGAAAAATGGTGGGGCTTTGCTTAAAGAGAGACCTTGGGGGTCTTTTGAACAATAGTCGACCCAGCAGGAGAGTTACTTCCCTACTATTTAACTCCCTGACATACGAAACATTCATAGAAGCACCAAATACCGCTTATGGCTGGCTATAAAGCGAGACTTTTTTTGCACGCAGCACAATTACAACACGGGCCCAGATACAGCTAACATCTAAGAAGCTTCTAGCAGGCGACTGTGAAGGCCAGAAACCACCCCCCTTTCAGTGCGAACACAAGGGGTTGTAAACATCAAGGGGCCTTCATGCAGATGCTCAAAGACCTCATAAATCAGGTGCTTATCTCTGGGAAGCTCATTCCTTAGCTGCCCTCTAAGCAGGGACAGGAAGGCAGGATTACGGTTCCAGCAACAAACAAGCATTTGCAATGCAATAGGTCTCGTATTTACACGAGTTTAAGCTATTGGCATTGTAAATGACAATGCCTTTTATTTAGGTTTTAAAAACAAAAATAAAAGGCATTGTCATTTGCAATGTCAATATCTCAAACTCGCGTAAATGCGAGACCTATTGCATTGCAAATGCTTGTTTTGTTTTAGAAATGCATCCCAGGATGGCAGAAATAGCCAAGTCCTATAGATAAGGCTTGGCCCTTTGTGGGACGGGTGGGGTCGGCAGAGAAGGAAAAGGACTCTGCCTTTTCCTTCTTGGCCAGAGAACACAAGAACAGTATCCACTTCTACTGTCTGCTATTGGCAGCTGCCACCCCTCTCTTTTTCTACCTCTTCCTTGTATTCCCTTTCTTTATGTAGCTGCCTCGCTCCTACTCACTTGCCAAAAAACGTGACTTTAAGAAACTGCTTTTATCCTCTCTTTCTTTCATTCATTCCCCTGTGAAATGGGTCCAAAAAAGAAAAAAAAAGAATTTTGCTGGAAATTGACATTTTTCTTATCCAAAGTGCAGCTTCGGAACAGAAAGTAAAAAAGGTTCTGTTAGAAAAACCCCACTCCCACACCATGAAGGGTGGTGGTAATGGGGTCTTCCCAGACATACACAGTGGTAGCTTGGCTCGAGTGGTCAGGGGTCAGGCACCGTGTTAAGCATACGTTATACCCACACAATAACCATGCGTGCATCCGTTCCAAAAACGACACTACACCTTAAAAATTATACTGAAAATATATCTCTTTATCTTCTTTTCTCTTAGTTGCTGATTAAATAAATAATAAGACAATCACAGTACACAAGGCTTTTTCTGTGGAAGGGTACGTCAAATAAATACTGTCTTAACGATTCAATAAATAAGGTAGATCATAAATAATCAAGGCATAAATATAAGTGCATTACATTACAGGCAATTAAATATTATGAGGCAATAAATACTGTACGACAATAAATATTGTGAAACAATAAATACTGTGAGGCCATAAATAGGATAAATACAATAAATACAGTGCTCTCAATAAATAATAAAAGCCAACAGTGACACTTGTAAATCAGTTCACATTCCTGAGGTACTATGGGATGATTTGACCCAATCCCAGCTTGTAAAGATTTGGATGGCCTGAGGGGTATACTCCCTGGCTTGGACAAGGCTGAGGCCTAAACTGAGGTAGATAAAGGGGGAATCTAGAGATCTGGCTCTCCCACACTACACAACCCCTCTGTATTAGTCTCAGCTCACCCCTGGCACAATCAAGCTGGTTCCAGCACCCTAGGTTAGTCTCTCAGGGCTCCACAGGGCCTTAGGCGCCCTCTATTCCACTTACTGCCCTTTTTATGAAGCTCCGACGCCGCTGGAGTCGTGTTGACGCCGTGAGGCGGCTCCGGTTCAATGTCGGCGGCCTCGGCGCAATGTCAGTTCTTGACAACGTCGATAGGCGGCTCCGGTTCGATGTCGGCGGCCTCGGCTCGATGTCGACCTCCGGTTCGATGACGTCGGGCTGTCTTGGCTCGATGTCGACTTCCGACGGCTCCGGTTCGATGTCGGCGGCCTCGGCTCGATGTCGACCTCCGGTTCGATGACGTCGGGCTGTCTTGGCTCGATGTCGACTTCCGTCGGCTCCGGAGTGCGACCTCCACTCCCGACCTCCGGCACGATTCTCTTCAGGTTCCGGCGACTCCGGAGTGCGATCTCCACTCCTGACCTCCGGCACGCTTCACCTCGGTCTCCGGCGACTCCGGAGGGCGGACTTCACTCCCCCGTCGACGCCGATCACTTGACCTCAGGTGTCTTCCTCCTCGACCTCTGGTACTCTCCACGACCTCCGTCGGCGCCCTCTCTCGACCTCTGGCGGCTCCGGGTACGACGTCTGCTTTCCAGTCAGCGCCGCTTCTCCACCTCGGGCTCCAGGTCTCAGGCTTCTCGACGTCGGACTCCAGGGAAACCAATAAACAGGTCAGATTCTTGCTTTTCTTTACTCCTAAGGCCTGTTCCTGCTGTCCAGGTCCTTAAGATGGTTTTTCTTGCTTTCTCCCACACAGGGCTCCAGGCTGGGCTCAGTCAGTAGGGACTAGTATCAAGGGTGGGTTTATGGACCCCACTCCAGGCACAAGTTTCCACCCCTGCTGCCTCACTCCTTCCTCCTTCAGTTCTGTGCTCCTCTCTCTTCACCAGTCAGGTGCCAACTGCCAGCTCCAACTGTCAACTCTGGCTTAGCTTCCCAACATTCCAAACCGCCTCCAACTGTCACAGGGTTCCAGAATGTTGCAGAAGGTTCTAGTAGGTTCCAGTGGGTTCTGATGATGTCACAGGTGGCCACCATTTTGTGCTTCAGGCCCTCAGACAGAAGTTCCAGGGGTAGATAAAATGGCTCCCTGAATCTGCATCAATACTAAAAAGTCTGGTGGTTCCCAAAAAGGAAAAAATACTAACAGGGTTTGAGGCAAAAGTGGGACAAAATAAATAATGATGAGGAGGGACCACCCAAAGGGCTGACAGGTCTAACACGCGTCTCCCCCAGCTGAAAGTGGGGAGAGCTACCCAACCCCTTGGGAGTTCTCATCACTAAGGCGGAAATACCTTGAGGGACCGTCTGCATTGGCGTGGTCCACTCCAGGCCGATGTTCCACCTGAAAGTCCATTCCCTGTAGGGAAATAGACCACCTCAACAACTTGGGATTCTCCCCCTTCATCTGCATCAGCCAACGAAGGGGTCTGTGGTCGGTCTGAACCAGGAAGTGCGAGCCAAACAGGTATGGCCGCAACTTCTTCAGAGCCCATACCACTGCAAAGGCTTCACGCTCTATTGCACTCCACTTCTGTTCCCTGGGAAGTAGTCTCCGGGATAGGAAGACCACGGGTTGATCCAGACCCTCTTCATTGAGTTGCGATAACACTGCCCCAATGCCATGTTCTGATGCATCTGTCTGGACAATGAACTTCTTGGAAAAGTCTGGGGCCCTTAAGACCGGGGCCTCGCACATGGCTTGCTTCAGCTTCACAAAGGCCTGCTGACAAGCCTCCGTCCAGACTACCCGTCGAGGTTGTTTCTTGGACGTGAGCTCCGTGAGGGGGGCTACGATGGTACCGTACCCCTTCACGAAGCGGCGGTAGTATCCCGTGAGGCCCAGAAAAGCTCGGACCTCAGTCTGTGTCTTGGGGGGTTCCCAGGCCATGATGGCCTCGATCTTCGCCTGGAGGGGTTGCACCGCTCCCCTACCCACCAACTGTCCAAGGTACACTACCGACCCCTGCCCGATCTGGCACTTGCTGGCCTTGATCGTTAACCCAGCTTGTCTCAGGGCCTGGAGAACAGCTTGCAGGTGACGCAAGTGATCCTCCCAGCTGTTACTGAAGACGGCTATGTCATCCAGATAAGCCGCAGAGAAACTCTCCATTCCGGTGAGGATCTGGTTTACCAGGCGCTGAAACGTGGCAGGTGCGTTCTTGAGCCCAAAGGGCATCACACAGAACTGGTAGTGGCCATTGGGCGTGGAGAAGGCTGACCTTTCCCTTGCTCCATCAGTCAAAGAGATCTGCCAGTACCCAGAAGTAAGGTCAAAGGTACTTAGATATTGGGCAGCTCCCAGCCGGTCAATCAATTCATCCGCCCTAGGGATCGGATGAGCATCGGTTTTAGTTACTGAATTCAGTCCCCGGTAGTCCACACAGAACCTCAGTTCCGGTTGGGCACCCGGTGGTGCAGCTTTTGGTACTAGTACCACCGGACTGGACCAGGGGCTGCTAGAAGGTTCGATCACTCCTAGCTCCAGCATCTTAGTGACTTCACTATGAATGCTGGCCTTCACCTTGTCTGACATCCGGTAGATCTTGGACTTCACAGGTGGGCTGTCTCCTGTGTCCACGTCATGGACGCACAGGTGAGTCCTACCCGGAACAAGGGAGAACAACAAAGAGTACTGTCCCAGGACCTGGCGGCAGTCCTCCTGCTGTTCAGGAGTTAGAGATGGGGAGAGAATCACTCCCTCCACCGACCCATCCTTCTCTTGAGACGCAAACAAATCTGGGAGAGGCTCGCTTTCCGCGTCCTCTGCTCCGTCAGTCACCATCATCAAGATGACTTCGGGCCTCTCGTGGTGGGGTTTGAGGCGGTTGGCATGCAGCACCCGTGGGGGCTGACGAGGGGTTTTAAGATCCACCAAGTAGGTAGCCTTACCCTTCTTCTCCAATACCTCAAAGGGTCCTGACCAGCGATCCTGGAGGGCGCTAAGCTCTCCTGGTTCGATCACCCACACCTTCTGGCCAGGCTCCAATTCCACCGGGTGAGCGTTGTGGTCATACCACGCCTTCATTACTGCTTGGCTGGCTTCCAAGTTGTCAGAAGCTTGCTTCCACAACTTAGCCATTTGGCTCCGGAAGGCCAGCATGTAGCTCACCACGTCCTGGGGAAGCTTTCTGGGAGTTCTTTCCCATCCGTCTCTCACCAGGTTGAGAGGTCCACGTACAGGGTGCCCATACAAAAGCTCGAAGGGGCTGAAGCCCACTCCCTTCTGTGGCACTTCCCTGTAGGAAAACAATAGACAGGGTAGGAGGACGTCCCATTTCCTCCGCAGGCTTTCAGGCAGACTTCTGATCATGCCTTTCAAGGTTTTGTTAAACCTCTCCACCAGACCATTGGTCTGGGGGTGGTAAGGAGTGGTGAACCGGTAGGTCACTCCACACTCCTTCCACATGGCCCGCATGTACGCTGACATGAAGTTCGTCCCCCTGTCGGACACAACTTCCTTGGGAAAACCCACTCGGGTAAAGATTCCCATCAGGGCCCTAGCCACAACAGGTGCTGTTATGGTCCTCAGAGGTATTGCCTCTGGGTACCGTGTGGCATGATCCACCAGAACCAGGATAAACCTATGACCAGCTGACGTTGGCGGATCTAACGGACCCACAATGTCGATGCCCACCCTTTCAAAGGGGGTGCTAACGACAGGAAGTGGTTCCAGGGGAGCTTTCAGCTTCACCCCTGTTTTCCCACTGGCTTGGCAAGACACACATGTCCGGCAGTAGGTATCGGACGACACTTTCATTTGAGGCCAATAAAAGTGTGGGACAAGACGGGCGAAGGTCTTGTCTTGCCCCAGGTGTCCTGCCAAGGGGATCTCGTGAGCCAACTCCAGAAGGAAGGCTCGATAACGTTGAGGGACTACCAAGGCTCGTGACGATCCATGTAGGGGTGCCTTGGGTTCACTGTAGAGGAGGCCATCCTCCCAGTAAACACTGTAGTTCCCTTCAACGTTCCCTGCTGCCTGGGCTGCGGCCTGACGCCTCAGCCCCTCAAGGGTAGGGCACTCCCTCTGGCCCTGGCAGAATTCCTCCCTGGACGGGCCTCCCTCCACGTGCCACTCGGCCGGGATGGGTAGGTCCTCCAGTTCGGTGACATCCCCCACCGCAGACTCCTGGTCCACCACCTCCGGTGGCCTATCCGTCTCACGGGGTGCGGACGCCGAGGCAGGCTCCTCCTGTCCTCGGTTCTTCCCTTGACTGGCAGCTGGCTGGGCCTTTGTTCCAGGCTCCAGCCGAAACGAACTCCCTCTCCGGGTAGTCGCGGACCTTGTGCTGACACAGGCCCAGTCAGGTGTACCCAGCATCTCAGTATGAGTCCGGTATTCCACCTCCTTCCAAGCATTGTGCTCCATGTCATTCCCTAGCAGACAATCGACTGGCACGGCAGGGCTTACGGCAACTCGAAGTGAACCTGCAACCCCTTCCCATTCAAAGGGAACCTCGGCCACTGGATAGTGGCCTGTTCTGCCGTCAGCCATCGCGGCTGGGTGGAGTACATCGGGAATTACCTGCTCTGGAGACACCAGTTGGCTACGCACCATAGTCATACTGGCTCCTGTGTCTCTCAGAGCCTCCCCTCTTTGGCCGTTGATGGTGACCCACTGCCCATACTTTACGGTATTTGCGGGCACCTGGATCTTAGGAACCATCTCCCGTTCTCCCAGGGACACTAAAGTGACACCCGCCCACTCCCTTCCCTTACTTAAAGGCATCTCCTCCCCGAGCACTACACTAGCTACTCCGGGGGTCTTTCCTCCAATGGGAGGGGGTGGTCGTTTCGGGCACTTCGCATCTCCCTTGTAGTGTCCAACGCCACCGCACTCGTAGCAATGGACAACCCTTGGCTGCTGACTCTGGCCAGGATTAGGGTTTCTGGGTGGGTTAGCCCTAGGGGTGAATCCTGTTCCCTTCCCTTGGAAGTTATTTTGGGGGCCTTTGGAGAACTCCTTTTTCTTTTCCCCTCCCTCTTTCTTCTGGGGGGCGCCCTGTCCGGCCTTTTGAGTATCCCCTCCAGTCCCCCTTGTGGACACCCGGGTACTAGCCCAAATGTCCGCCTCCTCAGCAAGCTTCGGGGATTGGTCAGCTTGCTATCCACCAGGTGTTGACGCAGTGCAGGGAAACATTTTTCGAGCAGGTGTTCCTTCAGTACTAAATCAAACAACCCCTCATAGTTCCTCACTTCACTGCCCTGAATCCAACCCTCTAGTGCCTTCTTTGCATAGTCCAGGAAGTCCACCCAATTCTGTGTGCCCAGTTTGTGACTACCCCGGAACTTCTGTCTGTACTTTTCGGGTGTTAGTCCAAACTTTCTTATGAGCGCCACCTTCATGGTGGGGTAGTGGGTCTGCTCATCCTCCTCTAGGGCCAATAATGCATCCCTACCAGCTGGAGGCATGTACTTGTACAATCCCCCTCCCCAGTACTTCTCTGGAACCCCATGGGCCCTTAACTAAGGATGGGCGTAGTGGGCGTAGTGGGGCTACGTGAAGCAGCACGTAGTGTGCCCAAATCTACGCACACTACGCGCTTCGCGTAGCCCCACTACGCGCCACCCGCCACCCACCACCCACCCACCCTACTTTTAAAAGATTAAATTAATTTGTAATAAAGCAAATTAAAGCCGCACTTACCTGACGCGCGGCATCTCCCGGGGCTCCCTCTTCCTGTTTTTCAATTTTCCTGACAAATGCGCATGCGCGGACGCCCGCGCATGCGCATTTCTTGCGAGAAATGCGCATGCGCGGGCGTCCGCGCATGCGCATTAGTCAGGAAAATTGAAAAACAGGAAGAGGGAGCCCCGGGAGACGCCGCGCGTCAGGTAAGTGCCTAATTTCCTTTATTACAAATTAATTTTTTCTTTTAAAAGTACGGCGGGCGGGAGGCGGGTGGTGGGCGGCAGGCAGCTACGCTTCGCCCACGTAGTGTGCGTAGGCGCTGCCTGCTTCGCCTACTTCGAAAACTGCGAAGCAGGCAGCGCTACGTACACTACGTGGGCGAAGCGTAGTGTCGCGTCCAGGGTTACCCTTAACGAGACCTCATAGGCCGCTAGCCACTTGGCGATATCGTCACCCACTCCATAGCTAGCTACTATGTCCTTTGGCAGGTAGGGTTTGGGTTCCCTGGTGATTTCTTGGTCTTTGCTGCCACCATTAGGAACAGGGTGTGCCCTAGCTCTTAGGATCTGAAGATCTATCTCTTTCAGCCTTAACTCATGAGCCATCCTCTGTTCCTCCTTCTCTTTCTCCAGCCTTGCTAAGTCCCATGTGAGCTGTCTTTTCTCCCTCCGGTCTGTTAACTCCACTTCAGACAAGCCACCGCTAGAGGCACTGCTGCCCTTCCTAGAAAGTGTCCTGGGCCCCGTTAACAGGTTCCCCACCTCAGGTTGGTACAAACCAGCTCCCTCACTGTCGGGCTCTCTATCCCTGTCCTCCTCCTCAGCCTTGCTTTCTCGTCGTGCCTCCCCCCAAGCCCTTAAGCTGGTTTGGAGTGCACCCTTCTTTGCACCTGGGGGACAATACACCCCCTCCCGCTGACAAAACTCCCTGAGTTGGGCCACAGTATAGGTTTCCAGGTCTTCTAGCACAAACTCCATTTTGCCCACTCAGGTCAGAGGACAGTTATTTGCAGAAGCTATGCAGGGGGGTACCTTTTATAATACCTCCTCCCACCACCAGAGTAACTTTGGAAAAAACAAAAACTCACAATTAGGAAGGCCGCTTTGAGAAAACTCCAGGTGTAGGCCTATGGACTACCCACAGTTATTGTCGAGTATGCGTAGGCACAGCTCAATCCCGCCGCTGAACACCAATTATGTTAGAAAAACCCCACTCCCACACCATGAAGGGTGGTGGTAATGGGGTCTTCCCAGACATACACAGTGGTAGCTTGGCTCGAGTGGTCAGGGGTCAGGCACCGTGTTAAGCATACGTTATACCCACACAATAACCATGCGTGCATCCGTTCCAAAAACGACACTACACCTTAAAAATTATACTGAAAATATATCTCTTTATCTTCTTTTCTCTTAGTTGCTGATTAAATAAATAATAAGAAAATCACAGTACACAAGGCTTTTTCTGTGGAAGGGTACGTCAAATAAATACTGTCTTAACGATTCAATAAATAAGGTAGATCATAAATAATCAAGGCATAAATATAAGTGCATTACATTACAGGCAATTAAATATTATGAGGCAATAAATACTGTACGACAATAAATATTGTGAAACAATAAATACTGTGAGGCCATAAATAGGATAAATACAATAAATACAGTGCTCTCAATAAATAATAAAAGCCAACAGTGACACTTGTAAATCAGTTCACATTCCTGAGGTACTATGGGATGATTTGACCCAATCCCAGCTTGTAAAGATTTGGATGGCCTGAGGGGTATACTCCCTGGCTTGGACAAGGCTGAGGCCTAAACTGAGGTAGATAAAGGGGGAATCTAGAGATCTGGCTCTCCCACACTACACCACCCCTCTGTATTAGTCTCAGCTCACCCCTGGCACAATCAAACTGGTTCCAGCACCCTAGGTTAGTCTCTCAGGGCTCCACAGGGCCTTAGGCGCCCTCTATTCCACTTACTGCCCTTTTTATGAAGCTCCGACGCCGCTGGAGTCGTGTTGACGCCGTGAGGCGGCTCCGGTTCGATGTCGGCGGCCTCGGCGCAATGTCAGTTCTTGACGACGTCGATAGGCGGCTCCGGTTCGATGTCGGCGGCCTCGGCTCGATGTCGACCTCCGGTTCGATGACGTCGGGCTGTCTTGGCTCGATGTCGACTTCCGACGGCTCCGGTTCGATGTCGGCGGCCTTGGCTCGATGTCGACCTCCGGTTCGATGACGTCGGGCTGTCTTGGCTCGATGTCGACTTCCGTCGGCTCCGGAGTGCGACCTCCACTCCCGACCTCCGGCACGATTCTCTTCAGGTTCCGGCGACTCCGGAGTGCGATCTCCACTCCCGACCTCCGGCACGCTTCACCTCGGTCTCCGGCGACTCCGGAGGGCGGACTTCACTCCCCCGTCGACGCCGATCACTTGACCTCAGGTGTCTTCCTCCTCGACCTCTGGTACTCTCCACGACCTCCGTCGGCGCCCTCTCTCGACCTCTGGCGGCTCCGGGTACGACGTCTGCTTTCCAGTCAGCGCCGCTTCTCCACCTCGGGCTCCAGGTCTCAGGCTTCTCGACGTCGGACTCCAGGGAAACCAATAAACAGGTCAGATTCTTGCTTTTCTTTACTTCTAAGGCCTGTTCCTGCTGTCCAGGTCCTTAAGATGGTTTTTCTTGCTTTCTCCCACACAGGGCTCCAGGCTGGGCTCAGTCAGTAGGGACTAGTATCAAGGGTGGGTTTATGGACCCCACTCCAGGCACAAGTTTCCACCCCTGCTGCCTCACTCCTTCCTCCTTCAGTTCTGTGCTCCTCTCTCTTCACCAGTCAGGTGCCAACTGCCAGCTCCAACTGTCAACTCTGGCTTAGCTTCCCAACATTCCAAACCGCCTCCAACTGTCACAGGGTTCCAGAATGTTGCAGAAGGTTCTAGTAGGTTCCAGTGGGTTCTGATGATGTCACAGGTGGCCACCATTTTGTGTTTCAGGCCCTCAGACAGAAGTTCCAGGGGTAGATAAAGTGGCTCCCTGAATCTGCATCAATACTAAAAAGTCTGGTGGTTCCCAAAAAGGAAAAAATACTAACAGGGTTTGAGGCAAAAGTGGGACAAAATAAATAATGATGAGGAGGGACCACCCAAAGGGCTGACAGGTCTAACAGGTTCAAAATACAAAAAATAAATAAATAACTAAATAAAGCAAGACAGAGTGGTCACAAAGAGGCCAGGTCGATTTTACGCACACCCAAACACATTCGGGCTCCTTTACAGACAGCTTTGTTTTCCCCAGATGAGGAACTGCACCATTTCTGGAGGTACTGCAATTCCTGGTTGATGCATGGAGTGGAAAATGTTTAATGTGATCCTTACCAGCTGTTTTCCTTATTTTAGTTTATAAAATGTGTACTGCAGATCTGTGTTCAGGGATGCTGTCTTTTTAAACCAAACTGCTTACATTTTGCAAGGATATAAGCAATGGACATTGAAGCGGGTCCCTTCCGGGCAATTTAGTCATCTCCTTAACTTTTCAGGCAAAATCATTCATTGGTTTCTGAATAAAGAGGGTAAAATCGTTAAAGTGACCATGTTGTTCCTGCATACAATTCACATGCTTTACTTAGTCTTGCATTCCATAGGAGTGTTTGCTTTTTCCAGGATGTGTTATTTTTTTTTTTCAGGCCACATATTACTCTTGTCTAGTGTGTAATTTGAATAGAGTCGCATTGAGGTGTTTATAGCGGGCAGAATTGGGTTATATCTGAAGGCAGTGCGAGTTTCTCTCAGATGGGCAGTATGGTGTTCAGTGGAGGAGAGGATGTGGCCCTATGGCCAGAGCGGCCGTATTTGAAACCGGGGATCCAGGTTCAGCCTTCATGATAAGACCACTCTCCTAACAGAGCACATTCCCATGCTAGACCTTAGAAGGCCCCACTAAACTTTAGAAGCCCTGGTGCTTTAGCAACAGCAGGTGGACCCTTGCAGTGGCATGTGTGAGTTAACCTTGAAGTCCTGTCCACCACAATCCATGCTAAAGTTCACCTCTAGTCTTGCAGGCAGGCCTACAAAGCAGCATGTCCTAAAGCAATAGTGGCTCTGACACTGAGGTCACGGGACCCTTGAGGCCAGTCTGCCTCCCTCATTGGTATCTCCACTGGCCTTGTTTCAGCAGATATAGTGCAACTAGTCAGGGATAGGCAGTGCAGGATTTGCAAGCACACCAAACTAAGGGGCCTATTATGATGGCGGGCACCCACCGTATCGGGAAACGGGACCACCCGTCATTGTCACGGCGGTCCCGCAAGTGGCATTAGAATGCGCCCGCCATCCCGCATTTTAAACATTGCAGCGGGCGGTGCTACAAGCAGCACCTGCCGCAATGTGGAAAATGCATGTTGTGCATTTGAATGCACAACGTGACAGGCACCGCGCGGTGCCTGCCACCTTGTGCATGCAAATGCAGGGGGGTACCATGGGTACCCTCCATGTGCACCCCCACCCGCCTGAACACCCTGGGGGCCCTCAATGGGCCCCCAACGCATGTCTTTCCATGGCAGAGTCTCCGCCATGGAAAGGCAATTCACAGCCATGATTATAATATGGATGGCGGTGCCTGCAAGGCACCACCACCATATTCCTGGACTTTTCCGCCCGGTAGGCAATCCCGATTGCCTACCGGTGTAAAACCGGCGGATGGTCTTCCCATCCGCCGGGGTCCCCCCCGCCATCGTAATGTGGCGGGGGGGGAGTTATGCAGGCAGTAGATATTGGCGGGTGGATCGCCACCGCCAAAAGGGGGGTGGCGATCCGCCTGCTATCATAATGACCACCATAGTTTGCAAACTTCACAGTCTCTCTGTTTCATGCACAAGCACTTTTACTGTGTGTTGCTTGCTTTGGGGGCACTGGAATTATGCAGCAATGGAAGACAAAGTTATGTCGCAGTGTTGACGAAATTATGCAGCAAAAAAAAGGATGCAGGGTAAAACAGTAAATTTTCTGATACTTTATTATTTTGACATTTTTACACATGCAAACAGTCTCTGCAAAGAGTTTGCTTCTTTAGTACCAGTGTAACATACAAATGCAGATGTGAGAAAGGTGACCAGTCAACCTTTGCAAAGGGCCCTCCACTTCGCAAAAACACGTCATATTTTTATAGTAACTTTTGATTCGTTTGAGCTACAAGCAATTTTTTGGTTAATCTCGTCAGATTATGCAGATTATGAATTACATGAAAATATGGCAGAGCCATAATTATGTGGAAAACATTTGCAAACTAGGATTAATCACCATTCACGTTTCGACTGTTCTTGTGGAAAAAGGGAGAAGTGCCGATGACAGAAACTGCATGGTTCAGAGGCAAATGGCTTGTGATTCAATTTTTAAGCATATGTGGGACATTCTGTGATTGGAAACGTATCCCACTTTGTGAATGTATTTTATTGCCAATAACTCATATTAAACCTTAAATAAACGTGTATCCATTGGTTGAATTAAATAATGTAATAAACTGTAACTGGTCAGTGAAATGCCAAATAAGGAAAATTGAGATTTGTGTTCTTTCTGGCCATACCTCTGACTCCGCCCACTGACCCAATCGTCAGTTATTCCCGACCTCTGATTGTCCGCCCACAGTTCCCCTACTTTTTCCCCCCTACTTTGACCACTGAACCCATCGACGTTCTGAAAACAAAGGAATGGCCTATAATATTAGCAAAGGAACAAGCAGCAGCACGGATAAAAGCACGTACTGATAGAAAAGACACATTACAGGCCAGTAAATAAACGAATATCCATTTCCAAGATGCTCATTAATCACTGGTGGTTTCAGAAAGTTCACAATAAACACGTTAACTTAGTCCTGTTGACATCTCCATCACTGCAAAGATACTGCTGAGTTCCACATCTAACACTTTTTCTATGTTTCTAGATGTCGTTTTAGGAGATTTATATCACGATGTATCATTGGGGGGAGCACTTTGGGCAAGATATTACAAAGCATTGCGCAAAGAATAAATTATTAAAAATAAACAAAGCCTATGGAGTTGCTCATTCCTTGAAAATGAAAAACCGCACCAGTGGCGGTCCGGCTTTGGGCATGGGCAGCTGGGCGCAGGCCGTCATTCTTCTGAGGGGCGCGAGCTGCGCGCGCGGAGCGGTGTGCATTAAGGACCTGCAAACAGCGGCGCCCCCAGAGGCGTAGCTAGAGCTTGTGGCGCCCGGGGCTATCCCTCAGATTGCCGCCCCTGTGGGGAGGGGATGGCTGAGAAAAAGGATGGTGAGAACTTGAAAGAGGTCCGAGAGACACGCAGTATCGCTGCTAATAGTTACCTCGATCATGCAAGTTACATGCACATACATGACATGGTCCAAGGCTACACAGTTGAATACACCGGTGACTGGCAGTACAAAGGAGAAAACACAGACTGCATGATCTATCTGGGGACTCAGAAAAACAGCATGTGACATCCTTCAGAGAGCTGCGTGAACGAATACCTGGTAATCCCCTCAGCACAATGCAAACATGCACATACATGACACTGTTCGGGAATCCATCATCTACAGCTGACATTAAATGACCAAATATCATGGTCCCCCAAATTAACTGGCTTCATTTTTGGATGTTCAAACCTTGCCTCATGCTCAACCCACCAAGATTGGATTCCTTTTATTTGCCAAGAACAGCAAGAAACAAGCAGCGGAAATCTTGCTCAGTGATATGAACCTTGATGGCTTCAAATCCCAAATTCAACCCATCTCCAAGCCACTTGGATTCAACCTGGAACTGCTGTTCGAGCTCTCACATTTTTGCACCAGAATGGTACCAAATGCCCTGCTCCGTGGCCTCCCAGACTGCCAACTGCACCCCTTTAAGGGCATCCTACATGCAGCATAATGCCTCATCCAGGGCCTGAAGAATTCTTTTCACATCACTCCCTCATCCTGATGGAACTCCATTGTCAGCCTGCACCATCTTCAAAACCAGCTGCATCATTTACAAAGCTGTGGTAGCCAGCACCCTTGCATAGTTCGCCATCTCTGCTGGCTCTATGCACATACTCAGTCAGCCACCATCCAAATGGATGCAAAGGAGTATGAAAAACAAGAAAACAAGGCAACAAGCCTTCATCTATGTATCCAGGATTTTGAACATCGCCATTTCCATCAGGAATGACCCACTCATGCTCTAGTTTAGGAAGTCGTCTAACACAATCCTCTTTAAAGAACATTACATCACAATAGAGTAACAGTGCACTTCTGCTCTCAGAACCCCGTTACCTCTCTAATCACTTGCTGATTGTATTTTTATTTTTAGCCTTCAGAGTTTTCCACTGCCTTTTGGTTAGATTTGCACTATACAGTTACCAAATAAATTTGCACAAACATACCTCTCAGGGCCAGAAGGTAATTTTATTCTAAATACTCCCAAATTCCGGATGGCCTTTCCACAGAGACAGCTAGCAGCCACTTGAGGTGACAAATTAAGGGGGTGCCAAGTTCAATGAAAAGTTCTTATTGAAACAAACACAAAGAAAAATCTTTTGAGGTCACTGCTTGCAAGGTTTACCTACTGTGACAATTGCTTCCAGATTGCCTGGACCTGTCATGAGCAAAGAGAATATTTGATAGAAAATTACACTTGGATAATGACAGAACCTAAAATATTTTTCATTAGCAGCCTACAACCTCAATTCACAAAGTTAACTCCAACTAGGGATGGGTGGAATTGGCACAATTTGATTCTGAGGAATTCTGCGGGATTACATAAAACATCTGTGAGATTCCATGAAATTTCACGATGGGGCAGAGTGGACATTTGGTGCTATTTTTTAGTGCAAAATGCACCCTTGCATCCAAAAATGGATGCATTATGAGGTAACAAAATAGCGCGGCCAAACACCACTCGCCGCCCATACATACTCTGCAGTGTTTACTGCAGAGTATGTAACGGCATACTAAACTTTAGAAACCACTGCATATCACTTTGCAGTGCATACCCCTTGCTGCCCTTACATAATCTACAGTAATTACTGCAGAGTATGTAAGGGCGCTGTGGGGTATGCTCTGCAGTGGTTTCTAAACAGTGCCTCAAGAGGGAGCAGTCCCTCTAAATTAATTTTTTTTTAAAACACTGCAGATTAAACTTTCATCTGTAGTGATTTTTAAACTTAGATGGACTGCTCCCTCTTTAGAAATTACTGCAGATTAATTCTGCCGGTGGAGCGATGCAATTTATAAGTAATTCCACGTTACAAGACAAACTCGAAATTACCAAATTCCTCCAATTCCGCTCGCGGAATTAATAATTCTGCCCAGGCCTAATTTCAACATGCTGGCTGCAGTTCCACAGTGCGTAATTGTACACGGTGTAGAATTATGATTTGGGAAATGGGAGCCCCGCAAATATGTAACATGATGTTCACCGTAGGATACCTGGAAACGTTTGCCGGGCACAACTTTCAAGTCCTAACACTGAGAATGTTTCTGAATTCCCAAAAGTGGTAAATCTGCTCTCGTTTGAGGTACTACTGCAGGTAAAGATCTAACTTTTTTTGCTGTGATTTGGGCCAATTTTTTGGCCTTTTGTGCGGCTTGCAATGTAGGGAAGTGCAACTGGGATCCGAAAACCATGATGATAATATACTGTAGTATGAACAGACCTGTTTCCTTCTCCTAGCACATATTATGAGCCTGGTTGTTTTCTAAATCCATTTAGCAAATTGAATTGCCACAAGGTGTGTTAGGTTTCTTTGGGTAATGTCTCTGAGTGATACAGCCACAGAGGCCTTTATTTTCACAATTAACACCACTGACTTAGAATATTTTCACAATCCCCAGGAGGCATGCCTTTGATTAAAGGTTCATTCCAGAGATTGAATCTTTTGTCAAAATGTAATTGCAGAAAACAGGGCCCAATTCTGATTGTCATGTAAATCCTGATTCGAGCTTAAATGGAGGTTTCCACCTAAATTGAGAACCCAAGCTTGGCAGTAATTACCACATAATCAATTGTGTTTCTGGGCATTTTGCAACAAGAAATCCCCAAAAATAAAGGAAAATAGGAAAAAAAAAGAAAAACATTCAGTAAATATGTGTACTAACACCAATGCTATATGTTGTAACTCACTCTGACTGTCAAACCTCAAGATAGGTAGGTAAAAGCGCACCTGGTAAATATTGCACACTGTGGTAGTGAAATGTACCACATTTGGTATTACCACCAAAAGTACAGGCACAACAAATCGAGGACCTATACTTTCTTCTGTTTTGTAATGACGCTGTGCATAGAAAATGTTCTCAAAAAGTACCCTTGGAGGGAGAATTTAGTCACACTTTTTTTGGCTTAGCTGGGTTAGGTACATTAACTTGCAAAACAATGTTCATAATCTAACAATGTAAAAAAAGAATCAGAGGTGAAAAAATCAGAAACTTTGTCAGGGTAAAATATACTTTGCTCACCCCCAGTATGTGCGTCCCAAAACCTACGAACAACCAATTGACCTGAAATGAAGTTAGGACTGACTGAGATTTTCCACAATACACCGCAGCCTTGCAGCCTTGAGTGAAAGATCTGGACGGGGGAAACTAGGGGGAGGGGTGGGGGGCAAAAGAGGAAGAGATAGGATGAGTAATTGGTCCAGTAATGCAAATAACATTTATAACCTCTGTGCACCCCCCTTCCGCATATGTACCCCAGACAGGGCCAGCTTTAGTGTTGGTGGAGCCCCGTGCGACAATCTTGGTTGGCGCCCCCAACAAATGTTTTGTGTTGAGTTTATGCAGGGAAAACACTACTAAGGTAATGCTAATTTGTGGACCCAGATAATGGCGCTCTGAGCATACATGATGTAAAATGTAGTATTTATTGCATTCCTTAAAGCAAGAAAGGCATTTGAGGCACACAAAGTAAAGGAATAGAAAGAGGTGCCCTAGTGCAATAGGCGCACACTGCTGCAAGGCATTGTGTGGCATATAGTGACAGGTGCAAGGCTATGTGAAGCACGGCCAGTGCACCGTGATTAAACAAATGAGGCTTCTAGATTGAAATGCAAAAAAGGTGAAATTTGATGCTTTAGAAGGCCAGAAGAGAAAGTATTAGCAGGTTAGGTCCTTGTGTATCAGACTTTCACAAAGAAATGGAGCACAAGGGCCCAGAGTTGATATGAATGGAGAGTGCCTTCTTGAGTGGAAGGATATGTTGGTTGCTATGATTACTTAGCAGTAACATTTTGTCTAAAAGGTAGGAAACAGTCTGCATACTTAGACGACGCCTGGTTGGTGCGACTAGTAGTGGGAGCTAGAAAGACTTGACAGAGGTCCTGGCTGGGGAGGGAAAGTCCGGGCACTTGGACATGTCCCACAGTGATCACCTCCCATTTTACCCACTTTTGTAGATATCATATTATGCAAACTTGGCTGAAAGGCATCATAGCACTTCATGTGAACACAAGATTATACCACACAACGCCAGATTTATGTTTTTTCCAAGTACGGGGAAATTAAGTCCAGAATCACAGGATATTCAGCCAACGCCGGGACTTGAACCTGAGTCCTCCGATCCAATTAAGCTGGCAGCTCTATGCGTTAGGCCACACCTCGCATCATAGATACTTGAATCCATCGGGTGGTGTAAAAAAAAAAAGGCCACAAGAGACTGTACACAACACAGCAAAAGCGGAAAGCTGGTAAGGGGTAGACTGTACACCTCAGAGCACCCTTCTAAATGGAAACAAGCCACAGCAGTGTTAAGCGGGCCAAAAAGTAGACTGCATATAACAGGATAGCAGTGTAGAGACACAAGTAGGGTGTACACCAGAAGATTAGTGTAAATAGAGTGGAGGACATACTGTACACAGCACGCAGGGTCAGTGGGGACCAGTGACCTGAAGGGCCCATTTCCGTTCGCACACTAGGGCCCATGGCATAATGGCTAGGCCTCTGGCAGCAGGAGAGCAGTGTAAATTGACCCAGGGAAACTGTGCGTCACTGTGTAAAGTAAGGATAAGGACAGCGGTGTAAAGGGGCAGGCTGTACAGTAAAAACACAGACGAGCAGAATGTCGACAATAAACCGAAGAGGCAAGAAAAACTGTTCATAATCGGGACCTGTTACGGCGAAACACAGAAGGCTTGTACATACTTAGATAGGAGCTTTGTTCTCAGTCCGCGTGCTGTGCCTCTATTTCCTTTAATAGACGCTCGGGTGAAGTCCAGTAGTCTCTCGTATACCCAAGGGCCGTCGGTCTAATGCGAGGTTAGCGCGTAACTACAGTCAGTCTGCTCCCCGGATGACCCTGAGACAGTCATCCATTCTCTCGGTTGATGTTTCCCCTGTTCCCCGAATCATTCTCAGGGCCCTCTGACGTCACCTCGGTCACGGCGCGCGCACAACCACACGCTAGGTGGTGGTGCGTGCGTGTGCTGCAGGCCGCAGTTGCGTCCCTGCACTTAAAAAAATGGCGCCGCCCACGCGCACGCAGTGCGGCACCGGTGGCCCGCTACGGCGGCCTTTATAATTTATTTGGGGACATCAGTGTCAGTGAGTGTCCCCAAATAAATTATAAAGGCCGTCGCAACGGGGTGCTGCGCGGCCGCCGCCTCCTAAAAAGTGCCGCCTGGGGCGGTCCGCCCCCACCGCACCCCCCTAGCTACGCCACTGGGCGCCCCTCCTACCTTGCACCAGCCTTGTCGGTGTCCCCTGGTTTCTCTGTCAGATTTGCCAGTTTTGAGTCGTCCTTCGTTATTGTGGCGATGTTTTTACCACCCCTTCCTTGCCCTCCCTCCACCCTCTCACCCCTGCTGCTAAAACACCAACACCCGCCTCAGCGTAAGGATGCTAAGCTATGGGTGATTTAGGCGAGCTGTGGGGGGTGCAGCGATGCTTGGGTTCAGGCCATTCACCGCCCAGCCGGGGCGCTGTCCAGTGAGCACAGAAGGGGCCCCCTGCTGCTTCCATTTAGCTACTAGCATCAGTAAGGGCGCCACCGTTCTCTATCTCTGAGCACCAGGCCTGGAGGTACACCGGGTGTTCGTTAGTCAGCAGGTGATAAAAGCACAGGCCCCTCCCTGGCCCCCTTCGTAGGCTGAACCATGACTCCCTGTGGCGGGTGTCTCCATTGGGTCGCTTTAACAAGGCGCTAAAAACGTCCGATTACAAAACCTACTCGGGTTCCGTGAATGTCTGAAAGTGTCAAAAGCCGCCTTTTACACCTACTTGAAGGCTCGCAGCTGCATTCCAATGTCAGCTATCAGCGAACCCCCGCTGCGTCAATGTCCCAGCTTAAGACGGGGGAGGGGCTCTGATTGCTAAGCACAGCTCAATCAAGCCCCACTAACTCAATTCAAGGTTTTGTTTCACGTCCAGACTCCGAGGTCATTTCTTCTTTCAATCAAATATCCAAATTGCTCATGGGGCTAGAGATATACTTATTGCATAACCAGTATAAATGGTACTGGCTTAGTGGCTCAGGAAGGATGGAAGGAGGAGTCGGACCTGCCAGGAACCCGCAGACAACTGCATATGCACTCAGCAGAGAGCACGACTAACTCGCTGAGCCATTCTGCACCCACCGGGCTCCTCAGATTTCCTTGAGTTTATCTCTTTCCACTGTTTAACTCTCTTTAACCTCCTATGTGCAACTGAAGCGACATGGAGAGGGTAACAGAGAATCTACAAACAGTTCTTTTACGTTCCTGCAGATGTTTTATTCCATGTGCCAAGAATCCTGCGACCAGTTAGCAACAAGCAGCGCTGAAGGGCAAGCCAGGGGTAGCAGGCTGCTTCCCTTTATTGACTTCTATCTATGATGGGTAAATCGTGTACCTGCTTTGTTGTGTTATGTCTGTGTTTTGTTGTGTTATGTTGTGGTGTGTTTCTGAGTGTGGTGGGTTATGGTCTTCGGTACATTGAACATGCAAGGGCATTTGTTTTTTTTGAGGCGCTGCTCATCTTAATGGTTTGGGTGCGCGAGAGAAGGTGCCCACATTAGTAGAAATTCAAGATACCTTTGCTCGTCATGCGTGTCCTTAAAAGTGACAGGTCGTTTTTGCCCTTAAAAGTGACAGTTTGTGCCCAGAAAATATGTGTGCATGATGTATGTGTGGCAGCCATAACCGGAGCTGAGCTGGGTGTGTGGCACAAGGTGTGTGTCAGAGTGTGAGCCAGTGTTGAAGACTGTGTTAGGTTAGCAGGGCATTTAGGTTATGTAAACAAAAATGTGTCCCTAAATGTGTGCGCAAAAAAGTTCCTTCATGTAAGAGGGATATGCCAGGGCATGTTTAAAATGTGGGCTGCAGATCTGGACCAGATGGTGCCTGAGGAGGCAGCCCCAAAGCCCCCAACCCACGGCCACCTGGATGTCTAACACTAGGGTTTGCGGTGCAGAGGTGATGTTTTAGGTCTCGCTAAAGCCAGCGCACGCGCTGGTCTGGCGAGACATTTAGTAGCTGGCTTTTAAAAGTGTTAATTTTGCCGGCCACCAGCTTGCTGTCACGCGCACAAGCGTGCGTGACGTGCACAGCTGCCATCTGACTTTCGGCCGCGCGGCCGTGTCAGTTTCACGGCAGCGCGGCCATTGCTTGTTTTGAATAAGGTTTCCGGTTGAGCAGTCGATGCTCACTAGCACTGTCGTAGGTCGTCACGCAGTTCAGACAACAATTCATGCTTCTATGCTCTTGCTTCTCTTTCAGAGTCAACAAGGTAAACCAATTTGTAAAAAAACTATATTCAAAACCTTTGCTGCGCGCCATCCGCCCCAGGAGACTGCGTCTGGGCATGTGTCGTGGAAGTGTTTGGAACTGTATATATTTGAAGAAGGCCAGGTGGCCCTTCCAGGTGTTGCCTCTAATAGCAAAGGCCCTGTCACGTGCCCCTGCGCTCGTTAGCGCCCGGCACCTTGCTACTGTCATTTTTTATTCCTCGGAAGTAGGCCAGGCATGTTCTGAAACTTAAGAAAAATGTTTTTAGAATGTCTCATGCTGGGCTGCAAGGCTACTTTCAAGCAGAACCGACTCGCGCACTGATTGCCCTAAATATTGTTCTCATTTCAATGAGGGTTTGTGCACGGAGTATTTTCTTAACACACATTTTTTTTAACCTGATAACTTAAGAAATAATTACTTTTTATCAAACGGACTATTTAGGTGCCTGGGTGCTTTTTGGCTAATCTACACAATGCCATAATTGCCAGACAGGGAAAAACAGAATACAATACTTCCAGTTCTAGATTTGGGTACAAAAAGGTTTAAATGTTTGCCAATGCTCATGCAGTCACAAAAATAATCTAATAACAAGCATTGGCATAGCCAATAGGTCTCACTTTTGGGACCTTATAAGTATTTAGTTATGCAGCACAATATCCTTGGTGCAACAACATCAACTGTTGCATGGCTGAACACTTATAAGGTCCCAAAGGCGAGACCTATTGGCTATGCCAATGCTTGTTTTAAAAGTGTCTTTCTTTAGAAGCAGATGCTATAATTTGAAATACGAAATCCATAGCTGGTGGCAGAAAACAATAAAATATCACCCCAGGACAGGTAATGTACTGGTCATCCATCATGTCCCTAAACTTCAGCCGGAGCCAGCCTTCCCATGAGAATGAGTCCCAAGCACAGGTGGTTATGCAGCTCTTCTTACAACAGGCAGGCAGGAGGTTTAATTAGCAGATGTCAAAATGATAATGGGCATATCTAACAAACAAGGCCACTGATAGAAAATAGACCATGTTCATCCATCATGTCTCCAAACTCAGCCGAAGCCTTCCTTGCCATGAGAATGACCACTAGGCACAGGTGATTATGCAGCTCTTCCCACGACCGGTAGGAGTTTTAATTAACAGATGTCAAAATGATAATGGGCACATCTAACAAGCAAGGACTCTGTTAGAAAATTTACCCTGGTCATCCGTCATGTCCCTAAACTCAGCCAAAGCCATCCTCTCCATGAGAAGGATCCTAAACACAGGTGATTACCCAGCTCTTCCAACGATAGGCCGCAGGTTTAATTAACAGATGTCAAATGTTAAAGTGGCATATGGCATAAGCTGTACAGCAGTCAGAAAGTGTTCCCACCAATGGACCCCACTACCTGGTTCTAAACCCTCCCCTCCATAAAGGATGGTGACCTAATTAGCATGGCAAGACAAGTATAAAAAGCATACTTTAGGGGGTCAGCAGAAACAGACCTTTAAAACCCCTTTTGGAACGCCTTGTTTGGATTGTTTGCTACGCAGACCTGCATCAGAAAGTTAAGGCCACAATGGATCAGAGCAACTTCTCACAGATTGACGCCGCCTGCTACACGTTAATGGATGTAAATAAATAAGTAAATAAATAATTGTGACAGGCTTATGGAGGGTTATTTAAAGTACTGGGGCGATGCATTTAAGGTGAACCATTTAAGGTGAACAATGCTCTTAGTTTTAAAATGGTACATAGCGCTGTGTAGGATTGTGTTTACGCTGTTTTAATGAATGTTGAAAGCGTTGTGGCCTGCTGGTTAATGTGAATATTTTTAGAGGTACATGGGGTGGAATAATTTTGTAGTTTTAAATTATACTAAATACATTTTTGGGGGTTTGCATTTAAGGTGCATAAGACAGAGGAGCTTTGCACCTACATTTCAAATACTGCCAATTTGACCATTAAGTGTCAGACCACCGGGGAGTACAACTATTATCAGATACTCTCCTTTAAGGTGGGAGGAAATCAGCATATCACCCTTGTTAATTTGTATAATAACATTCCAAAGGATGACCAAAAAAGGGTCCTGGAAGAATTAAATAACTCTTTATGCTGCGGGACAGGTTCCGCGCAAAATGAAAGGTGCATTATAGTGACGGGTGACTTTAATTGCCATTTATGTCCCCACAGCAATTTAGGAATATGTGGAATGGTCAATCTTAAGGGTGATCCTTGTACACACTTTGAGCACTCCATGCTGGGAAATTTGTTTAATAATTTAATATATAAGTGGGACTTAGGATTTGCGAACGAGTTTTGTAACCCCCAGGTTAATTTTCAACCCACCTTTAATGGGCGGGGCCTGCGGTCTGTTATAGACTATACGCTGGTTACCACAAGTTACCACTGCAGTGTCCTGTCGTTTAAAACAGAGGACATTGCACTTAGCGATCACTTTCCGATTAGTTCAACCTTTGATACTGGGTTGAGCTGTAGACAAGTGTCTAATGTAGCTGAAAACTTATATTGTCACGGCATATCGTTGGCTAGAACCAATGGCTATGCAATAAAATGGAGTAAGGTCGACCCTATAAACTTCCTGCAGAGTCTAGTAGCGGGCCAGTTTAACGACTTTATGATGTGTCTTGAGGAAAACCCTAATCCAACTGCGGTTATCGCAGCATTCCAGAAGATCACAGTACAAATTGGCAGCAAACTGACAGGAATACTACGGGAAGGTGAGAGACACAAGGCTGAGGGCTGGTTTAATTTGGAGTGCAGCAAAGCGCACTCTTACTTAAAACAGACCCTAAAAAAAGTACCCAAAAATCAGCAAGATATAAGATCTGCTAGAACAGCTTATAAATCTACCCTACATAAACGGAGAAAAGAGTTGAAGGAGGCTGCGTGGGGTGCTCTACTAAAGGCGTGTTCCCTGAGAGATAACACTGCCTTCTGGAGAGCGGTAAATGCCCCTTTTTTTGTTGAAAGGAAATCTGACCTGGTAGAGATCGCCATAGAGGAGCCTGTATGGGTCAATCACTTCACCGAGCTATACAAGAAAGATGATCTGGCCAGTCCAGAAAGCCCTAGCCCTGGCCCGTTGACTGTTATAGAGCCTGTCCCTTCTGATTCGTTCCCTTTGGGGATTATTTTCTCTATTTCAGAGGTGGAATTGGCAATACTAGAAAGCTCTAACAGTAAAGCTCCAGGACCAGATGGAATTCCAATAGACATTTATAAGGATAAGATCTCCTTATGGGCACCGCTCCTGACGAACGTGCTTAATAGTTGCAACAATAAAGGATTTCCACCTACATGGCAGGAAGCGATAGTAGTGCCCATATTTAAGAAGGGAGATCGAAACGACCCCAAATGTTATAGGCCCATTTCACTACTTGACTCCTTGATGAAAGTGGCAGGTAGAATTATATTAAATAGATTGCAAACATGGGCCAAGGATGAAGGTGTCCTCTCCAAATTCCAGTATGGATTTAAGTCAGGATTAGGAACCGTCGAACAAGGATTAAATTTGGCTATGTTAATTGGCAAATACACGGTGGCAAAAAAGGGCAATTTATTTATGACGTTTATAGACCTTAGCTCAGCTTTTGATTGTTTGAGCCACGATGTGTTGTGGGATACTTTAACAGGGCTCGGCATTGATTTAAATATTCTTAATTTTCTTAAAGAGTTGTATAGAGGGGCAGGGGCAAAGGTGCGCTATGGAAAGAAAGGCGAATGCACAAATAAATTCCCAATAATGAAAGGTGTTCGTCAAGGTTGCATTCTGGCACCCTTTCTTTTCAATTTGTATATTAATAGTGTGGCAGATTATTTAATTAAATTAGGTGTAGATTATCCCCAAATTGATGGCTATGCGGTGCCCATTTTATTGTACGCAGATGATGCAGTCATAATGGCAAGAACCCAAGTAGGTCTTCAGAAGGCGTTAACCAGTTTCTCAGTATTTATGGGATCTAGGGGGTTAAAAATTAACATCAGGAAAACCTTTACCATGTGCTGCTCATCAAAACATAAGATTTCTTGTAATACTTTTTTAGAACAGTCTAAAATAGGATTAGCCAGTACTTTCTCATACTTAGGGATTGTTTTTAATAAAAGAGGTACCTGGACCACAGCTATTAGTACTAGGAACCTAGCATTCGCACGTGCAATAGGCGCAGCGAAACAGTTCGTTAACAAACTGGGGGGTAGGCCTGTTCGTATTTTGATCGATATCTACAAGGCCAAATGTGTGTCAACTGCTACTTACGGGGCCGGTATTTGTGGGGTTGCAGACTGTCAGGGAATTCAAACAAAGGAAAACTCTTTCCTGCGATATTTGTTAGCTGTCCCCAAATCTACCTCCACCCAAGATTTGGACCTCTATGGCAACTGATTTTAACAGGGCGATTATTACGGACTGCATCAAACATGAGGGAGCCAAAAACATCCAGTGGCTTTCCTATGTTAAGGAATTTTTAACAAATTTAGGTCACCTAGAATGTTTCAAAACACCCTCCTCATTATCTTTAATTTTCAGAAAAGCACTAAAAGAATGTTGCCTTGATTTTCTGGAAAATCAACGCTGGGCTGTGGAGGGGAAGAAGGCATCTGTTATCCAACATTATTCATTGCTGCAGGGACCTGGCTTGCAGCTCTATTTATCTCCTGAGCAATCCAGCTATAATAGAATGTTATTAGCTCGGCTGAGAACTGGTAGCTATTTTAGGTTGTTAACCTTTCCAGCCACTAATGACTGGTCGAAAAACTTAATCAAATGCCCGTGTGATGACCTTTCCACGCAATCAACAATCCATTGTGTTTTATTTTGTAAATTTTACGTATGGGGGAGGAAGAGATATTTAATACCTTTGTTAAAGATCTGGGGTTTGAGACAGTGTAGACCCGCCTTATTCAAGTTGCTCTTACTACAAGATGAAATGACCATAAGTGCTGTATCTAAGTTTTTAAAATTTACAATTAGATGCAGATCTTCCATGGCTTAAATTTTAATCTGACTCGAACTGTAAAGAAGATCACTCTACCGTGCTGTTGTACCAACGCAAGCTGAAGTGCAGAATTTATGTTATTTAAAGAGTTAGTCCCAGTATGAATCACTTAAATTGTTATATATTTTGATCTGTATTATTGAGTTTAATTGTATGTATTACATTTTAATGTGCTTTTATGATTTTTATATTGAAATTGAATAAAGCTATGATGATGATGATGATGATGACAGAGGAGCTACTAGGCTACATGCAGAGGTAACAATAATATTTTACAGTGCCTAGAAACATTTTACATGGTATGTGTGGTCCTGTAAGGTTGGCAGAGCACACTATATAATATAAAATGTATACAGGTCAAAATAAATAAATAATGCAGTTTTGTACTCACCCTCTGGCTATGCTGGTGATGGTCTGTCTCCGGCGCAGGGTGTGGCTGTTCTCTGGTACCGGCGTTTGTATGCTTATGTTTGAGGTACAAACTGGCAACAAGTCCACTGGGGTCCGGGCTTGGGGGTGTGCACCGTGGGGATGGACGACGTAGGTGTTGAGGTTCAGGTTGGAGCACGAGTCCGAGAAACAGCTGTTCACCGCTCACAGAGCACCCAGTGAAACTGGCGGTGCTCTGGGGGAGCAGGCTGTGTTGTCTGGGCCACTCACAGAACACCCTGTGAAACTGGCTGTGCTCTGGGAGAGCAGGCTGTGTTGTCTGGGCCGCTCACATAGCACCCTGTGAAACTGGCTGTGCTCTGGGGGCGCAGGCTGTGTTGTCTGGGGTGGGTATCGAGTCCCTAGCATATTAAATCACGTCCCCAGAGGGTGTTTTGGGGACGGTATGGTCTCGGGCCAGAGGCCTATGCAAGAGTGTCCAGAGGTTGGGCGCTCAAGTCCCTAATCATTTTTTAAATTATGACCCCAGAGCCCACTTACCGAGGGCGCTGCTCTGGGGGCTAAGGGAATATGTAGAGGACCCAAAGTCTTTGTTTATGTCCCCAGAGCTCAATCAATCAACCAATCAATCAATCAATCAATCAATCAATCAATCAATCAATCAATCAATCAATCGTTTGTTAAGTGCGACTACTCACCCGTAAGGGTCTCCAGGCGCTGGGGGGGTCGCAGGTTCCAGTCCATCAAGTAGGGGGTCTGTCGAAGAGCCAGGTTTTGAGGTTTCTTGCGAAGATGGGTAGCGATGTTGTCTGTCTGAGGGGGAGCGGAAGGTCGTTCCAGGCTCTGGCCGCGTGGAAGGAGAAGGAGCGGCCTCCCAATCTGGTCTTTCTGGTGCAGGGGACCATGGCGTAGGAGAGCTGGGCTGATCGTAGGGTCCTTTGGGGTGCATGGAATTTGAGTCGGCTGTTCAGGTATGCTGGTCCGGTGTCGTGGAGGGCCTTGTGAGTGTGGGTTAGCATCTTGAAGGTGACTCTAGCTTCGATGGTGAGCCAGTGGAGTGTGCGCAGGTGCTGGGAGATGTGGCAGTGTCTTGGGAGGTTGAGGACCAGTCTTGCGGTGGCGTTTTGGTTGTTCTGTAGCTTGCGGGTGAGGTTTTTGTTTATTCCGGCATAGAGTGCATTGCTGTAGTCGAGCATGCTGGTGACCAGGGCGTGAGTGACATTCTTTCTGTGTTCGAGGGGGATCCATTTGATGGTCTTTTTTACTTTATTTTTTTATTTTTAAAGTTTTATATAGCGCTATCTTGACCCATAGGTATCAGAGCGCTTTACATACACACTGTAAAAACAGAAGAAAAATTGCATTACATAGTAGGAAGGCAGTAAGGAAGCAAAACAGAGATAAAAAAAATACAAAATGAAAAATAGGTAAACAGTGCAGGGGAGGGAGAGAAAATAAACTGAGGTGGCTAACACAGTCTGGTCACCAACTATCCTTGAATGTCAAGAGAGAGAGGAGTCTACTTTTTTTTATCTTTTTGCAGAGTTTTATATAGCGCAAACTTGACCCAAATCCAATCAGGTATCAGAGCGCTTTACATAGCACCAGTTACGTTACATGAGGACACACATTCATTTTTTGTTAGGCACGGGGAGATTAAGTGATTTGCCCAGAATCACAGGATGTTCAGCGGAATTAGCGAGACTTGAACCCAGTTCCCCAGGTCTGAGGTCAAGCGCCCTAGCCGTTAGGCCAACTCCTCTCCCAATTCTAGAAAGTCTAGGTTAGTTTAAGTTGATCAGCAAAGTATTTGTTAAGGAGATGGAGTTTCAGGTCCCTTTTGAAACAGGAGAAGGAGGGGTTGCATCTGAGGACTCTAGGGAGAGCTCAACCCAGATAAAACGGAACTGATCCTATTCTCTCCAAAAAGTAACCACCGGCCAATCCCAGAGTGGCTCAAGAATCTGGTTGCCCTAAACTGACCCCTCGTCCTATCCAACTCAGTTAAGTCTCTAGGCATCACCCTTGACAAGAACTTATCACTGGAGGCCCACATCAAAAACTCTGCAAAAAGTGAGCTTTTCTCACTAAAACACCTCAAGAAATTGAACCCTTTTCTTCCCCATGATGACATCAAGACAGTAGTTCAAACCCCAGTTATCTCTATAATCGACTACGGGAACACCATCCTAACATGGACTCCAAAAGCTCACCTAGCCCCACTAAGGGCAGTGCTGAACATGGCCGCTCGACTCATATCTGGAGTAAAAAGATTTGAACACATCACTCCAGCTCTCAACTCCCTCAACTGGCTTCCCATGAAGGGAGGTGTATTTACAAGCTGGCTTGCATCAGGCACAAAACCCTTCACTCTCCGGTCCACAACAACAAACTGGTAAGAGAAGGTCAATCCAGAACTCTGAGAAGCTACAACTCACTCATTCTTATCCCTCCGAAACTAAAAAAGAAAACCACTCAGTACCGATCGTTTTCTGGCAACGCTCCCAGGATGTGGAGCTTTAAGTGGTTAGCGTTGAACCAAGTTTGGATCTCGGTTATAGTGACATTGAGGTGTCAGATGTCGCTGGGTGACTTGATTTTGAAATAGATTTGGGTGTCATCAGCGTAAAGGTGGTAATTCACTCCAGCTTTTTTCAAGATGATTGTGAGGGGCTCCATGAAGAGATTGAGGAGGGACGGGGAGAGGATCGAGCCTTGCGGGACCCCAAGTGTGACTTTTGTTGGCTTCGAAAGACAGGAGTTGATTTTAATTTGTTGCGAGCGGTGTTGAAGGAAGGAGGTGAACCATTTTAGTACTGTGCCATTAATGCCGGAGCGCTTCGTCAAGGTCTCCAGAAGAGCTGGATGATTTACTGTGTTGAATGCCGCAGATAGATCAATAAGGATGATTAGGCAGGCATCACCTTTATCTATAGCCTTGTGAATATCGTCAGAGATGTTGAGCATAGCTGTTTCAGTGCTACAGCCTTTCCTGAATCCTGAATCCTGATTGAAAGGTGTCGAGGAGGTTGAACTCATCAATGTGTTTATTGATTTGGTGGAGAACGCATTTCTCCAATGTTTTTGCAAGGAACGGGAGGTTGGAGATAGGTCTGAGGTTGTTGAGATCGTTAGGGTCGGCCCCTGGTTTCTAGAGAATGAGTGTGATTTGTCCTAGTTGAAGGGAGTCTGGGACACAGGCTGAGATGAGAGAGGCGTTGATGATTTTTGTCCAGAAAGGGGAAATCGTGTGGTTGAGTTCATTTATAATTGTGGATGGTAGGGGGTCCATAGTGTGGGCAGAAGGTTTTAGGTTGAAATTATACTGAAGACCTCGTTTTCTGACATTAGCTCAAAGTTGGACCAATGCATTGTTTTTTAGCTGGAGGCAGACCTGATTGTCCTTGGTAAGAACTCTTTCTGATTGGTCAAGGGAGATTAAAGGGGGGCAGGTTAAGAGGGAAGGAGCATTTGCGGTTTGGATGAAAGATTGATCAATTTTTGAGACTTTATTAGTGAAGAAGGTGGCAATTTCTTCACATCGCTCTTTGGTGGCTTTGATTTCGTGAGAGAGAGTGCAGTTAGTTTGGCTTTTGACAATGTTGAAGAGTTCTCTCGGTCTTTTTTTCGCCAGTTCTAGTTGGCTGCGGAAGAAAGATGCCTTTTCACTAAAAATGTGTTTTTTGTATGCCAGCCGAGCAGATCTAAGTTGTGCTAGGTGCAAGGTCGAGCGGTTTAGTCTCCAAGACCTTTCCGTTTGTCTGAGTTGACGTCTTTCGTTGTTAAGATCCACGTTGAACCAGAGTTTAGATTTGGTTCGCCTCATTTGTTTGAGTTTGAGTGGCGCTATTTGGTTTAAAACCTCTGTCATTTTTAGGTCTCGCATGACCCAGCCGCATGCGCAGGTCTGTCGAGACTTTTTGTGAGGGCTCAAAAAAGTGCTACCACTTTAGCCTAGAACTACAGTGCATGTACGCGGGCGCGCGTGCCTCACTTTCGCGGCCGCACGGCCGCTTTGATGTTTGATCGTGATTGCGATCACTTTCACGGCCGCTTTGATGTTCTCCGTGAGCCAGGTTTTTTTTCTCTTGTTTATTACTTCTATGTAGTAATGGTGGCACCCGTGCGCCACCATTACTACAGAGCAGTAATTAACAGAAACAAGCATTGGCATAGCCAATAGGTCTCGCTTTTGGTACCTTATAAGTATTTAGTTATGCAACTGTTGCATGGCTAAACACTTATAAGGTCCCAAATGCGAGACCTATTGGCTATGCCAATGCTTGTTTTATTAAAGTGTGTAGTGAGGTCATCGGCCGTCCAGGAGGAGGGTTGGAGTTGTAGAAGGGCATGAATCCTGGATTCAAGTTCGAGTAAAGGGACTTCTTTGATGTTTCTGGTCCAGTGCTTAGGTTTGCCATCACAAATAGGTTGGTGGCTGACAAGTGCGTCAATCTTGAACAGAATGAGGCGGTGGTCGGACCAGTCAATGGGAGAAATCGCTCTCAGAGAGACCAGTTAATGATTGCATCCAGTGTTGCACCTTTGATGTGAGTTGGTTTATTGCAGAGTTGTTTGAGGTTGTATATTTCAAGTAGGTTGGATACGTTCTGGACAGTGAAATCTTCTGGGTCGTTCCAGTGGATATTGAGGTCACCCAGGAACACGTCTTTTGTGTCTGTCATGGAGAAACTTGTTTTTAGGTCTGTTAGTTCTTCGCGGAGAAGGGTACGCTCTCCAGGAGGATGGTAGATGGTGTGGAATTTGATGGGTGAGGTGCCCTTCGCAGTGAGTTTGACACCCAGGTATACAAACTATAGGTATTCTGCAGGTTCAAGTTTGGTAATCTGTATTCCGGCTTTGTGAATGATGGCTATTCCCCCCCCAGTTTTGATCGGCCTGTATTGTCTGATGATGTTGTATCCTGGAGGGGTGAAAATGTCAAGAATGGGGGTGGAGTGGGCATTGAGCTAGGATACAGTGAAGAAAGTAATGTCAATTTCTTCAGCGAGTAGAGCTTCAGCAATGTCTGTGGCGTGTTGTACTGCTGATCTGCAGATTAGGAGCATGCAAGAGAGAGGGCGGGGAGCCTCGATGATGGGGGAGCTAGGTGGATAGAGGAGTATTGAGCAGGAGGTCTAGGCAAGTGGACAGTTGTAGGGATGCTGTTAGTGGCAACAATAACAGGGAGGGAGAAAGGGGCCAACTTTTGTCTTACGTAGGAGGCGGAGGGTGTGGAAGCAGGAGGACGAGACGGAGTTGATATGGCGGTCCATTTTAAACTCTGAGTCTAGGGTGATTCCCAGGTTGCGTGCGTGGTCCGTGGGGGTGGGCGGGCGTCTGAGGACAGGGGGCCACCAGGTGTCGTTCCAGGCGTCGGGGTTTGGGCCCATGACGAGTAACTCCGTTTTGTTGGTGTTTAGTTGTAGGCAGCTGTTTTTCATCCATTTGGCGACGGTTTTCATGCCTTCTCGAAAGTTGTGTCTGGCGGTGTTGGGTTCGTTGGATAGGGAGAGGATGAGTTGGGTGTCATCTGCGTATAACACAATGTTGAGTCCATAGGTTCTGATGATGGGGGAGAGCGGAGCCATGTAGACGTTGAAGAGCGTAGGGCTGAGGGAGGACCCCTGGGAGACTCCGCAGGTGGTAGGTGTAGGGTCCGTGAGGAAAGGGGGGGTCTGACCCGCTGCGTTCTGCCGGAGAGGAAGGAGTGGATCCATTCGAGGGCCTTGTCTTGGATTCCTGCATCGTGGAGTCTGCGTATTAGGGTGCGGTGAGAGACTGTTGAACGCCGCTGAGAGGTTGAGGAGGATGAGGGCTGCTGTTTCTCCTTTGTCCAGTAAGGTACGGATGTCGTCTGTTGTGGCTAGGAGGGCGGTTTCCGTACTGTGGTTTTTTCTGAAGCCGGATTGGGAGGAGTCGAGGATATTCTGCTCTTCGATGAATGTGGCGAGGTGGCTGTTGATGGCTTTCTCGAGGACCTTCGCTGGGAATGGCAGCAGGGAAATGGGTCTGTAGTTTTTGAGGTCGGTAGGGTCCGCCGAGGGTTTCTTCAGGAGGCGGTTGATCTCAGCATGTTTCCAGTCGTCAGGGAACGAGGCAGTTGCCAGGGAGCGGTTGATGGTGTGGCAGAGCATGTGTGCGATGGTGTCGGCAGCTCTGTTGAAAATGTGGTGGGGGCAGGGGTCCGTGGGGGCCCCGGAGTGGACTGACTTCATCGTCTTCAGTGTGTCTTCGGGGGTGAGGGCTGTCCAGTTGGCGATCGCTGACTTCAGGGTGTCGGAGGTGGATGGTGAGGGTTCAGTGTGCTGGTTGTTTTTGCCGAAGTTGTCGTAGATGCTCTTGATTTTGTGGTGGAAAAAGGTGCTGAGTTTGTCGCAGAGGTCTTGTGAGGGAGGGATGTCTGTGGATTCGCTGGTGGGTTGGACGAACTCCTTGGTTATGTTGAAGAGTTCTTTGCTGTTGTGTGCATGAGTGAGATTCTGTCTTCAATCGCTTTTTTCCTCGTTTTTCTGATGAGTTGGTGGTGGGCGTTGGTGGCGGCTCTGAAGTTGTTGTGGGCTTCTGTGGATTTGGTGTTCCTCCAGGCCTTTTCGAGGCGTGGCAAGTGGCCCTCTGAGGTCTGGATGGGGCTCTGGGGATGGCTGCAGCATGGTCCGATGGGTGAAGATCGTCGGCCCCCAGCGGATTTTCAAATAAAAGCCCCAGAGCACGCCGTGATCTGTGCGGTGCTCCAGGGTTGTGGGGGCCGTGTGCGGACGAGTGCGGCGTGGTCCAGAGACCCAAAGTAACTGTGTAAGCCCCTAGAGCATGCTCTCCATTGTCGGTGCTCTGGGGGATTGCGGTTGTTGGCGGTTGTGTGGGGCTAGAGGCCCTGAAGTAAAGTAATAAATATTCCCCCTGATCCCTCTTGCCTAGGGCGCTGCTCGGGGTGCTGGATGCAGGGGTCTGTTTGGTCCACTAAGGGTGCCCCAGAGCCCTCTGAGATCCAGGGCTGGCTCTGGGGCCTATGCACGACGCTGGGGCTCGAGGCCCCTGCATGTATAAAAATAATGCCCCAGAGTCCGCTTCCCAAGTGCGGGACTCTGGGGATCGTGCAGCCGTGGTGTGGGGCTCACGGCCCCTGTATTTATAAAAAATAAAGGCCCCAGAGCATGCTGTCCACTGACGGTGCTCTGGGGCTTGCGACCGCATTGTTTTTTAAAATAGAAGCCCCCCAGAGCCCGCTGTGTTCCATGAAGAGCTCCGGGGTGGCTTGGAGCGGTCGTTGGCGGTGGTGTGGGACTCATGGCCCCATATGTAATAAATAAATAAATACTCTGAGCCCGCTTACCACAGGTGCTGCTCCGGGGCTGTGGGGGCTCGTTGAAGGCTCTTCTGTAGCCCCACGTGGGTCCTGATGGCGGCGCCGTCATGGCCGCAGGTATCTTCCTTTCCGTGTCTGCGAGGGCCGGACCCGCCCCCCTGTGACGTCAGGGATGTCCCTGTGATGACGTCATGGAGGAGGCGGAGCTGGCCCTCTCAAACACGGAGAGGTAGTTCCCAGCAGGGATTCCTCCATGGTGGCTGTGTCAAGGGGCTGCCAATAAAAAGTAAATACAATAAAATGTATTTACAGCCACAAGGAACGTATAGCAGTGTCCCTGTGGCTTTTATTTGTTTTCTAATGGGGCATATTTATATAGCGCGACCTCACCCCTGAGAGTGGGCAATGAATAAAATAAAAAGGTATTTACAGCTGCAGGGACTATTTAGCAGCGTCCCTGCGGCTTCTTTTTTTCCACGGGAATATATTTATACAGCGCAAACTCGACTCAAAGGTCTTGGAGTGCTTTTAGGACCACCGGTTATGTTACATAAGCACTCAACCATTTTAGTCAGACAAGGGTAGATTACGTGATTTGGCCCCAAAGCACAGGATGTGGAGCAGGGTTTTTCTCATGCTTTTTGCTCTCCCCCAGGCAGCCCTTTTAAAATACATGCTTTTGCTCCCCACCAGTCACCCCTTTTAAATGTATGCTTTTGCTCTCCCCGAGGCAGCACTTTTAAAATGCGTGCGTTTGCTCTCACCAGACAGCCCTTTTAAATGCATCCCAGAGTTTGTATATAATGTAAGGGAGGCATAACTCTATGTGTATCATTTGTTACTTGCAGTTTATAAGTTAAAAGCCTAATATAAAGCGCTGAATTTTTAAAGGGTTCCTGAGAGCAGCTTGCGCAATCCGTTATATAGATATGTGTATACGTTATGGTTGTACATGCGATGGGGCTTGTGGGTAGGAATCAGGGGTGGGGGTTCTTATTAAAAAAGTAAACGTAAATGCACGGGTATTGTTTTCAATTTTGAATTTATGTTTTCCCAAAACTTTAACTAGGCTGTTTAGCTCTGGGCAGCCATGTCGTGCCTACAGTTTGTACACATCTGCCAGATGTAACATGTACCTAGATGTTGTTATACGCCGGCTCTATGTAAGGATATTTGTCTCTATGTAATATGTATTTGCGCTTTCTAAGTATTATATAGTAATGCCTTGTTTATGAGGTGTAGTTTTAAAACAGCCGTTCTTGATCTAACCCCAAACACAGGACATCCCGGAAATAACCATCACAGATGCCGAAATGCTCACCATGCAGTCAGGTATATGTTTTTAGAGTTGTATAGTTCTGAGTAGTTTTTGTACACCGCTGTCTCAGAAGCTCTGCTTTTCTAATGGTATTCACATGTATGTATGATTTTATAGATTATGATGCCGAGCTACAACTAGATCTTGACGAACTAGAGCAGTACCTGGTGGCTCAAAGCGCGTCGCTGAGTGTGCAGAATAACGCCGTTCTTTCAGGTAAATCAAAAATGCCTGGGTTCTTTAAACTGTCTAAGACTTAGGCTTTGTTAGACCAAAAACCACAGTGGCGAAATGTAGGAGGGCTCCTCAGAAAGGGGTTGCTAAGGCCGTGTTTATACCGCAAATGTGATAATTTTTTTTCTTTGTAGGGCCCTTGGAGGCATGCAAGGACGACGCAGTTGTGCAAGAGGCGGCTCAGCGAACAAAAGAAAGGCCGCTGAAAAGGAAATCTTCAACATCTAAAGAGGGACGTGTGAGAAAGAAAGGAGCTGGCAAAAGACCTCTAACAGGTGTGTTTTTACAAAAGGGTGCAAAAAAAGAACTCTCTGGGTTTTTTTCTCGCAAGCGGAAGGGGCCACCGCCATGTAGTACTGAATGTATAAAGGTGGGGTGTGTAGAAATGATTGTGGTGGGGTGTCTTTGGGTAATGTAAACAGCTTATACAGATTCCTTATTCTGTCTAATATATATATTTTTATGTTACATTCTAGGAGCCGCTCAAAAGAACACCGGAGAAGATACGTGTAAGGCTAAGAGGTCGACAACACCGTTAAGGGACATCACAAAGACATCCCAGAACACCTTGTCTGCAGCAAAATGTGTGAGTAGGCATGTACGCCAGGACCGACTCTGTTCATACTACAAGCACACACAACCGAGAGCCGGCACAGCCGTGAAATGTAAAAACAATCCATCCTCCAACATGATGAACACACCTACAGGAATGTCTATTCTGCACAGGGAGGGGGACAACAACAGAGACGTGTTTACAACCCCAGACACCGTAATGCCTGTTGTGTGTAAAAGCGATGCCTCGTATCTGAACCCTCTCGAGGCCTCAAATGGGGATCTCATCTCAAACAAGCCCCCCTCAAGAAGAAACTGAGGGACCCGGAGCCCCAACCCTTTCCTTTAAACGTTAAGAAGATGCCAGGGGTCACAGATTCCCAAACAATGCCTTTAAACCTCAAGAAGAAACCTGTGGTCCTTGAGCCCCAAACCACGCCTCTAGATCTCTCATTAAAAATGTTGTTACGCCTGTGAATGAGCCCTCTACACCCGTGATCTCTCAGGGGCCAGTGTTTGACGGCGGTTGCAGAAGAGCCGGTACAGCCCCAAACCCCTAAAGTGAATCGTCTCTCAAGAAAATATCTTAAGAAGAAGCAGGGGGTCCCGGCGTTACAAGTAGAAGCAGTAGAAAGGCCCTTAATCAAACCCATTACAATGCAGGACCCTTCCCATACCCTGAAACCCTCTATAGTTTCAAATAAACTACTGTTGTATTCCACTTTAGGTGTCCGTATATAGGTTTTCCTGATACATGTCCTTATATAGGCACAATTCACATTGCCCTTATATAGGCATAAGATCCCAGTCCTTATTTAGGCATTAGCCATGCTATCCAAATACAGGCATGGTCACCTACATCCGTCCACCCCAACGTCACAACGAGTTCTTAGAAACCAGACCCTTAAGCTCTTGGGAGTTCCCCTAGCACAGGATTATTGATTTCTCCAAGAACTCATTTATTATGCATGAACCGCTATTCCTTAAGGGTTCATTCCTGATGTCTTCCTCTTCCAGTGTTCTGACTCCCTTCGTGCGGTGTTAGAGTTCGAGACCCGGAAAGAGATTCCCACCTCTCTCATTCTCAGGGTATGGAGCTGATTTGAACCTAGAGGGACTCTTGGCAAACTAGACTTGACATACTAGACTTGGTATACTAGACTATAGAATACATCACCTACTTCTTACATTGTACTATTCTTAGGTTAGGTACACTGGGGTAGAACTAGTTAGAGAAGCATCTCCTGAGTACTCACATTTTTAGCTTATGTTATTTATGTATATGAATATATGTGTCATAGCTAAAAGATAATGCTAGCGCAGTATTATTTCTTCCTACTGCTTATGCTGTACATAATTTATCTCGCATACTGTCTTATGTTTGTAACAGCTCATATCTCTTACACGAGAAACAAGACTGTTCAATAAATCCTTTTATTGAAACGCCCGTCTATTCTTTCTGTGTAACTCTGAAGAAACTAAGCATGCACGATTAGCTGAGTGAAACTGTTATCTGTTGTTTCCACGATTCTGAGAGTGTTCTGATTCCAAAGGGAAACAAAGTTGTCATGTTTATGCGGTTGCCAGAAATGAATCCCTTCTTGTCTACAAGGAGTTTCTAGTGGCCTCTGAGTTAGCTGGTACAAATTAATTAAGTTTAATATACTCGATAGGGACATACTGACCTCAGTCCTCTGCCAAATCTATAGGGTATATTATCTAACCCTGGGCGTAGTTGGCATAGTAGCACTACATGTAGCTACGCGAAGTACAGTTTGAACTAAGCTCAGCCACGCGATGCATAGTGCATAGCTGTTAGCACTGTGTGCTTGTCTGCTCTGAGCAATAATTGCAAACAGCATCTTGCACAGTGCAAGTTATGATAAAATACATATCTCTGTCTTTATATGCTAAAATGCATATAGTCATTTCACATAAGTGAAAATGATAAATTAGCAAGCAGTGAGAGAGGTGATGATGTTGGGATCCTCCCTAACCTAGGGAGAGAACCAAGCAGATGACTCGCAAACAAAAAGGACATCATCTTGAACCATTCAGTGGTGGTCCCAACCTCTTAGGACCACCCCAAGCACAGTTATTGGCAAAAGTACAATCCCAACCAAAGGCCCTGCAAAGCATTATGGGACGAGATTAGCAGTGGGCAGTGAATATTATAGTATCCAATATCAAAATAATTCTACAAAGAGCTGCAGTTCAACTAGTCGTTACTAGATGTCCCTCACAAGTCAAATGCAAAAGCATGAAATTATTATTACATCAAGCTGCAGTTCCACTAGTCGTTACTAGATGTCCCTCACGAGTCAAATGCAAAAGCTTCATGAAAGGGTTTCAATGCTTTTGCATTTGACTCGTGAGGGACATCTAGTAACGACTAGTTGAACTGCTGCTCTTTATTGAATTATTTTGATATTGGACACTGTAATATTCACTGCCCACTGCTAATTGCATCCCATAATGCTTTGCAGGGCCTTTGGTTGGGATTGTATTTTTGCCCATAACTGTGCTTGAGGTGGTCCTAGGAGGAAGGGACCACCACTGAATCGTTCACCAGCATGATATGCTCTTTGTGTTCAAGGCATCTGCTTGGTCCTCCCCCTAGGTTAGGGGGGAACCTAAAATCATCACCTCTCTCATTGCCTAATATTTTCATTCACAGTTCACTTTTGTGAATTGGTTATATGCTTTTTAGCATGTAAAATTGCTTTATCAAAGCACTTGTGGGTATTGTTGATATTGCTGCTATGCTACGTAGTGTAGCACAGTTTTTGCACTGTACTACGTGCATTTTGCGTGGTGCGTAGTAGTGCAAACTACGCGTGCTCCGTGAGCGAAGCGTAGTACTACGCCCAGGGTTAGGTTAATATTATTCCAATGCGCAGAGCCTATTAGAGAAATAGGAACTACACTACATGGTGCCCAACGTTTGGTAAGGTACTAATTTAACGCTAGATACTGAGTAACCCAGTCGTGCTTTTCTTAGAGATCCTTACTCACATACTCCATAAGACATCTGGAGTGGGTAGGGTTAAGTATCCACCAAAGCTGAATAGGAAAAAATCCTGTATATTAGCTGTTTGGTTTGTTCAACGTTGAAGGATATAGTGTTGCAAAAATATTGTGCACCTCAACTTTGTTTCCTTGAAACTTGTTCTACATTTTTCAAAAACAATGTCCCTGAACTGGGATACTAACACTAAGAACAGTGTAGCTGCAGCTGACCCAGTCGTAACAGCTTTTAATTTTACAGGTTTAAATGAAACTGATGAGGGTGTTATAAACATCACTCCAAACCTAAGGAGAGCCATCACTCTAAAATGTATAAAACACGGCCTAACACCAAGAGGTAGTAGAGCAGTTTTCGTGATAGAGGCACACGAATCCTTTCAGACAGAGGTATTCTATTCAAGGATTGTATTTCCAGAATCAAATCCAGTAACAAAAGTATTTCACTTCTTTAAAGATGATGAACCACCTGAGGAATATATTCCTTTCGAGGATATTGAAACTCCACTCACATACCAGGAGCATAATCTCTGGTTTAAAGGTGACCTAAAACATCACAAAAACATTACCAGGCTCGGTCCACTAGGTAGAACAGGAGCAAGATAGCCGATTTTAGCAGGCTACACACCTCATCCTCATATCGAAGAAATGTCAGACGAAGAATTACTTACTCAACTACAAGAGTTAATAAAAATATACAGACAATTGGTCCAATATGTCATGCGGACTTGCACAGTCCAACCACCAATAACCATTCAAAATCAAACCCCTCAACAAGGGTATACACTAACAATTACTCCACAGACTTTACACGCAGTCATGGGTAAAATGCCCACAAAACGTGAACAAATTCCATTCTGGATAGTTCAAAAAATAACTCGCAGTATTTCCAAATGCTAGCCCTTATGAGAAACACAGAATCCTAACAATCTGTTTACCAATGGGGATCATACCACAACGGGAAGACTGCACCACTTGGGGCACAGTCTTTGCTGCCATCTATACTAAAACACATGGTGTTCCGTCAATTGCAGTAATACGAGATGTCCTGAAACAAATTCAAAATGAATACGGGGCAGAGCCTGCTCTGAATTTAGGTATAAAATTACTGAAAAACTTCTACCAGGTCTCAACAATAATATTATCTAATATTAACCCCTTCAGCGCTGCGCGGATTCCCCCGCGGTGCTGAAGGGTTCGAGCGCGGGCGGGGCCATGACGGAACGGTTCCGTCATGAGCACAGCTCAACCGATGCTCATGACGGAACCGTTCCGTCATGGGCATGGAAGGGGTTAAAGGGGAGGCAGCATCAGTGGCGATACGCCAGCGCTTAAGGGAATTTGATGTAACAGAACATCAACATGAACTACCCAGAATAATCAAAACATCTTATGCAGAATTAGGCAGACACAGTTTGGGTGGAAAACCTTTGAAGCCAAAACTGTCTGAAGGTCCTGAGAAGGACTCTAATATTGGTAGGTCTCCTCAAAAGGAGCCCTCTGAAAGGAGGTATAACCTCAGGAATAGGGATAATTTAAGAAAACCTGACAGGTATCAAGATACTGATACACGTTCCTCTCGTACCTTTCAGATATCATCACAGACATCAGAAACAAGAGGACAGTCAGATCACAAGGAAGAACGAGTGAAGTCAAAAGACGATCAACACGTTCAGAAAAATAAAACAAAACCTCAATTCACAAAAAAGAAGGTAGCAGGTCTGAAGATCAGACATGCCGAGAATACTGAGAACACAGCTCAAGAATGGAGAATAGGCTCAAACAATGCTGGACAGTGCAGCAGAAGTAACGATAGCTCGCCAGAACCTGAAGGAACTTCTGGAGATAGTGGACTTGAATGAGTACATCACAGTAGAGACTGTAGACACCAGGGTTAGTACTCTACAAAAGTTATATGAAATAACACTCCGTATGGAGGGGGACATACCAAAAAAAGTGAAAGCACTCTTTTGGGAGAAACTTTCAAGGGGTTATGATATACTTCTAGCCACCAAAATGTGGCAGGGAGTGCCCACGTGGCGAGGACATCATCATGCCAGCTTTCTCCAACCATATTCCAATTCACCTAAAATATACATATGCCAGGAAATGGGCAGTTGCCCAGGCCCCAGCAGTATACAACAATCATGCAGGATGGGATGAGGACTCACTTCACCACAAAATACAGCTAAAAAACCAACCTACTGCACAAAGGCAGTACCCAATAAAGCAAGAAGCTAAAAAACAGGTCAGGGAGATCTTAGATCAACTTCAATAGCAAGGGGTGATTGAAACATGCACCTCCTCAATGAACAATCCTTTGTTTCCTATATCCAAACCAGGCAATACATATCGTCTAGTTTTGGATTACAGACACTTGAACATTTGTTCCAAAACATTTGCAGTGCAAAATGCACATAGTACATATTTAATTAATAACATTGTGCGTAAAAAATATAAAACCACATTGGACATTTCAAATGGTTTCTTTTGTCAAAACATAGCACCTGAAAGCAGGTACTTAACAGCTTTCTCAATAATGGGGATCATTGTCAATTTTGTCGACTCCCACAGGGTTAAAAAACAGCCCGGGGTTATTCTCAGCAAGGGTAACAGAGTTACTACAAATTTATGATAATGAGGCATTGTCATATGTCGATGACATCTATCTGACAGACGATAACCTAGATAGGCACTTGAACAGGGTGAATACCATTATACTGGGCTTTGCCTCTGAGGGCTTTAAATTCAACTTTAAAAAATCCAGAATTGCCCATCTCAATGTCTTTTTCCTAGGATATGAGCTTTGAAGTGAAGGCAAAAGCCTGGCAGCTAACTTTTTAGAAAAGTGTGCGCTGCTCCAACCTCCAAAAACGCTGAAAAATTAACAATCCATTTTGAGTTTCCTAAATTTTGGAAGAACTTACATTCTCAATTACGCAGAAAGGGTTAAACCTCTCTACGAACTAATCAAACCTGATTTTTCAACAAAACATTGGACACAGGAACATACAGACATCCTGGTTTCACTCCAAGCTAACATGTTAGCAACAAATCACTTACAAACACGCGTAAATAAACGCAATTTAGTGATCCGAATAATTTCGGGTCAATGCAGATTTACCTATTTAACATTTAATGAGGGTGAAAAAGTACCAATAGCATACAAATCACATTTGTATACACAAGCAGAAATACGCTTCATTTCAACAGAAAAGATACTGACAGCAGTACAAACCGCTATAGCAAAAGAAAGAGCACTAGCTCAGGGGAAACGCATTATTGTCGTGACTCCAGTACCAGCCTTAGAGGCGGTTACAAAAGCGAGCATTCCAAATGCAAAAGCTTTACATCCTAGATGGATACAATGGATTAATTCTCTTGCTGCAACAGATGTTGAATATGTTTTTGATCCTGATTTAAAAACACAAGCGTTCCTGCAATATGAACATGAATGTCCTCTGCCCACTGAAATTCTGCCTCTCGATCAGTACGAATTCATAATTTATACTGACGGATCAGCACAACCCGCTACAGGGAGTAAGCAAGCTTACAGTGCAGCGTGCGCATTTGTTAAAGGTCACATGCGCGATGGTAACTTCCAACCAATGGTCACTAAAACTCAATCTCTAGGAGATTGTAGAACTCAGCGAGCTGAACTACAAGCATTCAAACTGGCACTTGAAAGTACAGATCGCGAATTCCCCACACTTACAGTGTGTTCAGTCATATAATGAATTTTTACAGAATTGGCTTTAAAACGGATTCAAAGATGCACAAGGTGGCACAATAAAGCATAAAACACTTTGGATACAAGTAGTTCAGTTGAGAAACGAAGTACCAAAAGCTCACGTGATACAGACGCTGAGTCATCAACATGATGGCATTCACGTTGCAGGGAATTCATTGGCTGATGAAGCCGCAAAGGGGGCTGTACAAACGGCTTCCGTAGCTGCGATCACTCGTTCAAAAACAAGAATAGACAGTGAGATATTGTTGGCTGTCAATGCTTCAAGCAAAGGCAGGGGTGCAGCGTTACCAAAGAAATTTCCACTCAAGTACTCATATGTAATTGATGCGAACAATGTTCCTTTTGCTCGATTCCCTGGAGTGGGGGATAGGGTAACTCCAAACATGGAACGTAGATTAGAACTGATCCTAGCAGCACATTAAGGGATAGCCTCTGCCCATGCAGGTGTTTCTGCAACAGTATCTTTGCTAAAACAAAGATTTTGGTGGCGTGGCATTAGGAAACAGGCCCTAACTATGTTTTAGGAATGTGAAATATGCCAACAGATGAAAGTCTCCACAGGGAAACGTCCTGCGCAGACACCCCTGTTGATTTCAGACAAACCAGTAGCTTGTGTTTACCTGGACCACTGCGGTCCCTTGCAAAGGGACAGTAACTATAAATATATAATGCGCTCGGCTGAAGCTCGAACTGTTATAAAAGATTTGTGAGTCTTTTTCGGCACATATGCAATTGGCACACTGCGTTCTGACCAGGGCCTTGCGTTTACCTCTCGGACTTACATAGAAGCTATGGCCAGTTTGGGCGTAGCATTGCGGTACTCCTCTCCGTTTCATCCTGAGGGAAATTCTGTTGTGGAAAGGAAAAACCGGGACATAAAGCAGTCTATAACAGCTAGAGTATTTGGTTCGGGTGATGCGTTAGTCAAACATCTTTATGGGGTCCAACGCTCATTAAATTATTTGCCAAGAAGTTCTCTGGGGGGGGGGGGGGTCACTCCATACGAGGTCCTTTTTGGGACAAGAATGTGGATTCCTGATCTCAAATGTAAAGGCACAGTGGTGGAAAATAAACCCTTTGATATCAAAGATCATTTGGCTGTTTTTCAGGATCTAAATGAGCTAAGATCAAAACAAAGCAACGTGTTCCTGAAGCCAACCACCACTGGAGAAAAAACGGCAGTCCCAGCAAGGCCTGTCTGGATCCCAAATGTTGGGGATCTGGTCAGAGAGAAGATTGCGAACAAGAAGGAATTTGGACCTTCTTACAGACAACCAGTACCTGTCCTAGCCGTCCACGGAACAAGAACAGTACTTCTGCCGCCGCTTGCTGGATTAAAGGAGAAAATATTTGTGTCAATTGACCTCCTCAAACCACACTATGTGGCCGATTCTAAATAGTAGGCCTCGTGGACTCCGACCTAGTAGCAGACGCCCTCCTCTCACTACCATCCAAGAGGTTCAGACTGAAAGACTCATAACCATAGAGAATTCAGCAGTACGAGATGAAGGACTAAGCAACATTGCTATGGAACTCATTCCTCTTGAAACTCAAGTAACAGTTTGTCCAGATACACTTGTCTACACAAACGTAACACATGATCAACTGGTTCCAGCGATTTAGACGAATCCTGATGCAATTCCAATAATTGACTGAACTGCTTCTGGCTACTTCATTAACTTTGATACGTTTTTCTGAGGATCCAAGTGAGCCTGAAACAACGCCAGCCCTTAAAACATTCAAACAAGTAAAATATTTTTTTTGTTTTCTGAAAGACACATCTGGTTTCATAGTGTTAATTGAAACAGAACAATATGTAACAAACATGACCAAGATGCTTTCGAATAAAGATCACTATATCCCTGTATGTACTGATCCTACCAAAAGGGTGTCTAAAATGATAATGGACGTGACTAACAGAGCACTTGATGATGGGATTATCTGTGACAAAGAATGGCAATATCTAAATGTCACGAAACCAAGGATGGCATCTATATATGGAATTCCAAAGATCCATAAAAGCACCACCAATCCGCCATATAGGCCCATTGTAACAACTATTGGGTCAGTTACAGAAGCTTTGTCTAAATACGTGGACGCCATACTTCGTCCACATGTCCCTAGAATTAAATCATATATAAGGGACACGACAGATATAATCAACAAAGTGGAGCAGATACACTTTGAACAGGCCACACAACTTTTGGTCACCATGGACATAGAGGCATTGTACAGTAACATTCCTCAGACAGCGTCTCTAGAAGCCGTGGAATGGTTCATTGAATTTTTTGACATAGACTGCCCAGCCCAGTTTATCATGGAGTGCTTACGTATTGTACTCCAAGAAAACACCTTTGAATTCAACGGATCGCTATTCCAACAGACTAAAGGAGTCAGTATGGGGGCTTCGTGTGCACCCACAGTGGCCAATATTTTTATGGCACACTATGAACACCTATACATCTATAACGATGTGGCTCCTTTTAGTGAATCAGTCCTTAGTTGGTCTAGATTCATAGATGATGTTTTCTACATATGGGAAGGAACCGAAGAAGATCTGGGACAGTTTGTCTCCTGGCTTAACCTCTGCGACACCAATATTCGCTTTGTAGCCAAAAGTGATAAACAAAATGTGGAGTTCCTTGATGTCATCATCAAGGCCAATGAGCAGCAACTCGTGGTGGACCTTTTTACGAAGCCCACTGCCCGCAACACGTTGTTGCATTTTTCAAGCTACCACCCCAGAACCCAAAAAACCACCATTCCTTTTGGACAGTTCCTACGTCTTCGTAGGAACTGTACCAATCTGACAGACTATGATAAGCAATCTGCAATCATGAAAGCGAAATTTCTAGCGAGAGGCTATCCAAGAAGATTGATTCGTGACTCATACAAGAGAGCGCGATATTACGATCGTCAACACTTGCTTGTTAAAAAAAACCCCAAACAGCAGGATCGTCTCGTGTTTGTTACACGGCACTCTATGATGAACGAAACCGTACGCCAGATTGTGAATTCTAACTGGCATATCTTGAATGCCACTAAAAGTGAGTCAAATCAATTGGCAAAACCTATGTTTGCCTATCGGAAGAACAAAAATCTTAAGGACCTAGTAACCAGGTCTCGAATGCGACAGGTTCAATCAACCATGATACAAACCACCATTGAGGGCATGCGTGCCCCGAAGGGGAACTTCAAATGCATGTCATGCATTGCATGTAAGTTTGCACTGGAAGTAAAACAATATGCAATCAATGGTGTAAAAATAGACCTCCAAAGCTTGACAAATTGCAAAACCACTAATGTGGTATATGCAATCCAATGCCCCTGTAATAAAACCTATATAGGTGAGACAGCTAGATCCATGGCAACGCGATTAACCGAACACAGGTCAGCAATTAGAACAAAAAAATCGCAAGCACCATTGGTACAGCATTACATAGATTGCAACCATACTACTGAGGATGTCAGATGGCTGATCCTAGAGAAGATTAACACCAATGGACCTCAGGGGACTGAAATCCGCAAAAGAAGAGAGGTTTATTGGATTTTTTCTTTAGACACATATAAAAGAGGGCTGAACAATGAGATCCCGTGGAGTCAAGCTATTCGTTTTAATAGCCAATAAACTCTAAGGATACTCTCATCTGCATCTGGTGGTGCCGGCTAGGACCCTGTCATGTTACCACATATTTTTTGTTTGCATTGCGCAACATGTAGATTATCCATTATTAGGCACCTAGCTTTTACATCGACAGTAGGTACTCTCAATCAACTGTTTTTCGAAATGTTTTGATGCATCTGCATTTTTTCTTAATAACGTAAGGCCGTTATATCAGAACAAGGGCGGGTTATTACTATTGCCTCTGTATCTCTTTAACGGAATGAATGACCTCGAGTATGAACACAAAGGCCAATGGATACATTCAGTCACGTGTTTACGGACATCAACCAATTAGCTGTCACGTTGGGATACAAATGTGCTTCCGGGCTTGAACCCTGTCCCTGATTCGACTTGCTGTTTCGATATAGCCGGTTTAAGTGCAAAGATACTCAAGAGAGACCAGGTAAGCGCAGCAGGACTAGACCACGGGGAAGTTTTGTTTCCCAAGACTAGAAGTATCCTCAGACGGGTTATCCTACCGCGCATATGATAACTCGAGGGCTTCCCGTCCCCGTATTAACAGCGATGTGTAGGCAACTCCTTTAGTTCATCTCTCTAGAGGAAGATAGCTGATTATATATGCTTTTCCCCTAGATCAAACAAATCGTTGAAAATAAACGGATATTTTTACAAAAACGAAAGCAATTGAAGTAACCAAACAATCGACGACGTGACGTCCCGTATTAAACGGCAGTAAGTGCTTTCATGGCCAGTTTGTTTATTGCTTCTTTCATGTTTCCCGCACTCTGCATGAGTCGCGCATTTCTATTGTTAACAAGAGGGTTCCCTACGTTTGCTGATTAATATTATCTCTTTTTGCTTGTAGTCACCCTTAACGTCTCTGGCACCACGTAAACCTCTGTTACTGCCTCAACTTTTGGTCAAGTAAGACGGCATTGATCACATGACCACCTTTCATCCGCTTTTGAATACGGTGGAACTAAAAGGCTAGTAGGAAGTCAAATTAATACAGAAATCCACCACTCTTGAGTCGCGTGCTCGCTGCACCAAGAGACACAAGGTAATAATTGTAACACTCTATCCTAGTTCAACACCGTAGACGGCTTAAATCGATACTAAGTAAATGCAGCCTGGCCCATAAGTAGCAATCATGTTGTAAAAAAACAACACAAACCCCAGATTTGATTGAATGTTCTTCTATTATAGATACTTTGTGGCTATATACATTCAACCTACGGCATCGAATAAACCACGTTGTACTCCTTCAGTGCAACCAAACGGAAACCCACTTATGCCGATTGATTAAACAATAAAAAGGTATGATCTATTGTTTTTCTTTGTGGAATACTATGACCCGGAGCAGGACTAGGACATTTATTCATCTTTTTCTTTGATTCCGTACCTTGGTCGTCCTGTAGGTACAGGAATCACATTAATTACCCCATAGGATGGTTCAGAGACAACCCCATACCCCTTCCCCAACCTTCATGTTCTCCTAAGGTTATTCTTTCTAATAAGTGCATTTTGGTTTTTTATTTGCACCATTATTAATTTGGGGTTACCTATCAAAGAAATCTTCCTGCTATGCAACATTCGGACTAATCAATGTTTCATTAAATGAATTTCTAGATATACATGTGATGCATTGAATATACTGTGTCACGAGTAGCGCCAGGTAGTGAGTAACAGAACTGGAGATAGGTTGTTTTTTAATTGTAAATTTTGTGTAAATAATGTACATATAAAATAGCGTTGTATATATTTTTTTGTCTTACTGTATTGTGCACAAGAATGACTGAAGGTATACAAACACACATAGTTTATTGTTATTTTTTCTTATTATGTTATAGGAGTAGAGAATTGTGGCTACCTGAGGAAGGCTGAACGCCGAAACGCGCGTAGTTACAAAGCCAGTTTTGAGAAAATTCCTCTTTTTTCTCTCCCTCTCTCTTTGTTGTACATATGAATTGCCATGTAACTATGTATTTGACCAATGATGTATATTAGTACCTGAAGCAGGGAATACTTTATGTTTCAAAAAAACATTATGAAAAAATGAATAACTGTACATAAGTTTGTAAATATATGTATAACTCAACATACAATTAATAAAAAGATAGAAATCACTTAGTTCTGGTGTGGTCTTAGTTGGTCAATTAAATGTTGCATCACATTTGCCAACACTTATTTGATATGTTTAGTTTGTATACCAGTCCATTGTATTGTTATTAGTTTCCTATATACTGATTCACAGACACATCTGGTTTCACCATGGATTGAACTGTGGATTATTTCTGGAATATTTTTCTTTCTGCTTTGGCGAGTTTTGGTAATGACTCTTAGCATGCTAATGAATGGCAGATACATTCCTATGGATACTGAAAGTAAAAATGTGAACTTACTTTTAAAACCACACCAATCTTTCCATCGTGAAGCAAGAGACTTGTCAGCAGTGAACATCACAGCCGTGCCTATAAAGGATGGTATAGTTTGGGACAAAACCGATTTCGACTTATTCGGCCAGACGGAACTTCTGACGATTCCACATTTATTTAAAATTTCATTAAGTGACTTTATTCCCTCCAGTACCTATTCTTATGATTGGGACTTTGAGACTGTTAATAACATGATGTCTGATCTAGAAAGGTCTGCTGCGTTCTCTAACAATGAAAACTTAGAGGGTTCATCAGACTACGAACAGCTTTATTGTTACAACCGCTATGGTCATCATTTCTTGCATAAATCTGCAACACCTAGAAATGTGTTTATGTTTAGCCAATTGGAACATTGTCCTACACCACCAAAGGGTAGTTCAAAAACGTTTGCTAATAAGGTACAATACATCTGATCCAGAAACATTCTTCTATAGAAATGTAAACAAAACAGGACAGAAAAATATTTTAACAAATACAAAACAGATTTATTCTGCAGCCTTTATTGCCCAACTGTCTAGACAAGGATTTGACTTTTGGAAAGACACAATCAACACAAAATCTGTCTGGGGTGCTAAGGATTGGCAAGTGCCGGGGATCGAAGTTTTGTTCAGAGCCTATATCATCCCACAGCAAATAATGTTTTTGAATGACACTGTGCAACAAACGTCTTGCCCTGGATTAATCAAGATCAAACACCTGCAAGTAATAGCACTACTCAGGGAGTGGTCACAGTAGACACAATACTACAAACCAACAGATCATATCCTGATTGGGAAAAATGCTTGCTCTGGCCCACAGACACAAACATCTGTCAAGAAAGATTCCTGAATAGAATACAGGGCTTTACTAGCCATAGGCTAGACCCACGTTATGTTCAACGACAGCATCCGGGGGTAGTAACAACATACAGTGTATGAAAATTATGCCTCGACTGGCTACGAAAATCTACACTCGAGGATGTGAAATAACACTTATCTTTACTTAAAGAAGACGTAGGCCATAGGGATTTCTTGCTAGGACCAAGAAAACCGCGTCAAAAACGTTCCATATATGCCGGCATTTAAACTGCTTATAATGAAATATGGAAGGATTCACAGGCAGAGGCCGCAGAAAGAATACGTGAGCTTGATCATATTAACTTAGAAAAATCTCTCACTGTGGTCGACAATGGGTTAACAACTTAGTCATCTAGAATATATTCACTGGACAACATTGTATCCTCTGCTATTGACATACTGGAACAAGATTTAGCCATGTTATAACAAGGCCAATCTCAGTTACATTCTATTATGTTATTAGGCTGGATGCAGCAATCCTTGCGTTCAGGCTATGGGCCTTGGTGTTTTATCAACACGTCGTCTCTGTTTTCAGAAGACAATCTCACGGATAAACAGATCAAACTGGCACAAAGAGGAGCAAAGTATACAATGCTGAGCATTGAAAAACTGGAAAATTACTATTTATGGTAGCAGAAAAACCAGCTACAGAATGGCTTATCCATGGCAAAATAACTCTGCCTGTCACTACTTTTCATTTTCAGTATTGCCTCAAACAAATGCAAGCAGGCAAATATGAAAGGTTGGGTAAAGAATACATTAAAACATCCTGGGATTTACCTTACGAATACAGATGTTGGAGTGGGGGTCATGAAGTGTTTCTAAGCGGTACACACTGTGAAAATGCACTGAGCAGATCTCTTATATGTCAGGACATTTCTTTTTACGGGGCTTGCAATGGTTCTGTGGCAAACTTGTCCTGCCACCTGCAGGGTACACCAGCTGCTGTGATTAATCCAGCGTTTGGCCAGATTTCTAATGGGAGTTACCTCATGTTGAATGATCAAAGTTGCTGTGGCATGTTGCCAGGAATCCCATATCTGGTAACGGTTAGCTGCAGGGTTACTTGTTGTATGCAAGTATTGTTCCCCCAAATTGACACAGTCAGGGAGTCGCCTCTACGGCCTTCCTTGAATGTTTCTTTTATACGTTTTGATACTTTAAGCAGAAGGAAAGTCATGCTTTTGCAACAAACCGTGCCTTTGACCTCGGCCAACGAAACCTTTGATCTACAAATTGCAAGGACTTCGGCTGAGATACAGATTCTAATTCGCACAAACTGCCCTATACATTTCGTAGAAATGATGTGACGTATCTTAAACATGTCTGATACGAGCGGGGTTGTACATGTATTTAAGACCATATGTTCAGGACTGTTAACACCTTTTCAGGCGGTCTTCGGAATCATTCCAAACTTTGTGCATTCGGTGTTTGGTGGTCTGCCATTAGTTCTAGCATACCTTTCAGGAATACTGTTTCTATTCCTGCTGCTACGCTATGGCAAGCCTATCCACTGGCGTCACTCCCAGCAACTTGGAGAAAGCTCTCCCAGAACGGAAGTGCCGTGAGTGCATAGTGCAACTTTTGGGCATACCTCGCCTACGGGAACTTAATACAACATGGTTTCTGTCATTTAGACCAATCTGGCAGGATTGTATCTTACCTGTTCTATGCTGCCTGCCTTGCAGTGAAGAATGCGTGCTAGACATATGTCTAACACTCCCATCAGGCATGCCAACGGATATCGATACTCTACTGGACCCGATAACGGCCCATGCTCTGTGTTGTCCCCAGAGGCTACCAATCCTGATGATGGCATTTGTTGAGATCTCACAGGCGCTTCCTGCTGCTGCTGAGGTACGAGATGGATCAACAGGCACACAGGTAACAACAGACGCGAACATTGCTGCGGCATCCCATGCTGAAGGCGATGCTTCACATCTCTGTGCAGTTAAACTTTCAAACGAGGTGTTCCAACTGTCACCAACTTCGGTAGACGATCTTTTGTCTACAGGAGTAGATGATTTCATGTTTACACCAGACCCATACACTGACTTTGATTCGGTTCACAGTGTACCATGGAAGCTATGAATTTGGCCTCAATGTTTTCAAAATTGACTCTTTTCTAAATTTGAAAATATATGGCAATTCAATCTGCTTAAAGTAGAACTATTCACATAGAACGGACTTCTTTGAAAACTTCCAGGGACAAATTGTCACCTTATTTACCACGATTTCATTTAGTACCATGTTATGAAATGGCTTTGATTTTTTGAATACTTGTCGACCATTTCTTCATATGTAAATATTTCTATTCATTCCTATTGCATTTATGTCCGATTTATGCTTAGAATGAAAAACTGCTATAAAATGTACAGTACCTTTGCATTACATGTTTAGCAACATTTTTTTTTAAACTTCTTTTAGTATGCTTTTACAAATGTTTTTAGCAACATGTGGTACTCAGTTTAATGTTTAGCATTTTATGTTTAGCATTTAGTATTATCATTCATTCGAAAGTGGAGTGGGTGTTGTATTCCATTTTAGGTGTCCGTATATAGGTTTTCCTGATAGATGTCCTTATATAGGCACAATTTGCACTGCCCTTATATAGGCATAAGATCCCAGTCCTTATTTAGGTATTAGCCATGCTATCCTAATACAGGCATGGTCACCTACATCCGTCCACCCCAACGTCACAACGAGTTCTTAGAAACCAGACCCTTAAGCTCTTGGGAGTTCCCCTAGCACAGGATTATTGATTTCTCCAAGAACTTATTTATTTTTGTCTGAAATCATTTTTATTTTTATCAACCAGAAAAAGTACAAATACAGAGAAATTGGCACATACAGTTTGATTTTAAAAAAAGCATAAACATAGTAATACAGGCCAAGCATATAAATTATCCTCATTTTCAAAATGCATGTTATCCCCCCCCCCCCCCCAAAAAAAGGGGGGGGCGGGGGGGGGGAATAGGAAAAGAAAGAGGAGGAGAAATTATGAGAAGAGAAGAGCACCCAAATCTATTCAACTAACAAGTATAGAGACCTTTTATTGCTATTTGCATATTTTTACATGAATAATTCAGAATAAAGGTCGCCATATCTTGTTAAATTTACATAATGCACGCACACCTCTTATTTTAGCTAATGCTAATTCCATATTGTATGTTTCTTTAACTAGTCCCCAACATTCCAATACCGATGGGGATATAGATAAAATCCATGCACGAGCAATTGTCAACCTAGCACTAACCAGTAGTATAGATATTAAGTCGGCTTGCCTACCATCAGTGCTCTGGGCTCCGATTAGTACTTCTGTAACTGAAAAAACTAATGCCCTCCCTAATTTTTCAAAAATTACTTCAGTTACCTTCTGCCAGTAGTTTTTTAGTAGAGGGCATAAAAGGAACATGTGCTTTAGGTCAGCTGCGTGTACTTTGCACTTTGGGCATTTTGTGCGTTCACCAGATGAACCTTGAGGTGGCCACCTTGATATCCTTTCTGGTGTATAATATAATTGACAAATTGTTCTAAATTGTTGTAGCCTCAAATTAGAAGAATGTACCGAGCTATTAATTCTAGAAAATGCTCGCGATATGGTATTAGCTGTAACTGAAATCCCTAATTTACGTCCCAGACTTTCAGCTAACCTATCACAGTCATCTGCCTTAGATATACATAAAGTTTTATATCCGGTACTTATTAGTGATTTTATGTTCTCCTTATATAATTGTTCCCAAATAGCAGAGCCTGTGACATTTGTCAATTTCATGCTTCGAATAAAATAGTCTCGAATTTGGTAGTATTTAAATTGCATGCATGGCTTTAACTTATATATAGTTTTTAATTTCTCAAAATTCATAAATCCATTTTGATCGAATATGTCACCCAAGCGTTTTATACCGAAGCTAGCCCATCGCTTGCCCTCTACATCTTGAAAGATTGCTGGTAAGCCCGGATTACCCCATAAAGAAAGCTGATCATGGTAAAATGATGTATTACAGTTAAGCATAATAGAGCGCCATATATTTACAATATCACGTGCGACCTTGAATCTAACCCGCTTGAAATAGTTTGGATCGTTTATTCTGAATAAGAACATCTTATGTTCCTCTCCTAACATAAATTTAAAATAAAAACATGCATTATGTCCTGCAGGATATATTAAACTTCTTATCCGGCCTAAGAAAGCTGCCCAGAAATATAATTTGAAGTCTTGAAAATCCAGACCTCCTTGACTACATGGAAGCTTAAGTAGATGAATTGCTCTGCGCGCATTTTTATACCCCCAAATAAAGCTGCCACAGATTCCATCTAGGTGTTTGAAAAAAAGAGCATTTAATTTTAGGGGGATAGAGCGGAATAAATAAATAAATTTGGGCAATATTTTCATTTTACTTATGTTTATACGGCCACTGATACCTATAGGGACCTTATGCCATTTTTTAAGTAATTTAGCAGTTTCCTTAAGTAGGCTTTCATAGTTTATTTCGATAATTTTATCTATTCTAACAGTTAATCTAACCCCCAAATATGTAACCTCGTTGCAAACTCCGGCTATTGGTTCATCATCTTTGTAGTTCATTAATACTTGGGTTTTGTTAGTATTGAGTCTATAGCCTGATATTGAAACATATCTCTCTGCCTCGTTGACCACCTCATTTACTGCAGATTTAGCATCTGATGTATATAGAGCAATATCATCGGCATAGGCCGTGATTTTTAAACTAATCGAATCATGTAAAAAGGGGATAATCCTAGTTTGATTTTGTAATGCTGATATAAAAGGTTCTATTGATAATGCAAATAAAAGTGGTGATAGAGGACACCCTTGGCGTGTACCTCGAGATATAGGAAACAGGTCAGATTGTAGTCCTGCATAGGCTAATCTAGCAGTAGGATAATATTTAAAGGGACTTAATTAAGTGTAAAAATTTACCCTTAATCCCAAATGCTGATAATACCACCCAAAGAAAATCCCACCCCACTCGGTCGAATGCTTTCTCAGCATCTAATAATATCATACCGAGTGGGGCTACCTTCATTCTTGCAACATTAAAGGCTATTATAGTCGTGTTCACGTGAGCCACGGTGTCCCTTCCTAATATAAACCCATGTTGTTGGGGTGATACTAATTCAGGCATTATTGATGCTAATCGAGTTGCAAGAATTTTTGCAAAAATGTTTGCATCCACATTTATGAGTGATATGGGTCTATATGACCCACATTCTTCTGGAGGTTTATTCTTTGTTAGGAAAAAAATTACCCGGGTAACATTCCAGGAATCAGGCGCATTCCCCCCTGTTCCGATATATCTGATAAGTTGAGTGAAAAATGGAAGTAACTCATCTATACACAGTTTATACAGTTCTAAAGGGATTGAATCCTCCCCTGATGCTTTACATGATGGCAAGGATGCAATAGCTTCTTTAATTTCTTCCTGCTGGATATCTTCTGACAGTAGTTCTGACATCTCGTTGGCTATCCTTTTTGTTGTATATGTCTGTACATAATTTACAATATAAGTCATTTGAGGTTGAGTCTCAGGCGTGTATAATTTTTGATAATATACAGCAAACTGCGCAAGTATCTGATTTGGAGATTGATAGGTTTTATTATTAAGGCCTTTAATTTTTTTAATATGTGTTTTAGCTTTTTCATCTGCAATTTTAAATGCTAAAAGTTTCCCAATTTTTTCCCCGCTTTCATATTGAGACAGCCTATACTTATTAATTTTAACCGCTATCTTCTCCTTAAGTGCTCGTTTTAATACTGATCTTAAGTTTATTAATTCAAATCCTATAGCTTCTGCGCATTGAAGATCATTTAGTAATGCTTCTGCTTGTTGCTTCTCTGCATTTATAATACCTTTGATTATTTTTTCCGCCTCTTCCTTACGCTCTCTGTTCTGCTTCCAGATATATTGCTGTGTGAATCCTCTGATGCTAGCCTTGCACGAGTCCCAAACTATTGTTTGTGCCGCAGAGCCGTAGTTAATTTCAAGATATTCTCTCAAATGTTGTTTGATATTTGCTATATAAATTCCGTCTGTTAGGAGATACCGAGGAAACGAGAACTCTCTTGTCTGTTTTCTCATTAACTGCATATTAAATATCAAAAGAATAGGATTATGGTCTGAAGTTACCCTAGGACATATCTCCATTATACAAGACTCTAAAGTTTCATCTGACACCCATGCCATATCTATGCGGGAGCATAATCTATGAGCAGCAGAGTAGTAGGTATAACCCGGCACATCGGGGTATAATTCTCGCCAAACATCTCTGATAGCCTGTATTTGCCCCATCTCATTGATCGCTGCGCGTGTCTTTCTCATCCTATGAAACGCATTTCGTCTGGTGGTATCTATCGCATAATTCATAATGCAATTAAAGTCCCCCATCACGATCTTATCACCTTCCCAGCTAAGCAATTCAATATTTAATTTATTTATTATTTGATATTCATCAATATTTGAGCCATATATTACACACAGAACATATTTTCTGCCCTCAATTAACACCTGTGTAATAGCCCATCTACCGCTTTTATCTGTTAGTGATTTTGCTCTTGTACTTTTTAAATGCTTATGCTTTAAAATAGCAACACCTCTGGTTGAGGAATATTGATCTGAACTTACAATTATTTCATAACCCAACTGTTTTAATACCCCACGATCTTTACGAGCTATGTGTGTCTCTGACAGTAAGACAAAATGTGGATTATACATCCGCAATTCCTCTTCTACCAACGCCTCTTGTTCCTACTGTTCAATCCTGCAACATTCCAAGCTATGAACTTTATTACTGCCATTCTATAAAATAAAGTACCATCTTTGCTTGCTTTTTAGGTCTTGGCTCGAAGGCTGCGCTTGCGCAGTCTCGGTCCGAGATTTAATGACTTGGAGAAGAGGGGCTTGAACCCGCCCCTCTTCTCCCCTGTTCTCCATTGGCTGGCCTCTTGAATGCTGGCCAGCCATTGGAGAAGAGGTCCGTCACTCCGAACAGGCCCCGTCCTTTTCGGATTCGGGGGCGTGTTTTTTCCAACTTTTCTGATTATCTCCTCCAGCCAATGGCAAGAGGAGAGAAAAGAAAAACACGCCCCCCAAACCAAAAATGACGCGCTGTTTCTCCAAGCTACCTTTGCACCACAGGTCACCCACTCTTGCCCTCACTCACCGTCAGGGTGTCCTCGATGAACAGCGGGAACTTCTCCTCGCTGTCCCTGCAGACTGCGACCAGGCGCGCCATCTCTCCTGCTTATTTCTGCTGCTCATCCGTTGGCAAGGAGGGGGCGGGGACGCACTCTAGGGGAGGGTTGTATCGCACACGTCCTCTCCGTCTCCTTTTTGCTCGCGCTCCCTGCTGCTGCACGACTTTGGTAACTGCTTACTGCCCCAAACTCAACTAGTGCTTTCCAGTTGTCCGTCTGCTTCGGCCTATCACCAGATGTCTAGCCAGCTCCAACCTCCGCTGCGCGGATCTTCACTTTGAACTGCAGCGGTTGCAGCCTCTATGGCGTACTACACAGCCTCATCTCAGGGCCACCGCTGCAGAGTCCGGGCTCCGCAGCACCTCTGGCTTCCCAACTCGTGACACCTCACACGGGTGTGTCCGAAAATCTATGCTGCGCCGCCCCTCTGCAGCCCAGGCCTCCCGGTGGATGCTGCTGATTCGGGCGTCTCGCAGATTGTCTGCACCGCTACAGGACCAAGCTCTGGGCCCGGCAGCCCGCCTCCCGGCATCACAGCCTTTGCCGTCGCAGGGTGTGCCCCCCCCCGAAGTCAGGTGAACAGTGCAACTGTTTCCGTCCTTTAATGCCACGCGCACGCTCCTCATATCTAAGCGACTTTTCCTCTTCAGTATATCCTATTCACTGTTCTCGAAACTTCGTTCCTGAAAGGCCATCGCAAGGTTCATGTTTTTCGGTGTTCTACACCATGCCCTCTCCCGCTGTCTTGGTGCGGGTGGAGGCCCCACTTTAAACCTCGTGCATCGTCCAGAAGTCTCCCCACTCTAATACAATGTCCCTATTGTCCCTTTTATTTAAAAAGAAAAAAAGAGAGAACAAATCGTGCAATCCGTATCTACAAAGAAAACATTCCCACTGCCTCCTCCATTAGTGTATTCAAGATCACGAACATCTGCTCACAATGTTGCAGACGGGTTTGATTCAGCATATATTTAATGTTTTATTTATGATATTCCGGCTTACATTACATCAACGCTGTCTTTTAGCTGTACATGCTCATGCTATCAAAACCTTTGAATTGTTTCTGGTCAGTTTGTTTTTCCCTTTCCGTAGCTGCTACCCATTATTTTAATTAAATGTATATGTTCATTGTTTTTGTAAGAAGGCACAGTGTCACGAACACAAACATAAAATATCGTTCCTATCCAACCTTCTATTCTCATTAGTACTAGCCAACACAAATGGTAGTTTCCCGCATGCTACTACTGTGAAGGGGGTGTGAACACAGAGAAGCGGCGGCTATACCGTATATTGACAATGGAATCTTAATACAAACGTACCAATTAAAACAATAACAACAGCATGAGAAGGAGAGGGAAGCAACCAGACATTACCCAACTCTACTATCCTAGTGGACCGTTACACTATCCGACTTCACTCTGCAGTCCCATTCACTCTGCGCCATTCACTCTGCAGACACCATTTATTAAGCACTCTGCAGTGACCACTCACTCTGCAGTCACGAATTGATCTGCAGTTGCCATTTACTCTGCAGTCACACTTCACTCCTCAGTCACCCATCAGCATTCTCTCTGTAGTCACCAATTACTAATAGTCACCATGCACTTTCCACTCATGATTTACTCAACAGCCAACATCACTGCGTGTTTACCATTAATCCTGTAGACTCAATTCACTCTACAGTTACCTTTCACCCTCCTGCAACCATTCACCACCCATGGAGTCACCATTCTATCACTAGACATCATTCACTCCACAGTCACTATTTTCTCTCCAGTCACATTCACTCTACAGTCACCATTCACCATCATACAACCATTCACCATCCAGTGAGTCACCATTCTCTCTCTAGACACCATTCACTCCACAGTCACTGTTCTTTCTTCAGTCACCATTCACTCTACAGTCACCTTTCACCCTCATGCAACCACGCACCATTCAGTCACCATTCTCTTCAGTTATCATACACTCCACAGTCACCATTCTCTCTCTAGTCACCATTCTCTCTACAGAGACCATTCACTCTGCAGTTGCCATTTGCTTTCCATTCTCCATTTTCAAGAACGGTAGATTTTTCAGCACCCAGGCTAATGTGCTGCATAGCTAAATACAGATAAGGTCCCAAAGGCGAGACCGATTGCATTGCAGTGATGTCACTCCGAGCAGGGCGGGGCCGAGGCTTTGTTGTTTGCTCCGGGCTTTATCTCAGTTTCGGCCCAGTTGATGCAAGAGTTTTGGCTTCTGTTTCTATTTTATTTCACTTTTACGTGGTTTTAGGAAAAGCAAGGAAGCATGGATGGCTCTCAGGCTGAAATTGTGGCGTTGCTGGTGTTAGTTTGTTCCTGTAAGTACGAGTATGACATTATTTAACTCTGTTTGTACTTCCGCGGTTTTCACTCACTGGTGCGCTCGGTCTCTGACCCTGGGAACATATTTGAATTTCTCTAATTAGGTTTGTGGGCTTTTTTATTTTTTATTTGATCAGAAAATGCTTTAGTTTATCGACTGAGTTTGATGTGCCTCTTATAATACATAATGCAGTAATTTATGGTACAGAGTGGGAGTTCTGGTTCAATCCGCCTTACTATGTTTTTCTGGGTCATACATATGCCCAGATGACACACGAACAGTTCAAGGTAAAAAAATAAAGCACCGTAATGTTTTTTTGTTTTACACCGCTGCATAGGCCACAACCCAGGCAGTCTGTATCTATTTGAGCCACCAGGGTACTCTGGTGCCCATGCCTCGATTCCAGTTGATAGGGCAAAGCATTTTCTGTTTTTCATGTTCCTTGGATTAAGCGGCACATGGCCATTGGTGGGTAGACCAGATCTACACTGGAGATGACTGGGTTAGTGTGGATTGGTCTTTGATCCCTGTCTGATTTCAGTAGGTGAATGTAAAGAGTAAATCAGAGTACCAGTGAGGAGTAAGTCGTGCGCCCTCATCCATTGCTTCATCAGGCTTCTACATTGGAGATTTTCCATGGATTCCATCACTCCTGCCCTCAGTGAGTAAACCTGTGGCGGTGTGCAGCCAGCACTATTGTGGAAGTTAGTTTTGCGTCTGCCCGTGTTGTCTTTTAGCTGCTTTCTTCTTTGGTTCTGTTTTGCAGAAGGTGGGCATTGGAGGGTCATCCACTTCAGTCTGCTGATTCAACTATGTATTCCAGAGTGATTAAGCTATTGACATTGTAAATAACAATGCCGATTCTTTAAATGTTTTAAAAACAAAAATAATGTCAAAAGCAATGCCAATAGCTCTAACTTTAACAATGCCGAGACCATTGCATTGTAAATGCTTGTTCTTGTTAGCATTCACTAAAGTACCAAAATTAATTCCGTTGTTTGATAACAAATTCATCTTGATTTCTTTATTTTCTCTAATAGCTATCTTTTCACACGTCAAGAATGTCCGCCCCCACCCCACTACCCTCTTCCCAGCCTTCACATCCACATCCACCCTGCTGCTTGAGGGGGATACATCCTCTTCTAACAGCTGTCGTTATGATGGCAGCTATCTAGGGTTCGACCGCCCCCCTTGGCTCCCAGACTAGGAGCCCCCCAAACCATATGCAAAAAAAAAAAAGAGACCAAAGAAAAAAAAAGAAGAAGGAGAAGAAGAATAGTGAAGGGAGAGGAAGCATATATCTGTACATATTTATGTTAAAGAAAATTGAAGAGAATTGAAGGGTTTTTCCTTTTTTTTTTTTAAATCACCATTCAGTCTGACCCTTCCTTTTTCCATTTTTGCAGTGCTTCCTCTACCTCTAATTTAGAAAGAAGAAGTAACTTTGCCCATTTCTAATAACTTTAAGTCTAGCAGGCTCTTGCAAGTAGGCTTGTACACCCAGTTCCTTCAGCGGGTCGATCAGCTGCCTTAGCTGCCATCTCTTATCCATAGTATTTTTACAAAAGTCTGATCTAAAGAACATGGAGATGGAATCCACCTTTACCGGTGACCTAGGACCAGCCTTTACTGAAACCGCTTGTCGCAGCAAATAGTTGCCAAAATAAAGTAAAAATGGCCTAGGATATTGAGGGTTCTTCTGGCGTTGTACCATTGGGAGTCTGTGTGCCCTTTGGATCTGACAATCCCAATCCCAATCTCCCAACTCAGGGAAGGCCTTCTGCATAGTCTGGACTATATAAGCTCTGGGATCTGCCCCCTCCGAACCTTCAGGTATCCCAAAAAGTTTAAGATTCTGTCGCCGCTGTCTATTCTCCATATCCTCGAGTTTAGCCTGTACATCTCTTAATTGTACCTCATGCAAAGCTTGTAGTTCTGGATGAAGCCTCTTCTATGCTGACTACTCTTTGTTGCAGCTCCGCCACCTCTTCCGTCACCAATCTGACTTTCTCCATAACCTCTTTCAGCGTTTGTTGAATTTTTCCATTATCAGCTCTGACTTGAGAGAAAAAAGCTCGTGTTTCTTCTCTCTGCTCATTGAGAGCTAGCAGTATCATAGTTAGCATGGCTGTTTCTCTGCCCTGAGTACTGTGATCCACTAAGCCTTGTTCTTCTTCTAGGGTAAGGGAACATAGAGTTGGAGTCAGTTCTTGAGGTAGCTTTAAGGATGGAGAGAAGGGTAGAGAAGGAGGAGGATCGTTACTGTCCATGTGAGATATAGGGATCGGCCTTGCAGCGATATCCGGGGCACTTGACACCTTCTCCGGATTTTGAACCCGCTCAGAGCCTGTGTGATCCTCCTTTTTTGATAGCGCCATTTCCGTTAGCACCATGGAGTTATCCGATACACACCCTCCATCAGTAAGCCCCATTCCTGAGAGCCTAGTGATGGCCTTCTTGATTCCTCCCTTAGACTGCACTCATTTTCTCATTGGGCTGTTCTTCAAATCTTCTTTTGCCTGTGTCTTCTTTTCTAATACAGTGATTTTATTTGGTACGCTTGTCATTTTCTTAAGATCTTTAGTATGTTTAACTTTTTTTAAAAGGTCTGTTTTATTTGTTTTCTTCTTCTTAGGCTCTTTTTGTGGGCGCTGCCCTCTTGGTATTTTAGAAGGACATTGTTCTTGTTCTCCTAATGAAGTATCAAAGTTATCTACAGATATCGAGTCCTCCAAGCCCTCCAAGCTTACCAGCAACTCATTAAGTATATCGCTATCCAGCGCTTCTGGAGGATCAGGTATTGAAAGTTCATTATGTTTGTCATTGTCACTGTCTCTGCTACCCCACCCTAAATTTCCAAAACTATCTCCGCCATTTGTGTTTGCATTTACAGATTTAAGGCCCGTTTGTATCTCTAATTCAGATTTCTCCCTGTTAGTTCTTGGCTCAAGCTTTCTGTCGCAAAGTCTTTGTTTAGTGCAGCTTTGTTTTGAGTTGCAAGCTGTAGCATTAATAATATTACCCGCTAAGTTGTTCTCACCAGAGGAGTATAGCACTTTATCAGTAATTTCCAATATTTTACCAGACTAGAGATATTGAACGACCTGCCTGCCGAGTTTTTTAGTCGAAACAGTACTCTCGGCGCTCCCAGTAGCCTCCAGCCCTTCCTGCAAAGCCCCTATCGTTCCATTTGTTTCATTTGTTTCAGTCAATTGAAGAACTTATTTATTATGCATGAACCACTATTCCTTAAGGGTTCATTCCTGACATCTTCCTCTGCCTGACCATATGACAATGCTAACATTCCATGGCACCTACCAGGTATAAATATACCTTCCCTTGCCCAAGCAAGTAGGAGGAAACATCGACTTTAGAGGAGCCCGTGTCCCAGCCTGAGGCACTGACAAGAGACGCTGTCATCCCTGCTCGCAGAGAATCCAGCTTCCAGTGTTCTGACTCCCTTCGCGGGGTGTTAGAGTTTGAGACCCGGAAAGAGATTCCCACCTCTCTCATTCTCAAGGTATGGAGCTGACTAGAACCTAGAGGGACTCTTGGCATACTAGACTTGGCATACTAGACTTGGTATACCAGACTATAGAATACATCACCTACTTTTTACATTGTACTACTCTTAGGTTAGGTACACTGGGGTAGAACTAGTTAGAGAAGCATCTCCTGAGTTCTTGCATTTTTAGCTTATGTTATTTATGTATATGAATATATGTGTCATAGCTAAAAGATAATGCTAGCGCAGTATTATTTCTTCCTACTGCTTACGCTGTACATAATATATCTCGCATACTGTCTTACACAAGAAACAAGACTGTTCAATAAATCCTTTTATTGAAACGCCCATCTATTCTTTCTGTGTAACTCTGAAGAAACTTGTCATGTTTATGCGGTTGCTAGACCCTAATCCCTTCTTGTTTACAAGGAGTTTCTAGTGGCCTCTGAGTTAGCTGGTACAAATGAATTAAGTTTAATATACTTGATAGGGAAATACTGACCTCAGTCCTATGCCAAATCTATAGGGTATATTATTCCAATGCGCAGAGCCTATGAGGGAAATAGGAACTACACTACACTACAGGCACCGGTAGAGGGGCTCCCCCTAGACCAGCCCCCAAAGTCGGATATAATCATCCCTGACGGGCTTAGGAACACAATGTCTGAAAATGTTCAACTCTCAGAAACACCTTATAACGGCAGCAGCGGGTGTCTCAAAACACTGATAGGGCTGGTAGACAGACTTGATAGACCCTTAGAAGCAGTGCACGCGTTGCCTTCTAACACGTACAGTGGGGATTTGCATATGGAGGTTAGACATTCACACGACCACAACTCTGACAATTCCTTAGCAGCTAGGACCCTCGATTATTTCGACAGCCATTTACACTCCCCATACCTTATGTCCCCTATTACGCCTCCAGGACTGTACGACCCAACCACCCCCGCGTCCAGTGCAAACACCACATTACCCCCATCAACATACGTCGATAACAGTACGGGCTGGGACGACTGGACAAATCAGGGCTTGGAGGATGTATTTATTGAGGACCCTTCCACGGGCGTCCCGGGGTGTTTGCACTGGGACCCTGTTTCTATGATCCCACCGGACCCTCAGTTACAGAATGGTGTTGTGGCAGACGAGGCGAGAGAGGGTCCAGGGGTGTTACAGGTCGTTATACAACCAAGCACTGTATTCATACCTAATCCGCCGCAATCTGATTCTGTAAACCAAAAAGAGGTACTAGGGGCCCATGTGAAAGACATACAGCTGGCGGTCAGTAAGCTAAAATGCCAAGTGAACGCCACCATCTTAAAATTGGGGATATGTGGTAGCCTTGACGGGGTCGGGTTGGAGGCGCAGCGGAAGATACTGCAAATGGTTGACCGGTGTAAAAGGGCGATCCTCCAAACGTTGTGTCCGAGATATGGAGTATCCCTGTGTGACTAGACCTACACCATCCCATAAAGAACCAACATGCCCCTGGTATTAATAAAAGTACGCACAAATCAAAATATAGCAGTAAGTTCCACACGGTACTGGCAAAGTCCCAGCTCTTCACGGAACCCCTCAAAGTCATGCAGTTTCAGAAACAGAGCTTGAATCACATACACAAGAACCACGCACCCTGCATTACATAAGTTCAGGAGAGAACATCCCGACTGGTGTGCAATTGAAGGTTTCTAGGGGTAGAGAGCCAACACTCCAACACCATGAGCACACAGAAGGTTCGCGGGGTGGGTTTGTAGTAGATGTCTTTATGAGCACGTCGCCCACAGGCACAATCCACGCTGTTCAGGTAGGAGGGGGTAGGCTACCTAAAAAGCATGGTCCCGTAAAAAACTAAAGTGGGCTAATAGCGCTAAGCATTATTGGATTTCCATGTATAATTTCAAGTTTGTTTGGATTGACTTATTGAATTTGGATTAACATATGTCCACAACATTGTTTCTTTTCTTGGACCAAATGTAACTTATGATGGGTGTGCTGTAATAACGTATTCTTTTTCTTAAAAAATAACACTCCAGAAGACTACAGACTGAGGGCTGATATTTTTTCCTCTGATCTCCCTGTTGCTTACACCCCAAAGACCAAGTCCCGAGCCTATAAAAAGTTGCGCTGAAGACCTTTAAAGACATTTGCAGTCCAACCCTTAAAACACCCTGTGTTGACCATGTCTAACCGCCTACGCCACAATTTAGCTCTCCTGAAAATGCTGGTTACAGCCAGTCCCCAGCACAGAATGGCCCTCCTCTGCGTTGCTTCTGGCGATTTAGTGGCAGCCATTTCAGAAATAGCCCTAAACACCCTAAAAGGCAACGTCCCTATATCAAAGAGCCAGTTACTGGTGTTGAAGAAGAAGAGACATCTTATCAAGAAGCTCAGTAATAAAAGGGCCTCACTCATTACCAAGAAGAAACTGGTGAAACAGTCCGGGGGTTTTATAGGCTCATTGCTGAGCATAGCTATACCCTTAATTACAAGCCTCCTCTCGGGCCGGTGATGGAGCATGCCGCAAAGATGTATTTGGTTCCTAGACAACAGTTGGAGCAAATGAGACTATATGAATGGATGCTGAAATTAAAGACATTTTGAACCGGACGGACCTAAACCCGTACGACAAAGCTACCACTTACACCAGCACCCTTACAAATTTTCTAAGCTACTACAAGCAGTGGAATACCGAAAAAAATAAGCAAAATTGATATGCCCCGGACTCTGAATAGCCAGCAATGCCGGCCCCTGCTCCGCAACCCCAACAGCGGGCCAAGGCCCCGCCCTCAGATATCTTTGTTGACGACCTCCTAAAAAATATAAGTCAGAGGCACAGGGGGGCAGCGCAAATGTTGATGAGTAAACTTGCCTCTTCTAAAGACCTAACAGAGTGGAATGAGTGAGGCGATTTTCTCTACAAGGGGCAGCCGGTTGTTGGTTCACACATGTACGATCTAGTCAAAGGTCTCACGCACCCCAAAACTTGAACGCATCAAAATGCTCCTAGAGGTTGGGATCAGTTCCTACGAGCCGCCACTGAACTCAACATCCCTTCCACACTCTTGGGTAATAACGATCACCGCCGTATGCTTGAAAGTTTAAAGGCACCCCTCCCACCATCGCCAGCAGTCTCTGACGTCCCATGACTATCCCCCTCTTGGAGCACCCCACTTGCACCGGCTATACTGAGAAAAAGGCCGTTGTCCAAATCCCATACGTGGATTAATCCTTAATGTTTCTACAGACTTTTTGAATAACTGTGCCTATTATGTGTATAACCGTGTCTGATTTTTCTTCATATATTTCTTTAGTAATGGATGTCATTGTAATGCGCAAACCTACATAACTGTTTGTAATAAACACTTTTATAACTTTTCATCCCTTCTCACCCGTCTTTTAAAACATTTAACATACATACGTTACAGGCCCTTAAAGTTTTGACAAACACTATATTCTGTTTTCACAAGTATGACCAATACCCTTGTGTTTTCTTTTACATATTTCACAACTAGACCGTCATTGTTGACAAGGTCACTCAAATATAGATTTAAGAAATTTCTAAACGCCACACCCTCCGATATTTTACTGATGAAATAAATACAATGTTACCCGCATGTGATGGCTAACGAATTCTGGACCCTTAGCTCGTTATACTCAACCCTCGCTGCGGCTTTTTTCACAAACTTGAATATGGGCTGTGTATAGATACTGTGCTCGGGGAACTCTGCTGTACTGTCAAACACTGTAACCTTGGCACTATCTATAAACACGGCCGCCCAGTGTGTTCCACCCTTGTAATGAGGATCTGTGTTAAAGACTAGCGTGCACGGTCTTTCCGGCCCTATTTTGGCTGGTAGCCCATCGCTAGGGAAAACACCTAAAAAGTATTTCCTAGCGTATTTATGCCTGCTTAAGAAGTCCCATATCTGCACTTCATAAACGCTTTAAAGATAGTCAAACAAAATCTGTCTGGCGTGGTTGATCTGAATGATGCTGTCAAATACCGAGAATACTACCATGTTCACATTCGCAGGTAGCGGATTACTAAATCGCATTTCAGCTTTTAGATTGCCGTATTTGACCAGGTTGTAGTGATCGCCGTCTTCCATGTCGGGAGTCAGGTCGAATGCAAACAGCGTGTATCCGGCCCCATAGCCTTCTTTTGACACAGCTACCCCGCAGTCTCGTAGATGCTTCCCGGTTATCGAGACTAGCCCCTGATATTCCCTGATGTAGTTGGAGGTTATAAAACTGGGTGTGTAGGGTTTTGCGGGAATCACAGTGTCCTCGTGGACCAGTGCAGCATAGTTGATGTTGTAGTGCTTAAATTTGAAGGGGTTTGAGGTGTAGACACCGCTAAAAGCTGTATTGTCCACAAATCTGATGATGATAAGCTTGGGTAGTTGTCCCAGAAATAAATTCTGTTGCTGAGTTAACCGGGTACCGTCCGGGATGCTGAATACCTTCAGAGCTACTCTTTCCACCGCGTACTTGGCGTGAGCTAGTCTGACGCTCGGGGACACTTTCACCCTCTTTACGAACAGACTCGCTGACAGTATGTCCAACTTGTACTGGTCCGCATCCCCGCTGATGAGGCAGAATGAGCCCTTGTTGCGCGTGAGCTTGATCTTAAGATCAATTCCGTTGATGAGCAGTTTATCTTGGAAGAAGAGGTATGAATGAATACGCCCCAGGAGGTCAAACTGACGACTGCCAGTCGCATAACTGGCTCTTTTTCCAAAACCCTGATTGTCACCGTCCAGCTCCTTGGCTTCAAAGTGTCCGTATGTGTCCTTGTAGAAGAGCCCCGCTGAAAGCTGCGTGTCGAGGGCGGCGCTACTGTAATTTAGAATGCTCTCGAGGTAGGCTCTGTAGGCGTACATGTTGTCACTCTGTGTAATGAGGCGGTCGCCCAGGGGGATGTCCACCTGATTAAACACGGTTGCTAGGGGGTAAGCGATCGTCGCCACTTTAGCATTTGCTGCTAAGCCGGAACTATCCGCCTTTATGATTTTACACATAAAATGGATTAGAGTGTTGTTGAGATCCAAATACATATCCGTGGACCCTGATACATAAAACTCTATATAGGCCAGAGGCGTCAAAGCGGCTAGAGGTGATACATCCATGAAGAAGCTGTTTTCGATGCTTGTCTGCGTGGGCTTTAGAGTAAACAAGTCTAACTTGGATTTGGCGCACTTGCCCAATGCACAATGTGCAAAGGCCATACTTAAGTTTGCGCCGCTTTTTAAAATATTTACTTTAGAGGCGGTTCTCTTCTTCTTAAAATCTCTCTTCCGTCTTGGGGTATTTCTTTTTGAGCGCGCTTTGAAGAACTCCTCCTTTTTTTATAGGGGGCAGGCGGTTCTCTGTGTCTCGAAGCACGGCGCTTCCTTTTAACAATGGCGCGAGGCCTGTACACCAAACCAGCGCCTTCTTGCAGCTGTTTGTTCATGCGTTCTGCAACCGCCGCAGTAACAGACCCTACCACGTCCTGGGCAATGTTCGTAGCCGCTGCTTTAACATGATGTTTTACAATTTCAAGAAGGGCATAGCTCTTCTAAACAGACTGCGGAAGAAACCTCCTAGACCAGCCCCGTACATAACCGGTGACTCTTGAAAGTACAGAGGGCCTCCATATCCGGCCTGGTTTCGGTAATAGTCCCTGTACATAGACGGGTCCCCGTGTGTTTTCACAACCACCATGATGCCTGCTTAATAGCCTCTGTCACATCTCGGCCTTAAATGAAGCTTAACAATAACTTTCCCATATTTAAAGGCCAACGGGACGGACTGATCATCGAAGATCATAATTGAAATTGTGTCAAAATGGTTTTTAGAAACTGCGACGTAGTCGGGTTTGTTGAATTGAATATTGACCATCGTATTATTTTTGCCCTGTACATTGGCCCATCTTAACAGCGGCGAGTAAATATCGCCGATCCTCTGGGCCTCTACATTATCACTATACACATGGAGCGTGTAGAACCCCCTGTTAATATCGGGGCACATGTGATCCGGCTCGATCGGGCTTTTCGCATGCTGTACTGTGCCTAAAACTCTTCTTAATTTACCAGAGCAGTTAAACGACGTGGTGCAATTAGAGGCTTTAAGAAACACCTTCTTCTGACGTTATCTAGCGACAGATGACTATTCGTATATGTTTCGATGGTGGCTATGGATTTGGTGATGGCGACGAAAACACTTGAAACAGATGGGTAGTAGCCGTGTGGTATGCTCTTGTGCATGCTAAGGGGGTCCTGCTCACGCTTTATGTAAAACTTGGCCTTGCTCTGTGTAAATGTATTCCAAGTTCTAGGGTATTGTATCTTGGTTAGGGCTACCTCCCAATCCCTTTTGGGGTCCACAGGCTTAGACAATTTCACGGTATAATTAGAAATCTGGTTGTCTGGGAACATGCCTTTAGAAGCGTTGGACGGCAGGGTGATATAAAAGGGTGTTGTCTCCATCTTAACAGCAGCTTTTAGACGGTCCTCAGCTCACACACCCTTCAGGGAGCTGGCCAACAACCATCTGTAAAATTCCTACGGCCAGCCCCGCCATTTGACATATGCTTGGCTATTAGCACCTCTACCTTTCCTTTTCAGAATCTTTTCAACCCTATACACCCTGTGCGGACCGTCGGGTATCCTTTGTAACGCTTCCTTGTAAAAGACCCCCGACACAGCTTCCCCATCGTAGTCCTTTAACCTGTAAATATACATCCCTTCTTTAAGCTCCAAACTTTCCACTATAAATATTTTGTCGCTAAAAGTCTGTTGGTAGCCCTTTGTAATGACCCCTTTCAATTTTGAAATCCTTACGTCATCACCTTTTTTAAAAATAGGCTTCTTCACCTTTGTAGAGAAATTACGCCCGTACACCGTTCTCCAAACAGATGAAGAATTACTAGGAGTTACCTCTACGGGCGCTGTTTTGACGGTCCTGTGATAACTGGCATTATATACAGCTAAAAAAGCTTGTAGAACATCCACGTATCTGTAGGTGTTGTGGGTCGTAAAATACCTCCACATCTTAGACTTTAAAGTTCTGTTAAACCGCTCTACAACCGTTGCTTTTACCTCTGTGTGTGTTACAAAATGTTGAACCCCGTGGTGCATTAATAATTTCTGAAATGCCTTGTTTAAGAATTCTTTACCGGCGTCTGTTTGTAGTTTTTGAGGAATTCGGCCCTTCTCGAAGATGGCTTTAAAAGCGGCCGAGACGCTAGCCCCACTTTTATCGCGCAGCGCTTCTGCGTAGGCATACTTGGACAAGACGTCTATGACGGTTAATATTTAACGAGCGTCGCTGTTATGTTTTGCTATATCTTGAAGGCTGATAATATCCGCCTGCCATTAATAATCTATTTGCGCATTAACGATTTTAGGGTGCCTCTTAAAGCGTCTTCTGGCGCGTTTATAGAGTGAATACGCCTCCTCTCCTGATAACCACATCTTCACCAGGTCTCTGCTTACAGGTTCGTTTTCATCTACAGCCCTTCTATACAGAGCTTCGGCGCTTCCCAAGCTACCAACTCCCCTTGTATCACAATTAAGTTTTCTTAACCTGGCCCCCGGCATGTTATCATCTGTTACACCCCAGGCAATGAATGACACTTGTTTTGCATAAGGACCTTTTATTAAAAGTAAAGAAAATTTTTAACAAAAAATACACAGAAGGTACTTTACATTTTCACAGTAAGCGTTGTAAGGCCTGATTAACACATAGCCACCTTGCGGTGTAAAATTCTACTACTTTGTTCTAAATACATGCTATCATGTAATGTTAAATAAGACCTTATTTAAAATAGTCTTCGGGGGCCAAAGACCCTATTTTTCTATTTTTGTTTATACAGATTACACATACACCTTTCTACGAGTCTTTCTATCATCTTTCTATCAAAACCCGTGCACATCCCCTGCATACATGGTAGTTTTAAGCTCGGGTCATGGGCGTATCGGATCTCATTGAGTGCAGCTGACAAGATCCCCACCATATCAGGGTAGACATATTTCTTTTCAGTGTACAGCCCGTACACCACCCTTATCAGTTTATACACCTTGTACGGGTCTAAAAAACTACAAATATATTGCATTGTTCTTGTTCTGTAAAATTCGCACAAACATTCGTGCGCCGCCTGCTGAGGATCGTTCATTTGGTGTCCGTGACAAAGGCTGTGATAGTCACGCTTGACACAGTTTAGTACCACTGCAGCAGCGAAACCCTTAACACACTGCCGGGCATTGTAAGACAATCCTGGGTCTTCCTTTTCACACGCGCCATTCTTAGAGCCGCATACACACTTGTCGCACCCATCACTGTTTTGGCATGTGGATCTTTCAGCCTGTTTTGAACACCACAGACAATTGAAAATTACATTGCTTGCTTTTTCTGCCGCAGGCCTTTTTGGGGTTGCTCTCTAGGGTTCAAAAGAAGAAAGACTGACATTCCGTTAGTTGAAGAAATAAAATCCAACATTTTGTAAGTGACTGCACATAACATTTTTATTTTTTTTACTAACCTCCGCATTTTCACCGCCCTCTGCGGCGGCTCTGAAATCTTGAGAGTCGTTAATGTCCTGCGATGCCCCATTATCTTCGATGCTTGTACCCGGCTGTTGCACAGTGACCTTCTCAGGAGCCGTATCCTCCTGAAGGCCCATGTCTTCATAGATGGGTGTGTTAGGAGGTGCAACAGCTTCTTCACCATAGCGCATTATGAAGTAGGTGCATCCAGCTGTGGTTGCTCTCTAGGGGTCAAAAAGAAGAAAGATTGACAGACCGTTAGTTCAAGAAATAAAATACATCATTATGTAACTGCCTGCTCATAACATTTTTTACTAACCTCAGCATTTTCACCGCCCTCTGCGGTGGCTCTGAAATCTTGAAAATCGCTAATGTCCTGCGATGCCCCATCATCTTTGACACTTGTACCGGCTGTTGCACAACGACCTTCTCAGGAGCCGTATCCTCCTGAAGCTGCATGTCTTCATAAACGGGTGTGTTAGGTGGGACTGTCGATTCTTCATCTTCCTCGATGTCCACGAAACTGAGGCAAGCATACACGCTGCCACTAAATGAGCCCTCACTTTCGCTGCTGTCGGCCTTAATTGGGACATCCGGCATACGCAATCCTTGAGTCTGAGTTCTTCCACACGCCGACAAAGGTTATTGCCAGAACCAGTAACGTTGCAGCCCATATCTTTAGGTGTTTCTTGTTGAGCATTCTCGTCCATTACCAGGGGTGTTAAGCTGCGGTAATATCTATTGATAGTGGGCTGGGAGCCACCCAACACGGGCCTTTTCACGAACGGAGGGCCTTTTCACGAACGGATTGTATCTCTTCATTTTGCTATGGGCACCTTTTCATATTCAGGCGTCTGCTTGCTGTACAAGGCTCTTAAAAAGGCCTTATATATATCCTAAACAACATAGGCCAGCCTCCGTCATAGTGCTCTGGTTCGCTGCTGTCTCCAAAAACAGCCCCGCCCAATTGCAGACCGCCTCTTGGGGCAAATGGTCACCTACATCCATCATAGGGGCTAGGGACCTGTCACTTTTAAGGACACATCGATGGGGGCGTGGCACCTGTCACTTTTTAGGACACGCATGACGAGCAAAGGTATCCTGACTTTCTACTCACATTATCTCCTTGTAGCTTTTATTTGTAAAATGACGAATAAATGCCCCTTTGGCATGACCTACTAGTTGAAATGGAGCTCCTGACTTAGAAGCACTATTGAACTCTTTGTTCTGTATGCTCCAGCTGTGCACTTTATTAATGTAGGTAGATGTAACCATCTCAACAAGACATCCGAATTTTGATCTTTGTTGCCAGTTTTGCACGTGTATTTCAAGAACTCAAGGATGAATGGTGTGGTACTGTACTGTGAGCTATTCAATAGCTCATGGTGAAAGTTGATAAAAGTATCCTTCTAAGGGGTAGTGAACAATGGCGATGCGCACTAATACAAGCAAGAAATTTGGGGTCCCTAGCAAAAGGATGGAACAGCCATAACAATATGGGCACAAAGAAGCGTGAGGTCTTTCTACTTGGTGACACACTGTCACTAATTTTCATTTTGCTTAACACATGTACTAATGGATATGAAATCATCATATTTATAAAGGGCTAATACACCTGGCATCCTTTGGCGTGGCTTCCACTGTCTTTTTGCTTCTGACCTCCTGTTTTTGACTGTGTGCCGAACTTCGTTTTTGCTGGTTTTAGGACTCTGAGCACTCTACCACTGCTGACCAGTGCTAAAGTGCATGTGCTCTGTGTCTAAAATGTGATGGCATGTGGTTTCTCCATGATTGGCATATTTTATTTACTAATAAGTCCCTAGGACAGTGCACCAGGGGTGCCCAGGGCCTGTATGTCAAATGCAACTAGTGGGCCTGCAGCACTGATTATGACACCCACATGAGTAGCCTGTCCCAGGCCCAAGACTGCAGTGCCTGTGTGCAGAGTTTTAAACCACCATTTCGACCTGACAAGATCATCTACTTGCCAGGTCTAAACCTTCCCTTTTATTACACATAAGTCACCCCTAAGGTAGGCCTAAGGTAACCAAATAGGCAAGGTGCAGTGTATTTAAAAGGTAGGACATGCACTTTTGTGGTTTACATGTCCTGGTAGTGAAATGCTGCTAAATTCGTTTTTCACTACAGCAAGGCCTATCACTCCCATAGATTAGCATTGAATCTGCCTTGAAATATATTACAAGCGAGGCAGGGCAAGATGGCTGCTGACTAAACGCCGCGGAAGGGGACGTTGACCTCTCTCCCCTTTCTAATGCTCCCCGCTGGCTAAACCCGAATGAAACACAAGAAATATGCTACGTGAGCTTCATGCCATCCTTCTCACGTTTCCAGCAGCTTTCTCCCCGAGCCCTGACCCTCTCGATCTACGCGTTAAGGGAAACCTGCAGACCCGGGCTTCGGGGTCAGAGTCTTTGCCTGTTTACCTGTGCAACCACCATAGCCTTTGTGGGAGGTCTGACGGCTGTGGATACTTCCCGGTTTCACTGCTGCTTTCACGGCTGGTGCAGCATACTGCAGTATTTCTTCGACGCTGGCTGCTGGTGAGAATGGCTCCAAAGACAGCAAAAAACCTTAAAGAGCAGGGTGCCATGAATCTTCAGTCGCAAGAAGCTGCCGGAGGATCTAAAAGTCGGAGGGAACTGAGGAGAGAGCGACCAGGGGTGCCGGCTATGGACTCTGGGATAAACCAAGGACAGACACGGTATGGCGGTCCTAAAAAGAAAGGTGAGGTGGGCAGAGTGGCTGATGATGGTGCAGCCGGAGTAGCAGGTGGGACAAGATTACAGACGGCTAATGCTAGCGAGGGCGCTCTCCGTCAGCCATCGGTAGTTGAGGCATTTGGTATATCAAGTATGACAGCGGCACCCCCTGGGACTGATATGAGTTTATCTGTTTGCCCCCCTGCTTTGACTGTATCCCTGCGATCTGAAATTACTCCACAGAGGTTTGATTCAGTTCCATCAATTGGCAAACTGGCTATACCTACTGCCGCTCCAGTGCATTCTGGGACCGGTAGTTCCTCTGTTGTTTCTCTCCCCCAGTGGGGCAACAATTTGGATAATACTGATTCGGAGCCCAGTAGTATGAGGCGGCACGTGGGTGCAGGGGTTGACTGCCACCTGGATTAGCTGGTTCGCACACAGCGCTGGAGGGAGAGAAACCTTTGATAAGGCCCCATGACACGAGCGCCTACAATAACAGCCAGGGCAGTGGCAATGGGGAGACGTTAAATAAGGATTTAAATGACTGTCACAATAATATCTTGATAGGTGACACGAGCATAGAAGGCGTATGCGAGGCTGCGGTGTCACTCCCCCGGGTAACCCATGATAAACTTTCTACATTTATTCAGATTTATCGCAATGGGGGACCTTCTGATCTCGAGCCTGGAAATATGAATAGCACTTCCTATGAGCTAGACAACCAAGGGTCTGGCTCTGCCCGGCCATGTGTGCCTTTGCTCTCACCGGAGGGCGAAACGGTTTTTTTGCTGAATGATGATTCTGACACATCTCAGATTAGTGAGCTGGATTCGTCGCAGGAGAGTGTCTCTGGAGAAGAACCTCCGGCAGCGCAGAAGCAATACCACACCCAGTCTAAGTCCAAGACTCCTAGGCGTCGGGCTAGGACCAAAGGCCAATCCTCGGATTTAACTAGCAGACGGCTTGAATGGGATTACTCCACTTCAACTCTGACAGCTTGCTCGGGTAGCGGGCTTGGGGGAGATAATGGTACGAGTGGAACCAACGATCCAGGTAGCGTGCCTCCACCGCCAACATTGGAGTTACTTTATACAACTTTAAAACAGATGCAAGGCGAGGCCCGGCAGGAGAGCAAGAGATCGCAACTCGCTACCAATAAGCTTCAAGGGGCAATTCGTAAGACGAATAAGCTATGCTCTGACATGTCTGAGCGGATAACCCATGTAGAAGCACGAACTGTTGCCGTGGAGGAAGAAGTTGAGAAACTGCATATATTTAAAGCTGTTGAGGAAAAATATTCATGGAATGTGGACTGGAAACTTGAGGATTTTGAAAATCGGCAGCGTTGAAATAATTTCCGACTACTTGGCCTTGAGGAAAAAGAGGAGGGGGAGAACATTTTGGTGTTTGTGGTGAAGCTACTGAAGGCGGCTTTTCCAGACCTGGCCCACTGGAACTGGGAGACGGAAGTGCAGAGGGCACACCGCTTTCCAATGTTTAGGAAAACCCAGCCCAATAATCAGGGAGATCGTCCCAGAGCGATTCTTATTTAAATCGGTAATTTTTTGTTGAGACAGGCAATTCTCGACCGAGCTAGACCTGATTCCAAGAGAACAGTAGAGGGGCATACCTTCTTCGCTCGGCCGGATTTTTGCCATACTACGGTCGAGCGTAGATGGAGGCTACGTCAGATCATTACCCCATTCCAAGGGGCAGGCTGTGATGCCTTTCTGCTGTTTCCTGCACGGCTCAAGGTTATCCATAAGGGCCGGGTTAGAATCTTTTTTTCGGAGATAAAAGCCCAAGAGTTTCTCACCGATCTAACGGAATTACGAGGGGCGAGGGCACTGGCCAACGCAGCCGAAAGGGATAAGGGTGATCCAGGGAAGGACTGATGTGTCTTTTCAAAAATGTTGATAAAATATAATAATAATAATAATAATAAAGCCATTTCTAAAGCGCCTGGCTGCACTAAAAATAGTGTGTCCCCGCGCTGGAATGTTGCTATAACCCAAGAGGCGTAGAGTTAGAGAGAGCGGAGGAAGGTCCAGGGGAGAAGGAGGTTAGTTGGGTGGAAACAGGTGGGTTTTGAGTTTAGCACGGAATCTGGTTTCAGAGGGTTCCATACGGAGGTCGAGTGGTAGTTCATTCCAGTGCCTTGGGGCCAGGTACCTAAAAGAGCATCCTCCCATTCTGGCTCTGCGAATGCGGGGAGGTTTAAACAACATCGCTCCGGATGACCTTAGATTCCGGATGGGGCGATGGATGGTGAGGAGCTTTTGCAAGTATCTAGGACCTTTGCCATGGGTGATGCGGTGTGTGAAACATAGGGCTTTGAATTTAATGCGTTCCTTGATCGGAAGCCAGTGGAGCTTGGTTAGAGCATTTCTCCCAGATGCTCTATGGGGCAGGTTAAGCACCAGGCGGGCAGCAGTGTTTTGTACACATTGAAGGCGATGTAAGCCTGTTTTACTTAAACCTAAAAGCAGAATGTTGCCGTAGTCAAGATGGGGTGTGACTAAGGCATGGACGAGTGTTTTTCTAGCGTTAATGGGGAGAAGGTCAAGGATTTTACGGAGGGTTTTTAGTGTACTAAAGCACCTGCCCATAACTTTGCTGACCTGAGATCTGAAGGAGAGATCGGAGTCAATCATTACTCCGAGGTTTCTGACGGATTCAGCGGGAGTGGGAAGATTTCCCAGTTCCGCAGGCCACCACATGTGCGTCCAGGTGTTTGAGGCTTTTCCAACGATTAAAAGTTCCGTTTTATCGCCATTAAGGCGCAAGCAGTTGTTATTCATCCATGTAGCCACAGATGACAGGCATTTAGAGAAATTAGTGGCCTCTTCCGTATGGTCCGGTGTAAGCTTGATCATCAGTTGGGTATCGTCAGCATAGGTGACAATATCCACCCCGAAGGTTTCAGCAATATGAGCTAGGGGTTCCATATAAAGGTTGAACAAGGTGGGGCTCAAACTGGAGCCTTGTGGAACCCCATGGGTCAGCTTGCGAGGGGAAGATTTAAAAGGGGGGCAGTGCATTTGAAAACTCCTGTTATCTAGGAAGGATTTTATCCAGGCAAGGGCGGATCCCTTCACTCCCATGTCCGAGAGGCGAGACAGCAGCGTTGTGTGCATCACGGTGTCAAAAGCTGCACTTAGGTCTAGTAGAACCAACGCTGCTGTCTGGCCTTCATCCGCCATCTGTCTAAGGCATTCGGTGGAGTAGAGGACGGCTGATTCCGTCGAGTAGCCAGCTCTGAACCCCGATTGGGTGGGGTGAAGAAGGGATTCTTCCTCTAGATAGGTCACAAGTTGGCCGTTGACCACTTTTTCCAAGATTTTCGAGCAAAAGGGAAGAAGGGAGATGGGACGAAGATTTTGAAATTGGGAAATGTGGGTGTTAGGTTTTTTTTTCAGTGGGATGACCTGGGCTGTTTTCCATGCATCAAGCACATGGCATTCTTGGAAGGAGAGGTTAGCAATATGAGTGATCTGATCAATCATGCTTTCCAAGACTCCCTTACAGCGTTTGGGGGGGCACACGTCACAGGGAGAGCCAGATTGTATGCTGTAAGCAATGGTCAGCAGTTCCTGTCTTTCGGGTACTTTAAAATGTGTTAGACAGGGTCGGGTGGTAGAGTTGTTTATGGCTGCCACTTGTTTGCTAGAGACGTCACTGTTGTTTGTGTAAGTGGCATGTATTTTGTCAACCTTGCCAACAAAATAATCAGCTATGGAATCACATAGCTCTCTGGAGTAGGTGTCTTGCGCTTCGAGTCTGGCTGGGACCGTTAGCTCTTTATAGATGGTGAAGAGTTCTCTGGTGGGATTGTCGGCGGATTCTATTCTGCTCTTAAAGTGGGTGCCTTTCACTGTTCTTATCAGTTTATGATATTTATTAAGTTCTGTTCTGTAAAGTAGCTTGCTTTTGTGGTTGTAATTTTTCCTCCATTTTCTTTCCAGATCTTTACATTTAACTTTGGCTCTTTTGAGTTCCTCAGAGAACCAGGGGGCAGTTTTAGTATGTCTTGCGGGCGGTTTGTGTGTCCAGGGTGCTACCGTGTTTAGCGCGTCGGACACCCATGTTTCATAGTTATTCCATGCCTCCTGTAAGGTATTACTAGGGGGTGCGGAGTTTTCGAGTAGGGCAAGTTTAAATGTTTCCTGTTTAAAATTGTTCCAGTCTCTACGTTTCTGGGATAGGGGTTTGTTAGTTCTGGATTCTGAAGAAGTATCTTCTATTTCAAACGGGACTATAAAGTGGTCTGACCAGATGACCCTGATCGGGGTAGAGACCTTAACACCCTCCCAATTGGCAAAGATGGGATCTAAAAGATGGCCTAGTTGGTGCGTTGGGGAGTTGGATTGTAAATTGAGTTCCAGGGCTTTCAGTGCTTCTGCCACATCTTGTGCCTCCCTGCAATCCGCAGTGTCGAAATGGAGGTTAAGATCACCTAAAATGGAGGAGGAGCCTAGCGCGTAACCAAGATGGCCGCGTAGGTGCGAGGCTCCCGAGGACCACCACGACCTCCTGAATTAATCCTGGCTATATCCTGTCCTTGTTGAGGGGACTGCATCGGTGAACCCGAGCTGAGGCGCCTTCCGTTTTTCTTTTTCGAATCGGACCCCGGACACCGGTGGGAGCACCGATTGAAGGTTGCGGCCTTCTCCGCGCTGGCCCCCCGGATTGGAGTAGTGGGGCGATCCGGGGACAAAGCGAACAACAGCGGCGGGCAGGGCTGGGCGACTCGCGTATCCCGTGCTTTCACTTTCGCTTTTGCGCTCTCCTTGCCCTCAAGCGAGGTAGGGTTGCGGAGCGGGGTGCGGTGGTGTGGCCTTGTCCAGGTGCCCGGCTGACCCGCCGGCCGTGAGTCGTCCTGCGGCCCAGTGGTCGCCCTCCCCCCCCCCGGAACCCGTGAACTGGTTTATCGGCCCTTTCGAGGAGATTGGCACGACGGTGGGAGAGCAGGCATGTCCACCAAACAAGATGGCGACCGGGCGAAGGTGAAGACGACCCGCCGCGGCCCGGCGCCTCAATCCAACAGCATGGACCGCTACACCCTCCAGAAGGGATCTCCGGAGACATCGCGCACATCCCCGGCGGGCCCGACGGAGGCATCTGCTCAACCGTTGGATCTGACCCTCCGGGACGTCATGGGCGCCATCGCAGAGATGAAGGCCTCGGTGGACCAGCGCTTCGACACCCTAGCGCAAAAGATAGACTCGGTCCTGGTGGATGTTAGCCTTGTGAGGGCTGACTTGTCCAAAACCAACGACCGGGTCGATTCCCTGGCCCACACCACAACGAGCCTCACGACGGACGTGGTGGCCCTCCAAAAGGAGGTGCGCCGGCTTGGCCAGGCGAGCGCCCTGATGGACCGGCGACTGGAGGATTCCGAGGGTCGGGCCCGGAGGAATAACGTTCGCATTGTGGGAGTGCCGGAGGGACGAGAGGCGGAGGCGGCAGATCTTTTTGTGGAAGAATTGATCCTTACCCATCTCCAGCCCCGGGGGCTGAGTAAGCTTTTTGCGGTGGAACGTGCTCACCGGGTCCCTGGGGGCAGACCTAAGGCCGGTGCCCCGCCGCGGCCTCTCATTGCCCGGATTTTTAATTTTCGGGACAGAGACGCTATCCTGCAGACCTCCAGGCAACAGGGACCGGTCAAGCTTGATAACATGGATGTGCATTTCTACCCAGACTTTACTCCGGCGGTCCAAAAACTGAGATTGAGTTTTCTTGGAGTTAAACGTCGCCTACGGGACCTGAACCTTAAGTACTCAATGCTTTTTCCAGCTAAGCTAAGGGTGGAGGTGGATGGGCGCACGCACTTTTTTGACCGACCCGAGGCGGCTGGGGACTGGTTGGACACTCTGCCTGGAGATCGGGGCCGAGGGGGTGGGGGGGGTGCGGTTGGCGGGGAGGGCCCGCCGGATCAGAACTGAGGGGTGAAGAATAGGCCTTGCTCTGGACAACATTCCTTTACCATTTACTGATCGTTTATGTTCCCCTCCGATGGAGGTCGTGTGGGGTCTGTTGGGGGCTTCCCTCCTCCTCTGGGGGACTAGTTAGTTTTTCATCTATGGGGCGACAGGCACACTGCACTTTGGGGGGGCTGTCTGGGCTCATGCAGGGGTGCAGGGAGGGGGGAGTTCTGTTGGGATGGGGGGGTGGGGGGGGTGTGTTGTTTGTTTGCACCGCAAGGCAAGCCCTTTACTGTATTGTTGCTCTCGAGATGCTCTGTGGGGGACGACTGATTGCTTCTACGTATGATGGGGTGTAGGGATTTGACTGTGTTGTCATGGAATGTTAACGGCCTGGGGGACAGGATTAAGCGTGGTGTGGTCCTGCAGTACCTGAAACGTATCTCACCAGATGTTATCTTCCTGCAGGAGACACACCTTATAGGTAACTCCTTTCATGCCATGAATCGGCGAGGCTATCGTTTGGTGGCCCATTCGGGCTTCACCTCGGGCTCGCGGGGGGTGGGTATCATGATTAAGAACTCGCTCCCGTTGGAGATTGATGAGGTGCGCCATGATGAGAGGGGACGCTACACTGTTCTGGTGGGTAGAATGGAGGGTAGAGTGTTTGTTTTTATATCAGTGTACGTCCCGCCTGGGTTACAATCTACTACATTTGCGGATTTGGGGCGCCTCCTCCTGGACCTCCCGGGTGGCCTGCTGGTGGTTGGGGGGGACTTTAATGCGGTAGTTTCTGGGTCTATGGATCGCCATCCCCCTAGGGACCTCCCCCGGGCACAGGCCTGGCTGTCCGGCCTTTTAGATACTCTGGGCCTGGTGGATTGCTGGCGACTAAAGCATTCCGCACTGCGGCAATACACCTTCCACTCGGGTGCCCATGGTAGCCTCTCGCGGCTTGATTACATCCTTGTCCCGGCGGCCTATGCTGGGAGGGTGGGAGAGGTGTGCCATCTGGCGCGGGGCATTTCAGATCACTCCCCAGTACTGTTACACTTCGATGTCTTCCCTAGGGGGGAGGGCAGGGTGGCTCCAATCAATGCTTGGTACTTGCGTGTCCCCACTATTCGTGCCGACTTGATCAAATCCTTACAGCGATACTTTGATGAGAATGTGGGGTCTGTCCCTTCGGCCATCTCCCTGTGGGAGGCTTTTAAGGCAGTTCTCAGAGGGGAGGCCCTCTCCTTTATCTCCCATGCCCGGAGGCGCGAGCGGGAGGAGGTAACCCGGGTGGAGGCCGAAATTGCGGAACTAGAGGGAGACCTGGGGAGCGGGGTAACAGACGCCAAGTTGCATGTTCTGCACCTCAAGCAGGCGGCCTATAGGGCCCTCGTCACGGAGGCGGCCAGGGGCCTCAGTAGAGAGCAACAGGGGCGACTGTATGATGTGGGTGATAAGGCTGGTAAATTGATTGCGTGGTTGGACAAGAGGGAGAGAGCGAGCCGTGTGGTTCCTTTGATTGAGGGGATGGATGGTGTGCCTGTCACCGAGCCGGAAGCCATTGTCTCCTGCTTCGCGGATTACTTCCGCGAGGTGTACTCCCCGGTTTCTCCCTGCTCGGAGGAAGATTCCCATGCCCTGCTTCGGGACATCGCGCTGCCCTCCCTTACGGTGGAGGACAGGGAGTTGCTGGACGCTCCTCCCACCTCGGACGAAATTGCCCTGGCTATTCGCTCGGTCGCATCCGGCAAGGCCATGGGCCCCAATGGTATCCCCATCGAGCTCTACAAGCTGCGACCGGATGTACTGGCGCCCCACCTGCGCGCCATGTTCCTGGCGGCCCACTCGCAGGGTACCCTCCCGCCGGACCAGCGTCTGGCCACAATCGTGGTGATCCACAAGGAGGGGAGACCCCGTGAGCGGGTTACATCCTATAGGCCTATCTCGCTCTTGAACGCGGAGCCCAAAATCCTCGCCAAGGTACTGGCCAACCGGCTGGTTGGCGTGGTGGGCGATTTGGTCCACCAAGACCAATCTGGCTTTATACCCCATCGCAACACGGCTCTTAATCTGCGACGCTTGCATGGGGTGCTCGCGCGTGTCCCGTTTGTGCGGGAGCCGGCCATCTTGGCGTCCTTAGACGCCACCATGGCGTTTGACACGCTTGAATGGCCATACATCTGGGCGATGCTGGCGAAATTTGGATTTGGACCGGGATTCATTAGCTGGGTCAAATTGTTGTATTCGGGCCCATTGGCGCAGGTGGTGGTGAATGGGCGAGTCTCGGCCCCCTTCGCGCTGGGGCGGGGCACGCGTCAGGGTTGCCCCTTGTCACCGCTCCTGTTTGCATTGGCCTTGGAGCCCTTGGCGGAGTGGCTGCGGTGGCACCCCTCCATCCGTGGTCTCCGCTGGACCCCCGAGCATGAGGACCGCGTGTCCCTCTACGCCGATGATATCCTTTTGTATCTCGCCTCCCCGCGTAACTCACTGATTGTCCTGGTTGATGTTTTGCGCTCCTTCGGTCGTAACTCAGGCCTTGTCATCAACTGGGCGAAATCCTGCGTGTATGTGCTCTCCGGGGAGGCTCCGGCCCTACCACGGGACTGCCCGATCCAGATTGCCTCCCAGGGGTTCCGGTACCTGGGTATATATATTACTCTAGACCCGGAGGCCCGCTACGAGCGGAACTTGCTACCCCCCCTCCAGCGCTTGCGGGAGGATGTTGCGCGCTGGCGGCGTCTTCCGCTTTCGCCGCTTGGCCGAGCGGCCTTGTTTAAAATGATGTCCTTGCCGCGCTTTCTGTATGCGCTTCAGAACACAATGGACTTGGTTCCGGCGCGCTACTTCCGTGAGGTGGAGAGCCTGCAGCGGCGCCTGTTCTGGGACGGGAGGCCGCGTATTGCTCTGGCTAAATTGACGCTCCCGTGGTACGATGGGGGGGTTGCCCTCCCGGACATTAAACGGTATTACTGGGCCTCCCAGCTAGCTGCGATTAATCATGGCCTTTACGGGCCCGCCCTGAACGCGGCATTTGAAATGGACAAGATGCTCCTGCCCGGTGGCGACTACAATCGAGCGCTCTACTCTGGCGCGCCCGACTCCCGTCTGACGGGACCGACGCGTGTCATGGTGCGTGTCTGGCACGCGGCTAATGCAGCGATGGGGTGGAAGGACCGTTTGACCCGGGCGACACCGCTATATGCGTCTGAGAGGTTGGGCTCCCTGTGGACATCGAAGGGCTTCGAGAAGTGGGACACGATCGGAATCAGCACAGTGGGAGACCTCTGGACAAGGGGTGGATTCAAAACTTTTGAGACGCTGCGGACGGAATTTCAGCTGCAAGGCAGTGAGTACTTTCGGTACTTACAAGTCCGCCACGCGCTGGGCTCCGTCTTCCCTGATGTCGCGTCCATTCCGGAGTCTTCCCCCCTGGAGGACAGAGTGCTGGATGGCCATGTCCCAGACAGCACGATCTCCCTTATATATAAAAAACTGATCAACGACAGATCGTGCCTGCTGACTAGTCTCCGCGAGGCCTGGGTTGCCGACGGGCTGGAACTGGACGACGAGGACTGGATTTCCGCGGTGGCCTCTCCGAAGGAGGTGGCCATCCCGGCTCGCCTTCGCTTCGTCCAGCTTAAGATCCTCCACCGGGTTTACGTGACGGGGCCAAGGCTTCTACGTATGGGCTTTGTTGGTGACGGATTGTGTAAGCGTGGCTGTGGTGCCTTGGCAACTTTCATGCATATTCTGTGGGAATGCCCACAGGTGGAGCGATTCTGGCGTGGTGTGCATGAGGTCCTGCGTGTGGTGACGCGTGTTGCGCTGTTGCCTGAAGCGAGGAGATGCTTGCTGAATGTATGGGAACCAAATGACTATTCGGTCCCGCAGACGCGGTGGGTGACTCTGGGATACATGATAGCTAAGCGCGACGTTGCTCAATTGTGGGGATCCCGGTGGCCCCCAGCGGTGTTGGCCTGGAAAGAACATATGGATTGGTGTATGTTTTGTGAAAAGGTAGTGTATGTGGCGAGGGGTAAGCCTGGGGCGTGGGTGAAAATCTGGGGCCCCTGGAACGCCTATCGCGGGGGTATTTGTGAGCCGCCACTGCTGCCGGCCGCCTCACCCAGCCGCGGGCATGTGGTTCCCCTGTCCCTGATCTATTCCCATTCCCCTCTTCAGAGTTTGGCTGCTGGTTGGGATCCCCCACTTAAGGAGCACGTGCCGTCACTTTGGATGGCGGGTTGCCTTGCGGGTGTGGTTTTTTGTGTTGTTCTGTTTTGAAAAAAGGAAACCGTATTGTGGGCTCGGAGTTATGTGGCCTGCGCTATTGATATCTCCTGATTTATCGATCTGCACCGCCAAGAGACTCTTACTGTAGGTATGTCATATGCTTCTGCCACTCTAGCGGCCGGCCGGATGGTTGTAGGCCCATACTTGTAACCTTTTTTAATATGTAATAAACGGTTTCCAAAAAAAAAAAAAAAAAAAAAGATCACCTAAAATGAGAAATTTTTTATATCGTAGTGCTGGCTGGGTGATCAGTTCTATGAGTTGGTCACCGTACTGAGCTGCCCCTCCGGGCGGGCGGTATATAAGTAGCCCGTTAATGATATTTTTGGTCCCTGCTTTTATTGCAAAAAAACCTCCCTCGCTGTTAGGTAGCGAAGCTTTCAGTAGAGTGCATTCTAAATCTGCTTTATGCAAAAGAGCAAGCCCCCCTCCTCTCTGATTTTGTCTGTCTAATCTGAGTATACAGTAGCCAGATGGGGTGGCTTCCAGAATTTCGGGCGACGAGGTTTCGTCAAGCCATGTCTCGGTGAGAAATAGAACATCTGGACGACTCTCTGTCAATAGATCGTGTACTTCCATTTTATGTTTTTTCAGAGATCTACAGTTTAGTAGCAACATTTTTAGCTTGGCTGTCGTCCGCTTTTCTTGGAAAGTGATTTTGCAATTTTTGCAGACGAAGGGTGAAGCGTCCGCCTGCGCTGTATGGAAGCAACCATCTTTAAATGATTTTTCTTGTTAAAATGATGGGGCTTGGTCTGGGGGTGATGTACATTACTGTTTGTTAGTTTTGAGAAGGGATATTCTCTGCTGAAGTATTCAAAGTGGTTGTTCTTGGGGTTATTTGGGGGAGGGGGAGGGCACTGGCGCTGCCTTTGCAGGAGTTGTCTCGGCCATATTTAGGTCTCGGCTGACCTAATTACCGGTAAGGGAGGTAAGGGGGGGTGGGGGTGGGGGCTGGGAGGCTTCTGGCTCCGGTCGTTCGGGTGAGGGGGGATCAGCAAAGGTTAAGGTGTTTCAATTTGTGAGGCAAGTAAAGGGGCAGCAGAACTGTAATCAAGATGACCTGGTTAGGTTACTTCAGGAGGCTCGAATAATGAGCATGAATGGCAAGGTAGGGCTTGATGGATTAGCAGCAAAATGGGTCTATTGTAAGAAACTAAAGGGGAAAACAAAATTTAAGACATGAATCTACGGGTTTTGACAGTGAATATATGTGGGCTTAACAACCAGGATAAGAGGAATAAGGCAGCAATTTGGTTGAAATCCTCACGTGTAGACTTATTATGTATTCAAGAAACACATATAGAGGGCAACAGAGCTTATATAATGGAACAGCTTGGTTTTAGATTGCTGGCATATACCATACAGGGCTCCCGAACTCGGGGGGTGGCAATTCTTACTCGGAGAAATGATGTGAGGGTTCTTCGAAAGTCTGTTGATCAATGGGGTCGGTGGGTAATGATTGAATGCTTGCTTAATAATTTTAAATTCACACTCTGGTCGGTGTACGGCTCAACCTGTGATTACCCGGAATTGTTAGAGAAATTAGATTCTAGCTTGGCGTTGTGGCCTGCTCCAGTAATCCTATGTGGGGATTTTAATATTAATGGTTTGCGGGTACAATGGGGTACCCAAGGAAATAAATATTTAGGAAAAAAAAGAAAAGTTAGTATTGCCTTATCTAATTTAGTTTGTAATAATGGTCTGACTAACGCATGGGCTTATTTGAAACCTACAGACTCAGGCAGTACCTTTTTTTCTGTTCCGCATAAAGTTGTCTCCCGCCTGGATTATTTTTTTGTGTTTAATCAATTTATTACTAATTTAGGTATCGAGAACCACCCGCGTATTATCTCAGATCACAACCCATTGGTTTTGACGGTTAATTTTATGTCAATGGAAAAAAAGAATGTTGGTTGGACCTTTGAAAGAAGGTTATTATATGATCCTGACTATATTGTTTATATGAAGGGATAAGGGATGGGCTAAAGAATTCTGGGATTTTAATCGGGGGAGTACAGTGGTCGGAATTGTTTGGGACGCTTTTAAGGCAGGGGTCAGAGGGGAGACTATAAGTTTCAGTTTGCGTCGTCAAAAGATGAAGCGACTTAGGGAACGGGAGATAAGGGAAGAATTAAATAATCTTGAGGGAATATTAGCTACTGCCATCAGCACAGGAGAAGTGATAGATAGAATACTTCTGCAGTTGGCTATTAAAAAGGCCGAGGTAGGTGACCATCTGGCTAAAAAAGAAGCGGAGATCTACTTGTCTAAAAAGCAACACTGTTATGAATTTAATTAGCGTGTAGGATATACTCTGGCTGTGAGAAGTAGGCAAAAAGTCTCAGCTGGGGAGATATCTGGAATCTATGATGCTAGTCGGAAGGTCATCACAGACACAGCAGGTATTCGGGAGGCCTTCAGGCTTTTTTATCAGCAACTATACACTGGCGGACCAGCCGTTACACTTGGGGGTATCTGTGAATATTTAGATAAAGTATCTACCCAGAAGGTTGATCCTATAGATAAGGAGGAACTCGAGAGGATGTTTTCCGAAGAAGAAATAATGGGTGCTTTACAAGATCTGCCTTCTGGTAAAGCCGTTGGCCCGACCAGATCCCGCTGGGATTCTATAACATTTTTAAAGACTCAATAAGACAGGATTTTATAGAGGTTATGTTGTCAGCACAAAGGGGTGATCCCGCCCCTGATTCATGGGCGGGGGCAGATGTCGTTGTTTTAAAAAAAAAAGATAAACCAGCTAAAGAACCCGGCTCTTACCGTCCAATTACCCTAATGAACAGTGATGTTAAAAAAAATTCTAAAATCTTTGCTACGAGATTAAATGGTATCTTAAAAAAAACTATTCACCTGTGCCAACATGGATTTATCATGGGCCGTGGAACAACACAACATATACGGCGGGTGATCACCCTTTTTGATGCGATGTAGATCTCAGGATTTTCTCTGGGAAGCCATGAGGTGGTTTGGGCTAGGGGAGGGATTTATTAAATCTGTTCAAGTGCTATACGCGGCCCCTACAGCTCGCTTGAAGATTAATAGCAACTATACATCTCCTTTTAATATACAGAGGGGGACCCGGCAGTGCTGCCCCTCCTCTTCGCTGTTGTTTGCCATCTATATGGACCCCCTGATATGATTATTTGAGGCTAACAACGGAATTCGCCCAGTTGTGTGTCAGGGGGTCGAATCTAAAGTCCTTGCCTATGCCGACGATGTGGCTATTATCACCACAGATCACAAATTGGTATTGGAAACGGTCGAGTCAATTTCATATGAGTTTGGTATCTTTACTGGGTATGCACTAAATAAATCCAAGACTCAAGTTATAAAGAATCGATTTATTAATTTTGAAGATCCCCGCGTCATTGATTCAGCAGTCTATCTGGGTATACGAGTTACTTCAGATTTAGGGAAACTGGTGGCTGCAAATATGGAACCAGTAATCAGGAAGGCGAGGGTAGATCTTGATCGATTGAATAACCTCCATCTTTCTCTTGTGGGACGATGTAACATCATTAAGATGATGTTTTTACCAAAAGTATTGTATTTGTTTAGGGCAATCCCTTTAGAATTTCAAAAATCTTGGTTTATTATTTTAGAAGGCTTAATTAATCGTTTTATCTGGGCACACGGGAAAACTAGGCGGGCTTTACCACGGGGAAAAGGTGGTTTCTCGGTTCCTGATTTTCGTAATTATTATTGGGCGGCAGCCTTGCAATATATGGGGATATTGGTACGGTCGTGTCCCGGGGAAAGGGAAGGGGAAGGCGACCTCCCGGATGTCTATAAATTATTATTGGGCGAAAATGCTGAGAATTGTTTCCTCAAATTCACAGAGCCTAGCTATTACAAGCGGACAAAATTTAAGACGCTGATAGCTGCCTTTAAGATCTGGGGGGCACTAAAGAAGAAGATTAGATTAGGGAGACTTAATTATTATACAGTCTTATTTAAGAACCCAATGCTTCCAGAGATATTTTCGGATGAGATCATGGCCGGATGGGCTACTAAGGGTGTCCGCCAGGCTGGGGATGTAATTGAAAAGCAAGGGTTCCGCCAATTTAAAGATATACAGAAGGATTTTGGGCTGGAAAGAGGCAATTTTTTCAAATATTTACAGCTTCGTAGCTTTTTCTGTAAAAACATTGGTGGGGCCTGCGGGTTCGCTAGTAATATAATAATTGACATAATACAAGGCAGGACCAGGGGGCGATTAAGTTGATCTATGCAGAACTGATTAATCTGAAACAAGACGATTTAATTAAACACGAGGTTAAATGGGCTGAGCGTGTGGGGGCTGCCCCGGAATAATCTTGAAATCCTCAGAGATGGGTCAGTAGGTTCTATTTTTGGCTGGGCTTCAGGCACAACATTTTAAAACAGTTTTTTCTTTATATTACACGCCGGCCAGATTAGCACAGTGGGGTGGCTCAACAGGCACTACATGCCCTCGGTGTGGGGGATTGGAAGCAGATCTGGTGCATATGTTTGCTTCCTGCCCTCGTTTGCAGGTACTGTTGGATCTAATTATGGAATATTTAGATTATGTACTTGGGGTAAAAATAACATTAACCCCGGAATAAATCCTGTTAGGAATAAGTGGTATAAATCAAAACGAGATTGCCTACCAATTTCTTTTTATCGCTATGGCTGTTTTAAGGATTAATATTGCCTCTGCTTGGTTAGACCCCTCCCCCCCACCTTTCAGCAATGGCTGGCTCGCCTACTTTCCATATATACAATGGAGAAAGCAATCTATGAAAGAAAGGGAAAGAAAGCGAAATTACTGGGCAGACATATCTGGGCACCCTTAATAAAATTGAAGGAATCTGTATAATTTAAGGTAATCGGCGTGGAAAGCTATTTGTTGTTGTTAAGAATCGGTAAACAGGGTTTCGACAAATGGCTCATCGGAGCTTCACGATATCTGCTTCTAATCCTATTCAATTTTTCTGTTTATTTTCTTAAGCTGATTGTATATTTCTTTGTCTTCGGAAATCTGCTTTCTGCCTCAAGTACTATAATTTTGTGGTTTTTGTTTGTTCTTTGTTGATATTATGTATCTGTGCTGATTCCTCTGCTGGGGAAAATCTCAAAAAAGATATTTAAAAAAATATATATTACAAGTGTGACTTCTCATTGGGAAAAGATAGGAAGAATGAGTTTGGTGTCTCTGGACTCACAATTTAAAAACACATCTTTAGTGAAGTTGGTTTTTAAATTACAAGTCTGAAAATGCCACTTTTACACTTTTCTTACTTTAGCCATTCTGTGCCTCTGCCTGTCTCTGAATACGTGTCTGGGTCAGGGTGACAGCTGGGCTTTGTGAATTCACACTAGACAGTCACACACAAAGGGAACTAAGGTGTGCCCTGCATATTCTGATGGACCATCACCTGGCTGATTAGCCTTCCTGAGCTAGAGTAATGAGAGGAGCTGATTGACACTTTCACCTGAATTGGGCTGTGCCTGTCCTCACACAAAAAGCTGCATACCCGATCTGCAGTGTGCCTGGAGTCAGAGCAAGGAAAGGCAGGGTCTTGTGCACGACAAACACCTTTCTTTGAAGTCTCCCTACGTCAAAGGCTAAAATCGGTATAAAACCTGGACCTCTGACACCATATACTCAGATCACTTCTGGACTGAGTACATTCTGCCAGGAAGAAGAGCCTTTGTGCTGCCAGGAGGGACTGACACTTTTCTGCTTTCTTTGCTGTGTTGGCCTGCTGCTTGCTGTTTCTTGCCTGGAAATAAGAGGACTGGATTTCACTGACTAAATTATGCATTTAAAGGTTCTCCAAGGGCTTGTTTGGGCTTGCTTCCTGTTGCTGATGCCTCAGGGATAACTAAGACTTCACCTGCATCTTGCTACCAGCAACTGGGCTCCCCTACTGTGAGTCCTGCTCTGCCAAGTGGTGCCAAATCCAGTCCTGGGACATTGGAAGTAAGTTTTGGTGCTGCAACCAAGAAACCAACGGTAAACTTTTAGTGTGTACTACACTTACCCTGACTCGGTTTGTGGTTCCTGCTTGGATGGGGTGCATACCTCTGCCAACCAGAAACTCAATTTCTAACAAGGTCCGTTTTATAAAAAGTTGATTATAGTTAACCATAGTTAAAGTGTGTACAAACTTATCTGGCCACAGACAACTCATACTAATATTTAAATTGTGCATCTTTGCTGCTGTGATTCTCTCACTCTTTCTCTTGTTCCAGGAGCTGAAACACAATTGTCTGGATTGACAAATTGTTTTAAATTTGTTTAGTTTTTAATAAAAATGTTATTATTGTTAATTTCAGAGTAACTCAATAAATGGTTTTGTGCACCTGTACCCAGTACTGTCTTATCGTGATGTGTCAGCCTGTACGAGATATCCTCGGAAGGTTCTGCAGTTGCATGCTTCCTTTGTGCAATAAATGGGGAAGAAGAACGTAGACATTTTATCACAAAATGCTAGATTTTATTCGGTTCCTACCGCTTGGGAGCTGTAGGGAGTGGTTCTTTAACAGGAGCGGCTCCTCCGCAAAGTCAGATGAGCCTTGCCCCACTGGCTCAGAGCCAGCAGGTGAAAAATCAAACAATATTGTATCATTGTTTTATTTTTCACCTGCTGGCTGAGCCAGGGCCATGGAGGGGTGGGAGGGGTGGGGGGATGGGGGACGACTGGTTTCTGCACTTCCAAGAGCGTATGTGTATTTGGCTGGCCAAACACACCCTATTATTGCATTTATGCAAATTGCCCCCACCTCATTTCAAACATCTCAAATGTTTCCTTAAAAAGTTATACTCCTGCAACTTAACAGTAACACATCTTTTTCTCTTCTATTAAAATACTGCCAACCATGTGAGTGGATTCACATACCCCCAACTACATATCATGTCTAACTCCTATTAATTATGTCTACTACATGGAAGCTGGAGTCAATAAATTCAACGATTTCCTTATTAGCACAATACTAATCTAAAAAAAATAATAATAATAATCCTCTAGGGAAAAAACACTAACCTTGGTTTCTGGAGCAGCATGCTGGCCAGCGTAAAGTACTTTAATGCCTTGTCAAGTGTAGTATGTGCTATATGAATGTTATTACAATACAAAACAATACATAACCCACACTAATACTAATGGCATAACACTAAGTAATTGGGCAGTCAATTTTAGTTCTTAGAGACTGCATAATAATTATCTTATACTGCTTGACATTCATACACACACACACATAAGTCATAATTGCTATGGGCCCTGCCCATCACACACTAGTGTACCAGTCAACCAAACTAAACCACTCATCACCAACTGAATAAGAATGGAAAAACAGACATGATCTGCCACATTCTGCTGACCAATGGACAACTTTAATTTAGTCCATTATTGCAGGTCCCAAAAAGAATCTATGACCGCATCTGGACACCTCAGAATAACAATGACATATGGGGTGATATTAACAATGTCTATCCTCTTTGCAACGTCTTACCTGTGTAAATAACCTATAATATATGTGTCATGATATTGGACTTTGCTAAGTGTAACCAGCACTGTTTAGTGTTACTTGTCTGAATAAATAAAAAGTTTTATTAAAAAAAAACAATGTCTATCCTAGCAGAGCTAATCAATGTTTCTCTCTCCAACCTATGACCATAAACCTTAGGCAAAATATCTCTAAATGGACACCCTACTTAAGTAACCATCTATCTCAACTATGATTATAAGAAATACCATAAAAGGACTGCTAAAAGCTACCAGTTTACTGAAATCCATAAAATGTCTACATTTCTCACACTTCTTCATTCATCACATTGCTAAGCAATATGTGCTAAAACACGATAACCGCACCTTGGTGATTATCGTGCAAGGCATGGAAACACTTCGCACATGGGATCAAAGCAGACAACACACTTCCAGCCACACACCCATGGGGTAATAAGCGCTATATAAATGTTGCAGTACAATACAATTCAATACATTACAATCAAGTGTTCCACATCAGACCGCCTGTTTCACATTGTAAATCTTGCTGTAGTTATGATTATATTTATATAGCTCTTACTATCCCTGAGGAGGCAAGGAAGCACTTTACGGTGAGGAGCACGGCACTCCAGAACCCACGGTTATTGGTTAATCTAGTGAATATTGTTGGTTATTGCAATGAGTCATGTGCATTTACCTACAATTACTTTGTGATATATAATATTAATACCTTTTAGTTGTGATCATTTGTGGGGGCTATGTGGTTTCAGGTGAATGGTTGGGGAGATAGGTTGGTGAGATTAGGCAATGTTAGATTACAGGGATAAGGTTTTAAAGACAATAGGTACTGATCTATGAAATGAGATATCATCCAATTGCAGAATTACAATAAGAAGGAATATGGCAGGCAGGCATGAGACTGTTAGGATGCTATACTTAGGAGGAGAAGGCACACAGAGGAAGGAAGGTAAGAAGTAGGTGACTCTCACGAACGAAAGGAGAGGAATCAAGTGGAATTACATCAAGGTCAATTTTTAATGCAGGGTGTTTAGGAGTACAGTGGGAGAAGGCATCCTGAGATTGCAAGCAAAAGGAGGATGTAACTGTAGAAAGAAACAACATTATACATAGCGCTCCATATCCAGGGCAGACAACTTAAACATGAGATTTCAAGTGTACACATCATTTAAACATTAAGAGCCTTAGTCTGTTGAGTGCCAAGCATACGACAGCCCTTTTAAACATAATATGAAGTATCCCAACCTTGGTACAGTGTCCCTATACTGCACAAGGGAAGTTTAGAACAGAAAGTTGTTTGGGCGTGCGTTATGAATTACTGCATTCAACAAACCACTTTCACAACTAGAGTGGTTAAGTGTCTTTATTTCACCTTTCTATTTTTCATTTAATTATATAAAACATTAACCATTTAAGTCATGTCATAGAGAAGAACAATACATTTTTTGTGACAATCAACACTACATCAAAAAATAACAGCACAATTGTCAATCGACAAATAAATGACCAATAAAAGAACAAAACATTACAGAAACTGACAAAAGAAACGATAGACCAGTCCTAAATTTGACAATGAAACAATGGCGGCACAAATTGTTTCCATTTTCACACTCTAACAGCCTGCCATACACAGCTAGTCAATACAACAATTACACCAGGCGAATTGCCTTGTTTGTACACTGTATTAATCAGTAAAGCACAAGGGGAGTTGGCACAGAAAAAAAGAAATGGTCTCATTTAAAGATGTTCCCTCACTATTCTGTAATAAAGATTTTTTCACTCGCTCACTAAAAATTGGTTATTTGGCATTGGTTGAGAGTGTTTTGCCAATGCGCAGAAAGATGTGTACCCTGTTTTGTCACCTAATCCCATTCCAGTGTATGCTGTGTTTGTTTGTGTGCATGACTATTAGAGTATATCCATTATACTCATAAGTAAAGCAGAGTAATGAAGGCCTGTGGGTTCCATTTTGGAAGTCCTAGGCCTGTTCCTGTGCACAAGACGGGAGTGATGGTTGTTTTCATAGACAGTGGAAGTGTACCAAGGGGGAAGTAGGAGGCAAGAGACCTAGACAGTGAAGCGAGGACAAAGTCAACAAGGCTCCTGATTAAGTTCTCCCTGTAGCACTGCCACTTGGTAAATTGAGAAGGCGAAAGGGAGTTTTGTTCAGAGTTGGAAAGGGTCTTTTTGTTAAAACCACCCTTTTCTCTCTTTAATGGTCACTGTCTTTGTGAGTGTTCATAGCCAGGTGCAGATAGTTCAAACCTCTTTGTGCCTCTGTTGTGGATGCACCAAGCTGGAGACTACCCTGCCGTGAGGAGCATCACCCCTGCTGAGTCTACAGAACTGAGGTGATTGAAAAGAAAGTCACCCAAACCTAATTCTCCTGCCTGCAGATTTCCGGAAAAAAACTGCTCCCGGTTATCAGAGGGTTGATGGAAAGCAGAGTGAGACATGTTTTTATGTGTTTCAAGGTAGGACTAGCAAGCAGCTCTCATCTAAAACAATTTATGTATGGCTCTGAGCTGAACTGTTATGGGGGATTTATAACACCAAAGGTACACTCATGGCACCATTTACAATGTGCCCATGCATACCCCTACATGTGTGATGTTTGCCTGGGAACAAAAGGAACCTGCCCTTCATTTGTATTCGGAACACAAGGCCCTCATTGTTCCTGGTCAGCTCATTGCCTTGAGGTGGTCTTCACACAGGTTTCAGTCTACTAGACCTGACTGTCTCTTTCTGGCAATGGGCTTGGAATTTCACCATCAAGAAGTACAACTTCCTTTTTTTAGGTAGCAGCAGGACTCAGTCTTGGTTAATAGGCTTGTATCCTGCCTTCAGGGTGAACATTGACTGTTCCAGGTTAACACCTTTTTGTACTTTTTCAACAGAGTATTTTTGCAGGAAATGTACTACTATTAGCTACATAGGGCCGTTGTTCATCCTACTTTGAGGACACTGGCAGGATGAAGGGCCAGCAGATCTCCAATCTTTGTTTAATATTTATGCTTGCTTCTTATCCATTAAGAGTGATTTTTCCCACGCTTTCTACTAGGGCCTAAGAGAGGGTGGTATTAACTAGTCATGCAATGTGTATTGCCCTGAATGAAATCACAACCTCTCAGCCGCTGTCTCTAGGTTATTAGGCAATGATTAGCACAACACAAAGAGGGAAAAGATCTCCCATGCTGGTATTGGACAAATTCACCCTGGCAGGAATTGGACGTATAACCTGGCAGCTCACTCAGACATATACAGGGTTTTTGGGGAAAATTTCCCAGGACAGCACTAGGCGGCTTTCCTATCTACAAATGAGGATAAGATGACAGCAAGTGGAACCACAGTTTTTGTGCAGACAATGCATTAGACTCACCCAGCACATGCTTTCCTTGTTGTGGTCTAGCTACTTCATTCAGAATGCTGCCACAGAACATTGTAATTTGTGTAGGATTGATGATGTACAGAGACTCCAGATCAGTTAGCCTGGACTCTGCTACAGCTAACATCTTGGTGGCTGCATCATCTTTACTAAATAAACCTGGGATTAACTTTCGTTGGATTGTTCTTTGGAAGTTAGTTACAACACCCCTATCCATGCAATACGTATGTGATATGCTAAACAGGCAGAGAAAAGTATTTAGAAAGAAATTAAGACTCTGGGTGTAGGGCACGGTATGGGTTTTGCAGGAAAGGATCAGCAGTGAGCCTTCACTCCGGGTTATTGCAAATATAACTGGTAAAATTAAACCATGATTCTTGAGGAATTTAAACCTCAGATTTATCCCCAAAGTCTAACTCCTTCCCTATATTCTGCCGCTTTTAGTTTCTTCAGTCATAAAACTAGTAGTATTTTTCTTCTATAATGACCTTCAGCTTTGCATAAACTATCTTCACTTTAGCCAAATGTCTCAGATTTCTTCCTGGTATCATTCCATCCCTATCATTAGTGCTCAATTTCTTGGACACACATCTGTCAAGTATGCTTTGATTCAGGCAAAAACAGTCTGCCGTTTCCTCTCACATCAGATAATTTTATCTCTCATTGATTCACTTTCACTGTAAAGAAGACGAATCAGCCCCAATCTCCGGAGGTGGCCGCCGCAAAAGTAAAGGGGGTGGGGGCATCTGCTCAGTCAGTCAAAGGAAAATAAAATGATATTACTGTTTTATTATCTTTTTATTTTTCTGTGACTGATTTTGACCAGTGGGGCAACGCTCCTACACCATTATGGAGGAGCCGCCCTTGCCAACCTCTTTTTATTTTCAAGGGCTTGGCTGATTACAACTCCTTTTGTTGCTGCTCTATGTCTTTGGAGATTTCCGAATTGCTTAGCAGATCCTGCACAAGGCTAAAGTGTGCAAAGAGAAGAAAAATAGTTGTCAATTGACCTAACTGGCTATGAGACTTGATCCCAGACAGCGCATTAGAATATCATGCTCCAGTCTCTAATGGTAAGTAACCACCTTAGTAATGATCTTGCGGATTTTAATAGTTTTGAGACCCTGACTTATTATAACAAATAGGTGCACATTCCAAAGATGCCACGAATTGGATGGCACTATGATTGAAGTAGTGCTCCACCCAATAGAAGAGATATCTCCAAGGATAGGATTGAATGGATTTTGATACTCCACTTATTCATCCATTTGAATTTAATTTCCTTCCCAAAGGAGTGAAAGTTTGAGCAGCTATTAAGTTTGTATCAATTTTTTTGGTGTCAATCTGTATGCCTGTCCAACTGCCATTCTCTCTGTTCATAAATATTTTTTACCACCCCATACGTCAATGTTCAGTATAAAGAAATAATAGGCAGAACACATTGTGACGCAAAAGGGTTAATTAGCTTAGATAATCTTGATGACTGAAAATGCATGCAAAAAACCCTTGTACCACGCTGAGATAGCAAATAATCTTGTGATGTCTTCAAGTAGACAAAACTAGATGTTCTTTCATGGTGTTCACTATACCATGCCAAGGCAGGTGACTCGGGGAGACATACCGTTGAGGTTATGTTGAGGTTGTGTTGACCCAAACAATCTTGAAGGCACTGGGAGGATCATTGCTACCAGTGAGAGAGAGATGGGAGATTCAGTTGGTAGGTGTTGGGAGGATCCTGGGTTAATAAAAAAATACTGATAGCACCACGAAAACAGCTGGCACAGGAAAGGAATGCGATATTGTGTAAACCAGCTTTTAATTGATAAAAAGGAGGGGTGCGGATCACTGGTGAAGCTCACAGTTGTGCAGAGTTGCCGTTGCCTACAGCCGCTGTCCCTCTGCACTGTCTCCAGGGAGTGCTTGGAGTGGGCTTCCCAGTGTTAGCTGACAAAACAAAGTCAACCAGGGACGAATGGCCTTTTTTCCTACTTTATCTTGATTCGCAGAATTATTATCATTGTGCTTTGACTTACTGCATTGTAACTGATTTAAATCAACAATGCAATATATGTGACTGTTTTGCTATTATTTTCATTAAATTTATATTGTATCAACTACGTGTGTTTCTCCTTACTGGGTATCCTTATTGATATATACCTGATAAATAAAGCTTGGGGGGGTTGCAGGCAACCAGTCCAACACAGTCTGTATTTATATTGTCCATGACTCATTGAGTGTATGTGTGTGTCCAAGCAGAGCTGCCTCTTGTTCTGTTAGTTTGTCTGCATGGATTTCTATACGCATGCTGATCTTGCTGCAGAGGGGGCTGGATGTGTATTGGTCAGTGTGAGTGTAGGAATCAAACGGGTATGTATGTATAAATGTATGTATGTTTTATGTGTATGAATAATTGTGAATTACCTGCATAATTTCTTCCTTTTGCCCATTCCACTGACCTTCTACAAGTGGTTGTACATTTTATTTGTGAGCGTATGTGTGGCGTGTCTGAATGTGTCAGTGTGAGTGTGTGTGGCATGTGAGTGTGCAACGATGTGTTAGGTACCTGGATATGTAATAGTGTGTGCGCACAGGTTTCTTTACGCTTATTGCTAGTGTGTAAAAAATAAAACAATAATAAAACATGTCTATTATTATTGCTTTTTTTCCCCTCTGAGGGCCGAGTCACAGGGACAGGGCCATTGCAATGGCTGTCAGGGAGGGGGAGTGGTGGGCACTGCTATCAGTGTGCATGTCTGTTTGACCGTCCGTCTTAGGATGACCAAACCCACATGCGCATGGGGGGTTAAAACATCCTCTACGTTACGAAAAAAAGGATTTAAACCATTTTAAACTGGAAAATCTGACAGAGAACCGAGCACGCAGGGACATGGACAAGGCTAGAGCAAGATGAGATGGGCGTTGCTGTTTGCATAACCTTCATGCACTCAGCTCTATGTGTCCCTCTGAAGATTTGCCTTCTGGGCCTGTGCCCAGCTGGCCCATGCCAAAAGTCGTCCCAGCTTGAATACATCAATCGGTGCTTTCATACACTCTCTGTCTGTTTGTCCATCCCATTGTCCATTGGTGAAACGGTGATTGACGAACGGTGACGCCGACACTACCCCGCCTACCACCGCTGGACAGTCTGCTGCATGGGCTGCGCTGCTTGAGCTGCTTGAGCAGAGTGAGAGCCGTAAGAGGCCCCAAAATGCCCGAGCCCTAGAACCACCTCAGTCTCCTGAGGGCCTCCATCTTCAGCCGACACTTCTCGCCTGTTTGTCTGTTTTCCGGCCAATCGCCTATATACCTGTTGTTCACCTGCTGTTGTGAATGCTGCTCCTCCAGCCTCACTGGTGGCAGTCGGAGCCGGACGAAAGGTGCCAGAGGATGGAGGCGAAGTGAGGGCTACAAGGCTAGGTGAGAAGCAGCAAGAACTGGACCGGAACATGGTGCTTGGTGTCGGCGAGCAAAAGGTCAGCAGAGAGGCTTGGTCTAGCACGTGGGCAGCCTGTGGGGCAAGTAATAAGGACGCTCTCCTCTCCACATACCGAGTCCCTCAGTTCAGTCCCTGCCCTGCTGAGCTCAGCTCAGCTCTTGTGGCTGGTATGGTCGGTACGCACAGCTCCTGTTAAAAACCCCCCCACCACTGGACTTGGACCGGCCCGGTACAACAGTCATTAGGGCTGCTGTTGGTGAGGGGGAGGGCGGTGCTGCACAGCGCAAGCGGCCTTGATAGGTCATGGTGCCGTTTGGAGCCCACCGCCCTCTGTGAGGCTACAAACATTGGGGGAACAGGTGACATTGCTGGAGCGGGTAGTACAAAATTTTGTATACCCCCCATTCTGCATGTTTATATTAATCTAAATAATCAACTAATAGTAATATTATTAATTCGTTTGAAGTGAAAACTCACCAATTATATTAACAAAAGAATTACACGTGGGATTTGCATTTTGCATGGCTAAACTAATTGTATACTGATATATGTACGCATACTAATGGTAGAAAATTAGAATATTGCATGATATATGTTGCTCTTGTGATGTAATTCTAAGTTGCACCAGATGACATCACTGGGTGAATATGAACGCTTTGAATGTTGCTATTATGCTAGATAATTACTTACACATAGGGAAATTAGTGAGGGTTTAACATTTTATTAGCCATTTCAATGTTTTAATTACGTTTTTGTGTTTGTTTTGCTTAAGTTGACCATTTGGGCCTTCATAAAGATGGCTGACTGAGACGTACAACGTGACTGCTGCTGTCTCACGAGGTTTTGGGTGAAGTGCGCATGCGTCACCGCCAGCAACAATGGCCTCGTCCTGACCCCAGGCAAGATGTACCCACCAAGGACACCCTGGGAGCTTCGCCAGGACCTCAACAATGGACTGTCTTTAAAACCGGAACCAGCAAGGGCGATGACTTAATCTTAATGAGAACTTTACCGAGTTACCCCAAACCCACCAATCAGGACCTTCTAAAAACTCATTTTTGTTACTTTTTGACGTTAGTTTCATTATAAAAGTAGGTAGACAAAGCGAATTGGAGAGTCCTTCTTTTGAACGAACTTTCATTTCCTGACGTTATACTGACGGAGAGGACGGTGACACTGCTGGACAGCTGTTATTCTGAATCTTTGAGAGACTGAATTGCGGCCTGACTTTGATGAATTTAAAGATTTTCCACGACTTGACTGACTTAGAGGACGACTAATAGCCAGATTAGGTAAATATGATGTTCTGCAATTTGGACGATGTTTTTCTAACAATTTGCAATTTAATTAGATAAACGATGTTTTGATTAATTGACAAACGTGCTGTGTCGATTATTTGAAGAAACTAGAATAAGAGAAGAGTATAGATAAATGAATTGAATCACTAAATCATAAAAACAACTAACTGATTCATCACCAAATGAGGGGAATATCACAAGGTTCAATCAATCAATCAGTGACACTTATAAAGCGCGCTACATACCCGTAGGGTCTCAAGGCGCTGGGGGGGGGGGGAGGGGGGGGGTGCCGCTACTGCTCGAACAGCCAGGTCTTCAGCTTCTTCCTGAAGGAGAGGTGGTCTTGGGTCAGGCGCAGGTCGGTCGGGAGGGAGTTCCAGGTCTTGGCGGCCAGGTAGGAGAAGGACCTTCCTCCTGTAGTCGCTCTTCGGATGCGGGGGACGGCGGCGAGGGCGTGGTTGGCTCATTGGTCGTGTAGGGCTTTGTGTGCGTGGGTGAGGAGGCGGAAGGTGATTCTTTTGTTGACGGGGAGCCAGTGAAGGTCTCTCAGATGTCCGGAGATGTGGCTGGTTCGTGGGATGTCGAGGATGAGTCTGGCTGAGGCGTTCTGGATCCGCTGGAGTCTCTTCTGGAGCTTGGCGGTGGTACCGGCGTAGAGGGCGTTGCCGTAGTCCAGTCGGCTGGTGACGAGGGCCTGGGTGACGGTCTTCCTGGTCTCGGTGGGGATCCACCAGAAGATCTTCCGTAGCATGCGTAGGATGTTGAAGCACGCCGAGGAGACGTTGTTGACTTGCCTGGTCATGGAGAGGGAGGGGTCCAGGATGAAGCCCAGGTTGCGTGCATGGTCTGTCGGTTTGGGTGCGGTGCCCAGGGCGGGAGGCCACCAGGAGTCGTCCCAGGCGGAGGGTGAGGAGCCCAGGATGAGGACCTCCGTCTTGTCCGAGTTCAGTTTCAGGCGGCTGGTCGTCATCCACTCGGCTACCTCTTTCATCCCTTCGTGCAGGTTGGCTCTGGCGGGGTCGTTGGTCAGGGAGAGGATCAGCTGGGTGTCGTCGGCGTAGGAGATTATGCTGAGGTTGTGTTTGCGTACGATGGCCGCGAGGGGGCTCATGTAGACGTTGAAGAGGGTGGGGCTCAGAGATGATCCTTGGGGGACGCCGCAGATGACTTCGGAGGCCTCTGACTTGTACGGTGGTAGGCGGACTCTCTGTGTTCTTCCGTCGAGGAAGGAGATGATCCATTCCAGCGCCTTGTCCTGGATTCCGATGTTGCTGAGGCGCCGTACTAGGGTGCGGTGGCAGACCGTGTTAAAAGTTAATAAAAGTATTCAATGCGCATTAGGGTTTTAGGTAAAAAGATATTCCTTTCATGTCAGCGTTTGGAAACTTATCCCTCTAGAGAAACAGATTAAGTTAGTGTGAGTATTGGTGTTATGGGCCCCACCGATGAATGTATTTGAGTGAGTGTGTTATTGCGATGTTTGGTCTGTGACGAAGGGGGAATTTGACTTTCCACGCTGCAACAGTTTTTCTGGTAGCAGAATGATGGTTGTTAATGTTTTGGTTTGGTGATTATTGCTTGTAAATTGCTTATTGATTGGTATTGGTTTATGTATTAACACTCTATGTTGAGTCGCGTCGAGTTTTATGTTGTTTGCACGGCTTCTGGGATGTAGGAAGTCGGAAGTTTGTAACGGTTCTGTAGTAGAGCAGAGGTAAGCGCTGTTCTCGGGAAAGACGGAATTGTTGTTGCCCTGTAGGTACACAGGGAGAAACGTGTAACGATTGAAGTTGCACGACGCATTGTCTGGGTTCGATTCGGTGACATCGTCGTGTGTTGCCATTAGAGACATTTTCTGTGTGAGAGAAGTGTGTATGATAGTGAAGGTCACCTGTGAAATTTTGGTCTTAGGTACCAGGAGTCCAAATGGCATTCCGATAACGCTTATCACTGGAAAGGTAGCAGGTGTTCTCTGAGCTTGCTAGAAGGATAAAGTAGAGGAAAGTGCTACTTTGTTAACGTATGTCATAATTCTGTAGTAGGACAGACTGTTCGCTGTTCTCGGGAAAGACAGGATTCTGTGTGAATGTACTACATTTTCTCGTATGAAAGTGCATGAATGTAAAAGCATTCGGGTTAACTGTGAAACTCTAGTTTTATTTCTCAGGAGCATTGGGTCTCCAACTATGTGTCTTAATTCTGGAGAAACGGTTAGCTAATGCTTGTTAGAAGGGTAAGGTAGAGGGATGTGCTACTTTATCAACGGAAGTAACGATTCCGTAGTAGGGCAGAGGTAAGCGCTGCTCTCGGGAAAGACGGAATTCTCGTGAGAAAGGTCTATTACTATTCCTTGGTTAGCGAAGCGGACAATGGTGGTGTTTGTATGTTGTTACTAACAGAATTGTAAATTTGAAACAAAACTTACCGAGTGGATTTTGTGAAGGAGGGGTTGACAGGAGCAGGAGCTGCGGCAGCGGCTGTTGACGTCAGAACGACTGCGCTGGATTGGCCAGTTGGTCAGAAACGTAGAACGCTCTGGATTGGTGCGTTAGTGTGCGCCGCGCTAGGAGTGGAGAAGCACAGGGTGACGTAGACGCAACGTATTGATGCGCTAGTGTGAGTCGCGCTGGGATTGGAGAATTGCAAAAGTGACATAGACGCTCCGGATTGGTGCGTTAGTGTGAGTCGCACTACGATTGGACAGAATAGCAGTACAGTTGTAAGGAGAGACTAGCGATACACGGAAGACAGGAAAATGTATTACGATCCACCAGAAAAGGAGAAAAAGTCCTGGTTTGGTAGAATTAAAAAGTGGTTTAAAAGGACAAACCGATCATAACTAGGGAAGGACAGTTACTTCCTCCACCGAAAACCTCTGCATCCTTAATGATTGCGAAATATGGGTATCATACCAGTATTTGGTTAGACAACTGGGTTAATACACTGAGAAGGACGGAGTTTTGGCTTTTCCAGAACATGGTTCATTTAATTTGGCAGTTTTGAGAAATTTAAGAGAGAAAATGATGAATTTAGAACCAAGACCTAGACCAACACAATTTGAAGCATTGACAGAGTGGGAAGATGAGATGCATGACCGAGAAAGACAGAGAAGTGGCGGAAGGTATAGGCACATGTTTGGTAGGTCATACGGACATGAGACTCATGATGATCGAATGAGAAGGTGGCGGAATGCGAGTATGACTGAGGGTTTATTTCCCGTAAGAGCTGCAGGAGAGAATGAAGGAAGAAAGTGCATAGAAAAGAGACATAATGTGGAATCGATCGAAAGGGTATGGAGTGAATGAATCAGAGGATGATGTTCTTGATGACATGTTCTATAAAAATCCACCCCCATATCGGCCAGAACCAGAAATATTAACCTCAAGTGCCCCAATGAAAGGAACAGTACTGTGGTAAATATTTCATTACCGGTACTATTTTTTATGCGGTAAAGTCTATCAAGAATAACTCAGTAAATATAAGAGGCAGAATCCGTGGTATTAGAGGTTTTAAAAGGCTTTATTCCTATACAAAGGAATACAATTCGAATTGTAGGCATTCTATTCCATCACCACGAAAGTTCAGGAAGGAAGGGCATACATTATTGACAGATAAGCAGTTTTATAGAAAATACATTACAGTGAAACAGATGCAAGAGGCGTAACAGCTGATAAAAGGTGCATACGTAGCTAAATAGAGGGCGTAAATTAAGAAACGTCATTATACATGATGTCACAAGTGGGTGGATCCATAAGAGAATCCTGCAATGTCAGCAGAAATATTTGGCAGAGATGCGCGCGCAGCCGCATGACGTGTGATTGTCGTGCAACTAGAGGGTGAAGGGGACTTGACATTTAGCTCTATATGTGGAGACAGAAGTCTGGGGTTATGTCAACCTAATCCCAAATCATATCTAATATCCTATGTTTAAAGAACTGTGTTATCCAAAAAGAGAGGTCTCTAAGACAGAATCTATTCTATACTGACTGTTAGTGCGTGTACAAGCGTCTAAGTGTCTACACTAGATGCGAGGGGGTAGGAATATTCCATGGCAATGGGGCTATGAATTACTTGCATGAGGGCAGCGAGGCCTGGCCCTTTGCACGGTAGCTGGAGGAATGTTTACCTAAACTACTAGACAGGAATGCATCGGATGAGGAGCGAAGGAGATAATCTTGAAGGTGAAATACAGTTTTTTGGCAGGCGACGGGCTGGATCAGGCACCGTTAGCCGCGCAGGGAGTAAGACAAAGTTCATGGTCACAGATGCAGGCTCAGACTGGAGCTTTCAGAGGCAGAAGGCAGGAAAAGGCTTGATGACAGAATTCGGGCCTACTCGCCTGAATCTGTAAAATGTGGAAAGTGAACCACATAAAGTCGGTGGCCTTTCATACTTAGGAAAGGAATATCTGACCCATTCATGGTGGATCTGAAAGAGGACATGTTGACGGTGGACGCACATATATTTGCGTCTTCAAAACTGGAGCAGGAGGGAACATACATGTACTTATAGCATGTACATGGAGCCGTTGGGGTCTACGATAGGGGACATAACTGATCACAAAATCCATATTTCCTCATTCCCTCCTTGTCCCCTACGGACCCTCAGGAGATATCGATCTTCATCAATCCATCGATCTGTTCATATAGCATCATTTGTTCTTCTTTCTTCTTCCGGGATCTTGAGCGAAAACTTGGATGTGGGATACACGAGGTGGCACACAGACCACAAATCGCTGGCCCACATTGTAGACATAAGCAGCAACTGAATAGTATGAGAAAGCCAATACCTAGGAAGGATAGGATTCTCCATCCCCAGGCTGACAACACGCCCCAGAACCAACCGGACCAAGTCCAGGTGCCTGGACTCTGGTGTATCTGGCTTACAATCTTATGAAGGCGAGTTATGGCTTTATATACTGACGGTGAATTTTCTGTTAAGAAAATGCAGCAACTTGATCCGATGACCCTACAAGCTCCGCCCCTATCGGCCAGGATGACGTCAAGGACAAGACGATTTTGGAGCACAACAATCCGCATAGCAGACTGCTCTTCTGTTAAATTGCCTAAGGCGGAAATAGTTTCGTTCACTACTGCTTCAAGGGTTCTGGTTAATCTACGTATCAGCTTACTATTAGTGACTGTACCTATATAGGGAAAGAAACCTTTATTGAAATCTGTGTATTTTTCCCATGCTGTTTCAGTGTAATCGACAATTGGGAGATCTCTCTGCTGTCTATTGTGTACTAAATGGGTATTTCTATGGTAATCAGGAGGGGCTAGGAAAACAGGTGGCAGAAGGAATGCTATGTAACAGGTACCATCCCAATCCAAAGGTAGACGTATATATGCGGTCTGGCCACATATAAAGTAGGAATGACGAGAAGCTCTAAATGTAGACTTGCCTTGATCACTGAATTTTATTACAGTGTTGCATTTACTATGGCCCATGTGTATGGAGCCATTCTTTCTTATACATAATTCCCCCTTTACTGGGAATACTGACATGGCGGGCAAGATTGGTGTAGCTTCAGATTCAACGTTCAGGATCATAAGGTTAAGTGTAAAATTACCTAATCCATATACTTCATTTTCTAGATCAGTTCCTGTTCTTTTGGGAAGTCCCTCCTTGTTAGGGTAGCAGACTTTAAGCAAAACTAAGTTCAGGTTGCCCCATACCCAGTTGTCTTGATAAACCGCGGAATTTGAATCTAGGGAATTAATCAAACTAAACCATGCTCCACAGGAGCCATTGTGTGTAAACGGATAGGGAAAGAGGGGCAAAACTCCCTTATAGTTCTGATAGGGAGGGAGTCGGCCACATATCCAACAATTTGTGGTATTGCTGGTTTGATGGGAATGATGTAACATACTAATGAATGTGTTGTTGCGCAGCGCAAATCTATAAGACAATTCATGTGGAGGTAATTCACTAAAAGAATGTTCTGCAGTTATATTATAAGCACGCTTAGGAATAGGGTAATACATGTGCAATAGGATGCTGACAATGATGATCAGAAGACTTAGAAAAAACAAAATTAATAATGTTACTGTGCAGTGACTACAAAATGATTTACAATACGCATGCTTCTTGAGCAGCATCTGATTATTTCTTTCTCTATTCCGGTCTAGAGGATACATGTCAGAGACAAATTCAACCGATTCACCTTGGAGAGGACTTAAACAATCAAATTGTCTGACTTACTAGACCTCAATTTTAGTTTATAAAGTTCTGGTTTTGTTAATTCAGCCAAGGGGAGCTTTGAGTCTGTCTGTGAGGGAATACAGGGTTGAGTATCTACGCTGGATGGAAGTCCATAAAATTTCTTGATATGACTCGAGTGCAACCACCCTTTCCATCCCTCGATTTTCACGGCTGTCCTTGTGGTGAGTAGAACCAACTTCGGTGACTTCCACCTAGGATCCAGTTGGGTCTTTCGGTCAAAATTCCTGACCAGCACCAAGTCCCCAGGAACCACGTCATGGGGCTTCACCTCAGTGTTGTCGGGAAAAGCTGCGGATACCTGTGAACGACAAGATTGTAGTGCAGACATCAAGGAAGCCAGGTAATCTGTCAGCATATTACAGTCAACATCAGTGATTTTACGAGGTATAGGCGTCCCCCACATATTTGGTGGTCTACCGAAGATCACCTCATACGGGGATAGCCCTGTTCGAGAATGTGCTACCATTCTCATGTAAAAGAGCGCAACTGGTAAGGCTACTATCCAATCAACTCCTTTTTCTCTACATATTTTGGACAATCTAATTTTCAGAGTTTGATTATGGCGTTCTACGAGACCTGCTGCCTCGGGATGTCGGACACAGTGGAATTTCCATTGATAGCCTAATAGAAGGGAAACGTGTTTCATTAGTTCGGATGAGAACGGCTGGCCGTTATCTGAGTAGACAACACGTGGTAAACCGTACCGTGGGAAGAATTCTCGAACTAACTGTTTGGCAGTAGTCGGGGCAGTGTAATCTGAAACCGGGTATGCTTCTGTCCAACGGGAAAGAGCACAGACAACTACGAGAACATATTTGAATCCTCGACATCGTTCCATCTGGATATAATCCATCTGGAGGACTTCAAAAGCATGATCGGGAGTTTGGAATCCACCCTGTTCTACGGGGATGCTTTTACCTGGATTAAACTGACAACATATCATACAGGTACGAACTTTTTGTTTAGCTGCGGCTCGTAAATGTTTGTTGAACCAAATGTGTTGAATGCTGTCTAGCATAGCTTTTTCTCCTAGGTGCGCTGGACTATGTATAGTGTTAATGATGACTTGGACCATTGAGTCGGGAAGAAACCATATAGATTTTTCCTTCGTCATCCATCCTTGATCTGTTTGGATCCCTCCTAATTCAGTCCATTTCTTTATTTCTTCTGGTGTAGCATGTGTCTGTATGTCAATTACATCAAGGGCGGGATCCTTAACTGTCATGCAATGTGTTGGTGTCGGAACTATTGTCTTTGTCATGTCAGTTGTGTGAGTCTGATTCTGAGCAGTCTGTTTAGCTGTTCTGTCAGCTAGGTCATTACCCTGAGAAATGATATCGGTAACTTTTGTGTGGGCTTTGCATTTCATAATCGATATTGCAGTAGGTAGATGAATCGCGTCTAATAGGGCTTGAATGAGGGGTCCGTGTTGGATGTGGGCACCGTGAGAAGTTAAATAACCTCTCTCTCGCCACAGTACGCCGAAATCATGGACGACTCCGAATGCATAACGTGAATCTGTGTATATGTTGACTTTTTTATTTGTGGCTTGAATACAGGCTTGTGTCAGAGCGGTGAGCTCTGCTGCTTGAGCTGACAAAGTGTTAATACAATTTGTTTCAATGACTTCAGTGTCTGTTGTGACTGCGTAAGCGGCCACTAACTCTCCTGTACTTGTTCTCATACATGACCCATCTACATACAATGTCAAGTCTGGATCTGACAAAGGGATATCTGTCAAGTCTTGTCTGGGTTTCGTCGTGATAGTAATGACTTCGACACAATCATGTGCCAATGGATCTGTTCCGCCTACTGGTAACAGTGTGGCAGGATTTAACGTATTACAACGTCTGATTTCTATATGTGGCTGAAACAATGTTAATTCGTAACCGGTGAGTCTTGCTATAGTCAAGTGTTGTGTTTGTGTGCGGTTCAAGAGAACCTCTACTGCGTGTGGTACTTGTACTGTCAATTGATGTCCTAACACTATGGCATCGCTTTGTCTGATTGCTAAAGCTGTTGCTGCCACTGATTTCAGGCACGCTGGAAGTGCCTGAGCTACTGGATCTAATGTACTAGAGAAGTAAGCACATGGTTTGTGTGATCCTGCTTGTTCCTGAGTGAGTACTGACAAAGCAGTACCTTCGCGTTCTGTAACGAAGAGTGTAAACTGTTTACTGTAACATGGTGTTGCTAGGACAGGTGCTTGGCATAAAGCTTTCTTTAAGCTTTCAAAAGCGTGTGTATGTTCTGGAGTCCAAGGGAGGACAGTCGATGTGGCTGCCTCCTGTGTTGTCAACTGGATGAGTGGTTTTGCTAGAAATGCATATTGAGGGATCCACTGCCTACAGTATGAAGTGAGGCCTATAAAAGCCCGCACCTCCTTTTGTGTCTTAGGTGCTGACATGTTAGCAATTAACTGGATGCGGTCGGATGTAAGCTGCCTTCCCTCCTTGGACAGCGAGTGCCCAAGATAAACAACTCGCTGGACACAGAATTGCAGCTTAGAAGGGGACACCTTGTGCCCCTTGTCAGCCAGAAATTTCAAAACCGTCAGTGACGCTATCTCACATTCATGTTCGCTTCGGGCGGTGATCAACAGATCATCGACATATTGAAGCAAGGCAGTGTTAACTGGCATGTGGATACTGTCAAGTTCTCGTTTCAGTGCTTGGCTATAGATGCTGGGGCTTTCTGTAAATCCTTGAGGTGCGCGTGTGAATTTAAAGCTTCGTCCATTTAAACTAAAACCGAACAAATATTGACTTTCCGGATCTATTGGGACACTAAAGAAAGCATTCTTGAGATCAATTACAGTGAAGAACGTTGCTTCTGAGTCAATAGCTGTGAGTAATGAAGAGATATCTGGGACCACAGGGTATTGTGGTACAATACATTTATTTAATTCGCGCAGATCAATAACTAATCGATATACTGGTGGTGCTTTTGGATCCGTCCTTTTAAGGATCGGAATTATCGGGGAATTACATACATTGGAGTCAGTTTCCACAACCACTCCTTGAGCAATAAGCTCGTCAATGATTTGCAGTAAAGCCACTACAGCATCTGGAGGTAACTTGTATTGTCGCATTCGTGGTAGTACCACTCCTGTCTTTAGTGTGACTCGATATGGTGTAATGTTCATGCAACCAACATCAGTGGGGCCTTGTGCCCATAAATGTGTAGGTAAATTCTGTAGTCGGTGATCCATGTCTCTGGACACGTAGTGACCTTTAAAGTCACGTAAAAATAGTCGTACTCCTTCCGGAGAACAACATATTATAGCTCCTAGAGCTTTCAATGTTTTTATACCTAACAAGTTTTCTGGACATGATTTAGTAAGCAATAAATCTGTAGTACGTGTTAATGGACCGACTGTAAGTGGAAGAGGTTGTGTTACGTCATTTATTATAGGTTTTCCTGAGAATCCAAGGGAAATATTTTGTGAGCCTGAGAGGGGTGCCCCTGGAACTTCACTGCGTCTTATAGTTGTTCTGCTTGCCCCTGTATCAAGTAAAAACTTTCTGTCTTCCCCTAATAGTTCACTATGTACATAAGGTCCCTCTTGGTCTACAGGAACCTCTATAAGGGGTAAGCCAACTTCCCTCTCTAGGCTATCTCATGAGTATCGCTGATAATCGGGATAATCTGTTTGTGCATACTGATACATTTGTTGTGTTGTTGCTTGAGTTGCAGCAATAGGCTGCGCTTGTGGTGGTACTACGATCTGTTGTGGAGCTGCCTGTTGCGGAGTTAGTTGTTGCGGAACTAACCTAGGTTGTGCCTGCTGAGGCATTTGTTGTTGATTCTGATCCTGTCTGGGTGGACGTGGTCTCTCATGTGTTCTACCTGTAGCTATATTATGTTTCAGGACTGGACAATCGTGTATATAATGACCTGGTTGTTTACAATAGTTGCATGTCCCTTTTGCAGGACTTGCGGAATCACCCTTTTGATGACTATCGGCTGGAACTGACTGTGCAACAAGCATTTTCATTTTCGTATCTTTCATACGTCTTTGTTCGTGTTCTTGTTCTTCTCTAATTCTATTGTGGTGATATTGTAACATCTGTAGCATCTGTGATGGGGTATTACCTTGCCAGGTACTTTCGAATTTCAATACTCTATTCTTGACTTGTAGCAGAGAATTTTCAACTAATTTTGTCACAAACAGATGTGGATATGACTCACTACTGGCTTTTATGCCACTATTTATACCAAAACATTTTTCAAATCGGGAATAGAAATCACTAGTGTCTTCATCTGGTTTTTGTTTACAGGCTGAGATTGCACCCCAATCTTCCTTTTTTGTAGTTAATAAACGTGGCAGTACCTGTATTAGTAATCCTGCTAGTGCTGTAGTCTTTTCCCCAAGCCCTGCTCCTGCAGCTCGGGCCTTTTCTTCGTTTTCTAATGCTGTCCAATCTATCTTTTGGTCTCCCACCTCCCATTCTTTTTCTTTGAGTTTCTCATAAACACCGGCGGGTAATAGGACTTTTAATATTTTCATAATATCGGGGTAGGTATACTCTCCCATGAGTAACATGTCTTTTATCTCACGGTGGAAACCTGCTGGGTCCTTGTCATGGCTGGGTACTACTTTCTTCATTTCTAATAATTCCAGTTTAGTTATAGGCGTGTACACAAACACGCGTGTAAAGTTATCACCGGCACCTCTAATTGGGTGTACTTCGCGTAACGGGTTCTGTCTATCTATGTGATACATTTTTCTTCCCATGATGGGAACTGGAACGTGTTCTGGGCATACGAAATTTAAATATTGGTTTCGGGATTCTAGAATTTCCTTAATCAAATCAGTACCTGACCCTCTCCATATATTCGTGAGTAGTTCTGTCAATATGTCAGGTAAGGGTCCTGGATCGGAGTGTTGGCTTTTATATAATATAAGGAGGTGTTGAATCATGTATATACTAGCTAAACGCTGTTCATATGGGTCTAGATTCAGAAACGTGTGTGCAAGTACATCGTCATTGTATTCGCCGGGACTGTCAGCCCATTGTACTGCTGACCTGGCTAATTCTTGTTCGTCCATGGAATCGAGCACGTGGTACCCCCTTCGATCTCGGAGTAATTTATCAGCGGCTTGGAATAAGTGTTCGGGGGATTTTGTATTTAGCATAGTGTTTGGAAAATGTCTATTATATTCTGGACGTATTGGACGTATCGGATCGTTAAAACCTCTGGTATTATTATGGGATCTTCCTTTACCTACATAAGCTATCGTGTCTAATTGTTCTGATTCTTGCTCCTCCTCCTCTCTGTTTAGGTCAGCGGCGTCTACCTCTAATCTTTCTTCGTGTATTCGTTCTACTTCTTTGCGGATCTTTCGGTACATAGCTACTATACATAACTGTTTATCATGTCTCCCTTCTGATATATTCTGGCCCCAAGTGACAAGTTTTTGCATTTCTTCCGGATTTACCCCAGGCCGATCTTGATTTCTGATTACACAGTTTATGAGGAAACGTAACAGTTGTCCCTGTACCTCCGCTTTCTGGTACTCCATGGCTCTGCTAATACTTTCAGGACCTCGCCCCGACTGGACAAAGTGATATATATTTTCTAAATGTGTAGTCATTCCTGGTAGCTTCGTTAAATATATTGCAGCTCGTCGAATACGTAATGATGACAGCAGCATTTCGTCCCGTTTACCGGGCACAGGATCATATCTACAATCTACTAGAAGTTCCTTAAGCATGTCGGGAGTTGCTAGTTTGGGCGTACGTTGGTGTGCTAATTCTCTAAGGGAAAATTTATTTCCTCTGGGTGGCGTAGAAAAAATGTCTGTCGTACCTCCTGTAGCACCGTCTGGGGTGCTGGACGTGAAAGGATTTGTTGAAGGTGAGACAGCAACCGTCGTTGCGGGAAAAGCGGTAGAAACAGATGTGCTTGTCGGAATGTGTGTCGGAGCTTGTTGTTGCGGAGGTACAGACGGAGGATCTTGGCGATGAGCATCATCGGCAAGCGGTCTATGTAGTGCGGTATTAGCATACTCGGGAGCTGCGTCATCTAAATAGCAGGAAAGGAAAACATCTTCTGCGGTTCTGGGATGCCCCTTGGGATGTGCTTTTATCGGAAACAATGGGGGTGGCAAGTCTTTTGGTATTTCCGGAGTAGCCTTAGGTAACCCATCGGCCAGAAGTGGATACATACCATTCATAAGGGCGTTTCTTTGTCTATCTACTTGTTCTGATTTTACTCGGGTACCTTCCTCAATTAACAGATTTTCTCGGACTTTATTTGAATTCTCCTTACTCTTATCTTCCTGTCTGAGTGCTTTTTCTGTACGTCTATATGATTCTTTACGCCATAATTCAATGGCATCTTTCTGTGACTGTCTGGCTTTCCTTTTCCATAATTCTTCTTCTACTCTCATGATGCAATCTGCATCCCAGGTCCCCGCTGCGGGCCATCTCTGACTCTCTGGTAATTCTTTGGTGTAGTCCACCCATAAATCAAGAAATAATACGGCATCTAGGCCATGCTTATGATACATAAAGTATCCTGGAGTGTCCCTAGGTGGGATGGGAACGGCTTCTTCGAGTACACCTTTTCTAGTTTTGATCTGTCTTAGTTTCGAAAAGAGCGGCATTCTTAGACCTTATTACTAGAACACACTTTATACAAAAAAAACACAATAATGGACAGTCATTCACACCACAGTATATAGAACGTATTTTAAAACATTTAACACTTAACAGTTTTACAAACAATGATAAATAATAGAAAACTAGTTACTGACATTATACTGACACTAGATAATACTTATTTATATGCAAAACATACTATATATACTGCTAAACAGTACAGATACACTGCTAAAACAGTGCAGACCGGATTTGTGTACCCAAACCCGTCTTGACCGGCACAGACTATGTGCACGTAAAATGCCTCCCCGGTAATGGTACTCACCGGGTAGCTCGGAACGGAAGGCCTCGGAACGGAACTGAAACTGGACCGGACTGGACTCGACTCGACTGGACTCGGAACTTCGGAACCTGGCGGGTCTCTGTATACCTCGGATCTTGCTCTCTCAGCTAGGCTCTGGTCGGGATACTTCGCACTTCTCACCGCCTCGTCTGGGTGTTGATCGCAGCCTCAGTCGTCCCCGCTTGGCCGGAAGGAGATACAGGAAATCCTGTAGATACGCGTTTTTGTCCGTTCAGCTGTGGCAGGAGACCGGGCCTGCAACGCACCGCCGGCGCGTGAGATGAGAAAGTGTCCCTATTCGGGCGCCAATTTATGTGGTAAATATTTCATTACCGGTACTATTTTTTATGCGGTAAAGTCTATCAAGAATAACTCAGTAAATATAAGAGGCAGAATCCGTGGTATTAGAGGTTTTAAAAGGCTTTATTCCTATACAAAGGAATACAATTCGAATTGTAGGCATTCTATTCCATCACCACGAAAGTTCAGGAAGGAAGGGCATACATTATTGACAGATAAGCAGTTTTATAGAAAATACATTACAGTGAAACAGATGCAAGAGGCGTAACAGCTGATAAAAGGTGCATACGTAGCTAAATAGAGGGCGTAAATTAAGAAACGTCATTATACATGATGTCACAAGTGGGTGGATCCATAAGAGAATCCTGCAATGTCAGCAGAAATATTTGGCAGAGATGCGCGCGCAGCCGCATGACGTGTGATTGTCGTGCAACTAGAGGGTGAAGGGGACTTGACATTTAGCTCTATATGTGGAGACAGAAGTCTGGGGTTATGTCAACCTAATCCCAAATCATATCTAATATCCTATGTTTAAAGAACTGTGTTATCCAAAAAGAGAGGTCTCTAAGACAGAATCTATTCTATACTGACTGTTAGTGCGTGTACAAGCGTCTAAGTGTCTACACTAGATGCGAGGGGGTAGGAATATTCCATGGCAATGGGGCTATGAATTACTTGCATGAGGGCAGCGAGGCCTGGCCCTTTGCACGGTAGCTGGAGGAATGTTTACCTAAACTACTAGACAGGAATGCATCGGATGAGGAGCGAAGGAGATAATCTTGAAGGTGAAATACAGTTTTTTGGCAGGCGACGGGCTGGATCAGGCACCGTTAGCCGCGCAGGGAGTAAGACAAAGTTCATGGTCACAGATGCAGGCTCAGACTGGAGCTTTCAGAGGCAGAAGGCAGGAAAAGGCTTGATGACAGAATTCGGGCCTACTCGCCTGAATCTGTAAAATGTGGAAAGTGAACCACATAAAGTCGGTGGCCTTTCATACTTAGGAAAGGAATATCTGACCCATTCATGGTGGATCTGAAAGAGGACATGTTGACGGTGGACGCACATATATTTGCGTCTTCAAAACTGGAGCAGGAGGGAACATACATGTACTTATAGCATGTACATGGAGCCGTTGGGGTCTACGATAGGGGACATAACTGATCACAAAATCCATATTTCCAAAATCGGAACCAGAGTTCCAAGATTTGGGAAAAAAAAATTCCATTAGAGAGGTAGAAAAGAAGTCCGGAGGTAAAATAAACGATGAAAATTCAGCAGAACTAGCAAAGACGACCCTAGCATTAACAGAGAAAATAAGAGAATTGACCAAAAATCTGGAAGCTGGAACAGTCACAGTAACGATAGGTCCAGTAATGCCTTTTTTTGATAAACAGAAAGATAGAGAACATTGCTTGACGGTTCCTTATAAAAGTAATAAACAGGTTGAACAACCAAAAATGAGTCAAAATGATAATCCATGGAGACAGACAATAAGTATGATTGAACCAAATGTTTCAAATAACCCGTTTGTAGGCCAGAACTGTGCAGAAAGGTGTATGACAACAGTGGAGTCAATATTAGAAACACAAAAGGATTTTGGACAAGGAAATGTAGAGAAGTCAGTAGGGCCAGCTACAGAGGAATTAAGTGAATGGTTGAGAAGCTTGCAGAAAAAAGATAAAGAATCTCAGTCAATAGATGTGGCTAAACTACGAATGGTACTGGAATAGTTAATAGTAGGAACTATCCCTGCGGAGAACTTAAAAACCTACCAAGATGAGGAGTTGTTATTTCTGTGTAAAAGCATAACGTGGAGAGCAAAAAGTCTCCATGAAAGATTAGAAGAAGTGACAAATGAAATGGGTATTGATATTGAAGAGGTAAAGCACTACAGAAACCATATCGGGTAGATTTCACTGAAAAAGACATTGAAAACATGGATAGTCAGATTAAGGAAATAATTATTTTGTTGAGAAAATAGGGAGATGTGGGCAAATGGAAAAGTAGATGGTATCGAAAACGAGATGATGTTTCAGATAAAACCTTTTCAGCTTTACCTGTTAGAGAAAAAGAGAAGGTTGTGACAGAATGCCCTATGAGAGAAATTCCAGGAGGAGGATATGTACATGTCCCATGGATTAGGCAAGATATTTTGTCATTTACAAATGACTTCCCTCGACTATGTAAAAAACCCATCGAGTGGTATAGACAGGTGGACAGATTTGTAAAATAGTCCAAAGTATTGTGGATTGATCTAAATAGCTTGTTTGACATAATAGTACCAGCAGATCTATGGACAGAGTGCAAAATCATGATAGATTGGCCGACACAAGAATACCCAAGGGATCCAAAAACAGGGGCACCAGACCCCGAGGTAATGAAGAAATACAAACAAGTTATGGCATTTCTGAAAAAACAAAGTACCTCCTAAAGAGACAGACTGGGTAAAAATTGACAGAACACATCAGGAAAGCAAAGAGTCAGTACACGCATATTATGAGAGGTTAATGTTGGCCTTTAAACAATTTAGTGGAGACGAAAATCTAAGTGAAAAGGATTTAAGTCATTTTGTATACAGGTTTGTATATGGTCTTCGTTCAGAAATTAGTGAGATGATAAAACAGCATAGCGTAGACTGGCAAAATAAGAAAATAGACGAAGTACTGAGACGTGCTAAATATTTCAGTGATGAGATTGAAGCAAAACAGCGAAAATTGAAAGAAAAGGCTATGTGGGCCCAAGTAAAGGTAGCGGAGAGGCAGGAAGCTCAATTAGCAGAACAAGCAAGGTCAAGACAAAAATGTAATCCTGGGAAAGTTAAAGGAAATATCGAGGAAACTAAGAAGAAATTTCCGTGTCATAATTGCGGTAGGATAGGGCATTGGAAATCCGAGTGTAAATTTCCCCCGAGTACTAACGATGAAAATGCATCATTGAATCCACAGGTGCAGAATGAGGTGAGTGGTCAACCGCAGCGAAAGCAGCAGGTTGTAACACAACAGAATCAGGTGCCAAAACCACCTTTTCCACAGAGCAAAAATTCCCAGAAGTATAGTAAGGAAACGGGATTCTACAACGAAGAACAGGTAAATAAACCGCCGCGCGCTAGCGCTGCATCGCAGTATTGGCTGCAACGTGATGAAAGCAATTCAGAGGAGGGTTATTGACGGTGCCGAAGGGAGGAAGAAGAGTGTGTACTTGGCGCAACTCTAGAAGTAGACCAGACAGGCCCATTTGTAGATGGAAAAGTTAATAATGAAAATATTACTTTCCTAGTTGATACTGGTGCTACTCGATCAACTGTTAGATCAGCTGATGTCAAGAATCTTCCTCTCTCGGATGGAACGATCCAATTAGTTGGTGTATCCAACTGGCAGATTAAAGCTTACCTTACAGAACCAGTGAAAGTTAGCATAGGGAAATTTTCAGAAATGCACCGCTTTGTCGTGTGCGACACTAGTCCTGTGAACTTGTTAGGTAGAGATTTGTTGTGCAAGATGAACTGCACTATATTTTGTACCCCAGATGGAATAGCATTTGAAACACCAGATGATGATGTGCTGTATAAAATGACAATGGCAAACAGGGAGAAGGAGGTTACTGGAACCTATGCTGTATTTAACCCTGACGAATTACCTAAAGAATTAAAACAATCTGTTAAAGCAGAAGTTCGGGATTTCACCGGAGAAGACGCAGGATTAATGAGAAATGTAGATCCAGTAAAAATAACAGTAAAAGAAGGAGTAAGTTATCCAAATGACCCTCAATATAAATTGACACCTGAAATAATCGAAGGAGTTACTCCTGTGATTGAGAAAATGATAAAACAAGGAATTTTGAGAGAAATAATGAGTAGTCCGTGTAATTCACCAATAATGGGACTGAAAAAGCCTAGTGGGAAGTTCAGGATAGTACAAGATCTGAGAAAGATAAACAAAATTGTTGTATCATGCTGTCCCATTGTACCGAATCCATCTGTGATTTTATATCAGATTCCCCATGACGCAGAATGGTATACAGTGATTGATCTATGCCATGCTTTCTTTTCCATCCCATTGCACCACGACAGTCAGCAAATTTTTGCATTTCGTTTCGGTGAGCGTATTTTGGCTTGGTGCCGAATTCCACAGGGGTATACAGAAAGCCCCTCAATATTTAATCAGCTATTGAAGAAGTCCTTGGAAAATCTAGAAATGTCAGAAAAATCAGTGTTAGTTCAATACATCGATGATCTACTTGTGGCATCGAAAACCCGTGAAGCTTGTGAGGTAGACACGATAGCCTTGCTGCATCATTTGGCAGATGGAGGACTAAAAGTGTCACCATCGAAATTACAATTTTGTAGGAAGGAAGTGCAATATTTAGGACATAACATTGAAAAAGGACTGAGAAGGATAACCATAGACAGAATCAGGATCATAAAGAGAATGAGTCCACCTATGACCCAAAGAGAAGTGAGAATGTTTCTGGGAATGGTTGGATATTGTCGTCAATGGATCAGCAATTTTTCATTGATCGCAAAACCTTTGGTACGACTGACAAGAAGTGATGTGAACTGAACAAAGAGGAATTGGTAGCATACAAAAGATTGAGAGATGGGTTGTGTGAAGCACCTGCATTAGGTATGCCTGACTATGAAAAGGAATTTGAATTGTATTGCAGTGAGAGAAATGAATGTGCACTCTCTGTTCTAGTACAGAAGCATGGAAAACTGAGGAGACCAATTGCATATTTTTCATCAATTTTAGACCCAGTAGCTGCAGCCCTACCTGGGTGTTTGAAAGCAGTAGCTGCTACATGTTGAAGTTTGGAACAGAGTGAGGGAATTGTGATGGGATATCCTGTGAAAGTGTTTGTACCTCATGATGTGGCGATCCTTTTAACAAGGAGTCGTACTCAGTATAAGACACATAGGGCCTCATGTAGGTAAATAAATTTTACCGGTTCTTAAATACCGAGCCGTACCGAATCGGTAAATTAGAATCGGTAAGTTATATGTAGGTAAAAATTCGGTAACAGTTACCGATTCGGTAACATTCGGTAAATACGAATCGGAATTCACCGATTCGGTAAATACCGAGGTGATAATTACCGATTCGGAAAATACCGAGGTGGTAATTACCGATTCGGAAAATACCGAGGTGGTATCTACCGAATCGGAAAATACCGAGGTGGTATCTACCGATTCGGAAAATACCGAATCGGTACGTACGGATTCGGTAAATAACATCACATGACTTGACGAAACAGCTAATCCTGTGCAACGACAGCCCACCCAACCAGGAACTGCCCACACCCAGGCAGGTGTACACAATTAGCCGAAGTGGCCACACCCAGGCAGGTGTACATAATTAGCCGACCCTGGAGAGGCCTGGAGTGCAGAGGAGAGGCAGGGAGCAGTTGCATGTGCGAGCGGGAAACGAACAGCATGTCCAGCCAGAGAACACAGAAAGACGGAGGGGAAAGGAGGAGGAAGCTCAAATTCAGCCCCAAGGAACTCCAGGTGCTGGTGGAGGAGGTGGTGAAGCAGCACCAGAAGCTGTTTGGGAGGCAATCCCTGCAAGTGCCTGAGGCCGAAAAGCGCAACATATGGCTGGCCATCCAGGCGCAGGTCAATGCTGTGGGAGTGACCCACAGGGACATTGAGGTCCTCAAAAAGCGCTGGTATGACCTGAGGATTGTGACCAAGAGGAAGATGGGCGACATCCAGAAGGAGGCCAGCCAGACCGGAGGTGGAACCAACAGGGCACCTGCCCTCACCGAACTGGAGGAGCTGGTGGCGGCCACACTCGAGCAAGAGAGCGTCGTGGGTCTTGGGGACGCCGACAGCTCTGCCAGAGCCGCAACACACCAAGGTAAGACGAAAGCACAGCAATGTAGCCTCCCCTAACCCTATCCCACATCCCCCATTGTGAAACGAGAATCACACTGCAGTCCACACGTGTCAGTGCAGACAGGCAATGCATTCCGGGAGATGTAGTCAGGGCAACACTAACCATGACGTAAATGTCACAGGGCAACAAGGCATGTCACGCACTCGAGGCACAAGGAGACAGAGGACAGATTGGAATGTGAAATGATTTATTGTGACGCTTGCAATGCAGCCCTTCGGGGACACTGAGCCAATGTTGTTTTTCTGTCCACAGATGTGACATCATGCAGTACAGGGCATGCTGCAGGGGAGACGGCACACCGGCCACAAAAATCACCTCTAGCCAGCACGAGTTCAGACCAGGGAGCAGGCCCACTTGCAGCCGCACCACCTACGCAGCCAGCCTCGCCGCACACAGAGCCAGCATCACCTCACCGAGAGCCAGCATCACCACCACCAGAGCCAGCATCGCCACTCATGTTCGATTCACCGGCCACATCTCCGCTTGCAGGTGTGAGAATGAGGAGGCGTCCAGCAGCCAGGCTACGAGCCTTAGACACCTCGTCAGACGACAGCATGGGCCCAGAAGACCGCACCGGGCCCCAGGAAGGGAGCCATCCCACTGTGCCCCACACCTCACAGGCAGCACAGACGGGAGCAAGAGGGCGCCGCAGGTCGCGTGTCCAGAGTCCACCAGCACCCACTGACGGCCATGGTGTCTTCTTGGGGCTCGAGGGCCAAATGTTGAAGCAACAGCGCCTGCAATCAAAGGCAGTTATGTCAGTCCAGAGGCACATGCGGGTGATGAAGACAAGCTTAGTCAACATGGACACAAACATTGGCGGCATGGCTGCGGGCATTCGGGACATGTCCCAGTCAATCCAGCAGTTGTGCAGCAAATTAGATGCTGACATCGAAGCACGGCGCCGGGAACGCCAGCGAAGGGACACTACCAGCAGGGCACTCAACCGTCTGGCAACTGCGACTTCCCTACTTTGCCGGCGCTCTGTGACGATGCAGGAGGGCCTAACACAGTGCTGCAGCGACCTGTCTCGGGGGATGGTGCAGGTGACAAGTGCACTAGGGGTGCTATTGAGTAGTCAGGCGTCGACAACTGCTGCAGGGGATGCTGCGGAGAGCATCGACACCAGCAGCAGCATCACACCCCCCGTCCCCGAAGCACGCAGGAGCAGCAGGCGGCTTGGGGTTGGCTCTAGTGAGGATGCACAGGCCGTGCAATCCACCACTGCAGCGCGTATGCGCAAACATTGATGTGGCCCTGCTTATCCACTTGCCATTGGGTGACGTAACCCTGGACATACTCATTGTATAGATGGCATATTGCCAGATTGGCCTGTTCATGTGTTCATGGCGTGGTGCCACATTAAACTACGTCATGACTTCTCACAACTCGCTGTGTCCCCTCACTTACTCAGAAATAGTTGCATGTGATCTCTGCCCGTCTCTCTCTCCCATCGACTGCAGTTGGCACTCTAGCTGCGCTGCCCTCTGGCTGGCCTGACTCATCCTCGTTGTCCTCAAAATATGTTAGTTCCACATCTGTACCTTTTTTCGTGGCAAGGTTGTGCAGCATTGCACAAGTGGCAATTATCTTGCAGCAGGTGATGGGTTTGTACTGGCGTGCGCCTCCGCTCTTGTGGAGGCAGCGGAACCTGCTCTTCAGTAGTCCAAACGTGCGCTCCACCACATTGCGTGTAGATTTGTGGGCCACGTTGTATCGTCTCTCACTCTGGGTTGCTGGGTGTAGGTAGGGAGTGAGGATGAATGACCGGCATGCATATGCACTGTCGCCTGGATGAGTAAAAGGGAACCATCAGTTACATGCCTCTATACACTCTGATTTGCAGGTTTCAAGGGGCGTCACTGTTACTTACCCAGCAGGTATCCCTCTCCGAATTCGCCGGCACTCAGTCGTGTGTAGATCCCACTATTCTGGAAGATGTAAGAGTCGTGGGTGCTCCCAGGAAACTTTGCAACAATATCTGTGATGATGTTCCCTGCATCACAGATCACCTGCACATTGATGGAGTGGGTGGACTTCCTGTTCCTGTAGATGTGCTCTGTATCAGCTGGTGGACAGATTGGGATGTGTGTACCATCAATACAGCCGATGACATGGGGGAACTGTGCCATGTGATAAAAGTCTGTTTTTGTTTTCTGCAGTGCAGCCTGTGTGTTTGGGAAGCTTATGTAGTGGTGCATTCTCTGCATCATGGCATCCAGGAACTTCCTGAAGAAACGGGACAGGCAACTCTGGGATACACCACCCACCGCAGCTGTCACCACCTGATAACTGCCGGATGCCAGTAGATGTAGGCTGCAGAGCACCTGCACATGTGGTGGTATGGCGTGCGCCCTTCTTGTTGGCTGGTCCAGGAGTGGGTGCAGGTCCCTTATCAGGTCCATGATGGTTTCGGGGTGTAGCCTGTACCTCTCATGTATCTCTGCATCAGTCAGCTGGAATAGTGTGATGCGCTGTCTGTAGATTTGTTCCTCCCGTCGCCACACCCTCAGTCCTGCTGCCTGTAGACGTAGGCGCCTTGCAATGACGTACATGGCGGCCATGTTGTCCACGCTGTTGCATTTTGGGATTGCTTATGTGCATTGTTGATGGTTACCACCTGCTTTCCATCCGTGTTAATTACCGACTCTTATTTACCGATTTTCCTGGATTTCTTAATTACCGACTGCTCCTACATGTCATTTTAAATTTTTACCACTTCATATTTACCACTTCATATTTACCGATTCGTTAATTATGTATTCGGTAAATATGAATCGGTATTTTAGAATTCGGTAACTATGAATCGGTATTTACCGCCTCATATTTACCGAAAAGTGGTTTTTGGACTCCTACATCTCACTTGTCTGAATACCGGTCGGTAACGGCATATTTACCGAAAATCGGCCGTTACCGACCGGTATTTCGCTACCTACATGAGGCCCATAGTCGGCTGACTAAGTATGAAAAGGTCATATTAGGTGCAACAAATGTAAGTCTTGTGAGATGTTTGAATGTGAATCCTTCAACATTGTTGCCTGATGCAGAGAATGTGGAAGTAAGAGATGAATCAGATCATGACTGTCTGGATGTACTTGATTTTTGTACAAAACCACGACCTGACATAAAAGATGAACCCTTACAAGAAAGTGATTTTGTTATGTTTGTCGATGGATCTTGTTTGAGGACAGATGATGGAGTGTTGAGTGCAGCATATGATGTATGTACAGTTGCAGCAGTAATGGAAGCATCCTATTTGAAAGGAGTAAAATCGGCCCAAGTAGCTGAACTTGTTGCTTTGACGCGAGCATGCAAGATTGGGAAAGGTGTGAGAGTGACTGTGATAATTGATAGCCAGTATGGCTATGGAGTTGTCCACGACTTTGGCCAGATATGGCTGCAGAGAGGATTCTAAACCTCAAGTGAAACTCCCATTAAGAATGCTAAAGTGGTTGGAAAGTTGCTTGAGGCGATACAGCTGCCTAGGCAATTGGCTGTTGTAAAGTGTGCTGCCCATAGTCGCAGTGGTGATTATATCGCCACTGGGAATAAATTTGCAAATGACATGGCGCAATACTGTGCACGAAATCAGAACTCAATCAATCGGGCTAAGGAAAAAGAGGTGATTTCTTGCTCTTTGATGTTTACTGACACTGTGGGAACATGGGAAGAAGTAAGACAATTGCAGGAAGAAGCAAGAGAGGAGGAAATAAAGCAGTGGGTAAAAGCAGGATGTGCACCAAGAGAGAAAGATCATGTGTGGGTCTATCAAGATGGAAGACCAGTCATGCCTGATAGCATGATGTCTGCCATGGCACGGATGTATCATGGACAGGGACACATAGGGAGAGACGCTATGATCAGGTCCTTTAAGCAAACCTGGTATAATGCAAAGTTCAGACTTGTAGCAGAAAGTCTTTGTCAGAGATGCCTAATATGTCAGCAATACAATCCAGGAAGAAAGACAGTAGTGAGTCTAGGAACAATAGATCGAGAAGGAGGGCCTTTTACCAGAATGCAAGTGGATTTCATTGAAATGCCTCCCTGTAACAGGTTGAGGTATGTCTTGGTTATGGTCTGTCTATTTTCCAGATGTGTAGAGGCATTTTCAACAAGAAGAAATGATGGGATGACAGTGGCAAAATTACTTTTGAGGGAATTTATCCCTAGATTTGGGTTCCCAGTGACAATTGAATCAGACCGAGGAGGACACTTTCATAATGAGATCATAAAACTGATTTGTGAAGCATTGAATGTACGACAAAAACTACATTGTGCCTACCGACCAGAGGCTTCTGGTGTGGTGGAACAGATGAATGGTACTATCAAAAACAGAATAGGGAAAATGTGTTTAACCACAGGTATGAAATGGCCTGATGTCTTGCCTCTAGTACTCATGACTATTAGATCAATTCCAGACAGAACTATAGGGTTGAGTCCACCTGAAATCATCATGAGACGAGCCATGTGTTTATACCAGTCAACAAGCTGATGACTATAACTGATGACATGGTGTTGGAATACTGTAAAAGCCTGGCTGACATAGTTCATTCTGTGTTTCATCAGGTTAGAGCGGATGCCACCACCCTTGAAAAGAAGCCAGCCCATGATCTAAGCCCAGGGGACTGGGTAAGGATAAAAGTCCACAGAAGAAGAAACTGTTTGGTTCCAGGTGGGGAAAACCCAGACAAGTCATCTTGACCACATCAACAGCTGTGAAGTGTGCTGGATTGAAGAACTGGATCCATGCAAGCCATACTTTGAGAATTCCAAATCCACTAGACAGCACAGAAAAGGACTATTTTAACAAATCAGAATCCAGTACTGAGTCAGATGACGGAGAGCCAAAAGACAAAGAAAACCCTGAAAGGGGGGAAATAGAACCGAGTTTAACTTTTGTCCCCAGAAGTAATTCCCTGAGGAGAAGGTTACAGATTTCTGATACCAGTTCAGACTCAGAGACAGAACAAGGAGCACAATCTTCCAGGAAAGAACAAAGAAAAGGACAGTGAAGAGACGATAAAAGAGATTCATGAGAAGGAAGTGCCAGATGAAAGATTGAGAGAAATTCCACCTGAAACAACACTTTTAGGTGCCCAATACAGAGAGAGAGGGAAAGATTATTGCGGAAGACCCCCGAGGAGGTGTAGGGAACTCCAACATTCAGTTGGAAGCAGGGACAAGTAGTCAGCAGGAAGATTGCGTGTCGGAGATTCGAGGAGGGACAGAAGTAGGGAAAACAAAAGAAGTGGTGGAAAAAGAAACTGTTGGGAGTAAAAAGCAAGTTGAAACAGAGTCAGAGGAAAGCGAAGATGAGATATCTGAAGGTCGAGTTCTAAGAAAGAGAGCTTGGAGAACTGAAAAGAACGATAAAGGGAGTAAATTGAAAAGAGCTGCAAAGGACGACGTTTAGCCGAATAAAATAAAAAGATTGAGATATCGACTGACACGAGTAAATTCACCAAGGGCTGAACAGGTGAATGAAGTGACGAGTCAGGAGAAATCAAAAGAAGAAGAAACAATTGTAGTTAAAGAAAGCAGAAGAACAAGGAAACCTAACCAGAAGTATAAATCACCGGAATGGACGTATGTGGCCCTGCCTGAAGTAAAAGAAGAGACGGATAGCCAAGGAAATCCAGAGGTGGTTGTACCGGAAGTGGTTGAGGAAGACGAAAAAGCAGAAATCCTGAGAGTTATCTTGTCCGATATTGGAGAAGAAGCGGATGTTCAGGACATTCTGTATACCGAAAACGAAGGAAAAGTGAAAGATAATGAAATGCCAAACCGAATGAGACAAGAAAACTATTGATGGAAAGACAATAAAATATTGAAAAAGACAAAAACTGGTAGAACCAAGTAGGTGCTTAGAGCCTTGGGTTAGAAAAACTAGTTGTAAAGTAGAAGAGGCTAAGTCAAAAGACACGGTCCATTTCTAAGATGGCAAACATAGATAGTAGCAAAGGTAGATGTACATTTTTGAGGAGATGGTGTAAAATGTGTTGTGGTTGTACAGGATTATTAATGCTTCTATGGAGTATACTTGCTCTACTGATCTCATTTAAAGTTACTATAGATACATTAGAAGGACATAGTGAAAACATAACTAATATAGGGAAGATTCAAAAGGTAGTTCCGACTAGCGTAGATAAAAATTATTTCAGATTTTTCTAATAATGTGTTTTCAAAATTGTTGTATGAATATGTAAAGACAACGGACGTAAGGGACTGCTACGTGTGTATGCAGTTACCTGCCTCTGTATCGGAGTTAGTGACTTATCATCACCTTCCAGTAACTTATGGAATAACATGTAGTGTAATAGCTAGTTTATTTTATCAAACAGGTAAATTAGAGTATTATTTTTCAGATGTAGATACTATATTTTCACAAGTACCGTCAATTAACAAACTAAACAAGGTAAAACCTGCAAAAGTATTTGGTGAATTTTTCTTAGAGACTAAAGAACTAACATTAGAATACATATTTAGAAATAATTTGACTTGCAGTTTAAAGAAAGAGGAAAATACATTTTTAGATATGGTTGAAGAAAGGAGATTGAAAATGCAAAGAAAGGCTTCGGAAGGAAAGGTGGAGAAGACAGTCTGGGATGTAGAGATGGAAAAACACTTGAAAGGGAAACGAGTCCAACTATGGCTTTAGATTGGCCTCAGAAAGGGAAATTGTGTATTAGAAGGAATCAAACAGCATATGATAATTATTTTGTAGGGAATAGCGAGTGCCATGATACATACCGAATCATGGGTGGATGGGGTTTTAAAGGTGGAAAAGATCCAGTTTTTCCTGGACTGTATTTCATTTGTGGGAACAGGGCATATTACCGTTTGCCAGACCATTGGTATGGCACATGTTATGTAGGCCTGGTTTTTCCAAAGATTTTTCATATGGATAGAGGAGAAGATGGTGTACATAGTTTAGGTAGTTATTTAGCACGTAGTAAGAGAGAATCTTGGACAGAAATTGTGGGTGACATTTTTGGAGCATTGATACCCGCAGTGGGAATATCTCTGAATGCAAACAAAATTAGAAGACTTTCAACAGTAGTGGATCGCTTGTCAACAAGCACCGCTGGAGGTTTCTTATTGGTCAATACTGAAATGGTTGCCATGCGTGCTATGGTAATGCAAAATCGACTTGCCCTTGATATATTATTGGCAAAAGAGGGTGGAGTCCGTGGAATGCTGAAAGTTCAACATTGTTGTACTTACATTCCTGACGAAAGTAAAGATTTGAAAATTTATATTAAAAATATTACAGAATTGCATGACGAAATTGCACCACTGGAGGTTGAAGGTGTTTGGGAAAAGATTGGAAAGAAACTATCAGCTATTAAAGATTTCGTAGTAAAACTAGGTAGTACATTTTTAGATAAGATATTATTTCCATTAACATGTGTGATTTTCATAGAATTAATAATTAGATTAGGATGTATTAGTCGTAAAAAGGATAACAATCGGAAAAGATTAAAAAGAGAAAATTTAAGGAGAAGAGATAAGAAACAAGAAAGAGAATTTGAAGAAATAGAATTGGAGGAAATCAAGGAGAGCATGTATAAATCAGCAAAAAGAGAAGAAACAGGGGAAACTGAAATTTGAATAAAAACAAGAAATCACTTTGATATTCCGTAAAAGGGATACAAAATGTTGTTGGTGTGGTGATATAATCACCAAAGGGGGGATTGCTCGAGCGGGTAGTACAAAATTTTGTATACCCCCCCATTCTGCATGTTTATATTAATCTGAATAATCAACTAAGAGTAATATTATTAATTCGTTTGAAGTGAAAACTCACCAATTATATTAACAAAAGAATTACACGTGGGATTTGCATTTTGCATGGCTAAACTAATTGTATACTAATATATGTACGCATACTAATGGTAGAAAATTTGAATATTGCATGATATATGTTGCTTTTGTGATGTAATTGTAAGTTGCACCAGATGACATCACTGGGTGAATATAAACGCTTTGAATGTTGCTATTGTGCTAGATAATTACTTACACATATGGGAATTAGTGAGGGTTTAACATTTTATTAGCCATTTCAATGTTTTAATTACGTTTTTGTGTTTGTTTTGCTTAAGTTGACCATTTGGGCCTTCATAAAGATGGCTGACTGAGACGTATGACGTGAAGGCTGCTGTTTCACGAGGTTTTGGGTGAAGTGCGCATGCGTCACCGCCAGCAACAATGGCCTCGTCCTGACCCCAGGCAAGATGGACCCACCAAGGACACCCTGGGAGCTTCGCCAGGACCTCAACAATGGACTGTCTTTAAAACCGGAACCAGCAAGTGCGATGACTTAAACTTGCGGACTATGTGAGAACTTTACCGAGTGACCCCAAATCCACCAATCAGGACCTTCTAAAAACTGTTTTTTGTTACTTTTTGACGTTAGTTTGATTATAAAAGTAGGTAGACAAAGCAAATTGGAGAGTCCTTCTTTTGAACGAACTTTCATTTCCTGACGTTATGCTGACGGAGAGGACGGTGACACTGCTGGACAGCTGTTATCCTGAATCTTTGAGAGACTGAATTGCGGCCTGACTTTGATGAATTTAAAGATTTTCCACGACTTGACTGACTTAGAGGACGACTAATAGCCAGATTAGGTAAATATGATGTTCTGCAATTTGAACGATGATTTTCTAACAATTTGTAATTTAATTAGATAAACGATGTTTTGATTAATTGACAAACGTGTTGTGTCGATTATTTGAAGAAACTAGAATAAGAGAAGAGTATAGATAAATGAATTGAATCACTAAATCATAAAAACAACTAACTGATTCATCACCAAATGAGGGGAATATCACGAGGTTAAAAGTTAATAAAAGTATTCAATCTGCATTAGGGTTTTAGGTAAAAAGATATTCCTTTCATGTCAGCGTTTGGAAACTTATCCCTCTAGAGAAACAGATTAAGTTAGTGTGAGTATTGGTGTTATGAGCCCCACCAACGAATGTATTTGAGTGAGTGTGTTATTGCGATGTTTGGTCTGTGACGAAGGGGGAATTTGACTTTCCACGCTGCAACAACATCGCAGTGAGAGACGCCGTACCTCAAGGAAGGATTTGGGGACAGGCACCTCCAGACGCAGCAAGGAGGCACAGCAAGGAGGCGCAGCAAGGAACTCTCAATACTTTGCCAGCCAGCCAACTAGAAACTGTGACTAAAACCTGCAACTGTATTGAATTAAGTCATTCATTCAGAAGCACAGCATTTTCATCTACTTCCACTCACAACAAACGGAGACATAATCACTGCAGCTTAACTTCTGTGACCTTCGACCCATTAAAAGGGGCTATCCGGTACCTCTGCCTCTGCCATACAGTCAAAAAAAGCCAGCAAAAGCCAGTGAGCGCTCAGAAAATCAAGACAGCCAACTGACAAACTAACGGTGTGAGAAGCCCGAGCATATGAGATCAGGCAAAGTAAGGGAGCAGGCACCTCCACGCCACGAAAAGCAATAGGAACCATCAAGACTTTACAAGCATCAGCAAAAAAATGTTGGCTCCCACTCAGACTCCGAGCCCGCTGATCAACACATTGGAGCTTCACCTCTAGTTTGAGGCTTGTACCCTGTGGCTATGCAGCAAAACCTCCATCCGAAAATCTGTACAAAATGTACCTTTTTAAAGGATGCTGGGTCAGTTATCTACAACAGCAATGATGGGGTAGAAGGGCTGGCATCGCTGCTACACCCTGTGGTCATGGGTTATATGCAGAAGGAGGTCTCAGGCACGTCCTCGGGCAGTAGAGGGAATTGTGGGGGGCCCGGCCCTGTGTCCGCTGCCTCTGTACCTAATTTTGAGAAAATCAACTTCAGGAAATAAGGTCACCAGTGACATTGCAAAGACCAGGGAAAATGAGAAGAACTGCGGGGAAGACATTTGCGCATAGGCCACAGTGAGTAAGGAGGGCTTAGAAAGAGACATTAGTCCAACCAAGGGAAAACCAGTCGAAATCACTGAGGAACCAATGCGCCAGAGCATTGAGAGCTATCCATGCATCATCAGGGGCTTTGTTGCAGCAACTGAAGTGGCAACTGGCTACTTAGCTACTTAGCTCCTCTGGCTCTGGCACCAATGTGGCTGTTAATAACAATATCAGCAGAGAAATTCTCAAGTTTGAACCTACAAGTGTGCCAGTCACTGAAGATGCCGGCATGAAGATGTTGTACACAACCAAAAGATAAAAGCCCCAATTCTCAGGTTGAATTTATTACCTTCCTTTTAATTCAATGGTGTGCCAGTCACCGACAAAGCTGGCTTAAGAACACATGCACGATGATCTTACGCCACCTCGGCGAAAATAATGACAGTACGCCGATAATTAACTTCACCCATACCTTGGTGTGCCAGTAACGGAAGATGTAGTCACAAGCATTCTTCTCCGAAAATAAATGCGCTTCACAGAAAATGAAACAGAGAGTTTGTCGCATAGACTACTGATAAAACGAAAATCTTTCCAACAGCACAAAATGGCCCCCGTGCGTGACGACGCACCTCAAACTTCCAACAAACAGCTTCCCAACTTCCTGAAATGGCACATGTACGTAACAGCATAAGCACAATCGTCACCTTCTCCTGGAACGCAAACGTGATTCTGGCCTACACCAGGCCACGATTTTCAGATCCCAGTGGAATGCAAATGCGTGCCAGTGCTTGCCACTCCCTCTAACCGCCTCACCATGAGATTTACGATACGAAGTCCCAATACACTTGATGCAGGACTCGTAAAACAGCCGCTGGAGAAGTGAAAACCTTCTCTTCTTAAAGATACACAGCCGCTGGAGGAGGAGGATTTTTTTTTAATTTCTTCACGAGGGGATGGCATCAAACGCCTATGAAGACTTGCAAATCCTTTGTTGATGTGATAGAACGCCCTCGCTCGTTGCCAAGTAAATGTGGTGTCTACAATAGGAAATAACGAAGCAGGAACATGAAAAGGTATGAGGCACGTAAGGTTTAATCACCTCAGCCATCAACAGCAAATCTCAACTGCTCAACATAGAATCAATCACAGAAATTCTATAACAAACATTCTACATAGAATGTACAATATGCTTCTACATGGAAGTTCTATGTGAAGCCTAATAAGATGTCACAGTGATAGTTTTATCCCCTTTCTTTTTGACAAGTCCAGGTGAACCAAGTATAAAATGGCAAAAATGGAAAAAGATTTTTGTGAATTACGCAAGAGTCTGTGGGACAAACTTAAGTGCAGTACGACAACATTCTTTTTTATTACATTGTCCTGGAGGAGAATGGTAGGAAGTACTCGAGCATTTACCTGAGCTCAGCGCTGCTGATCAGAGGAATCTCAATGAATACGAAATATGTATACTGCAGTGAGATCGCCATTATTTTCCTCGGTTGAGCACCATAACGGAAAGGTATCATTTTGGTCTTCGGGAACAAAAGAAGGATGAATCGGTTGAGGAATTTGTTTCAGCTTTAAGAAAACTAGCATCCTCTTGTAAGTTTGGTGGTGCAGTAGAGGAGAGAATTAGGGACCAATTTGTATTGAAATGTGCTCATGACAATATCAGAAAAGAACTTTGGTTAAAAGATGAGCCTCCTTTAGATGAGGTTTTAACAATTGCCAAACAAGTAGAACATATGATGAAATGTGTTGATGAGTTGAGTTCTGATAAAAGTAAACCTATCACAACCAGTACGAATGTTGATGAGGTTATATGTCAAGTTCGAAACACAAATTCTGTGACTAAAGATAAAAATACATCTTTGTCTGCCATTGGAGGTACCCCTGCATTTGACGGTAAACCAACATGTTTTATATGTGGTAGATTAGGACATCTGGCAAATGCTTCCTTCTGTCCAGCCTTACGTGTTGTTTGTAGTGCCAGTGGTAGAAGGGGTCATTTTGCCAGATGTTGTAAAAGCAAGGTAAAGAAAGGTGATCAATCGGTGGCCAAAGATCAACCACAAGTTAAGGTAATTACTTTTCAGGTTGATGAACAGAAGGCTGCACATCCTTCTCATATGGTTGAAATTGAGGGTGTTCAACTTGAGCTAAAGTTTGATTCTTGTTCACATTTAACTATGATAAGTGAAGATATTTTTCGACAGTATTTCAGTGCTAATGTCAAGCTAGTTAAAAATGTTGTTTCTCCTCTGGGTTATGGTGGTATACCCATTAGAATGTTAGGGTATTTTTTGGCAACAATTGAATTGTGTGGACGTATGATTGCTGGCAACGTATGTGTGGCCAAGCATGGGGATGCTCTTTTAGGGTGGCCCCATCAATGTCTGCTTGGTGTTCGTCTTAATCCTAATGCAGATCCACAAGTCCAGGTCCAAGAGGTGGATGATTAAGTCTCTGTGTTTGCTGAACAATTAGCTGATGTGTTTGGGGACAAACTTGGATGCCTCAAGGGATACAACATAACATTAGGTTGAGAGAAGGTGCTGTACCAGTAGTTGCAAAAGTTAGAAGAATTCCAGTGAATGAACAAGCTGGCGTTCAGAAGGAGATTGAGCGGTTAGTAGAAATGGGAGTCATTGAGCCGGTTGAAGCGACAGAATCGTTGGCTCCCATAGTCGTGGCCAAGAAGGCCAGTGGTGAATTACGCCTCTGCATCGATTTACGCTCCCTTAACAAGGAAGTTATTATGGACAGATTTCCTTTCCCTAATATTAAAGAGATGGTTGGCACGTTGGTAGGCGCAAAGTATTTCACTACTCTTGACTTGGCCTCAGCCTATCACCAGGTTGAGCTGGATAAACCTTCACAGGAGTTGACAGCCTTTGTGACACCTATGGGAATTTATAAGTTTCTTGGATACCATTTGGGCTTCTCTCTGCTGCGTCGGTTTTTCAACGTATCATGTCTAAAAATTTTAAAGGACTTACAGGTGTGAGGTGCTACCGAGACGATTTATTGATGTATGGCAGCTCTAAGACAGAACATCATTCTAGAGTGTGTGCTGTGTTGGAACGTCTTAGGAAGGCTGGTTTGTCTCTAAAAAAATGAGAAATGTTAGTTTGGAGTTGAACAGGTGGATTATCTTGGACATTGCATCACTGGACAAGGTGTTTTTCCTAAGAAGGACTGGTTGATGCTATTGTAAATATAAGTGAACCAGTTAATGAAGAGGAGCTGTTATCGTTCTTAGGTATGGTAGAATTTTATAGTAAATTTATTCCAGGGTATGCTGACAAGACTCAAAATTTAAGGAGACTCACTGGTAAAAGTGTTGTTTTTCAATGGTGTGATGAGTGTGTGAAAGAGTTTAGTTCCATTAAAGAGGAATTGAGGAAAGCTCCATCTTTACAAGCGTTTGTGCCGGGTGAGACGACTCACATTTTGACTGATGCAAGTGCAAAGGGGTTAGGTGCGGTTTTACTTCAAAAGAAAGATGGTGTGGAACGATTGATTGCTTGCACCTCCAGATGCCTGAGAGGTTCGAAACTTAATTATTCAGTCATTGAGAAAGAGTCTTTGGCCATCTTTTGGGCACTAAGGAAGTTTAGAAATCTGATTTGGGGTACCAATGTGAAAGTGTTGTCTGATTCTAAACCTCTTAAGTAGGTGTTTTAAAAAAAAAAAGGTCTTGATTCAAATTCTTCGAGAATTAAGAAGTAGGTTATCTCTCTCCAAGAATTTGATTTTGATGTTGATTACATTCCTGGTGCTATCAATAAATCTGCAGATTGTCTTTCTCGGTTGGTTAACGTTAAGGAACTTGACACGGATTAAGAGATTTTTGATGATGATGTGATTAATGTTTGTGAAATCACCTCTGGTGCAATTAGTGAATCTGAATGGAAGGATGAAATTGAGAAAGATCAAGAAATTAAGAAAGTTATGGATATGTAGATGAATAACAAGCGTCTTAAAAAACCTTGGGCTTTGATTGGTGAAGAGTTGTCTGTCGTTGATGGTGTGCTTGCTCGAGGCACCAAACTAGTTCCTCCGACAGGCATAAGGAACAAACATCTGAGTCTTGCTCACACTGGTCATCTTTGGATAGTAAAGACTAAGGAGTTTCTGAGATTACAATTTGGTGGCCTGGTATGGATTTGGAGGTTGAAAGGTTGGTCTAGGAGTGTGTGGAATGTTGTGCTAGTGATAAGATTTTAAAAACTAAACAAATGCCCATGGTTTGCAGGAAATTACCAAATCACCCCTGGGATGAGGTTGCAATTGACATTGTTGGTCTGTTGCATGGTGTGAGTCACACCCCTTATTTGATTGTTGTTTTGGATTTGTATTCCAGGTGGATTGAGGTGGGGGCTGTTAGAGATATTTCTACAGGATGTGACATTTCGTTTTTACAGCTCAAGCACAAGGCAAGCACAATGACATCATCCCCAAGAAGACACGCCTGACTTACCTTACAATTTTTCTTCCCAAGGCGCAGTATATTCCCCCAGGGGGAATATACTGCGCCTACTAACATCTACTGATATTCCAAAGGACTTAAAGTCGACTAATTTGGTGTCTGCCGAGTTCATACAAATCAGCAGCTCATTAGGAAATTAGGCAACAAAAGCTACATGGGGATAACCGGTACAGCAGGGAGGGTCTTGAAAGAACAAGTGTAACTTAGGCAATGGGGATAAAACTATCACTCTGCCATTGTATTAGGCTTCATATAGAACTTTCATGTAGAAGCATATTGTACATTCTATGTAGAATGTTTGTTATAGAATTTCTGTGATTGATTCTATGTTGAGCAGTTGAGATTTGCTGTTGATGGCTGAGGTGATTAAACCTTACGTGCCTCATACCTTTTCATGTTCCTGCTTCGTTATTTCCTATTGAAGACACCACATTTACTTGGCAACGAGCGAGGGCGTTCTATCACATCAACATCCAGCGTTTGATGCCACCCCCTCGTGAAGAAATTTTAAAAAACTCCTACTCCTCCAGCGGCTGTGTATCTTTAAGAAGAGAAGGTTTTCACTTCTCCAGCGGCTGTTTTACGAGTCCGGCATCAAGTGTATTGGGACTTCGTATCGTAAATCTCATGGTGAGGCGGTTAGAGGGAGGGGCAAGCACTGGCACGCATTTGCATTCCACTGGGATCTGAAAATTGTGGCCTGGTGTAGGCCAGAATCACGTTTGCGTTCCAGGAGAAGGTGACGATTGTGCTTATGCTGTTACGTACATGTGCCATTTCAGGAAGTTGGGAAGCTGTTTGTTGGAAGTTTGAGGTGCGTCGTCACGCACGGGGGCCAGTTTGTGCTGTTGGAAAGATTTTCGTTTTATCAGTAGTCTATGCGACAAACTCTTTGTTTCATTTTCTGTGAAGCGCATTTATTTTCGGAGAAGAGTGCTTGTGACTACATCTTCCGTTACTGGCACACCAAGGTATGGGTGAAGTTAATTATCGGCGTACTGTCATTATTTTCGCCGAGGTGGCGTAAGATCATCGTGCATGTGTTCTTAAGCCAGCTTTGTCGGTGACTAGCACACCATTGAATTAAAAGGAAGGTAATAAATTCAACCTGAGAATTTGGGCTTTTATCTTTTGGTTGTGTACAACATCTTCATGCCGGCATCTTCAGTGACTGGCACACTTGTAGGTTCAAACTTGAGAATTTCTCTGCTGATAATGTTATTAACAGCCACATTGGTGATTTGCAATATAATTTGGTAAAAGCTTACGGAAAAGGTTGTGTAAGCATCAAATCTGCAGTCAGTGACATTTATTGCATAGTAGGGTTTTAAAAGGTTATTCCCATGCAAATAGTTAAACAACAGTATTACATATAATAGTTGTATTTGTAGTTAAGTTAGTCTTTTTTGAGAATAATTTACTTAACGCGACATTGCTACACCATGCAGAATGTGACGCAACCTCCTTTCTTTTTGACAAGTCCAGGTGAACCAAGTATAAAATGGCAAAAATGGAAAAAGATTTTTGTGAATTACGCAAGAGTCTGTGGGACAAACTTAAGTGCAAAACGAAAACATTCTTTTTTATTACATTGTCCTGGAGGAGAAGGGCAGGAAGTACTTGAGCATTTACCTGAGTTCAGCGCTGCTGATCAGAGGAATCTCAATGAATACGAAATATGTATATTGCAGTTGGATCGCCATTATCTTCCTCGGTTGAGCACCATAATGGAAAGGTATCATTTTGGTCTTCGGGAACAAAAGAAGGATGAATTGGTTGAGGAATTTGTTTCAGCTTTAAGAAAACTAGCATCCTCTTGTAAGTTTGGTGGTGCAGTAGAGTAGAGAATTAGGGACCAATTTGTATTGAAATGTGCTCATGACAATATCAGAAAAGAACTTTGGTTAAAAGATGAGCCTCCTTTAGATGAGGTTTTAACAATTGCCAAACAAGTAGAACATATGATGAAATGTGTTGATGAGTTGAGTTCTGATAAAAGTAAACCTATCACAACCAGTGCGAATGTTGATGAGGTTATATGTCAAGTTCGAAACACAAATTCTGTGACTAAAGATAAAAATACATCTTTGTCTGCCATTGGAGGTACCCCTGCATTTGACGGTAAACCAACATGTTTTAGATGTGGTAGATTAGGACATCTGGCAAATGCTTCCTTCTGTCCAGCCTTACGTGTTGTTTGTAGTGCCAGTGGTAGAAGGGGTCATTTTGCCAGATGTTGTAAAAGCAAGGTAAAGAAAGGTGATCAATCGGTGGCCAAAGATCAACCACAAGTTAAGGTAATTACTTTTCAGGTTGATGAACAGAAGGCTGCACATCCTTCTCATATGGTTGAAATTGAGGGTGTTCAACTTGAGCTAAAGTTTGATTCTTGTTCACATTTAACTATGATAAGTGAAGATATTTTTCGACAGTATTTCAGTGCTAATGTCAAGCTAGTTTAAAATGTTGTTTCTCCTCTGGGTTATGGTGGTATACCCATTAGAATGTTAGGGTATTTTTTGGCAACAATTGAATTGTGTGGACGTATGATTGCTGGCAACGTATGTGTGGCCAAGCATGGGGATGCTCTTTTAGGGTGGCCCCATCAATGTCTGCTTGGTGTTCGTCTTAATCCTAATGCAGATCCACAAGTCCAGGTCCAAGAGGTGGATGATTAAGTCTCTGTGTTTGCTGAACAATTAGCTGATGTGTTTGGGGACAAACTTGGATGCCTCAAGGGATACAACATAACATTAGGTTGAGAGAAGGTGCTGTACCAGTAGTTGCAAAAGTTAGAAGAATTCCAGTGAATGAACAAGCTGGCGTTCAGAAGGAGATTGAGCGGTTAGTAGAAATGGGAGTCAATGAGCAGGTTGAAGCGACAGAATCGTTGGCTCCCATAGTCGTGGCCAAGAAGGCCAGTGGTGAATTACGCCTCTGCATCGATTTACGCTCCCTTAACAAGGAAGTTATTGTGGACAGATTTCCTTTGCCCAATATTGACGAGATGGTTGGCACGTTGGTAGGCGCACAGTATTTCACTACTCTTGACTTGGCCTCAGCCTATCACCAGGTTGAGCTGGATAAACCTTCACAGGAGTTGACAACCTTTGTGACACCTATGGGAACTTATAAGTTTCTTGGATGCCATTTGGGCTTCTCTCTGCCGCGTCGGTTTTTCAACGTATCATGTCTAAAAATGTTAAAGGACTTACAGGTGTGAGGTGCTACCAAGACGATTTATTGATGTATGGCAGCTCTAAGACAGAACATCATTCCAGAGTGTGTGCTGTATTGGAACGGCTTTGGAAGGCTGGTTTGTCTCTAAAAAAAGAGAAATGTTAGTTTGGAGTTGAACAGGTGGATTATCTTGGACATTGCATCACTGGACAAGGTGTTTTTCCTAAGACAAACTGGTTGATGCTATTGTAAATATAAGTGAACCAGTTAATGACGAGGAGCTGTTATCTTTCTTAGGTATGGTAGTATTTTATAGTAAATTCATTCCAGGGTATGCTGACAAGACTCAAAATTTAAGGAGACTCACTGGTAAAAGTGTTGTTTTTCAATGGTGTGATGAGTGTGTGAAAGAGTTTAGTTCCATTAAAGAGGAATTGAGGAAAGCTCCATCTTTACAAGCGTTTGTGCCGGGTGAGACGACTCACATTTTGACTGATGCAAGTGCAAAGGGGTTAGGTGCGATTTTACTTCAAAAGAAAGATGGTGTGGAACGATTGATTGCTTGCACCTTCAGATGCCTGAGAGGTTCGAAACTTAATTATTCAGTCATTGAGAAAGAGTCTTTGGCCATCTTTTGGGCACTAAGGAAGTTTAGAAATCTGATTTGGGGTACCAAGGTGAAAGTGTTGTCTGATCCTAAACCTCTTAAGGAGGTGTTTTAAAAAAAAAAGGTCTTGATTCAATTTCTTTGAGAATTAAGAAGTAGGTTATCTCTCTCCAAGAATTTGATTTTGATGTTGATTACATTCCTGGTGCTATCAATAAATCTGCAGATTGTCTTTCTCGGTTGGTTAACGTTAAGGAACTTGACACGGATTAAGAGATTTTTGATGATGATGTGATTAATGTTTGTGAAATCACCTCTGGTGCAATTAGTGAATCTGAATGGAGGGATGAAATTGAGAAAGATCAAGAAATTAAGAAAGTTATGGATATGTAGATGAATACCAAGCGTCTTAAAAAACCTTGGGCTTTGATTGGTGAAGAGTTGTCTGTCGTTGATGGTGTGCTTGCTCGAGGCACCAAACTAGTTTCTCCGACAGGCATAAGGAACAAACTTCTGAGTCTTGCTCACACTGGTCATCTTGGGATAGTAAAGACTAAGGAGTTTCTGAGATTACAATTTTGGTGGCCTGGTATGGATTTGGAGGTTGAAAGGTTGGTCTAGGAGTGTGTGGAATGTTGTGCTAGTGATAAGGTTTTAAAAACTAAACAAATGCCCATGGTTTGCAGGAAATTACCAAATCACCCCTGGGATGAGGTTGCAATTGACATTGTTGGTCTGTTGCATGGTGTGAGTCACACCCCTTATTTGATTGTTGTTTTGGATTTGTATTCCAGGTGGATTGATGTGGGTGCTGTTAGAGATATTTCTACAGGCTGTGACATTTAGTTTTTAGAGGAAATGTTTAAGAGGGAAAGTTTTCCTAACAGTATTCTCTCTGACAATGTGCCTCAGTTCTGTTCAAATGAGTTTCAATGTTGTTTAAAAAACTGTGGCATTGTTCAAAAGAGAAGTGCAGTTTACCACCCAGAAACCAACGGAGCTGTGGAAAGGGTCAATACAACCATCAAAGAGAGCATACATTTAGCCAGAGTCAATAGCTTGAATTGGAAAGATGTTCTTCAGGACAGGATTACAGCTTATCACATGTCACCACACTTGACTACGGGGAGGTCTCCCTTTGAGCTTTTCAAAGGTAGGGCTTCCAACTCGAAATTGTGTCCAGGGTGGATGAGGTTAAACAAAGGTTTAGTTAACAATCAAATAGGAGATTGGAGGAACAGAGAACTGGATAAGTAGTTTAATAGGAAAATGTATTTTGATGAAAAGAAATGTGCTCAAACCAATGAGGTGAAAGTCGGTGATCTTGTACAGATAACAACTCCTGTTGGATGTCAACCCTGGTCTAAATATTCCAAAATTAGGAGTGTGGTAAAGATATTTAAGAATGTGATCAAGACTGAAGATGGAAGGATTTGGAATAAGGGCCGTGTGGTTGTAGTTAATTCTTACTTTCCTTCAGCTGAGAGTCATGGAGGTTGTAACGGCTCTTATTTCTCGACAGGTGTTATTCCCTCTCCTACAGAATCTTCTGGGTTGTCTGGTAATGTAAGGGAAAGGAGTCAGAGGGTGCGCAGACTTCCTGTGTACATGAAAGATTATGTATGACATGTTTATATTCTTTCTCTGTTTTTTTTTGTTGTGTTTTTAGTTTTCTCTGAGTCAGTGTTACTATTCTGTTGTGAAGGAGGGAGGTGTGTGACATTGTATTAGGCTTCACATAGAACTTCCATGTAGAAGCATATTGTACATTCTATGTAGAATGTTTGTTATAGAATTTCTGTGATTGATTCTATGTTGGGCAGTTGAGATTTGCTGCTGATGGCTGAGGTGATTAAACCTTACGTGCCTCTTACCTTTTCATGTTCCTGCTTCGTTATTTCCTATTGAAGACACCACAATCACCAAATATTAACCCGGGCCATCCCCTCCCGTTGCTAGTCACGAATCAATTGAAGACAGGGCCACAAAGCCCTGAAGCCACCTAATCATTACTGAAATGTGCTAGGAGTGCATCCCCTGTAGGCGGGGGTAAATCAACTCTTCAGCAGGATACAACCCCAAGGATTGGAAATATGCTGTCCCAAGAATGGACCTGGCTAGCACGTACAATAAACAGTGGTAGTAGAATCTATTGACAAAGCTTGCAAACTAGGCTGACATCTCTACACTTATGCTCTTGGAATATTAATGGCCTGGGAAACAAGACAACAAACATACAGTTTCTACTTTACCTACAATTTTTTTATATCATCATCTTTCAGGAAACCTGGCTCTATTACAACATCATTGATAAATAAGCACTGAGTTCATGGAAGGCTGGGAAGCTGCCATGAAGGCACTAGGGGACACTTATGTCACCCCGGTTAAACCCTGGAAAATGACCCAGGAAGGGGCTTGGCAGGGGCATCACACAGTCACAGAGCAGAAGCAAACAAGAGCCATCTAGAAAGCAATAAACAAAACACTAAGTGAGCTTTTTGCAGCATCCATCTGATAGTTATTTGCATCAAGCTGAGACAATACAAAGCCGACCTGAAAATCTCTAGACTGGGGCTTGAAAAGGCGAGACGAGGAATCCCTCTGGGCTAAGCTGCTCTACGATGCAAAAAACAATGACAGCGCACGGTTTTGGCACATGATAAACATGCTCCAGTGCCCTTCCCACTGCAAGATCAGCTCTCATTTAACTGGGCCAGTTTTTTGTTTGAACACTTCAATCACACAACAAATGTGAGAACTCCATCAAGGGCTGCAGCGGAGCTTCATTCAGACATCACTAAATGCAGAAAACACGACTTGGAAGCAAGAGCAGATCAAGCAACAGTTGAAGAGCAGTCACAAGGGAACTATCAAACAACAAAGATAGAAACTTCAACAAAGCAAATCACGCAGCAGATATCAAGAAGAAGGTGAGGGGGGACCCTGGCCCAAATGGTATACCACCTGCCCAGTTTAAACAGGAACCATGTTACTGTGCAGAGTATTTGTTGCTGGTGTTCGAGCAAATCCTTAAGGAGGGAAAAATCCCACCCTCTTGGAGGGAATCAATCATTTCACCCATTTACAAACACGGCGACAAGTCCTGTGCAAAAAGCCGGAGGGCTTGCAGCTAAATTGCCACTTTGTGAGATATCTAAATAAGGTGGGAAGAAAATTGGAAGTTAACATCAATCGTGAGGTCGAGCAGGAGGACCAAGGCGTGCCCACATAAAGGGAAGATCAGCCAACTAGAGAAGGACCTCACCATTTTGGAGGGAAGGTTGACATCTCATGAGAGAAGGGCGGCTGAGGGTTCACGTGAGCAACTAGTGCATAGTAGGGAGAAACACGCTGCATTACTGGAAAGGCTCCAGTGCATGAATTATGCGGCACTTTCGGCACGCACACATCACTCGGGCGATAAGGCTGGCAGACTTTTAGCCTGGCTGATCCGACAGGATGACACTACCCGTCACCTCACTCCGCTCTGCACAGAACATTATGATATACTCCCAGCAGGGCATACACCGAGAATTTATGATGCCGCTCTGGAAGCTTCATGCTCCTATCAGCAGAGGTGGCCTAGCGGTCTCCAACCTGGAGCTGTATTACCTGGCGGCACAATTACAGTGGGTGACAAAATGGCTGGCGGGTCTCGGTCTAGATGACACAGCCACCATGGTCCCAATCCCAGATATGCCACTTATTTCACCCTACCGCTCGGCCCTTGCGCCCATCGCAGGCATGCCTTGCCCTGGTACACCGTTGTTATAGAAGGAGCCTATACCTCAGTAGGAATACAATCCCTTATGCCCCATCGTTACCACTTCTAGGAATGCCTTGGGGCAAGGCGAGCATCACCAATGGGGCGCAGGTGTGCTGGCATGTGGAGGACCTACATACGCTGGGCGATCTTAACACCGAGGGTGCCCTGATACCTTTCGAAAGTCTAGCAGAGGAATATAATTTACCCACAGGTCAATTCTTAATATATACCTCTATCTTGCGATCACTCACTGCAGTATGGGGCGAAATTAATACCGAACCAGAGGCACACCTAATATTGCAATATTTACATGTTATGGGTAACGGGTCCCACATCGTCACTGGCTGGCGGAAGCACTACTTATACACACACTGTACAACCTCTGACGTTCCTTCGCTCTAAATGGGAAGCAGACAGAGATAACCTGTGGACAGACCATGAATGGGCCATGATATTGACCACCCCCACGAGTATACCACGAAATTTCAGATTTAGGCTTATACAGACATATATTGTACATGGAGCATATCTTTCTCCAGATAAAATAAATACATACTTTCATATGACTACATCAGCATGTCCCCGCTGTCTACAGGCGAATGCGGACTTTCTTCAAATGCTGTGGTCTGATACCTCCTTGCACACATACTGGAGGGAGGTTAATGTGGCACTTGCAGCATGCACTGAAAGGACACTGCCACAAACATGGGAGGTGCGCGTACTGGGTTTTTACCCCAGACCAAAGAAACACAGGGTTACATACAGGTTCATTGACCTGGGCCTTACTGTAGCTAAAAGGTTAACCACCTGTTGGAGAAACTCACTTCTAGTATGGGCACGGGCAGAAAGTACGTCATTACACAGGGAGGAAATAGCAGGATTACATAAATACCCTATCGCCAAGCTCTGGGACGCTATACTTGTAGATCTGACACATACAGATGGAGAAGAGGGGTATCACCCTTCACAGGAGGTTAGGAGACAAGACACAGATACTGGATCCCAGACACATGGCTTCCCCGGATTGAATGAAACCGAGGTCTGATGTGGTGGGGGCGGTCACGCCTGAGACATACACAAATCGGGGAAGGGAAGACATAACCACTAATTCCTTCAATCACTATGAGGACATGGTGATACATTTAATGAAGGACGACTGCGAAGGCGACACAGTTCCCCTCCATATTCTGACCAGGGCGTGACGATACAACAATTGTTCTCTTTGTTTGTTTTTCAGTTTGATTGTAGAATTAAAAATTGTATCTGATTTTGCTTCAATTTGACACTGAACCGGATAACCAGGTACAGACATTGATGTGTACGGCTGAGAATGGACGCATATTCTTCTTATATCCGTCTGGACACTAAGGGGTGGTCCTTCTGATAGCTGATACAACAAGAATGCAATTTGTGGTCAGTCATCTGCTGTATGGACTAATAGGCACATGCATCAAGCAAAATACCGGTCGCAAACGGGCAGATTCTCAGAATCTGACCCTTTGCTCCCGGTATTTTTGCATTTGGGATGCATCATCCCAAATGCAAAAATCGCTATTTAAGGAATCTCAAAATTGGGATTCCTTAAATAGCGATTGCATTTAAGGAATCCCTAATTGAGATTCCTTAAATGCAATGCATTACAGTTTAAAAAATAGCGATTTCGCTATTAGCGTGAGCAACTTACCATGAGGCTGGACCTCATGGTAATTTGCGAAAACTTAGAAAAATGCACTTATTTGCATTTTTCTAAGTTTCATGTTGCCCACACACATGCCCTTAGAGCATGTGTGTATGCAACATTTGTGCAGAGTGAACATACATGGGTGCAATAGGGTGTCATTTTGACACCCTTGCACCATCGAAATTGCGGGAGCAATTTGCGAGTACCTACTGGTACTCGCAAATTGCTCCCGCAATCTCTAATTCATTCCTTAATTGCGACTCGCAATTTGCTAGTCGCAATTAAGGAATTTGTGGGAATCGCTATTTCTTTAGCGATTCCTACATGCATAGGGTTTTGCTATTCCTTAATTGCGATTCCTTAATAATCGCTATTAAGGAATCGCAAAACCCTATGATGATGCATGTGCCTGTTAATGTTTATCACAGTTTGCATATATTCAGGCAATGCCTGCTGACCCTTTATTGCACATGCGATGACTATTTGTTCACTGTCTCACCCGAGCTTTCTATCCTGCCTGTCCCACCTCTCCCTCCCCCCTTTCTTCCCATTTTCCCACTTTTATTTCCACAGTAACCTGTTTGTTGGACAAAATGCAAATAAAGATATTTAAATAAAAATAAAGGGAAGATCAGTGATGAGCTGCCTCTGTCGCTGAGTGTCATTGCCTCCGACTCCAGGAGCTGAGGAAGACCCCAGCTGCAATCAAATCCCTTAGGCGCCCGTGTGACACCTGCTGAGTACTCTTTTATCAATTAACTCATTACCGGCATGGGATTGGTTGGCACCAGGGAAATGCACTGCTATTGCAGCTCTTTCTCTTGGTGCCGCTTACTATTTGCTGACTCCGTGTACTCACCCATGCGTCTTTGCACACTCTTGGTAACGCTATTTATTTGCTGACTCTGCTTACTTACCTTTGCATCTTTGCCCATTCTGGCTAATGACCACACCCTGCCTGCGAAAAGACAAGAACTGGATTAGTATGCATGCGCTACCATGCATTTAAGTAATTTGAGGATCCTTTTAGTCAATATTATATGGCGTGGCACAGCACATGAGATAAGAAGTTTAACAGACTCTAGTGAGAGTAACAGGTCTTATGCAAGGTACTGACAGGAATTGGGGAAATGCACTATTTATGCACTTGATGCTGCTTCCTATTTGCTGATTTCGCAAATTCTCCCTTAGGTTCTAGCACACTTTGGCTAATGGTTTTATCCTGCATGAGAGCTGAGAAGCAGATGTGTATTATTTATGTGCAATCATGCATTTTAAAGCGTCTGTGCAAATTTGTGGAACCTTTTTAAACCAATATTATATGGTGGAGTAATGTTGTTTTAATACATTTAATTGTATGGGATAGTTTTGATTAACCAAGCAATAATAAATGTACTTACTTACATTGTCCATTTGCACCTGTAAGCGTGTTTTATATGACTGTTTATGTGTCATGTGTGCGTGCTTGAGTACCTTTGTGTATAGGAGTGGTGGTATGTTTGTTGTTTGTGTGCCTTTATTTCTGTTGACCTATATACATGGGTGATTGTGGGTTTGTTTGGCTGATTGTATAGGCAGCCACGTGTTTATTGATCTGTAAGTATTGTATGTTTGTTGGCATGTGTGTAGAAGTGCCTTTCTATCTGTTGCTCTATGCACAAGCAGTAGCGTTCCGTGGAGGGAGTTCCGTGGGGCGGTGAGGCAGGGGAGGGGCAGGGTGGGGAAATGTAAACACCGGAGTATGGATGAACGGAGGTAAGTACACATTTAAATAAATAAAACGAATTTCGTTGCGGGCGCTGCATCGCAGCGCGCGCAAAGGAATTTGTTTTATTTACTTAAATGTGTACTTACCTCCTTGAAACAGAAGGGGGATGGGAGCACACTGCTACCTCCCAGCACAGTTCGCCCCTTTGCATCCTGGTACATGCAGTTCAATTTAAATGCTTACTTGAAATTTAGCAGAGTGTCTCACCAAAGTTGGTGCAGGTTAGTGCTGTTAATCTCTAGACACATGTGTTTCTGAATTTCATCCTTCTTCAGTAGAGATAAAACGAAATTCTTCTGGGGTTTGCTGAGAAAGCTGCCACAATCCTCTCAGGTCTCTGTACCTCTCCCTGGCGCACAGGTGCCTCCCATGAGCTTGTCAGCCCAGTGGCTCAAGGGAGCCTTTTTGAAACAGAAGGGGGATGGGAGCACACTGCTACCTCCCAGCACAGTTCGCCCCTTTTCATCCTGGTACATGCAGTTCAATTTAAATGCTTACTTGAAATTTTGCAGAGTGTCTCACCAAAGTTGGTGCAGGTTAGTGCTGTTAATCTCTAGACACATGTGTTTCTGGATTTCATCCTTCTTCAGTAAAGATAAAACGAAATTCTTCTGGGGTTTGCTGAGAAAGCTGCCACAATCCTCTCAAGTCTCTGTACCTCTCCCTGGCGCACAGGTGCCTCCCATGAGCTCGTCAGCCCAGTGGCTCAAGGGAGCCTTTTTGAAACAGAAGGGGGATGGGAGCACGCTGCTACCTCCCAGCACAGTTCGCCCCTTTGCATCCTGGTACATGCAGTTCAATTTAAATGCTTACTTGAAATTTTGCAGAGTGTCTCACCAAAGTTGGTGCAGGTTAGTGCTGTTAATCTCTAGACACATGTGTTTCTGGATTTCATCCTTCTTCAGTAGAGATAAAACGAAATTCTTCTGGGGTTTGCTGAGAAAGCTGCCACAATCCTCTCAGGTCTCTGTACCTCTCCCTGGCGCACAGGTGCCTCCCATGAGCTCGTCAGCCCAGTGGCTCAAGGGAGCCTTTTTGAAACAGAAGGGGGATGGGAGCACACTGCTACCTCCCAGCACAGTTCGCCCCTTTGCATCCTGGTACATGCAGTTCAATTTAAATGCTTACTTGAAATGTTGCAGAGTGTCTCACCAAAGTTGGTGCAGGTTAGTGCTGTTAATCTCTAGACACATGTGTTTCTGGATTTCATCCTTCTTCAGTAGAGATAAAACGAAATTCTTCTGGGGTTTGCTGAGAAAGCTGCCACAATCCTCTCAGGTCTCTGTACCTCTCCCTGGCGCACAGGTGCCTCCCATGAGCTCGTCAGCCCAGTGGCTCAAGGGAGCCTTTTTGAAACAGAACTTTGGCATAGGCGTATTCGCAGACACTACTTCATGGACCACAATGCCCTGGGGTAACACGCTGGTGGGATGAGCAGAGTGTGGCCAGTCGGACTTTTGTTTGTATTCAGGCTCCCTTGAGCCGGTGTGGCTGACGAGCCCATGGATACGCACCTGCGCGCCATGAGTGGTACTTTACCTGAGAATGGTTTTTTTTGGCAGCCTGCGCAGCAACCCTGCACATATACCTACTCTCTGCTGACGAGAGGCAACTACCTCGAAACACGTGTCCAGGGATGGCTAACGCGACACTTACTTTCACTGAAAACTTTGGCATAGGCGTATTCGCCGACGCTACTTCATGGACCACAATGCCCTGGGGTAACACGCTGGTGGGATGAGCAGAGTGCGGCCAGTCGGACTTTTGTTTGTATTCAGGCTCCCTTGAGCCTGTGGGGCTGACGAGCCCATGGATACGCACCTGCGCGCCATGAGTGGTACTTTACCTGAGAATACTTTTTTTTGGCAGCCTGCGCAGCAACCCTGCACATATACCTACTCCCTGCTGACGAGAGGCAACTACCTCGAAACACGTGTCCAGGGATGGCTAACGCGACACTTACTTTCACTGAAAACTTTGGCATAGGCGTATTCGCCGACGCTACTTCATGGACCACAATGCCCTGGGGTAATACGCTGGTGAGATGAGCAGAGTGCGGCCAGTCGGACTTTTGTGTGTACTTACCTCCGTTCATCCATATTCCGGTGTTTACATTTCCCCACCTTGCCCGCCCCGCCCCGCCCCGCCTCACGGAACTCCCTCCACGGACCGCTACTGTGCAAAAGGGTTGCTTGGATGTGTGCTTATATGTATGATTATGTGTTTGTGCTGTGTGTTTCTATGTATATGCATTATACAAAAGCCAAACCTATTGATTTTCTCATTGCTTGCTTTGTAATGGTGCATCCTCTTGGATTTGTGTTTACTCCTCGTCTATATATAGTATTATGATCAGGCACGACCCCAGGATTTCAGGTCTGGTAGGGCGATGAAGAGGCCTGGGTGGGCAATGAAGATACATGGAGGAAGCAGGCAAAATCAACAAAGGATTTTTGGAACCCTGCTGTTTGGACTCTGAAAACATTTGTCCAGTATGGACATGTCCAAGAAGTGAAGGTAACATATCTATACATCAGATGGATCTAATCATGTGTACTTCCTTTGGAAATACCCAGCATCCATTTGTATGGTGTAGCTTGACAGTGCAGGTGTCACCAGACAATTATTTGAGCATCATTACAGAGGGGCTTTGGCTTTGCCCACATGTAAGGAGCCAGGAGTACATATTTTGATTGAGCAGAAGATGTATGCTTCCAAATAAAAAACAGTGCTTGCCCTCCCCACAACTATGATCATTTGGTTTATTTATCCAGCTGCCTAGCAGTAACTTTCAGGATAACACGTGCAATTATAATCCTATTAAAGTGTCTTAGATAACTAGATCCTTTATATTGTTTTGCTCTGGCAGAAGCACAGATGGGAGGACAGTCATTAACCTACACGGATTTTTAGGTCTGGCTTGATAGTGCAACTGTCATTGACCTTACAACCTACACCAATATTACTCTACAGTTCTTTGTTTCCTCACAAATACATATCTATTGACTTGCTATTTACTTGTTTCACATTACCATACACCAATTGTTTAAAGTCTGCTCTATTGGCACTGCCAATGCTTGTTTGTCTTTGGGAATAAACTACTGTGCAGTGTATTCTCTTCCTTTCTTGTAGATGAGTGCTGTGGTGCATCCTGCTGTATAGCAGTGGATGGATGATGGATGTGATAACATCAGCTTTCCTCCTCACTGAACTGACATGTATCTGCACAGCAGACTAGCAGGAAGGTTTTGATGGTTGCTGGAGAAGCGGAGTTCTATTCTTGTTCTCTCCAAAAATGTTTCATAGCATCCATAGCAAATTTTTCATTTTTTACATATTGTAGTGTCACTGGTTGAAAGTCTAGAATTAAACGTAACAGAGTTAAAGGTTAACTTCGGGGACTTTAGGGAATATGGCGTAAACACAGCCGCGGTCTGTGCAGGTAACAGCGGTGGGGCCGGATAAGGGGAGATTTCGAGGGACGATGCAGAGGGAAAATTAAATAAATAATCAATCTTCCCTTGGCCTCGTCCCTCGAAATCCCCCCTTACACTGCCCCACCGCTGTTACCTGCACCAGCCGCGGCTGCGTAAACATTGAGCTTTTAAAAGCAGCATGAGCAAGTGACATTGAACAGAACAAACTATATTTTATAGTTTGGGGAACCTGGCTATCCCTGAAGAATTTTGGGGAAACTAGGGAGTGGTGCCTTTTAATGCATACTGGGTCAATTACATTGCTTAAAACACAATAGAATTTAAAAACAATTTTACTGTTTTTCTCCAAGGATTATTTAAGGGAATATTTAGTACATTTATAGCATTCGGGACAGTGGCAATCAGAACATTAGGTATGAGGAAAAAGTATGAAATAAATTGATTTTAATGTGCACTTAAAATAGGGAGATTAATTAACAAATCGCCATCTATGAAAGGGCGGATGAGCTGGGACTGATCCAGCTACATTCAGGGCAACAATGTACTTGAAGTATTCCATGATGTGATTTACTCAGGCGTATCAATTAATCCTTAGCATTAGTCATCAATTGGCATTTCATTGTAACATTTCTACAGCACTTTCTACACCTCATGTCAAGGCACCTCAAAGTGCTCTCTTCATGTGAGTGATTAGGTGGGACCCAATCTTCCAATGCATAGGTATAGAAGGGTGGTGGTTGCAATGTCGTCCAAAATGGAGTGTTTTCATGCTGAGTGTGACTATCCTGAGTGTGTGCTCCAAAGGTGTCAACGCAGCATATGCATGCGGTGGTATGTAGAAGCCAGTGTGATGGCCATTTGGAGTCATCTGTGTCACATTTTAAGAGAGTCCAAATTTTAGCCGGTGAACCAAATGCCTGTGGCTTTGATGGTCATTGTTCTTTATGAGTGAGATCCAAGCCTTGTATGCAAGAACAAGCCAAGGTGCCCAGTTATAGGGCTAAGTTTGAAGTCCGTCATTTCACAACATTTCCCCCACCCCTGCAGGCACTGGCATGCCACAAGTAAGTGACTTTAAGGAGTCTATTCAAGAGTGATAAGAGCCAGACCTCTGCAGGCACTATTATACCACTAGTAAACCACTCCGGGGAATCCATCCAGGAGTGGTAGAAGCCTGACCTCTAGAGGTTCATTTTCACTACCAGTAGACCACTTAATGGAGTCCACTAAGAGCAGGAGATCACCCAATAGAAGTAGAAGCCCCAAGTCTGTGGAGGCACATTTAGGCCAAAGTAGGATCATTACTAAATATTGTGGTGAAATCCAGCTAGTTGTGTGAACTCTACTTTTGGATAAGGCCAAGGAAAACTGTAGGGGGAGGAAAGAAGGGGGTGGTGGTGAGATTTGTGGGTGGAGCAGGAGTGTTTGTGGTTTAAGGATTGTACTGCTGAATTTCAACCCTCCAGAATATCGTGATACAAGAAAATCAAGGACAGAATAACGAGGGACAAAATATTGAAAGGTAAGTGCACATAGGAAAGTTTAAATATATCATTTTTAACTCCACATCTACGCACATAGAATATACATGTACTGCATAGGTGCATATATGTGGAGTTAGGTATAGAATATCCTGACTTAATTAACTATTGATATTTTTTCAGAGATTGTGGCCTCAATATTGTGTCCCATCGGTATTCTGCGGATGATATTCATGGTACACTCCATATTAAGCAAACACAAACACTGAAGATGCCCTGTGAGGAGGGTTTAAATACAAGTGCTGCATATAGGACGCAAGGCACCAGTGGAGATGCACACGATATTTCAACAGTTTGAGACCCAAGTATAACAAAACCCAGCCTATTGAACAGAGAGAGAGATGGCAGGGCTGGTCAAAAACAGTCTGAGAATACACAATTTGTCTAGCTGGCACTTGTGGAAGTAAAAAATGTAGGGAAATATAAAAAACAGCCTACAATTCATGTTGCTAGATTTCATTTTTAAAATGGTCAAAAACAGGCATGTTGAGCTTGAGCACTCTTTGTTGACATTCATTATCTTCCAAATTAGTTTAATAATTCCTCACATGTGCAGAGGCCATACTTTCAAATCAGGGGCACTGCTTTCACATATGACACAGGTCATGCTACAGCAGAAACACCTTAGGCTGTGAGGGAACTCCCAATGCAATGGCCTCAGGGCAGGAGCTTTCTTCAGGGGCTCGATCAGACTCTCTTTTGGGCCGTTGCTTGTAAGCATGAAAAGATGCATAGCTACTTCGTGCTGGTGCAAAATCGGTGCATAAGCAGCAAGGGGGTGTAAACAGGAGGTGATTGAGGAGAAGAGATATGTGGTGGCTTACCAGTGGGCCAATGAGTGGCAGGGAGGGAAAAAAGAGGGAGTGTGGAAGATGAAGAAGTTTTAGAGATCTGGATGTGTGCAGCATGTATAGGGGACGAGTATCCACTGTCAGACTAATCAGCACACGCACTGTCAGATTACAGTACACCAGGGCGCACACTTCAAGCAGTCCGAAAGCCTTATAAACAGACAACCCTGTGTCTGGCACATCCATATAGCAGGCAGAGTATGTGCAATAAGACATGCACATTGGGTGCCACTGTGGACCAAGTGATACTTGCAGACCAAGCTCAGACCCTCAAACTAAGAATGCTACGGATTGGCAAGAAAGTCTGTCATACTGCCAAGGCTATGTATGGACCCCATAGAGCTGCTGGTCTAACATCCATACCTACAGTAGGAAACTATACATGGCCAAGAATGTGCATATGTCACACTCCTGTGCCACTTATGTATACATAGGCATGAGTGAAGAGTAGCACAATGCTCACTGAAGCATAGTCACCAGTAGGCAACGGGTAGATTTGGTGCTTCCACAGTGACACAGCCTCTTGGGATGACTGCGCGTTGATGGATGATCTGGCCGCATTCAATAAAATTACATCTTTGTACGCGAGGAGAGCAACTGTTTCTTACATGTTCCAGCTCAGTTGGTATCGGTGTCTACAGCCCTCTAAGGACATAGGTAGACTGTCCATGCTAAGCCCAAGACACAGACTGTCCACACCATGAATATGATATCCATTTACTACAGGGAGGGACATAGAGACCATTTGGGGTCAGGGTAGAGACCAAACTCTCTAGAACACAGGAAGCTCTGCCGCTCACTGCCATTGAGAGTGCTCCACACAGAAGAGAAAGTAAAGAAAGACTAGATTAGGTTGCAGCCCAGGCAACACCGGGCTTTCACCTATGAACTTGCAGGCTACAACCCTGTGTCACAGGTCTCACTGGGGTCTGCCAGGGTCACAGCAGCTGCTGTTCACTGCCCCCGCACCAAGCAGAGAAGGCCTGGTATGTCCTTAGAATGCCCACCTCTCCACGCCCCAATGGCAGGACCCCTTGATAATAGGCTGGGCTGCAGCCCTATTGTGACTGCCCTATTACACAGACACTTTAAGTATCCCAGGTCATGGCTAGTTACCTTGCATGTGGGGCACTAAGGCAGAATGTAGGGCCTGCAGAACGTCATACATTAATAAGACAAAAATATTCTGTGGAATGGCATTGGGTGGGCCAGGGGACTGCCTTGGATGTGTGGGGGGAGGGGGGCTGGTCCCCCTACCCTCAATCCCCTCCTCCCCCCACCGCAGGGCTGGCCTGGTCCAGGACTGCAGCCTATTTTGGAACAAATAAGATAAAATCACATTATTTAATGTTTTCTGATTCTGTAAAACATATAAACTAGACCTTAAAAGGAGCATGCAACCTTAAATAAAAGATAAAAAGGGAAGAATGTGTTCACTTAAGGGACAGATGCTACACCAGTAACATCTGCCACACAGGTGATTGTGTAGAAAGCTCATGCTAAAAATAGTACTACGGTATAGTCCCGATATTCGCATTTCCAGCTCTCCAGACAGCATGACGCTGACGTGGACGGATTGCTAATAAGTATTCCTGCTGGCGCCCGGATCAATTTGGGGATTTGATTGAAAGGGGAGAGCGCGAGCTTGGAGGTAAAAATGCCCTCTGCATTAGTGAGGCCTGATTGTGCATGCATAGAAATCCCAGGCCCCTGTGTGAGGCCTGATTGTGCATGCATAGACATCCCAGGCCCCGGTGCCATTATACGCACAGACATTAACTCTTTACTGTAAGGTGATGGTTGAAGAAATGCCGGGCCTTCAAGTACGAGCTACATAAGGTGGATCAGAAAGCACCTCCTATTTTCAGCTGAAAATGCAGATGATCGCATGCAATTAGGAGAACTTTAAATATCCCTTTGTTTCTCTGTGTCCCAGGTGAAAAGCAGCCGTAAAGGACTTGTTTTTTTTTATCTAAAAGCCTGAGACACTATGGGCTGTTAAAGCAGGGAATTTCAAAGAACAAGATTTCAATATAGGCAATTAATGTTAACATTCAAGGCCCTTGTTCCAAACGTTTTTGCCCAAATAGTTTGACTTAGGGTCATCAAAATCTTCATTGGCAAGGGCAAATTCCCATTCCCTACTAACAAGGACGCTGGATGTTCAGTCTGTGATGGAAACGTTACAATCCAAACCTCCTAGACTCTCTGGCTAGATGTGGACAAGCAGTTACATCTTGCATCCAATGTGTTGTTGTTAGGTGCAGTCAGTACAACACAATTATCAGAGTTGCAGAAAACACAGGAATGTCTTGCCATAGTTGTGAGTTTTTATGAATGCACACAAATTAAAAAATATATCTAAGTAATACATATGGTAAAAAGAAATGATAAAAAAGGCACAAATCACAATAAGACACTAATGCAAAATATATGCGGTGATAAATCTAGGGTCACAAGCTGTGAGCACTATACACAGTTGCCATCACCTAATGATTGCGAGCACTGGCACACACCTCAATATAAGAAACACACCATCAGAACAATGCACTTACTGTACAACGACAGACAGAGTTTCATACAATGTTCACAAACATGTTGTTTTAGGGTTCAACAGGGCCCGCACAGAAGTCTCAAGTTTATTTCCGTGTTTAAACTTGACAGCTTTTTCAGCTTTTTCTAATGGTGACTTTTTACATGCCTTTCATGTACACAATAATATACTTGGAAATTATTCTGCTTGCAGCACATTTTTTATTTGTAATTTTTTTTTTAGAGTTTTATATAGCGCAAACTTGACCCAAAGGTATCAGAGCGCTTTACATGAGTACCAATTGCATTACAGACAGATACATTCATTTTCTTAGGCACAGGGAGATTAAGTGACTTGCCCAGAATCACAGGATGTTGAGCGTCCCTCACTGAGACTCGAACCCGGTTCCCCAGCCTCGAGGGCGACAGCTCTAGCTGTTAGGCTACATCCTCTCCCCATGTATTGGTAGGCATTTTATCATGTTGTTCGTATGCTCTGTCCAAAGCTAAGGAACATTGAACGCGATTCCCTTATATTTGGTTTTTCGGTTGGAGACAGCTCTGAGTCTCAAGTCAAACAATCACATCACCGCTGCACCTTTAACTCAGTGCGATTGAAACAGTGCTTTTATTATATAAACCGCATCTGAGCCAAATTCGGCAGAGGAGCACTTCTGCGGATTATCCTGGAATGCTGTGTCCTGTGACTGAAATGCTGACTCTAATCTTCATCCTGCAAAGGCCAGGAAAGCTTCTCTACACCAGACCGGCTTCCTGATACATCATACACAGGTATAGTTTGTCCCAAGAGATCTGGCAGGGGGTACTACCACTATGCTCGCGATAGTGTATGGTAGCATTAGGTAGGAGTATAAATATAATCATATTCACACTGTAATGTTATAATGGTTGAACTGTTGATCTTTTTCACCATTCTTGTAATGCTTTGTTTCATCCTCCTAATAATTGCAGCGCACACCTTTTGCAAAAGAATACAATTGTTGCAAATAATGTTTGAAAAGTCAATTTGTATCTTTCTTGTGTTTCCATTGGGCATGCTTGATTAACAACAATATTGTGAATCTGTTTCCATGATTTCTTTGGGGAATTAGAGTGGCCATGTTCTGAGGTTGCAGATACCATCTGGTACCATGGAAGATTAGGGGTTCAGATGGCTCACTTTGAGCTAGCTAGGAATTGGGTCAACATACTGTGATGATATGTGGGCTCAGTCCTCATATTCTGATGATTATGTTGTCTGTAAACACAGTCCTACCTAATTTGAAGGAACCGTATGACATACCATCGCCAACATTATAGGACAGGTACCTATTTAATGGGTCTCCTGAGTAGTTCTTACATTTGGCCAAGGCCCTAATTCTCCTTAAACTGAGACGTCCGTGGTGTTAGGGATTAATCCTATAAGGCTAATAGTAAACCCCAATTTCCTTTTGTAGATTGTTCAAATTTGAATCCTTAAAAAGGATCACCCCACTATAGTTTTTCCCTTCTTTGATTTCCATTCATTAAATATGGCACACGTAGCAATTATTCCTATTGATTGCAGACAAGCTGTAACAACAATGTTACAACAACAAGGGCTTCCTCTCACAGGGCACAGGGGCAGATATTACCTTCATGGTTGAGGCACACGAAGGGTACAAAACAGAGGCATTCTATTCATGGGTCACTTTTCCTGCAGTCGAGGCCAATACACAAATATTTCACACATACACAGCACCAGCATTACCAGGCCAATAAAGAGCCTATGAAGATTTTGAAATATCATTAAATTTCCAGGAACAACAAAATTGGTTCCAAGGTGCCCTAACACATCCACTAAACAATGTAACACTCTGTCCTCGCAGCAATGAGGGAAAAACCTGGCCAGTCCTAGGCCATATCCAACATTTCAAACATAGAATTCTCACAATGTGCCTGCCAATATGAATGTGCCACCTGGGGCACCGTGTTTTCTGCAATATTGACCCCCTCTATACAAAAAGATAGGCATGTGTTGACAAAATTGAGGACGGCAACTGATCACTTCTTTATCGAGAACATTAATACCATAGCATCCAAAGTGACATTATGAGAGGCCTATAAAACCGTCTTCAGGGAACAGGCAATATCCTTAATGACTGCCAAGGACCTCTAGAGAAAAGGACAATCTGTTGGAGGAAGACAATTTCTGGCTAGAAGGGCAATGACTTATTGAGAAAGATATATTGCTCGACTATGTCCTACAATTGAAAGAAAAGGAATTCTAGGACCTCCTGAACAATGAAGCAAAAAAACGTTTCTTTGCTGCCCAGTGACCATTAGAAGACATTTGCAATAAGGTAGCGAAACTACTGGCCTGGTTGGGGAAATAAGAGACCGAAAATAATTGGGTTACAGCACTCAAAAGAGCTGATGACAAACTTTTAACTGAAAATGATAACGTGGCTGCCTCCTTTGCAGAAGAGGTCTGGTGCCGCGGCCAAGGCGACTGACTCCGGAATCTGGGGATCACGGTTCAATGCCCGGCGCCGGCGGCAGATTAGCCCAGCACCATGTGACTCTGGGCAATAGCTTGCTTAATCTTCCCGACGGCCCCCAGCGCCTAGAGACCCTTACGGGTGATTGTTCGCACTTTACAAATGTGGATTATATTATTAGATATTATAGGTCACTTTACCAATCTAAGAAACAGGCAACAAGTAGTGAATTTCAAGCCTTTCCAAAAGATATCCCTCTGCAGAGACTCCTGATGAATACACGTTGCGACTGAAGATAAATATTACAGAGACTGATATCAATTAGTTCATTCAGGCACATTTCCACAAGGCCTAACAGATTCCCGCCAAACATGTACAAAGGCTTAGCTAGTGAGCGTACCACAAATCCTCTTGGTATGTTTCACGAAGCCAAGAGGAAGAGAACACTTCGATATTTTCATATGGCCACCATTGTGATGATACTCAAGAAAGGCCTCCCCGTCACTGACCCTGGATCGTACAGACCCATTTTGTTGCACAACTTCGAGACCAAAATGCTGGCCAAAATACTTGCCACGCATCTATGGAATACTATATTGACACTGATCTAACCAGATGAATCTGACTTCATACCACACTGGAGCGCCCATGTTAACTCTTGGCAGCTCTTTGGTTGTTTGGATTACATGTCCTGGTCCTAATGGGCTTTGGTTCAACTATATGAGATTGCTAGGGGTGCTCTACCGCCAGATATTGGCTTGGGTTATGGTGAATGGTACATTCAAAACCCTTCAATTTGGAAATGGGAACAAGACAGTGCTGACCATTGTCTCCAATGATCTTTACTCTAGCGCTTGGGCCACTGGCTTGTTGGATTTGCAGTGACGTCCTGGTTCGGGGCCTTTGGTGGCAGAATACATTGAAATGCATTTCACTATAAGCTAAGAGTATCCTGCTAATTCTGGCAGATCTGGAGTTGACCATTGACCCCCTACTGCATTTACTTATTTGCATAAAATTGAGAAAATATGTGTTATACCCGTCCTTGGGGTGGTCATCATAGGTATGCCTATGACCATTGACACAACTAGCTTTAAATATCTTGGCATTTATGTTACATGAAACCATGAGGTGTTTCTATTTAACAATCCAATAGTAACAGTATATATAAGTCAAATCCAATTCAAAAAGACAGATAAGTGTTCCTCGATTTTAGTCTCTTTATTCCAAATTCAATGGACAATACAGTGCGATACAGCCGACGCGTTTCATCCTGAACCAGGACTTCTTCAGGGCTTTTAAAAATACATAGACATATAATTACAAATACAGATATATATAACAATTAAAAGTGTCATATAATGAATGACAGTCTAACAAACAAAGCCTACACTATGACAAACATTTCTCATGGATTTCTAATTTCAAAAAAGTGAATTATAACCAAACATAAACATAATGAAGGTTATTACGTCATTCCACATGTCCATAATATCTCAAAGGACCCCACAATAAAACAAAGCTTTACAATATTACATTTTATATTTGGGATATTTTCCCAGTAATAATCTTGCATGAAAGTCAAGTAGTCAAAGAATCTAAGACAGAAGGAAGGAAGGAAATAGAGAACAGGGTCTACACTGTCATTTGTTGCATTTATTCGATCTACACTAATTGTTTAGAGAAGGTAATAAAGTAATTCGAGATTTAGTGCATATTCCACCGAGAATTCCAGGGGATGCCGTACATATGGTGGGTTTGTAATATACCTACCAAGTTGTAAAAAGAGATTAAATCGCTCCTATATGTTGTAATCATTATTCATACGATGGGGAAAGAAAGTCTTCTATGTAGTTTCTTTTCGTCCGTACAGAGTTGTCTGTGATACGAGACAAAAACTATCATTGAGAGATAGTATACGTATTGTTTATGTGGCATTTAGATGGGCAAGAGTTGTTATTAAGCAGGCATAGCTATATTCATATATCATACTGTTAACACAAAGACAATTTTATCTCTATAAAAAGAAATTATTTAATTTAAAGTTTAATACTGAGAGCACATGGTTGGTCCATGTATAGCATACCTTCTCTATGTATGGAATGTCCAGGACCTTGAATTTTTCAAAGATATTATTAACAGGATGTAATCCACTCATATATTCGAGAAAAGAAATGATCAAATCTAGAATGAGAGAGCAAAATAACAACTGAATGATAAATGTATTATATCCAATCCTCTCATACGGGCTACAACATGCTGGACAAACGACTATGTAAATATGTCCGGACCACAACTACTCCGCTATTGTAATAACGGCTGATTGCATTATATCTAAGCCCTCTCATAAGGGCTACAACAAGCTCGACATTTGGCAATGCCAGTATCTCCGGGCTATAACTACTCCTTAATTGTAAATGACAATCAGATTGGGGTATGTATATTTCGCTATGCCCCAGAGATTTGAATATTCCGCAATAATAGGCCAGCCTGCATTTCTTTTTTTTTTTTTTTATATTTTTTATTTTTTCCCCACAAATAATAAACCCCACCCTAGCTCAGAACAATCCAATACATACAGATAACAATTTTTATCTTAACATGATACGTTTAGGACAACATTGAAAAAAAAGCGGATAAAGACTTCAACAAAAAATGAACACTATGCATTATCTTTGTAGCCTTCGTAGAAGAGGATCCCAAATTGCTAACCCTTTTTTGCGTTTGATAAAGCCCTTTCTTTTATATATAGCTACTTCAAGACTGCAAACTGCTAAAAACCGAGCTCTCCATTGTTGAAACGCCGGAGCACTGGTATCTAACCAAGCTGAGGCAATACACAGTCTAGAGACAGCCATTGCAATGAATATTAATCCACGCATATGTTTAGGTCGTATAACATTTGACGTGCCCAGCATGATTTCTGCAATAGAAATTTCTATTCTTGTATTAAAGATATCAGAAAGGAAAGTGGAGATATCGTTCACAGTGTTCGATAATACCGTGCACGTAGCAAAAATATGAATGCTATCAGCTTCGGGTAGCGCGCATCTGGGGCACGTAGTTCCTTTCCCTGAACCCCATTTAGCAATTTTATAAGGGGTATAATACAAGAAAAAAAAAGTCTTATAAAATTGAGCCTGGAGCTTGATTGACATAAAGCTAGACTGATATAGGTTAAATGAGCATTGGACGATTTCTGCCGAAATCCCAAGTTTATCCTGCCATTTACATATATATTTATCCAGATCATCTGGAATACAAAAATGTAATAGTTCGTAAATTTCCCCAATTTTAATTTTTGAGTTGTTTAATAAATTCTCGATTAATGGGACTGTCAGGAATCTTGACCCACTCCCCCCTCTCTTCAAAAGAAAATCTCGAATCTGCAAAAATTTTAAAAAATCCCGGTGGTCTAGATTAAATTCAGTCCGCAATTCGTCAAAAGATTTGATTCCGGATATAGTATATAAACAACCAAGTTGTGTAACTCTTTTCGTTATCCACCTTTCCATATATAAGTCGCTAAAAATCGCGGGGAGATTACTATTATTGAGAATTGGAGTGTAATGGGATAATCGTCCAATACCGGTTAATTTCCGTACAAAGTTCCAGATTTTATGAATACACGTTATTGACTTAAATCTTACTTTTTTAAAGTAGCCATCGTTCATACGACGCCATAAGCAGCCGCTAGACTCATTTCCTAGCAGTAGCTCTTGTGGGGTTGGGATATCTCCTTCGTTATTATTATTTATGGGAGAGAGTAGACCGACGCAGAATTTTAAGGTGGTAGCCCAACAGTATAATTTGAAATTGGGCAATGCCAGTCCTCCTCTATCTTTAGGTAAAGTGATAGTTCGTAATGCCCTGCGTGGTTTCTTATACCCCCATAGAAATCTACTGAACATATTGTCCATATTCTTAAATGTTTGCGGGGGGAACTCCAAACAGATTGATCTAAAAAAATATAGAAATCTAGGCAAAATAAGCATTTTAATTAAATTACAACGACCTCCGATGGATAGGTGAAGATTGTTGTAACGAATCATGTCCTTCTTAGTACGCTGCATTAAAGGAGAGATATTATCATCAACTAAGTTTTCTAATTTTGAGGTTATGCTCACTCCCAGGTAGTTAGCTTTTTCGGTCACTCGTGAATCTATCAGACTTATTTTGCTATTGGGGATAATCTGGGTTTTGGCTTGATTTAATTTGTAACCTGACACTTCCCCAAAAATCTTCCCCTCTTTTTCGATCGCCCTGATAGAGTTCGCAGGGTCACTAGTGACCACTGCGATGTCATCCGCATATGCTAGTATTTTCGTCGCTTGGTCCCTTACCCAAACAGGTGAGATCCGAGCGATATTCTCCAATCTCCGTATCAATGGATCAATGTATATAGCGAATAAAAGAGGAGAGCATGGACATCCCTGTCTAGTCCCTCTAGTTATTGACAGAGATTCTGATATTGACCCATTCACCATGACCACTGCAGTTGGCTCTCTATACAGCATCTGCGTTGCTTTGATAAAGGGTTCCCCTATACCACTTTTAGTCATGACAGTCCAGAGATATTTCCAGGAGACCCTATCGAAAGCTTTCTCGGCATCTAATAAAATCAAAGCCATAGGGTCTCCTGAAACCTCGCACCAATCAAATAATGAGATTACTCTCTGGATATGATCGGTGGTACCCCTTCCAGGGATAAACCCATGTTGTCTAGCCGAGACTAATTTATGTATGTTAGGAGCTAATCTTGTAGCCAATAACTTCGAATACATTTTGGAGTCGCTAGTTATTAACGTGATAGGTCTATAGGACCCTAATTCAGTAGAGGGGCTTTTAACATCAGAATAATTTGGGGAATGTAAATCAGGAACTCTAACACCCTTCACACGCTTCATTCATTTCCTACCACCGATTTTGACGATCTGTTCAGGCGTCTGGCGGCGGTGGGCGCCATCTTGGGAGTAGCGGGGTCAGCGCTCTAGTCGCGCCGGACTCCCACCCTCCTCATTCTATATAATGTGTGTCATGGCCAGACGGCGCAGCGGGCTGGCGCAGCGGGCGCGCCGGGCGCGCGCCGAAGCCGCGCCAAAGCCAAGCCCGTCTGCGCCCGTCCGAGCCTTGACCGAGCCCAGGGCCACCCCACCTGCACCTTTGGAGTCTTCAAGGTTAGTCTATACAGCAAATGACCTCATTAACTTAAACAACACCCTATGCAAGGCGCATGATCCCCCGGTATGTCTATTTGCTGAACCTATCGGAGGGCTGTTTCTTTGTACTCCCTGCAAAAAAAACAACCCGAAAATACCGACACCTCAGAAACTTATACAAGCGCCACTTGTAAATGTTCGCTCGCTTCCATGCCATAAAATTGACATAATAGAGCTGCTTAATACCTATGCTATCGACCTCCTGTTTCTTACTGAAACTTGGGGAGACGATTCATCAGGACCAGATTTTAAAGCTGCCATGCCAGAAGATTACTGTGTCCATAGGCAGGACCGCATCTCAGCGCATAAAGGTGGAGGGATTGCAATAATATATCGCAACAGCCTCCGCGTTAAAGCTATTGATTTAAAACATACGAGCTGTGAGGCACTTGCCTTTACTGTGATGCTTACCACCAATCAAACATTCACAGGTACCCTTCTGTACCGACCCCCAGGCTCTCGTACGACATTTCTTTCACAACTCCATCAATTGAGTGAGTTAGCTGTGGAACACAAATACTTCACCGTATTGGGTGACTTTAATTTCCATCTCGAATCCCTGACTGATAAAGACACTGACCAGCTCATCAATGACCTTCTTTCTGTGGAACTTGAACAACTGATAACGGTTCCAACACACAAGGCAGGACATACGCTTGATGGTATTTTTACCAATGATCCACACATCACCATGAATAAAACACTACCTCTAACATGGTCTGATCACTCCGCCATTCTATTCGATATTAAAATTAAAACAACAGCTCTTAAAAGTACATCTCAGAACTCCTATCAAACCACCAGAGACTGGAAAAATCTAGATCATACTCAGCTTGCACAGATTCTTACTGATGCCTTCATGGGTATAGACACCGAAACTGATCCAAATATTGCAGCCACCAGATATACTTCTATTCTGGAAGGGGCATTTTCTACATTAGCTCCATCCAGAACATCCAAACACAACAGGAAGACCCCCTCGGCCCCTTGGTTTACTGAACAACTTAGACTACAACGACAACATTGTCGTAACCTAGAGCGCCATTGGCGCAAACATTACAACTCATCAGATAAAATAACATATAAAGCTGCACTTCATATTTATAAGCAGAGAACAGCTACAGAAAAAAATATCTACTATACCACCCAAATAGACCAGGCTAAATGCAGCATGAAGAAATTGTTCGAAGTAGTAAACCATCTTGCTGAACCATCCGATCCACCCACCGAAACATCTCAAACTCTCTGCAACACATTGGCTGACTTCTTCTCTAAAAAGGTCACATCTATATTTAAGGATTTCACCCCAAATTCCAACATCACTGAATCATTTAACACACAAACAAACTTGAATTCAACAGCTCTAACGGAATTCACTAAGATACATTCACAATACATCCATAAACTAATTCTGTCAATTAAATCTGGTTCCCCATTGGACCCCTGTCACCCCTCTATACTCAACACTATTCCAGACATTATTACTTTACCACTGACATACATCTGTAACATCATGTTCTCAACAGGTTCATATCCAACCAATCTGGAAAAACACTATAATTAAACCACTTCTTAAAAAACCATCGCTTGATCCTTTACTACCTTCCAGCTACCGTCCTATCGCATCTTTGCCGTTCCCAGCTAAAATCTTTGAATCTGTCATGAACAAACAACTGTCTGATTACATTCAAAGCAACGACCTTTTAGACGACACTCAGTTCGGTTTCCGACAAGGTCATGGAACAGAAACTGCCTTGATTAAGGCTGCAGATGAAATAAGAACCACGATGGATAACGGAGGACAGGCTGCCTTGATTTTGCTGGACCTATCGGCGGCTTTCGACACGGTCGATCACTCTACTTTGATCGGCCGTGTCGAGGCCATCGGTATTAAACACAAAGCCAGAGATCTTATTACATCTTTCCTGGCTGACCGCAAACAGGCAGTTAAGTTAGGTACATTCACCTCTCCTACTTTCAGCCATCCTTGTGGAGTTCCACAGGGTTCCTCGCTAAGTCCGACCCTTTTCAATATCTATGTTTCGGACTTAGCTAGGGTAATAAAAGCTTATAACATCAACCTAACAACATATGCCGACGATACCCAGTTGGTACTATCCATACATAAAAACGGCTCCAAGATAGCAGCAAACTTCAAAGATGGCATGAGGGCCATCAGCAGTTGGATGGCTTCCAACTGTCTAAAACTTAACTCATCAAAGACGGAAGTCATGCTCTTTGGTAAGATTCAGCCTTTGTGGTCTCCCTTATGGTGGCCGGAGGAAATGGGGACTCCACCTCAACCAGTCAGTAAAGTCAGAAACCTGGGAGTAATTTTTGATGATAAACTTCTTTTCCATCATCATGTGAACGCTGTAGTATCATCATCATTCAACATCTTAAGGAAAATAAAGAAACTTCTCCCATATCTTCCTACAACTACAGGAAAAACACTAATTTCAACACTGGTGTTTTCACGCACTGACTACTGCAATGCCCTCTTCCTCAATGCACAAAAAAAGGTCATCTCCAAACTTCAAATGATACAAAATACCTCAGCTAGAGTTTTATTGGGTATTCCAAAATTTAGCTCTGTCTCTAGACATTTGGACCAACTGCATTGGCTTCCGGTCAGAAGTCGCACGAAATTCAAGGCCCTTTGTATTGTCTACAAGGCAATAAATAATATGGGACCTAAATTTCTTAGGAGTTCACTTAAGCCTTTATCAACCTCCAGAACGCTTCGTTCCAATACTGCTCATCTGCTTCATATACCCAGAACAAGGAAAGTTAACTGGGGAGACAGATGTTTTACCATCGCAGCTGCAAAACTATGGAACTCCCTTCCTTTTAATATAAAATCCAGTCCAACGCTGATCATCTTTAGAAAGCAGCTAAAGACATGGCTGTTTTCTCAACGACATGATTATTCATAAATCACTCTAAAACTGCCTCAGAGATTTACTTTACTGGTATCAGATATAGCTCTCAGCGCCGAGACACCTATGGGTAATTGCAGCGCTTTAATAATCGCATAAATAAATAAATAAATAAATAGCGTCTTTATGTTTTTTTAAAAATACTACGATTTTAGCCATAGACCAAGATCCCGGGGGTCGTCTCCCTTGGAATACATGAGCTACTAGCTCAGACATTATATCTTTCATTTGTAAAGAAAATTTAATATAAAATTCGGTAGGAATTCCATCCCTCCCTGCAGCTTTACCAATAGCAAGGCTATTCAATGCGAGAAGAATTTCCTCCCATTTTGGTATTGCGTCCATGCTATCGGCATCATTGCTCTCTAGCCTCATGTGGACATCTTGTCTTATGTATTCATTAATTGCATTGTGAATATTATGGTGTGTGAAAGTTTCCCTGTATAGAGTCTGATAATATTTATGGAACGTAATTCTAATTGTGTCGGGATCTGTCAAAAGCCCGGCTTCCGGATCTCTGATAGCCTTGATAAGGTTAGCAGTGTTTGATTCTCGGGTGCGCACAGCTAGCTGGTGCCCTACCTGTTCACTTAATTCATAAATATTTTCTTTATGTATTGTGGCTTGGTCGATAGCTTTAGCTGTTAATATCTCGATCACACGGTTCTTGGCAATTGTGATCTGTTTAAGCTCTTCTTTGACTTCCCTTCCCTCCCGAATAGCTTTAATTAGGTCTTCTTCCGCGGTTATGACATTCTGTAATACTGCCATCTCTTGTTTTATTTTTTTGTTAGCAGATAATGAGAATCGTAGAGTTTCACCTCTGATCCCGGCCTTAAGAGCATCCCAGACTATCTCGATTGGCGCGCTACCAATATTCTCAGCTAAAAATCTAGGGATCCATTGTCGCATGAGCTCACAATACATCTCGTTAATTAGTAGTGCTCTTTCAAACGTCCATATATTAGCATTGCTTTTAATTACAGGAATTTCCATGGTCAATAAGAGGGGGTTGTGATCAGAAAGTACCCTAGGTAATTTTTCAATAACGCAGCTAGAAACCAAAGAATTAGACACTAAAAAAAAATCTCACCTAGCATGACAAACATGGGGATAAGAATAGTGGGTATAGCCTGGATCATCCGGGTGATTAGTTTGCCATATATCGATGAGACCATGGGTCAAGCATAGATTCTTAAATGCTTGAAAGACTCTAGGCTTCCTCCCTTTGTATTTAAAGCATAAATCATCTGTCCAATCAGTCGGTAAATTCAGATTGAAGTCTCCACAGATTATTACCGGGAGTGGCCAGTGGGTGAGCTCATTAGAGATATGATCCAAGAGATCAGGGTCGTCGCTGATACTATTGTATATTGAGCAAATGACTACTGTATATCCGTTGTTCAAGAGACACTCTGTGATAGCCCATCGTCCGTGTTTATCAGCTTTTGAGGCCCATTTGATAATTCTACAGTATGTGCAGACTTTGAGTTGTCTGCACAATTATCCATACTTACACACTCCAAGATGGTCGCCAGATTGTGAGTAATTCTCGCAGGATCTTATTAGATCACTTCACTTGGAACTTATTGGTAATGATTGGGAACAAGAAATAGATCTGAATATATAATGACCTTTAATTCAGGAATAATCGACATGTAGATATAGAAGACCGCCAAAGGTAGACTATGTATGTATACAAATGGGATCGCTGTATAAATTGGTAGCACATGTAGACCTTAATTTATCTGTATAATTATTTATACTTGTATACTCCAAGATGGCCGCAATATTGCGAATAATCATCGTATGATCTTATAAGATCTTTCCACTGGGAATTTATTGGCATTTAATGAGAACAAGGAATGGATCTGAATAACGTGTATTCTTCGTTTTGTACTCAATCAGCAGATTATTTTGAGGTATATTGTACATTACGCATCTACTGTATTTTTATATTTTGTTGTATTTAATATACATACATAAATTTGGTTGCCTAAACTTTGAGTGCTTATTATACGAATATTAGGAGTCTATTTATAGTGGCCGACCACGAAAGTTCCCCTCATATGACTCGAGAAGATCGTTCTTCTTGTAACAAATTTGTAATAGGAGAGTGCTATACCTTGAATTAATTCTAAGTGTATTAGCACTCTCTTATGTATAAGAAATGTGTCGAACTTAAAATATATATGTCCGATTGGCAGGCCGTTCTTATATACATTGCCGTTATTTTCTACCTCTTTATGGGTGTCTTATACAGCTTAAGATGGCCACGATGTTCGAGCTAATTGTCATGTGACTTATAAGGGGGCGTTACTTCGTGACTTGACACAGGTGCTCAAAATTTACCGGGTTATTTGAAACTATATAACGAAAGTGCTTCTGTTCAGGAGGTTACCGGATCGAAGGACCTGTCTCTTGGGAGGAGACTTTTCTTGCTATCGGTCGCGACTAGCATATTGCGGTAAGCATACGCTGGGACTCTTGTATCAGTGGGGTTGGAGGCTCCATAATTTCCACTTTAGTTTCTGGTGTAATTTTATTGGGGCTCTAACTAAGAGAGAGGATCTTCTAACTCGCTTTTTTAAATGTGCTCTGTTTGAAACATTATGGAACTCTGTGATGGGACGTTGTTCAGATAGGGGCTTGTTATATCATCACAGCTGTCACGAATGGTTGACTTGTAGCACAGTGTGGTTATTTACAAAGGGGTTGGACGATTTAGGACCGCCTTGTGTGTCACAGACTAGAAATGTAGGCTGGCCTATTATTGCGGAATATTCAAATCTCTGGGGCATAGCGAAATATACATACCCCAATCTGATTGTCATTTACAATTAAGGAGTAGTTATAGCCCGGAGATACTGGCATTGCCAAATGTCGAGCTTGTTGTAGCCCTTATGAGAGGGCTTAGATATAATGCAATCAGCCGTTATTACAATAGCGGAGTAGTTGTGGTCCGGACATATTTACATAGTCGTTTGTCCAGCATGTTGTAGCCCGTATGAGAGGATTGGATATAATATATTTATCATTCAGTTGTTGTTTTGCTCTCTCATTCTAGATTTGATCATTTCTTTTCTCGAATATATGAGTGGATTACATCCTGTTAATAATATCTTTGAAAAATTCAAGGTCCTGGACAATCCATACATAGAGAAGGTATGCTATACATGGACCAACCATGTGCTCTCAGTATTAAACTTTAAATTAAATAATTTCTTTTTATAGAGATAAAATTGTCTTTGTGTTAACAGTATGATATATGAATATAGCTATGCCTGCTTAATAACAACTCTTGCCCATCTAAATGCCACATAAACAACACGTATACTATCTCTCAATAATAGTTTTTGTCTCGTATCACAGACAACTCTGTACGGACGAAAAGAAACTACATAGAAGACTTTCTTTCCCCATCGTATGAATAATGATTACAACATATAGGAGCGATTTCATCTCTTTTTACAACTTGGTAGGTATATTAAAAACCCACCATATGTACGGCATCCCCTGGAATTCTAGGTGGAATATGCACTAAATCTCTAATTACTTTATTACCTTCTCTAAACAATTAGTGTAGATCGAATAAATGCAACAAATGACAGTGTAGACCTTGTTCTCTATTTCCTTCCTTCCTTCTGTCTTAGATTCTTTGACTACTTGACTTTCATGCAAGATTATTACTGGGAAAATATCCCAAATATAAAATGTAATATTGTAAAGCTTTGTTTTATTGTGGGGTCCTTTGAGATATTATGGACATGTGGAATGACGTAATAACCTTCATTATGTTTATGTTTGGTTATAATTCACTTTTTTGAAATTAGAAATCCATGAGAAATGTTTGTCATAGTGTAGGCTTTGTTTGTTAGACTGTCATTCATTATATGACACTTTTAATTGTTATATATATCTGTATTTGTAATTATATGTCTATGTATTTTTAACAGCCCTGAAGAAGTCCTGGTTCAGGACGAAACGCGTCGGCTGTATCGCACTGTATTGTCCATTGAATTTGGAATAAAGAGACTAAAATCGAGAAACACTTATCTGTCTTTTTGAATTGAATTTGACTTATATATACTGTTACTATTGGATTGTCCTTTACAAATGTGTGGTGCATCTTAGCTTGTGTTTTATTCATTTGATTAAGTTCCCCAGGGAACTAGCATTGTAACAGTGGGTGCTATTCAGAATGCACACATCCCCTTATTCTATGTGTGATAACACTTCATTGGGGGAAATACTTTAAAGGGTGACATTAGATTCAGGTGCTGTTAATTAGAAGGTCCCATTGTTAATTCTATTAGCATTATGTTTCTATTTAACAATCTACACACTGTACTTGAAAATTTCATAGATGTTAGACACTTCTGTAGTCTGCCTCGGTTCCTTATAGGAAGGGCATCTATATTTAAAATTATAGCACTACTTAAATTTATATATGTCCTATGAAAGAAGTCACATCAGATATTTGTTTTTAAGTTGAGGCGGAAATATGGACATTGCTATGGGATGGGAACCTCTTTAGTATTGCACTAGGGAACTGATCAGGGGGCTATAAGGGAGGGATTGCTCTGCCAAATGTGCAGGCTAATTACTGGGTCTCCCAGCTAGAGACTGTTAATGACTGGGCTGTTGCCCCCCTGGACTCATACTCTTTAAGGGTGGGAACGCATGCCATAGAGATTAATAGTTTCCAGGCCGCGCTGTACCAACCTAGAAGCAAGTTGATACCTCCACAACACATTGCATCTGTACTCAAGGTGTGGCTCAAGGCCACTTGTCATCTAAAATGGAATGGTGTAGTGATGAAGGAAACACCTCTGTGAACCAGAGATCTACTGCAGGAGGTGGACGCCATACAGGGATTTGCAAAGTGGGATGTGCTTGCCATTAGTAAACTGGGGCTGAGAGGGGGATGGATCCAAACATTTGGAGGAGCGTAAAACATAGAGCATGAATTGGCTGAGTCAGAGACATACAAGTAACCACAGCCTAAACTCGCGCCAACCAGCCCATATTTTCAGGGGCACAATTATGAAGGATGTCTCCACAGCGGTGGACAGAATTCACTCCACGGCTATCCCACAAAAAGCTCTACCCCTACTCTGCAAGAAAATAATTAATCACATTCTGGACCCATTTGGGCATTTAAAGACTAAATGTGAGGAAGACGTGGGAGAATTTCAGGAAAGACTATGGGAGGAGGTGTTGGGTACGTCAAAAGAGGTCTTCATAAGGATTGGTTTCCGAATGCTAAAATGATGCTGCTCCAAAGGGCATATCTTAACAGATCGCTGCTCTACAAGATTGGCAATGTGGCTACAGATCGCTGCTTGCGAGGCTGCAGACAAAAGGCGACTTTTGTTCGCACAATATGGGAATGCCCGCAACTGAAAGAATTATGGGCAGGGGTTAGAGTGTATTACAGTAAAGCAGACTTCAAAAGAATTACCTCCTCTGCAGCGTCACAAGTTGCAGAAGCGGGATAACGTATCGTACCTTGTACAGCAACACCAAACCAGGGTGGGTTGCAAAAGCCGGACAGCATGTCGCACCTGCTTCAGCAAGACATCAATTAACTAAACAGTGCTCACTAACTGTTAATGAAACCTAGAGTGCAAGGACACATATAAGAGGGGCTGTCCTCACAGGAGGTAACAACAGAAGAGAGGGATGTACTAAGGAGGGACTACTAAGCCTATTCACGGATCAAAAGTCACCATTTACAAAAGACAGTAAGAGGAGCCAATTGAAAAGTTGAGCGAAAAATTGGCAGAGCTTAAAGTCCATACCTGAATACAGCATGTCTCGAAGAGACAGTGCAAGCGCTGCATAGGCAAGACCTAAAAAGTGTTCAATATATTTTGGTCAGGGAATGGAATAATCTCATGAAAGAACTATGCTCTACTACACATCTGTTCCAATTTTGCAATATGTGGATTTGGGGGTCTTCTTGGAAGACCACCCAAAGGTGCAGGGTCCACCCTTCGTCCACGGGACCGGGATACAAACTGAGACCAACACTGCAGCGCCGAGAGAAAGGATCTTTATTACAATCTCCTGAGATGGAGAGAGAGCATCGGCAACAGACACCCGCAGCTTGTCTGAGGAGGCAATCTGCCAAGCACTTTGGTTCCATGTCTTATATACCCTTCATCCCCACCCCCTGCGTGTACAGTAAAGAAAAAACACCATGATTATCCAAAGGGGGGATGTGTACAGTAAACAATGAACACCATAATTATACCAATGGTGATGTGTACAGTAAGACAATGAACACAATAATTATACAAGCAGAGGTCAATCTGATAAGTTAGCAGATGGTCACTGTTGGGCCCCTGCAGGGCATAGGTGAAACCCATAATTACACAACAAGCAGAGGTCAATCTGATAAGCTAGCAGAAGGTCACTGTTGGGTCCCAGCAGGGCATAGGTGAAACCCATAATTACACAACATGCAGAGGTCAATCTGATAAGTCCGAAGATGGTAGCTGTCAAGCCCATCAGGGCCAAGGGCAGGGTGAGGACAGTAAGCGTGGGCGAACAGTCCTGGTCAACTGGGGTTAGCAAGAGTTCAGTCAGATTGTGGCAAACAAGGGCACGGACAGTCCTGCTCGACTGGTTTAGCAGGAGTTCAGGCAGGTGGCGGTAGGTCAGGTCAGAAAACAGGGCAGCGCAGAGGTGAGGTGAATCAAGATGTGAAGCCACAGAGCATTTGTGATACAGAGAGAAGGTCAGTGATGAAAATGGCGGAGCGAATGGCAAGATAACAGACATACTTTTCCACAGAGTACAAAATGGCTGAGCAAGTGTCAAGATAAAGAATACATTTTCCACAAATACTCTAAAACTTCTTTTTAACCTTTTTTTTAACTCTTGTGAACTCTGCCCCCTCAACAGCTGTACGGCATGTGAAGCTGTAATTACAAATAATAAATACAAAATGCACAGGTGAAAATGTTTAGCTTTCCATAGCTACCAGGAACTGGAACAGTTGTGGCATTCTAAAACCTGCAAGCCTAGGGCCTTGTGTGGTATTCAAAGTTTGAAAGGAAAGACTAACAATGCTTGAACCAGGAAATGGCACAGTAACCATTTTAAACCTTGTTCTGGGGTGCACCATAATAATTAAAAACATTACTCCAAATGATGTGCGTTCCAGATCTATACGTCTCAATGATTGCCTTCAATTCTGCTGTTTGGCAAAAAATGTCATAATTTCCCCACAAAAAAAACAATTTCAGCATTGCATTCCCTAGTGTATCATGCTGAGTATTGTGCTTATAAAACTGTTCAGTCAGGCAGCTGGCTGCTAAGAGTCCATGCTGGAGAATGTGGGCCTATGATTTATTGTGATGGTCTGCAGCAGTTTCTTCTAGTGGTTCCCAATCTGTTTGTGGCACCCCTGGCTAGATTTGATGGCACACCAGGGTGCTGTGGTTCACAGATTTCGACCCTCTGCTTTAGCAGCTATCACTAGGAAGCCCACTACGACCGCTCCCTGCCTCTCTCTGTCTGTGTACAGTGCAGCTGTGGGCAATGGCAACTCTGCATGACTCCTTCTGTGAGCTTCCCCGAGGCATCTACACCCCTCCTTTTTATGCACTAAAAGCTGACTTACATAATATCATGTCCCTCTCCTGTACCAGTGGTTCTGGTGCTGTTATCAGTGTTTTCGCTAACCCACGGTCCTCCTGACTCCTACTCACCTCTTACTCTCTCTGGCACCAATTAACACCCTCCCAGGGCCTTCAAACGACTCCCAAGCTTGTTCGGGGTCAATACAACCTCAACAGTGTGTCTCCCACGACCCGCACGCCTCGGCATGGCACAGTAGACACATCACCGTGGCAGCGCATATAGTTGTGTCTATTAGGAATAGCAAAAACAAGCATTACGAGGTCATCTGCTGTCTCAGAGTGGTACATGGGTTTCCTGCATGTATTTTCACTCATCAACACTGCCTATGACAATTAACTCATTTGCGTCACAATGTGTTTTGCACACTATTCCCTATACTATTCGCTGTACATACTGCACATGCGCATTGGTAGAAAAGCAGATACATGAAAGTAGAGGATGGGACAAAATATGGTGACCTTGGCTAGCAGGTCGGTGCATGTTCTAGTGCATAAAAGGAGTGGGTGATCTGGAAATGGGCTAATCGGTGCTCATTTCAGAGAACGATGGTGATACAACACGACACAGTTAATATGTTTCATATGATAACATTGATCCGTGTATTGCTAAAAAGTGCAATTGGTAATGGTTTGATACAAGTTCGCCTAAAAAGAATTGAGACAAAAATAATGCTCATGTAGTTAAAATCCTTGTAAATTGACTTCTGTCAAGGAAATAAGTAAATATGTTTTTAGGCAGGGATGGCGTGTTGCACATTTCCACAATGAAATGGGGGTGTATTAGAAGGAGTTTCACGATTGGCATTATTTCCCCAAGTAGAAATGTTTTCATATTTACATATACAAACTACGTATAGCACTAGTTATGCATATAATAGCCCTGAAAATCTGTTACAGTCACACATTTCCAGAAGTAAAACACTTTCTCAAACAGTGTAGTACATTTCCGTTTTTTTCGAATTTATAAATAAACCATTCATAAAAAGTTCAGGAGAACAGTCACGTGTACTCGTAGAATTACTACCATGTTTGGAGTAAGTTGTGCATTTTTTGTTACTTTTGTGAAAACATTTTTGGACTTGCACTACACATGTCGTAGCTAGCCATAAGCACTCATTTACACCATTATTTACATTTTTATACAATTCTACATATATAATGCAATGGGGAAAACAATTTCTCTGCCTAGAAACTCACCTTAAAGTTATAGCGCTGTGGTAGGATCTATTGGTGAATAAGGGGATGAGGGCAAGCTAGGAGAGCAGTGGGCCCGAGCACTAGAATAGGATCATGTACTTTCATTCAGGGACAGGTCAGGTGGAACTGTGCAGTATCAATGACTGACAGATGGGGCGCTGTGGGAATGGACGGGCCTTCCAGAGCACAGAGAGAGACAGAGGCCTTAGTGGGTGATTAGAATGCAACCAGCCACAACATGGCCAATGACTTCTGGGACAGTGGAATTATAGTCAATGGTATGAACAGACACCATGCAACTTTGAATGGTTGACTGGTTCTCACTACCATGAGTGGTTGATTCACCTTGAGGTGTCCTTTGCACTTGGTTGTCTTTTCACGTTCCCTAGGCCTCATTTTCTTTGCGGTTTCCAGTGAAGTCTACCTGACCTGTTTTCTTGCCACTTCATGTCTCTTTGTTTGTTTTGTTTGCCTGTGATTCCTTGATGCTCGCTGGTCCTGGAGGGGACTTCTGGTACGTCCTGGTAGGAAATGGGACCTGCGCATCATTGAAATCATAATCCACACCTTGTTTCATAATTCATATGGATTCATATATGGAATACCTCAGAGTGGGTACACCTGTCCCTACTGCCCCTATCGCTGAACCTATTCAAATCATACAGCTACATCTGGCGTACTGAGAGCAGAGGGATTCAACCACGTCACACCCTGTAAAGCTGTCCTGGGTGCAGTTTGTATTTCTCTTACTCTGGCCCCCATTTGCCCATGGGGAAATTTTGAATCTCCAGTAGTTAATTTCCTGGTTTGAGTAGATTCTGCAGAGAGAAGGGCTGGTGGGCATACATCAGAACTGTTGCCTTAAATCCCTACCACCCCGAGAATTCTGGCAAATAGCATTACTGACACGTTTACAGTATTTCCAAGGCAAAATAAGCCTTGATCATACTGTATGATGTATAGTTTGTGAGGAACCAGGTCATTAGAAAGAGTTTTGGGGCTGACAGATCCGTATTCAAGCCTCATAACACGGCCATGATTCCCAGCACAGCTGTTCTGAAGGTGTCATAAATAGGTGTGTCTGTGAAGGCCACAGTGTTTAATGAAGTTGACACTGTTTGGTGTAGTATTGCATAGTAGTGGTATTATGTCAGTGGCATGTAGTTGTGCTATTCAGGTGAATCAAGGGCTGTAGTGTTCTGTGATCCTCAGGTGGCTAAATGTGAAAATAATGTAGCCGTGACCCAATGAGCTTCCATGTGTGATGTACACTCTTGTGCCATTTATGTGCATGGGTGGTTTTGATTTCAGTTTTCTCAGCTGAACAATGAAAGACTTACACTTTCTAGGTGAGGAAATTGTAAATGAGTTGGTGTTCCCTGGATGAGTGGCATGTTCTTGTAGCAGGAGGGCAGGGTCTTCAGCACAGATAACTCAAGAGCCATTTAGTTACGAGGTAAGCCCTAGTCACAGCCACAACATAATTAACTCCATACTCCCCTTAACTGTAAATAAATGGTGGGCTAGCCCCAGCACACAGACCCCCAACTTTCAATGCATCACCACATTCTCACAGCATCCATTCTCAACATTTTACAGTATGTCCACTAAGTCTATTCTTAGACGGACATGCTAAGGCACTACACATACTTGATCAAGGGTAGAAGCTTACTGCTTTAAGATACATAAACATGATTATTAGACCACTGTTTGTCTTTTTATTTTTCCTGTGTTATGGTTGACCTAATTTATATAATGTAAACCAATATTTTTGCTACTTCATTTTAGATAGAAATGGCAGGATGGAGACTCTCATTGAGATCCTTTCCAATATTACTTAAAATGTGGTTTATTGAATGACTGGGTGTACTGTGACTTTTAGAGGCCCCCAGAAGTTTAACCTCTGACTTACAGGTGCTGACACAACTGGTATGTCCTGGAGGTGAGGTCCTTATTGCTGAGTATAAGAGGTTATCTTATAAAACATCCAATTGAATAAGACCCATTCTCTAAGCTCTCCCACCTTTTCATGAAAAAGATCAGCAACATGTACAACAACTTTGGCCCCCAGCTGTAACCCTTGGCTGTTACAGCCCTCGTGCCCATCGAGACTCACCATCAACATCTGGCCCACAATCACCATGTCGGAACGACTATGCTCTCCATTTACTCAGGAGCACCATCGGACCACTGTTCACACCATATATTCTGGGAGGGACTGGACCCCCATTAGCCCAAACCTGACCCCGATACTCAAAAGCTTCATCAAATCAATCACATTCCTGGATGCCTGGAAGCATTCCACAATACTACCCCTCCTGAAGAACCCCTCAGCATACCGGAAGACGCTGGCCAACTACAGTCTGATCTCGGTGCTGCCCTATCCAGCTTAAGTTCTGGAAAAAATCAACAACTAGCTGATCACCTAAACAACAACCCCATCTTCGACTCCACCCAAACCGGATTCAGGCCCAAAGGCAGCACAAGACCACCTCATTGCCATGCAGGCGACATCCGACCGGTGATGGGCAGAGTAGACACTGCAGCCCTCATCCTACCTAACTTATCTGCCATTTTCGACACATCCCCCACCCCATTCTCATTCAACTACTCCATGGAGCCGGCATTCAAAGACCTGCCATCTAATGGATCTGCTCCTTCCTCACTTGGCGCTCCCAATTGGTTATTCTTAACCCCTACACTTCAACTGCCGCCAGACTTTCTAGAGAATACCCCAAGGATCTTCCCTCAGCCCCACACTGTATAATGCCTACACAGCATCTCTCACTACTATCATCCCAACCCACAGAAACAACATCATCTCCTACGTTAAAGACACCCAAATTCATCCGTCCCCTCTGATAAAACATCCAGCAGCCAGATGAACTTCCCCACCTGCATGTCCAAAGTTACCAGCTGGATGAAAAACAACTGCCTGAAACTCAACACAGAGAAAACTGAAGTGGTACTCTTAGGCACGGACACCTTGCAATAGAACTGTCTTTGGCGGCGAGCAGATCTCGACCCCACACTTTGTCCAGCACCTAAGCTAAGAATTTAGGAATAGTGATGGATTACCAACACTTGATGACCTGCCAAGTCAATGCAGCTGCATCATGCTGTTTCTACACTCTCAAGATCTTTAGAAAAAATATTCATATGGCTCCCACTCACAACACGCAGAACTGTCACCCAGGCCCTCACCACCAGGAGGCTGTACTACGACAATGCATTCTATGTCAGTATCACCACCCAAATGACGAGAAGGCTGAGACCATATGAAACACGGCAGCAAGACTTACACTCAAGCTCCCACCCCATACATACATCACCTCACAACTTTGAGACATCCACTGGCTCACTGTTCATAAATGCACACTCTTCGAACTCTTCACATACATTGCCTTGCACAACCTAGGCCCCTCCTACTACGACAGCCGTATCAATTTTGGCACCTCTACCAGAATCCTCTGCTCGGCCCCACTTCTGCTCACACATCCCCACTTACACAAAACCAGAGCTGGAGGTGGGGTTTTCACCGACCCCCCCAAAAACATCAGTGCTATCTCTTCAATCCTTGAATTCCACAATAAAGTGAAAACATGGCACTTTACCTAAGCCCAATGCATGGCCAACACAGCCCACATCTTAGTGCAAGCATATACTGCCAGGTGAATCTTGCGCTGTACAAGTAACATAATAGCATAGGATGACAATTATGTCAACAGTGTTTGGGGACTACCCTTTGTAACCTCCTGTTTATTGTGAAATTGGCAAAACTAATATGAATTAAACAATTTAACATTTAACATTAAAAAGGTCTTGGGCAGGCAGAGACTAAAAGAACTGGGGACAGACAGCAGGAAAACCCACTCCAAACCAAAACAATAAATAATAACAAGGAAAAAAAAGACTTGTGGGAAGAGATCCAAAAGACTTTGAAACAAAATCCTGGTAAGGGGAAGTGGAAGTTCTGTTTACATTGAGAATACATAACAATGGTATCCTAAACTCTTCTTTCATTGTAACTTGCCTTCACAGCCCACAAATGTTCAATTTAAATAAACTTTAAATCAGCTCCATTTCAAAATGAAAATAAATCAACATCTCGGTTGGAATAAATCTCTTTGCAGTAGAGCCACACTGTTCATTAAACTGGCATCTTCAGGCAGCATTGATAAAGAAAAATAATTCCAGAGCTAGGCTTCAGGTGTTGAAATACTGCATATCTGCTTAGAGCTCCCCTTGGAGAACACATTGTCTCAAAAGGACTCCATGCTTCCAGTCAGCACTAACAGCCTATCTCCATTTTTGGGCTGATTCTGGCAAAATGAAGCAATCTGGTGCTCAACCTTGAGACCCAGACCACACATGTGCCTCCCACTGCAGGCCGATTGGAGCACTGTATAGGTATCTAGCATATTTCCAGCTCATGCCATTCCTGCTCACTGTGTTCCAGAGGCTGGTAAACAGGGACCCCCTCCTTTAGCAACTGCATTACCTTTCATAATCTCTCTCTCTGGTTCATTGTATCCTGCTGAGTCCTGATGATGATCCTGCCATTTTTATTGGGATCGAAACACCGTCGACTCTAAAAACACAGACCCGATATGATTGTTGGGAACATGCTGTAACGGGCCATGCTATTCATGTGTTTGTTGATACACTTGTTGACCACGATTTATAACTTGAGTTTATCACCTCTAAAGAGAGCACCGAGCACGTTTATTTTGCACCAATATTCACTGCGCTGCTATGTGTCTTGAAATTGGTTTGAATGAATTGTACTCATCATTTGGTTCTTTGCATCTAAAGTATTGTCATTAGGGACCAGTGTGTGTTTTTGTTGTGCATCTTTGCTCAGACACACTTTGCTGAACAAACAGATAAACAATTAAATAAATAAAAAAATGAGTATTGGGGGCATGGCCAGGCGCCGACGAAGATGGCCACCTAGGGACCGAGCTCCGCCGAGCCTACTGTACTACCCACGAATATCCGTCCATTTTTCCGGGTGGCGCGCACCAAAGTCAAAGCGCCACCTCCCTTAAGTGTAGCGCGGCTGATCGGCGCTTGGAGCGGCGTCCGGAGGCTAAGTGGAGACCGGCAGCAGTAACTGTTCGTGCCGCGGCGGCATTGGTAGGCGGCGGGAGCCCGAGGCGCGGGGTGGCCGCTACCTGAGGTCCCGGCGTGGGGCCTACATCGACTGTGTGGCCGGCGCAGGGCGGACTATCGCGGGCTGAAACCAAGCTGCTGCCGCATGACATCACTGCCCGGCCACTGGCGGACATCTGAGGAAACCCCGGGGAGCACGCCGGAGCGGGGGGCAGAGCCACGCAACTCTCGACCCGGCCTGTGGAGGCGGCTGGCCTACGACGCGCCGGACTCCGGGGTGGAGCTCGGCGCAAGGACTCGCCAGGCCTGCGAGGGGAACCAGGTCACCCGTGGAGGCAATATTGAGGTTGGCGGTGTGGCGGAGAGAAAGGCGGCCCTGGGCGATCGATACTGACGGGTGGAATAAGGCCCGGATGGTGGGCCTGCCGGTGGTAGCACAGGTGAGCCGGTGGGGCCTGCCCCGGGGGAGCGACGTTAACGAGCCCACGGCCTTTCGCCCAGCATTTGAGGGACCCCTATTGTGGCGGCCGCCGGCGGTGGGCTGCACGGCTCGAGGTGGAAAGCGGTCCGCGGTGTGGTGGACGGATGGTGTGGTGTGAACGCCGGTGATTCTACCGCGGCGACGTGGCCGGCCAGTGGTGCGGGGACGGGGCACCGCCCGGGCGGAGTGGAGGTGAAGACGAGGCTCAGGGGTGCTTGCCGGCGCCCGGGCTGGGCCACGGTCCTTGGCGGAGCAGCAGACTACATCCACCATGCGCCCGAAGGTGGGGAAACCCACACAAACCAATAAATTGGATAAATACGCGGTGCCCACCGGTCAGGCGCAGTCTGGGGCGACGCTGCAAACCGTTGTCTAGCATGCGGAGCCCTCCCGGACTTCCATTATGGCCGCGATACAGACGCTGGGTACTAACCTTGAGACAAAGATGGACAAGATCTCGATTGAGGTTAATCTGCTGCGCACGGACCTTGGCAAGACTACAGAGAAGTCGAAAGCTAATGAGACTGACATCAAGGCCCTACAGGCCTCAGAGAAACGGCTTGAGGGGCGCATAAACGAGCTCGTCCTCCAACACCGCCAAATGGCCCTTCGGCTCGAGGACCAGGAAGGGAGGGCACGACGCGTAGTAGGTGTGCCGGAAGGAAGGGAGGGGCGCAGCGTGGAGCTCTTTCCGGAAGACCTCATTCTACATCATCTGAAGCCCAGAAGGCTCTCAAAGCTCTTCAGCATCGAGCGTGCTCACCGAGCCCCGCTCCCTAGACCCAGGCCGGGTGCCCCGCCGAGGACAATTATCGCTAAGATATTGAACTATCGGGACCGGGGCGCCATCCTCCAGGTGGCCAGGCAGCAGGGAGATCTCCAGTACGAAGGGGCCACCATCAGATTCTTCCCTGATTTCACGCTGCGGGTTCAGCAGGAGCGCCGCTCGTTCCTGGGTGTTAAGGCGGCACTCAGGGACCGAGGCATAAAATATATGATGTTCTTCCCCGCTAAACTGAAAATCATGGCGGAGGGCAAATCTCACTTCTTCACCTCGCCGGCGGCGGTCCAGGAGTGGCTCGATGCGACGACGACGGAGGTGCGAAGGGGGCACGATCGTGACCGCACGCTGCAGGGAGGAGCAGCATCACCCGGTTCAGTGGACGGAGGAGCAGTGAGAGCCGAACAGAGTCAAGGATCGTGGAGGTCCAGATCGAACAGCCCCCGCTGGGACTCGCTCCCGGACACAGCGGCACGATGAGACTTCCGAACATGGTATCAGGACACACCGAACAGTAATGTATATGGCATGAACGGGAGTCCTGGTTGACGTGGCTGGGATGTGATGCGGGCATGTGCGCTCCCTCCCTTAATGTTCTTGAGATAGACCCCTGATTGAATCACGCACTTAAGGGACCAACAGTTTGGGGTAACACAGTTATGGCGGCTGGAGTTGGGACCGGCCTACGTTCTCCCTAACAGAGTTTCTCCGGGGGGGGCGGTCACTCTCTCCGGAGTGGGTCGGGTGACAGGCGCTCTGCTAATTGGGGCAGTGGGTAGTTTAAAACCTGCAGAGCAGGGAGCGGGGTGGGGGTTGGGAGGGTCTGTTCGGAGGGATGTTACAGCGGTTACTGACGGGCTGGGAAGACAGACGGGGACGGATCCACGAAGGGTAGTCCTAATTGTTATGTATATTGTTGTGAGCTGTTGGGGGGGGTGGGTGGGAGGGGGGTAGTTAGAAGGTTGGTATGGTCACACACTGATAGTATGAAAGGGTTGGCGGGCGGCATCGGTACTCGGAGACAGGCGGGCTCCTACAGTAATGAGTATGGCTAGTAGCTGGGAAGACAGCCTTAGGGTCCTTAGCTGGAATGTTAATGGGCTGGGGGATGGGCTCAAACGTACCATTGTCTTACAGTTTATCAAACGCCACCTCCCGGATGTAGTATTACTGCAGGAAACGCACTTGATGGGAAACACATGTCAGGCCCTCAACAGATGGGGATACACTCTAGCGGTACACTCCGGCTTCCCCTCTGGCTCTAGGGGAGTGGGGATCTTGCTTCGCCGTTCCCTGCCACTCCACATTGACCACACGGAGACAGACCCACTGGGCCGCTTTGCGGGCCTATCGGGGAGATGGGAGATGGGAAATGAAATCTAATTTCTGCATATATCCCCCCCGGCCTTCAGATTCAAGCGTATGTAGACCTGGGTAAGCTCCTGCTCTCCCTCCCTGACGGGACGTTGATCATCGGGGGTGACTTTAATGCAGTGATCTTCGGAACCCTTGATAGACAACCCCCCAGGGAAACACCTCAGGGGCAAAGGTGGTTGGCGGACTTCCTCGAAGCCTTCGGGCTCACGGACATCTGGCGGCTGTTGCATCCCACTAGTAGGCACTTTACCTTCCACTCTGGCCCTCATCGCTCTTTTTCCCGCTTAGATTACATCTTGACTTCCTTACAGCCTGACATGACCATACGGGAGGCCTCCCTCCTGGCGCGCGGCATTTCTGATCACTTCCCGGTATACATGCACCTCGCGCGGGGAGGTGGCCGGGAGGGCTGTGTCTTGCCCATACCCGCCTGGCGTCTAAAGAGTGAGGACATGCGAAAAAAGCTGGCCCGCTCTATCGAGCACTACTTCGAGCTAAACGTCGGGTCGACCACCTCCTCGGTCACCCTGTGGGAGGCCTTTAAAATGGTGCTGTGGGGAGAGGCCCTTTCGGCCATCTCCGGCAGCCGTAAGGAGCGGGTGGCGCAGATCACCTCGGTTGAAACGGACCTTTGGGCACTTGAAGAGGCCGCGTGCACGGATACTGAGCCGGGGGTGCAGCACCGGTTGCGCCTTAAAACCGCGGAATATAGGGAGCTGGTCACGCACACTGCCCAGACTGCCATTCAACACAAAGTGGGCAGGATATATGACCAGGGCAACAAAGCGGGCAAACTTATCGCTTGGCTCGAGAAAAAACAGAGGGCCACTACAGTGGTGCCGGAGATTATGACGGCGTCGTGAGACGTGGTAACGGAGCCCCGAGCGATTGCGGCGGAATTTGCAGGGCACTTCCGGCAGGTATACAGTAGGGGGTCGGACCATCCGGAGGAGGACTCTGATGCCTTGCTCGCAGATATTCGCATGCCCTGCCTGTCGGAGGCCGACCGTGAAGCCCTGGAGGCCCCTCTTGCCGCGACCGAGCTGCAACGTGCGATCGCGGACCTTCGCCCGGGTAAAGCTCTTGGACCTAATGGTCTGCCGATTGAGCTCTACAAGCTGAAGCCCGACGTCGTTAGTGTGCACCTCATCCGTATGTTCAAGGAAAGCACGGCGACGGGGAGATTGCCGCGCGAGCAGCGCCTGGCCACTATAGTGCCCATACCGAAAGAAGGGAAACCGAGAGAGGCCTGTTCATCGTATAGACCGATCTCCCTGCTCAACGCAGAGCCGAAAATACTTGCAAAAACTCTCGCCAATAGGCTTCACTCCGTCCTTCCCACGCTGGTCCGGCGGTCCGGCTTCATGCCACATCGCAATACGGCACTAAACATCCGCCGCCTGAATGGTGTATTGGGGAGGTGCCACACGATCCAAGAAGATGCGGTGGTGGTGTCGCTTGACGCCACCATGGCTTTTGACACCCTCGAATGGCCCTACATGATGCGGTACTCCGCAAAATGGGCTTCGGCCCACGCTTTGCGGCATGGGTTCGCCTCCTGTACTCGGAGCCCCTGGCCCAGGTGGTAGTAAACAACAAGGTTTCTGAGGTTTTCGCCCTGGAGAGGGGCACCAGACAGGGATGCCCACTCTCGCCTCTCCTATTTGCGCTCTCCCTTGAGCCACTGGCGGCGTGGATCCGGCAGGACATCTACCTCACAGGGATACGATGGACGGACGGCTGGGAGGACAAAATCTCGCTATACGCCGATGATATCCTCCTTTACTTATCCCAACCGCGGAGATCTATAGTGGCAGCGATGGATATATTTACCAGTTTTGGGCGGAACTCGGGGTTCCGCATCAACTGGAACAAATCCGTCCTCTATGTCCTCCATGGCAGCCCTCCCAGGTTTCCCAGCAGCTGCCCACTTACCGTGGCGGAGGACGGCTTCAAGTACCTTGGAGTGTTTGTCACTCTGGATAAGACTCTCCAGTATGAAAAGAATTTACTGCCGCCACTGCGACGGCTCCAGCGTGACTCAACTTCTTGGCAGCGACTGCCATTGTCACTGCTGGGCCGTGCGGCCCTCTTTAAAATGATGGCGCTCCCTAGATTTTTATACGCCCTCCAAAACTATCCAGACTTGGTGCCCAATTCCTACTTTGTGGCTATAGAGGCGGCGCAGCGAGCCCTCCTTTGGTCGGGTACGCCTAGAATAGCGCTGCGGAAACTCACGTTGGGATGGTACGACGGGGGCATAACCCTCCCGGATATCCGCAAGTACTATTGGGCCGCTCACCTCTCGGCGATCAATCAGGGGACGTATAGTGATGGGAATGACCCAGGTTACGGGAAAGGAACTGATGGTTGCTCCCAGGGGGGAATTACGATGTCGCGCTGTACTCTAAACCCGGCAAGTTTCAACTCACCGGACCGACGAAGCACTCGGTGCAAATATGGCACGCTGCACATCGCAAGTTGGGCTGGTCCAACACTTTGACCATGGCCACCCCCCTGTGGGCGTCGGAGGGACTGGGAAGCCTGGGTCACACAAAGGGGTTCCGTAGCTGGGACCTTATCGGGATCTCCCAGGTGAAGGACCTGTGGGGGTCCGAGGGGATCAGATCTTTTGCTTACTTACAGGAAACGTACGACTTGGCGCCTATGGAGTATTTCAGATACCTGCAGATTAGACACTCCCTCCAAGCTAACATTCCACCGGGGACTCGACCCCCGCAGGCCTCCCCGCTCGAGGATCGGCTGCTTGACGGACACATGCCGGAGCATGCCATCTCGCTCACGTACAAAGAACTGATAAATAACCCCCCTGATCCACTCGACTCCCTGAAAGAGTAGTGGGTGGCTGATGGACTTGAGATTGACGACGAGGAGTGGGTTACCGCTCTAGCGTCCCCAAGGGAGGTGGCGATATCGGCTAGACTCCGGCTCATGCAGCTTAAAATATTGCACAGAGTATACGTTTCCTGCACAATACTTCAGGCGATGGGGGGGGGGAGGGGCTCTGCCGGCAGGGGTGTGGGGTGACTGGCTCCTTTTTCCATATCTTGTGGGAATGCCCAGGGGTGCAGAGGTACTGGAGGCGAGTTGTGTCCTGCATGCGGGAAGTGTGGGAGGTTGACCTTCGCACAGAGGCTAAGAGATGTATACTGAACATATGGGAACCCACGGACTTATCTACACGGGGGAGACTTTGGGTCACGCTTGGGCAAATGGTAGCGAAAAGAAACATAGCCCGTCTGTGGGGTGCATCGACGCTGCCGAAATTGGTGGACTGGCAAAAAGACATGGATTGGTGCATGTTGCAGGAGAAGACCATATACACGGCACGGGGGTGCCCCAGAAAGTGGGGGGAGGTGTGGTCGCTTTGGAATGCCTACAGAGTTGACATATGTGAGCCTCCGCAGGCCCGCCTATCCGGCCTGAAGATCATGGACTGAATCTAGCCTACCTTCAGAACTACTGTACATACGTCTAGTCCTACACTGTCGCTTTATGTCGCCGGTGCTGCGGCAACTCTGCTATCTTGGTGAAACAAAATTTTCTTATGTGACCTTGTTATGTTCTTGTAAACAATAAAAAGAGTTTAAAAAAAAAATGACTATTGAAAGCTGTGCGGTGTAATACTTTCCCTAATTCTAGAGAGTGAGGGAAGAAAGCAAGCTCTACTTCTTCTAGAAGGGAAGGGTGTGGGGTGAAAGAAGGTTCTCACCAAAAAATCATTTAGAAACTACAGGGATCATATAATGTATTTTTTAAAGCACATTTGTCACCTAAAATTGTTCAAAGTCCTTAGACGCTCTGAAAGGGCAGTTAATAAATATTCATTTACCTTTAAACGTAATCCAAGTCAATGAAGACCGACACTCTCCAAAATGTGTTGTGGGTGCCATCATGTATGTCAATAAATATGTTTATCATGCTATGGCCAGCATTTTGTTAAGGGTGCCCTCCTCATATGTAAAGGGTGCCTCCGAGTCCTAACATCAATAATTACATACAGTATGCGAGTGGCAACATTTTGTCATTGATACCATCCATATACCATGGGTGATCCATATGTAAAAGATTACCTCCTACATGTTACGGCTAACATTTAATCATTGTTGCCTAAATCTTTCAATTTCTGTGTCACCGTTGTGTTTTCCAGGGCCAAGAATTGCCTCCAGTATGCCAGCGCTAGCAATTTACCATGGGTGTCCACATGCCAAGAATTACCTCTAGTGTGACAGTGCCTGAATTTTGCCACAAGTGCCCCTTATGCCAAGAATTACCTCCAATACACCGGTGTCCAGTGGTGGGCGGTGAATCTCAACACTGGAGCGGTATTAAGGGTGTCAAGGGGACTGAGAGCCAAACCCAGTGGGTGCCAAAAAGATTAAAAAAAATTAAAGTACTTGTCTGAGGCAGCTAGGTGGAGAGGTTTACACTGGGCATGTCAGGCTGGCTGTCGCAGGACAGCCGGCCAAAATGACTTGCGTAGTGTAAACTGATGGAGTGAGTACTTCTCCCCTGCTGCCAGTCATCAATGCTCCTCCCCCAAACACTGCTCAGGATGGGAATAGTGAAAAATTAAAATGTAATTCATTTTGTTACCGTTTTATTTTTCACTTTTGATGCACTGGCAGCAGGGAGGCGACGCTCCTCTGCGCTAATCGGGGGCCCGCGGCTGTAATTGTCAGCATTTTGCCATGGGTACCATATACACCAAAATGACCAACCATATGATAGGATCAGCATTTTGCCATGGGTGTCCCTTTTCCAAGAATTATGTCCAGTAAGCCAGCATCAGCATTTTGCCACAGGTGTCTCACATGCCAAGAATTACCTTTAGTGTGCCAGTGGCCACATTTTGCCACCCCTTGTGTAGAACACAAGGAGAGCAGAGCCACCCTGGCCATAAGAATAAACCACCACCATTTATAACAAATCCCTGCTCTCTATCTCTCCTGAGGAACTACGCTAACATGAAAAAACAGATGGGTACCGTAAGTTCTTTTAGCCTAAACACTCCCTGCCCGAGGGTTTGTTAGGGCCTACCTTAAGGGTGACTTACAAGCATTTGAAAAGGAAGCTTTAGGCCTGGCAAAAGGTATAATTTGCCAAGTTGAAATGTAAATGTAAAACTGCACTAATGCCTGAGGTGGCAGGCCTGAGACATGCTTTACAGTGCTACTTTAGTGAGTGGCACAATGAAGGCTGCGGTCCACTTGTAGCATTTAATTTACAGGCCCTGGGTACATTTAGTACAATTTACTATGGACTTATATATAAATTAAATGTATCAGGTGTAGGCCAAAGTTGCCGTGTTTTCAATGGAGAGTACAAGTACTTTACGACTGAGTAGCAGGAGTAAAGTTCACAGGGTCCTAACAGCCATCAAAATCAGCTTCAGCAAATGATAGCTAATATCTGGTATGACCTTGCAGAGAGGGCCTGGTCCAACAGGGAGCAAGACAGCAGAGGGATATAGCCCCAGGGACATACAATTTCGTAGACATCCATTGCTAAATGCGAGGACCTTCCAAAATGCATCTTAAACTGAGCCAACCTTGTGTGTAAAGTAATATACTCACTTAATATTTCATCAAGCAACATGAGAGGAAGTTTAAGTAAGCCACACTGTGACAACCCTGAAGCATTCTATGTGGTCCACTTCAATTGCAGCGCTGGGGAGCTCACAACCAACCTTAAAACAGACCCGCGCACAAACAGACCAATTAACCGTTGTCTCTTGGAAATTAAAGTTGCAGCTAGGATTCCCAGAATGTAATCCTACAACTTTCATTGAGGACCACTTCTCTAATTACAGGGCTGAAAGGCTCACAATCAACTCACAGCCACACATACATGCACAGATACCTTTCTGTTTCCACACAATTATGGCAATAACCGGGATTATATTAGCTTTAGAATAATTTTTTAGAAGAAATGCCTGCATTCCAGGATTTGTAAGCCAGTCTATCCAAGAGCATAATTATCATGATCTAAACAAAATGAAAAAGCCTGCAGAGGTTTTGCATCAACGTCCAGTAGCTACAGTCATACAAGCTAACTTGCTATAGATGGACTTCCTGCTGAGTGTGCCTGGATTATGTCTGAAATGGTGCAAAAAACAGGTAAGTAAGGAAGGGCTGATGAGCAAAAGAGAGTGCCTGTCAGACACATCCCAGACTGACTAACCCCCCAGGACATTCTTGAAAACTTCAAAAGCTTGTGGAGCATATTTGTGGAATTACAGAGGTGGAGAGTCGAGTGATCTGTGTACCCAAGTTGACAAAGGTCATGAGAAAGAATTGAAATGGATTCCTATACTGGAATTACAAATGGAAAGAGACAGTAGAAACATACAGTGCTCTCAGGAGGCTGGTGGAGGTCGTACTGCTGAGGCTGCCCTGCCAAGATGATATTGGAAGCCTGCAGCTTTCATGCTGTAGCCCGCATATGGCCTCTCAAGACATTGACGCAAGGTGCCTGGCGAGACTTATGGGCAGGACCTTGTAACATCAGTAGCTATGGAGGAGGACAAGGATTAACTGACATGAGAATGTCCCAAGAGAACCAGAGACCGACACACTGGTCTTTATGATCATTCATATATGGAATACCCCATATAATCCCAGCTGTTCAGGCTTCTAGGTCTTTGACGTTGTTTTAGAGAATATTAAGAGCTGTACATCACATTAAATTATTACACTTCTAAGTATTTCAGTCAATAAAGAGAGTTTCTGAGTTAATATGTTTTATTATTCAAATTATCAGTAAATCATTTTTATTCAAAGTCACAAGTTAATTCGTATCAGCAAATATGAACAAAAATAAATAACTTTTTTTTTAAAGCAAATTGTGAGCCGCAGAAATATTCACAAGAATTAATAAAGCAGGTCATTCTAAATGCAAAACATATAGTCATTCTCCCACAGAGATAGAGTACACAAGCTTACAGCATAAAGTGCGGGGTGCATCTTGAACGCAAAACTGTCGAAGACAGGCATGAGGAATAACAGCTATGATATCTGGTCAAGACCACCCCGAAAACAGCTTAGAATCCCCCTCAAAGGATCCCAGATCTTCATTAACCTGGCTCTCAGCTCATCGTAATCTATGAGTAACCAGTGCCAGGCCAGACCTGATTGTGCCATAGAGATTGCAAAAAAGTAGATCCTTGTGAGGCACTGCAGGATAGACGGAGAGTTATGTTATGTTATTTCCATTTATACCGCGAGCAGATACTGCAAGAGTGTCCTGGTACGAACCTTGAGAGACATAGAGAGGAGCCAGATTTATTGAAATAGGAACGTTTTCAGCTTCTTTTTGAAAAGAATAGGGTCCTGAGTGCGTCGGAGAGCGAGAGGCAGGGTATTTCAAGCTAAACCGACTTTTACAGCCAGAGAGCGGCTGCCCGTCCTTTGCAAGCAAAAGCACGGGACTTGGGCCAGGAATTGCGTAGAGGACTGCAGGTGTCTTGCGGGGGTGTAAAAGAGAAAGCGTTTCTGAAGGTAACCTGGCCCTGTGGCATACAGAGCACGGTGGGCAATGACTAAGGACTTGAATTTAACCCTCTCTGCTACAGGCAGCCAGTGTAGGGCTCGAAGATGTTGTCTCACGCTACCTCTGGCTGGAATGTTCAGGAGAAGCCTGGCGGGCGCGTTCTGCACCACTTGCTGTTTATTTAGTAAGTAGCTTGGGGCGCCAATGTATAAAGCGTTGGCGTAATCTAGCCTAGAAAGAATAAGGGCTTGGGTGACTGTCTCCTTGGCTGCCTGAGGAAGAAGGGGGAGGAATTTCTTGAGAAGTTTTTAAAATCCAAAGCAGGTCCCTGAGAGCTTTTTAATCTGGGTCAAGAATGTGAGGTTCTCCTAGAACCAAACCCCTAAATTCTTGACGGATTCCCTGATGAGACAGGAAGCGCCGAATCGGACGGCCAGAGTGTTTCCCTAAACAGAGGGGGAAACTTTCCAAAATGGAGGATTTCCGATTTCTCCTCGTTACATTTAAGTTCTACGGCGGCCAACCATCGAAAAACAGCGGTCAAGCAATGTTTGCTGCAGAAGTAGAGCACTCGTTTTTTCCCCATCTGAACAGGAGCTGGGTATCGTCGGCGTATGCGATTATCTTTACACTTAAGTCCTCAGCCAGCTGAATCAGAGGGGTAACATAAATATTAAAAAGAAGAGGATTCAGGGAAGAACCCTGTGGGACCCCAGTGGTCACATTTTTCGGTGAAGAGGAAGACGGTGGGAGCCACAACTGCTGCGTCCGATCCTCCAGGAAGGATTTGAGCCAACCCTAGGCCGTTCCTGATACGCCGATCTCAGCCAGTTGAGTAAGCAGCAATGCGCGGGGAACCGCATTGAATGCCACCAAAAGGTCCAGAAAAACCAAAGCAGTCCCCCCGCCGGCATCCAAACAGTCTCTGATGGCTTCAGAGATTTCCACCAGAGCTGATTCAGTACTAAAAGAAGCCCTGAAACCCGACTGTGCAGGATGGAGAAGGCCTGACCTTTCAACAAAATCGGTCAGCTGTCTAGTGACCACTTTCTCACATACCTTAGCCACAGTAGGCAAAAGGGAAATTGACGGTAGAGTCCCCTAATACTGCTAATTTAGAGTTCCAGACCACACTGGCCTTACAAATCCAGTTGAGTTTCCCCATAATTATCTCTCAGTAATAAGCAATAGAAGGACAGCTGCTGCTTGATCTGCCACATATCGAAAGCATTTAGAATCTTGTCTAACATTCCTTAAATAAAGATGGTAGGGCATATAAAAGAAATCATTTAGAAACTTGAATTGATGAGCTTTAACCCTGGAGATGTAGAAAACGCTCTGTGTTAGCATTCTAGTACGGCTGATGTCGTCAGAAGTTTCCTCCATCCCAAGATGATCACTCTACTTATCTGCCCCACGTTGAAAGGGATTAGCCTGCCGCCCCACCTTGGCTGACGAGATTGTATTATAGGCCAAACTAGTGGGTGAACATCTCATCAAGTAGTACAAGCAGCAGTTCGAGGAGCAGTCGATATTATCCATCTTCAGGCTACAGAGAATTTGCCAAAACTGTAAGTATCAGAAGAATCCAGCACGGGGGATGCTAAGTTTTATATGAGAGATGATCAGCACCTTCATATAAGTGCCCCAATGTAAGGAGTTTAGAACCCTCCCAACACTCCAAAAACCTCTCACGAACCTGCCGAGGCAAATTGGGATTGTATGTATTATAGAGAGTGATATCCGGTAGCCTCTCTCTAAGATAAGACCAGGTAGAACGAAATACCCTCAGAGTCTTAAGCCTAGTCTTTTTGAAGTAAACTGCTTCAATAATGCCAGTACGGGGCACAACAGCCTCACCCCACGGTAGATACTCTGGAAACATGAGCTCCAGAGGCCACAGCTCCCTACACAGGACCTTGATTAATTGTGACCTAAATGCGGCCAGATAGTAGACCCACAGGCCTGGTAGGGAGAGACCCCTTTCTCCCACGGCAACTGAATAAGCTGTATGCTAGACTTAAGCTTCTTATAACTCCAGATGAATTTTTTCCAAGACGCCTCAATCTTACGGAACAAACTTTAGAATATAGAGAGCTATACATCTAAAGAGACAATTAGCAAGGTAATATAATCATTTTGATGAGGTTGCACCTCCCAATTAACCCCAGGTATAATCTGTTCCACTTTTTAAAGATCTCTACCGTCCTCGTGAAGGTTTGACTGAAGTTATATTCGATAATCTCTTACATCTTTAACAACAGTTCAACACCTATGCATGTTGCCAAGATTACCCAGCGCCTGTCTTGTCCCAGGGGGGAGACATTAGTCAAGACCTGCATCTTATCGATGTTGAGCTTGTAACCTGACACAACACCAAATTCCTTTGATATTGTGTCTATTGCTGATAGAGCAATTGCTGGGTTAGGAGTCAGGATAACTACGTTGTCCACGTAGGCTAAGAAATTAAGCTCAACTTGATGTATTTGTAGCGGGAGAATGTCATTGGACTTTTTCGAGGCTTGAATATAGGGCTCAATATAGAGTACAAAGAGCTGAGGTGAGCAAGTGATCATTAATGGGTCCAAGAGATTACCTGAGCAAAGAACTCTAGCCTTAAGGCCTTCATATAGTTGCACAACCTGGGCAATAAACCGCAGACTGAATCCTGAAGCGCTCATAATCGCCCAGAAAAATGACCAGGAGACCGAGTTAAATGCCTTTTCTGCATCAAGCATTATCATTCCAACCGAGCCCCCATCTGCTGAATCCCACTTCCAGAGCAGTGATGGCTGTATTCAGATCAGATGCGCAGAAGTATCTAGTCCCAATATAAGGCCATGCCTGTTCTTGCCTACCAAATCAGAAATTACCAAGGATAATCTGCTAGCCAGCACCCAAGTATAAATCTTGGAGTAAGCATTATTCAAAGATTTTGGATGATAAGACTCACACAGCAAGGGGTATTTCCTTTTCTTGGGGAAGATAACAATGATAGTCTCCGTCAAGAACCGAGGGACATGTCCCACTGACTCAAAGGAAATAAAGAGGTCACAAAGGAGAGATGTCAGAAATATGCGAAAAAGCATAGAATGAGAGAAGAAATGTGGTCCGTGCCAAAAGCTTTCCCCCTTGCCAGTTGGCTAACTGCAGGGTCGACTTCGTGCAGAGTAATTGGGTCTGATCTGGAGCATCTATGGATACAACCCCATTCTCCCTGTAAAGCCTCTGTTAGAATCGACAACAAAAAATCTTTATAAGCTTACGATCACTAACTTGCTCTCCCTTATCACTGAAAGGTATCTGAATGATATGAGCACTAGCTCTATCCTTAACCTTGAAGGAGAGTATTCTCCCCATTTCTTCACTGTTCTCAAAAGTGATTAGTTGTTTGGCTCAAATAGTCTTTCCCAAAGGGCGGCCTGAGTGATTGCAAGTTGAAATGAAAGGGATAAGAACATCCTCCATTCCCGAATAATCAAACTCTGGGCCATGTATCAGGAACCAATCTGGGAAGATGAACGTTGGAACACGTTCTTCTCTCTACTGGACACACAGAGGCAGCTGGACCCCAACAATTCCCAGAAATCATCCGACAAACACTGAACCAGAGGCACCAGTGCTCATCCAATAATCTTAAGGGAAGGGGGTTTGGGAACAAACAAACTAAAATAATTAGTTAAAACAAAATGCTAAAATAAAAAAAGAAACAACTGGTGCGCGTTCATGCCGGTGGAGAAGCAAACTCTGGGTCACAGATCAATCTGGGACATCTGTCCTAAAGCTAGGAATGAGTATGGAGACCAGCTCCTGCAGCAGTATTAAAAGACATCAATAAGAACACTAATAACCAATGACATATATCATGTATAAACTTCTGCACTGGGTCACGATAAAAGAGGTCTTTTAGAAGAATTAGAATAAATCAGAACTGCCCTCACTCCATATGGCGCCAAATATAAATACACACTCACACAATATTGCGCCAAAAATAAATACACACTCACACAATATTGTGCCAACGCAGATTACGCATAAGCACACTGTACATTCTTATTTCAACAAGTTAAGACATGATCTGTATCCTTCAGCTGAAGTATGTCCAAGGCTTGAGAGCGTTACCAAGACATTCTTTCAGCGAGAAAAAACAGAGACGTAACATGAGAACAATAAACACGGCAATAATAATATACACTACTATCAACAAGGACTATGCATGAATTACATAAATGATATGAGGAGGAAATGACCAAAATCCAGGCAAGTAGCGTAAAGTAAGCTGAGTAGGAACAAGAGGGAACTGTGATATAGGAAACAAAGTCAGGAAGTCTCTGACTGCGAAGACATTTATGCGCAGTTACCCAAGATCTGCCCGATAACCAGAAATAAGCCGGGAGTCAAAACAATGGAATTCCACTGAGCACAAGAGTTAAATGTAGCCCAAAAAGGATTTAGACTTATCTCCGAGTAGCAGCAGCAAGGATAGAACAGGACTCGTTCGTCCAGCACCTGCAGAGAAGAGCCATCACGCCGCAGGATCTTCAACAGGAAACTCAATACGAATCACTGAAGATGAACCTGGGTGAGAGTTAAATACCTTTTGCCAGGCTGATGAGTCATGGAGATTGCTGAATCATGGAGGCTTGTTGAGTCACGGAGGCTGCTGAGTCATGGAGGTTGCAAAGACACAAAGGCTGCTGAGTCATGGAGGCTTGTTGAGTCACGGAAGCTGCTGAGTCATGGAGGTTGCTGAGTCATGGAGGCTGCTGAGTCATGGGGGTTGCTGAGTCACGGAGGCTTGTTGAGTCATGGAGGCTGCTGAATCATGGAGTTTGCTGAGTCGAGCTCTGGAGTAGCCCGGAAACAAAGATAAGGAAAAACACCACCACATACCGGAGTGGAGAATTAAAGAAATATAAGTCAGCTTTTCTTCCTCAGGGAACACAGGGAGTAAAAGAGGGGATGAGTCGAGGGCGAGAGGCATCTGTTGAGAACCTGCTAGGAGCCCCCACCTCACAGGCAGTCTTCCTAGGTAGGATGTAAGTGAGTGAAATGCACCTAGCTACCTGGGATTCACCCTGAATAGTTCCCCCACTACTACTGGAGTGCGGAAGGTGGTGGGCAGTCCGATGGATCCTGACAGTATGGGATGTTCCATGGAGACAAGGGAAGAATGTATACAAGCCTCCACCTTACCTTGCTCCTTTCGCTGATATGAACAGTATTTTAGAGTGTGCCCTCTGAAAAATGCCTTGCGTACATCCCATACCAACACAGTAGAGGCCGAACCGATGTTTAGCTCCATATAGTACCATAACTCCTTGCTCATGGAATGGATAAAAACATCATCAATAAGAAGTCTCCTGACAAGGGTCCAGGTGCGGGGCAGATCAGGTTGGGAGAAATGCTCCAGTCAGAGATACAGGGGAAATGAATTATAGTCAGAGATCACCCTCGGATCCAGCTGGATATTAAGGAGTGATAAAAAAGGAAGACTAGCAAAGAACATATCGATCCATGAAAGTTAATTATGAGGAGCAGAGTAGAATGTTAACCCAAACTTCCATGGGCGACAGCTTCGCCAGACTTCTCGGAGGGCATAGAAAGCCGTTCATTGGTTCAGAGCTTCCTTTGAGCACTTCTTCCCATTAGAAGCTGTAGTCCGTGCAACTAAGCGATAAGAATCGAGCCCAGGGTGAAGAGTAACATTAAAGTCACCACACACTATCAAAGGTTCAGGCCATTGATGTAGTTCGGCTAAAAGACCATTAAAAACCGTGGGGTAATCCCAATTCGGACAATAGACTATACATAAGGTAAAAAGAACACTGCCCCTAGTAATCATCTTGACGAGTCATCAGCCATTCGGATCCAAACTATGCCCCGTCATAGCCCAACTCTTGTCCCACGCCAAGAGGGCTACTCCCCTCTGTGCGAGGGTAAATCAAGCTGTACTGAGAAAACTGTAGCCCAGATCATCGAGGAGGGAGGTTTGGGTCCCGGAAAGGTGGGTTTCCTGCAAACAGACAATATGTGGACATAAATATTTATAGTTCTTCCCTAATTTGTTGACATATATAGGACAGTTTGATGCTGTTCACGTTCCAAGAGAGGATGTTGATATGCGGATCATGACTATCAACAAAATTAGCCATTGTCATGATCTGTCCAAGAACTGACGCACTATGCAAGAAGACGAAAAGACACCCTCCAACTCTGCAGATCAGCCCACTCCAATTTTTGTTCTTTTCCCCCACAATCCATACCCAACTTTTTTTTGTCATTCTGTTGACAAAACCTGTGCCCATGTTGTGACCTAACCCCCCCTGAAAACCTCTACCAGTAGCACACTCACACAAAAACCTTACCCCTGAGACACCAGCCTGCCTAAATCATTAAAAAAAATCCGACCCTGTAAGGAGCAGTGAAGAGCAAATCCCCCTCAATGAGCCCCGAGTATGAGATAGAAAGAGCATGAAAAATAGACCAGAAACCATAAGAAAAAACAGAGAGAGAGAAAAGGAAAATAGAAACAAGAGAAGACAGGAAGACAGTCCCCTGCACTCCCCCTTACTTTAAATTATGTAAAAAAGTATAAGGGAGAGAAGATAGAGCTAGAAGTAAGATCACCGTTATGAGGCCCAAAAGCCCACTAGAGAGAGTTCAGTGACCAGCGTGTAAAAGCAAGTCTACCAACATCTCATTTTACTGGCTGCCATTTCTGCAGGTCTTCAAACATATAATTTAAGTGGCTGCCATTTATGCAACAGTTCTACCACCCATAGGGCATCAAAAAAGAAATGCACTTGGCCCTCGTACTTTTTTTTTTAAAATATTTTTTTATTAGAAACCGTTAGCACACAATAAAAGACATACAAGGGCCTACAACCACCAGGGCCGGCCGCTATAGAGCCCGAGGGCCCGCAGTGTAACGCCATTCAAATGAACCAGCGGCAAAGTACCCGGCAGTCCGTAAGCACCTATAACAGACCATGGCCATAGGCCAGGAGCGGTTTAAGACAACGGTTTCATTTTTTATTAAACATAAAACACACTCAAGGCAATGAGAGTCCGAGATAGCAGCGTGCTCTTCCCAGGACGGGGAACAACATACAGTGTCCAAAACGATTCTGGTCCAGAAGCGGTGAAGGGGGGCAATGGGAAAACAAAGCATGGAACACACATCACACACTCCCGCAGAATGCGCAGCTAGGGGGTCAAAGCAATATCGACCTCTAATGGCAAAGGCGGGGCGCAGATACGGCCTCGATATAAATTCCACGGACCCCATACCCTACTCCATTTCCCTGGCTTACCTCTCGCCACATACACCGTCTTTTCCCTAAACATACACCAGTCCATATTCTCCTTCCATACATCAACCGTGGGTGGCCTCGGGGAGCCCCATAGCTGTGCAATGTTACGCTTAGCCACCATATACCCCAAGGTCACCCACTGCGTCTGTGCCGCATTGCAATCATTCGGTTCCCAGACATTCAACAAACACCTCCTAGCCTCTGGCAACAGGGCCACGTGCGTGACCACCTCCAGTACAGTATGGAGACCGTTCCAGAATCGCACAATCTCCGGACATTCCCACAATATATGAAGGAACGTGCCCGGCAGGCCACATCCACGCTTACACAATCCATCCATCGAATAACCCATACGCAGCAAACCGGGCCCTGTGACATACACTCTATGGAGGATCTTCAGCTGTACAAACCGGAGGCGGGCCGGGATCGCCACCTCCTTCGGGGAGGCCACCGCCGACACCCAGTCCTCATCATCCAGCTCTAAGCCATCGCCTGTCCATGCCTCCCTCAGACGGAGCAGCAAGTCCGCGCGATCGTTGATGAGTTTCTTGTAAATCAGAGAAATAGTGCTGTCGGGCACATAGCCATCCAACACTCTATCCTCAAGTGGGGAATACTCGGGGATGGCAGCAGCGTCCGGAAAAACCGAACACAGCGCATGGTGGACTTGAGCATATCGGAAATACTCTCTATCGTTCAATTTATATTCCTGTTTAAGCATTTCAAACGTTTTGAAAGCTCCCTTCACCCAAAGATCACCCACCTTACATATACCAATCATGTCCCATTTCTCAAAGCCTTTCGATCTCCACAAACAGCCCAACCGCCCAGAGGCATACAGCGGCGTCGCCCGAGTCAAGCGATCCCTCCACCCCATCGCAGCATTCGCCGCGTGCCACACACGCACCGCCACCCACGTGGGTCCCGTCAGCCGCGTGTCCGGGGTCACCGAGTACAGCGCCCTATTATAATCCCCACCTGGAAGCAGGAATTTATCCATCTCGAACGCCGGGTTTAAGGCAGGACCATATATCCCGTGGTTCACAGCCACCAACTGAGACGCCCAATAGTACCGTTTGATATCAGGGAGTGCAACCCCCCCATCGTACCAAGGAAGCATTAACTTGGCGAGAGCAATCCGCGGCCGCCCGTCCCAAAACAGTTGACGCTGAAGACCCTCAACCTCCCGGAAATAGCGGGCCGGTACGACATCCAGAGTATTTTGCAAGGCGTACAAAAAACGAGGCAGCGACATCATTTTGAACAATGCCGCCCGTCCAAGCAGTGAAAGCGGAAGTCGTCGCCATCTTGCGACGTCGGCCTTCAGCCGCTGGAGGGGAGGGAGAAGGTTTCGCTCATAGCGGACCGCGGGATCCAGTGAGATAAAGATTCCCAAATATTTGAACCCCAGGGTAGCAACCTGAACAGGGCAGTCTTGCGGCAGGAGGGGGGCTTCCCCGGAGAGGACGTAGACGCACGATTTGGCCCAGTTGATAACCAGGCCGGAGGTGCGGCCAAAGGAAGTCAACACGTCCACCAATACCATTAGTGACTGTCGGGGGGAAGTGAGATATAGAAGGATGTCGTCCGCGTAAAGGGAGACACGGTCTTCGAACTCCGGCGTCCATCTAATGCCTCGCAACGACGGCTCCCAACGCAACCAGGCGGCGAGAGGCTCCAAAGAAAGCGCAAAGAGAAGGGGTGATAGCGGACATCCCTGTCGCGTACCCCTCCCCAGTGCGAAGGGAGCCGACACCCTACCATTCACCACCACCTGAGCCAGTGGGTCAGCGTATAACAATTTTACCCAACCAATAAACTCAGGGGCGAATCCAAATTTCGCCAAAACGGCCCAAACATATGGCCACTCCAAAGTGTTGAACGCCATAGGAGCATCTAAAGATGCCAAGATGGCCGGCTCCCGTATAAACTCGGCTCTAGCCAGCACACCGTGCAACCGCCTCAAATTTAGGGCGGTATTCCGATGGGGTATGAAACCGGACTGATCCTGATGAATCAAGTCGCCCGCGACCCGAACCAGTCAGTTAGCCAACACCTTAGCCAGAATTTTGGGTTCTGCGTTCAACAGCGAAATGGGCCTATAGGAGGCGCAGCGGTCTCGCGGCTTCCCATCTTTGTGTATCACCACTATGGTGGCGAGGCGTTGGTCAGGGGGAAGGAAGCCCGCCGCACGTGCCGCCAAAAACATGTCACGAAGATACGGCGCTATCTTATCAGGACGTAACTTATATAGTTCAATGGGAAGACCATTAGGACTACCCGCCTTACCAGACGCGATCGAGCGAATGGCCAAAGCAATCTCATCTGATGACAACTTCGCCTCCATCAATGTTGCATCCGCCTCCGATAAGGTTGGCAGTGCGATGTCTCGAAGCAACAGATGAGAATCCTCCTCCGAACGCACGGAAACCGGAGAGTATACCCCGCGGAAGTGATCCGCGAAGCAGTCAACAATCTCAACAGGGTCAGTCACACGCACTCACTCCATCCATTCTCTCCACAACGGGCACCACCCTGCTCGCTCTCTCCTTCTTATCCAACCAAGCAATCAACTTCCCGGCCTTATCCCCCATGTCATACAGACGCCCTTGCTGTTCTCTATACATCCCTTTAGCAGCTTCCGTGACTAGCGCTCTATAATCTGACTGTTTGAGGCTGAGAACATGCAATTTCTCATCAGTAACTCCACGCTCCAAGTCCTCCTCCATTTCAGCTATTTCAGTCTCCAGGCGAACTACCTCAGCTTTCTCGCACCTCTTAGTATGGGAGATAAGAGACAAGGCCTGCCCCCTGACCACCACCTTATAAGCCTCCCATAGGGAGACGGCCGACGACACCGACCCCACATTATCAGTGAAGTAGTGTTCAGTGGACTTGACCAACTCCGCGCGGATCTTAGGGTTACGAAGATACCAGGGGCCAATAGGTGCCACTCTTCCCTCTGTGCCAGGGTCAACCCTCAGTTGCAACCATATAGGGGAATGGTCAGAAATACCTCTGGCTACGTGACGCACCTCCCCAATCATCCCCGCTTGGGTCGCCGGCATGAGCATATAGTCGAGTCTCGAGAGACTCCCATGGGCCCCCGAGTGAAAGGTATACTGCGCTTGTCCCGGGTGCATCATTCTCCAGCAATCTACCAGTCCCAAAGTGTCCAAAAAACTCCCCAACCAGGCCTGAGCCCTAGGGAGATCCCTGGGGGGGTGACGGTCCTCCAATCCAGAGACCACGGCATTAAAGTCTCCGCCCAACACCAAACCCCCCCCAGGAAGCCCCAGAACCAAACGCCCCAAGTCAGCAAATGTAGTCGTCTGCAACCCCGGGGGCACATACACAGCCACCAGTGAGATGGTTCTACCCTCCCATCTCCCCACCAGTGCCACATATCGCCCCCTATCATCGTGAAGCACCTCGTCCACTGCCAGTGGGAGGGAGGTCCTAACTAAGATGCCCCCTCCCCTAGAGCCAGAAGTGCAGCCAGAGTGAGCGGCAAGGCGATAGCCCCTCCTATTTAGGGCCTGGAAGGAGTTCCCAACCAAATGTGTCTCCTGCAGGAAAACGATGTCGGGCGAGAGCCGCTTCAAGAACTGTAACACCACCCCGCGCTTGATCCTGTCCCCCAGACCATTCACATTCCACGAAAGGATTCGCAATCCCCTATCCCCCATCCCACTCCCGCACATGAAACCCACATCCCGGAGAGCACAACCCGGAGAAATCAGCAAACAACTTCACATTGCCCTGCGAAACGAAAAAACAACAACCATCCCCAACAACCCCCCTCCCCCACAGACCCAAAACCACAACTCCCCCCTCCCTGCACCCCTGCTTGAGCCCGAACAGCCCCCCCAACTTGCAGTGTGCCTGTCGCCCTAACATTTACCACAAAAGAACCCCAGAAGGAGGAAAGGATCCCAAAAAGCTCCCCGCAACCCCAGACATTTGAAGGGCATGATGTGCCGGATTAGAGTGTAACTGAGCCAAGGTGCAATGAACAGTCAATCTAGTCCATCGCCAGGAACCAAGTCCTAGTCCTGCTCCACCACATCCCGTCCGCTCTCCTCCGCCCGATCGTCTCGATCCTGTCCCCGCGGTAGGGCATCCAGCCAGTCACCAACCGCCTCCGGTCGGTCAAAAAAGTGGGAACGGCCCTGGAACTCAACCCGCAACCTCGCCGGGAATAACATCGCGTATTTCAGCTCCATGTCCCTCAGGCGCCGCTTGACACCCAAAAATCCCAGCCGCTGTTTCTGGACCGCTTGCGTGAAGTCCGGATAAAAGCTAACATTGGAGTTCTCAAACTTCAGCGGCCCAGCCACCCGCGACGCCTGAAGGAAAGCATCTCTATCCCGAAAGTTAAAAAGTCGAGCGATTATAGGCCGCGGGGGAGCACCCACTTTGGGCGCACCACCCGGAATCCTGTGGGCCCGCTCCACCGCAAAGAACTTGCTCAATCCCTTGGGCGCGAGACGGTTGATCACCAGATCCTCCACAAAAAGATCAGCAGCAGATTCCTCCGATCTTTCCGGCACTCCGATGATACGGACATTGTTCCGTCTAGCCCTGCTTTCCGAATCCTCAAGTCGACGATCAGTCTGGTCACTGGCAAGCCGCAACCGACGGACGTCCACAGTTAGGCTCGACGCCGCTTGTGACAAGGAGTCGACCCGCTCGTTGGTTTTGGACAGATCTGCCCTGACCAAATTCACATCGATTAGTACCGCGTCCAACTTATGTGCCAGGGTATCAAATCGCTGACCCACAGCAGCCTTCATCTCCTCAATGGCGCCCATAACGTCCTGCAGGGTAAACTCCGACGCTGGGCCCGCCAGCTCTTTAGACCGCTCAGGCGATTTATGCAGGCCAGCGGGGGATCCCTTTAGCTGCGCGTAACGGTCCATGTTGTTGGCCTGAGCATAGGATCCCCTCCGGGTTGACTTAGATTTCGACTTGTCCCCTTCGAGTCTCGCCGCCATCGTCCGGAGGCCACCAAGGTTGGCACCCGCCAGCGCCAGGGACCGGGACCCGTTGGCTAAGTTAAGCCGACACTGCGATCGCAGGCAGGACGTCCGTGGATAGTCCGAAGATCGGGCCAGACACTCCGTTGTCCGCGCTCCTCTGAAACACTAGGGTCCCTCAGCCGATCTCAAACAGCAGACTTGAAAACGAAAGTGAAAGTGCGGGGTACGGGGCAGGTCAAGCCCTGCATGCCGCTGTTGTTCACTTCGTACCCGGGCACCTCACCAACTCGAGACCGGGACCTAGGCACCAGCAGGCCACAAACTTCGGAGGGCAACCATTTGGGTTCCCGGCGTCCGATCAGAATTCGGAAAACGGGTGGCACCTCAGCGCGAATGCATCAGCAAAAGCCCGTCAAATTTACCAGGATTTAGTCAGGATAGACGTGGGAGGTTGCGGAGGCCCCCCGAGAGCCTTAAGCCTATGCGGCCATCTTGGTTGCGCGCTAGGCTCCTCCTCTCTCTTGGCCCTCGTACTTGATCCACAAAGTAGCCGGTTCTATCATACTTGAACTGCAGAGTAGCCAGTTCCATTAACGAAACTGTAGCCTCAAGTTTTGAAGCACAGGGATATGCTCCCGGAGTTGCCACCACCTGACCACTGTCTCATGGCAGAAATCTGAGCAGACAAAAAACTAAAATCCACAAGCTTTGACTGGTGAAGAGGAGCAGTGAGAAAAGTTGGAAAGGTGTTGGTCTCCGAGATCAGAGGAGAAGGGTTTGTAGTTGTTAGCTCAGTGCCATCGAGGTTCCAAACAAGTTCATCTTCAGATGCTAGAGCAGATGTCAAAGGATCAAGAACCCCCTGCCTGAAGACTTGTGTTACCAGATCTTCGATTTGAATAGCAGTGGTGAAGCCGATCCGACCTCCGGTCCATTGCTATTCGATACCGGGTTACCCCCTACATCTTCAACTCTAACTGACAACCAGTCCTTGAGACTATCCATAGTGGCAGTGCTCCCTGGCTCATGGTCCTCTGGATTGGAGTCTGATTGGCTCCCAGAGTCTGATAATGAAAAGAAAGCCTCTGGTGGGGGGGTTGTTACTGGACATGAGCCTGCAACAAGAGTTGTTGTTCGGACGTGATGATGCCCGTATCAGGGCTTCCTGTTACTGATGCATGTGCATTGCCCTTTAACATACCAGAAGGAGATCAGTGAGTATTCGTTTTCTGGGGTCTGCTCTGATGAGGCTCAGGATTAGGCCCAGCAGACGCTGTGGTGAAAGCTGCTGCCCCTGATGGCAACTTTCCTGAGTTAACAGCAGGGTTCTCTGATGAATCCTACCCAGAGTTACCTGCGCCATCCTCTTCCCAGTTACATGAGCGACCAGCTGAAGGGGAGAGATATAGTGATCTAAAGGTCTCTAGGAAGATATTGAGGAGACTGACACATGTAGGGACACTGCAGCCGTAACATCCATTTAATTTGATTTGGCCTCCAGAGCCTTGTACTGATTTTGCACATTGCAGCTGTCAACAACAGGCCTCATGGTGGATTACTGCGCCCCCCCTCACTGCTGTGGATGAATCCTCCAAGCTGATTGATTTGATAGCTGAATCTTTACCAAGCTGGGGTCTCCTCATCCCCGTTCTCTGCGGGCTGTTGGGGCAGGCTAGAGAGACATGGACAGCACAACCCCTGGCTGATGACTTAGCCGGCATCTCAAGAGAATAGGTACTACGTGGAATTTGCCACAGAAAGGCCCCGCTCCTCAGCCCTGGATTCTGAGGTCTCTCCTCCCCAGTCTTGAGCAGCAGCTGTAAGAGGGAGAGCCAGGAGAAAAACAGTTAGAATAATGTTGCAGGCTAATGTCCTGAGTTTCTAAAACAGTCTCTCCTGCTGCAACTTTGTAAAAGCCTCAGATTAGCAGCAAACACACCAGAAAAGTGAGTCACTCGCCACTCAGCACAATGCTCTGTCTAGAGAACCTCCACGTCGGTCAGTGAGACCCCTCCTCATATTCCAGGCAACAGCTCTCCCTCGCTCATGAAAATACCCGTTGCTGGACACAATCCGATTTTCCCTCCCAGAAAAACACTCCTTAGCAAATTACCATTGCAATTTCCCTCACTGAAGGGGAGGCTCCGGCCATTGCCCCACGTTCAGGGAAACTATCCGAAGAAAGCCATCGAGCTATGAGGACTCTCGGCTCATCAAAGCGTGTTCTCCCCATCTCGGCAAAGCACCACATAAGTGCTCTAGGGGACTTTCCGGGCTGCTGCCACATCAGGAATGAGGAAGGAGGAAGCATCTGGATCGTGGCCGTTCTAGGGTGGTCTCAAAAGCTGTTGCTCTGTTCGAACTTGGATGCTGCTTGGGAGAGCTTTACACAGAAATTGATAAACAATAATAGTCAATCAAATAATCATAATAAAAATGCATTAAGTGCGGTTTATAATTGAAATGTCTCTATTGTAAAACCTAGATGGAAAAGGTGTCAAAAGAGTCCTGACATCGAGAGAAATCATAAAGCTTCCCTATAAAAAATCAGCTCAATAAATCAATAATCAATCAAGGCAGAACGTCGCATAAAGAGAGGTTCAAGAAATTCACTAGAGTCTCAGAGCAACATAGAATGGGTAGAAAATGAGGATTTGTAGGAGTGATCTAAAGAATCTGGTGTCCTACTCTAAGGAATACGCACTATTATAGACAAATAGAATATTCAACTTGAATCTTCATGTAACTTTTTTCCTCTGTTGATCAATCAGCTTTCAAGGTGCCCATGGGAACGCGGTCACTCCCCATCTTCCCACAGGAACACAATATTCTTTAGACAGCAATTTCAAATACTGCAACTAAATTTTATCATTTCTTAAGTATTCCATGATTCATTCCCCATTCAAGTTTACATTCCCACATGTGAAACGTTGTCCCTAACCTTCTAAATAACAAGTTTATTCATCAGCTAACAATGGCCTTTTTGGAATTTGAAACATTTGTATAAATGAAAAAAAACATTTCGCACATCGAGTATTTATTGGAAAACGTTCGTTGAAAATGACAAGATTAAATTAAATGCTGAATTCACTGTTCATCAGCTCTGTTAACTTTAATATGGCATAATTTCAGCGTTTTAGGCCTAGCACATTTAAATATGATTGCCTAGTGCAATTTTGCATGACATTTTTTGTTTTAAGGCTCATTAGTTTTGTATATTAATTAACATTTTCTCAAAAATTTTAAACGCTTCCTCACTGGTAACTTTAAAAGATTTTAGGAGAACATGCAACTGTGCAGGTTCGTATCAGGTTTAAGCTCCCACACAATGAACCAAAGAACAGTACCAACAAGATATCTCAACACAACAAGGGAGACTCGTAAGCTTAAGTAAAATGGGTAACTATTTAATAACTGGGAAATGAAACAGACATACCTATTTTCTGCCAATGGCCTCACAAGAACCGCCTGTCAGATCCACTATAATGAAACTGCTTGTTGTCAGCAAACTACCTTAGCAACTAGTTTGACAAATTAAAATAAATTGTTTTGCGACAAGACTTAAGTATGTCTAAGCTACAGATGGGGATACAAACCAAAACATGGACATACATTCAAATAACACTTGTCAGATCAGACAAATATTTTAGGTGGACTGGTGGCAATGAAAAATAATCTGTAGTCGGATATGACTAGAGACCTTGGAAAACAAAGGTAAAGCACATCTACATTTGGGGAGTATGGGAACAGCAGGATAGGGATGGCCTTTAGATCCGCCCTGGAGAACTGCTTGTCATATACCCGTAGAAATTATCTTCATGTTTAGGCAATGGTACGGTGGTTACGGGTGCGAAGGTAAATATGGTCAGATAATTATAGTGATGATAAAAGCTGAACAAAGCTTTTCCGAGATCTGTATAAGGAAAAAGTGAATTTAGATGAATTAACAATTTTAATTTTCCTGGATATAATCTTGGCCCCTAAGGTGAAAAGATGAAAAATTTAGTGAAAAATGAAGAAGGAGTTTGACAAGGCTTTTGGCCAGGCAGGAGTTCCATTCTCAGACAAACTGAACATAACTTTTGAAAGAAAGAAATCTATTTGAGAAAGAAGAGACATCAAGGCACTAAACACAATGAAATGGGTGGAAGTAACGCACAAGATGAGATGCCAGATAGGGTGCGAAGGAGAATATGGTCAGATAATTATAGTGATGATAAAAGCTGAACAAAGCTTTTCTGGGATCTGTATAAGGAAAAACTGAATATAGATGAATTAACAGTTTTAATTTTCCTGGATACAATCTTGGCCCCTAAGGTGAACAGATGAAAAATTTAGTGAAAAATGAAGAAGGACTTTGAAAAGGCTTTTGTCCAGGCAGGAGTTCCATTCTCAGACTAACTGAACATAACTTTTGAGAGAAAGAAATCTATTTGAGAAAGAAGAGACATCAAGGTACTAAACACAATGAAATGGGTGGAAGTAACGCACAAGATGAGATGCCAGATAAGCCACAGTTGGACCATATTAAAAGATCAACATGATTACTTACCTGTAGGAGTACCTTTGCAGTTTGAAGAGTTTCTGGATTCATGTGCTGCACATTATTCCACCACCTAGCGAATGGGGCTGGAATTGTCTCAAATTTATTTGGTGGACTTTTTCGTTGACCTAAGATGCTATGTCCCACTTGTTCTGATGTCAGAAGTATGCGCCAAAAGTCCACCAGTGTGGCTGTGATCTGAAGAATCTTTTTATTTTGGGGGATCTTATTTGCCTCTGTGACTTCTTATGTGTTATACTGTCCTTCCACCTCTCTTGTCGTGAATGCCACTAGTTTTCTGGTGGAGGTGGGAGGGTTGCATGTGAATCCAGAAACCCTTCAAGCTGTAAACTAGTAAACCAGTGTCTTAACCCATTCCATTTAGCAGTGTAGCACTCTGAGTTGACAGTCTCCTTGCCTCTATTAGGAAGTGTGCAGTTCTTTGTGGGAGTTTAAAATGTCTGAACTCTATATCCTCAGGAGCCATGCTGTGAAGCTGAGTGTTTTTGGCTGAGTAAAACACATGAACCTTTCTGCATGGTAAGTGTGTCTTGCTGTGTAGCCAGTGGCATGACCTGGCTCGGATTCTAACTCCACTAGGTCAGACACCCAGCTTTGTATGGCCCATTTGAGTGCAATGGAGATAGGGACATTGGGGCTTGTATGTACTTCTCTATCACTAGTGGGATGTGTAAGATTGTGGGAAAAGTATATGCAAATTTCCCCGACCGTTCTATTGCCAGGGCATTTGACTGGTGTCTTGGGTATCTGGACAGACCATTTGACAGAAAGGACAAGTGTTGTTTCACCTGAGACAGTGTTGAGGTCTTTAGCCACTCAAGACATAACTTCCCAACACTGTATGATGTCACCACCCCATAGTGTTCAGTTTGTACGTACCGTTGGTCAGGTCTATTGATCTTAAACTCTTTAGCTTTACTGAAGAATCTGGACTGACACCCATTAGGCCAAACCAACCATGCCTTCCAATTGGGGTCTGATGAACTGTAAGAGCCATTGCGTATCATAGCATCTACTGTATACTCACTATAGTGTGTGCAGGGCTGCCACTTGCCAAAACGTGCACATGCAGGAATTCGCAATGTGTTCAGGTCTTTTATCTTCACTATACCAAAACAGGATTTTTGTTGCACAGTTTCGTTCAGGAAAATCATTTGCTGTGGTATTAGGCATGCTCCAAACAAGGCCTCAGTACCCTAAACCTGCCAATCGTTTGTCCCCCAAACAGACTTTGTATCTATTGTGTCTGCCCAAAAGTCAAACCCATGTACAGACAGCTGGGCACGAAAAGAAGCAGTATATATCATCTTGGTGTTTGTAAGCATATTTTTCTCAGCAGATGTAGGTGTAAGCTTGTCAAAATAAGGGCTGGGTCTTATGTGTCAAAACCAGAAAAATAAGCAAACGTCTGTGCAAATGTTTTTGAACTACCTCTTGGTAGTATGGGTCAGTGTTCCCATTGGGTGTAATTATAAATGGCACCTGGGCTACTTTTATGCAAAAATTGGTGACCATAATGTTGATAAAGGAACACATCACCATAATTTGATGTACCATCATACATTTCATCAGAAGAAAATGGAGCCGATTGCTCCAGGTCTTCCAGCAAATTATGCACTGTATCAATGTCCCAATTGTCAGAAATAGCACTACTGGTGATGATATCATTTAAAGAAATTTTAAACAAATATGGAATTTGCAAAAGTTAAGTAGGCCCAAACACATCATACAATACCCTGTCCGACACTATTCCTTCGAGAACTGGAAATGCTGAAATGTTCTCCAGGCGCAGACAGATGATGCATGTGGTTTCAATATCAAGTTCACAAGTTGGACTGCAGAGTGTTCTGTGAGCTAATGTCCGTTCAGAAGCAGGAAAAAGACAGTCACCAAACCAATCCAGAGGACCAGGAATAGTAACACAATTGTAATCCAAAGGTGCAACCAAGGAGTAACAAGGTATGTCTTTTATAGTCAAAGATAGAGAGCATGCCCTCATAGGTTGAAAGGAAGAGGCGGCGGGTGTGGAGTCTCAGGTCCAGTTGAATCTGATGAGAAGTTCTCGTAGTCCACAAAGTAGCCAGATGCCGTTCGGTCTATTTTTGGCACCTTAGCAGGTTTTGTAGATCCACAATATGACTCAATCTGTGGCATATTCACAAAGATCTTATTGTCGCCACATTTTAGAATTGAAATTTGTGTTTCTGTACAACCTGATTGTACAGTTGTAGCTGCTGAATAAGGGAGAAGAAATACTTCATTATTTTTTACCTTTTCTTGTTGGAGATAGGAATCGTCTTTAGTTATCAAAGCTTCCATATAAACTTCCTGAGTGGTAGCGAGAGGAGAGCTGTGGCTACCCAGGAGATCACGAAGCTTACTGTTGAGAATCGCCCACATAATGTGGTTTGATGAGATCAATGGAGGCAAACCTTTTGTCTTGTCGACTGGTAAGGGGTGGTAGTACACTTCTAGTACTTTTGACATGCACTCTGTAGGACGGCCTAAATACTTTTTTGTCTGCAATTTTCTCCCAGAGCAGATCCCCAATCTTCGTGATCCCGCTGGGTCTTTCCGGGACTACCTTCACTTCCCCAGGTGGCAGTGCATTTTTACTTGGACGTTGCTTTATTCGTGCCGGAAGTCATTTAGTTCCTGTAAAACAACCAAACGTTCATTGATATCAAACGGTGTGTCTGCCGCCACTGTGCCAACATTATAGAGGTCTGGGAACACATTCTTACCCCAAACAGTGGTATGGAGTCTGATCACCCAGGGCTGTTCTTGGCATGTTAAGTGCTTTGTGGACCGTATAAAGGTGATGGACCCAACTGCGACCTGAGCCTGGTTCCCTTGCTGTTAAAGACTGTTTTAAGTCATGGTTTTTCCTCTGGACTACTCGACTACCAAATTTCCCTCAGAATAATAAGGGGGAGGAGTACCGCAAGGCCACACCCAAACTTCCCATGGCTTCTTTGTAAGCCTGAGAGCTAAACACTCAACCCTGGTCGGAATGTAGTGTGCCAATTGCGTATGTCCTGATAAAGACTTGCAAATCCTTAATAACAGTTCAGAAGTCAGGTGACCACTGTGGCTATACCCACGGGAATCTAGAGCATGAATCCACTGCCACCAAGATGTACTTGTAAGCTCAGTCAGAGTGTAAGAGGCCGCAGTGGTCCAAATAGACACATGCGAGAGGTTTGTTTGAAATCAATCACATGCTCTTCCTATCTGTGCTCGAACCATCTACCTCTCTCCGAATGTGTATAGGATGACTCCAGAAAGGAACGAGAGGAACGTGTATCAGTATCCGGATACCTGTCAGGCTTCCTAATGTTATCACAGATTCTGAGATTATATCTTTTTCAGTACTTTACTGCTGAGAAGTCCCACCCAGTGACCTTTGCTTGTCTATATTTTTTTGTTTATTATCCCAGTTCTTCGTCGAAGAATCAAGTGCTTGCTTAATCTTTTTTGTCAGAATTACTCTTAAGATGTGGTTTCTCAGGTCTAGCCCCCAAAGTATCTCTACCTAGCATAGCATAGGTTTCTTCCCGCTCCTTTTGTGCAAGTGTGAAATTCCTCTAGTGTTGGCATATTGCCAATGCAGCTGCCTCCCCCTTTATGTTGCTAAAAATTGCCCATCAGTTTAATCTAAGTCCAGGGCAGTTGCTGCCCTGTACTCATTCAGTAGCTGCTTCAACACGTCAGGTAAAACAGCCAGCAAAGGGGTACCATGTGTTCTGGTGTAAACAGCAGAGAAGGCTATACCCCAAGTTGTGCAGTCTTCCACTGGGGGAGCCATTCCCATCGGCAAGCAAATAGTTTGTGTTCTGTGTTTTTCTTGTGTGCCTGTATGTGGAAATACTGCTTCAAGCTGGCTTGTTTTTGGAGCTATCCAGAATGGAGTTTGCTCTCAACTGGTGGAAATCCTTCCCATAACAGGATTCAGTGTTTGTGGGCTGATACCAGTATTAGCTTATTGTGGATGTGTGGCATGAGCAGTCCAAGCAGTGTTTACTGTAAGTGTTCGCATTATGAACTCTGAGATTTCTGTATATTTTCACTAAATCTCCATACATTGTACACTTTTCTGTTGCATTTAAATTAACAGTGTTAGGATGTGGTGTGTATGTCGCTCCCTCTTTACTGAGCGGACAGTCTCACATTTTCTGTTGTGTGTGGGAGGGCACCTTTAAACCAATTAATATGTTCTTGGTAAGAAAAAGGAATATCTATATCATCAAATGGCGTGTATTCATCTGGTGTTCACCCTCAATATAAGTATAAAACAATTGTTTACGACCATTTGCAGCTGAGAATTGGACCCAGGAATAGAAAACCTCTGTCCTGAATACTTCGTGTTCCTCAACCACAAAGGAAACGTCAGCTTTCAAGTTGCCCATGGGAACGCGGTCACTCCCCATCTTCCCACAGGAACACAATATTCTTTAGACAGCAATTTCAAATACTGCAACTACATTTTATCATTTCTTAAGTATCCCATGATTCATTCCCCATTCAAGTTTACATTCCCACATGTGAAACGTTGTCCCTAACCTTCTAAATAACAAGTTTATTCATCAGCTAACAATGGCCTTTTTGGAAGTTGAAACATTTGTATAAATGAAAAATATCATTTCGCACATCGAGTATTTATTGGAAAAAGTTAGTTGAAAATGACAAGATTAAATTAAATGCTGAATTCACTGTTCATCAGCTCTGTTAACTTTAATATGGCATTATTTCAGCGTTTTAGGCCTAGCACATTTAAATATGATTGCCTAGTGCAATTTTGCATGACATTTTTTGTTTTAAGGCTCATTAGTTTTGTATATTAATTAATATTTTCTCAAAAATGTTAAACGCTTCCTCACTGGTAACTTTAAAAGATTTTAGGAGAACATGCAACTGTGCAGGTTCGTATCAGGTTTAAGCTCCCACACAATGAACCAAAGAACAGTACCAACAGGATATCTCAACACAACAAGGGAGACTCGTAAGCTTAAGTAAAATGGGTAACTATTTAATAACTGGGAAATGAAACAGACATACCTATTTTCTGCCAATGGCCTCACAAGAACCGCCTGTAAGATCCACTATAATGAAACTGCTTGTTGTCAGCAAACTACCTTAGCAACTAGTTTGACAAATTAAAATAAATTGTTTTGCGACAAGACTTAAGTATGTCTAAGCCACAGATGGGGATACACACCAAAACATGGACATACATTCAAATAACACTTGTCAGATCAGACAAATATTTTAGGTGGACTGGTGGCAATGAAAAATAATCTGTAGTCGGATATGACTAGAGACCTTGGAAAACAAAGGTAAAGCACATCTACATTTGGGGAGTATGGGAACAGCAGGATAGGGATGGCCTTTAGATCCGCCCTGGAGAACTGCTTGTCATATACTCGTAGAAATTATCTTCATGTTTAGGCAATGGTACAGTGGTTATGGTTGCGAAGGTGAATATGGTCAGATAATTATAGTGATGATAAAAGCTGAACAAAGCTTTTCCGAGATCTGTATAAGGAAAAAGTGAATATAGATGAATTAACAATTTTAATTTTCCTGGATATAATCTTGGCCCCTAAGGTGAAAAGATGAAAAATTTAGTGAAAAATGAAGAAGGACTTTGACAAGGCTTTTGGCCAGGCAGGAGTTCCATTCTCAGACAAACTGAACATAACTTTTGAAAGAAAGAAATCTATTTGAGAAAGAAGAGACATCAAGGTACTAAACACAATGAAATGGGTGGAAGTAACGCACAAGATGAGATGCCAGATAGGGTGCGAAGGAGAATATGGTCAGATAATTATAGTGATGATAAAAGCTGAACAAAGCTTTCTGGGATCTGTATAAGGAAAAACTGAATATAGATGAATTAACAGTTTTAATTTTCCTGGATACAATCTTGGCCCCTAAGGTGAACAGATGAAAAATTTAGTGAAAAATGAAGAAGGACTTTGAAAAGGCTTTTGTCCAGGCAGGAGTTCTATTCTCAGACTAACTGAACATAACTTTTGAGAGAAAGAAATCTATTTGAGAAAGAAGAGACATCAAGGTACTAAACACAATGAAATGGGTGGAAGTAACCGCACAAGATGAGATGCCAGATAAGCCACAGTTGGACCATATTAAAAGAACAACATGATTACATACCTGTAGGAGTACCTTTGCAGTTTGAAGAGTTTCTGGATTCACATGCTGCACATTATTCCACCACCTAGCGAATGGGGCTGGAATTGTCTCAAATTTATTTGGTGGACTTTTTCGTTGACCTAAGATGCTATGTCCCACTTGTTCTGATGTCAGAAGTATGCGCCAAAAGTCCACCAGTGTGGCTGTGATCTGAAGAATCTTTTTATTTTGGGGGATCTTATTTGTCTCTGTGACTTCTTATGTGTTATACTGTCCTTCCACCTCTCTTGTTGTGAATGCCACTAGTTTGCTTGCGGAGGTGGGAGGGTTGCATGTGAATCCAGAAACCCTTCAAGCTGTAAACTAGTAAACCAGTGTCTTAACCTATTCCATTTAGCAGTGCAGCACTCTGAGTTGACAGTCTCCTTGCCTCTATTAGGAAGTGTGCAGTTCTTTGTGGGAGTTTAAAATGTCTGAACTCTATATCCTCAGGAGCCATGCTGTGAAGCTGAGTGTTTTTGGCTGAGTAAAACACATGAACCTTTCTGCATGGTAAGTGTGTCTTGCTGTGAAGCCAGTGGCATGACCCGGCTCTGTTCTAACTCCACTAGGTCAGAGACCCAGCTTTGTATGGCCCATTTGAGTGCAATGGAGATAGGGACATTGGGGCTTGTATGTATTTCTCTATCACTAGTGGGATGTGTAAGATTGTGGGAAAAGTATATGCAAATTTCCCCGACCGTTCTATTGCCAGGGCATTTGACTGGTGTCTTGGGTATCTGGACAGAACATTTGACAGAAAGGACAAGTGTTGTTTCACCTGAGACAGTGTTGAGGTCTTTAGCCACTCAAGACATAACTTCCCAACACTGTATGATGTCACCACCCCAGAGTGTTCAGTTTGTACGTACCGTTGGTCAGGTTTATTGATCTTAAACTCGTTAGCTTTACTGAGGAATCTGGACTGACACCCATTAGGCCAAACCAACCATGCCTTCCAATTGGGGTCTGATGAACTGTAAGAGCCATTGCGTATCATAGCATCTACTGTATACTCACTATAGTGTGTGCAGGGCTGCCACTTGCCAAAACGTGCACATGCAGGAATTCGCAATGTGTTCAGGTCTTTTATCTTCACTATACCAAAACAGGATTTTTGTTGCACAGTTTCGTTCAGGAAAATCATTTGCTGTGGTATTAGGCATGCTCCAAACAAGGCCTCAGTACCCTAAACCTGCCAATCGTTTGTCCCCCAAACAGACTTTGTATCTATTGTGTCTGCCCAAAAGTCAAACCCATGTACAGACAGCTGGGCACGAAAAGAAGCAGTATATATCATCTTGGTGTTTGTAAGCATATTTTTCTCAGCAGATGTAGGTGTAAGCTTGTCAAAATAAGGGCTGGGTCTTATGTGTCAAAACCAGAAAAATAAGCAAACGTCTGTGCAAATGTTTTTGAACTACCTCTTGGTAGTATGGGTCAGTGTTCCCATTGGGTGTAATTATAAATGGCACATGGGCTACTTTTATGCAAACATTGGTGACCATAATGTTGATAACAGAACACATCACCATAATTTGATGTACCATCATACATTTCATCAGAAGAAAATGGAGCCGATTGCTCCAGGTCTTCCAGCAAATTATGCACTGTATCAATGTCCCAATTGTTAGAAATAGTACTATAGGTGATGATATCATTTAAAGAAATTTTAAACAAATATGGAATTTGCGAAAGTTAAGTAGGCCCAAACACATCATACAATACCCTGTCCCACACTAGTCCTTCGGGAACTGGAAATGCTGAAATGTTCACCAGGCGCAGACGGATGATGCATGTGGTTTCAATATCAAGTTCACAAGTTGGACTGCAGAGTGTTCTGTGAGATAATGTCCGTTCAGAAGCAGGAAAAAGACAGTCACCAAACCAATCCAGAGGACCAGGAATAGTAACACAATTGTAATCCAAAGGTGCAACCAAGGAGTAACAAGGTATGTCTTTTATAGTCAAAGATAGAGAGCATGCCCTCATAGGTTGAAAGGAAGAGTCTCAGGTCCAGTTGAATCTGATGAGAAGTTCTCGTAGTCCACAAAGTAGCCAGATGCCGTTCGGTCTATTTTTGGCACCTTAGCAGGTTTTGTAGATCCACAATATGACTCAATCTGTGGCATATTCACAAAGATCTTATTGTCGCCACATTTTAGAATTGAAATTTGTGTTTCTGTACAATCTGATTGTACAGTTGTAGCTGCTGAATAAGGGAGAAGAAATACTTAATTATTTTTTACCTTTTCTTGTTGGAGATAGGAATCGTCTTTAGTTATCAAAGCCTCCATGTGAACCTCCTGAGTGGTAGCGAGAGGAGAGCTGTGGCTACCCAGGAGACCACGAAGCTTACTGTTGAGAATCGCCCACATAATGTGGTTTGATCAGATCAATGGAGGCAAACCTTTTGTCTTGTTGACTGGTAAGGGGTGGTAGTACACTTCTAGTACTTTTGACATGCACTCTGTAGGACGGCCTAAATACTTTTTTGTCTGCAATTTTCTCCCAGAGCCGATCCCCAATCTTCGTGATCCAGCTGGGTCTTTCCGGGACTACCTTCACTTCCCCAGGTGGCAGTGCATTTTTACTTGGACGTTGCTTTATTCATGCCGGAAGTCATTTAGTTCCTGTAAAACAACCAAACGTTCATTGATATCAAACGGTGTGTCTGCCGTCACTGTGCCAACAATATAGAGGTCTGGGAACACATTCTTACCCCAAACAGGAGTATGGAGTCTGATCACCCAGGGCTGTTCTTGGCATGTTGTTAAGTGCTTTGTGGACCGTATAAAGGTGATGGACCCAACTGCGACCTGAGCCTGGTTCCCTTGCTGTTAAAGACTGTTTTAAGTCATGGTTTTTCCTCTGGACTACTCGACTACCAAATTTCCCTCAGAATAATAAGGGGGAGGAGTACCGCAAGGCCACACCCAAACTTCTGTGGAAATGTGGATTTTCCTGATCAGTTATGTCCCCTATCTTGGACCCCAACGGTTCTATATACATGTTACCAGTACATGTATGTTCCCTCCAGTTCCAGTTTCTAAGACGCAAACATATGTGTGTCTACCGTCGACATGTTCTCTGTCAGATCCGCCATCGATGGGCTGGATATTCGATTCCTAGGTATGAAAAGCCACCGACTTTATATGGCTAAGTTACTACATTTTTACAGTTCAGGCAAGTAGGCCCGATTCTGTCCTCAAGCCTTTCCCTGCTCTCTGCCTCTGACAGCTTCAGCTTGAGCTCGCATCTGTATCCATGAACTTTGTCCTACTCCCTGTGCAGCTAACGGTGCCTGCCTCGACTAGTTTTCGCCTGTCTGCCAAGAAGCTGTATTTCACCTTCGAATTATCTATTTTACTCTCCAGCCGATGCATTCCTGCCTAGTGATTTAGGTAAACATTTCCCTTAGCTCACAAGCAAAGGACTCAGCCTTTCCGTCCTCCTGCAAGTGATTCATAGCCCTGTTGCCATGGAAAGTTTTCTGCCCCTCGCATCTCATATAGACACTTAGACGCTTGTACACGCACACACAGTTAGTATAGAATAGATTCTGTTCGAGAGTCCTTCCTTGTGGATAACATAGTTCTCTAAACATAGGATGTTAGATATGATTTGGGATTAGGTTGACTTGACCCTCCAGACTTCTCGTCTCCACATGTAGAGTTAAATGTCAAGTCCCCTCCACCCCCTAGTTGCACGTCAATCACACGTCATGCTGCCGCGCGCGCATCTATGCCAAGTATTATCTTATAGATCCACCTATGTCTGATAATCCTAACCAATCATGTTTCTTTTATTCCTTATTACGCCTAGTTTCAATTACGTACCTGATATGTCACTTTTCTTATCAAATGTTACGCCTTCTACATTCGTTTCATTGTAATGCACTTATTATAAAAATGCATGTCTGTCAACAAAATATTGTACTTCACTTCCTGAACCCTCGTGGTGACGGAACCTGAAGGCCGCCACTCGAGTCGGCCATTTTGAATGGAATAAAGCCCATTAGAAAACCTCTTATACCACGGATTCTGCCTCTTGTTATTTTGAGCTATTTTACTTTATTTTAAGATTCCGCATGAAATTCAGTCCGGTAATATTTATTTTATTTACCACATAATGGCGCCCGAACAGGGACACTTTCTCATCTCACGCGCCGGCGGTGCGTTGCAGGCCCGGTCTCCTGCCACAGCTGGACGGACCATAAACGCGTACCAGCAGGATTTCCTGTAAGCTCCCTCCGGTCAAGCGGGGGCGACTGAGGCTGCGATCAACCCAGACGAGGCGGTGAGAAGTGCGAAGTATCCCGACCAGAGCCTAGCTGAGAGAGCAAGATCCGAGGTATACCGAGGCCCACCAGGTTTTCCGAAATCCCGATGTGCAGAGGGTCCGATGTCCGCAGTTATCGAGTCCTGTCCATTCTCTGAGGCCTTCCGTTTCAAGGAGCTACTCGGTGAGTACCATCGCCGGGGAGGCGTGTTGACGTGCACATAGGTTGTGCCGGTCAAGACGGATTTGGGTACACAAATCCGGTCTGCACTGTTTAGCAGTGTATATGTACTGTTTAGCAGTATATCAAGTATTCCGAAGTATTCAGTTATTGTCAAGAATTCAGCGTGGTGATTAGTTAAGCAGACTGTCATCATTGTCGACCATTATTAAATGTTTAATGTTTAATGTTTAAAGTATTCAGAAAATGTCTTGCATATTGTGGTATGAATGACTGTTCATTGTTCACTGTTCATTAGTGTTTCTTTCGTATTAAGTAAATTCAAGAGTAAGTATCAGATCAGTTGTCAATATGCCGCTCTTCTCGAAGTTAAGACAGATTACTACCAGAAAAGGGGTGCTTGAAGAAGCAGTTCCTATTCCTCCTAGAGACACTCCAGGACATTTCATGTACCATAAGCATGGCTTAGATGCCATATTGTTTCTTGATCTATGGGTAGATTATACCAAGGGATTACCGGAAAGTCAAAGGTGGCCCGCAGCGGGAACCTGGGATGCAGAGTGCATCATGAAAGTGGAGGAAGAGTTATGGAAAAGAAAGGTCAGACAGTCACAGAAAGACGCTGTTGAGTTATGGCGTAAAGAATCTCATAGACGAACAGAAAAAGCACGTAGACAAGAAGAGAGGAGTAAAGAAAGTTCAAATAAAGTTCAAGAAAATCTATTAATTGAGGAAGGTATCCGAGTGAAATCAGAACAAATAAATAGACAAAGAAATGCTCTTATGAATGGTATGTATCCCCTTCTAGCCGAAGGACTACCTAAGGCTGCTCCAGAGATACCAAAAGACTTGCCACCCCCATTATTTCCAATTAAGGTACATCCAAAAGGGCATCCCAGAACCGCAGAAGATGTTTTTCTTTCCTCATATCTAGACGATGCAGCCCCCGAGTATGCTAACGCCACACCACATAGACCGTCTGGCGGAGGGGTTCAACGTCAGGATCAGGTATCTGTCCCCGTGCAACAGCAATTTCCGACGCAAGCTTCGGCAAGCACATCTGTTTCCGCATCTGTTTCCGCAGTCGACTCTACAGGGGTATCGACACCCATAGTTGCTGTGTCACGTTCGACGAACCCTTTCACACCCGACGCCCCAGATGGGGCCACGGGAGGTGCTAGCAGTACTTTTACACCACCTAGAATAAATAAACTTGTCTTTCAAGAGTCAACACATTCACGTACACCAAAATTCGTAAATGAACGTACGCTTAAGGAACTCCTTGTAAATTGTAGATATGACCCCGTGGTCGGTAAAGAGGACGAAATGGTCCTGGCATCATTACGTATCAGGCGAGCCGCAGAGTATTTAGCAAGGTTACCAGGAATGACTACGCATCTAGATAACATATATCATTTTGTTCAAACAGGACGAGATCCAGGATGTATTAACAGAGCTATGGAATTCCAGAAAGTAGAAATACAGGGGGAACTGTTACGTTTCCTCATAAACTGTGTGATCAGAAATCAAGATCGTCCGGGGGTAGACCCGAATGCAATGCTTATTCTTACAAGATGGAGTCAGAATATATCAGAAGGGAGACACGATAAACAAAATTGTATAATAGCCATGTGCCGAAAAATCCGTAAAGAAATAGAGCGTATTCATGAAGAAAGATTGGGAACAGACGAGTTTGAGCAAGATGAAGTGTCCGAATCAGGGAACTCTGCAAGACAGTCAGAGACCATAGCCTATGTAGGCAGAGGAAGATCCTGTGAAAATACTAGATGTTTTTCTGATCCCATACACTCAGTATGCTCAAATAACAGCAGAACGTATCCAACGCCCGTAATAAATCTGAAGTCTCCTGAACATTTGTTTCAAGCCGCAGATAAAATACTACGAGAACGAAGGGGTTATCACCTCCTCGATTCCATGGATGAGCAAGAATTAGCCCGATCAGCCGTTCACTGGATTGACAGTCCTGAAAAATACGGTGATGAGACCGTAGCACACACGTTTCTCAATCTCAGTACAGATGAACAACGTTTAGCTGGAATCTATATGATTCAGCAACTCCTTATATTATATAAGAGCCAACATGCTGACCCTGGTCCTTTACCTGATATATTAACGGAACTACTCACGAACAGATGGAGAGGTTCTAGTAACAAGTTAATTAAAGAGATATTAGTGTCACGTAAACAGTATGTCCTTTTTGTAAGTCCGGATTCTCTCTCGCTGCCCCACAGAGAAAGAACGCCGTACTATATGGATAGACAAAATCCTTTACGGGAAGTGCACCCAATAAAAGGCGAAGACAATGAGTTTCACCGAGTATTTGTTTACACACCCATATCAAAAATGGAATTATTAGAAATGAAAAAAGTAGTACCTAGCCATGATAAAGACCCAGCGGGTTTCCACCGAGAAATTAAAGACATGTTACTGATGGGAGAGTACACCTTTCCTGATATTATGACGATATTAAAGGTGCTTTTGCCTGCTGGCATTTATGAAAAACTGAAAGAAAAAGAGTGGGAAGTGGGAGACCAAAAGATAGACTGGACAGCATTAGCAGAGGAAGAAAGGGGCCGAACTGCAGGTTCAGGGCTCGGGGATAAAGTTAAACTGTTACCAGGTTTACTAGTACAGGTACTGCCACGTTTATTAACTACAAAAAAGGAAGATTGGGGTGCAATCACAGCCTGTAAACAAAAGCAAGATGAAGACACAAGCGATTATTATGCCCGATTTGAAAAATGTTTTGGTATAAATAGTGGTATAAAAGCAAGTAGTGATTCATATCCACATTTATTTGTGACGAAATTAGTGGAAAATGCATTACCTCCAGTAAAGAATAGAATATTGAAATTCGAGAGTACCTGGCAAAGTAACACTCCGTCGCAAATGCTACAAATGTTACAGTATCATCACAATAGAATTAGGGATGAACAAGAACACGAGCATAGACGCATGAAGGATACAAAAATGAAAATGCTAGTTTCTCAGACAGTACCAGCAGATGGTCACAAAAAGGGTGTGACACATTCTGGTGATTCTGCAGTTCCTGTAAAAGGAACCTGCAATTACTGTAAACAACTAGGCCATTATGTACACGATTGTCCAGTCCTGAAACGTAATATAGCTACAGGTATTGCAAAGGAGAGACCACGATTAGTTAGGCAAGATCAGAATGAACAAGGAGCTATGCAGCATGGACAGTCTATGCCAGTTCAGCAACAGTCCATGCCAGCCTCACAGCAACCCATACAGTTTGTGCCAGCTGCACCACCGTTGCCCGCTACTGCCACACAAACTACAACACGACAAATGTATCAGACTGCACAGTATGAATACCCTGAGTATCAGCGGTACGCATGAACCAGCCTAGAGAGGGAAGTTGACTTACCGCTTATCGAGATTCCGGTAGATCAAGAAGGACCTTATGTACATAGTGAATTGTTAGGTCAAGATAGAAAATTCTTACTCGATACAGGGGCAAGTCGAACAACCATAAAACGTAGTGAAGTTCCAGGGGCACCCCTCTCAGGCTCTCAAAATGTTTCCCTTGGTTTTTCGGGAAAACCTATTGTTAATGAAGTATCACAGCCTCTACCACTTACGATAGGACCTTTGACACGAACTACAGATTTATTGCTTACTAAATCATGCCCAGAAAATCTGTTAGGAATTAAGACTCTGAAAGCACTAGGAGCCATAATATGTTGTTCTCCGGAAGGAGTAAGGTTGTTTTTGCGTGATTTTAAAGGTCACTATGTGTCTAGAGACATGGATCCCCGACTACAGACTTTACCAGTACATCTATGGGCACAAGGCCCTACGGATGTTGGCTGCATGAACATTACACCCTATCGAGTTACATTGAAAGCAGGAGTGGTACTACCACGAATGCGACAATACAAGTTACCGCATGATGCTGTAGTGGCTTTGCTGAAAATCATTGATGAGCTAATTGCCCAGGGAGTAGTTGTAGAAACAGACTCCAATGTATGTAATTCACCGATAATTCCGATTCTTAAACGAACTGATCCTACTGCCCCACCAGTGTACCGATTGGTTATTGATTTGCGTGAACTAAACAAGTGTATTGTACCACAATTCCCTGTGGTCCCTGATATATCATCATTGTTGACAGCAATTGATTCCGAAGCAACATTTTTTACTGTAATTGATCTCAAGAATGCTTTTTTCAGCGTCCCAATAGATCCGGAAAGCCAATACTTGTTCGGATTCAGTTTAAATGGGCGCAGCTTTAAATTCTCACGCGCTCCCCAAGGATTCACAGAAAGCCCCAGCATCTACAGCCAAGCACTGAAACGAGAACTTGACAGTATCCACATGCCAGTCAATACAGCACTGCTTCAATATGTCGATGATCTGCTGATCACCGCGAGAAGCGAGCCAGAATGTGAAAAAGCTTCTCTGACAGTTTTACATTTCCTAGCCGACAAGGGGCACAAGGTGTCCCCTTCTAAGCTGCAATTCTGTGTTCAGCGAGTTATTTATCTTGGTCACTCGCTGTCCAAGGAGGGAAGGCAGCTTACACCAGATCGCATCCAGTTAATTGCTAACATGTCAATACCCCAGACACAGAAGGAGGTGCGGGCTTTCATAGGCCTCACTTCATATTGTAGGCAGTGGATCCCTCAGTACGCATTTCTAGCAAAACCACTCATTCAGTTAACCACACAGGAGGCAGCCACATCGACTGTTCTCCCTTGGACTCAGGAACATACACAAGCTTTTGAAAGCCTAAAGGAAGCTTTATGTCAAGCACCTGTTTTAGCAACACCATGTTATAGCAAACCTTTTACACTCTTTGTTACAGAACGCGAAGGTACTGCCTTGTCAGTACTCACTCAGGATCAAGCAGGATCACGCAAGCCATGTGCTTATTTTTCCAGTACATTAGATCCCGTAGCTCAGGCTTTGCCTGCATGCCTGAAGTCAGTGGCAGCAACAGCTTTAGCAATCAGACAAAGCGATGCCATAGTATTAGGACACCCATTGACAGTACAAGTACCACATGCAGTAGAGATTCTTGTGAACCGAACACAAACACAACACTTGACCATAGCAAGACTTACCGGTTATGAACTGACATTGTTTCAACCACACATAGAGATCCGACGGTGTAATACATTGAATCCTGCTACACTATTACCTGTAATTGGAACAGACCCACTAGCTCATGATTGTGTTGAAATCATTGAAATAAAGACGAAACCTAGACAAGACTTGACAGACGTTCCATTGTTAGATCCAGACCTGACGTTGTATGTAGACGGATCGTGCATGAGAACAAGTACAGGAGATTTAGTGGCCGCGTATGCAGTCACAACAGACACTGAAGTTATTGAGACAAATTGTATAGATACTTTGTCAGCCCAAGCAGCAGAACTTATTGCTCTAACAAAAGCCTGTATTCAAGCCACAAATAAGAAAGTTAATGTATACACTGACTCACGTTATGCATTCGGAGTTGTACACGACTTCGGCGTGCTGTGGCGAGAGAGAGGTTATTTAACCTCCCATGGTGCCCACATTCAGCACGGACCCCTCATTCATGCCTTGTTAGACGCAATACATCTACCCACTGCTATATCGATTATGAAATGTAAAGCACACACGAAGGTTACTGATACCATTTCTCAAGGAAATGATTTAGCTGACAGAACAGCTAAACAGACTGCTCAGAATCGCACATTAGACATGACAAAGCCAATAGTTCAGACACCAACACAGTGTATGACAATTAAGGATCCCGCACTTGACGTAATTGACATACAGACACATGCCACAGCAGAAGAAATAAAGAAGTGGACTGAACTAGGAGGGATCCAGACAGATCAAGGATGGATGACGAAGGAGAAATCTGTATGGTTTCTCCCTGATTCCATGGTTCAAGCCATTATAGCTACAGTTCACAGTCCAGCACATTTAGGAGAGAAGGCTATGCTAGACAGCATTCAGCACATTTGGTTCAACAAACATTTACGAGCAGCAGCTAAACAAAAAGTTCGTACCTGTATGATATGTTGTCAGTTTAATCCAGGAAAGAGTGTTCCCGTAGAGCAGGGTGGATTTCAGCCTCCTGACCATCCTTTTGAAGTCCTCCAGATGGATTATATTCAGATGGAACGTTGTCGAGGATTCAAATATGTCCTCGTAGTTGTCTGCGCTCTCTCCCGTTGGACAGAGGCGTATCCCGTATCAGATTACACTGCCCCGACTACTGCCAAACAGTTAGTTCGAGAATTCTTCCCACGGTACGGTTTACCACGTGTTGTATATTCAGATAACGGTCAGCCTTTCTCATCCGAATTAATGAAACATGTCTCACTCTTGTTGGGATATCAGTGGAAATTCCACTGTGTCCGACACCCCGAGGCAGCAGGTCTCGTAGAAAGACATAACCAGACACTGAAAATCAGACTGTCCAAAATATGTAGAGAGAAAGGTATCGACTGGATAGTAGCATTACCAGTTGCACTCTTTTACATGAGAATGGTAGCGCACTCTAGAACAGGGCTATCCCCGTATGAGGTGATCTTTGGTAGACCACCAAATATGTGGGGGACGCCTATACCACGCAAAATAACTGACATTGACTGTAACATGCTGACAGATTACTTGGCTTCCTTGATGTCTGCACTACAATCTTCTCGTTCACAGGTAGCTGCAGCCTTTCCCGACAACACTGAGGCGAAACCCCATGACGTTGTTCCGGGTAATCTTGTCTTTGTGAGAAATTTCGACAGGAAAAGTCAATTGGAGCCCAGGTGGAAAGCACCCAAGTTGGTCCTGTTGACCACAAGAACAGCCGTGAAGATCGAGGGACGCAAAGGGTGGATTCATTCAAGTCACGTCAAAAAATTTCATGGACTACCTTCAGATATAGACACTGTGCCCTGCACTCCCTCACAGACTGATTCAAAACTTCCTTTTGTTGAACAGAATGACTCTCAGTGCTATAAATTAAAGCTTAGGCCCAAACAGTCGAGCAATTTGATTGTTTAAGTCCTCTCCAAGGTGAAGCGGTTGAATTGTCTCCGACATGTATTCCTTGGACCTGAGTAGAGAAAATACCCGAGAAATGTTGAAACGACAGGCGTATTGTAAATCACTGCGTAGCTACTGTATAAGGACATTATTAATTTTGTTTTTATTGAGTATTTTAGTAATTATTACGAGTGTGATTTTGCACATATATCATCCTATCTCTAGACATGTTTATAATGTTGCTGCAGAACATTCTTTTAGTGACCTACCGCCACATGAATTATCCTATAGACTTGCGCTGCGTAATAACACCTTCATTAGTATGTTACATCATTCCCATCAGACTAGTAATGCGACCAATTGTTGGGTGTGTGGCCGACTTCCTCCCTATCAGAATAACAAAGGAGTTCTGCCTTTCTTTCCACATCCATTCACACACAATGGCTCCTGTGGAGCATGGTTTAGTTTATTAAATTCCATAGACCCAGACACAGCAGTTTATCAACAACATTGGATATGGGGAAATCTGAATCTAGTTTTATTCAAAGTCTGTCACCCTAATAAGGAGGGTCACCTCAGTAGAACAGGAACTGATTTAGAAAATGAAGTGTATAAATTAGGTAATTTTACGCCTAATCTTATGATTTTGAATGTCAAATCCGAAGTTGAACTAATTCTGCCCACTATGTCAGTATTTCCAGTAAAGGGTGAATTATGTGTAAGAAAAGTTGGTTCCATACATATGGGCCATAGCCAATGCGTTACTACAGTAGAATATAGTGATCAAGGTAAATCTTCATTTAGAGCTTCTCGCCATTCTTACTTCATATGTGGTCAGACGGCATATATGCGTCTGCCTCTAGATTGGGATGGTACCTGTTACATAGCATTCCTTTTGCCACCTGTTTTCCTAGCTCCCCCTGATTATTATCGAAATGTTCATTTAGTACACAAAAGAGAGCGTAGAGATCTCCCGGTTGTCGATTATACTGAAACGGCATGGGACAAGTATGTAGATTTCAATAAAGGTATCTTTCCCTATATAGGTACTATATCAAATAGTAAGCTGATACGCAGACTCACCAAGACTCTTGAAGCCGTAGTAAACGAGACTATAGCCGCCCTAGGCAATCTGACAGAGGAACAATCAGTGATGAGAATTGTTGTTCTCCAGAATCGTCTTGTCCTTGACGTCATCCTGGCCGATAGGGGCGGAGCTTGCAGGGTCATCGGATCCAGCTGCTGCATATTCATACCAGAAAATTCGCCATCTGTATATAAAGCTATAACACGCCTTCATAAGATTGTAAGCCAGATACACGAGGATCCAGGCACTTGGACGTGGTCCGGGTGGTTTTGGAGTGTGATATCAGCCTGGGGATGGAGAGTTCTATCCTTCCTAGGTATTGGCCTTCTTATGCTCTTCAGTTGTTGTTTATGCCTACAATGTGGACCAGCGATTTGTGGTCTGTGTGCCACATCATGCATTCCATATCACAGTTCTCGTTCAAAATGCCGGAAGAAGAAGGAAGAAGAAATGATGCTCCATGAGCAAATCGATGGAATGATGAAGATTGATATCTCTTGAAGGGCAAGTAGGGGACAAGGAGGGAATGTGGAAATGTGGATTTTCCTGATCAGTTATGTCCCCTATCTTGGACCCCAACGGTTCTATATACATGTTACAAGTACATGTATGTTCCCTCCAGTTCCAGTTTCTAAGACGCAAACATATGTGTGTCTACCGTCGACATGTTCTCTGTCAGATCCGCCATCGATGGGCTGGATATTCGATTCCTAGGTATGAAAAGCCACCGACTTTATATGGCTAAGTTACTACATTTTTACAGTTCAGGCAAGTAGGCCCGATTCTGTCCTCAAGCCTTTCCCTGCTCTCTGCCTCTGACAGCTTCAGCTTGAGCTCGCATCTGTATCCATGAACTTTGTCCTACTCCCTGTGCAGCTAACGGTGCCTGCCTCGACTAGTTTTCGCCTGTCTGCCAAGAAGCTGTATTTCACCTTCGAATTATCTATTTTACTCTCCAGCCGATGCATTCCTGCCTAGTGATTTAGGTAAACATTTCCCTTAGCTCACAAGCAAAGGACTCAGCCTTTCCGTCCTCCTGCAAGTGATTCATAGCCCTGTTGCCATGGAAAGTTTTCTGCCCCTCGCATCTCATATAGACACTTAGACGCTTGTACACGCACACACAGTTAGTATAGAATAGATTCTGTTCGAGAGTCCTTCCTTGTGGATAACATAGTTCTCTAAACATAGGATGTTAGATATGATTTGGGATTAGGTTGACTTGACCCTCCAGACTTCTCGTCTCCACATGTAGAGTTAAATGTCAAGTCCCCTCCACCCCCTAGTTGCACGTCAATCACACGTCATGCTGCCGCGCGCGCATCTATGCCAAGTATTATCTTATAGATCCACCTATGTCTGATAATCCTAACCAATCATGTTTCTTTTATTCCTTATTACGCCTAGTTTCAATTACGTACCTGATATGTCACTTTTCTTATCAAATGTTACGCCTTCTACATTCGTTTCATTGTAATGCACTTATTATAAAAATGCATGTCTGTCAACAAAATATTGTACTTCACTTCCTGAACCCTCGTGGTGACGGAACCTGAAGGCCGCCACTCGAGTCGGCCATTTTGAATGGAATAAAGCCCATTAGAAAACCTCTTATACCACGGATTCTGCCTCTTGTTATTTTGAGCTATTTTACTTTATTTTAAGATTCCGCATGAAATTCAGTCCGGTAATATTTATTTTATTTACCACACTTCCCATGGCTTCTTTGTAAGTCTGAGAGCTAAACACTGAACCCTGGTCGGAATGTAGTGTGCCAATTGCGTATGTCCTGATAAAGAGTTGCAAATCCTTGATAACAGTTCAGAAGAATTGGTGACCACTGTGGCTATACCCACGGGAATCTAGAGCATGAATCCACTGCCACCAAGATGTACTTGTAAGCTCAGTCAGAGTGTAAGAGGCCGCAGTGGTCCAAATAGACACATGCGAGAGGTTTGTTTGAAATCAATAGAAGTGTCAACCCCAGTCTACGATCAGTGTTAGGTATGACTGTATCCCGGAATGTGAGCATATGGTATGTTCTATGCAACTAACTTATAGGAGTACTTGAGTGGAAAACCTTTTGGCAAGTGGGTGTCATTGCGAGCAGCATTGACAGCCACTGTGTCTCGGTCTATCCTCGTACTAGAACAAATGATTGCAGCAATGGCAGCAGTACAAACTTTTGCCTTAGCGGCTTAATCAACCATAGAATTCCCTGCAACGTGTATGCCAACACGCTGATGACTTAATTACATGAGCCCGTGGAAAGCAGTCTTTCAGCTTTGCCACTTGTTCCCAAAACATCTTGTGCTTGATTTGCCAACCCTTAGAGTCTCTAAATCCATTTTGGCCCCAGTAGTGAAGGTATTCATTCTATGACTGGACACAATAACATGAATCACACACTATAAGTGTGGGGAATCCATGATCTGTATTTCCAGTGCCACTATCAGGGCCTTGAGCTCTGCCAGCTGCAGTGTGCAATCACCCAGTGACTGCGTGTGAGTTTTTTCAGGAAGGAATCTTCCATTATGCAGGCGACCCTTTACTATTGCGCATTTAGCCAAAACATGGGGTTTTGTCCCTATGGCAGGCTGAGTAAATCCATCAGTATAGATGACATTCATATTGATGTAGAAGCCTTATTTCATTCAAGCAGAGAACATTCTTGTTCATACTGCAAAAAGGCTTGTTTGTAATGTTGAGTCAAATCTGTAGTCTAAATATGTTGTTGTGAGAGTTAGCTCATTGTATTGTTCGCAGATGTAAAGCTTTGGCATGTGGAACACTTGCTTTGGTGACCATCTCTAAGGTCGGCACCGGGGTTACGACAATCATTAGTTTACCCTGCGCTAATGCTCCCTCCCTCACTGCAGTGAGAATCTTCTTAGCCGGTGCAAAAGCATTTCAGCGTTTGTCTATAAATTTGATTTGTATGCTATAGGTACTGTATCACCTTCATTGAACGCGATATAGGGGGTGCCCCATTGATCCAGCAACTACGCAGATCACCAGATTTATGGCGTTTACATGTCTGTGTAAATGTTTGGAAGCTATAATATCAGCTTGTACGGAACGCATAATGTTTGTGTGTTCCTGTGTCCAATGTGTGCTCGAAAAATCTGGTCTTATCAAGTCGTAAATTGGTTTTACATGATCTGCATAATCCAAAATATATGTTCTGCCAAAAATTTTAAATCCTAAAATGGATTGTAGTCTTTTCTGAGTCGTTGAAAGTTGGAACAATGCACATTTTTCTAAACAAATGGGTCACTAGGCTATTGCCTTCACTTGACAACTCCTATCCAAAAAATAGGACTTTTAGATTTTTTAAATTACATTTGTAGCCTATGTGAGCAAACCCCATAACTATGCGGTCTACTCTGTCCAAGTGTTCCATTAGTTCATCGACCGTTATATATCATCAATGTAGGACAATGCCTCTTGATCAAACTTTTGAAGCAACTCTGTTACTCTGGCTGAAAACAGCTCAGGGCTATTCTTATACCACTAGGTCAATCGACAAAATTGCCTTTGTGGACCTAGCATGGAGAATGCTGTCAAATATCTACTTCCAGGTGCTAGATTTTGGCAGGAAAAATCCATTTGCGATATCTAATGTTGTTTTGTATTTTTTCCACACAGTGTTATTCATTAGTGAAGCACTGCGTGCATTTTGTAATGCGGATGTGCGACTAGATGTGTTTAACTGTCTAGTCTAATTCTAGATGGTATGAATTGTCCGGTTTCATTACGGGAAACAAGGGATTGCTCATTGATGAGGTGCAATTTTCTATAAAAAATCAACAACAAAAGAGTGAACAGGGGAAGGAGCAAACTAAGAGTAACAGCGTGGGCAAAAAACAAAATAGTGTTTTAAAAGAACCCTCACTCACCAACCTAGTTGGTGACATGCTTCATCATCGGGTTCCCACCAGAGAGGCCGAATGCCTCTCTGGTGTGCTGCAATGCCTGAACTACAGCGGAGCTGGTTTTGGATGAAAAGGGGGTGAAAATTTAAAAGGTGAATGGTTTTAACCAATAACCAATTTAATCCTGGTAAACCAAAGACCGAATAAAAACAAGTGAGTTGGACAAGAGCCAGCCAATTAGGTGGGACAGGGCTCGTCCTAATTAAAGGGAGGTCAACATGTTTCAGCTTAACATGCCCAGTCGGCTAAGCATTCATCAGGACCATGTAGAACACCACGGCGGTATGCACACGCTAAGGTGCACCCTAACCAGTGGCGTGTTTAGGCGGTAAAACTCACTGTTCTACCGCAAAAGCCATCCTACAATTCAGGGACTAGTAACGCCTGTAAAAGAAAAACAGACATAACACACATAAAGACATATAAAGACAGACACTTTTTGTCACTTGATTTGTTTATACTTTACGTGATTCAGGTGAACACGAATGGTAGTCCCGTGCTGTGAAGCGGGAGTGGGTGTCAAATAACGATATGTGGTTATAAAACGCCCACAGTAGAGTGTAGTGCTCTATGAGAGGTAGAGGACCTATACATATATCGTTGTGTATCGTTGCGGTCCTACGCACTAATTGTGCCTGTGAAAGGATCAATAAATGTATTGACCGATCGACCAGCGATGTGCAGTCGACAAAGGCTATTTAGCCGTTATGTATGCCGAAAAACTAGCAGACTCGTGAAAGTGAAGTGCATGCTTGAAACGAGCGCACGTAGTGTTTGCCAGGCGCCGTTGCTCCAGTGCATGACTATCAATATAGTATGATAAAAACAACAACAACAACATGGAAAAAAGGGGCGGAAAACTCTTACTCAGTAAATTGGTACTGTTTGCGTCATGGGTCCGAGAGGGGGTAGTGAGCTATAGTATCTGTGAGAATAAATAAACAGGAGAACCTTGTTTGACTAGATACTCAAAAGTAAACCTCACTGGGACCAAAGGGATGCGGTAGCGAAGAATATCTACTTACTTCCATGCTCGCACACTCCCGTGAAATACCTGGTTCAGTCCTGCTCGGCCCGGATATTGGTGAGTGTGAAGCGAAACCGGAAGAAATACTAACGCGATCCCGTCACGTGATCAAAACAACGCGTGTCACGTGATCTTAACAGCGCACGTCAACGTGTGACGTCATATGGTGGGGTGGGGCGTGTTGTATCGGACGTGCTCCCATACCTAAGTCATACAGGATTGGTCTTTAGTGAAGAAGGTGACAAGCCAGTCTATTGTTGAAAGAGGGGGGGGAAACCGGGTAATGTTCGTGACAACCGGTTCTGGCCTGTGAAAATGCATAAACATAGCGTGCACTTTCATTGCGAAACCTTTGTCCTGGTGCATGATGTCTAGGAATAGCAGGTAACTACTGACTGTTTGTGAATTGCACGTGGTGTCTAAAAACCTTTAATTGATCATACGTTATGTAGATCTCCAGTGTAACAGCTACCTAAGAGGTAATTTCAGTGTGAGGCACAGAGAAACACACACACACACACACCCCCTTTGATCAGGTGGATGAATTACGAAAGGGATGCATTGAAATCGTAGGCTATGCTGTACGGAGGCCATCAGGGTGTTATCCTGTGTTGGTGAAAACCGTCCAACACTTCAGTTTTTGAGAATGGAGTTCCACGGGATATTGTCATTCAGACCTGAGAGGTGAGTCGAAAGGCGATAGACCCATCTTTGTTCCTTCTCAAAGAGTAACTGCTGAGTGTTTGGTCCTGGTTTCAGTTTCTCAATAATTGACCAAGTCATGTCATTTGTTGTGTGATTGGCCAAAAGAAAATGTTCTGTCAATTTGGTACTTAGTTTGCGACAGCGAATGGTGCTGCGATGTTCGCAGATGCGCTGTTTTATTTTCCTGCCTGTCATACCCACGTATCTCAGTCCGCAGGGACAGGTAATTAGGTAGACCACGTCTGTGGAATTGCAGTTGGTGTGCGTTCTCTGCACCCATTGCTTCCCTTGTTCAAGCTCAAGATACTTTGAAGGGGAAGTCAGGTGGCAAACACTACATGAACCACAGGGGTAGTGGCCAACAATAGGGGGAAGGCCCCACGCGCTGGTGATAGACAGATGCTGATCTTTGTCTAGTGGCTTTGGGCGAGTATGAACCAAAGCATCCTTCAGACTTCTCGCTCTTTTGTAAGAGAATAAGGGTTTTTCCCAATTGTGATTATTGCTCGTCAGGATATTCCAGTGTTTCCTAATGGACTTACTGACTGCGTTAGACGCTGCATTGAAAGTGGTCACACATGTGAGAGGTAAGGAGTCCTGGTCATCTCTCACATGGTCTTCCAATAAAGCCTCCCGATTTTGGTTACGGGCCCGCTTATTACTCTTCGAGAGGATCTTATCAGGGTAACCACGGGATTTCAGTTTCCAAGTAAGTTCCTGTGCTTGTTTTTTGTATGCAGACACTTCGCTACAATTCCGACGTAGACGCAGATATTGGCCAAAGGGGAGATTCTCCCTCAGTGGGCGAGGATGGTAACTAGAAAAGTGTAACAAATTGTTTTTTGCCGTGGGCTTGTGATGAGTTTTGGTTTGTAGGGTGTCGCCTGTTCTGGTGATGACCACATCCAGGAAAATCATCTCATCTTTGTTGTGTGTATGGGTAAATCTAAGATGGGGATCACAAGTATTTACCCATCTGAAGAAATCCTGGAGGCATTCCTCAGAGCCCTGCCAAATGATCAGTACATCATCGATGTACCTTTTCCAAAAGAAAAGGTTTGGCAAAAAGGGGTTATGTTGAGCCAGGATGAACTTACTTTCAAAATCGAACACGTACAGCCCGGCTACCGAAGGCGCAAAAGTACTGCCCATTGAAGTACCTGTTGTTTGCAGAAAAAGGTCACCCTTATATTCGAAAAAGTTCCTTTTCAGTGCGAGAGTAGCACAGCTGACAACGAATTCTCGCGGGGTGGTGTAGTTCCAGTTACTGGACTCCAGGGTGCGCCTTACGACATTGATGGTGTCATCCTGGGGGATACAGGTGTACAAACTTTCAATATCCATTGTCACCAAAAAAGATGCCCCATCTGGGAGAACAATCCCTTGAAGTAGTGCTAACAGACTCTTGGTGTCTTTGAGATAAGTGCTGGTTGATTGAATCAGAGGTTTCAGAAAGAAATCACAATAACGTGACAGGGGTTCCAGCAATGAACCGATCCCGGACACAATAGGTCGGCCAGGAGGGGGTGTTCTGTTCTTATGTGTTTTGGGCAGGGTGTAAAAGTAAGGGATCTTGCCCTCACTGGTAGTGAGGAAAGTCGCTTCCTGTTTGGTGATAAAGCCATTAGCTTCGGCGTCCTGAACCAAATCGTGAATGATACCTTGGAGTTCCAAGGATGGATCCGTAGTCAGAGGAGTATAGCTAATAGGATCATCTAGGAGACGTCTGCATTCCCTGTCATAGGCAGTAGAATCCTGAATGACTACTCCGCCACCCTTGTCTGCTGATTTAATCACAATACCAGTATTCGATTGCAGAGAAAGTAGTGCTTGAAATTCGCCCGCCGTCATGTTCTTGAAGCGGTTGGGTTCGATGAAGGCTTCAACATCGTTAGATACCGCCTGCTCAAATGCTGTGATTTCAGGCGGAATAGAGTGAGGGGGAGGGGTAAAGGTAGATTTGACCTTAAATCCTGTATCACTCGACGGAGGCTGGGTGCTGTCCAGAGGTTGTTTTTCAAAGAAGCTTTTGAGCTTCAGTTTTCTGAAGAAGTTAGAGAGTTCGCATCTCAGTTTGAAGCGATCAAAACTGGCTGTGGGTATAAAACCCAGCCCCTTTTCCAGGACTGAAGTTTCGTCGGTCGTGAGTGTCACTGATGAAAGGTTCGTGATCAGACTCGTTGATTGCTGGGGCCTGCTCGTTGAGTCTTGCTCCTCGTATTGTCCCCCACTGCTTCGTATTGTTGCCAGTGGACTTGGGTGGAGCCTCTTCTTCGGCCCCGGCCTCTCCTGCCCCTCTCTAAAAAAGGGGGGCGGTATTGGTTCTGTTGGAACTGTGGAGGTGGAAAGAAACCGGGGTTCCAACCCATCATCGGGTGGAACGGGGGTGGTTGAAATGGTGGTTGTTGGTAGGGAAGCCAAGACTGATTGTTGTGTTGTCGTCTGTTTCTTCCTCTACCCCGCTGACGAGCCTTGTAGCTGTCGCTGCTAGAATCACTTGCAGTGGAGCCATCAAGTGAGCTGTCAGTACCAAAGTCATTCTTGGTCGGTGGGATGTAGTCTGGGCTGGTATAAGGGTATGCTCGTACATAGGACCATTTTGCCAGATCCTTCTGGAATGTCTGGGCTTTTGAATGAGTAAGAGAGTCTTTATATTCATTCATTTCTTTGTTTAGTTCATCGAGCCGTTTCTTATAGCCAATTAGTGTTGATTTGAAATGGGTTTCCGTTAGTTGGATTTCCACCATTATGGCCTCCGAGAGCCTAAGCGCTGTTTTAATAATTAGCACCAGCCAATCCCTGGTGCAGTGCCAGGCGATTTGGGCCCATTCCTTCCTAAACTGTGCATCATCTAGGAAAATGCGGGGGGCATTTGTGACTAGTAGACCCTTGGGTGCTATATTGTTTCTGAGATATTCAGTGAGAATTGTGCCATGAAGGATAGTGCGTATCCGCCCTCTTTTCTGCTCACTTAATTTATCCCACTCAGTAGTTTGTGAGATAGTTTGAGCAATAGAGGGATCAGAAAAAAGTGAGGGATCTGCCAAAAGGGCATCTACTTCCTCATTTGAGTAAGAGAGGCCCAGATTATCCATGATGCTGTGTTGAGGAGTCGCTAAATAAAAAGGCAAAACGAAGGGAAAAATACCCTCGCAGCTGTGCGCTGCCAAATATCACAATAACAACGAGAGGGTGAGGGAAAATCACTCTTGATCCCCCTGGTTTATAACAAATCAACAACAAAAGAGTGAACAGGGGAAGGAGCAAACTAAGAGTAACAGCGAGGGCAAAAACCAAAATAGTGTTTTAAAAGAACCCTCACTCACCAACCTAGTTGGTGACATGCTTCATCATCGGGTTCCCACCAGAGAGGCCGAATGCCTCTCTGGTGTGCTGCAACGCCTGAACTACAGCGGAGCTGGTTTTGGATGAAAAGGGGGTGAAAATTTAAAAGGTGAATGGTTTTAACCAATAACCAATTTAATCCTGGTAAACCAAAGACCGAATAAAAACAAGTGAGTTGGACAAGAGCCAGCCAATTAGGTGGGACAGGGCTCGTCCTAATTAAAGGGAGGTCAACATGTTTCAGCTTAACATGCCCAGTCGGCTAAGCATTCATCAGGACCATGTAGAACACCACGGCGGTATGCACACGCTAAGGTGCACCCTAACCAGTGGCGTGTTTAGGCGGTAAAACTCACTGTTCTACCGCAAAAGCCATCCTACAATTCAGGGACTAGTAACGCCTGTAAAAGAAAAACAGACATAACACACATAAAGACATATAAAGACAGACACTTTTTGTCACTTGATTTGTTTATACTTTACGTGATTCAGGTGAACACGAATGGTAGTCCCGTGCTGTGAAGCGGGAGTGGGTGTCAAATAACGATATGTGGTTATAAAACGCCCACAGTAGAGTGTAGTGCTCTATGAGAGGTAGAGGACCTATACATATATCGTTGTGTATCGTTGCGGTCCTACGCACTAATTGTGCCTGTGAAAGGATCAATAAATGTATTGACCGATCGACCAGCGATGTGCAGTCGACAAAGGCTATTTAGCCGTTATGTATGCCGAAAAACTAGCAGACTCGTGAAAGTGAAGTGCATGCTTGAAACGAGCGCACGTAGTGTTTGCCAGGCGCCGTTGCTCCAGTGCATGACTATCAATATAGTATGATAAAAACAACAACAACAACATGGAAAAAAGGGGCGGAAAACTCTTACTCAGTAAATTGGTACTGTTTGCGTCATGGGTCCGAGAGGGGGGTAGTGAGCTATAGTATCTGTGAGAATAAATAAACAGGAGAACCTTGTTTGACTAGATACTCAAAAGTAAACCTCACTGGGACCAAAGGGATGCGGTAGCGAAGAATATCTACTTACTTCCATGCTCGCACACTCCCGTGAAATACCTGGTTCAGTCCTGCTCGGCCCGGATATTGGTGAGTGTGAAGCGAAACCGGAAGAAATACTAACGCGATCCCGTCACGTGATCAAAACAACGCGTGTCACGTGATCTTAACAGCGCACGTCAACGTGTGACGTCATATGGTGGGGTGGGGCGTGTTGTATCGGACGTGCTCCCATACCTAAGTCATACAGGATTGGTCTTTAGTGAAGAAGGTGACAAGCCAGTCTATTGTTGAAATGACATCTTGGTATTCAATTCGTTTTAGGATTTCCCTAACTTGCTTCTTATCTTTATGTTAAATTGGATATTGTCTCTGGGTTTGAGGAGTTGATTTCAATGGGACCTCGTGATAAGGTGACTTACCATCCCACCCCTCATGATTTTGGTATAATGTAGAAGCTAATACAAATGTTTCACTGATTCTGGAACAAGGTGAGAAGAAGCTGGTGAAATTACCGTTTCCCCGTTAGGGCATTCCATTACGAATTCAGGTGGCCAATCTTTTTCAGCAAAAGAATATGGTGACCATACGTCAAGTTCTCCCAAAAAAAAGAGTCTTGATGTTTCTATGTATGTCTTCCTCCATTCGGAGTGTAATTTTATATAAAGGATGGGGAACACATCCTAGTATCCGGTGTTTCTACCGTGACATGATCACTCAGCGCTACTGCCATCAGACAATCCATCAGGTTCCGGTGATCTTGTGCGACTTCTGCCCCTCATTCCAGGCTCATCACTGCCCATCCCCGTTCAGAAGCAGAGTCCTCAGTATTCTGGGCATGCCTGTATTTTTTGTTCAGGCCACCTTCTTATTTTTGATTTGAGGTTTAGGATTTTTTTCTTTTTCTTCTTTATTAATAACGTAGTCAGACAGCATTGCGATTCCTTCTTCGGTTTCACATGCTCTTCCTATCTGTGCTCGAACCATCTACCTCTCTCCGAATGTGTATAGGATGACTCCAGAAAGGAACGAGAGGAACGTGTATCAGTATCCGGATACCGGTCAGGCGTACTAATGTTATCACAGTTTCTGAGATTATATCTTTTTTCAGTACTTTACTGCTGAGAAGTCCCACCCAGTGACCTTTGCTTGTCTATATTTTTTTGTTTATTATCCCAGTTCTTCGCCGAAGAATCAAGTGCTTGCTTAATCTTTTTTGTCAGAATTACTCTTAAGATGTGGTTTCCCAGGTCTAGCCCCCAAAGTATCTCTACCTAGCATAGCATAGGTTTCTTCCTGCTCCTTTTGTGCAGGTGTGAAATCCCTCTAGTGTTGGCATATAGCCAATGCAGCTGCCTCCCCCTTTATGTTGCTAAAAATTGCCCATCAGTTTAATCTAAGTCCAGGGCAGTTGCTGCCCCATACTCATTCAGTAGCTGCTTCAACACATCAGGTAAAACAGCCAGCAAAGGGGTACCATGTGTTCTGGTGTAAACAGCAGAGAAGACTATACCCCAAGTTGTGCAGTCTTCCACTGAGGGAGCCATTCCCATCGGCAAGCAAATAGTTTGTGTTCTGTGTTTTTCTTGTGTGCCTGTATGTGGAAATACTGCTTCAAGCTGGCTTGTTTTTGGAGCTATCCAGAATGGAGTTTGCTCCCAACTGGTGGAAATCTTTCCCATAACAGCATTCAGTGTTTGTGGGCTGATACCAGTATTAGCTTATTGTGGATGTGTGGCATGAGCTGTCCAAGCAGTGTTTACTGTAAATGTTCGCATTATGAACTCTGAGATTTCTGTATATTTTCACTAAATCTCCATACATTGTACACTTTTCTGTTGCATTTAAATTAACAGTGTTAGGATGTGGTGTGTATGTCGCTCCCTCTTTACTGAGCGGACAGTCTCACATTTTCTGTTGTGTGTGGGAGGGCACCTTTAAACCAATTAATATGTTCTTGGTAAGAAAAAGGAATTTCTATATCCTCAAATGGCGTGTATTCATCTGGTGTTCACCCTCAATATAAGTATAAAACAATTGTTTACGACCATTTGCAGCTGAGAATTGGACCCAGGAATAGAAAACCTCTGTCCTGAATACTTCGTGTACCTCAACCACAAAGGTAACGTCTCCATCCGTAGCCAGGAGATCAAAACGTAACAATGAGAGTAACTGCATGTCTGCAGTTCTCTGCAATGTTTAATGTGTGGGCAGCTCCACCCCCAGACATAATAAAAATGAATGAATTACTGAGAGGGTTAATACAATGTGCAAAATGTAATCCTTCAAGCTTGAACAATTTACAGCCAATACATAGGATTTACTTACTCAGCTGAGGTGGATTTCCCTACCACCACAGACATTTCCGGTTTGGAGGGGAGTCGGAGTCTCTGAGAATGCACCATTGATCTAATCAGTCAATTAGATCAAAAAAACCAGAAGTGCTTTGTGGTGATGAAAGACTTCGCAGTCCTTATGCCTCACTACAAGAACGTTAAAGTCTTTCAAATGAGAAATGCTGGCGCTGGATGCACGCGGAGCACACAAAGTTAACGGTTACTAGATGACGAGTGTAACGTTAACGAAAACATGGAAATCGCACCAAAAATAAAATAAAAAAGGAGAAATCCTAGTCAAGAAAGGTAGAAAATGAAGTTGAAAGTCTCTCACCCACCTTGATTATTTTTCACTAGTAAGTGAATAGTTTCTTCATTCTTCAGAATGGTTAAAGTCATCAAGGGTTTGCTCACTAGCCTCTTCTTCAAAGAAATTATTATCCACTGGTTGTAGAAACGTGCAGGTGATCCCAAATCGTCGCCAGTTTTGTAATGAAGATACTTCAAAGTTAGTAGTAGATGAAGTGGGTTTATTCAGTAAGATACATCTGTACATGAAGGGGCCCTGGAGCAAATGACAGGACAGAATGTGCAGAGAGAGAACTCTCTTCTCATGCTCCAGTGACCTCATTTCTGAGGTATTCAAGTTATTATGGTATGATAGCGCAGTATATCTAATGACGGTATGCTTAGCCATGGTACATTCGAAGGATCGAAATCCCCTTTACGTTTAGCCTGACAAAAAGGGCCGAGAACCAAACTGCCTCCATCTTGGATTGCGGCTCTTTCGCTTAAGAGTCACATGGCCCTCTTACACACCATCTGCCTTCCCTTTTCACGGTAATTATTAGGAGACAGACGGAGTTGCTGCGAAGCAAGGTCACATCTGCTAAAAGGGAGTATCAAGCGAATTCCTCCAGACCTGGGACGAGAAGGGAGTCACCCTTCCGACCTTCTCTGTAAAGATAGTAACCCTTTGTATGTGTAACCGAAACTAGAAATAGGCATGAGCTCATTAGGGGCGCCAGGACTAACTAGTACTTTTCCACATATAAGGTTTTGTATGCTGTGCTGATAATGTATAAAAGTGTGTTACTGTCAAGGAGCCAGCAGTCTTCCTCGGCGCACCTGATGGGTGAGGATCGACGAGGCTCCTCTATATAGAGATCTATGGTGATTAATAAACGTTTGAACCTTCCACGTTGCCAACTGCTCCTTATTTAATGGATATTGCGGGCCAATGGTAAGTGTGGCCCTTGGAATAATTATTTTGACACAACAGTTGGCGACCACGAAGGGACCCCGTGACAGGGTCAAACCCCCCCCGTATTCGGGTGGTGGGATTGGGGGCGTCCTGACCGGTCGACGGGAGAGGGAGCCTGAAGAATTCTCCCACCCTGCGCGACTTTTCGGTACGTCCCCTGCTGCTAGTGACCCTTCACCGGGGTCCTACGGGCTTAACCCAGGGAATGGACTAAGTTGGTCAGGAGGAGTTGGCAGCGGAGAACGAACATTCGTATCTGGGTGCACCCGGTGAGTATAGATTGTTTTGATTTGACTTGACGCACGCGTTGTAAACGGTGCATTATGTTTTGTTGAAGCACGCGTCGAGGACGGTGTGCTATTTGATTGATTTGAAAGCATTCGTTGAGAACGATGCATTTGTCTTGACTTGAGCACTGGTTGCATTTGTTTGAAGCTCGCGCTGGACAGCGGTTCATTGATTCGAAGACACGCACCGGAGAGTGGTGTCTTGCTTGATTAGGTTTGCATTACAGTGGCTTGACTCGAAGTACGTACAGATGATACTGGTTTGATTAGAAATAGCGCGCCGGAGTAATATAGGCGGATTGCACGTGGAAGGACCTGTGACCTGGACTGAGTAACCACAGTCCATACTCCCGACGAGGCACGTCCTTGTTGGAGGAGGGGTTGGTCTTAGTGGTGAGCCAGGAGGGTAACCGGAATCCCTGTGTGCAGTTTGAAGCCTGGACCCTGAACCAGAGTCGACGGGCTTGGTTCTCTGATATTGATTGTATGTTGTGTCTGATTGATGTTTTATATGTACATGTCTAAAAACTAACCAAAATGTCTTGTTTCAGTAAATTGAATTGTTTTGGTTGGTGCTGCCGCACAAGTGACTCTAGATTAGCTGAGAGCCAACCCGCCCCACCGGAGGGCAGCCCGAGCCATTTTATGTATGTCAAACATGGGATCTCTCCTTTACTGTTTTGCACTCTATGGCATAAGTATACTAAGGGTAATGAAGAATTACGGTGGCCCAAGACTGGTTCGTTTGATGAAAAGAAAATTGCGTTCCTACAAGAACAATTGTTTTCTAGGCGAAGTAGGCAAGCCATGTTCGATGCTCTAATTGCATGGCAGAAGGAGGCCAAACAACGGCGAATAAAAGAAGAGAAAGTGGCTAGAGCTAAGGCAGGACAGAATGTTACTCAGAAGGCTATGGCCTATGACCGAGAAAGAGTAGAGAAAGGATTGGATTGCATGAATCGCGATTTTAGACTAAAAATTGATAAAAGTTATGTGACCCGTCCAAATGAGGACGATGAAATAGAAGATCTGTTGGATACCAGGCCACCGCCCCCTTATGTGCCCCAGAAACTATACCCCGAGGTGTCAAGGGCCACAGCCCTGACACCCGATACGTCCCTGGGAGCCTCGGCTCCGGCTCCCCCGGCCAATACTGCCTCTCCCTCCCTGCCTAACCTCTCCCAGTTGTCAGCATCTGTGTCCGACGTTATAGCCCTGTTACCTAATTTATTTTCGACAGCTGCTGCCGGGACCCCTCAGCTGCCGACGGGGTCAATGTCTTCCCCTTCTGTTCTACCCTCCTCCTCCGCTAGCACAACACCAGTAGCAGCTGTAACCACTCCGGTACATCCGGCCAGTCTAACAGAGGGAAGGAGATTGTTCACTCGTTCTGCTTTGGGAACAGAAGAAAGGGCAGCTATTGCCACACAAGCATGCCAGTGGATGCGACATTCTATTTATACTCTTGCTGATATCTGGAGTACCATGAGAGACTACGAGCCGGTAATGCAACAGCATGCCCTGGAGCATATGGCCAACCGTCTCATCTCTATATGGGAACAGGTACACCAGGAGGGGAGAGCTCCTGCCATATTGTATGATATTCTTGATCAGACTCACAGATCCAGATTGACACCTGAAGACGTGTATGGGAAGGTACAGACTTTGGTTTCTTATAGAACTCGTCTGGAGTCCGCCCTTCCCGCCGGATCATCCCAATTCCCTATGCGAGAGGTACACCCTATCTTCCATCCGGAAGTTGCCGCAGTGGTGGATGGTAACGGTGTCGTTACCCGTCCGGGAATAGACGCCCGGTTCCAGGAACAATGGGTCTATACCCCTTGGAAGCGGAGTGAGGTATTATCCTTGAAAAGCCAGTTGCCCGACCCTAGAAAGAACCCCACTGCCTATTATAAGGAACTGACCGAAGCCGCCTCGTCAGCAGTGATGACGTTGGCAGATATCGAATTATTCTTCGCCCTACTAGTACCGGTGGATATTTGGCGCCAAGTACATGACCAGGACCATGTCACGGAATTTGGGGGGACATGGGACCAACTGAGAAACTGGGATAGAGATCGCAAACCAGGGAATAAGCCCCGAGTTGAGATATTGGCTCTACCCGAGAGAATAATAACATATATGCATTCATTGATCCCGCCCAGAAAGGTAGATTGGGACAAGTTGACGGCCTGTAAACAAAAGAAGGATGAAAGTGTATCTGATTTCTTCACAAGGTTTGAGGGAGTATTCATTGATTTCAGTGGGCAGGACCTGGCTACGGAGGGAGGTGTACGTTTATTTGTTAATAGATTTGTGACAAATTTGCTACCCGAGGTATCGGCTCGGCTACAGGCAGCCGAGAGTACCTGGACGACCACCACGCCTTCCACGATATTAAGCATGGCTCAGTATTATGAGCATCGAGAAAATGAGAGCAAGGATAAGACAGAAAGAAAGTCGAAGGATTTGAAGACACGAGTATTGTTACAGCAAGTGGAGAGGGGTAGAGGAAGAGGGAGAGGGTTGCAGAATTTCGTTCCGAGAGGGGCGGGGCCCGTACACTCGACTGGACGAACGGATCTTGGCATAAATCAATGTGCTTTCTGCAAGGAGGAGGGGCATTGGAGAGCTCAATGCCCGTTATTGCATGAGCAGAACGCGGCTTCTAGGGGACGTGGAAGGGGTAGAGTAAGTGGACATCGAGGCGGATACACGAGGCAAGAACAGGCGGTCAGAGGTGAGAACAGTCAAAATTATTTCGATCAGAGTCAGGGTAAACAATACTACCATGACGGACGTGTGACGGATGAGGATATTGGGTACACTCAAGCATAGGATAGCCAAGGGCAGAGTAAGGGGCATGTGTCAATTCCGATAGATCAGGCTGGACCTTATGTCCATGCACAATTGCTGGAGGCATCAGGTAAGTTTTTGGTTGACACAGGGGCTATGAACAGTTCTGTTTCACGTGCCTTGGTCCCGGGGGCTGCTCTGTCTGGCCAGACTAATGTGTCCGTAGGGTTCTCTGGAACTCCGGTGGTAAGCCCCATTTCGAAACCACTTTCCCTTACTGTAGGACCAGTAACGATTGAATCACCTTTTCTCCTCACCTCTCAGTGTGGGGAAAATCTCCTGGGTATGGATATACTAAAAAGATTGCATGCACGCATCTTTTGCTCCCCCGATGGAGTTTACCTAACTATTAGGAATCCCTCTGTCCCCTCCATCCAATGTTTTGCTAAAACCAACTCCTTACCCCCTGAGCTCGCGACACTCCCGAAAGATCTTTGGGCCCTGGGGGACACTGATGTGGGGTACTTACCAATTCCACCGGTGTCCATCACTTTAAAACAGAATGCTCAACTGCCAAGGATTCCGCAATACAAAATAGCCCCCGAAGGTGAACGTGCCTTACTGGCCATTATTTCCGACCTAATTAAAACAGGGGTGGTGAAAGAAACAGTGTCCAATACCTGCAACAGTCCGATTCTCCCGATTCTTAAACGAGCCCCTGTACCCCAGTCCCCTGATTATGCTAATACCTATCGATATGTGATTGACCTACGAGAAATCAATAAAATTGTGGTACCCCAGTATCCTGTGGTGCCGGACATCAATTCTATTTTAACAATGATTCCTCCCACTGCCACATTTTTCTCGGTGATTGATTTAAAGAATGCGTTCTTTAGTATTCCCATTCATCCGGATAGTAGACATTTGTTCGGTTTCTCATTAGGAGGCCGCAGTTTCAGATTCTGTCGCGCTCCCCAGGGGTACACTGAAAGTCCTAGTATTTATAGCCAAGCCCTGAAGAGGGTATTGGACTCTTTGCAATTGCCCCCAGGTAATGTCCTGTTGCAGTATGTTGATGACCTTCTTGTGGCTTCTGATACAGAACAGGGTTGCCGCGATGCCACGGTTACCCTGCTACGACATCTGGCCACTCACGGTAACAAGGTGTCGCTCTCCAAATTTCAATATTGTCGACCGGAGGTGACCTATCTCGGTCATCTCCTGTCGAAGGAGGGAAGACGGTTAACTGCTGAACGTATTGCAACCATAACTAACATGCCTGTTCCTCGCACGCAACGTGATGTCCGTGCTTTGCTTGGCATAACCTCCTACTGTCGCCAATGGATTGCTAACTATTCTCTCTTGACTAAACCTTTCCTGTATCTAACTACGAAGGATGTGCATGAACCTTTACCTTGGACTGACGAATGCCAGACCGCTTTTTCCGCTCTGAAAACTGCTCTTTGCTCTGCTCCTGTGCTTGGCACCCCTGACTACCGGAAACCTTTTGTGCTCTATGTGCATGAGGTGGACGGTTGTTCTCTTTCAGTGTTGACACAAGACTTTGGTGGTAAGCAAAGGCCTTGTGCATATTTCTCGGCGGTTTTGGACAATGTCGCCAGAGCGCTTCCCAGTTGCCTGAGGGCTGTAGCGGCAGTTGCCATAGCCATCAGACAATCGGAAGGGCTAGTCCTGAATACGGATCTGACAGTGATGGTGCCTCATGCTGTGGACGTATTACTAAACAGGACACAGACGCAGCACTTAACTAGTGCGCGTCTTACGGGGTACGAATTGACCCTGTTTTCACCTCACATAACGATCAAAAGATGTGTTTATTTGAACCCTGCCACGTTGTTACCCCTCCCTTCGGAGGGCGGTGGACAAGACATGCATGATTGTATCTTTCGAACTGAAGAAGAAACCAAGGGTCGGATAGACCTAACTGACACCCCACTCTCTGATGCCCAAGGGGAATTATATGTAGATGGGTCATGTTTCAGATTACCGGATGGTAAGACAGCTGCGGCCTATGCGATCACTACCCTACAAACGGTAGTCGAGGCAGCGAAGATACCATACCGGTCAGCCCAGGCAGCCGAATTGGTTGCATTATTCAGGGCTTGCGAGCTAGGAAAAGGCATCAAGCTGAACGTCTACACCGACAGCCAGTATGCGTTCGGTGTAGCGCACAGCTTCGGGAGGTTGTGGGCAGAAAGAGGATTCTTGACATCTCACGGTGAGAGAATAAAGAATGGGCCACTAGTTGAACGGTTATTAGCCGCGTTAACATTGCCCAAGACCCTGGCTATAGTCAAATGCAGTGCACACAAAACTATAACTGATGATGTGGGGAGGGGAAATGCCTTTGCAGACCAGATCGCAAAAGAAACAGCCCGGTCTGACACCACTTCCATGCTTGTAGTGACAAAAATGATAGAAGCAGAGGTTTTTAATAACACCATAAATAGTGTGAAAGAGCTACAGAAAGAGGCGACCTCGGAAGAACTGATATACTGGCGAGAGCAAGTGGGGAGGCTTGATGAGAATGGGTGTTGGACCGACCTGTCAGAAAGGTGTAGATGGTTGCTACCGAACGCCTTTGTAAATGCAGTGGTAACCATGGCACACGGACCTTCGCATGTAGGAGTTCAGGCCATCTGTGCCATATTGGATTCTGTCTGGTATAATGTCAATATCCCCAAGACAGCTAGGAACTTGGTCCAACATTGTATAATTTGTCTCCAGCATAATCCTGGGGTTAGTATCCACGTCCTAGCCGGTAGTTTTGCACCACCCACCTTGCCTTTCGAAGTACTCCAAATGGATTACATACAGCTAGAACGAGTTAACAATCTGAAATATGTGCTGGTGGTGATTTGTACCTTTAGCAAATGGGTAGAAGCGTATCCCACGAAGGAGAACACTGCATTGGCAACGGCGAAAGCCTTGGTAAAAGAGTTCTTTCCTCGATATGGGTTACCAAGGGTGATTTGGAGTGACAATGGGACCCATTTTAATGCTAACTTAGTTAAGTATGTATGCAAGGGCCTGTCCATCCGGCAGAAGTTTCATGCCGCTCGACATCCCCAGTCAGCGGGTCTAGTTGAAAAATATAACGGAATCTTAAAACTGCGATTGGCTAAGCTCCAGGATACGACGGGATTAAAATGGCCCGATCTCCTCCCCTGGCCCTGTTGTCCGTAAGAACTACTCCCCATTCCCGGAGTGGTATCTCCCCTTACGAAGTCATCTTTGGCAGACCCGCCAACGTATGGGGAGTACCCCGGCCCAAGTCTTTCAGGGACATTGAATATCCTATGTTGACTGATTACTTGTATGCTCTGACTAAAGATCTTCGTTCCATTCATCAACAGATATCTGCCACACTGCAGCCCCTGCCGGAGGGTCCTGGACACGGCGTAGAACCAGGACAGTGGGTCCTGGTCCGAAACTACCAACGGAAATCGAGTTTAGATCCGCGCTGGTCCCGGCCTTATCAAGTGCTCCTGGCCACGCGAACAGCGGTGAAAGTCGAAGGGAAGCAGCACTGGATCCATATCTCCCATCTTAAGCGAGTTCCTCTCCCATTGCCAAGGGAGCAACTGGACCAGGAGGAAGGTCAGCCGACTCAGGGTGAGCCCAGCGCAGAAGAGTCACTTTCCCCGGACACCCGCAGAGAGGTTGACGGGCGAGGGGAGAGTGCTGAGGGCATTGAAACCCCTTTTTGTCGCCACCCAATCGTCCAAAGTGAAGAATCTGGTTGGGAGCCCAGCTCCTCATCTGACCCCACTGTGCCCACATTGTTCACGAATCCTGAAACCCCTGGTCGGGATCGATATCACCTGCGGCCCCGAAAATAAACAAGTCCCAGGTCTAGCCCCGGCAAGTGCAGCTGGAGGCCGCTGCAGAGACCTGAGGATTGTCGGAACACTGGACTGAACTCGTTGAGAGCATGGAACTATAAGTAAAGCTCTGTTCAGAACGAAGATAGAGACATTGATGAGACGAACAGGGGCCCAGGTGGAGATCTCTTTTCAGCACGAGTTGCGTCAAGTGTGACTCCAACGCGAGAAGTTTTTGCTTTTTTTCCCTTTTTTTTGTTTTTCTGAACAATAGGAGTCTGCCTGTGAGGCTCTGAACGGACACAGGAAAGAAGCACCCTCCGGCAGGTCGGACTGCTTGTAGACCCCCCCTTGTTGCCCGAGATTATATTGGACTTTTAGTGAGGAAAATGTACCCTTTTGCTCGTTTTGTCCCTGAAGACGGGCGTCCCCTAGCACCCCGTGCTGTTCCCCCGCATTTGCCAATGTTCTCTTCATGGAGCTTGCGTGTCAAAGTTGTTTTCATTTTTATACTGATGGTATCATTTGTACTATGCTTAGGTTTGTTCATATATTTGGAACTTCGTCATCCTGTGCACACCCTGATAATGTCTACTCCTGCTCCTAAAGAACATCATTTCCAGACTTTCGCTCCTCATAAAGAAAGACATCGACAGACATATGTCCATAATGCCTTTATCGAAATGCTGCACCAGACTCATAGTTCTACAAATGTTACTGATTGTTGGGTCTGTGGGCTTCTCCCGTCAGTAATGCATAAGCAAGACTTGTTTATATCAGTGCCTTTTTCTTACCTAGGTAGTTGTGAAGCCTGGTTTAAAATGTTGTCCATGTTGTACGAACACTATGCTATAGATGAACGTCGATTCTCAGAGAAGGATTATGCCTTGATTTTAGCATACATAGAGACACACCAAGGTTTCACCCCTAATGCTGAGGGAACGGATGGTACCCTTGACCCCACCGCCTGTATGAACGTGTATACTGATCATGAAAATGATACCTGGTTGAGGGAGGAAATACTGGATTTCATGACTTTTAACTTTACTGAATATTTCAAATACTTCCAAGAGCGAAATGTCTCAAATGAAAAAATCATTCCGGTCCCGGTGTTGAATACATCCTCCTCTTTCTGTGTGCAGGGGATGGGGCATTTGTTCATAGGATATAGCAGATGTAATTACACTTATAAACTACAGATATACAGTAGCCCCCCTACACTCACCCCGCCCAATGTTTATTTTGTATGTGGTGAAAACGCCTATACCTGGTTGCCCAGAGGGTGGATGGGTAGGTGTTACTTGTCTTTCCTTTACCCCCCGGTGTACATAGCTCCCTCTGACTATCATAAGTCTCATACTTTAAATCGACGAAGCCTAACAGCTGTAGGCGCCAGTAATGATGCCACTGACCAAACCGACACTCCAGCGCAACATTTTGTTGATATTATAAAAGGAGCGTTGCCCATATGGGGACCCATCCTAAATAGTAAGGAGGTTAGGAGGTTATCCAGAGTGGTGGAGGGGGTGATTAACACTACGGCAGGGATATTGACTAATATCACAGTGGAGCTCCAGGCGACCCGGCTCGTGACCCTTCAAAATCGTCTTGTTTTAGACGTTATCCTAGCTGATCGAGGTGGAGCTTGTAGGGTCATCGGCAGTTCCTGTTGTGTATATATACCTGACTCCGCCCCTTCCGTTCATCTAGCTATCCAGAAACTGCATCGACTAGCCTCTGAAATTCACACCGGGTGGTTCTGGGGCTTGGTGACCGCCTGGGGATGGAAGTTATTTATGATTCTCCTGGGGGCGGTAGGATTCCTTTTTACCTGTTGCATTTGCCTGCAATGCAGGCCGGCCTGTTGTGCATATTGTGCTACTCAGGTTCGCCGATCCATTCCTAAGCCCATGTCCAACCAAACCAGAATCGATGCTCAACGGACCCAGAAAGAGACGCATGATTTAATGCAGATTGATGAGGGTATTTTCGAAGACTGACTCCGTTATTAGCTATGCTGCGCTAAAGGGCCGTTCTGAGGTATTCAAGTTATTATGGTATGATAGCGCATTATATCTAATGACGGTATGCTTAGCCATGGTACATTCGAAGGATCGAAATCCCCTTTACGTTTAGCCTGACAAAAAGGGCCGAGAACAAAACTGCCTCCATCTTGGATTGCGGCTCTTTCGCTTAAGAGTCACGTGGCCCTCTTACACACCATCTGCCTTCCCTTTTCACGGTAATTATTAGGAGACAGACGGAGTTGCTGCGAAGCAAGGTCACATCTGCTAAAAGGGAGTATCAAGCGAATTCCTCCAGACCTGGGACGAGAAGGGAGTCACCCTTCCGACCTTCTCTGTAAAGATAGTAACCCTTTGTATGTGTAACCGAACTAGAAATAGGCATGAGCTCATTAGGGGCGCCAGGACTAACTGGTACTTTTCCACATATAAGGTTTTGTATGCTGTGCTGATAATGTATAAAAGTGTGTTACTGTCAAGGAGCCAGCAGTCTTCCTCGGCGCACCTGATGGGTGAGGATCGACGAGGCTCCTCTATATAGAGATCTATGGTGATTAATAAACGTTTGAACCTTCCACGTTGCCAACTGCTCCTTATTTAATGGATATTGCGGGCCAATGGTAAGTGTGGCCCTTGGAATAATTATTTTGACACAACATTACATTCTAAACCAAAGGCTAAAGCATTACACATTACCACACAAATGGTTTCTGGCAACCACTAAACAGGACAACCCTGACCCTTCAGGGATCGTGGTGACCGATCTACAACCCTTTTGCCTCAGTCTATTGAGCACTCTTATTCACAAAGAAGTATACAGAGATACACACTGGGATGTTTTCAATACATTTATTGAACCAACGTTATTCTTGTATAGAATACATGAGCTGCGATAATCCGTAGACAAAAGGATATGGAAGTGATTACAAGCACCAAAATAGTAAATAGCAGGTATTTTTACACCATAGTGCTAGAAACAGTGTATATATGCTGGTATATAAAAAAAGGCAGTAATCAGGCGTGCTCCTGCTATGCAATCCCTACTCTATGTGCACCTAGAGTATGTGTGTGCATAGCCAAGATTTCCCCCACGTGATGATCCAACCCCATTACCTAGCGGGACAGAATGTAGGACCCTGTCGAAATCATGAACTGAACACCCCAACCTGTTAGGCAGCTGCTTGGCAAAGCCTCAGCATACAGGGACCCCTGCATCAGCTGAAGTTTTCTCCTCTCACTAACCCCCGAAAATGCTTCTTTATTAACAATAAAAAATATCTTTGTGATGTATATGCAGATTAATATTATTAGGGCTATGCAGATAGCCCTGTTGCCCCGTAGATGAAGACAGAACGACATTTGTACAACGTGCGTATAGGCCTTGCGCTCAGTGTTTGAGACATCATGATAATGTTGCGCGAAGCCAGAAGTATAAGCAAAGCAGTTTCAAAGAAACCAATCTAACAATGTCACGCTAGAAAATATGTGCAAAATGTTACAATTAAATGTTATTGTGCAGAAAGAGAACAGTAAAAGAAAATGTGCAGCGTTGCTACATGTGCCTAACCCGGGCACATTACAGAACTTGGACAGACCAAAGGTGAGGTATCTTCCTGTGCATTGCTCTCCAGTCATTGCTGCCAGTCTTATCCATGCTCTCCTCTTCTTTAGCTTCCAATGGCCTATGAACCACAGGTCTCTCCGAAGAGCAAATGGCCTGCTTAGTACTGCTGCCCACTCTTCACAGCTTTCAGTTGGCAGAGAGCTAGAAAGGACAGACCGCGGTCTCCTGAACCATCCTGAGACCTAGCACCACTTGGCTGCACCCCTCAAGGCCTGAAGCGCCCTACTTATGATGCAGATTGGGGTGTACAAAATCTCCCTACTTCCACGGATAGAGTAATTTCACAGTTACACGCACATATACTCACCATACACTAGGGCCCATTTCACTAACATACACTCAAATACTCTACCAGCATTGAACCTGTGGAAAGAAACCTTCTAAAACTCCTGGACCCCACACCTACACCGAGGTCGATAAGACCTAGCTATTGCAATTGTCATAATCTAAACAATCTATACATCAATAATCAAATAGAATACTCAATAATTGACAAGAAATAATCACCAACACCGTATTTAAAATTATGATTCTTTATCTAAAATTAGTCAAAGAAATTAATCAGAATAAATCATTTTCTCATAATTACCTATTCTAGCTAAATGTCAGAATGGGTCATCAGGACAAGTCTCTCAGTAGAAATCTCCCAAGTCACCGTCTTCACAGCATCGATCCTCACCAACGCAGGTTTGGGAAGAAAATGGCAAAGTGGCCTAAACGCAATGATGCAAACCCTCTCTAGTCTAGTATATTTATAATAATTCAGACAAAAGAAAGAAACATTTAATATTACTTCATCCGCCGAACCGCTGAGCAGAGCGAGAAGGAAAAGGATGTAGCATCGCTACATTTGAAAAATCTCCGCTCAGAAAAAGTCACAAAAATAAAAAGACAGAACAGGAACTAAATATTAAATGTATCTTCTCAACTTCCACACATTTCCTCTGGTGAGCTCAGAGTTTAGAGTCTTTCTTTAAGGCTCCTTTGTTTTCCAAGGCTGCCAAGGCTGTCCCAATGCATCTGGAGACTTGCCCAGATCTGCTGCTGTCCTCACGGAAAGTTTTAACCAGGCAAGGACTGTGGACAGATGACTCGCATCCATATTCAGCAAGGCCTTTTCCATCACAAATTCTCACTCGAAACCTGGCTTCAAAAGTCAGCCATCTTTGATTAGGCCACAATAGGCCACAATAGACCATCTTAATTAAAAGAGACAAAAACAACGTTACCACAGCATAGTGATTAAACAGTGTTAACCCCACTAATACCCTTATGTGTATGTAATTATCTAGCTTTAGCAACACAAAAAAGCATTAATTCAAAAGCGTTTCGTGCTTAAAATAAACAGCACTCAGCAAAGTTTATTTAATAAAACATGCACACTGTTAATAGCAATACAAAAGCATTCCCACGTGTCGGTTTTCTTCTCATTAGTATGTTGGTAAGTTTAAACACACACTTACACAAAACAAATAATTATTAATTAATGATTATTAATTTTAATCATGACAAATAGACAAACCAGAGCTTCAAAAACCCTATAGATTTTCATTTAGAAAATCCTGCTCCAGCAATCCCCCCTTTGGTGATTTTATCACCAAATAACCCAAAAAAATAAAAAAATAAAAATTTAGTCCCATTTTAGGAGAAATTTGAAATGTCTTTTTCCTCCTTACACAACACTACACACCAGACACTCTTTCATCATCCCTCTTTGTTTCTAAGTAGACACTCTCCCTTAATTCTTCTAATTCAATTTCTTGTGGTTCTCTTTTCAACCTTTTATTTCTCTTTTCATTGTTTCTTTTAATTTACTTCTTTTTCCCTCCCCTGTTTTTACAACACAAACACACCAATCTCAATATCAATAAAGCAACAATTATACAAGTTAAAGGAAACAATATCTTACCTATAATAGTACTACCTATTTTTGCAATAAAACTCTTAACAGCTATCACCTTATTAGCTATTTTAGTCCAGATACTTTCAGCTTCAAGTGGTACTAATTCTTCATGCAAATCAGTAATATTTTTGATATAGTCCTTCAGGTCTTTGATTTCGTCTGGAATGTAAGTGCAACAATGTTGAACTTTCAGCATTCCACAAACTCCACCCTCCTTAGCCAATAAAGCTATCCACCACTGTTGACAGTTTCCGAATCCCATTAGCATTTAAAGAAATTCCCACTGCTGGAATTAAAGCTCCAAAAATGTCACCCACAATTTCAGACCAAGTTTTCCTCTTGAAGCGCATTAGTAAATTAATATGTTCTACATCTTCTATTCTATCTATATGAAAAATCTTTGGAAAAACCAGGCCCACATAACACGTGCCATACCAATGGTCAGGCAACTTGTAATAAGCCTTGTTCCCACAAACATAATACACTCCTGGAAAAATTGTATCTTCTCCACCTCTGAAACCCCATCCTGTTGCAATGAAGTATGTATCATGACATTCACTAGTCCCAACAAAATATGTATCATATTGGGATTTCCCTCTTGTAATGCACAGCTTACCCTTCTGTGGTGCATCTAAAGCTAAAGTTGGACTAGCTCCATTTCTCAATTCTTTTCCCATCTCAATGTCCCAAATTGTCTCACTCACTTTATATTTCCCTGCCTTTTCATGCATACTCAATCTCCTCTCCTCCACCATGTTCAGGAAAGCTTTCTCCTCTTCTTCCAAACTACAAGTTAAATTATTCTTAAAAATGTAATCTAATGTTAATTCTTCTTTCTCAATAAAAAATCTCACCAAAAATGTTAGCTTCTTTAGCTGGATTCAGCTCTTTGTTCATTGGCAAGTGCCCAAAAATACTATCTTTGTTAGACATCTTATAATCTATTTTACCTAACAAATAAAAAACACTACTTAATACACTACAAGAAATTCCATACGTAGCTGGTAAATGGTGATAAGTAACACCCTCTGAAACGGATGCAGGTAATTGCATACAAACGTAGCAATCCCTTACTTCCGTTGTTTTCACATATTCGTATAACAACTTTGAAAAAACATTACTAGAAAAATCATTAATTGACCTATCTTTATGCATGTAAGTATTACTAATTCTAGTTGGAACTACTTTTTGCGAATTCTTTTCTACATTTGTCTCATTCTCAGTATTTATTCCAAATGTACCTATTGAAACTCTAAATGTAACTAATAAAGCTAAAATACCCCATAGTAGCATTAATAATCCAGTACAGCAGCAGCACATTCTACACCATCTTTTTAAGAAGGCACATCTACTTTGATTATTCTCTATTTTAGCCATTTTACTACTTTGACCTTGTCTTTTGACTTAGCCTCTACTACTCCACTACTGTAATTTCTCAAACTTTGGATTACTTCAGACAGCTGAGTTTCAGACTTTCTCCTTTTCACTTTCTCCAAGTGATCTCTTCAGTTCACTCAATTTGGATATTCATCACTTTTCACTCCTTCTTCTTCAGCAACATCAAATTGTATCAGATCATCAACAACATCCTGTGCATCTGACTCTTCTCCAATGTCAGTCAGAATAACTGTTAAGATTCCAACAGATTCTTCCTTTTCCTCAACCACTTTTCTCAAGATCCCTTCCGGATTATCTCGAGTCACTGTTTCTTCTTCTCCTCCTTCTTCAGACAGTGCCACATAAGACCATTCCGGTGATCTGTACTTTTGGTTGGGTCTTCTAATTCTCTTTATTTCCTCAGGTTCTCTTGACTCCTTTTGCTCCTTCCTTTTTACTTCGTTTTGACTCGATACTTCATTCACTTGTTCAGCTTTCGATGTATTTCCTCTTATCAGTCTGTATCTCAGCCTCTTTACTCTGTTATTAGGCCAAAAATCTCCTCTTACGACCTTTTTCGGTCTTATCTCTGTATTATTTCTTTCTCCAATCCAAGTTCTCTTTCTCAGAACTCGACCCTTTGATTTTTCATTTTCACCCGATTCTGTTTCAAATGCCTCTTGTTCTTCAGCAGTTTTCTTTCGCTCCACAGTCTTTTTCACCACTATTTGAGACTTCCCTACTTCTTTCCCTCCTCGGGTCTCCGACACGCAATCTTCTTGCTGTCTACTTGTCCCTTCACCTAGCTTATTAGAAGTGTTCCCTACACCTCCTCGGGGGTCTTCCGCAATCTGTCCCTCTCTATCTTCTTCTGACCCTACTTCTTCAGATATAATCTCAAGTGGTTCTTCAATCTCCTCCTCTTCTGATTCTGGAGTAATTTCTGTGGAACTGCTCTTTTCTTTTCTTTTTCCTCCACTGCTTTTTGGAACTTCAGGCTCTCTTTCAGAATCAGATCTCCTTTCTGAAATTCTCAATGGTTCTCTTGAACTTGAAGCCTTTTCTGCTTCTTTTCCTGAACCTTGATTCTTTCTCACTGGTTCTGGGTCTTCATCATCACTGGAATCTGATTCTTCAAAATACTCTCTACCAGTCCCATCCTTTGGGTTTGGAACTCTCAGAGTATGACTCGCATGCACCCAGTTTTTCACACCAGCACACTTCACTGCAGTCGTCGTAGTTAGAATGACTTGTCTTGGTCTTCCCCACCTTGGAACCAAGCAATTTCTTCTTCTGTGAACCTTAATCCTCACCCAGTCTCCTGGACTCAGATCATGAGCTTGCTTCTTCTCAAGTGTAGTAGCTTCTTCTCCAATCTGGTGAAACACAGAATGGACTGCGTCAGCCAGGCCTTTACAGTAATCCAAAATCATGTCATCAGTTATTGTCATCAACTTATTGACAGGTACATATGCATGTCGCATTGCACGTCCCATTATGATTTCATGCGGACTTAAACCAGTAGTTCTATCTGGAGTAGATCTAATAGTCATTAGCACTAGAGGCAAGACATCTGGCCATTTCATGCCAGTGGCTAAGCACATCTTACCAATCCTGTTCTTGATTGTGCCATTTATCTGCTCAACCACACCAGAAGCCTCTGGTCTGTATGCACAATGTAGCTTCTGCTGTATGCTTAATGCTTCACAAATCAAACTCATGAGTTCATTATAGAAGTGTCCACCTCTATCAGACTCAATCGTTACCGGAAATCCGTACCTAGGAATCAACTCTCTCAACAGTAACTTTGCCACTGTTACTCCATCATTTCTCCTAGTCGGATAGGCCTCAACCCATCTTGAAAACAAACAGACTACCACTAGTACATATCTCAGTCTGTTCACTTGGGGCATTTCAATGAAATCAATCTGCATTCTTGTAAAAGGACCTCCTTCTCTGCCTATTGTTCCCAGACTCACCACTGTCTTCTTCCCAGTGTTAAATTGCTGGCGAATCAAACATCTTTGACAGATACTTTCTGCAATTGTCCTGAACTTTGCATTGTACCAGGTCTGCTTAAAAGACCTAATCATTGAATCCCTTCCCAAATGTCCCTGGCCATGATACATCCTTGCCATTGCTGACAGCATGGAGTTTGGCATTACTGGTCTGCCATCTCTATAGACCCAAACATGGTCTGTCTCTCTCGGGGCACAACCTGCCTTAATCCAATCTTTCTTTTCTTCCTCCTCTGCCTCATCCTGCAACTGTTTCACTTCATCCCATGTCTCTAAGACATTAGTAAACATCACAGAACAAAAAGACATTTCACCCTCTCGTTCCCGATTAATAGATTGGTTATTTTTGGCACAATATTGTGCAATGTCGTTAGCATATCTATTGCCAACTGTCACAAAATCATCTCCTTGTCCATGAGCAGCACATTTCACAACTGCTAATTCTTTAGGCACCTGTATCGCCTCAAGCAATTTCCCAATCACTTCAGCATTCTTTATTGGAGTCCCACTCGACGTCAAGAAACCTCTTTGTAGCCAAAGTTGGCCAAAGTCATGCACAACTCCAAATCCATACTGACTATCAGTCATCACAGTCACTCTCAAATCTTTCCCAATTTCACAAGCTTTTGTCAATGCAATTAATTCAGCAACTTGCGCAGATTTCACTCCTTTCAATGATGATGCTTCCATTACTTCTGAAACCTTACACACTGCATATGCTGCACATAGCACACCCTCATCATTCCTCAGGCATGATCCATCCACAAACAACACATGATCACTCTCATGCAAGGGAAGATCCCTTATGTCTGGTCTCGGTTTTGTACAGTAATCAAGCACATCCAAACAATTGTGATCATCTTCTGTTTTCACACCTACATTCTCAATATCCGGCAACAATGTCGCTGGATTCACATTCACACATCTCTCAAGAGTCACATTTGATGCTCCCAGAATGACTTTCTCATATTTAGTCAGCCGACTATGTGACATGTACTGAGTTCTGCTTCTTGTCAAAAGAATTGCCACATTATGAGGTACGAATACCCTTACAGGATATCCCATTATGATTCCCTCACTCTGTTCTAGGCTTCTGCATGTTGCAGCCACAGATTTCAGACAACCTGGTAAACCCACAGCTACAGGGTCAAGTGTCGATGAGAAGTACGCAATAGGCCTTCTCAGTAATCCATGCTTCTGAATTAACACTGAAAGTGCACATCCATTTCTCTCACTGCAGTACAATTCAAATTCTTTTTCATAGTCTGGCATACCCAAAGCAGGGGCTTCACACATTCTGCTTTTTAACTCTTCAAATGCTGCCATTTGTTCTCCATCTAGTTCCAATGGGTCTGTCATCTCACTTTTAGTCAGCTTAATCAGTGGCTTTGCTATCAGCGAAAAATTAATTATCCACTGGCGACAATAACCCACCATTCCCAGGAACATTCTCACTTCCCTCTGGGTCTTTGGGGCTTTCATTTCCCTGATAATTTTGATCCTGTCATCAGTCACTTTTCTCAGACCTTTCTCAATATTGTGTCCAAGATAATGCACCTCTTTCTTGCAGAATTGTTATTTAGCTGGAGATACTTTTAACCCTCCATCTGCCAGATGATTCAGTAAAGCTATAGTATCTACTTCACAAGCTTCACGTGTCTTTGATGCCACAAGTAGGTCATCAATATACTGCACTAATACTGAGTTTTCAGGCATAATCAAACTCTCCAATGACTTTTTCAATAACTGATTGAACATTGAAGGACTCTCTGTATACCCCTGTGGGATACGACACCATGCTAAGATACGCTGGCCAAATCTAAATGCAAAAATCGGCTGGCTGTCATGATGCAATGGAATTGAAAAGAAAGCATGACACAAATCAATCACTGTATACCACTCAGCATCATGTGGAATCTGATACAAAATCACTGATGGATTTGGCACAATAGGACAACATGCCACCACAATTTGATTAACTTTTCTCAAATCCTGTACGATCCTGAACTTCCCATTAGGCTTCTTTAGCCCCATTATCGGTGAATTACACGGACTACTCAGTAGTTCTCTCAGAACTCCCTGCTGAATCATTTTCTCAATTATAGGAGTTATTCCCTCAATTATTTCTGGTGTCATTTTGTACTGAGGAATGTTAGGATAAGTAATTCCCTCTTTCACTGAAATTTTCACAGGATCTACATTATTCATCAATCCCACATCCTCTCCAGTAAAATCCCAAACTGTCCTTTTCACTATGTCTCTCAGCTCTTGAGGCAAATCCTCCAGATCAAACACAGCATATGCACCAATTAACTCACTTTCTCTATTTTCTAGAGTCATTCGGTACAAAACATCCTCATCTGGTGTTTCAAAAGCTATTCCATCTGGTGTACAAAAAATTGTACAGTTCATTTTACAGAGTAGATCCCTACCTAACAGGTTCACTGGACTTGTGTCACAGACGATAAATCTGTGCATGTCTGAAAATTTCCCTATTTGTACTCTTACTGGTTCAGTAAGACGTGTTCTTATTTGTGTATTGGCTACACCAACTACTTGGATTGCTTCATCCGAGAGAGGAAGATTTCTAATATCTGTTGACCTGACAGTTGATCTTGTCGCACCTGTGTCTACTAAAAAAGTAACACCTTCTTCATTTATTTTTCCATCCACAAATGGTCCTGCCTGGTCTATTTCTAGAGTTGCACCAAGTATGCACTCTTCCTCCTCTCTTCGGCACCGTCAATAATCACCCTCAGACTCACTCCCTTCATTCTTTAACAAGTACTGTTGTACCTGGTTAGAACGTCTTGGTTTGTTTACCTGCTCATCATTGTAGAATCCCGAATCCGGATTATACTTTTGTGCTCCTCTATTCTGCGGCAAGGGCGGTTTTGGCTCTTGACTCTGTTGTCTCACAACTTTCTGCTGTTGCTGCTGTTGATTTTTCCCCTCGTTCTGCACCTGTTGATTCAAGGAGTTTCCCTCATTATTCACTAATGGTGGATTGGTACATTCTGATCTCCAATGTCCCAGTTGGCCACAGTTGTGACATGGGAACTTCTTTTTTGCTTCCTCAAGATTCCCCTTTCCTTTCCCTGCATACCTAGGTCTATTCCCTGCATTATTTCCTGGATTATTCGCCTGTTCCACCAACTGTGCTTCCTGTCTTTCCGCAACTTTCACCTGTGCCCACATTGCTTTCTCTTTCAGCTTTCTCTGTTTTGCTTCAATCTCATCACTGAAGTATTTTGCATGTCTCAGAATCTCATCTATTTTCTTACTCTGCCAATCCACAGTATGCTCACGAATTCTTTCACTAATCTCAGGTGTCAGGCCATATACAAATCTGTATACAAAATGACTCAAATCCTTGTCACCCAGGTGTTCATCTCCACTGAATTGTTTAAATGCCAGTATCAGCCTCTCGTAAAAAGCATGAACTGATTCTTTTGCTTCCTGATGTGTTCGATCTATTTTAACCCAGTCTGTTTCTTTTGGAGGTACTTTATTTTTCAGGTATACAATCACCTGCTCATACTTTCTCATTACTTCTGGATCTGGTGCTCCTGTTCTCTGATCCCTTGGATATTCCTCAGTAGGCCAACTCACAACTATTTTACACTCAGCCCACAAGTCTGCTGGAACAATTATATCAAACAGACTATTCAGGTCAATCCACAGCACTTTTGACAATTTCACAAACCTGTCTACCTGCCTATACCACTCGACGGGCTTTTCTCTCAATCGAGGGAAATCATTTGTAAATGATAAAATATCCTGTCTGGTCCATGGAACATGTACATATCCTCCTCCAGGTATTTCTCTCATAGGATAAGTATCCACTGGTTTTTCCTTTTCTCTCACAGGAAATGCTGAATAAGTCCTATCCCCTGATTCTTCTCTCTTTTTGTACCATCTATCCTTCCACTTTTCAACATCACCCCATTTTCGCAATAAAGCGATCATCTCTTTAATCTGTCCTGTTCTACCAGTACCATTCAAATTTTCTATGTCTTTATCTGTGAAATCCATCCTGTAAGACTTCTGCAAAACTTTCACTTTATCAATGTCAACTCCATAGTCATTTGCTATTGCTCTTAATCTGTCATGTGTATTTCTCGCTCTCCAGGTAATGTTCTTACACATAAACAATAATTCACCATCATGATGATTTTTTAGAATTTCTGTTGGAACTGTCCCTGCAACAAGCTCTTCTAATTCTACACGTAACCTAGCAACATCAATTGCTTGTGAATCTTTATCCCTCTTTTGAAGAACTTTCATCCATTCATTCAGATCCTCAGCTGTTATTTTAGTAGATTTTCTCACTGGAACCACTTTCTTCTGCGGTTCTAAAATCGGCATCCCTGAACAACTAGCTTCACCAGCATCCAGTCCTGAATTAGACTCCTCTAATCCTTCATTACATGTGTCATGTCTGAATTTTTTCCTGAATCTCCTGAAGGACCAGCCAAACTTGTCAATCTATTCCCACCGTATGGAATAACCAAACCATTCTCACCCTTCCTCTGCTTATCAAAAACAGGCATAACCGGACCTATGGTTACGGGTACCGTAACAGCGTCTAGATTCTTTGTCAGTTCTTTGATCTTTTCAGTCAACTCCGATGTAGTTCTGGCTAATTCTCTCGTATTTTCGCCACTGCTTCTATTCTCTCTCTCCCTGAAAGGATTACCACTTCTTAACTCAGGTGTCACATTTTCTGTCTCAATGATACGATGCGTATCTCTTATCGGAGAAACAACTGGTGTACTCTCTTCTGGTTCCGGTCTATATGGAGGTGGTCTTTTGTAAATCATGTCATTTAAAACCTCATCCTCATATTCATTCACTCCATATCTTCTCACTTCTGCCTCAGGAACTCTTTCTGCTCCCTCTTCAACTGTTCTCACAGGATATAATCCCTCTGACATACTAGCATCTCGCCATCTTGTCATTCGATCATGATGAGTTTCACGACCAGGTCTCCTCCCGAACATGTACCTATAGTTGCCTCCAGACCTCTGTTTCTCCCGCTCATGTACTTCCTCTTCCCATTCCACTAAAGCCTCGAATTGTGTCGGCCTTGGTCTTGGGTCAAGACATAACATCTTTTCCCGTAAATTTTTCAACACGGCCAGATTAAATGAACCATGTTCTGGAAATGCTAAAACTCCATCTTCTTTAGTATACCTAACCCAATTTTCCAACCATATACAGGTATGATACCCATATCTCGCAGCCATGAAGGATGCAGGCGTTTTCGATGGAGGTAACAATTCACCCTCTCTCGTTTTAACATCTTTATCCTTGTCGAACCAATTTTTAATCTTTCTAAACAAAGATTTTTTCTTTTTCTCTTCTTGATAATACATTTTAACGCTTACCAAAACTTTCTAATCCCTTCCGTAATACAACTACACAATATGATTTTTCAACCAATAACAGCGCGACTCACACTAACGCACCAATCCTGGAACATTACGTCACTAGAATAGCTCCACCAATCCTTGCGCGGCTCACACCAACGCACCAATCTCAGCGCGAGCACTATTCTGATCTAATATCCAATGAGAGCGCGGTCTGTTTGACGTCAGCAGTCGCTGCAGTTTCTCGCTCCTGTCTCCTGTCAGTCGTCACTCGTCTACCCCTCCTTTACAAAATTTCTCAGTAGACTGTCAAATTTCTACAAAATCTATTAGTTACAACATATAAACATCTCCATTGTCTGCTTCGCTAACCAAAGAATAGTAAAGAAAATCTATTTCACAAGAATCAACGAAATTCTTTCATACATTCCTTAACTGTTTCCTCTAGGACTTGTCCAAAGAGTCTTACAGTCAACTAAATATACGAACATTCACGCACATTCATACAAGAAAATATAGTACATACACACAGAATCCTGCTTTTCCCGAGAACAGCGAACAATCTGCTCCACTACAGAATTATAACACACGTTAACCAAGCAGCTTACCTCTGCCCAGTTTCTCAAACAAGCTCAGAGAATACCTATTACTTCTCCCGTGATAAGCTTTAACGGCGAACCTTACGGATCCCTGGGACTTAAAACCAGAGTTTCATAGATAACCTTCACTACCATACGCACTCCTTATATACCAGAAATATCTCTAATAGTAACATATAACAATGTCACTGATTCCGAACCCAGACAATGTGAATTTTCCTGCATACGTACAGGACCAACAATCCCGTCTTTCCCGAGAGCAGCATATACTTCCCTCTGCCCTACTACGGAACTGCTACTAGCTCCCAAGTTCCAGAAGCACTACATATAACTCAACATGACGACTCCAACATATAGTATTAGTACATATACCAACATCAATCAATAATCAATAATCAATAAGCTAATGTACAAGCAATCTAATCAGATCAAGACAATCATCAATAACCATAATCACTCTGCTACCAGGAACTTGATGCAGATTGGGGTGTACAAAATCTCCCTACTTCCACGGATAGAGTAATTTCACAGTTACACGCACATATACTCACCATACACTAGGGCCCATTTCACTAACATACACTCAAATACTCTACCAGCATTGAACCTGTGGAAAGAAACCTTCTAAAACTCCTGAACCCCACACCTACACCGAGGTCGATAAGACCTAGCTATTGCAATTGTCATAATCTAAACAATCTATACATCAATAATCAAATAGAATACTCAATAATTGACAAGAAATAATCACCAACACCGTATTTAAAATTATGATTCTTTATCTAAAATTAGTCAAAGAAATTAATCAGAATAAATCATTTTCTCATAATTACCTATTCTAGCTAAATGTCAGAATGGGTCATCAGGACAAGTCTCTCAGTAGAAATCTCCCAAGTCACCGTCTTCACAGCATCGATCCTCACCAACGCAGGTTTGGGAAGAAAATGGCAAAGTGGCCTAAACGCAATGATGCAAACCCTCTCTAGTCTAGTATATTTATAATAATTCAGACAAAAGAAAGAAACATTTAATATTACTTCATCCGCCGAACCGCTGAGCAGAGCGAGAAGGAAAAGGATGTAGCATCGCTACATTTGAAAAATCTCCGCTCAGAAAAAGTCACAAAAATAAAAAGACAGAACAGGAACTAAATATTAAATGTATCTTCTCAACTTCCACACATTTCCTCTGGTGAGCTCAGAGTTTAGAGTCTTTCTTTAAGGCTCCTTTGTTTTCCAAGGCTGCCAAGGCTGTCCCAATGCATCTGGAGACTTGCCCAGATCTGCTGCTGTCCTCACGGAAAGTTTTAACCAGGCAAGGACTGTGGACAGATGACTCGCATCCATATTCAGCAAGGCCTTTTCCATCACAAATTCTCACTCGAAACCTGGCTTCAAAAGTCAGCCATCTTTGATTAGGCCACAATAGGCCACAATAGACCATCTTAATTAAAAGAGACAAAAACAACGTTACCACAGCATAGTGATTAAACAGTGTTAACCCCACTAATACCCTTATGTGTATGTAATTAATGATTATTAATTTTAATCATGACAAATAGACAAACCAGAGCTTCAAAAACCCTATAGATTTTCATTTAGAAAATCCTGCTCCAGCACTTACACCATGTGCTGCTGTCTGCACCAGACGGTCGCATGAGCAGCAAAGGACCAGACAAGGCCATGCAAAGGCTGCTTGGAAGGTTAGTGAGAAAAGGGGCTCTTTGGCTGAGTGTCTCAATGTGGAGCATGAGTGAACAAATGTGTTTGTGAGTGTTTAGGTGCATATACAGCTGGAAACGTGAGACTGACAAATTGATTGATGTTGAGCACTTTCAACGCCTTCCAAGTCACCACTGAGGTTACCCCTCATTTTGGAGAGCATCGAAAATGAAAGAACAGGACACCAACTACCTAGCTGGTAAAAGCCCATTTTTGGTAACATTTTAAAAATGAGGGGAAAAAAGAAAACAAAAGAAGTTCTAGTTATGGGTATACTTTAGAAGTACTAAGATATAGGCGCGGCAGAAGTATCCTATAGGAAGAGGCAAGGCATTGGGGAGACAAAGTGGTAGAAGAACAATGTGTAGGTAGGAGTAGAGGTACCAGATTATAGGCGGCTATAGAAGTAGACTGGTGTAGGTAGGGGTAGAAGTAGTGCGTAGTGAGAGATGTACTAGAACACTGACGGGGTAGGTGTGCTAGTGTTCAGATATGGGTAGACACCTGGTGCAAGAAGCTGTGCTAGGCTATACGTAAATGTACAAGCACAGGAATTGGCACGGACTGAAGATCGGTAGTACAGCTGTTATTAATACAAGTGGAAGTAATTAGATTAAAGGCACGGTTAAAAGTCCCCTGGAAGTGTATGGTTACAAGGGAGGAGAACCCAGGGTATGGACAATGGGTAGACTAAGTGAGGTATAGGTACTAAGGTAGGCCTAGGCGGAGAAGGATAAGCAAAAACAGAACAAAACAAAAAAACAGTAAAGGGAGAAAGTAAGTTAATCGTCAAGGGTTTAGAAGAGATTGATGGAGATTGGCAAGAATGCGAAAAGAGGACAAACTGAGTTAAAAGGAGAAAAAAAAAAAATCTACAGGATCTGGAGGAAAACAAAACTTCGACAAAAGGAGACTTCACCATGAATTACTGGACATCCTGTTCCAGAACCTTAGATGCACAAGTCCTTAAACCAGCGAACCGGAAATGGACCAGGTGACATTAATATGGCAGATTAGAAAGACATGAATTTGAGGGTGCAACCATTTCAATAACTGTTCTGGTAAGTAATGGGAACGGGAGCTCCCATCACAAGCACAGCCGGCAGAAAGACTACAGACAACTACCGAACTCTTAATACAGCGACTCGCTTTCTGGGTCTGGTAGCACAATGCCGCCCTCAGCAGGCCCGGGTTTCAAGGGGGATACGGGGGCAGCACATCAAGTTCTGAATCCTTTTAATATAGTCTGTGGGTAGCAATTCACATACACACAACTCGGTTGTGCGTAAGATCTTACCAGCCGACCTGCGCTAGCTAGCTCTCCAACTTTCCCATATTTAGGCAATGGTGGACTTGGCGATATGAAGTTCATACTGGAATGTAAAGTAAAAGCTTGTCTTATGCTTTCAGATAATGTTGAACACAACACAGCCCGTGCTGTACAGTAATGTGGACATTGGCTGGGTGATGATTGCATTGAGATTAAAGACAGAGGTTCGTGGTGTAGAAGACGGCCATGTTCCTTACAGATGTGGGCATCACTGCTACATGCACGTGTATACATTATCCGCTCATATGTAACCTATGCTACTGCTTGCATGTTAATAAGCTGGGAGAGGAATTTGTGCACCCCTTATAGCATTTAACATTTCACCATAGCTGGGGATCTGGGTTGAGAGTAATTGACCGCGTAGGACTCTAGATCAGAGGAACAACAGCTGTAACCTCGAGGTGCTTCCGACAAATCTGAACAGAGACCTGGTTTATCACCCTGCATAAGAAGTATAGGAGCCCAGCACAAGCAAACCTCCTCTTCCCCGTGGGTATACGCGCGAAAAGCCTTGAAGGATACTGGTGTTTGCGACAGGGCAAGGGAGTTGGGCAGCTGCTAGAGGGCTGCTGGGATACGGCATAAAACAGCGAAAAATATTGAATACCCAAGCTACAAACCAGTTAATTGTAACCTGCTAAGAATTTCGATTACCTAGTTTGAGGGGTGTAGTGCAGTACGATTGCTGTGCATATTAGCATTCACAATGTTGCACGTCAAAGTGTTAAAAATGAGGAGAATAATTCTCAGACATTGTAGGCATAGCACAAAGATTTGCCTATTGTAAAATACTGGTACTTCTATGTATATGGATGTATTTCGATGTTCAAGGTGAGACTATGCCAGATCACATGCAGCATACCGATTATAGGACAGGTCTGCCTTACCCACACGAGCATAATTCCAGTCATGACACAAGCCAGTTTTAATGTTAGCCTAGCTGAAATGGCACTTTTGGTTAGGTGCTTGGAAATCAACCAGGTGTGAGCCCAAACATTTTCGAGAATAGCACCAACTCGCATAAAAACTTCTACCTAGCTTTTGACTTTTCCCCCACGTGGACTAACTTGAAAAGTATAAGGTCCTCAACAGAGAACCAGCGGGGAGAAGCAAGACTAGTAGGGTGAACAGATGAGGAGACGAGAAAAACGGGCCAGTGAAGACATACAATTAGGACTAAAGCCTTTAGTCTTACTTCTATATCGGGGCTGTCCCTTTTTTTGCATAGCCTTGTAAATATGTGCACATACATATACACACACACACTGGGCTTGTAAGTGTGTGCTTATCTATGGCAGGACCCTTCCACCCCGAGCTCCCCTGCCCTCCTCCCCACTCGGTCTCTGGCAGCCGTTCCCTTCCTGTACAGCCTGACAGGAAAATATAAATTACTTAATACGTTTCAGTCTACAGAGGCGCCTGTGAATTGAGTGTATATCTGCTGTGCAGTGTGACCTGACCTTTGTCCCAAAAACTTGCCGACTTTTACCTAAAATTAAGAAAAGGGTCCGGGCACCCCTTTTAAAACCGGGACTATCCGGGGAAATATGGTCACCCTAAAGACTAGGCAGAAGATCATACATTGTTGGTCACACGGCTAGCTTTGCTATAGAGAAGGGGGCGGGGGAGAAGGGGGTATAGTGTATACTAGTGAAGGATCGGCAAAGCCAATAGGTATCGCCTGTGAGAGCTATTGGCGATGTTTTGCAGCTATGCTGCAGAGCAGCATGGGTGATTTGCAGGGTGGATAAAACTAATTTAGGATGTGCTACTAACATTTAAATTTAAAAAAAGATGTAATCATTTGTGTATTTGATGAATGCTTGGGTCTGCATTTTTAGGTCGAGCCTAGAGTCTGTGCGCATGCTCTGCAAGACTTGTAGTGTAGTATGAAATAGAGCAAACATCCCTCCCCTCCCCCACACTCTTCACCCATATTTGGCATTGGCTTGCATCACTGTCCTAAGTAAATGCTGGATTCTTATTCGTTAATAGGCTTGTTGGTCCCTTCTTAGTACCGCCATGTCTTCATTTGTAACCTCCCATGGCAACTGGCCCTTTTACTTCGGTTGTTACACGGGATGCTTTATTTAGTCTTTAAGCACAATGTTCTTTAAGGATTTTCTCTTACTGCAACCACAACGTGTTTGAAGGTAAGCAAAGCTCGCCATGCCTCCAGTAAGCATAGGGTGACCAGATTCTCAAAACAAAAAACGGGGACAGGTCATAGACATAGAAGTAGGACTACGGTTTGCAGTAACCATCGACATAAAGGTAGGACTATTTGACAGCTGCCATGGACATAGAAAAGGGACTATAATGACAGCTCCCTCCACAGACCGAGATGAAGCATTACAGACGACAAATCAGAGGTCTTTTATTGGCTGTAACCATTAATTCCATTTAAACAGACTTTGCCTCAACATTTGCTATAGTTGGTGACCACGGCTTTAGTGCTGGTGGCGCCCTGTGCGACAGTGTTTGTTGGCGCCCCCCCCAGACCACCTCCACCATGGATTCTCTCACTAGCACCCTTTAACAGTGACCAAGTCTCCATAACCACACTCTCTCAGATGCATTGAATTAGTTATATAGCGCCACTCATACCAGTGTAGGGTGTCCGAGCACTTCGCATCACACACACATTACACAGAGACAATCAATCATGCATGTGTAATCAGTGTATAGGAAATGTTACATAAGCCAAGGGACTAAAAGTGTAGGGAGTCACATGTCATCCATACTGGTAGGCAGTATAGTTTAAGAGTGCTTTGTGTGGAGAAGCACAAACGCAGAGTCGAAAAAGAAACAGCATAGTTGGGAGTTTTCTTTAATAATAAGAATCGATTTCTAGCCAAATTATCCCTTTTTGCAACATTAATCAATGCTCTAATAATGTATACTTTGCAGTGTGTATGCAGTTCTAGGATGAAAGTTAATAGCTCACTATTCTATATCAGGACTTTAAGTTATAAATTGCAAGTAACAAAAGGATATCTCTTTTGAAAGCAGTAATCTGCTGATCTGTTTACATCATACGCACTCTGTAATCTACTTGGTACAGGTTCTTTGCAGCAGGCATGTTAACCCTCTACACTAACTTCACCGAAGTCAAAACCTCAACTATACAAAATGCTGATCTCTCTCCAGGAAGATTATTAATCACACGAGTTATCTTGACATTTATGTGAGGCCTGGTAATTGCTGGGGGTAAAGAAACGCTGCAGCAGGCGCTTCAAAAGCACAATAAACTTTAAAACACGGCGCCCCCAGGAAGCCAGCACCCGGTGCGGTGGCACCGCTCGCACCGCCCTAAAGCCGGCCCTGGACACGAAGTACAAACAGGTTACTGTTTCTAAACAAGGATATAAGCAGGTCCTGCAAGTAGGCTTTTACAAAATAAAGACATTCAAAGACGCACTGCCATCAGTAGCTGTTGGAGCAGGAGCGCTGCATTAACAAAACAAAGGTATCTCTGGAAGCACCCTAAGTGACCGGCATTCAGGTGTGAATGTATGCAGATTGCATCCTTTGACTTCTCGGCCTGGAGACAGAGGTCACATTCAAAGCGCTGAACCTCACGCTGTGAAATGAAAGGAGCACCTCTCCCCACCCCCCATCCCATTCAAAGCCCGATTTCCCTTCCTGCTACAACGCTCACCTAAACGTCACGCTTTAATCAGTGCAAAGAGAGCATGCACGCGCATGCTCAAACAACCGAAACAAATGAAAAACCGGGACATTTGTATGTTTAACCCGGACACTGTTTAAAAACCCGGACATTTCATTGAATTGGAGAAAAGTGTCGGGACACGGGGACACTTCTCCAAAAACGGGGACCGTCCGGGGAAAACCGGGACGTCTGGTCACCCTAAGTAAGCAGCCGGGACAATGGCAGCCGCCTCTTTCCAATGCCATAGGTATTGCATTCAAAAGGCGAAACCCATTGCGTTGCAAATTTATTTTTATCTATAATGTGGAGCGCGGTGCCCACTTCAGGGACACTGCGCTCTGTTAAATTTTTTTACTTTATTGGTGTGGGCGGTGCCTGCTTCATGGATACCGTGCTCTACAAAACAATAGGTCTTGAGGGACGCACTCTTACACCAGATAGGATTCAAACTATTCTAAATTTTCCAACTCCTGTCACCCAACGAGATGTCCGAGCACTCATAGGACTGACCTCCTTTTGTAGACAATGGGTCCCTAATTTCTCCCTCATCATTAAACCACTTCTTTCTCTAGTCACCAGAGATGTATCTGACCCCGTCCCCTGGACCACCCAACACACAGAAGCATTCATGACACTACGCCAGGCCCTGTGCTCTGCTCCTGCGCTAGGTACTCCTGACTATCAAAAACATATTTTTCTTTTTGCACACGAACGATCTGGATGCAGCCTTTCACTCCTCTGTCAGACACATGTCACCCACAAGCGCCCGTGTGCTTACTTTTCTGCAGTCTTAGATCCTGTTGCTTCTGCTTTGCCCACCTGTCTACGCGCTGTAGCAGCCACGGCAGTGCGACAGACGGAGGGCATTGTTTTGGGATCCCCCTTAACCCAGCCACACTCTTACCCCTACCAACTAGTGATCCCCTCACACAGCCACCCCACCATGACTGCGTATTCCATACTGAAGCTGAAACAAAAAGTTGGGTGGATCTGAAAGATACAGCTTTCCCAGAGGCAGAAGGCCACTTATGGGTGGATGGGTCTGGTCTAAAAATACCGGACGGTACTACTTCCGCTGCCTATGCAGTCACTACAGCCCTTACAGTAATAGAAACAGCTAGAATTCTTCAGAAATCAGCCCAGGCAGCGGAAATAACAGGCCTTACACGAGCATGCATCCTTAGTACCAATATGACAGTAAATGTATATACCGACAGCCAATATGCTTTTGGCGTGGTACATAATTTTGCCATGCTATGGAAAGAACGAGGTTTTCTTACTTCCCATGGCACCCCTATTCAGCATGGCGACCTTATCAATGCCCTTTTGGAAGCAATCACTTTACCAACCAAATTGGCAGTAATCAAATGTGCTGCTCACAAAACGGTGACAGATGAAGTAGGGCGAGGAAATGCCTTAGCAGATAAGATAGCGAGACAAACAGCATTGGGGGAAGTACCAGCTCGAGTATACGTCCTTAAGTCACACACTGAGAAATGGCATGACGGTAGACAGCAGATAATTGACATACAGCGTTCAGCCACTCCTGAAGAAAAGGCCCAATGGGAAACAGCTGGAAAGATGGATGAAGAAGGGTGCTGTAGGTCCCAAGATATGCTCAAATGGAAATTACCACAGGCTTAAGTAATTCCACTACTCACTATGACTCACTTACCCGCACATATTGGTTCGCAGGCCATGTGTACAATGCTCAGGGAAGTATGGGACTACCACCGGCTCCGCCCGTCAGCAGAGCGGTTTGTCAAGCAGTGCCTCACATGTCTCCTGACACAACATGGGTCAGGGAACTAAAGTTCCAATGGCAGGGTTCGCTCTGCCTACTGCACCGTTTGAAGTCCTTCAGATGGACTATATACAGTCAATAGCTACAAATATGCATTAGTGGTCGTCTGTGCCTTTAGCAAATGGGTGGCGGCATTCCCCACAAAGGATAACACGGCCATCACTACAGCTAAGGTGTTATTGAAATCATTTTTCCCTAGATATGGCCTTTGTAGATTAATGCAAAGTGAAAGAGGGTCCCATTTTATTGGACAAACAGTTAAGAACATCTTGGGAGGGCTTGGGGTGAAGCAAAAGTTTCATGCAGCTTTTCACCCAGAGGCAACAGGGCTGGTGGAGAGGTACAATGGGATCCTTAAAGAAAAACTGGCTAAGATAGCAACCGAAACAGGACTGAATTGGGTCAATGCTCTTCCATTGGCACTACTATCTATTAGATCAGTCCCACATTCTAAATCCCACCTCACCCCATACGAGGTAGTCTTTGGCCGACCTATGAACATTTGGAATGCACCCTCTCCAAAGTCCATTTCTCACCTACCGCAGGAAGTTTTGACTGACTATTTGTATGAACTCACTGAAACCATGTCTTTAATCCATGAACAGGTGCGGGCCACTACTGAGGACAGATCCCAGGGTCCAGGCCATAACATCCTTCCCGGCGACTTTGTCCTGGTGAAATACTTCGCCCGCACCCAATCCCTGCAACCACGCTGGAAGGGCCCTCTGCAGGTGCTCCTGGCCACAAGGACAGCCGTCAGAGTGGGAGGGAGAAAATCGTGGGTGTATACTTCCCACTGCAGGAAAGTGGACCCTGTCACCAAAGAAGAGCTACAAGCCCAAAAGGAAGCCCTAGGGCACGAAAAACCTGCATCGCCACACCTTGAGTCAGACACCGAGTTGGAACTCTGTGACGAGGGAACAGACGGATACTACCTCCGATCCAAGGCTAAGCTGAAGAACAAGCCCAGTTCCAAGGGCCGTTAGTACTCCATTGACCGTTGCTGCAGGGCGGTAGTAAAATCTGGCCGAGGGTCCCAGGTTCCCCCTAATAGTGGTTTACCGGGGCAGATATTGGCCAGTGAAGCAACCAACAACTATCGGCAGCTTTTAGGGACATTGCAGTACTCTCGGGACACTTGTAGAGCGGTTATGGCTGGAGGTCACGATAATGTGGGACCAATCTCCCCAAAACCTGGATATGTCGCGATCCGTCCTATTCATGAGTACCAAAGACTAAGCACCCCCTTGAACAATGATTACCAACAAGGGCCATCATCCAGGTCTGCCAATGTTCCCCCGATGAAGAAAACCATCAACGACACAGGAACGGTATGAATCCAGAGGTCACATGCACCCGTGATACTACCCCAACGCTGAAGAAAGCTAGAATGAGAGTTTGTGGTACCCGTACCATAATATTGTTCATTCTGACCATACTTGCAATAATTGCTGGTATATCATTTTGGATCCTTGAAGAAATAGCCCCCGCCAAACATACTGTATTACCTCAAGCAACAGTTCCACCAACGCCACCTGAACATTCTCACGTACCTTGGCCAGACACACACCTCGACAGACACCTGGAGTTTCATAATACTTTTATTCAAATGTTGCACCAGTTTAATCAGGTTTCCAATGCAACAGACTGTTATGTTTGTGGACTCCTACCTCACGCAGTTCAGCACACCATCGCATTCTTAGTGTTTCCCGCCACTCCAGCCTACACTTGTGCTCTGATGTACAACTTGACGAACGTTTTTCCATCACGTTACGACAAAGGAAACCTTACCACATTCCAACCCTTTCTTTGGACTCTCCATGAAAAAAATAACACTATCTGTAATGCCTCTGACCCGCCACAAATGCATGCTATTAACTTCACCCCTATGCAGGACACCTGGGGTTACACTTTCTTTCCTACCCAAGAGAAAGAAGTCGCCATTTCAATTACACCACGTCCTGGTATACTGTGCCTGCAAGGTCAAGGGAAAATACCTATAGGAACCAGTCTATGCAATACTACCATAACTTACAATAACTTCACCCCATACCTCAGCCTTCCGTCAGGACTGCACTTTGTATGTGGAAACAAAGCTTACACCTGGCTGCCTTCTGATTGGAGTGGCACATGCTATATTGCATTCCTGCTGCCCCCTACATTTAACAGAAACAACTTGTACCACAGACAGAGGAGACGAGTACCAGATATAGACCAGACCGACACCAGCAACCAGCAATTCAGCGATGCCCTGAAGGGCCGTCTACCCTTTTGGGGTCCCATGTCCAACAGTCTCAACACCAGACGACTCACCAGGGTCCTGGAAGCTACTGCCAACATCACTGCAGGAATACTGCCCCAACACACAGCCGAGATCGATGCTACACAAATGGTTTCCCTTCAGAATCACCTGGTGCTAGACGTCATCCTGGCAGACCGGGGTGGAGCCTGTCGCATCATCGAGCCACTTGCTGTGTGTATATTCCTGATTCATCACCCTCTGTCTATGAAGCAATTTCTAAACTACACCGGATTGCCACTGAAATACGCCCAGACAATGGGACCTGGACAACTGGTTTTTGGAACATTCTGATCACTTGGGGATGGAAGATACTGGGGTTCCTCAAGATCCCCTTGGGTACCGTCTTCTTTTGCTGCCTGTGCATTCATTGTGGCCCAGCACTCTGCTCTGTGTGCTTCCATTTGCAGATCCACCCCTATGACACATCAGGCTGAAAACAGCAAAGTAGTATATCAGGCGGCATTTGAAGACCTCTGTAAAATTGACATTCACTAATGATGTTGCACACGGCAAGAGGAGGGACTGTAAGAACTAAACTTCTAAATGTTGCCATGTGTAAACTCCATCCTGCTCACAAAACCCTTTCTTGACCTCACAAAATAGTCTTCTACATGACCCCGTGTCGGTGCCCTGGGCCGGTTTCTACTGCACCCACGCATTGGTCTCAGGAACCTGTATGGGCAGCAGAGCAGGTCTGTCTCTAACCGGTCTGCCTCTGCCAACGGCCTGACACCTGGTCAGCTCACGAAACCCTTCTTACCCGCAAGGCATGAAAGCTGCCTCCAAACAGGAATATGTCCAGCGCCCTCCTGAACTTCTGCATACCCCGGACTTTCCGTTGCCTCCAACACCTGAATTTCTGCTTCAAACACCTGAATTGCTGCATACCAACGGACTTTGTTGTCCCCCTGCACACGAGGGGAGTGTCCACATTCTATAAAAGATGCGGCATGCCAATGACACATCGAACAGTCTCCTGACACCTACGCAAACAGTGGGTCTCGGACACTCTTCCATCTCTAGAGATTGTCAAACCTTTATATTAAATAAATCTTTTGTTTCCTTGCTTCCAGAACCGTGGTCTCCCATTTTTGGTATTGCAAAGTTTGACCTATTGGTATTGTAAATGACAATGCCTTTTAACATTATAAAAGGCATTGCCATTAACAATGCCAATAGCTCAAATCCTCGCGATTGCATTGTAAATGCTGGTTATCTATTGTTTTGCAGTTTAAATCATTGAAATGGCTTGGGTCGGTGTCCCTGGCTTCCAGTAATGAGTCAGTGTAGGTCCTCGGATTCCAAGAATGATTCAATGGAGAACCCCAGAGTCGACAGATTACAAAAGTTTAGCATATAAATGAGAGTTGCATGTTGCAGAGTGACGTGTAATTACATCACAGTAGGACTGGATATATATATTTTTTTACACTCAGATCAGCATTTTGAAGGTTAACTGGACCAGCCCATTCACCATCGGAATTTGAAACCTAGAACTTTACCATACAGAACATAACGATCACTTCCTCGTGGCTGTATTACTCCCTGTGCATAAGAGAGCATATAAAGGCACTTCAATATGTCCTTGAATTTCAAATGGAACACAGCCAAAACCAGTGTTGCGCCTCATCTGTTTTCGCATTGAAAATGTGGAGACAGTGACAAACTGTGTGCTCAGTTTTAAAAGCTAAAACTCAAACAATTGTCAAAGCTATATAGAAAAGGCAGATAGAAACTACAAAACAAATTGTAAAGGTTTATTGCAATATAAAAAAAATAAAATATATCAACATAAACTGGATGCAATATTTGTCTACACATTACCACTTTGCACACTCCAGAAATGTATGCCCGTACAAAAATCTCACTGTCAGTAAAACGTGTGAATATATTACAATAAAAAAGTGTTTATTACTAAAGTGTCCCTGTATCCAGGCATCAAGATTAGCTAACATAGCTTATATTGAAGTCTCACGTGTTCACATCCTGAACGAAAAAAATATACATAACATCCTTCCAGATTCTGGAAACCATAACTTAAGATGTCAGCGGGAGACACCCCAACAAAAGAAACCCCCCAAAAAACACAGGATCATCTAGCAGCACGTACAACCGCGTACAGGTAGCCAAGTAAATGAGCTCTGTTCTAAAAGTTAATAGTAATATTCACATGTAGAAACGCCTCAATAAAGTCACTGAGCTTCATACTTCTAAATAAAATACTGTTGGGTTTGAGACATCACAATGTTTCAAGTAGGGGAGAGCATGCTTGGCCAAAATCATTATATTTTCGCAATAATGTCATTTGTAATGCCACAAAAAAATTGATTTTCAGGTTTTGGAAGGAACGCCTCCACATAGCACACAAATTTGCAGTTAATTTGCATTACCTCTCGTGGTCTGCATTTCCCACGCAGCAGAGAGAATTAGCACTGGAGAAAGAGGCGACCAATACCAGAGACATAAAAAATGAAGGACTTCTGGAGGGGGCTAAACTGCTGCTGATAGAGCCCTTCCACTTGAACAGAAGCTTAATTAGCAGTGTGCTACACTTGAAGATCTTCACTCACTGTGTGAAAGGTGAAAGGGCACTCACAGAAGGTGGTGAAACCTGTACACGGCTTTGTGGCGAATTCACATTTGAATAACTAGGTCTTAAACAAGGCTTACAGTGAAGAAGGCTGCATTTTGCTCCAAACACTGCGCTCGACCAATAACTTTACAACTTTATGAGCCTTGAAAAAAAGGTTAGGTTACCAGTGAAAACAAATCCTCCACTTTCAAAGTGTGATGCCCATTTTTGTGTTCACCTCTTTAGTGTAAAACCGTATAAAGTGTCAACAGCATCTGCAAGTGCTAGTTTTCAATGCTCAAAAATGTCTTAACAGGCAAGTGTTTGGAAAGGCAGAAAAAAAACCTTCAACTTATAACAGCTGAAATTAATTGAAATCACATTGGTACATATATGCATGTGTATTTAGTACCCAAGAATACATTCTTGATCATGCGAACATAACAATGACATCCTTCTGACAAATAGGCAGTGCATTCATTCTTAGACTTCGGGCGTCGATTTTCTCAGTAAGGCACATTATCATTGGCGAGCAACTTTAGACATAGGTCACAAAGCTCCTCTTGGACTAAATGTTGGGCTTTGAGAAGGAGGCCCTATAAGTAAACCACTTCTGGGTACTTATCTTCCATGTACAACGGAAATAGGCTTGCAGTTCAGACTGGACTGTCCCTTCTGTAGCAGCACCAAGAATCAAGGAACGATGCAATGGAAGAACACAAGCACTAGAGTGGGCAGTGCCAGGTACTGCTTGCGTCTCAAACCAGTGGACACCAGTTAACAAAACACTGAATTCCCAAGATGGCGACCGTAACCAGTTTTAGGCCCTGTATGTCTGTAAATCGTTCTATGCAACTTTTCTGCTCTGCATCTCTAAATAGAGATTCTTGAAGGCACTGAAGAGGACTTTCGAATTGGGTGCTTGTGGACAACTTTTTTGCTCGGTTGAAAATGTACCTTGATTCAGCGTTGTTTTTGGCACATTAATATTCCCTGTGAAGAAAAAAATATAACGTGAGCTTCTATGTATAATTCAATTATTTCCACATTAATCCTAGCATTGACTTTGCAATAGGGAATCAGAAAAGTAGCAAATGTAACCAACCTTCAATATCAACCTACCATGTCAGTTACTGATCTCAAAATCCCATATTCCCAGCCATACACATTAGAATTGTGAAGTGTAGTTATTAAGCAATATTATAGGTTAAATCAGTGGTAAAGGAATATCCGAGCTAGCTAATCAATGAGACCGTACAGGTGTCTCCAATGGAAGTAGGGAAAGTCTCCTTCTGCCACAACTTTGATTAAACTTGGTCTATTATCACTAGGACTGCCAGATCAGTCTTGTGCCAGTGCAGCAACCAACCAAGCGCTTTGCATCTACCATTGCACGTGTGAGGTGACAGTAAAGCTACAGTTTGCACCACAACCTAGAGTGCTCACTCAACTGGAGACTGTCAACATTGGAGATCATAGGAGGTTGGGGGTTGGGAATGGGGGGGGGGGGGGGGGGGGGATGGGATACACGGTGCTAAAACCTTTCGGACAACAGTATGCACATAATTATTTTCAATGTTGACCTACTCAAGTTCCCCACTACAGTTTCTCTTCCAATTGTAGCGTCGCTTATTGGTTACAAATGTACCGGACATGGCACCATCACGGCTCCGGCTAATGTTGCCAGAGTTAATTGCCCCAAATGAAAAATCCACTCCTTTGGCATGATTTCACTCCTTTGGCAGTAGTACAGCCTGGAGTACGTCGTCATCTGGATTAGGGGTGTGTGAGTGGAATACTGGGGCTTCTGTAATAGCATCATTTAAGAGCAAATACTGTGGTACTTTGAAATTTGGGACCGCGTAGGAGGCAGGGCCCTACCCCTGTCTATTCGGGTATTAGTGAACCACGAATGGCCAATGCGTTATGTACAAGTGCTTTTCATTACATTTCATCGATAAATGCACTATGTATACAATATTATACATTGACTTCATGGGTTCCATCTTAGAGCGGTGGCCATCTTATGGTTGCCCTCACCTACGCTACACATTACAAACAAGTACGGGCCTTTAGAACACATGTACTTTCTGTTTGACTTCTCTTTGACCTGTGCAGCTTGGCTCCGCTGCCCCAGGTCAGTCCGGTCTCACGAGCTCCCCGTCCTACGGCCACCTGTGATTAGCATCAGGGTTTGACACACCATAAAGCCTTTTCATCCCACACAAGCCTCCGGCTAATCTCTTTCACATCTGACTCTGTTTCCTACTTTATGGCTTGTTTTACAAGCAGGAGGTGCCCGTTTTATTGGGGTCTGCTGATATCTGATGAGGGTTCTGAGCCTTGCTGGGTTAAAAGATTGTGGGCTGAACGAACTGGAATGTGGGATTGTCATCATGACTCTGCCTTTTCTTTGAAGCCAAAATATGTGAATGACCACTTGTGAAACAGGGGCGGTGTTGCCCAAAGCGTAATATTCTGTATAAAAGAGAAGACTGGTTTTTGTTCTAGAGACTGCCTCATTCAGTTGCTAAGGCTTCTGTGCGACGTAGTCTCACTCATTTGAGTTTAATAAAGATGTCTTTTCATATTTCAGCTTCTTTGCCAAATTCTTTGTTATATTACCATGAGAGTGGAATTTTATAATACTACGCCAACATGGAAAACGAAGTCATAGGGTGCTACCCCTGGCACCGCTGGGGTCCTAAAATCCCCGGTACTTCAATAAATACACTGAGTGCTCTGATTGATGTGTTAGGGGGAGGGTTTCTGGGCCGCTTAACTTGAGCCGGGGTGCTCAAGGATGCCCATACTAAAATGAAGGAAACAAACGTGTGAGATGCAGAAACCAAGCCAAACGGTTCAAACCATTTACTTGAAGGCGCAGCTTCAAGCTCAAGGTAATTTAGATACAGAATAGAATGACTTTTTTCACAGATTCACACTATCAGAAGGCACTGTTTTTATATAACTTTCAATGGAATTCAGAAAGCATGGAAATCGTTAGAGGAGAATCATTTCGGAGAATGCAATATGAAGTGAGCAGTTTAAAACCTCAAAGACACATTTGTGAATACAATATGGAATACACAACTTTGATCAAAAAGAATGCTCTGTAAATGTAAAACAGATTTTGGCTGAGATGCCAAAAAGGCACACGTTTCAACATGAGGGAAAAACTGCTTTGCAATTTGCAATCCAAGTACTGAATTCCAAATAAGAAAACATCAGTTTAAAGACAAAAATAGCAGATATAGCAAATATATGGCAAGTTAAATTGTATATTAAAAAAAAGTCAAAAGCTCTTGGGGAGTACCCACTAAATAAAGTGAAGAGCTCTTGGGAGTACCCACACAGTCCGTGACCCATAACACAAGACAGTGTGGTAGTCCGAGGAGTGACCGTTGGGTCTCATTCTTATATCTCTAAAAAGTAGTAATTAAATGCAGAACTGGTCAGTTGTACTGACATCAATAAAACCCACAGGGCGTACGTTTATCAGAAATAATGTAGTAATTTACAAGCAAGAGGAACTTAACCAGGCCAAGGGTCAGTATCTCACGCTAAGTGCTTGTCTTAAGTTTCATAGGGCTAGCGAGAAAATGGCGATAATATAATAAAAAAAATAGAACAACGCCCTACTTGCCACAGCACCCCTGTTCCCAACGGTGAGAAGTTCTCTATTCTCATGATCAGTTGTTCCCCTTTTGGTCAGAACTTCTGTGTTCTTGCGGTGTAAGAAAGAGGAACGATCATTGGGCTCACAGAGAAAGTTGACCACAAAGAGAGCAGAGGGTGTGGGCCAGGGTGCTTCGCAGAGAGAAAAGCGGTTTGTGATTTTAGGTCAGAGACACGAAAAATGGGCACCGAACTGTAGTAAATTTAACGAAGGCCTACAGATCGAGGTGGCAGGGCCTATGTAAGGGTTTCATGCTGGCTAACATGGCAAGGATGACCAAGGTCTTTATATATGGTAAAACTGGACCCTGTCTCAGATGCCCAAACATGGTTACTCAGCAACCCTTTCCACTCGCACACCCCATCCAAATGAATAACCCTAAATCCAGAAGATGTTAGTGGGTATATTGCGACATCAAACTGAATATATTGGACAGAACACCTTACGCATCCAAAAGTGCAGATATAGTACGCTATCACCACGATCACAGCATAACTCCTCCCCAAGCAACAGCACGCACTCAACACAAGGGAAATAAATAAAGAAATAATACATTGGCGGTTGACAATTTGAACAGTGTTGATGTTAATTAATTAAACTAGGTTTAACCACATTCATGGGCGTTTAGGATTAAATGAAATATTTGGGACATTGCTATAAAAGGCAAACTACGGGATTCGATTATGTGCACGCGCACAAAGATTGCCCAAAGTTTTTATTCAGGATTCTAGTTTAGATTTATTGCATAATATTGTGGAAAAGTATGTCTGTTGTCTTGCCATTAGCTCAGCCATTTTGCACTTCATCCTCCATTGCGACCTCTCTACAGAGGTCACAAATGCTCTGTGGTTTCACATCTTGATTCGCCTCACCTCTGCACTGCCCTGACCTACCGCCACCTGCCTGAACTCATGCTAAACCAGTCGAGCAGGACTGTCCGTGCCCTTGATTGCCACAATCTGACTGAACTCTTGCTAAACCCAGTTGAACAGGACTGTTCGCCCGCGCTTACTGTCCTCACCCTGCCCTTCGCCCTGCAGGGCTCGACAGCTACCATCTTCGGACTTATCAGATTGACCTCTGCTTGTTGTGTAATTATGGGTTTCACCTATACCCTGCAGGGGCCCAACAGTGACCATCTGCTAACTTATCAGATTGACCTCTGCTTGTATAATTATGGTTTTCATTGTTTTACTGTACACGTCTCCCTTTGTATAATGATGGTGTTAATCGTTTACTGTACACACAGGGGGTGGGGATGAAGGGTATACAAGACGTGGAACCAAGGTGCTTGGCAGATTGCCTCCTCAGACAAGCTGCGGGTGTCCGTTGCCGATGCGCATGCTCATGAGATTGTAATAAATATCCTTTCTCTCGGCGCTCCAGTGTTGGTCTCAGTTTGTATCCCAGACCGTGGACGAAGGGTGGACCCTGCACCTTTGGTTGGTCTTCCAAGGAGACACCCAAATCCACAATATCAGCCCACATATCTACTTCGAGCTTTTGATTGATAAACTGATGGTCCCGAGGAAAGAGATCCCCGCCCGCCCAATAGTGGAATCACCAAACATTAACAATGTTGCCTAGAGGGCCACATATATAGGAAGAAATATGGTGTTAGGACTGTATAAAATAGATGTGGGTTTCTAGGGTTGTGGAGGCATCTAACAACGACTGCCTTTTATAGAAGTCTTTTGATGACAGAATTCATGTTAATAAAAACTTGTGCTTTTAGATGCTATGAGCTCATATTTTAAGGCATGTTTGTTGGTCCCAAACCCTGCTCAAATTTGATAATTGTCAACTATACAATTTCATTAGGTTGGGATTTCGGACAGAGTAATCCCAGGTCTGAAAACCAGCTTACCTTGAAGTAGGGCCATGTCCACTTTTCTTTTCTTCAGTGGGATATTACTGGAAGATGCACCTGCTTTTTTCTGGATTTCTGTGAAACAGAGCAAGCGTGTCCAAGTAAGTAAGAGATGTACCAAGAAAGTGCAAAACAATACTGCAGTACTTTTAGAATAGTAGAGATTTAGAACAAAGTACACAATTTACATAAATAAGTGATATTGTTACAGTAATCTTCAATTACTGTCCTTAATGCGGGTTTATGTCCCCAGTAATATAGTAATTTACCTCTGAATGGTCCTGCAATAATATTTAGTAGGTGCAATGATTTTCCCATTGAGGCAGTCAAATTTGTATTGATATTTATACTCTGCTACCAGGGTGCAAAAAAAGCATTTGCAATGCAATAGGTCTCGTATTTGCAAGAGTTTAAGCTATTGGCATTGTAAATGACAATGCATTTTATTTATCGGTTTTGATAATTAACACATAAATAAAAGGCATTGTCATTTACAATGCCAATAGCTCGAACTCTTGTAAAAGCAAGACCTATTGCATTTCAAAGAAGGAGCTGCGATTGACCCGGGCTGCTTGGAAAGTGAAAGCGTGCTGAATGGTACAGAAAAGCATGTTGTGCCTGCAGTAGGAGAAGCTGAAAGAAAATAGTGCTTACAGACTAAAGAAGACATACCGTGTAACAACCGAAGTAAAAGGTCCAGTCCTCATGGGAGGTAACAAATGAAGACAAGGCGGCACTAAGGAGGGACTAACAAGCCTATTAAGGATCAGATGCCAGCATTTACGAAGGACAATGACACAAGCCAATGACAAATATGGGCGGAGAGTGGGCGGGCTTCAAGTCCATTCTCTAATACATGCCTCACGGAGCAGCGCATGTGCTACCCAGGCTCGACCTAAAAAAAAAGCACTAATTAGTAGGTGCAAATTGCATGTGATTTTTTTTTTTACTGCTGGGTGGAACATATTGGAAACTTCGGAACGATTAATTGCAGGATAAGCAAAGCCCAACATAAGCCATTGTAAAGTGCTAGAACTCTATTATTCACGAATGACTTACCTCATGCACAAAACAGGTTACATAGGTCAGTATGTGCCGAGGTAATGTTATTGTGAAGAATACAGTATATGACAAATGTTAAAATATCTGGAGCTCAATGAAAGGTTTATTGGTATACTAACCTTGGTGTACATTTGTGCAAAATGATCACCAGTATGACAGACCCAAAACGCAAACTATCAGCACAGATGTGCGATTGCTCCCAATCACTACGCAAGCGATGCTGGTACCCCGCCTATGACAACTTGATGATCAAAATTGCTCAATCATTATTTTGATCAGTCTCTTAAAGCCAGATAGAGAATGCTTGTGAAGAGCCAGATTCACAAATTCCTGCTTTCAAATATGGATATCTACTCCTATTTTTAGGTCTCGCCTAGGCTGTCTCTTCGAGACATGCAGTATTCAAGATATGGGCATGAAGCTCCGGCCATCTTTTTAATTGGCCTACGTCCCTGTCCTTTGTAAATAGTGGCATTTACTTTGTTAGTAGGCTTATCACTCCCTTCTTAGTGCCCCCTCTCTTCTGTTACCTCCCATGAGGACTGGCCCAGGTACAGGTTGTTACTCAGTATGTTTTATTTACTGTTACTGGGCACTATTTTGTGAGTTGTCTTTTTCGATATTGCTGTAGCAGCCACCGCCCATTCTCTCTTTCCTGCAACTCGTTCTGGCTTTAAAGTGCATTGGGACACTGCAGAGAAAATTCGATTTTTTTTTATTTTTATTTTTTTAATAGTGCCATATTTTTGTTCGGAATGCTCTGGGTGTAAATTGCATTCTGATGCTAAAGAGGTACAAAAATATAAGAAGGAAAAAAAAAGTGTGTGTACTTATATTTGTTTCATTTTTATTTTCAGCGTGCCATGCACACTTTCACAATTCCTTCAGCTGATTGTGAGCTTCATTGCATTAAATGTAACACCTCCTGATCCCTTTGACAGAACCTCTAAATTGTGGCTATGTTGCCTAGGCTGTCTTACCCTGCTAAAATGGTCACTTGAGCCCTTTTCAGGCACACCTTTACATGTGTGGTCATGTAATAAGAGCTACTTTATGTACAACGAAACTCCTCCCAAGCTCCATTATAAGAGCTGTGATAGTGCAAGTGTACACTAATGGCCACCTTATGCAAAATTATCAGCAGCGATCACCACAGTGCATAAGGCACGGTTGCCAACAATAAAAGCTTTGCTAATATGGAATGCCTGTACATGGGTAACACACAATAGCTATAGCTGCAATGCTCCTGGCATCAAGCTAATATTAGCATCAAGTCTCCCCAATGCAAACGGTGAATGCTCAAATATCAGCTATAAATAGGTTAGAAATTCCACCATTATTCTCCAAACATCAGCATGAATTCCGAAAACATGCTCTTGAATACACGCGTTTTAATTTGGGGTACATAGTTTAAGCTTGTAATTTAGTAGGGAGAGTTGCACACAGGAGAGCTACTTACAGCTAGCTCGAGAGCTACTTGCTGGAGAAGCCCAACCTACACACTTAAGATTGTCTGGGTGTTCAATACATATTGTATGGTTACAACCACCTCCTGCACAAGTCGGCAATCTTCTTTATGAGCCGTCTAAAAAAAGCCACTGGAATTATGCGATTTTGCGGCTGTGTTCTGCATAGTTATGCATCTGCCACATAGGCTATAATTTACAACATTTCTAGCTCAAACCGATCAAAAGTTTCTTAAAATGTAGAAACATGTCCTTCACAAAGGAGGACTGGTTAAGATTCTGGGTGTCAAAATGATACTAATGAGGTGAAACCTTTGGCCTAAAGTGTAAAGAAAAGAAAATGCCACAATAATACGGTAATGCCAACATAAAAGTGCTAGCTTATGCCGCATAATTTGCCTGTCATATTATTCCTGAGGCCCGGCCTATTAGTGAAACCCAACATTCTCTGAATCAGGAAGTGGTATAAAAACAGAAAATGCCTTTTTGAACACCTACCCAAGTTACCAATGGATGCACATCAACATTTATACATGGGGACCCATTCAGTCCAAGACTGCAATGTGCCAGTCATGACGTGATGGGTAAAGATATATATTTATATAGCTACACACACTTCTTTACCTTCAGATAAAGGGTCATCTTGGCTAACAGGTGGTCTGGCACCTTCAGATTCATCTGCAGCGTGGCGTCCCAGAAGCTCTTCGGGGCACAATTTAAATTCTAGCACCTTCGGCTCCTCTGCAGGGGCTTCAGGCTTCTTCGTTGCAGTGGGCTCAGAAGCTTTGAGCGGCAAAGGATTTTTAGACGAGTTTAGGAAGTTAAAATGTACAAGCTGTATCACTCCGTTTTTATAGCCAGTGAACGCAATTCTTGTCAGAAAATTTTCACCAATAGATTCCATTGGTTTTTGGGGAGCTTTTTTTGGATGCTCGGACACATTTTCCTCCAAACTAGCTTCAGCTTTCCGTTTCCCACCTTCTTCTAAATTCTCGAAGGTTATAGAAGGTTTTCTGTACTGCACTGGTTGCTTTGCTTTGTGGTTTTCCCGCGCCTTTTGGGTTTTCTTTCCTCCTGTGTTCTGTTCTGCTTTCCGGCGCTGAAAGAATTCCTGTACTGCAAGGTTGTGCAAATGGTCTTCAGCTGATACATGACCTAGGGGCTGTGGGTCTTTGAGCTCTTCACGAGCCCGCTTTCCTACCCCCTGTTTTTCCTCAATTAGACCCCTGTCGGTCCCTGAGCAACTTCTATTGTCTGACAGCGCAACTTGGACATCTTCCCCGAGTTCTGCACTATGTACATCACACTTATTCGAGGACAACATGCTCTTTATACAGCCATTTTCTGACACCTTGATTTTGTCATCGGACAGTTTTACCATAGCCGTTTGACACACTTCTTTAGTTTTATTGGCTTTAGGTTTCAAAAAGTCAGTTTTAACAATTAATCTGGTCTTTTTCTTTTTTTCTTTAGACAGTCCGACCAGACGGCTTTGCGTCTTGTGTTTTTTTGGTGATAGGGACTTATGGTCAACTTTATGATAAGCATGGGTGTTGCGTAGATGTTCCTTAAATGTACTGTCTTGGTAGCCATATGCAATTTGCGCTCCTCCAGCAGTAGGTGTCGTCACATGCTGGAGCATGAACACATTTTGTTCACCTTTGCTTTCGCATGTCCCAGACTTTCTTGCATCTGTAGAGTGGTAAACGTTTTGCTCAACAGGCAAGCAGTTTAGATTCTTTGCACTATTAACCCAGTCCATTTTTTGCCATCCAACACTAGTCCTTGGAAAGCCGTTTTGCAGTATTTTGCCTTGGTGATTCAATTGAAATGTTGCTGGATCTTCCATGTTTTCAGAGTTAGCATTTATTTGTGATGAGCTATTCACATGAAGGTAAGAATGCTCATTGGTTATGTGGTTTACAGGTTTCTGGTAAGTGGCATCATGATTAAAGGGAATTGTCCTACCGTTAGCCACCATGTTACTCAAATAAAAGCCTTTTTGCTCACCACTGTAAACTGATCGTAAGAAATTGGAAACTGGCTGCATTGTGTCCATGCCAACACTCTCATTAAAGCTTATTTGGTTGGAGTTGGCACCAGTTACATTTGTCATAGTTGCATTTTCCCTGTCCTTCCTGTTGGCATCACAAGGGGGTTGCCTAGTATCGGCTGGGAAAAGGAAGCTTGGGTGTTGAGAATTTAATAAAGCAGTCATTGGTTGTTCCAGAGAACGCAATTTCTCACACTGCATAGAATAAACAGCACTGTCACTTTTAAGCCCTGGCACCAGCTCAAAATCTTTGGATTTAGGTTTGCCTTTTTCTTTCTCCATTGTGTCCCCGTCTTTAGGATCAATGTCTGGAGAACGACTACTGCAATCGTTATTGCACTGCAACCCTTTTACCACTTCAGCTTGTTTTGTTGGTTGGGTCTTCTCAGCCTGGTTAACTACTGGAGAAGACACTGTATTCTCTTGATCTGGCTGGGGTTTTCGCAGCTGTGAAAAACTACTTCCATCTTGGTCTTTTTCTGAGACTTTGCTATCGTCAGAGATAGCTCCTGTTTCCATTGTATCTATTCCAAAAGGAAACATTCTTAGAAGCTCAGACAGTTGAGAGTTCAGATATGGTTCAGATGAAGCCTCATAGCCGTCTGGCATTTCGTCCAGAACGCCGTCAGTCATGTTTGGCATTTGCTCTTCAAGTTGTCCTTCATTCCTACAGCTGTCTTTCTCTGTTTGACTGGTAATTGGATTAAATGGAAGATCACTCTCATTTGCTCTACTGAGTTCAACAAATGTCTCTTTATTTAACGTGTCCAGGACAGTTTGTTCTGGTTCAGAGCTGGAAACCAAAACCTTTTGGTTGGAGCAATTAGATCTCCCCGCAGGATTGCTTTGGTTTCCCCCCGTACAATTCTGATCTAGATGTGGCCGTTTAGGGGATGGTTCAAGAACTTCTGCTTCACAGATCTTGTTTTTGACCTCCATGGTTATGTTTCCTTGTAATACCACCAATCCTTCCGATTCAATATTGGTCTCTTTTGACTGTTCAAGCAGATCAGCATCAAATATTTTTGCCATTTGTGAATCATAAAATGTACTACCTTCAACAAGTGTGCAGACGCTGGATATTTGCAATTGCTCTTCACATGAACCATCGACTAGCAGCAAGGAACCATCTCCAGGTTGTAATTCTGGCTTCTCTTGGCACGAAGGACTGGCTGGAGGTGGAGTAAATTCATTGCTTTTTAATTGAAGCAAAGGTTTTGTGGAGTCCAGAGCTGGCACAGACATTTTAGCCTTGCCTTGGGGGACATTTAGTTTTGAATTTAATGCACATGCCATTTGTATAATTTTCTGACTGCCCGGACAGTTTACTGAAGCGTCTGAATCCAATATATCAAGCAGCGTGTTAACTGAAGATATATGGTCAACATTTCCATTTGTTGAAACAACTGCCAATTTTCTTTTTCTTTGTTGTGACAAAGGGCCTCGAAGAGCGTCTTGAGGAGCGTGATACATTCCATTCATTGGAGGCACGTTTTCTTGGTCTTTACTGGGACTTTCTGACTTGGACGGTGTTAACGGATTAACAACAGCAATTTGAGGTTCAGCCGTCTTTCTCATATTTATACCAAACAGCTCAGGCTTACGCACAGTTACAGCACGGTCAGAACACAGATTACCAGCACGGTCAGAACACAGATTACCAGCATCCATGCTAGATGCAGTGTTTGGTTTTTCATTCAGGAATACTGCTTTTTGTGATTTATTCAAAACTCCATCACTTTGTTCACAAAGACCCCGAGGTGGCAAAGTTGGTTTTGGATCTACATCTCTGCTGGGCTGCAGTTCATCGGACCCTTTAACACTTGACGCCATCTTATTGCAAGGGCCAAAATTGGACACGTCTTGGACTGTATCACTGGGTTCTTGTTTCACAACGATGTCACTAGGCAAAGATCTAACCTGCCCAGTCTCCAGCTGCGAGACCATAGTGTTTGTAACACTTTCTGAAGCAGTACATTTTGAATTGGGACTACGCATATTAGTGTCTCTACCAGGAGTTTCATTGTGCCTTGGTTTACAAATCTGATCTCTCGCACTACACGAAAGAGACTCTTTCTCCATTGGATTTCCATTCCTGTCCGGTACAGTACAAAAGTTTGAATGGCCACTTTGAACGTTGGTTTGGGTCTTGATAGCACCTGGAGACAACCCACTTGCTAAGGCGCACTCTTCGTGTCTTTGCTCGGACATAACACTGTTCCTGAAATCCGAAGGAGATTTTGGCTTTTCAACACTTTCACATGACTTCTTCATCCCCTCCGACGTTTGATATGTATTTCTCAAATAATTAGAAAATGGATAAGAGGGGGCTGGTTCATTCTGATCCTGGACACAATGAGAAGAGACTACAGTCAATGTTGGAGAGCTTTTGACAATCTGCGGACCATTAGCAAGCACGCACAGTCCTTCTGTGTTGCCCATGGGTGTCGGATTGCCAGAGTTTTCTTCTCGAGGACTGTAGCGCTCCATCTGCTGGTTTTGCTGGCATGCAGATTTATAAGATGGAGGCGCTGCAGGATTCGTATTGATTGTGGCAGCATGTGGAACTGTGTAGTGCCACAGAGCATTCATGTAGTCGTCTTTTGCACCCAAGACTTTCCTAGGGAGTGGACCCATCGCTTCACGTGACACTTCAGACTTCTCAGTGTGATTTAGATTCTGAACCATACTGTTTGAGAAGCCATTGGAACCATAAACAGAATAGTTTCCCTGTGCCGGCACGGTGTCCATGTGAGGATTGCGCGTGTTAGCAGGAGCACTAGAGTACTCGTGTCCATATCTCAGCACACGCTGGATGAGGTCGGTGCAGGCTTGGCTTGATACATTTGAACCAGTGTCCTTAGGACTGAAAGATGCCGCAGAGTTTGCATTGTGAGGTTCACGCGGTGAAAGAACGTCACTGTTACAACCATTTTCAGTCGAACTTTTGTGAGGTTGATGGTGCCAGTCATAATATGAATTTGGAGCATTTGAATAGAGGTGTGGCTGATTTTGCACACTCTTATCTGCCTGCTTATACGATTGCTTGGCCTGCAGCAGTTTAAGTACTGCCTCTGGAAGCTGGACGTGCCGTTGGTCTTGCTCTGGTGGTCGACTTTGCATTTGTTTAGGGAGGGATTCCCCATGTTGGTGATGCACTGAATCATGGTTGAATGTCTGAGTTGACAATTCAGAGGACAGATTAGGTGGCCATTCACTCTGTATATCGTAAGACATCTGAGAACCCACATGAGAATATGGCGGAGGCACCTGCATGTTGGAGTTTGGACCAGAGGTTTTTCCAGACACGTCTCCTGCATTTGGGAAAGGGACATGCCCTTGCACTTTCTGATAGGCAACAGCTGGCTGGAAACTGAATTGTCCAGTTATGGACTGAGGAGGAGCAGAAGTGTCGTACTGATAATAGGCAGGCATATAGCAGTTTTTCTGATTCATGTATTCTAAAAACATATTGTTCGTATTCCGGTTGCATTTTTGGTTAGAGGATGCCTCTTTCAAAATACCTGCTGGGTTATTTGCTTGTTGAAATACTGTTTGACATGCATCAGCATAGTAGTTTTGAGTTTTATACTGGAGTGACTGAACCTGCTGCATGTTCTGCGCTGTCCCAGGTATGGATTGCGATGATAGAACAGGCCCACTCCTCTGATAAAACTGTTCGTTGGAGGGGTACTTAGAATGGCTCACGTGCATGTTTTGATGCTTGTATCCAACAGCCCCACTGGAGATTTGTGGAAAATACTGCTGACTTTCAAACACGTTCTGCTGGTTAGCAACAAGGGCCGCTTTCAGGTTACACTCCATCATCTTTTCACGTTTGCTTTGGTTTTTTTCACACCCTTTTTTGACCATGGTGAAATCTGAAACAACGAAGAAAAAAAAAACCTATAAACAATTGACTCGCACATGTAAAAAAAAGCAATGCACTTGCAAATTCTGGTTTATTAAGTTACTTCAATATACAAGAGCATTTACATTTGGGGGAGCGTAAAACTACACTTGACCCAATCAGGCACGATTCGCTATGAGCTCTACCCAGCACATCATGATCCACCAGTCAGTACCAGCCCTACTCCGACTCCCACTGGACTGAAGTGAAAACGTCGAGCGTCTCCAGCTGGGCAGGGCGAGGGAGGGACTTTACCCAGTGTAGATGCACGCCTTTTCTTTTAAACGGACTGAAATAAATACAGTAGATTGAGCCCATACGCATGAATGTGATGTGTGTAGAAATGCTTCGTGGGCAAGTCAGGCATGCTGTTTTTAAACTCGCTTGCATTTATAACCGTATGATGTACCGCACATGGTGTTTGTAAAGAGCAAAACCGATGCTACTTAGCTGGCCTTTGAGACAGATGTTTGCTCTACTTTTAAGCTTACACAGTTCTAGCAAACGAAAACTGTTTTAAGTAAGATTATAAACTATAAGATACACGACAACGTGTGATCACCTTTACATTCGCGGAAAGTGAGACCTGTGCTGGAAAGCGGCAGAAATGCTAAATGTCGCACTACAGAACAAGACAAGTTTTACGTTTGAGTAATTATCGAATCAAATAGGTAATTCCGAAGTAGTGTCTGGAGGCGAAACTGAGGCCTCATTCGCAGGAGTTCAATGACAACGGTGCGCTCCACTGGGGGCACACCAACAAGAACATCGACAAATACTTTTTTTTTAATCGCAGGCTCAATACGACTTTAATTAAATATGTATTAAGTCCACCAGCTGTTTTGACGATCCAAGCCAACACTTTTACCAAGTGATGGCAAAGCAAATAAATGAGTCTAGCGTTTCCATTCTGGTATGCTTATTTTTAATTGCAAGAGGATGCAACAAAAAGAAGTTTATCTGCCTAGATGGTGCAGCAACAAAGTAAATTAAAAATTACAATAACCTAAATACAGTTTAAATGTAAGAATACAAAAGTCAATAAATATAAATTGGCGAGAGAAAAAAATACTGACACCAGCTTTGGCAGAAACGTGATTAGGGAAATTCTGTCACTCATTGTTTAAAAGAGCCAATCACCGAGATGGGCTGTGTCACTGCCCCGGTATATTGGTGCGAAAGCAAAATGTGACTGACGACGGAGCACGCGCCAATTGAAGAGGAGGGGCGAGTCAGAGCCTTCCCACGTGTGCATGCATTTAGTTGATGATTGTCCACTCTAGGCCCATCTTAACAAATGCTCAGGAGCCCGAGAGCAGGGACACAACACTATGCACTCTGTTCATCTTATACAATTTTCCTTTCAGCACCAGGGGCATGATTTTGATGCCCAAGATATTGCTCTTGAACGGATATTGCACTTTGCCAGTGTAAAGCCCTGCTTTTAATATCAAAAACAGACGAGGAAAGCTGCCTGACAGAGTTTCAACAATTGTTCTAAATTATTCACCGACTAACTTAAAAACACTTCTGTGGACCCAGATAAGTGAAAATAACTAGGATCAAAAAACGCAGTACCGAGAGGAACTGTACTGTAAAAATGCAACCCGTTACCTTCCTAACACGGCAGTCCACGCCATTGCTGCTCATGCTTTCGTGAGCGGCCTGGGGATTGCTATTCTGAACGCCCTCTAGACTCTACCGCGGCATATTCTGCAGGCTTTTGCTCTAAGCCCCTCCCACTTCTAGGAAAGACAGACAACCCCTCCTGCCATAACCACGAAAAGAACGTTAATTAGTAACCCGCTCATGGACACAGCAGAGGCGTCCGAATGAGGAGCATTCAAGAATCCAGCCAGTTAACAGACATAATGGAAAATAAATGACTTTCACATGCGAACGCTAGTCATCGAATATTGTATCGCTTTGGAACTATGAATTAGGCAAACAAAGCAGTTGAGTTTTACATACTAAAAACGTATCTTAACATTTAAAATTGCGGGAACATTTCTACACCATGCATAGGACATGTTTGAGTGAATAATAATGCGACATTTCCACTGGCAGTTTCGCCGGTCTGCAAACAATACTAAGAAAAGAAAATTCGAGAAAGCAGTTCTAAACTGGTGAAAATGAAACCCTCCCCCTGCCCGTGTTCCCATTAAATATATTACCAACAATTACAGATCCATGTAAAGACTCAATCTAGAATAGATAGAACATGCTCACTGTTTTCCAATTGAGGGGCACAGCAAGCATCCATGTGTTCAAATACCAAGCCGTAAATAAACCCATGGGTGTTTACTTTAGCCCCAATATCTCGAGTTTGGTGGATCTAGTTTTGTGTGAAGCGCTTGAATGGTAAGGGGAAACAGACATGCCACAACCGCAGGGGAGGAGTTTAAATGTAGAACTGGCCCAGCCGGGTCATAGGGGACCTTTCTGCATTGTTCCACTTGTAATTTGACCCCGGAGGCGGGACTTAAACTAAATTTTAAACAGGAAGTGGGATCAGAACTTAAAATACAAAACGTTGAGGCAGTTAGGGCTCGTCCCTACATTCTTAAAATTGAGTGGATTTCTAATCCGTTCATGTTCCAATAGGGTACATAAATTGTAGGGCCTTCTGAAAAGGCTTACACGTCCACATTTTTATTTCACGTCAATACAGATACATGAATTTTATAAGACTCAATGTGTTACATGGCGCTAACCACTCCTGATGAGGCATTCAATCAGTATACATCATAAATTTACATTATTGCAACATAACAAAACTATGGTTGAAAGTGACCTAAAAATTAAAAATAAGAGACCTCAAGTCTAACTAAGTGTGTCGCCAAGTCAGAAGGACTAGAAAAGGTACTCTAAATGTAAGGTTATTTTTGCTCTATTATTTTATAATTTCACTTTTACCACTTTCCATGTCAGCACTTGCCTGATACCAGCTCCAGAGGAGTTGAGTCATATGCCAATTGCTCTCTCACATAAGATTTTTTTTTAACTGGAGAAATCTGCGAGGATGGGGTGGGAAAGGGGTTCACTGAACCATAGCAATCAAATTAACTTTTAATCATTCCAAATTATTCTTGCTTCAAATTACAACAGACTTAACAGGAGAATATGTGGGGAAATAAAATTAGGTTTGAATATAGAAAGAGAAAAACGAGCGCAACCGCCTTTAAAAACCAACAGAAACCATTTAATTTTTTACATCTTTTCCCCCCTTTTTATGGTTGTACATATTACACCACAGAACAGGTTTGCTAAATAGCGAGCATGCAATGTAAACAAAATGCGTGGTGTATAACATGATCTGTTCCACCACAGCCAACACCATAAAGGTAACGGCCCCAGGATATTGGAACATAATCACCCACAAGAGGCGGAGCTTGGAAGCAAGCAGCAAATAGGGCGTGGCGAAGGCGTGTCCGCGCTAAATCCTGCAGCAATCATTTCCTCTTCCGGTACTATACAACCCTAAGGTAGTGTTTCAGGTAAGAAACCAAAATTAGCTTTTTTAAGCAACCTCTTAAGCCAAACTGAAACCGGTAAAAAAAATTAACTAATACTAGCAGTGCCTTTAGATACTTGGGGGATCTGCAAAGCTTTTTGTAACAAGGGCAAAAGTCCACCGATATTGTTGGATAGTTTGTTTGCTATATGAGCATTTTTCCTTAAACTATGCCCCAACAGATTTGAAATTCGACCCGCACATTTCTCAGTTAAACATGTATCCACTTACTAAATGATGATCGGGTTAAGCAGCAGTAATTGGTTAGAAGAACCTCCGCGTTAGACGAATACCATGGCTGTTATAAATAAGACAGCAGGAGGACACCAGTTGTCATTTCTATATTTGTTATTGGGAGTTTGCTATATTTAGAAAAGGAAGTGTGCCAAAAGCTTATAATAGCCCACGTCTCAAATTATTAGTTAACCTTTCTAATAGCAATTTCGTAAACCACGTGTATTACTTTGCTGTATTATAGCCAACGGCTCTTACATCTTGGGCTGGGAACATATGGATTGCTTTTGAAATGCAAAGGATTTTTTTTTATTGGATCAATACAGCGTAAAAACTATTATCTGATCGAGAGAGAAGACCATGTACTTAGAGTATAGTTATTATAAAAACAGGTAGATAAATAACACATGCTATTGCTCGCCTAAAAAACAATAGACAGCAGAATGGTATGTGTAAATACAAAGCGCGAAACATGCTTTTACCGAACTCGACATAGGGGTCGCTGTTGCATTGCTTCGTGCGATCTGCGTGAGTGCAGTCACACTGTAGCGCCAGCAGAAGGCGCTTTGGTAAAATCCTAAAGCAATAAGAGAATAAATGCGTTTCCTCGTCACTGCTAGATATACGGCAGATTCAAACATTAGAACCTGGTCCTTCTGTCCGAAATGTACACCATTTCAAACTAGGATTCCCGCCAAAGTATTCACAGCCACAAACTGCATGACGTTTCCTTAACCCCCCAAAAGATTACATAGAAATAGACGAATACGTCTTTTTCCTCTAGCAAGAGAAACATCCAGTGCAGCGGTTGGAAGACCGAATAAAGAACAAGAGCCGTCGGCTTCGCATGTCTACCGGTCTTTTCTCGGCAGACACATTCCGAAGCACAGCAGCTCGCCCTGCACATTAGGTCATTAAAAGTAAAATGCGGCATTAATATTAAATACATTAAAAGAGTTATCCAAAAACGCCCGGCTAACCGCAGGCAGTTTTTAGGTTTGCAGTGATAAGGGAGCAAATACGTTTGAACAGTTGCCGGCCACTGGATCCTGAGCACACAAGCCCCGCGCAGCTGCAAAGCAGCGTTTCAGCTATATACTTACAATTGTTTGATGCAAAAAAAATATGTTGCAGGTATCCACAGTCTTGGAAGAGGAATCCCACGCATAGTGTTGAAAAACAAACAAGTGCACGCCGCAATCACAGCTGCATTTCCTTCGGGTTTACGCCCCCAAACCAAACAGACCGCCCGCGTCCTCAACAGCTAGGGCAGTGTTTCGTCCCTTGGGCGATCTTTGTTTAGGGCTGAAAGGAGGCGGAGTTCTGAGCAGCACGGTGGCCAATGGGCACGAAAGGCATCAAATTTCACCTTTTTTTTTCTAAGCATGAAAAATTTGTATTGGCGTCGAGTCGTGAGCAGACTACTGCCAGGTTCTGCGAGGTGGCTGAAGGCATTCTCAGCACAACAGGGCGCTGCCGCGATGCAGTCTTTTCCGCCCATATGTAGAAAAGCCAGATCTTTCCAGTTGTATCTTCAACCTTTCTATTCTTCTGTGGCAGTTATATAATATATTTTCTCTGTACAGTGGCCGTTGGTAAATGCTTTCACGTGCTTTATTTTTTTCCATTCGGGCATTCGCGAGCGAGTTTGTTCATGACATATTTGGAGCGAGGATACAATATCTGTTTTTAGAGGTTTTGGGTTACCCCTTTTTCGTTATGTCTACCATTTACTGTTACATGTTGTGTCTTCGACTGCCTCCGTCCTATACATTTGCCCGGGGAAAGAAGAGAATAGGCGGCTGTCCGATTTTGCACGTGAAAGCGGTATCTGGAATGACATCTCAAGAAAGTGTCTCCTGCTCAAGCATGCAGAACTGCGCATGCGGGCGCCATTTTCTAGGCGTGAATCTTCTTTTGGAAGTATCCAAAAGGCGGCCATTTTCAACCTAATTAAGGTGGCTTTAGAACAGGATTTGCTTGTTTTTTTATTTATCTATACACCATATGATATGAGGTCATTTTCCGGTGGTTTTATTAAATGGGAATGATTGCTGGGTTTGATATATTTAATTTAAAGGGAATTATTTAAACATAGTAAAAACGAATCAAAAATTGGCAGTAGTGCACGAATCATCAGCCAAAAATGGCAGTAAAATAGATGAAAGAATTCTATTGAAGAGAATGATGACATGATTAATTAACCCATTGAATTAGGGCTTTGTGAATACATAGAAGTAGATGATGCTTCAGTCATTTATGAATATTAGGATGTCTGTGCTTACAGTATTCAGAAGACTGATTCATTTGGAAGAATGTTTTAATCCTCCAGAAAGCAATACACGTCCTCACTTTCATTAAAGGTTAACAATTGTGCAAAGCAAGCCTTCATGCGACATTGTATAGTACATGAGCCATAGTCCAACAGTCGCGTTCAACATAATTTTTTTTTAGTCTGCATCGGTCTGTTGAAGAGGAGGCCCGTCTTTCTTAAAGTAAATCCCAGGGTGTTGTGCGTTTGGCCTTACAGTAAAGAACCAGTGTTGCCACAATTAATTTTGTGATTACTCTCAATTATCATTGAGAGAAGGCTACAGGATAGCAAACAGGGCAGAAACCCAAGTGACACTACAGTGTACCCTATCCTTGCTTTTTACGCCATAGTGTCGTGTAAGCAGCCTCGGAATAGAGATTTGGTCACACTGGCCAATTTTGGAGAGTTTTTAAGATACACCACATAAAAGTTATGACTTTAAGGGTCCTTTTTCCACAATGTCGTCTAAGGAGACTTATGCAATAGTATTCATTGAGTCTTACTCCAAATGGGCAGAGGTAGTGTGACAACAAATGTTGTGATTGAGTTCCTGGAAGATGTATTTGCATGGGAGGGTGTTCTTGAAGTTCTGGTTTCGGATAATGAGGTTCAATTGACGCCTAGTTAAATGCAATTTTTTATTTAGCGGAATCTGGTATTAAGCACGTGAAAACATATCACCTAGAAGACAATGGTCAGGTCAAATGTTTTAATAGGGTGATAAAGGAGGCCATCCAGTTGGCTCTTGCTGCCTGACTACCATGGAGAAAAGCATTACAGGAAAGAATGTTGTCTTACAGAGTTACACTGCATTCAGGGACAGGTGAATACCTTTTAAATTATTAAGAGGAAGTAAACCGTCCACAAAGTTGGAGCCCTGGTGTTTAAAGAGGTGGAATGAGAAAATAAGGATTGGGAAACTATAGCACAGTATGAAGATGAGGGTAGAGAGGTTGCCTGACAGGAACAATAAACTAGATGACCTGTGGTTATGATTGGTCAAGATGTACGTGTGAAAAATCCCAGGTTTGTTGAAAAAGGTGCTGCTAATTGGTCAGAACCGTTGAGGGTGAGGAAAGTGTTGGGTAGTGCTCTGGAGTTGGAAGATGGTATACAATGGGATTTAGTTTGAGTAAGCCTATGCAGTGCAAAGAGCGACAGTGTTATGTCGTGGGATTGTGGGTAAGGTGAGTCTAGTAAGGGTAGTGGTTACATTTTAGGAAAGTAAATGGTTGGTGATATGTGGAGAAGTGGTAGTGAGGTTTCAGGAAGTAGCCAAGAGGTGAGTGGTGGTGTACGTGTACCTGGAGGTAACAATGAAGTACGACAGATGGGAAGAGTGAGGAAAACTGCTCGTTTTGACGATTACCCATTAGGCTAATTATATTCACAAGATTCCTTGTTTTTATTTTGTATTACTATGTTCTCATTCCATATTGTTGTAACTGTTAATGATTAGTTGTGTATATAGTTTTGGGGAAGATGTGTGGGATAGTGATAGATTGCAGGCAAGGGTGAACATAGAACATGTAATAGTGTGGGGTGGGTTCCAAGGCAGGCGGTTGGGAAGGCAGTCACTGGTGGCGTGTGTCCATGCCACAGGCTGGTGCCACTTCTTACGAGGATCATTTCAATAAATAAAGGATTACAATCCTCTTACCATGTTATGTCAATATACCTCCAATAAATACCAAGAGCCTGTCCTCTTATTTTTTGTATTTTTACAGATGCTCACTGTTTACTGTACTATCAAATTAACATTTATTCCATTCACAGCAGCGTTCATTGTTCTTTTTAAGCCCAGAGGACAATATTTTGATGCAATATAAACAATAGGTCGATCTCCACCTTGGCCTGAATCTTTATCTTATTATTTTTACCACTGAGGCCTGAATTTTTACCTCGTCACTTTTTTGCTCAAGACACTGGATCCCCCAACTTTTGTTGGATTTTGTTTGAACTACTTTTAGTATACCCAAGTTTAACTATTTCTGCTAGAGTGCTTATGCACATTACAGCAAGTCAGAGAAGCTGCACTGTACTTATTTATAGCATTATGCCCCAGTTTAGGCCAGGGATGGGTCAGAGTGTCTGTGGTAGAAAGTCTAAACGAATACCTTATTAGGTTGACTACCTCCTTCTGAAGTTATAAGATTTGCATTCACAGGCAGATGAAGAGCCAGTGTATCAAACATGTTTGCAAAGGAACAGCATGTACAAGGCTAAATGCTCCTTTACCCACTTCTATGTGAGCATTCCTTGTGTTTAAGAAGCTAACTGAGGGGACTCTTCTCTTCCCCCTGCAATAATATTATTATGGTTGGTTGGCACTGGCCCACATTCAGCGAAATATCCTGATCATAGAGCATCTCATCTTATAAGCTCAGTGGGCGAGTGATATCACCCTAACTGAAACAGAACCTACTCTGCCTCAGACTTAAAGGACAAAATTACTTCTCCACCCAGGGCAATCTTGCTATTTGTTAGAAAATCATTTTGGCTGTGTGATTAGACAAAACGTCTTCAATATCTTTTCCTTTTTGCATTTTGAAAATCCCCTGCAAAATACATAAAAGAAAAAGTTACTTAACTTTTGTAAAAAAAAAAAATCTTCTGGCTAGTAATACTATAATAGATGAGAGGCCAGATGCATCAAAGGGGTTTGCCCATTCTGTGTCTATGGGAAAATGTGTTCATGCATATGGCCCGAGATTCTGTAATCCTTGTATAAATGCACGTCTCCAATTTCTTTACAATCAGTGATTAGCGACGCACTTAGTCACCGAATATAAAGAAAAGCCACTAAAACTCAACCATTATGAGGTATTGCAGTCGAGGTCTGATGTCACAATGCCTTTCTGACAGAGCCAGCAGCCAAGGTGACTAGCAATTCAGGTCATGGATCGTAACTGAAGCAACTGTTTAAAGCAACGAAAACGTAACATTGCCTTTCTTTTTCTGCTCTATTTTAATTGCTTAAAATGACAACCAGAGAGAATATATTTATATTTTGCACTCCTTGGATAGAGAAAAATTAGAATCTTTCTGCATGTTACTACACACTCTACTGCAGCTTTAAAAAAAACCAACTTGCTTGTATTGAGCTGTTTCTAATATCGGTTTGCTGCAAATAGCTAACAGGTTTTTGATGTGTTAAATTTTGCACTAGTGGTTTTATTTTTATTCTTCATGTTTGCAAACATGCTTGCTCCTCCATGTAAAAGAGCCGTGCACCAAGGTTATAAGTGGTTTGTGGGAAAGGTGAATGCTGTGACCATGTACTATATGGGATAAAGTACCCCCCCTGGCGTATATGATAAGGATATTGCAAGTCACTTCGAAGTTCCATCACCTTATAAAGGAGCTCGGACTTCGGCCTTGTTCCTCTATATGATTATGGAATGCCTCTGTGATTTACAATATCCTTATAATGTACGACAAGAGATACTTTATCCCTTATATAATTTCCTACAGATTGTCCCCTTTATGAATATCTGCAGATACCAGATTTAATTCGTACATCATTCTTCAGGTATAGCAGATGGCACCAATAGGCTGTAGCCCACCAAGGAAGTGATGATACTGTCCCATAAACAGCTTTTTGGTGTGCTGGTGCCAGTTGCTTCCATTTTCTTCCATTCCTAACTAGGTCATCTTTAGAGGAACCAAAAGAACTTAACCACAGCAAACAGTAAAACTATAATATATAACTATTATACAGATAATATATTTCCACGTGTGCATACTTTCAGTTTGGTAAGTTATACATCTGACTGTTATATTTTCCAACACTTTCTTTAGCTCCTCAATGCTGGTCGAGGGATCAGTCTGTGTCATCAACCTTCTTGCAGTCAATCCATTCTGTGCACTGCAGCACATACTTTTCTTCCACTTTCATTTGAACAAGGTCTCTCCTAAATGTCCTTCGAGTTTTTCACCAACATTGTGCTAGTGGCCTCTGCAGCCTCAAAGCGTGCTGTCTTTCAGGTCACTATAGTCAGGCTGCTTCCTTTTATGGCCTGCTGTTCTTCTCACTGAGCATCCATTCTAACAAGATGGTTACCTGGCAGGCGGGGAAGCTCTTCTTACAGTCGGCTTCTTGAAAGGCCAGAAAACTTTTAATCCTGAATCAGAGCACAAAGAGCCATAAACTAATAGCACTGCATGGGTTCTAACATCACCCATATACTCTGGAAGTAGGGGTGTGGGGGTGCTGCACCCCCCTCTAAAATGTCCCTGCTGGAGTTACAATGGTCAATGACAAAGATGCTTTTAAATTCAGTTTTAATCATGTCACATTTGCTGTGCTCAAAAACAGGTCGAATGTCAAGCTATGTTTTCTGACAAATTGCTGGTTATTCTTTTAACATGAAAATTGTTTTGTACTTTTCCTTCTCTGACTGCAGTGAGAGCATTTTGGAAAGTGAACTATGTGATAATCGTGCTAATGATAAAGGAAAGGCTGTATAATGTCATTGTTTTCTAACACCCAACAAACTTTAAATATCTATAAAGGAATTTCACAAATATTTCAGAACATAGCAGCCCAAAAAGCACAAATGAGGCAATTTTTTTTTAAAATTCTGAAATGTGATGGAAACAAAGATTTTAATGGGAGAAAAACAAATCAAGAAACTTTGCTAGATGATGCTCAAAAGATAAACAGTCACTGAAACCCGATTCCGTATCATCATTTGTGCACTATATAGTCTTATAGGTAAAACTGTATGTGTAAAATTAGTTGTCATTACAATAGATAGTGTGCTGCCTGTAACTGACAGTGCACTATCACTTCATGCTTTAGTAATATATTTGTGACAGTGTGCTCTGAATAGAACCACCAGCTAAATACTACACCATTACCACACTTCTGCTGAACGGACATTGCTAATTTGCTACACTTGTTTTTGGGTGACTCTTGGATTTCTCATAATCCATATAACTTCAGTGATGTAACATTGATGGCACCACCCCATCTCAGAAAATTGTTTTAGCACCACTGACAACCGGTCCACCCTCTCTTCTGCTTCCCTACCTGTGGCTTTTAAAAGACTATAGCAGGGTCAAAGACCTGGGAAAGTTCTCCTGCATTAGGCACCCACCCACGCCCCCAGCTTCCACTCCTTAACTTTTCCACACGTACCTTCTACTCACGGTAGCCAGGGAAAATCATCTCCAGACACATACTTCATTTGATTTGGATGAAAACACCAGGCAGCTATTCTACTTTTTGTTCTCCACAGTTTCAGATTTGAGAATCCCCCTTGTGATGGGCAGATATTTACAATTTTAATGGTATTAAATGGCGCTGTTCTGTCGCCAGAAACTGGATTGATGACGTACCTAGATGAGTTTGGTAGAGTGGTAGGGCTGAAGACCAACGGGAGCAAGAGCATTCTATTTCCCTTGGGGGTGCTTCGTCTCCGACATGTGAATGTACAGCTTCAGCTGAGTATACAATGGGAGAAAGATAAGTTACCTTACCTAAGTTTAAGAGTGGCATCTACACCTGAGGAGCAGTATGCCTGAAATATTGAAAGGAGGATATAGGGGCTGTAGAGGTCCATACAATTTTGGACTGGTTTATCCCAGTCTGTTATGTGAAGGGTAGCAATCACCAAGATGGTATTTCTGCCCAGGGCTCTACATGCGCTACAAAATGACCTGATCACATGCAGCGGGACACGTTTAGGTGTGTTAACAGTCTGCTAGATCGGTTGGTCTGTGTAGGTGTTGGAGCAGGGTTTTGCAAAAAGAAACCTGCTCGGATTGACACCCTCATAATACATACTAACAGTGTGCAGTGGAAACTAACATCCAAATCACATGAAATACATGGGAAACTGCTTTGCTCATGCGTGCACTAATGTGAACTAATGCATGAAAGAACGAGGCAGCATTTTACATTGCGCTTCGAAAGAAATGAGAAATAATGCATGACTAGGCTGCATCTTGCATCTCGCTTTTAAAATAATAATAAATAGTGCTGTTTTTGCTTTAAGCTTTGCTAAGAAAAATATTAACATGGGTAGTGCAAAGGTGGGTGGTAAACAGTGAAAAGTGCATTTCCATGTAATTAATGAATGCTTATGTTTTATTTGTCATAGTGAGCCGAATGGGCCTGCATTTTCCAAAAATTGACATGATAGATGGGGGCTGGAGAGAGCATGAATAACCCGGCAAATAGACAGAAAAGCTGAGCTCTGCAGAAATGCCTGAGAAGTCAAGGTTAATCAGCTACAGAGAACATTGTCTGCCAAAAGATGAGACTGGCCGTGGGACCCCAAGACTTCTGCAGACGTAGCTGAAAGACTCATGTGAAATAATTAAAAAGTTACAAGTATTAAAATGAATGAATGAGTCAAGAATTATGTCACGTGAAAGGATGTAAAACAATGAGCTGCAGAATTATGAATGTGCTCATGGTGGTGTGATTGAACACCTTCTAAACCATCCAATAGGAGAATCCGTTTTATGACTTGTTTCAACTAATGTGGGTTGGACATGTAGATTTTAGGATATAACTGGGGTACCTTTGGGGGTATGGTTTTGGAGTTATATCGCCTGGAGAGGAGAGGAGGAGATTCGTCACTGTCCGTCGGTTTGCAGAGAGGCCTAGCTGTTCCTGTCCCGTCCCTGAGACCTGAAATCTTTGTTCCCTGACTATTTCAGGGGACCCCCACTACCTCCTTGACCAGGGTGGTGGTATTTCACTGATCCTTTGGGTTAGTATTATCTTCATGACTCGTACTTTGCATAATCATTTGCAAATGTATTTTTGTCTCTGAAACATATGTCTCTTGATCTATCCCCTCCGTCATATGTATATTGTTTAACATTATTTTGTTGAACCTTATGTCTCTACATCTATCCACTACTTCATATGCGTTTCGTTCATTTGATGAGTATGACACTGTTTGGATTTTGTTGGTTTTTCTCTCCCTCTTGTGATATTCTTTGTTTGCATTTGTAACCTGTATGCGCTGAGCATTAATTATTCACAATTATTTGAGATAAACTTTATTAATCTTACCAAGAGTCTGTGATTATTTAGCTGACTAGATAGTTAGATAGTACTATTATTACCATCAACTACTCAAATAATTGGTCCATCGACCAGAGGAAAGAGAGTTGATATATAGGTCTAGTTATGGATTTAGAATTATTCGACATGAACCTGTGAAGGAAACACATTTTCACGTCAATAAAACTTGATCCCCAGCGCAACAGGGATTTCATAAGTTGGGTGAATGTGTATTGTCCATTTATATGAAATGTTAATGAGTATCGATCCCTGATTAAATGTAGCGCTGGATCACAGGTAAAAGGCAGCTGGTGGCTCTGGACAGATTAAAACTGGACCTGGGAGAGGGAGGGTTCGGATTACCAGATATAGAGTTATAGTATTATTGTGCCCCTATTCAACACGCAGCAAAATGATTGGTGGACACGGCTAACAGTGAAAAGAGATTGCTGGAAGGGGCACACAGGGGCGTGCCTCTCTGGTGGATCTGTTGATGCAGGGGGCTAGACTGGGGGCGAGTTCCCTTACCTAATGTGCCATTCAGCCTGGGTCTAGGAGTGGATTATAACCAGAGTATTGAGATGACCATACTGTTTTAGGGATCTGGATGGCTGGATGTTGAAACACTTTGAGGAGATAGGATTCGTTATGGGGGCTGCAGAAGTATGGGAGACTTGTAACCAGGGAGCAATTCCTCATCTATCAGGAGGCCTCTCTGGGATGCAGGGAATATTTACAATTTGCAAAAATTGTGCAAATGGCGAGAGAGTTCTGTAGGGAGGTTCCAGAGGTGCTGTCAGACTCTGAGACATTGCAGACGTTACAACATATAGGTTGGGGGGATACATAGTTTCCTGGGTGTACTGAGCTCTTAAGTCGGACAGGGACAGAGGACAGTTGGCAGTCAGAGAGATATGGAGGGAAGACCTGGGGGGACAACTCAGGGAAACAGACCTGTGCGTTAGTTAAAGCGGTTTCCGGGAATGCCAAACTTTAACTACTACATTTGAACTATTTGCACTGCACATATCATACACCCATAACCTAAATAAAATATATGTGGGGCATTTGACTGTGTGTCTCCATTGTTGGTGTGGGGTATTGTAGCTACATTCTTACATATGGCATGGGAGTGTGTGGAGGTGCATACCAATTGGCTGGAGGGTGTGACATGGTTACAGCAGACAAGGTTGACTTTGGACCCCGACCCTCAACAGTGCCTACTGGGTATCTTGCAACATCCCAAATGGAGTTAAATGCACTATAAATTTCTGCAGTTGGCACTGTGATTGACTAAAAAAAGCAGGTGGCTGCTTCAGAGCCCTACCGTGGTCAACTGGGTACGAGACATGATTGAATGTGCTTTGACCGAGGAAATGCACATTCGCCTTTCTCGTAAGGAGGATAAGGTCCTCGAAGATCTAGAAACCTGGGGAGAATTGCTGGATATCTTTGAAAAGGCAGGAACACGGGGCGGAGGGTGGATCATGTCCCGAGGCTGCTGGGGAGGCGTAGCCCTCCACACAAGAGACTCGCAGGTGAAGCAATCCCACAGTTAGGATGTGCAGGAGGGATCTCGGGTACATCCACGGGCTAAAGAAGCAAAGAAGTATGAAGGATGTTCATGTTGAGGAGGAGATCAGGGTGATGCATCAATGTACAAGAGGGCAACAATAGGCGGGTTGAGTCGACATGGCACTAACTAATGACATGATGGCTCAGAAATGTGAAGGTCACAGTCTTTACTGTTCTATATATTTTGTGAAAGCATAAATAAAGATTTTTTTTAGAAACGATATTAAATGATATTATTTTTACGGCTAGACATTTGGAGCTACCTACTATCCAGCCTATGTCCTGAAATACCAACCCCATTTCTCCTTTTGAAGTGTTCTCGACTTTCCGCTTTAATCAAACAAATATGTTGTTGTTGTTCTATGAAACATTGACACCCATGAGGCTAGCTGAACTGCTAATGGGCCTGATTTTACATACCCCTATTGGTGATGAAATCAGCTAAAGCCTTGGAGAGACAGCTCTGTTGACAAACAATTTTCCAATACAATTTGGCAAAATGCATTTCCACTCTCAGCTCTAATAATGTGTCATTGATATGGGAACCTATTTTTATTTATTTATTTATCAGTTGTCTATATCAAGTTGAGTAAAAGGGGTTAGGTATATTGGCCTAGCATGAAGTTGATACTATTTGAAGTGTTGAGGAGAATAAACGCAAGGTAGCCCCAGGTTGTTTACCAAAGTTGAGGAGAAGAATGACAAAGTTGAGCATGTGAATGACAAGGATTTCAAATGAGACTGGGTGAGAGGTAGATTAAATCAAATGAGAGATGGTTAAAAGTTTAGAAGGTGGCAGTAGTGGATGTTAAGGTGGGAGATTTAACACAGGTGAAACTTCCTTGGGTGTGGTTGAAATGAAAGCAAATGAATTCGGATTGTTTAAATACAGTACAAATTCGATAATGCTGAGAAGATGGCAGTTGTAAGTGTGTTGAATTTACAGATGGTGAATATTGGAGGGTTAATGTGAAAGCACTGAAGGAGAAACTTGGTAGTGAGGAGTGTCAATCTAAGGAAAAAATAAATTTGGACAGGCCAAAGTGGCTTGATGATTTTGTACTGGAAGTCGTGAATCATCCTACTTCTTGCCACCTATGGGTTTGTTGCTAGTTTATTGGGCAGATGAGGACTATATATACTTATAGGGGTGTGCTTGGGCTTCCACAGGCACAGAGAAAGGCATGTGGTATCTGAGTTCCTTAACTCAGATACCACACTGATAGTGATGAGGAAGATGGAATGTTCTTTTGTTCTTTTGTATGAGTCAGGTGAATGAAACCATCCTGCTGGCTCCTCGAAGTTACCAGACCTAATATAGCTGTGATCTACTCAATATATTTTTCTACCTGTGGCTGTTTTAAACCTAGTGTCCAAGAGCGCAACGGGCATGTTCGCCCATTTTTTTGCACTGCCACAGCACTATGGTATTACAGAAGTAGTAGCTACAGCGCTATCTTGAGGGGGCGCTCCTCATTTGCATGAGGGCGTGGCCTCCCTCAAATGAGAGAATCACCTCGCCTCTGCACCCATGCAGTATTACCACGTGGTCACCAAGGCAACCATGCCCTTAGAAGGTACGCTGACAGTGTGCCACAAACAGCTGGCACACTGTCAGTGTGCAGCCTGAGGGCAGTCTTCTCGAGAGGTGAAATGGGGTCCCATGGAGCCCCAAGATATCCCCCCGGGAGGCGGGTGCAGTGGCTCATTGCACCTGCTTGCAGGGGGATCTCTAATCCCTCTATAGAGTGCAGACGGGTTGCCTCCTGCACGGAGAAACATGGAGCTGCTTTGAACTAGCTGCTCCACCTTTCTCTGGATGAGCTTCCCACAGGGCGGCTCATTCATTGCTATAGAGCAAACTGTCCCTGTTTGCGCCTGGTGCACCTGCTTAAAGGTACGCCATGGTGCGAACAAGGACAAAGCAACCTATATGTAGTACGCTTCCAGGGAGTTTGTTTTCTATAGAAAGGTTTTTAGAGGTTTCTCAATATCTGATTGAGATCTAGGGTGACTTTAACAAAAAACAACATATTTTATTGGTTTCCATAGTGCGACAAAGGCCATTGTCGAAGGCATATACATTACCAGTACGAGATACATTTAAATGTTGTCTGGTATCAATACAATTTATACATAGTATCAAGCGTACATTATTTACAGTATATTTTCAACAATAGCAATGAGTATGCATATGAAATGTGCTTCAGTTTCCTTATTGAAAAAAAAACAATCATTCCCTCCCACCCTCAACTATTAACAGAACAACTGAGTCCAACCCCCCTCCCATCCTCCCTCAGACTCATTCCATCTATCACTGTGGATTGTTAGTTCTATTCTATGTTGTTCAATAACTCCTGTGAAAGATTTGTTGGTTCTGCACCATCCAAAGACACAGCACGGGAGCCGGGACGAGCCCAGTCTGCACCTCTAGATACGCTATTCATTGTGTGGATTTACACATCCTGTTGTGCTGGGAGTTCCGTGGCAATAAACCCCTCCAGCATTGCATTACATTCCAGCGAGATAGGATTCTTCCTCAATCCTCTACTTTCTTCCCGTTTAATCTCCATACTTTCGGCTCTACCCCATCTAACTACCTCATCATGCCATTGCCATCCCTATACTGTCTGTGCCTTAGCAGCTTTCCACCTCAGTGTGATTGAGCGTTTGGCAAGTATCCGTGCCAAATTAGCGAATCTATTCTGTGTTCCTCTTTTCTTGGGTTAAGGGCCTAATCCTAATATACTATATTCAATAGTATCTACTCCCACCACGGGGGCTATTTCACAAAGTCTTTTGTGCACTGTTGTCCATAAGTGTATCTGCCGCACAACATGTGCAGGAAGTCCGCTTGTGATGCGTGGCATCGGGGACGTGTGTCTACCATGTCTGGAAACATTCTATGTAGCTTATGGGAGGTTAGGTAAGATCTATGTACTACCATAGACTGTATAAGCTTAAACTTAGGGTTGCGAGATTTCTCTTATTTGGGTTCTCTAATATTACCCCCATTCCTTATCTGTCAGCTCACGGCCTATGTCTCCGTTCCATTTATCTCTAAGCACCTGTAATGAAGTTGCAGCGTGTGTTTGTATCCCCTTGTACAACCATCTGGTCAAGTGCCTCCTGTTCCCCATTAGGTATTGCTTGTGTTGGGGGTTCCTTTCCATCTGGGGCCAAGTATTTCTAATGTATCTGCAAAGGCTCGCGTGTAGAAAAAATAATGTGTTGGGGAGTCCTTGCTCCCTCACGAATGTATCCTGATTCATTAGCCTATTATCTGAAAACAGCATCCCAACAGTGTTTACTCCTTCCGCTGCCCATTTGGACGTACGTTTAGTGGTGGTTATCCCAGTCGGTGTGGGGAGACCCAGTAGTGGGATATTGGGGGCATATAGGAGTTGCCCTTTAGTGTATTGAGTCGCTTTTCTCCAATATGTCAGAGCCACTCTGAACAATGAGGGCGCTGTCATTGGGGGTTTACTATTCGGTAATAACAGTGTATGGAGCGCTCCCCTTTCCCATGTTCGCCTTGTCATACCTATCACTTGCAGATGGCGGCCTGCAATCCAATTCGATAGCCATTGTAATTGACTAGCGTAGCAGTATGCTTTAAAGTCCAGGACTCCCAGCCCTCCTTTGTCCGTGTCTAATTGGAGTTTTGACAGTCCCATTCTTCTACGCCCCGTGCCCCAGATCAGTTCTACCAGCAATGTATCTAGTGTTTTAAACATGTGTGCCAGAATGATTATTGGCAGATTTGCAAAAAAGTATAACAACCTGGGAAGCATTACCATTTTAGAGATGGCTACTCTTCCTGCCACAATATAATGGCAAGAATGTCCAGAATGCTATCTGGACCTTGAGCGCTGAGACGGCCCGGGTTAGGTTACCATCCAATAGGTCCCGCGCCTCCCTGTAAATGTGAATGCTGAGGTATCTGAAAGTGACTGGCGCAGTTGGGAACGTCCAGTTGCCAAAGCTCAGGTGGTCTATTTGTGTTGAGTCAGTAAAAAAGTATGCATACAATTTGGTCTCATTAATGGATAATCCTTACAGTATTTGGAAGTTATGAAATATTGTGGGAATAGGTTCATGATCCCCTTTAAGGTTGTTGAGGTAGAGTATTATGTCATCTGCATAGGCAGAGATAATATGTGTTTCCGTTCCGATTCTAATTCCCTTGTCTGCTGTATCTGGCCGTAGTTTGATGGCCAGTGGTTTAGTGCTAGTATAAAAAGCAAAGGTTATAACGGACATCCTTAACGGGTACCTCTTGCAATTTTATATTGTTGTGAAATGTGGGCTCCTGTGCGGGCTCATGCCGTCGGGTTAGTATACAGTAAACTTACCCACCGCACATATTCGTCTGGGATTCTAAACCTCGTGAGGGTTCATAACATGAAACTCCAGCGTACGGTGTCCAACGTCTGTCTTAGGTTTAGGGACACACACCCCATTGTGGCGGTATCTATTGTTGCTTGTGTCATCACTTGGTGTAACCTTCTAATGTTGAGAGCTGTGCTCCGTCCTGGTACAAACCAGCACTCGTCCATGTGTATCAGTTTTGGTATATATTGGAGAATTCTATTTGCTAGTATTTTACTTAATATTTTATAGTCCGTGTTTAGTAGTGAGAGGGGGCGGTAACCTGACCTATCCTTGGGATCCCTACCTGGTTTCGGGAGGGATCTCACCAGTGCCTGTAATGTGGTAGGTGGGTGGGAGTCCGTTCCTATCGATTCTTGGTACAGTTTTTGCAACTGGGGAACTAGTAGTGCTGAGTATGCCTCATAAAACTCCACTGGCAGGCCATCGATGCCCAGTGTTTTGTTGCAAGGGAGATCTTTAATGGCTGCTCTGATTTCAGCTGTTGTTATGGGTTTTGCTAGGTCTTTTTTAATGGCCTCCAACAGTTGGGGGAATTGCATTCCATCAAAAAAGGACTCCTATTCCTCTCCTTGGGGCTCTGCTGGGGGCGCATACAGTGTCTCGTAATAGCACTTGAATGCTGTATTAACATATAACTGCGTTCGTACAGGTGTGCCATCTTGCGTAATATTCTCTATTATGGGGACCGCCGTTGGCGCATCCCTAATGATCCTAGCCAGGAGGGAACCTGCCCGGTCTGCCTCCGCATGTTGTTTTTGTGTGTAACAGCGGTAGTCAATAATGCGTAATTGCTCAAGGAGCTCTGCATGGAGGATATGAGCCTCCTGTAGGGCCTCTTCGCGTGGGTCATCCAATGCTACCTCCAGCTCAAGCCTATGCAGGTTACCTTCTAATTCTCATAGCTCTCTTTCCAGTACACAGCAGGTTCCCACTCTGGTGCAAATAGCCACCTCACGGAGTATCGTTCAAAGGCCTCCCATTCCATTAGCCGCGAGCTAGCAGTGTCCGTGTTTTCTGTAAAATAATTAGTGATGGCTGTGGATAGTGTACTGCGGAATATAGGATCCTCGAGAAGTAAAGGCTGCAATTTCCATGTCGGGACTGGTATGGGGATTTTCCCCCATGAGAATATGATCTATAGCGGATTTTGTTTTTCCTAGATATGTAGTGCTATCAATGTTAGTAAGTAAATGTTGTGAGCAAAATACTCTTATCTATGCGTGTATGTAATCTGTGTTCGGGCGCATAAAACGAGTATTCTTTGCTGTCAGGATTGCGTGCCCGCCACACATCCCACATATTCCACCCTTGTGCCCAGCCTTTCAAAGCCTCTGCCTGTTTTTTACAACCAGTTCCCTGTAGTGGTAGGTGCGAGCGGTCCAGGTCTACGTCCAGTACTGTGTTGACGTCCCCTCCTAAAAACCAGAGGTATCCAGCCCATCCCGCCATTAATGTGTTAAGTATCCCCAAGAATTTGCCTTGTTCCAAATTCGGGGCATAAATACTACCCAGTACTATGTGCTTTCTGTCTAATGTACCATGGAGTAACACGTATCTGCCATTCGTATCAATTCTCTGCTCCAGCATTACAAAAGGGGTGCCGCTCCTAATCCATATTGCAGCCCCATGTGCAAAGGCAGAGTGAGATGTATGGAATAACTGACCCCTCCACTTCTTCTTCAGTTTAAAGGCCTCGGATTGGGTAAGGTGCGATTCTTGTAGAAAGACAATTTCAGTATTTCTCCTATTGAGCTGGGTATATAGTCTATGTCTCTTATACACAGATCCCAGTCCCCTAACATTCCAGGACGTGCATGTATATTTACCTTGCGGATTCATGTGGTGTTGGGTGATATGACCCTTGGAGTGCTCCTGTTCTTGTTTGCTGACTAATTAAGGACACAACTATGACTGAGTCTGCACATACATGTCCCCTGAGAACTCCCAATCCAAGGTTCCCCCATAAAACGATAGAGGACCAAACAAGAAAAACATGTTCAACATGAACCCTATACATCTTATAACATTGTGCAGTTGCCATGGGGGGATGGTAACCGCCGTCCGTTGGATGTGCATTGGTACAATACACCCTAGTAACATTTCTACTAACTGAGCTCAGGCCCTATCATTTCACATTTTCAAACTTCACCAAGACCATCCACAGTCGTGTTTTATACTACTTGTACTCATCTGCAACACCGGGTATCTGCATAATCATAATTATTTGCAGTCTGTGGAGTAATTGAAGTGAATAAAGCAATGCTGTTTTCAGAGTCTGAGTGTAAGTTCGGATCTTCTGATGAATCAATTGATTCAGCTATGGAGTTTGCATCTTGGTCGTCTCACGCTGCCACCACTAGTAATGCTGCTTTCTGGCTCTCTGATATGTCCTCCGGATATGGGGTCATTTTTGTTGCAGGACAAGTTTTCTGGCCTCTACCTGGCTTGTTGCTCCCAGTCCTCTGGGACTTGTATGGCTTCTGCTGGTATACCTGGGATGAGTCCTCTGATGTCCCCGGTGACCGTGTGATCTCCGCCCATTCCGCCGCTTCTTCTGGGTTATCAAAAAAGTGGGCTCTCTGTTCATATAAAACCTTCAAGCGAGCAGGGAACAACAGAGCATATTTCAAATAATGGGTTTTGAGCGTTTTTTTGACATCTTGAAATATGGCCCTCAATCTTTGGACCGCCAGTGTAAAATCCGGATACAGTGAGATGCGTTTATTTTCAAAGTAAATCTGAGTTTTTTCTCAGGCAGTGCGTAGTAAAGTATTGCGGTCTTTATAATTCAATATACGCGCTATTATTGGTCTGGGTGGTGCGCCAGGAATGGGAGGCCGAGATGGTATTCTGTGCGCCCTTTCTACGCTGTATAGGTCCGTGAGGCCCTCCGGCACAACATGATCATGCAACTATTGCTCTATAAATTGGGTAGGGTTCGATCCTTCACTTCGTTCCGGTATGCCAATAATTCTTACATTGTTACGCCGGGACCGCCCCTCCGCATCATCAACTCTGTCCTGCAATCCTGCAAGCTGCCGTCAGAGTTGATCGATTTGTGTCGTGTGCGCCTTGTGTTGTGGTGACAACTCCTCTAGTAGCAATTTGTTATTCTTGACTGTTTCCGCCATTTTAGTATGGTCTGCTTTCAGTAGTGTGACGCTTGTGGCCAGTGCACTCACTTGCTGTTTTAAGGTTGTTCTAGAGTCACGCACTTCATTAAGGATTAAATCCATTTTATCCATTGGTTGTCCCTGCGCTGTTGGCGGGATAATATCCTGACCAGAGCATTGCATCTGTTCGTATTGCATTGTGGTTTCTGACCCTCCAGTAGTGAGAGGATCTGGTTGCTTGCCCCTGGTGCCTCCTATCCCTCGACGCGGTATAAGCTTTATTCTGTTCTCGTAATAGTTCAAGACGTGACACACTGTCCGCTAGTCCGCGTACACTGACTTTAGAGTGTAGCTCCTCTGCTGACTGTAGGCCTCCGCCACACTATGTTTCCCTTTTACCACCTATGTTTATGGCAAGGGCTCACCCTTCTATTTCTCTGATAGCTTGTGGGGCTCTTTTCATGGTATGTGTCTCTGGCCTATGTGTTTTGTGTGGTATTCGGGGCCCAATTTGGCTGTACAAGGGATCACACAGCCCGAGCATTCCGAGGCAATTTCATGCAGGGGGCCCCCTCGATCGCACCCTCTGTACTGTATTCCAGTTGTATTTTGGAGCAGAGCACGTTCTCCTTCTGCAATTCAGCTTACCTGTTGGCGGCTGTATCACAGGTCTCTATTTCATCTGAGTTCTCAGTCTCACTGCCCCCTATCCGCCTCGGTAGTTTTTAGCTGTTTTGCAAGCCGTCCACGCTCCCGGTCTCAGCGCGTCTTCCCTCGCTGCCTGTCCGGCTCCGGTATTCCTGTGTTGTCATGTGTCCCTTCCTCTTCAATCCTTAGTTTGATTCCCGGATTTGTGAGCAAAGGCGTTACTCTGCGCCCGTTACCTTATAGTTGCCCCAGCAGCCAGTTGTTTCTCGGTGAATCCGGTATTGTTATTGCCAAGGTGTGATGTGTGTACAGGCCCGTTACTGACACTGCCAAGCACCTGGTGTATGGCTCCCAGTCTCCACCGCCCCTCTGATCCAGGCCGCAGTCTCAGCGCCTCACACCGCAAAGCACCAGGTGTATGCTCCTCAGTCCTCGTCTCCCTTCAAATCTGGGCCGCAGACTCTGCACTGCGCTCATCTCCCCTCATGGCCTCATACCTTAAGTCGTATGTCGTGGCCGCCATTCCTGCTGAATCGCTGATTCAGGCGCTTTGGAAGCCAATAGGTGATCGGTATAGCAGTCTTCACTGTTGCAAAATATATATGTATTACCATATAAATTCATATGTATGCACTAACATGAGGCCCAGAGCTCCAAAGGAGAGGTTTGGCGCTGCGGCCAGGGAGACTGACTCCGGAATCTGGGGATCACGGTTCGATCCCAGGCACCGGCAGCAGATTAGCCCAGCACCATGTGACTCTGGGCAATAGCTTGCTTAATCTTCCCGACGGCCCCCAGCTCCTAGAGATCCTTATGGGTGATTGTTCTCGCTTTACAAAGGGCTTCCTATCTGACTTTGCCTGGACAAGCTTCCAGCAGCTATTCTGAATCAGCCTTAGAGCTCACTTTCCTTGCATTGACATCATCATAAGTTCCCTTATCTGGTTGTGCAAGTTGCTTACACAGTGCCGAGCCAGCCTTTCTGGTCTGCCCATATCTGGCTGTTTATAATTTGCATGGTGCAGACATTGCACATCAATGTTAGCCATATTTGGCTTGGTGCCTTATTCTAGTTCCGCTGACATGGCATTACTCAATATATATAGCACCTAGAAACCTGTCACTCTGGGAGGAAGCAGTCTGAGAGCCCCTAAGGTGGCAGATCTGACTTCTTCCTTGCTAATTAGCAATGATGCATGCTTTTGGTACCAATAAATACATTTCACTCTGCTTCTGAGCAAACCTGCTATGTCTGGTGAGTTTCATTCATTTGCTCTTGGGAAGGTGCCAGTATTTCCCCATCAGAATGGTGTCAGAAAGTGGGACATTGGAGGACTGTGATGTCACCAGTAGGTAAGTGAGATGTAAGCCAAATAACTGACTTGCCTTGCTGCAAGTGACCTTTCAGTCTTTCAAATGTGTATTTAAAACATAGTATTAATAAAAGGGGCATTGACTGGCCTTTAAAATAGACAGGTGACTGTAGAGAATGTTTTTAAAATATTCTCTGTATCAATACACTAATTGATATGTGGCATACACTGCAGGAGAGCCTGGGTTAGAGAATAATGTATGTGTACCTACACATAAGAATTAGTGAAACAGGTGACTGATAAGTAACTAAGCTACTTTATGTCAATAAATATTTACAAATGGCTAGACCCTTCGGGGGATTTATAAAAATCCATTGCAGGAGACCCTATGCTAGGATGGGGTATTGATTTTACCCACAAAAAGAAACCCTCCCAGAATATAGTGAGTGGAGCTTCTGATTTGCTGGTTGCACAGTAACACAGGAAAATGATTTTGAAATATGCGTTGTTATGTCATGGATGAATGACTGCATTTGAATAGGGTATTGATCTTCAGTACTGGACCTCTATGTTTCCTTCAAATGTTTCTTAGATTTATATTAACAAATGGAGCGCATTAGTGTATTAGAAAAGTAAATGGGTTTTATGTGATGTCTCTGGCTGGTCCATAACTGTGATTTTCCTCTTTTTAGCTCATTTTATCCACAACCTAACAACTTTTCCTTTGTAGGAGACCTTTTGTATTTATCTTTCGGGGTAAGTGCACATTGTGAGAAAACAAAACACATTTCATGAGAGGGGATCTCAGAAGAAAATAATGGTAAGCCCACTAGAAAATTGTTTAAAAACTGGCAGGAGGAAAAAAGGTTCAAAACAAATCACCAACAGATAGTCCTGCAGATAAAGGTAAGAATTACACTTTAAATTTCAAAGAATGAATTATATAAAATATGCTAAGTAGCTGCGCGCTACTATGGAAAGTGACGCAGTAACAAAGATAAACAAAAAAAAATTTGAATTAAAACTTGAGGCAGAATTGCCAAGTATTCCATATAAGAAGAGAATGGACTTTGCATACATTGTCCTGTGGCACATAGAAGATATTTTGTGTTTGTTTCTGTACATAATTGATGTATTAAGGATTACTCATGTTTTATGTACCACTTGAAAATGTTATCTCTTAACAAATAAAGCACTCTGAAACCTTTGAGTATAGCTAGACCTATATAACATTAAAAATAATAATAATTGTAACATGGTAATGTTAAAACTAACTTTTCCTAAGAAAGGGCACTAAATAGGAAAAGAGTAGGCCTCACAGAAAGAAAAAAAAAACACAGGCCTAGAGTTTCAAAAAAAGGCTGCTGTGCAAAATGTTACATCACTCTCCTTAGATTCAATATTAATTATTAAAAGCATTCACATTGTGTGAGTAATTGGTGGCTACTGTATGGGTAAAATGCTAAAAGAAAAACGACAGATTTTGACTGGCTTTGAATGCCTGGGTTTTAATAGAATGAACAGAGCTGACTCCCAGCACCAGCTGCTGCTTTCTCTCCTGAGAAGTTTAGAAGGTCACACCTGCCGGTCATAAAACAAGCTACAAGTTAAGACATTGGCAACTAGGTTTTAAATTAGTATCAATTAGCACTTACAAGCCCGTGCCTTAAAGACAAATAGTCTTGAAAGTTTTTAAATATAAGTTGATTATTTTGGATAAAAGAAAAGGGATAAAAGTCAGGACTTCCTTTCCTGCTTTTCCTAAAAATTACATTTGTGGATCTCCTAGTAAATAATTACTTATTTCTAAAGGGTGAAACAAATTTCTATGTTTAAGTAAAGCTTCTGTGCTTAGTTTCAAAAGAAGTTCTGTACGTGTTATAAGGCATTTAAAATAAATATTTGCTAAGTATGTATTCAGATTTCAATGTGCACATTAAGATTTCTATGTCCAAATGGTTAAATATGTTGTTCCACCAAATAAAAAGGGTGAGTATTAGTTTATCTACTAACACCAACATTATTGTCTCTCAGTGACAAACTTAAAATGTAGTATGGCCTAATGGCTGCAGTGTCAAATACAAAGGCTATAAGTCATACAAAAGGTAGCTTTGGAGACATGTGGATTGCATTGCGCGCCTTAATGCACAATAGTTGTGGGCACATTATGGTATTCTGAAAACTGAAATTTTTAGCCAGTTTTTTAGGTACTAGAACAGCGCAGTACACAAGAATAAAACAAATAATAAAGAGAAAAAGTACATCCTACCTTTAAAATATCACCATCGCAGTCAGCCCTCCAGTCATCCTTCTCGAGAGATACTTTCAAAAGTGATGGCCACATGATGTAACCTCGCTCAGACAAGGGACAACAGGTTTAAGGGTCAGAGGCCAAGTTCTGTATTTAGCCCTAACTAGCACGGCAAAAGCAAAATGTCGAGGTAGGGGGTTTTGAGCATTTTTTTTTATCTGAAGGGAGCCACTGTGACAGTGTGTGAGTTCTACATTACAGTATGAAAGCTTGTAATGTTGAAGAGTAGTTTAATAAACTGATTCCTTTGTATTAATTAAATTTACGGATTCTAAAATTGTAGGGTACAACACTACAGGTAATGTACATTTTGCTCTAATGGTGTCTAAGGCTATAATGTGCCTAGGAAAATTAGGGTCAAAATTAATTCTCAATTCATGTTAATAATTTTTAGGATATCGTCATTAGTAATTTAAGAAATGGAAGAATTTACTTAGTTGTTTCAATAAAGTTATGGCTTTGATTAAGCCTTCCTAGAACAAGATTGGACACCACAGATCTGTTTTAGGTACCATTAGCTAAAGGAATTATTGCATATTATGTTAGGAGCAGATGGGGATATCACTATTTTCTTGAGAAATAATACCTTTGTAGGAGATATGCTGGGTGGGGTTTATCCCACTGAATAACATTATCAAGGGGCACAACTTAGATACCAGAGAGTACATAAGAGCAGGATATCAGTGTTATTGTTGCACAGTGTTTCAGGATGAAGGTATCGGACACGCCCAAGGAGAATGTCATGTTTCCACTAAGATAGGATATGTTTCCACTAAGGTGGGAGATAAAGGGATACATTTCACAATTTTTATATAAATAAATATAATTTTTTGCAGCAGTATATATATAAACATACATATATATATATATATATATATTACCTACTGGCGGTCGCCAGTAGGTAGTTATAGTTAGGACCCTGTTTCCATAGGAAAACCGCAACATTCTATTTGGAATAACTTTGGCGCCGGTCGACGAATCCTCGCGAAGTTTTCAAAACTAATGGGGCGCTACGCTCCGACCCTGAAAGTCTCGGGGGGATTCGTCAAGCGGGGGCTGAGATAAAAGGGGGGTCCCAAAACGCGTTTTTCCCATGCATTTTTCCATAGGACCTTTTGACACAGCTACAGCCCGAACGGCTGAACAGAGTTCCTTGAAATTTGGCAGAGAGGTAGTCTACAGGTCAAGGAAGTGCCTTTTGTAGGTTTGGTGTAAATCTGTTCAGTAGATTCTGAGAAAATAGCCTTTAAATCAATATATATATCTGAGCCAGCTTACGGTGCGCTTACGGTGCGCTTACCGTACGCGCACGCCGCCGTGCGCGAGCGCGATTCTGATTGGCTGTTAGATCTTAGTAAACATTCGAATCGGTCGAAACCAGGAAGCGGCGGCCGCCATTTTCTCTCTCGCAGTCTGAGAGGGGGTTAAAAAACAAAGGCCAAAAACATGTAAAGGGGCTGTTTAGACAGCTCCTAAGCACTCAGCCATGTTGAGGGAGTCCTCAAAGACCCCCCAAAGCCAAAAACGGAATTTTAATTTTTTCGATAATTTCGCCGATTACGCTTACCGTACGCGTACGGTAAAAATTAATAAAAAAATAAAAAATCCATACTCTCCCCTCCCCACCATTTGTGCATGGCATATATCTCATGTGAAAAATTAAAATATTACCTTTCACAACGAAGCGCATCATATGTCCTCCATGTGCGCACGGTGCGCGAAGCACATCGTGCGTACATGGCCCATCTAGCGTAACGTGGGCACGCGGTGCGCATAGCGCACCGCGTGCCCACCGTGCGTGCACGGCACTAACTGCGTAAAGTGGGCGCGCACGGTGCGCGAAGCGCACCGTGCGCGCACGGAACGAACTGCGTTAAGTGGGCGCGCACGCCACGAATGGTGTAAAGTAACTTAGCATTTAAAAAACCGTACAAATTCACTGAAAAAACCATAGGTTTCACACACGTTATAGTTAGGAATTAGCATTTAAAAAACCTTGCAAATTCAGTGAAAAAACCATAGGTTTCACACATGTTATAGTTAGCTGGAAATTTTACTGATAAAAAACCAATGAAATTCCCCCGTTATAGTTAGTGCAGGCAACTATACCTCACGCGACCGCAATCTTCTGCTGATGCTAATACTGTATTTAGACACTTATTTGCCCATGTCTTCTTCCATTAAATTTTAGCTATACATATATTACAAATATTTTTTTTTCATAAAGACACATATGTCATCAGCAGAGGATTGCGGTCGCGTGAGTTATAGTTGCCTGCACTAACTATAACGGGGGAATTTCATTGGTTTTTTATCAGTAAAATTTCCAGCTAACTATAACATGTGTGAAACCTATGGTTTTTTCACTGATATATATATATATATATATATATCAATCCAAGTTCCTCCTTAAGCTTTCCCAATCCGTTGAGGGGTGGCGCGAGACCGGCGGAGAACCGGTAAACAATATGTCGAAAAAACGGGATTCCACTCGTGCTCTCAAAAACCTCTGACACAGTAGACCAGGTCTCTAGTTCATATCCAAGTGGGGGTTTATTATATTCATAAACCCACCGTGACGCGTTTAGCCACCGTGGTGGCTTGTTCACACAGTGATTTTCAATAAAGATGCCGATACATATACTTCCGTATTGGTAGTCAATAAACATGGTAGAAGGACATCGTTAGTACAACAGGTAGCCGTGTTTTTTGGGCGCCATCTTGTAACGTCTTAACAAGATATAAAACAATGCATAACTGTTCTTAAACAAAGTTTTCCATAAATTAGTCCACAATTGTAAATCTAAATTGATAATCGGACCATGTCGAAACTGTCCTATGCACATTTGTATCTATGCGTAGAGAATTGCTGTGAGGTCATGCTAAATTCCCTAATAGTGGGTGATACTATCATAGTGAGTGAGCAGCCTCGTGTGGGCTGGACTAAGTGACCAATTAATCTCGCAATTACACTCAGGGTATGCCAAATTGCAAATGAATAAAAAAAAGAAAATTAAAAGGAACACCCTGGATAGTGGGTATAGTGCGGACCTTCTTTTACGTATTACTCGTTTCATATGGAAAAAATGCTCGAATACACACATCCTTAAGTCATCTAGGTTATTTGTGAAATACCCTGGCTAGTGGGTATAGCGCTGTCCTTCATGTAAGATGGCTCATTTGTACAAACATATAAAAGTATAGTAGTCTTGATTATAGGCAACAGATAAATATATATGCTACCCATTGGTCCTTCAATAGACTCAAATGAGAAGTAACGAAACTGATACACCGGCATCCAACTTAATACCCCCTATTCCTAAGAGTAACCCGTGGCTTCCCAATAACACAATCAAAATAATATAATCAAAAGTGTGTGTTAAAATCTTATCTCCGTGTTGTAACTTCAGGATGATCTGAAGAAAAGGGTAGGGATCGCGTTGGCACCATAGATGACAATTCCCTTCCTTTCCTCCTGTGGGAAATAGAAATGTAGTTGTCAGACTCATGAGGTAATGTTAGACAAAGACCTTTAGCAGCCCACATTTTTCAGAATAAAAAGATACAAGATAAAAGATAAAACAATGAATAACACAGATATACTGATATGTACAGTACTATGCACAATAGTTATATAGCGATGTGAATCATGACTGTTTATCATAGTTTACAGATTGAGCATCCAGTATCATGAAGCTATCATTCCTCTTGTAAGTGAATGGCCATTTCTTCATCCAAGTTATGGCCTTCGGGAAAGAGGGTGCACATACCTATGATGTGTCTTGATTCTCGTTGCCTAAGTCTTAGCACACGATTTCCACCTCTCACTTTCGGTAGGACCTGCTCAATTGCATAATATCTTAGTTTTTTGTAATCTGAAAAATGGTGACTTGCAAAATGGCGGGCTATCGGGTATTGTTTATCATTGTTAGTGATAGCCCTCATATGTTCAAGTACACGTTTTTTTGCCATATGTGTTGTACTGCCCACATACCATAGTTTGCACGGGCATTCCAGCACATAAATGACAAAGGTGCTAGCACATGTGAGAAATTGGGAAATGGTGATCGTGGTGTTTGTACTTGTATTCCAGAATTCCTTCACCATTTTGCTGTTACTACACGCCTTACAGTGGCCGCATGGATAGAAGCCCTTTATATCTAGACCCCTCCCTTCAACATTAGTTGTCAGATCGCTATGCACCAAAGAATCTCTGAGGCTGCGGCCCTTTCTGTATGTTATACTGGGTCTTTCTGATAACGACTTACCAACTATGGGGTCATTTCTTAGAATGTTCCAATGACGATTGATTACCTTGCGAATCTGGGTGGAATTGCCATTAAACGTCATAATCAAGCGTGTGTTGTTGCCCTCTTCATTTTCGCCTTCAGGTGCTTCTTTCTCGGTTTGGGCTAGAGTGCTTGATCTCTCAACCTCGGTTACCCTAGCGACTGCTCTTTTGAGAACCCATGCTGGATAACCTCTAGCTTTAAATCTCTCTATCATGATTTGTTGTTCACTCAGGAAGTCGGCGGGCGAACTACAGTTTCTCTTAGCCCTGAGCAACTCCCCATAGGGGATACTCCACTTGAGATTGTCGGGATGGCTGCTTAGAGCATGAAGAAGAGTATTGCCCGCTGTGCATTTGCGATAGAGAGTTGTGTGGATGGTATTGCTTTTCACCACTACTTGTGTGTCCAAGTATTCCACTTTCTCCTTACTTATGGTGCAGGTGAGAGTGAGATTTTTTTCATTGTTATTTAGTTCTCCTATGAACTGTACAGCATCTCTTTCTGTGCCCTCCCACACAACAAAAATGTCGTCGATGTACCTGAGCCACATTTTTACATTTGTAAGGGCTTTCTCGAAGTTCTTGTCTTTCTGGATTTCCTCTTCCCAAGCCCCCATAAAAAGGTTGGCAAAGCTGGGGGCAAAACATGTGCCCATCGCGGTGCCATGTCTTTGTCTGTAGACTGACCCATTGAACAAAAAATAGTTGTTCGTGAGACAGTATCTCATCATTTCAAGAATCATATTGGTGTGTTCTAAATATCCAATATTTCTGCGTTTCAAATAATGGGCACAGGCCTGTACCCCTTGATCATGGTTAATTACTGTATACAGCGAATTAACATCCAAAGTTATAAGGATATAATCCTCTTTCCACACCAAATTGGCTATTTTATTTAAAAAATCTTTGGTGTCCCGTACATATGAGGGAAGGGTACATACAAACTCCCTCAGAAAATGGTCCACATACCTTGAAATGTTTTCCAGCACACTCCCTCGTGAGGAAATAATGGGTCTGCCTGGGGGGTTTTCTTTATTTTTGTGTACCTTAGGGAGCAGATACATCACTGGTAAAATGGGATAGTCTTTCTTTAGAAAGCAGAATTCCTCCCATTCTAGCAATCCCATCTCCCTCCACTCATTTAGTAAATCCCAGATCTTGCAGACACTGTTGTTGTAATCTGCTTTGGTGGAGATAGTGTAGGTGTTACTGTCACTAAGTTGGCGCTGAGCTTCGCTGACATACATTTCCCTAGGTAGAATGACAATATTGCCACCTTTGTCAGCTGGTCTAACCACCAGACTTTCATCGGTTGCAAGTTCATTGATGACGTTTTTCTGTGTGGCTGTCAGGTTGTGTTTGAAATTTTTCATCTTTTTGGGCCAGTTTTTCTGCCTAAATTTCAACATTTCATTATTTACGACATCCTGAAAGGTATCAATGTTGTCGTGTCCTAACTTTGGTACAAAAGTTGACCTGGGTCTGAAAAGGCTACATGCAGATTTGTCATATTTTATTTCCAGCTCATCTAAAACGTGAAGAGATTCTGGGCTCATAAGTGTTTCATCCTGATTGGTTTGGAGCTCATGTAAGGCAATCACGGTGTCAATATCCCCTATCGATAAATCATCTTCTTGTGTGTTTCTTGTTACCTGTTGTTCCCTACTCTTCACTGGTTTCATTTTGTGCCACTTCTTAAGTTTCAATTTTCTGCAAAATTTAAATACATCAATTTTACTATTGACATAATTCATCGGCACTGCAGGGCAAAATGACAAACCTAAACATAGTGTTCTTTTGTCTTTGTTACTCAGAGTTTTAGTAGTTAGATTCACAATAGTCTGATATACCATTACATCATCCATTATTGGTTCTTCTTGGAGTATGTCTGTTTTCTTCCCATGTACTCCATATTTTTCTCTCTTCTCTCTTCTCTGTCGGGACCTTTTCCTCCTCTTCCTCTGGTACCCCTTCCTCTTCCTCTTCCCCTTCCTCTCGGGGTCGGTGAGTCCTCCTTCCGGTTCATCCTGGACATCGATCTCGTTGTTTGCCGGCTCTCCTTCATGAGCCGGTATTCGTCTAAAAAAGTTGTTTTTGGTCTGGTTCCCAAGTCCGGATCTGAAATTGAACCCTCCGATGTTCTTGTTGTTTCTGAGTCCTCAGTGTTGGTATCACTGTGGTCTGTTAGTTCCTCCTCACATTGTTCCTGTTCGTGTCTTATACTCTTTTCCGGGACTGGACCCTTTTCATACAGATGATCGTATTTCTTGCTGTATGTTAGGACCCTGCCAGATTCGTAGTCTCCACAATCTCTGTGCAGCTTGCGTTGTTTCCTCCTTTTGATGTCGTCCTCCATAAGCTTTAGACGTTTCTTCATTTCGTCTAAGAACTTCTTGATTGTTTCTTGGTCATCATGTGCACTGAGCACCTCCTTTATCTGTTCAATTTCTTGTTTGATCTTTTCCCTATCAGACCAGGCATACTTCACGAGTATTTCAAGCATGTTTCTGGAACTTGTCGCAGAGTTGGTTGACCAGTCCTCCAACATTCGTGGGTCTGGAGAGTCATAAGAGGGGGATATATAAATCCTTAATCCTCGGGGAACCATAGATTTATCTATGTAATCTTGCAGAGATGTTGCCTCCCACCATTTGGAGGTTTCTTGTTTATGTAGCTTTTCAAATTTTTTGAGAGCCTCATGAATGGTTTTCTCCTTGGGTGTGATGGTCTGGGTATGCTTCCCAACTCCTGGTGCCCTCGCAAATAATGCCTGTGCCGCTTCCCTGCGTTCCCTTTCTTCCTCCATCCTTAATTATCAATTTTCTGGGAAACCAGAGGAATCCCTTATGAACTAGGTACCCGGAACTGCTATGCGTGTCAGAGAGTTCTCCTCTATAAAGTATAGAGTTCCCCTAGCCCCAGGGTCATTGCCATGCGCTTTCTGAATGATATGGAATCTGGATAATCCCACAAACGTTCCGTTTCACATGGGGTATTTCTTGACGATCCCTCCGTAAAAACGGCGTTCGTTGCTTTGAATCCGAGTGTGTTAAGATTCTTATCAGGAATAATGCGCCCGAACACAGGACAAACGACAAAACAAAGGAAGAGAAAAAGGGGGGGCAGTGTCCTTACCTGCACGGTGTATCCCGTCTCCTGTGGATAGCGTGCGGTACTCCAGGAGCTGCACCCGTTCGCCTCCGCGTGATTGCTTCGTCAAAGATAGATCCTCATGTCGTAATCCTCTTCTGTTCGTAAACCCAGGGCCGATCTGGTCTACTGTGTCAGAGGTTTTTGAGAGCACGAGTGGAATCCCGTTTTTTCGACATATATATATATATATATATATATATATATATATATATATATTTTTTTTTTTTTAATAAATGGAATTTACTCACAAATACCTAAGAATAGGTTAGAACAGGGCACATACTGCTTGCAGCTTCAGTAAGGATTCTCTGTTGTACGCACCCCCTGTAGAGCACTTGTGGATGTGTTGAGAGATGATGAATGATGCTGTTAGACTGCAGTTTGTTACATATGAAAAGGAAATGGATGGATGTACACATAACTAACAATAAGGTTATAGAACCAGGGAACGAGAGGTTTGAAAAAATGCCCTCACCATAAAGTGATATTTAAAATAAATAAAATAAAACAAGAGAGGGTGGTGAAAACATGCTGTCCCCATAAAGTGATTACCTTATGAACCTGTGGTTCCTTTAGAGCCTGTTATACCTGACACCAGTACTATATTATTATTCATACCTGTAGAGGCAGAGTATTTTTCTCTCCTCAGTGGGTTTTAGCATTAAAGTCCATCTACAAAGTGAAAGCCTCTTTGCCGTCATGCTGGGATACCCAGTACACTTCGTTCACTGTGAGTCCCAATGTCAATGCGCAGGCAGTAAAGAGAGACTTGGACCACCTATGCCTGGAAGGTGGTAGCATCGTCTTGCAGTAGGCTGATGACCTCCTTGTGACATCTCCATCACTTGAGGCCTGTGAAAGCCTGTGAAAAAGACACTGTAGCTCTGCTGAACTACCTCCAGGAGAAAAACACAAAGCCTCATTGTCAAAATGCCAGTGTTGCCAAAAAGAGGTGACTTACCTGGATTTTGTGATATTCCAAGGTACACGCCACATGCCAGCTGACAGAATAAAATGGTTTCAGGGCATTCAGCTCCTGCCCACCAAGAAAGGAATGATGTCCTTCCTGGGGATAATGAACTGCTGCCACCAATGGGTCCATGAATGCAGATGCTATAACTAATGAACTTGCGAACTGTTTCAAGAATTTGAAAGATACATTGTGTACTGCACCATCATGGAGACTGCCTGACTACAAACTGCCTTTCCATCTCTGTTTCAGAGCAAAATAACATTGCACATGAAGTGATGTGCTGACACAGCTGGAAAAGAAAGGCCTGTGGGACACAACTATGTGACTTTGCTTTCTGCAGTAATTAGGGGTAAGCAGCTGTGATGGTGGAGAGGACGGCTCTCATTGTGTTGGACTATACTTGGATTGTCTAGGTGCCACATTTGGTATGGTTGTTGTTGTTGCCTGGATCGACACAACATTTTTCTGCTGGCAGGCACACAGGTTATAATGGCACCATATTGTCTAATTGTAATGTCCTAATAAGAGGCCCACCTGTTAATTTGGCAATGGTATTACCTGCAATAGGTTATTCTGATAAGATCCATTCTCTTAGAAACAGATAAGACCCATAAGTAAGTTGGTGTTGAGAATGTAGAAAACGGCACCACGCCCAGATTAGACACTATTAGAAAAGGCAGACTATAGGAGTGGTACACTGATGGTTCCTCCAGCAGACTGATAGACACTAATTACAGAGCAGGGTATGCCATAGCAATTGCAGACAACAAAGTTGAAAGTGTAGCTCTGCCACTTGAAACATCTACCCAGTAAGATAAGCTGTATGCTGTAACAAAAACATGAATACTAGTCAAGGGTAAAACTGTTAACATTTACACTGACTCACATTATGCTTTGCAGTTCTTATTTGTGGCCAGCTGTGGAAGTATCACGGATTCATAACAGAAGCAGGGCGCCTTATTAAAAATGGTCCTTTAGTAAGGATCTTGTTAAAAGCAATACTATTTTACAGCAGGATAGCGGTAATAAAATGTGAAGCCTACACAGGAGCTAATACTAAGTTAGCCAAAGGTGATGCCATCGGTGACACAGCATTAAATGAAAGCATGTAACAGCCAGTGCAGATGGGACTAATGAATAAATCATTCCCAAAAATATAGCTCATTCAGAGACGATTGTTGCAAGCCAATGTAAAGGAAGCACAATGGTCTTAACATAGAGGGTGGATTGATGATGGATTTGAGCCGACTAATGAAGAGAGTATGAGCCTACCAGGATGAAATGCCTGTGTCCCCACGCTGTATGTTCCTTTCCCTTACAAGACTGGAGCAGCGACCCTCTGATATTGCACAAGTGAGGATGAATGCACAGATGCATGTTGCTTCTCAGTGAATGGATTTAAATATTTGCTGGTGTGGGTGGATATGTTTTAAAAATGAATGGAGGTGTATCCAACAGGGAAGAATAATGCAGCAACTGGGGCGCAGTGCTTCGAGAAAGCCAGCTCTCCAAGGTTAGAGACCTACCAGGACATAAATAGCGATAGAAGGAGATCACTTAGTGACTACATTTATGCTAAAGAGGTTGTTTTTGGGAAAAAAGTATAACATGCATACCCCATACCACCCTCCAGCTTGAGGCCAGGAGGAGTAAATGAGAGCCAAAATAAAAATAAAAAAATAGATTATTAGTAAAGGCAACTGATGGAACAGGACTGAAATGGCCTGATGCTCTGACTTTAGTACTGCCTGCAATGCGGCAAAGACTTCTAAAGCGATTAGAGAAACATGGTCATGGTGAGAAAAATAAAAGCTGTTTCTTTTAGTTTTAGGTGGACTGAACCACAGACGGTGAATCAACGCCATGAATGGATTGAGGAGACAAGATGCAGGGCAGCACCCCAACGCCTGAGAGCACGGTACAAGAAATTGATGACCTGAGCAACACAGCAGTCAAGAAGAGGACAGACCAGACCATTTCTACGATCCATGGGGGCCCATCAAAAAGTGTCAGAGGGACGCAACATCTACTGATGCTGTTGAGTGAAGTATACGACGTCTCGAAGAAAGGTGATTGTCTGCACCTGCAGAAAAATAGACTGAAGAGGACAACGCAGGGCAGGTCCGTGAAACCGTACATTTTAAGAGAGATATTCTCCAATAAAACTTTGATGAAAAAAGGTATTCAGTGGTCCTAAGAATCCAATGAATTAGTGCAGAAACTGTTGCTCCATGTTACTTTTTATTTTGTAGTATAGAAGTATTAATGGGTGTTATGTAATGACGAATTGTATAGCGCACTAATCACCCATGAGGGTATCCAGGCTCTTGGACCGGTGTGTAGGTGTGTGGTCCGCTTGGCATTTAATTGATAAGCCAGGTCTTCAATGTCTTTCGGAAATCAGGTAGTGCGAACGAGGTTCTGATGTGTTGAGGGAAGTCGTTCCCTGCCCTGGGTATGATATAGCCGAAAGAGTGACTTCCTGTTATACTTTTGCAGATGCACGGAGTGTGACAGTGAAAATGAGGCAGAGCGTAGGTGTCTGGCAGGCTAGTGAAAGTGTATTCAACAGTTCAAGTATTCTGGACCTATGTTGTGTAAGGCTCTCTATGTGTAAGAAGTTTGAATTAGCTGCCATTGTCAATGGGGAGCCAGACACGCTTCTTGAGATGCGGTGTGATATGGGTGTGGCATGGGAGGTTCAGTATGAGTCTTGTGGTGACGTTCTTCATGGTGTATAGACTGTGTAGGAGTTGTTTGGAGATTCTGGTGTAGAGACTGGTGCCTGCGTGTCAGTCCATCTGGTATTCTGTGGCAGCCATTAGAAGATCTTACGCAGCATGCTTAGGATGTGAAATCAGGGGATGCTCCCTGCGTTGACCTGTGCTGTTGTGTTGATCCCTCTAATTTTTGCCTGGTTTGTGGGTTTGGGTGTTGGTCCTAGCTCCAACGGCAACCAGGTGGCGTCTCATGGGGAGGTCTTGTTGCCGAAGACCAGTACTTCCATCTTGTCAGAGTTGAGCTCCAGGCAGTTGGTTCGCATCCAGTCTGCTACCATGGTCATGCAGTTGTTGATGTTGGTTCTGATGTTGCGTCTCCCTTCTATCCAGTGGAATCTTTAATTGAATCCTGCGTATGTACCAGTGTAAATGTGCCTAGGCCCCAACTCCCACTTACCATAGACTTGTGCTTCGACCAGTCTAAGGCCCTTTCGGACCGGGCAGTCTGCCTCAATTCTCGCCTCACTGCCTACTCCTCTCCCTCTACTTGCCCTCCAGCACACTCCCGCTTTGACCTGGGCTCTGTCTTTTGTGCTTGGCTTCTGTGCTGTCTTTGTGCTTTGGTGGATGTTTATCGAAAATATACGTTTAGTACGCAGGCTTTACATGCTATTACAACGCGGTTGTAACAATGACCGTGTTGTTACAACGCAAACTATTACATCGCAAGTCATTTCAGCGACTTGCTGTAGGGGGCGCGCTGGTCTTAGGAATAGTATAATTTACTAGTCCTACTCTGGTTTGTGCAACAGCAGGGAAGGTGTTGGAATGTAAATCCAACACCGTCTGGCCCCTACAGCAAGTCGTTGTAACGACTTGCGATGTAATGGTTCACGTTGTAACAACGTTGGCCATTGTAATGACCACATTGAAATGGCATGCGATGTAAAGCATGCGATCTAAAGGCTGTTTCCCCTCTTTATCTTCTGTCCCGTTCACCTTCTGTACTTTTGTTACCATTTTGCTTGCCCTGCCCAGTCTTTTGCCTATCTTTTGTGCTTTGGCTTTTTTACATGTCTGTGCTTTTGTGCTCATTTTGTTTGCTCTGCCCAGTCTTTTGTGCCTGTTTTGTTTACTCTGTACAGTCTTTTGTGCCATTTTGTTTGCTCTGCCCAGTCTTTTATGTCCACTGTGTTTGCTGTGTCCAGTCTTTTATGCCCGCTTTTTGTGCCTCTAATTGTGCTGTATTGACTTGTTTCTGCTGACTGCTTATTCTCTGTTTTTTCTCCTCCTTTCTCCCCTTCCTTCTGGGACTCACACCACATCCCCCCTCCCTCGAGTTTCCCACCTCCCTTTCTCCTTACCTGCTTCTCCTGTGTGCCTTCTCCCACTGTGGTTCCCCTCCTCTCCATCCTAGGACCTATTGAATGGCGGCTGCTGCGAGTCAGTGCTGCTGACGTGCCAAAACCAGTCTGTCTGCACCTGTCTGTGCCTGGTGTGCACCTGGCACCACCGACCCTGGACTGTCCATCTGACCGCTACGCTCCAGTTGACTTGCTATTACATCATAATGGGGTAACCCAAGAAAAAGTCTACCGACCTGGGTATCGATTGGTATAGAAAACAGTTGGTCCTAGACCAATTTATATACCATGAAATTGTTCAATATTCTTAGCTTGAAAGACACATTGCAATTGCATGAGACACGGTCTACATGGACGTCTCCTGAGTGTCGGAATAGGATTGATTCATCCTCCATAAGGAGTCGTCAGCATCAACTAATCGATTAATTTTACATAAGCGACACCGTAACTTTCGTGCGGACTACCCACCATATGGGGGCAGTGACCGGACCATACGTACTTACACCTAAAACATAGGTTGCCCCACCTTCCCCCTGTCCTGAGGAAGACCCGTCAGTGGAGGTTGTGAATTGCCCTCTATGCGCTAGGGTCAAAACGTCTGCCCATTCAACTGATGGTGACTCTCTGTGCACCTTGTTTGAAAGAAATATGAACAATACCTGGAACAACCTGCAAGGGACAGGCCCTGACAAGGAACTGGTCTGACTTTAAACTATAGCCAGTTCTCCATGTTGAAAATGTATTGTAACTAACTCTCCCTTGGATGTCATTTTGAATCCCTTCTTCTCTACTTTATCTGTCTTACACATGAGCACATCTTCCTTTCCTTCCCTTCTTGGAGCAACCTCTTCATTTATTGAATATGACGATGTGTTCATCTAAGGAGTGCTTGTGAATAAAACAGTTCTCGTTAATGTAATCAGTGCCATTGTATTTGTTGAGAGTGTGCTTATTTCTCTTGTTGAAATTTGTATGTACTATATGACTATATGCAAATCATATGCAATTGCAATGTGTCTTTCAAGCTAAGAATATTGAACAATTCAGTTGACTTGCTAGCGCTCAACACCAGACACCGGCACGAACTCTGCCCCCGCACCACAGCGCTTTACACAGTAGGACCCTTCTCATGCGGTCACAGCTGTTTCTCTTGCAGAGTCACCTCTACTCCACCCACCTCACCCCTCTGTTGCAAAATATGTATTATATCCATTTAAATTCATATGTATGCACTCACACTAACATGAGGCCCAAAGCTCCAAAAGGCTTCCTATCTGACCTTGCCTGGACAAGCTTCCATCAGCTATCCTGAATCAGCCTTAAAGGTCACTTTCCTTGCCCTGACGTCATAATAAGTTTGCTTATCTGGTTGTGCAAGTTGCTTACACAGTGCCGAGCCAGCCTTTCTGGTCTGCCCATATCTGGCTGTTTATAATTTGCATGGTGCAGACATTGCACATCCATGTTAGCCATATTTGGCTTGGTGCCTTATTCTAGTTCCGCTGACACGGCATTACTAAACTAAATAGCACCCAGAAACCTGTCACTCTGGGAAGAAGCACTCTGAGAGCCCTTAAGGTGGCAGATCTGACTTCTTCCTTGCTAATTAGCAATGATGCATGCTCCTCAACAACACCAGATATATCTTCAAATATGCCGGCTCAGCCCATCATACACCCCTGCCATCACAGTGGCCATCGCCCCCGGCTACAAGATCATCTGCCGTGTCGGGCTCCACTAACCTAGGGGGTATAGCAATCCTCCACAAAAACACCATCACCGTCACTACCTCAATGGGCAAAACAACCAGGCGCATGGAACACTTGCACTTCCAACTGCATCTCAGCGACTCCACGACCATCTCAGGCACCCCTGCATATTGTACACCAGGACCCCGCAACACTTTCATCACCCTCCTGATTGTCTTCATCAACCCAATCGCTTGGCGACCTCAACATCTACCTCAATGAAGGCAACAACACCGACCTCTTAGAGAGCCTCAACGACATCGGACTCACGCAACTCATACAAGGCCTGACTCAGATTGCAGGATATAACTGACCCAGTCTGTTCAGCCCTCCCCAAACACTGCTTAATGGTGGCCACTGCGCAGTGAGGGAGTGATCTTATTGACCTTTGCAGTGATTGTTTCCCTCGCAGCGCAGCTCCATCTGGTAACTTTGGCCCCCTGAGCCTTTCAGGTCTAAATTCGAGCCCCTATCCCTGGTGGTCCAGTGGGGAGCATCTCTGCTCTGCTGCTACTCCCTCCTTTTCTGCTTCTGCCTTTTTTTGCTCTTCTGCTAATTTGTCTCCCTTTTGCTCCTCTGCCTTTTTTCTACCTTTTTGTTCCTCTATTTTTTCATCCTTCGCTTTATCTATCACAACTTTTTTCACTTTCTCTAACTTATCCTCTTTTTGCTTCTTTTACATTTTCCTGCCCCTACTTCTGCTTGTCCCCTGTGGCCCCACCCCCTCCACCACCTTTTTTCCTGCATCCCGCCTCCCAGCTGTCCAGTCCTCCCCAAACACTACTTACTAGTGGCTGTTGCGCGCCAAAGACAAGTCCATCTGTACCGGTCTGCACCTGGACTGCACCCAGCACCACAGACCACTGCTACAACTCCAGCACCCTCCAAGCACTCAACCCCGGAATGTCCGCCACCTGTTATCTCGCATCATCAAAGAACACCCAAGGCCCGTTCACCTGCCGCAACTACACCTTCTCATGCCTCTGCACACCGGACCCACCGACTGTACCACCTTCAAAAACCGGATCCGACCATCTCAGATGTTTCCTACTCAACACCCGCTCCCTCCAAATATACGATGCGGAGATCTGGAACCTGCTCAACTCTGTCTCCCCCGACTTCACCTTCTTCACAGAAACCAGGATGAACCCCTCTTCAGCCCTGGATATTGCAACCGGCATCCCACAAAATCATCCACATGGACAGCGTCAACGAACTGGGAGGAGACATCACCATGGAACACAAAAAACCCTCCTCTTCACAATTAGATCTGATGACCACGCACTCAACATGGAGCACCTCCACTTCCAGATCCGTACCAACTCGAATGCCACCGATCGCGACACCCTTGTCTACAGACCTCCCGTACCCTCGCCTCTCTTCAGCGAAGCAATAACCAACTTCATCACACACCACAGTCTCGCCTCAATGGACTACATCCTCCTCTGCAACCTCAATTCCCACCTGGACAACCTCAAAGACCACAACACCTCATCCCTACTGGAGAACCTCGCTCGTATCTGACTCAAACATCTGGTCATATCTCCAACCCACTCAGCAGCAGATACGCTCAGCCCCCATCTTCTCCACAAGCAGCAACATCTCTGTCAGACACACCTCCGAGCCACACTGGACCGATCACCACTGCGTCTACTTCAACTTCTCCTTCACCAAACCCACCGTATGCCACTACGTCCATCGTGAAACTCGCAGGAGCTGGAACAAGGTCATCGAAGACCAGCTCACCACCTCCCTCAGCAAAACCCCACTAACGACATCCACGGATGCCAAGACCCGTGACCTCAGCACGCAAGCTCCACCTTTGGATCTCTGACTGCACCAACACACTGGCTCCCCTCAGGAAACCTTCAGGCAAGCAGCCCTCCAAGAAAGCCAGCAGGAGTCCAGGAGCACCTGCAGACGGCTCGAGAAAAGATGGAGGAGCAGCAAAATCGTGGCAGACCATGCAACCTTCAAAACCGCCGTCACCGCACACCGCCACCGTATCAGAACAACGAAGAAAGCAGCCATACAGGAACGCATCAATGCACACAACAGGAAATAACTCTTCGCCGTGGTCAAAGAATTTGCCAAACCCAGCACAGAGACAGCAGACATTCCCCCATATCAAGACCTCTCTGACAGCCTCACCACCTTCTTCCACTGCAAGATCACGGAGATCTACAACAGCTTTTCAACCCAAGACCCACCCACCCCACCTGCAGCCACTACACCCAATGGCTCCACACCCAGACAGACCTTGCCCAACTGGACCACTCTCACCTCTGACGACACCCTCAGAATTATGAAGAGCATCCACTCCGGAGCCCCCTCATCATCACCTCATCTACAATAGAGCCATTACCTCCATCACACCCAAAGTCTGCCACACCATCAGCTGCTCAATAGAGTCTGCCACCTTCCCTGAAGATCAGAAGTATGCAGAGATCAACCCCCTCCTGAAGAAACCCTCTGATGACCTGACGGACCTCAAAAACTACAGACCCATCTCCCCGCTTCCCTTCCCAGCCAAAGTCATTCAGAAAGCTATCATTGCCCAACACTTAGAGTTCATCAAAACAAACTACATCCTAGACCTCTCCCAATCGGGCTTCAGAAGCAACCACAGCACTGAGACCGCTCTCTTCGCCGCTACAGACAACATCCATGCCCTCCTCAACCGAGGCAAAATTGCTGCTCTCATCCTCCTGGACCTCTCAGCCGCCTTCGGCACCATCTTCCACTACACCCTCTATGCAAGTCTCCATGATGCCGTCATCCAAGACAAAGTCCTAGAATGGATCCAATCCTTCTTCACTGGCCAGGCACAGAGTCTGACTTCCACCATTCAACTCAGAACCCACAGAGATCAGCTGCTGAGTGCCTCAGGGCTCCTCCCTGAGCCCCATCCTCTTCAACATCTACATGGCCTGCTTGCAGCCATCGTCAGAAGCCTCAAAGTCAACATCTTCGCTTATGCCCAAGACACCAGTTGATTCTCTCCCTCACAGATGAATGCACCGCCACCAAGAGCAACTTCCACAATGGGATGAAGGCAGTCGCCAACTAGATGAAGGACAGCTGCCTCAAGCATAACTCAGACAAGACCGAAGTCCTCATCCTGGGCTCCAGCCCCCTCTGCCTGGGATGACTCCCGGTGGCCCATAGCGCTTAGAACCTCCTCTCACACCCACGGACCACTCACGACACCTTGGCATCATCCTGGACTCCTCGCTCTCAATGAAGCGCCAAATCAAGGCTGTTTCGTCTTTCTGCTTTCACATGCTCTGCCTGCTTCGTAAGATCTTCAAGTTGATTCCCACTGAGTCCAGGAAAACCATCACCCATGCACTTGTCGGCAGCAGACTCGAATACGGAAATGCACTCTACAGCGGCACCACCCAGAAACTCCCTAGGGAACTGCAGACCATCCAGAACGCCTCTGCCAGACTCATCCTGAACATCCCATGCCACAGCCACATCACCGGCCTCCTGAGAGACCTTCACTGGCCACCCGCAACAAAGGAATTACCTTCAAGCTCCTCACAAACTCCTGTAAAGCCCTCCACAATGCCGGGCCTCCATACCTCAACCACTGCCTCTCCTTCTACACTCCCACTAGACATCTCTGCTCTGCCCAATTGGCTCTGGCCACCATACCACGGATTCGCAAGGCCACTACTGGAGGAAGATCCTTCTCCTGCCTCGCTGTGAAGACCTGGAACTCCCACTGCACCTCAGGCAATCTCCATTGCTGCCGCAATTCAGGAAGGACCTCAAGACCTGGCTGTTCGACTGAACCGCAGATCCACTTCCCCACTCAGAGCCTTAAGACCCTTAAGGGTGAGTAGTTGCGCTTTATAAGAAACTGATTGACAGCCAGCAACAAGATTACCTTCAGTAACCTCAACACAGTCACATGGACCGACCACTCCATCTTACACTTCTACATCAATGCACCCAACTCCATCCCAACAAACCAAAATGAACCATCATCTCTAGACGCAACTGGAACAACATAACAGAAGCAGACTGTGCCCACACCTTCAGATCCAGTCAGCTTATCTTCACAGGCGACCTACAGAACAACCTATTCACCTTCAACAACTGTATCTTAGACTGTGCTAGCACCCTGGCACCATGGCCTCCATGAAGAAAATCACTTCAACAGCTACTAGAAGCAACTGGAAAGAATATAAATAACTAGTTGAGACAACACTTTCAAAGGCACCTACAGATCCACACTCGGAAGGTACCATGCTCAGCTCAGCGAAGCCTGGAAAGCTGCCGAAATGCTAAGGCTCGAATCCTGCTCCAACTCCAGCAAAGAACTCTTCAACATCGTCAAAGAATTCAACAACCCTACAGCAGCCTCAAACACCATCATCACCTCACAGATCCTTTACAACAACCCTTCCGACTTTTTCCTCAACAAAATGCTCACGATCTACACCAACGTTGCACTCCAACCCTCCTTAGAGGATATCATCACACAACCACCCTCAGGAGCACCCACCTCCTAACAAACTGGAGCACCTCCACCACAGATTACACCACCAGAACCATGCAGACCATCCACTCAGGGTCCCCTACAAACCTCTGCCCACACCACATGTACAGCCAGGGCAGCACACTAAACCGCGCCATCCTTAACACAATCATCAACTCCTCCATCCTCAGAGGGAACTTCCTGGACACCTGGAAACAAGCAGAGGTCCCAGCTCTCCTGAAGAAACCTACGACCAACTAGAAAGACTTCACCAACTACAGGCCCATTTTCCTCCTGCTCTTCCCGGGCAAAGTCCTGGAGAAAGAGATCAACAAGCAGTATTTTATCCATCTTGAGCAGCACTACCTCCTGGACTCCACCAGTCAGGGTGCCACAGCAACCACAGCACATAAACCGCCTTCCTGGCAGCAACAGACGACCTCTAGTCCTTCATGGACAGGGGAGAAACCGCTGCTATCATCCTAGTTGACCTCTCGGCCATGGTACCGTCATCGCCAGACTCCAGGACTCAGGAATCCAAGGCCCGCCCTGAGCTGGATTGCTTCTTTCATCTCCAACAGGACAAAACGATTCAGACTTTCCACTTTCACCTCCGAACACAAGAAGCTCGTCTGCGGAGTCCCACAGGGTGCCTCCCTCTGCCCAACCCTGTTCAATGTACACATAGCACTCTTCGCCTGCATCATAGTATCCCTCAACATCAACATTCTCTTAGACCCCGATCACTCTCAGCTAATCCTCTCCATTATCGACATGAATAACACCACCATGACCAACTTTACCAACTGCAAGCAAACTAGATGCGAGAGAACTGTCTCAAATTCAACACGGATAAAACAGAGGTCCTGATCTATGGAAGTAAGAGCTCCCCCGGGACTCCTCCAGGTGGCCAGCTGACCTAGGTTCCACGCCCACCCCCACAGACTACGCCAGAAACCTCTGCATCATCCTTGATGACAAAGCTGTGATGAGCAAGCATGTCAATGTTGTAATTGCATTCTAGGCATCCTACTTCCAGATCATCAGTGTCATGCCACTTGCCTGGCTCTTGTCCGCAGAGATGATGCTATACCTCCTATCTCTACTAGGGTGGCATCTCATCAGGGAATTGTAACAGTGAATCAACTGCCACCCCAGAAGGGAAGGGGGGTTGAGACAAAATAAACAGACAGACTTGGGTACCCTTGAGTTCAGCCACCATCCTCTTGCAGTCATGCATCCATCTCATCTCAGTTCTGGAGATATGTGCATAATGTAGCGCGTGGTGAGTTGTATTGTAAATACAAGTACAGCAGTTATTCAACAAATGAGAAGCCGTGAAATATTCCCTCCTGCCTTTGACATATGTACTAACAGTCTAGACTTCCAATAAAACTGTTACCCTTGGAGTTGCTGCACTCCTGGCAGAAGCTACAATGCGTTTTAACATCACTCAATAAGGTGCACCCTGTTTCTTAGACACTAGGCACAAAGTGCCTGAGAGTGTGCTTTTGGATTCACAGACTACAGGACAATAAAGGATGAGTCATTAGTCACTGGGTGCTAATACCAAGGCATCGGTCTATTCGTTAAATAATACCCACAATGTCTCAATGTTCAAGAGTTGTCCTGTTTTATGATTTTCAGCATCATAAAAACAAGTCTTTGTTTGATTCGCTTTCCGTTATTGCACTTACCTTAAGGATGGTACTTAACCATTTTATCTCCTTTTCGGTGCAGTGTTGCAAGCATGGTGTTCGCTGTGTCGCTGGATTTGCAAGGGAGAAGATGTCTTCAGCATCGGAGATTCGCAGGGAAGACGCAATACAGAAGAAGCTCGACTAGGTCGTAGCGATGTTCAGGTGAGCGGAATTGCTGAAGATGGTCCATCCTCTTCAACTAGTGGGTAAGGCAAGCACTGCCTTGTGGTTTGACTGCAGTATACATACCATTCCCAAATTCTGATGAGTCAGCCCAAATATCCAGATAGTCATGTGCCTGTGAGTCAGCCCAAATATCCCCATAGTCATGTGCCCATGAGTCAACCCAAATATCACCATAGTCATGATGAGTCACCCTGAAGTCCCTGGGGGATGTTACTGTTTGTATTTAGGTGTTTCACGACTTGGTGGCTAGGAACCTGGGAGATAATTACCATGCCAAGAGGCGTCAAACCTACGGGGTAATGAGTCCCATGAACAGCCAGGGAGACACTGAGATGTGTGCTCGATCCCACAAGCACCCAGCACAAAATGGACAGGAAGAGTGAGAACACAAGAACATCAGGGTCATAATACACCTAATGCTTTGCAGGATTTTCAAATGGCTCCCTATGCACACAAGACGAACAGTCACGCAGGCCCTCACCACAAGCAGACTCGATGATGACAATGCACTCTACATCTGCATCTCCAACCAACTCACGCAAAGACTCCAGCCACTGCCAGACTCATCCTAGGCATCCCCAGAAGCGTCCACATCACCCCCTACCTCACTGAACTACACTGGCTACCTATCCAGAAACGCTGCAAATTCAATCTGCTCATCCACGCCTACAAAGCCCTTCACAACACAGGAACAGCTTACCTGCAAAGACTGACTCCAACTCTACCAATCCTCCAGACAACTACTCTCCACCTCTCTCTGCCTCGCACGATTCCCCCTCATCCTCAGAAGCAAGACAGGAGCGCATGCCTTCTCCTTCATTGACGCCAAAAACTTCCTCAAAACATCATAACATCCACACCTTTTCTCAACTAATGCAAGAAGCTAAAGACTTGGCTGTTCAACTAGGAGCACCGCCAGGCCCATGCACCTGCTCTAGCGCCTAGATACCCTCACGGGGATAAGCTGTGCCATACAAATCCACATAACATAAATGAGTGAAGTAAGCACTGTACATTTTTAGGATTTCCTTAAGTAAAGGCGATGGGATGACACAGATCTGCTGTAGGCGCGCTACCTATATGTTCTCAATAGTTGGTCGGGAATAAAACATACTTTAATACCACCTAGCTGTAAAGTAACCCTAATAAGGTACATCCAACGTCTTTTTTGAGTCAGAAAAGTGGCCAGCTTCACATGTATCAACTTTAAAATCTTTCATCATTTCAGGGGGGGCCAGACGTCTAGCTTTAATGGAAACTATACAACTGTGGCGATCGAGAGCTAAGGGTTAAGGGACTAATTAGAAGGGCTTCTTTGCTTAGGGTCGATAAGGGGAGCTTTTCCATTCAGTATATCAGTACAGCTTGCAAGGGACAGCCTACAGAACCTTCCTCCACCGTTTTAGGCCTGGGGTTAGCCAAGACCTTTTGATTTTACTAAAATACAGGGGATTTCAGCCAGCCCCCTTGGTCTGTTTTTGTGTCATTCACATTTCTCTTCTGCCCATTACAGCATCCAGCATGTAGTCTGCCCTTTCACAAAGGCCATATCCACCGCAAAGCAGTTCCCTTTAGTGCCATGCACTACTATGCCAATCTGTGCTTTTTGAGACCAAGAAATATTATTTTCTGTGTCCAGGTTTTTTAAAATGTTTATATTGAGGAAGGCTGCAACTTACCATATGCCATTATCACATCTCGGATCAGCCCACAGGAGTATTTTGGTGGCACAGTTTTTAGGTCTCGCCTACTAGACAATGGTTAATTTGGTTTCACTCATGTTTATTAGCAAAAATTGTTTAGGGCTTTCCACTACTAACATCTCAAGCACTACTTTTTTCTTTTTGGTTAAGCTATATTTTCCAGTTGTCTCCTTCATGTACTTCTCTTTCCCCCTCTGCTAAGGTCGGTGTTGCTCTCTTGCTTTGTAATCCTCCCCCACCTCCATCCGTGATACACTTGCCCTTGTATGTTTCTTCTGGCATTTCTTTCTCTCCCATTTGCTTCTCCCTCACCGGTTTGCTTCTCTTCTCTCTGCGCAGATTCCACTTTGTTCCCTCTCCGTGTTGTTTACTTCACCCTCAGCCCTGCATGTTGCTTTGCCCCCACCTACTCACTACTTTTTACTTCCACCTACCCTGGCACTCTGTGTTGCTTCCACCCAGCCTGGCCCACTGTGTTACCTACTCCCACCCAACCCCTCTGTGTTACTTCTACTCTACATCCCTCCATTTTTTTGGGGGGGAGGAGTTTTATATAGCGCAAACTCGACCTGAAGGTATCAGAGAACTTTACATGAGCACCAGTTGCGTTACAGATGGACACATTCATTTCTGTTAGGCACGAGGATATTAAATTATTTGTCTAGACTCGAACTATGTGGAGCGTCCCTGCCGAGACCCGAACTTGGTTCCCCAGCTTTGAGGTCGACCGCTCTAGCCGTCAGGCCACATCCCCTCCCCAGGTTACTTCCTCCTCTCCATGTGATCTCTTTACCTACTTATAACAAAATGGTTTTGTACTACTTTTTTTTCTTCTCAGTTACTGATCCAACTCGGGTTAGTAAATAAAAAAAAAACACCTGCGTCATTTTGTAGGGGACCACATCATAGCCTTTTATTTTTCCTTCCCAGTAGCCATGCCGCACAGCATCACTAAAAGGTGTGACCTATTGGCTTTGCCAGTGCTTGTTCTTATGGCTGTATAAGTGTGCCCTTCCACCTCCAATGGTCATGAGTGACTGTTTCACAGTCGGTGAGCTGCCTGGCAGTACTGGGCTGCAAGAGCTGACAAAAGCACCTGAAAAACAAAAATGCACAACATCTTTTTTTTAGGTCTCGCCTAGCAGCGTGCATGCGCTGCTTAGGCAAAAGACCTTGAGCAATCGCTTTGGCTTTTCAGCCAAAAACGTGCATGCGTTTCATTGCCTTGAATGGCAATGCATGCACGTTTGGCAATTTCCTTGCGGGAGCGAGCTTGACACCATATGTTTGTAATTAACTTACAAACACATGGTGCCCCTGGCTCGCTCCCGCAACGGAAACGCTTTGTGTGCTGTCAGGCACACTCCCCTCAACCCACCCATCTTTAGCGCGAGGCACGCTCGCTTGTTTAAACTTTCAGCGCACCACTCGTGGGATGCTGTACTGCTGTAACGGGCCGAGTCCGGGAGAAGCTTTCCATACAAAATGGTACATACGGCTTCGTTGACACTACCCGTCGCCTTCAGCCACAGTGCCTCGAGCCTATACAGGCTGCCTGACAGCCACCACTGCTCTGAATGACCTCTTCCCTCACTAACACACCCACTAGTCTGACTTGGGCTCCACCTCGCTCAACAGAAGTAAGTAGCCCTAGGTGCCGGCGTGTGACGTCATATCATACAGCAACGGAGAGAGAAGGTGGAAGTCGTGAGCCCAGCACAGCTGAAACGCTGCTTTCTGAAAACTGATTCGTACACTTTGCTGCTTGTTGTCTCTGCCTGAAATGATAGATTTCACTGGCAATGCTGTTGTAGGTAAACAGCAGCTGGCCACTCCACAGTTTCGGTTAGCCTGCTGCTTTTAGATTATCCGGAAGTCTGCTTTCACTTTCTTCTTGGCCAGGAGGGCATCAGCCAACTTGAGTCCAAGCACTGTTATCCCTGCAGCTTTGAGTGACGAGGCATCTGGAGGACAAGCCCTGGCTCTTTTGTAACAGTCAATAATCTGCTGGAGACCCATCCATGGGCGGCGCTTATAGAGTACACACTGTCCTACCTTGTCAAAAGCCTCCAGGTACACTTCTAATTTCTAGATAGTTCCGTTGTGTCTTGCAGTATATATGACAACATTTCGGACATCCCGAGAAGACTTTCCAGCACCAAGACGGAATTTTCTATTTCCCTATTGACCTGCTGAAGTTGCAGATGTATCTGAACTGAGGACGTATACAAAGTTGGAAACAGTCAATTTAGCGACAACTCAAGGGATTTCCTAGTAGGGCACTCGGTATGTGTAGTAGTATCAATCCCATAACTGCTACTTTACTGCGCAGAGAGCACAGTGTTCCGTTTTGCAACCCGGATTAAGCGACGATCCTTCCGAGACCAGATTTCACAATTCTATTACTTTGATTGGTTATGCACAGTTTACTGGCACTGGAGTACAGGTTTAGCCTGGAAACCAGGTTTGAGTCTCGACATGTGCTCAACAACCTGGATTCTGGTCGAATCACCACATCTCACCTTGCCTAAAACATTAAAAATGAATAATTAATGTGTCCTTGTATAATGTAACTGGTGCTCGTGTAAAGCGCACCAGTAACATTCAGGTGCAGTTTGCATGTGAAAAACTGTTTTTATTTTTTGTATTTTTTTTATTAAAATGATGGTTGTTATAGCAGGGTGGTTCTACAGTGTCCCGAGCTAGTGTTGAACTGTATTTTAAAATGACCCACTTGACTCCATTTTGTGTTGCCATGCTTTCGGCAACCTGATGAAGAATTGCTTTCCACGTCCCTGTTGAAACTTGTCCAACCCTCCCTGCTCCTTGTGGTCGAGCCGATTCCGAGAAGCTGCCTGTGTGCTTCACCCCCCCAGTTGTGCCAGAGACTCAGCCACATCCTGTCCATTGTTGGTAACTCAACCTGTCACGACCAGCTGCCCTGTGACCACACCAACTGATAGAGGAGGCACGAGGCTGTGCACTGTGACCACACCAACTAATAGAGGAAGCACGAGGCTGTGCCCCATGACCACACCAGTTGGGCAAGGAAGCACGGGGCTGTGGACATTGTGCAATCAGAGAACAGATGTCCCCTGACCACGATTGCACCACAAGACTGACGAAGAACGTGTTAGAATGAGGAACTTATCAAAATGTGGAACTGTGTATTGTACAAATGGGCGTGGCTAGCACTATAAATATGTGTAAGCTGTGGAGTAAAACAGCAGTCTCCGTAGAATTGTCTCTGTACCATTCTGGGACCTCTGTCCTTAGCTCGAGCTAATAAATAACTTACTTCCCTCCATGGCTGGTTGTCCTGGTATCTTTGGTAATGTATGATTTGAGCAAGAAGAACCCGTAGATTTTAAGGTGTCCCCTGCACCACTGGCTTTGACTCTCCTAGTGGGGGGGTCTCCAAAAAGCCGGTTCGACACTAGTGAAAAAAACGTCCCTTCAAATACATGAAGCAACAACACTTGAAAGTGCTTTCACAGTTGACTGTCTTTTTCGCGGTAATATTATGAATTGGTAATTGCATTACCGAAATGGATAATCGTAACGTAAGTGGAAATTTTCAGTTAAATGGAGTAAAACATACTAAAGAAATGCTTTGTGCATTTAAAGCTGCAATGTTAGCACCCGTGTTTTTTCCCGCGTGCTGACAAACACTGCTTTCCCTTGCGTAGAATAGCATTACCGCACTGGCTAAGCAGTGGCTTCACTTTACTTTAAATTACACTACTTTTTTTTTAGTCAATTTACTGCACTTTTAGCACAATGTCAATGTGTAAAACTTCCGAGCTTCTCCAATTACGGATCTTTGTGAAATGAAATAAACCAAGGTGGATCTTTTAAAATATGTTTCTGATATTAAGTATTAGTCCCATATTAATGAAACGTTAAATGATTTTACTTAATTGAACTTGAGTTAAAAAAAACATTTGTGTCACAGAAAAGGTTGTAGGTCAAATTTAAAAAAAGCGAAGGGCATAGTTCTTCTGCCTCACACAGCACACACATTTGCACATGTTAATCTCTTTTGAAGGTTTGCACGCTTTTAATCACTCAGAGGTCAAAGTGACTGGCCAGTGATTGGTATCCCTCCGCTGGGGGCTATTTACGGTATCTCAGAAAGTCCAGCAGTCATGCTGCTGCCACAATGGACGCTCATCCACTGGAAATTAAATGAGCCAGCTGATTCTGGCGGGCCGCATTTTAACCTACTTTGAACCCGTGAAAGGCATCATTCAAAGCCTCTTCATTTATTTTTATTTTTTGAAAAAAATAAATGACCGCTTTGCGCTGGCTTACATTTTTGGCAGAGGCTTTAAACTGGAAGCTTGCTCATTGTCACCTGTGTGTCACTGACACGTTTCTCTAAAACTTTCCTAAAGTTATTTGGGGTCAGATGGGTTTTAAGTGACTAATAATGACTTATAAGTATTTAGTTATGCATCACAATATTTGGCTTCCAGACTACAGCGAGTATTTCACCTTCTGTTCCCTCTCCCTATTGCTTATCCGTTTGTTTCCCCTCCCATCCTGCAAGTGAACCCAAAATGGCAAACGCCACTAACCATGCTTACACCACCTGCAAAGTGTGAAACCTAAAACTGCTCTGCAGGTGTCTAGAAGCAGACGTTGCGTTACACCATAGTCGGGAAATGTAATTTGTGTGGTTTTATGCTCTGTGATGCAAACTATAATTTCCCTGGCTTGCACACAGATTTTGTCTCCCAGTATTTTCAGGAATTGTCACTGCACAGCGGTTTTCAGTATAGCCATGCAAATCAAATCAACACGCGACATTATGCTGAATGGATTTCTGTATACAATTCTCTTTCCTCTTTGAATGTTAAAGTATTTTTTTGTTTGTTTTTTAAACAGACTTTATTTGCTTTTCAATATATACATTCATTTTCATGCACATTATTTCTCTCACTTTTGAGCACATTACTTATTCATCTTTGCATATGCTAGCATCTATCTCTTCATCATGTGTTTAGCTCTTTTATGAACACTCCCAACAAAAACTCCCCCCTCCCGTTCCCCTACTGCAGGGTACATTAACTATAGAGCTGTGCGGGGTGACACATGTCTGGTAGATCTGTAGCTCTTGTCCCTCTCGCTGCATTGAGTCCCTAGTAGCTATTGTATGTCAGAGTGCCAAAAACCAAGGCTATGTCGTCTTGATTTCACCTCTTGCCTCTTTAATACACAGCCAGAAACTCCCTGTCCCTTTATCTCAGTCTTGCGGCCCCTGCTTACTCCCATTTTAACGTTTTTTCCTTCTTTCTTTTCCCCTTTGCGTGCTTTTCAACTCTCTTGCTCTGGGTCAAAGTCTGATGAGGAAAAATAAGTGCTGGTCCCCAAAAATGAGTGCCGGTGGGCACCACTTGAAACCATCAGCTTAAATTAGTCACTGCCTTAAATGCTGCAAAGTTATTTACATAGGTATGTTATTCGCTCTATATATATTGAATGACACCTAGAGAAACAAGCATTGGCATAGCCAATAGGTCTCGCCTTTGGGACCTTATAAGTGTTTAGCCGTGCAACAGTTGTTGTTGCACCAAGGATATTGTGCTGCATAAATAAATACTTATAAGGTCCCAAAATCGAGACCTATTTGCTATGCCAGTGCTTGTTTTTTAGATGATTTGTCTTCACTGACTCGCCAGTATACAAACCAGCATTGACAAAGCCAATACCATGCAGCTCTAACATAAAACCTATTGGCTTTTCCGTGCTTGCTGTGACTGGGTGTCTGATAGCAAAAGCAGCTTCCTACGCTTCTGTCGATTTTCACATTTGAAAGTGGGAGGTCAATTAAGCAGGCTTCCTGTTCTACACTTTTTTGCAGGTTGGGTAGCAATGGCCAGTTCAAGGGACCTTCTGCTCTTTACATATCTGCAATGGTGGTGAATAGTCTGAGTCCCAGGCCACCAACCCGCATTTTTTAGATCCCAGTGTCCTCAACCTGAAGCATTGCTTAAAATGGACGAAGGATAAGTAGGTTCAGACACACTTCCCCTGAGCCCGAGTGAGGCCCCTTTCACATATGACCATCCCAGACACAGGCAAGACTTCTAGTTACCTGTTCTGTTTCCAAACTCTTCTGACAGAGGAAATATATCAAAGTGCATCTGGTGTACTGGTGGTAGGTATCTGAGTCCCTGTCCACCCACCCCCACTGTTGAGGTCCCTATGCTCGGGCCAATTCCCCGGAGCCCGAGTGCGGCCCCTTTCACATGGTGCATGTCTGATGACCATCTGGGTCCCCCCCTCCCCCCCCCCCCCCCAAGACTTTACATTCTCTTTCCTAACTCTTCTGACAGAGAAAATACATCAAAGTACATGTGGACACAAGTAGGCTGAAATGATTAAAATGGAAAGTGATTTTTAAAATTGCTGGTTTGTCCTTGGACTTAATGGGAAAGATCAGCTAGCTGGCAAATCTTCGATTTGAAGACTAGCGAACCTCCTCCGTACTCTGGGGGGACACAGGCTGCTCTTGTGCGCATAGCAGGAGACTAAAAGCACTCCTGCGGCTTTGGCTCCAAAAAATAAGTGGTCTGGCCAGGCTGCTTTCCTATGAAAGGCCACGTCCATTAGCCCACAGCAGGGGCACACTCTCCGGAGCTCTGCTGAGCTCAGGCCGGCCGGCCTCTGTCATTTAAGAGAACGGGGGAGGAGAGGCTGGCATTACAAAGACCCAGACACGGAGGCCTGTCTGTTTGGCGGCATAGACGTATTTTTTATACACCTCGCTCTTCCAGTAGTTTTCAAGCCGTTCCAACTGCAATTCGTTGCCATGACTCAAAACGATGCGCCTAATTTGGTTCTTGTATCTTGCGACTTGGCGCTCAAACAATACACTTTGTTTCATTTACAAAAAAGAATACTTCATTTGGTTTCCCGCCATGGCCTGCCAGGTCACATCGGCATCGTGGCATGTAAACAAAAACGCACAGCAATCTGTTAACATAATTTAGAGTTGCACTCGTCACTGAGGTCAGAAAAGCAGTCAAAGAAACGCGATAACCTATGTTGACCCTCAGAATTTAATGGCCACAGACTCCACGAAGCGCTCTACATAGTGACAGGAAAACACAAGCTCAGTCAGGGGCTGTAGTCAGCTATAAAAAGGGTTTAATGAGGGAGAAAGAGCATAGACACAATGTGCAACGTAGTTCAATTAAAAATATTATGAATGAGTATCTAAAATGTATAGGAAAGGATGGACGTTCTGAAGGGAGGCAGGAAGCGATGGTGACTACATACATCACTTGTGCACTTTTTCACGTCAGAGGCAGTGTGCTGGACTGCTGTCAGAGGAGGGAACGTGGAGGTATCTATTATATACAGAGTACATGTAATAAACTTGCTTAAGAATTCTGCATGCCCCTCTTGAATGTGCTGGGCGCCACCAGGGCCGTAGCTGTCGTTAGTGCAGTTAGCAGGGTATTTGGGGGCCACTGCATTCCAATTGTGTCTGTCGTTTACAACTCAAATGATTTACATTAAATGCACTACTTTCCTTTCTTGCATAACCACATAAAAATAGCCTCGCTACACCACTCGCAGTGCGCCAATACACTCAGTGATGCCAGTCATTTTCTACCCAACTGAAGGGTAGAAGAAGGGGCATGTTAGTATTGGATCAATTAATATGAAGTCCAGCTTTTAGGGGTCCAGCACACCGCAGAGCAGCTGTTGCCTGCACTACCCAAATTCACAATAAATCACTGGTTACAGGTTCAGAGTGACCCTTTATCAGATCATCATAACCCAGCTGCCTTCTGTCCACCCCTAGCACTTCCCGTGATGGAAACACCAGATATTGAACAAGACTCAAACACAGCTGGAAGATTGAACAATAAATTACCTATGGCCCCAGGATGTTACCTAAGGAAATAAGTCAGATGCACATACTAGTAAACACAAACAAATGCACAGCAGAGGGCCTGCATTCGGCCCAAGGACGCAATACCAGAGCAACCGGATAGTCGCATTCATCAGATAAAGCCCAAACAATGCCCAATAGTAAGCGTCCCCCTAGATAATCCACACACACACACGACACGGCTGGCCACATGGATCGCCTCAGAATGTGACTTCCAGTTGGTATTTATGGTCTCTTCTATCAGGGTTGGATCTTGCATCTAAACACGTAATTTATGGCCCACTGTACATCGGGTTTTTCCTTCCCAAAGAGGGGCAAGTTTCTCTTCATTGCACCCAGTGTACAGTATAAAGCATGCCGTGTGCCAAATGCTTGTTGAATTCCAGCACGGAATTGTAAGAGATGTGGCTGCTATTACCGACCATTATTGTTTAATTAAACTTAAACGGTTCCTGATTGCAAGCCTCACTGTTCTCCTTTTTGATAGAATCCTCTTCAACAGGAATTTTACTTGGTTGCATAATGCTCACATCACCTTTAGTACACCACTAGACCCGTGGTTGGACATTTCCCTGATGATGATGGTGGGTAGGAAATGAGAAAACCAGAGATACTGTGCAGAATGTTATGTTATGTTATGTTATCAAGATTTTAAAAGCGCGCTGCTACCCTGAGGTGTCCTGGCGCTATGCACTACCTGCCAGAGAAGACAGTTGAGACAGTGGGCAGAAGAGATAGTCTAGGAAAATAACCAAGTTTGTAATCCCTTCCTAAAAGGAAGAAGTTCTGAAGAGTTCCCAAGGTGAAAAGGAAGGCTGTTCCAAGCCTTGACGGCGCAATGGCAAAAGCTCCTGCCACCCCAATAGGTTTTGTAGTAGCGGGGAAGGATAGCGAGTCTGGATTGCAGGGAGCACAAGGCTCTCCCTGGCACACACCACTGAATAGAATGTTTTAAAAAGTCAGGGCCCATGCCATTAAGAGCTTTAAAGATTATACACATGGCCTTGAACTGAATCCGTGATGCCACAGGTAGCCAGTGAAGGGATCTAAGTCCCGCCCTTACTGAAGTGAACCTGGGTGTGCCAGTAAGCATTCTAGCTGCAGCATTCTGCAGAGTCTGGAGTCTGGACAGGTGTTTTTTATGGATATTAATAGAAAGACTGTTACAATAGTCCAGCCGCAACAGAATGAGTGCAGTAACGGCAGTTTTCAGACAGTCTTCTGGGAGGAGAAATGTAACTTTACGTAGGATTTTTAGCATAAAAAAGCAGGATGAAACAGCCCTGCTGACCTGGTCCTCGAAAGACAGTTTTGAGTCTATGAGCACTCTGAGTTTTTCTGCCTTTACCACCGGAACAGGAGACCTTCCCATTGTAGTCCGCCACCAGTCCGGTGTCCAAAGGTTGGCCGTGTTCCCAAAGAGTATGACCTCGGTCTTTTCTGCATTAAGTTTGAGGCAATTTGATGCCATCCAGGCAGCAATTTCCTGCATGCAGTTGTGACACTTTGAGGCAGTCTCAGCCTCTGACCCCTTTTTGATTGACTACACAATTTGCGTGTCATCGGCGTAAGAAGACAACTGGAATCCAAAAGATTTAACCAGGGTTGCCAGCGGAGTGACATATACATTAAATAGTGTCGGGCTGAGCGAAGAACCCTGTGGGACTCCACAAGGAAGAGAAAAGGGCTTAGAGCTGTTTCTGCCGAGATTCACCGTTTGTGATCTGTTAGCTAAGAATGATTTCAGGAGGTCCCTGGCCTTGTCTTTAACCCCAACCGCTGTTAAACGGTCCATCAGAACTTCATGATAGACCGTATCAAATTCGGCCGAGAGATCGAGCAGGACAAGTATGGCAGTGCCACCCAGATCTAAGGCCTCCCTGATCTCGTCCGTGGATTTTATTAGTGCCAATTCGGTGCTATGTTCGGCACGGAATCCAAACTGCGTGGTGTCTAAAGATGAATTAGACTGCAGGAATAGGCTTAGTTGAACATTCATGGACCTCTCAATCATCTTACCCGGAAAGGGAAGACGAGAGATGGGCCTAAAATTGCTTGGATCTTTTAAGTCTAAATTAGGTTTTTTGAGCAAAGGGAGAATGGAGGCAATATTCCAGAGAGCAGGGAAATGACCGGTTTTAAAAATAGAGCGGAACAATGGGGTAAGGGCTTTCCCAATGATATCCGGGACTAGCCTCAATACTGAGGCTGGGCATGGGTCCAGCGGGGAGCCAGAGCGAATCTCAGAGAGAAGCTTGGTGACTCCAAGCTGATCTAGAGGTGTAAAATGATCAAAAGCAGAGGAAAGTCCACTATGCTCTAGGCGCTCTATTGACACTATCTTGTTGGTAAGTATGGGCGTAAATATAAAGGAGGAAAAAATGTTTTCGACCTTTTGGAGAAAAAAGGCAGCCAAAGATTCGCAAAGTTCTACATTACTTTCAATCTTAGGGCTAGTAGAGGAGGTTAACAGGGAGATGGTTCTAAACAGCTCTTTGGATGAGGAGCTAGCACCTCTAATCTGTTCCCCAAAGTAGAACTTTTTTGTTTCAAATAGCAATTTTTTATATTTAGCCAGGCCTGTCTTATAAGCCTCCCTGCCTGTGTTACTGTACTCTCTCCTCCATATTCTTTCCAGCTTTATACACTCTAATTTTAGTTTTTTTAAGCTTTCGGAGTACCATAGGGCAGTTGGCCGTGCCCGCTAAGCAATACACCCTTTACCTGCCACTAGCTTCCTGCCGGCCGAGTCCATCCAATCTGTATAAGTAATTGTGGCTTCATCTACGTCGGTCACAGGTGCTGGTATTGAGCCCTGTAAAAGATTACCTAAAGCAAGGTGGTCAATGTTTTTCCAGCACCTGGTAGTTATAGTTGCTGTAGCCAGAGGTTGATGGTTGTTATGTGAGGTTTGTTTAAGTTCAAATAGGACAGCTGCATGATCAGTCCAGGTGAGAGGTATGGAATGGGTATAGACAAGGTTGGAATAATTGGAGAAAATTCCATTCAATGTATGGCCTGCAGAATGAGTAGAGTCTTCTACTTACTGTTGGAGGTCACCCCGCTAAATATTTGCTGCAATTTTATATTATCAGGGTTATTCAAGTCTTCCAGGTGAAAATTAAAATCGCCCATGACTGTGAAGTTCTTGTTACACAGTCCTTCCTCTAAAAGTGATCCTAAAGAATCTAAAAACGCACCCCTGGGCCCAGGAGGTCAGTAGAGGAAGACGTTATTGAATGTCTCGTGATTTGAGGTTCGAATATTGATTAGCAGAGCTTCGCAGGTCTGATTGGAGGCTTTAGTAAAAGTGGGTCTAAGGGAGTCATGGTAGATGACTGCCAACACACCACCTCTCTTTAGGAGTCTATCTTGAGTAAAACAAAGGAAGCCAGGGGGGTAGCTTTAAGCAGGTCAGGCCCTGAAGCTTCGTGGGACCAAAATTCGGTTATAAAGCCTAATTCAATATTGTGGTCTTCCACAAACGGAGCACATTCCACACAATGTTTAATTAGCGACCTAGCGTTTAACAAAAGACATTTAAATGGTGGCAGAGAAGCTCGAGTAATCTTTGCATAGGGTGTATTATCATAAAGGGTGCTATGATTCTCAGTAATGCAGGGCAGGGAAAAGGAACACTCAGGGCAATGCTCTTCCTGTGCCTCCTCCATTAAATTAGGAATAATCCTTGGGCAGTGTGCCTTAGCCCACTCATGATCCCACCCTAATAGAATGGCTAAAAACAATTGGCAAAGCCATGGATCTCAAAAGGCATGGCCTATTGGCTTTGCCAATGCTTGTTATATAGGGGGGGTGCAACAAAACATCGTTTTGATTACATGAGCAGCCTTACTATGGGTGGAAAGGGGCGGGATAACATCCACCCCTTATTCCTTGCCCCAAGCTCCCTCCTAAAAAAAATCTATTGATATTTTGCTTAATTAATTCCTCAACATTTGGCCTTGAGCAGTCTGAAAGAAAAAACACTATTTCGTACCGACTCTCAGCTTCAAAGACAGAAATACAGTCAAAAACTCAATATACACAAAACAAAGATCTTTCGTTGTTTATCTTTTGTGCTAACTATGTATTTTTGTTTAGTATGACCGTACCGTAATATTTCTAGTAGGCATCATTACCAAAGGCGGATGACTACTAGTTTTTTGCGGAGGTGTAGAGGGTGATAGGCTCGCTCGGACCTGGCATGACTCTGTGGAGAGGTGATTTCAATGTTTTAGATCCTGCAGCGAATACATCTAGTAATTGCAGACGTCCGCATCCACAGCCATCAGCCCAGCTGTGCCTGATCATAAAAGATTTTGATGTATGGCTCACTGAAGTTATGTGTATAGTGGCGGCACATGCCATATAGTCGCGTATTGACTATTGGTTGGCATTGTGTGATGTAGATGCCTGGACCCTGAGGTTTTCCCACTTGCTGCGGATGCTGTCTGACCATGCCCTGGTTCTGCTTGAATTAGCCCTCCCAGATAGTTCCTCGCATTGCATTTACATGGAGACTTCCGGCCGGAGCCTTACGTGACCAAGTGTTCAGAGAGGAAATTAGATCAGCAGACGAGCTCCGCTCTCTCTCTCTCAGAGCCCTTTAATGTTATAATAAGAGGTGCATGCATAGAAAAGCAGGCTGGGGTACTGCGAATGCTGCACGGCGCGCTTGCATGCTTGGAGAAGGAGATCAGAGAGCTAGAACTCCGGTACTTTGCAGTCCGAGTACAATAACGTCCATCTGGAGCAAACTGGCAGAGTATGAGGAGGCCGTGCAGAGGTAGACTAATTACCTTGTCAGAGAGGCCTGTGATTTGGAGTATGGGAGAAGGGAAAGAGTGGACAAAACCTTGGCCCACATGTTACACAAGCCCAGAGTGAGCGACTACCCAGTAGAATTGCAGGATGGGCATTCCACTGACTGCGCAGGTACCAAGGCTGTTCAAAGGGCGAGGATTGATTTTTTTTCTCTTCACCCCATCAGACTATGCTGAACATCCCCCCACCAACAGATCTCAATGCCTATTTTGACTCTAAATAGTTGCTGTGGCTAGAGGACGGTCACAGAAAACTCCTTGATGAACTCTTCTTAGTGGAGTAGGTTGTCTGGTTTATTGTTGGTAAGCCAGCTGAGAAAGAATCCGGTCTGGATGGCCTCACTGCTGCATTTCATAAATAATATGCCCATTTATTGGCCCCTCATCTCCTCGCCATGTACGAGTAGTCGCTGTCTGCTGGCGTTTTGCCCCTGTCCTGAAGCGAGGTGCTAATTGCTAAATTCTGGCTAAGCTCAGACCTCACAACTCCTGTCACTTCTGTAGAATATAGTTTGACGGACCAGTCCGGTTTCGTTCTGGACAAGTGAACCTCATACAATCTGTGTACCTTCTTCGCTGTACTCCATAAAATTGAGCCATCCCTCTATGCAGCAGTAGTGCTTTTAGATGCCACTAAAGTGTTTGATTCGCTCGAGTGGCCCTATCTTGCTTTATTTGACTGATTGGGCTCCTGTATAGTCGGCCAGTGGCCCAGCTGCGGGTCAATGGGAGGATCACAGCCCCCTTTTTGGTGACAAGGAGAACTCATCGGAGCTGCTCCTTGTTTGCTGTCGCCATAGAACCGCTTGTGGCCCGGCTGAGACTGCACCATGCACACTGGGGTCTAGCATTTAAGCCCAGCAGAATTGTAATGTCAATGTATGCGGACGATGTCACCCTATATGTTAGAGGTCCCCAGACCAACGTAGAGCCACTAATAAGGGAATTCACTCAATTAGGGGGCCTATTGGGGGTTACCCTTAAGTGGATGAAATCTGTCCTGTTTCCCTTGATGGATGCGACATCAGTGATTTCGCCAGAATATCTTCCTGGATTGGCTGACGGACCAGTAACATACCACGGGATGCAGCTTAGCAGAGATGTTGATGTTCTACAATGGGAGTCTGATGATGTGGCCGGCTCGATGAGCATGTAGCAGAGGCTACCACAGTCCTTAACAGGAAGGCCAGCCATTGAGAAAATGATGATCCTTCCTAAATTCCTGTCTGTTTATTAACCTACTGCTTCCTCTATCGCTCCGTTTTCGTCATCAGCTTCGTTCATGCTAGGTGTCCCTTGTGTGGGCTGACGGGCAACCCTGAATTGTCTGGGAAATTCTAATGTTCCTCTTCGATCAGGGCGGTCTGGGGCTCTGGATAAGAACCTCTATTTTTACAGTGACTAGGCGCAATTTGCACACCACTGGCTCTTCCCTACACATTTTCAGGCCCACACGGCTTGTGAACATGATCAGGTACTGTCGTGCCCTCTCCGGGTCGCACTCTTTTGGTTCCCCTGGCACCCGCGCACAAATAGATGTGGTGGCATGCATAGATGGGCGTGAAGGGAGCTCCAACGGTGCTCCCGCCTGGATCATCTCCAGCGATGCCACTCAAAGGACACCACTTCTACCTCATTACCAGACTTGCTCTAGATTGTGACATCTGGGACTGACTTCTAAGGGGGCTGATATATCCAGGCGGCACCTTTATATCGCCGCAGCAGGTGCTGTAGGGTCCCGATATTACCCTCCTGGATACCTTAACGTATTATCAATTACGAGCAGTCCTCCATGCAACTCATAACTCCTTTCCAGAAGCCCAGCACATCTTTCAAGTCCTTGAAGCAACTCTGTCTCCCCTTGCCAGCTAATCACCCGGGATGCAGGAGACCTCACTGATACGCGACAAAAAGCCAGGGCTCCTGGGACGTAGACCTGACTTCTCCCCTCACGGGTGACCTATGATGGTATTGCTGCACCCAGTTGCATGCCCTCTCCCCTAATTACAGACTGTGCATTCTACATTGTAAATAGCCTCATAGGTTATACCTCACTTCGGAGGGGCTCCACAGAATGGGCCTACTTGAGAGTGCGTGCGCTGTGCTACACCTTGCGCTAACTTTATGGATTTGCCATGCAAGTGTCCTGGCATGCTGCAATACTTGAGTGAGGTGTTTGAAGGGCTTAAAGCGATCACTGACTATGCAATGAAGCGATCCCCACGTGTTGCACTCTTTGGTTATGTGAGGGATGTGCCGTCGGAGGGACACAAGTTGACGGTGCTCCTGCTTTCTAAGAACCGAGTGGCGATGCTTTGGGGTCAGTGCTTGATGTTGCGCATTGCAGATTAGCTTAGTGATGCAGCATACTGACAGGTGCAACTGAACTCCTACTGGGAGCTGATGCCGGTGCATGCTTGCCTCAAAGATATTTGCTACCCATTGGAGGTGTACCTCTCTGCTCAGTCGGAACCGCTGGAAGCTGCAAGCACAGAGGAAGCAGTGGCTTCCCCTGACCCTATTGATGCGGAAGAGCAGACCCCACTTGTCTGGGGTTCTGTCCCAAGAGAAAAATGCTGATCACCATGTAGTAAAGATAGTCATGTGGAGCGCTAGCGCAACAGCTACCTCTCCTCATTGGCTGAGTGGCCCCTATTCCCTCGCCCTTTGTCTCCCCTGTCCCCCTATGTCTTTGTCTGTACGGTTTGGAACAGTGAATATTAATTGTGCTGATTAAAATGCAGAACTGTAACCTTTATGAGTCACATTTGCTGTATAATGTGCATTCTTACTTTGTTTGAAATTCAATAAGTAGAATTTTAAAAAAGTGGGGAACCCTGCCGACCAGCTGCAAGGGAGGACACTCTAGTCACGCATTATGTCCCCGGAGAACGCATGTATAACCGACAGACCCACAATTAGACTCCATCAGAACAACAACCAAAATATAAGCAACAAACAGCTTAAACGGTTGCATCCCCCCACCCCCGGGCAGAGGACACATGCATCACTGTCCACAATCCCCCAACTTGTAAAAAAAAACTTAAACAAATGAGAAAAACAAACAAGCACGTCCTCTTTGGAACACTGGTGGGACATGGTTGAGCTACAGGGCCTGATCTCCATGGTCAACACCCGTGACCTCAGCACGCAACCTCCACCTTTGGATCTCTGACTGCACCAACACACTGGCTCCCCTCAGGGAACCTTCAGGCAAGCAGCCCTCCAAGAACCAGGAGTCCAGGAGCACCTGCAGACGGCTCGAGAAAAGATGGAGGAGCAGCAAAATCGTGGCAGACCATGCAACCTTCAAAAACGCCGTCACTGCACACCACCACCTTATCAGAACAACGAAGAAAGCAGCCATACAGGAATGCATCAACGCACATAACGGCAAAGAACTCTTCGCCGTGGTCAAAGAATTTGCCAAACCCAGCACAGAGACTCCAGACATTCCACCATCTCAAGACCTCTCGGACAGCCTCACCACCTTCTTTCACTGCAAGATAGAGGAGATCTACAACAGCTTTTCAACCCAAGACCCACCCACCCCACCTGCAACCACTGCATTCAATGGCTCCAGACCCAAGCAGACCTTGCCCAACTGGACCACCCTCACCTCTGACGACACCCTCAGGATTATTAAGAGCATCCACTCCGGAGCCCCTTCATCCTCACCTCATCTTCAATAGAGCCATTATCTCCATCACACCCAAAGTCTGCCACACCATTAGCTGCTCCATAGAGTCCGCCACCTTCCCTGAAGTTCGGAAGCATGCAGAGAGCAACCCCCTCCTGAAGAAACACTCTGATGACCTGACGGACCTCAAAAACTACAGACCCATCTTCCTGCTCCCCTTCCAAGCCAAAGTCATTGAGAAAGCTATCAATGCCCATCACTTAGAGTTTATCGAAACAAACCACATCCTAGACCTCTCCCAATCAGGCTTCAGAAGCAACCACAGCACTGAGACCGCTCTCTTCGCCACTACAGACAACATCCATGCCCTCCTCAACCGAGGCAAAACTGCTGCCCTCATCCTCCTAGACCTCTCAGCCACCTTTGGCACCATCTTCCACCACACCCTCTACGCAAGACTCCATGATGCCGGCATCCACGGCAAAGTCCTAGAATGGATCCAATCCTTCTTCACTGGCCGGACACAGAGAGTCTGACTTCCACCATTCAACTCACAGAGATCAGCTGCTGAATGCCTCAGGGCTCCTCCCTAAGCCCCACCCTCTTTAACATCTACATGGCCTGCTTGCAGCCATCGTCAGAAGCCTCAAACTCAACATCTTCTCTTATGCCGACGACACCAGCTGATTCTCTCCCTCACGGATGAATGCAGCACCACCAAGAGCAACTTCCACAATGGGATGAAGGCAGTCGCCAACTAGATGAAGGACAGCTGCCTCAAGCATATCTCAGACAAGACCGAAGTCCTCATCCTGGGCTCCAGCCCCCTCTGCCTGGGATGACTCCTGGTGGCCCATAGCGCTTAGAACCTCCTCTCACACCCACAGACCACTCACAACACCTTGGCATCATCCTGGACTCCTCGCTCTCAATGAAGCGCCAAATCAAGGCTGTTTCGTCTTTCTGCTTTCACACGCTCCGCCTACTTCGTAAGATCTTCAAGTTGATTCCCTCTGAGTCCAGCAAAACCATCACCCATGCACTTGTTGGCAGCAGACTCAAATACGGAAATGCACTCTGCACCCGCACCACCCAGAAACTCCCTAGGGAACTGCAGACCATCCAGGACGCCTCTGCCAGACTCATCCTGAACATCCCATGCCACAGCCACCTCACTGGCTACCTGAGAGACCTTCACTGGCCACCCGCAACAAAGAAATTACCTTCAAGCTCCTCACGAAGGCCCTCCACAATGCCTGGCCTCCATACCTCAACCACTGCCTCTCCTTCTACACTCCCACCAGACATTTCCGCTCTGCCCAATTGGCCCTGGCCACCATACCACGGATCCAAAAGGCCACTGCTGGAGGAAGATCCTTCTCCTACCTCGCTGCGAAGACCTGGAACTCCCACTGCACCTCAGGCAATCCCCATTGCTGCCGCAATTCAGGAAAGACCTCAAGACCTGGCTGTTCGACTGAACCGCAGATCCACTTCCCCACTCAGAGCCTTGAGACCCTTACGGTGAGTAGTTGCGCTTTATAAGAAACTGATTGATTGATTGACAGCCAGCAACAAGATTACCTTCAGTAACCTCACCACAGTCACATGGACTGGCCTCTCCACCGTACACTTCTACATTAATGCACCCAACGCCATCCCAACAAACCAAAATGAACCATCATCTCTAGACGCAACTGGAACAACATAACAGAAGCAGACTGTGCCCACACCTTCAGATCCAGTCAGCTTATCTTCACAGGCGACCTACAGAACGACCTATTCACCTTCAACAACTGTATCTTAGACTGTGCTAACACCCTGGCACCATGGCCTTCATGAAGAAAATCACTCCAACAGCTACTAGAAGCAACTGGAAAGAAGATAAAGAACTAATTGAGACAACACTTTCAAATCCACACTCGGAAGGTACATGCTCAGCTCAGCGAAGCCTGGAAAGCTGCCTAAATACTAAGGCTTGAATCCTGCTCCAACTCCAGCAAAGAACTCTTCAACATCGTCAAAGAATTCACCAACCCTACAGCAGCCTCAAACACCATCATCCCCTCAAAGATCCTTTGCAACAACCTTTCCGACTTTTTCCTCAACAAAATTCTCACAATCTACACCAACGTTGCACTCCAACCCTCCTTAGAGGATATCATCACACAACCACTCTCAGGAGCACCCACCTCCTAACAAACTGGAGAACCTCCACCACAGATTACACCACCAGAACCATGCAGACCATCCACTCACGGCCCCCTACAGACCTCTGCCCACACCACATGTACAGCCACGGCAGCACACTAATCAGCGCCATCTTTACCACAATCATCAACTCCTCCATCCTCAGATGGAACTTCCTGGACAGCTGGAAACAAGCAGAGGTCCCAGCTCTCCTGAAGAAACCTACGACCAACTAGAAAGATTTCACCAACTACAGGCCCATTTTCCTCCTGCTCTTCCCGGGCAAAGTCCTGGAGAAAAAGATCAACAAGCACTATTTTATCCATCTTGAGCAGCACTACCTCCTGGACTCCAACCAGTCAGGGTGCCACAGCAACCACAGCACATAAACCGCCTTCCTGGCAGCAACAGACGACCTCTGGTCCTTCATGGAAAGGGGAGAAACCGCTGCTATCATCCTGGTTGACCTCTCGGCCATGGTACCCTCATCTCCAGACTCCAGGACTCCGGAATCCAAGGCCCGCCCTGAGCTGGATTGCTTCCTTCCTTTCCAACAGGACAAAACGATTCAGACTTTCCACTTTCACCTCCGAACACAAGAAGCTTGTCTGCGGAGTCCCACAGGGTGCCTCCCTCTGCCCAACCCTGTTCAATGTACACATAGCACTCCTCGCCCGCATCATAGGAACCCTCAACATCAACATTCTCGTAGACCCCGACGACTGTCAGCTAATCCTCTCCATTATCGATATGAATAACACCACCATGACCAACTTTACCACCTGCAAGCCAACTAGATGCGAGAGAACTGCCTCAAATTCAACACGGACAATAGGGAGGTCCTGATCTTTGGATGTAAGAGCTCCCCCAAGACTCCTCCAGGTGGCCACCTGACCTAGGTTCCACGCCCACCCCCACAGACTACGCCAGAAACCTCTGCATCATCCTTGATGACAAAGCTGTGATGAGCAAGCATGTCAATGTTGTAATTGTATTCTAGGCATCCTGCTTCCAGATCATCAGTGTCATGCCACTTGCCTGTCTCTTGTCCGCAGAGATGATGCTGTACCTCATATTTCCACTAGGGTGGCATCTGATCAGGGAATTGTAACAGTGAATCAACTGCCACCCCATAAGGGAAGGGGGGTTGAGACAAAATAAGCAGACAAACTTGGGTACCTTTGAGTTCAGGACCATCCTCTTGCAGTCATGCGTCCATCTCATCTCAGTTCTGGAGATATGTGCGTAATGTAGTGCGTGGTGAGTTGTACTGTAAATACAAGTAGAGCGGTTATTCAACAAATGAGTAGCCATGAAATATTCCCTCCTGCCTTTGACACATGTACTAAGAGTCACTTACACAATAATGAATCTATTGCTGCATAGACTTCCAATAAAACTGTTACCCTTGGAGTTGCTGCCCTCCTGCCAGAAGCTACAATGCGTTTTAATATCACACAATAAGGTACATCCTGTTTGTTAGACACTAGGCGCCCAAGAGTGTGATTTTGGATTCACAGACTACGGGAAAATAAAGGATGAGTCATAAGTGTGTGTGTGTGTATGTGCTTATATAGCGCCGAATCACCCCTGGGGGTATCTCCGCGCTGTACTCATACCGCTGTAGGAACCCTTCCTGGCTATCCGTGTGAAGTGTCCACTCCTGGGCACCCCCTTGGTGAAGCCAGGCATCCCAGCGCTGTTGGGGCCGTTGTGGAGACTAAGCAAGCTATTGCCCAGAGTTGCAGCGTGGGACCCATGATTAGAATAGGCACTGATGCGAGAATATCCAGTCCGCGGAATTTATAGCCCGAGACCCTGCCGCGTCGGGAATCGAACCCTGGTCCCGGACCAGTGCTCTGCATCGAGGTCTGCCACTCTAACCATTGAGCCACACTTCTCCGCTCACTCACTGGGTGCTAATACCAAGGCCTCGGTCTGTTCGTTAAGTAATACCCACAATGTCTCAATGTTCAAGAGTTGTCCTGTTTTATGATTTTCAGAATCATAAAAACAAGTCTTTGTTTGATACGCTTTCCGTTATTGCACTTACCTTAAGGATGGTACTTAACCATTTTATCTCCTTTTCGGTGCAGCGTTGCAAGGATGGTGTTCACTGTGTCGCTGGATTTGCAAGGGAGAAGATGTCTGCAGCATCGGAGATTCGCAGGGAAGACGCAATGCAGAAGAAGCTCGACTAGGTCGTGGCGATGTTCAGGTGAGCGGAATTGCTGAAGATGGTCCATCCTCTTCAACCAGTGGGTAAGGCAAGCACTGCCTCGTGGTTTGACTGCAGTATTCATACCATTCCCAAATTCTGATGAGTCAGTTCAAATTTCCAGATAGTTATGTGCCTGTGAGTCAGCCCAAATATCCCCATAGTCATGTGCCCATGAGTCAACCCAAATATCACCATAGTCATGATGAGTCACCCTGAAGTCCCTGGGGGATGTTACTGTTTGTATTTAGGTGTTTCACGACTTGGTGGCTAGGAACCTGGGAGATAATTACCATGCCAAGAGGCGTCAAGCCTACGGGGTAATGAGTCCCATGAACAGCCAGGGAGACATTGAGATGTGTGCTCGATCCCACAAGCACCCTGCACACAAGGGACAGGAAGAGTGAGAACACAAGACGATCAGGGTCATGATACTCCTAATGCTTTGCAGGATTTTCAAATGGCTCCCTATGCACACAAGACGCACAGTCACCCAGGCCCTCACCACAAGCAGACTCGATGACGACAATGCACTCTACATCGGCATCTCCAACCAACTCACGCAAAGACTCCAGCCACTGCCAGACTCATCCTAGGCATCCCCAGAAACGTCCACATCACCCCCTACCTCACTGAACTACACTGGCTACCAATCCAGAAACGCTGCAAATTCAAGCTGCTCATCCACGCCTACAAAGCCCTTCACAACACAGGAACAGCTTACCTGAAAAGACTGACTCCAACTCTACCAACCCTCCAGACAACTACTCTCCACCTCTCTCTGCCTCGCACAATTCCCCCTCATCCTCAGAAGCAAGAGAGGAGCGCATGCCTTCTCCTTCATTGACGCCAAAAACCTCCTCAAAACATCATAACATCCACACCTTTACTCAACTAATGCAAGAAGCTAAAGACTTGGCTGTTCAACTAGGAGCACCGCCAGGCCCATGCTCCTGCTCTAGCACCTAGATACCCTCACGAGGATAAGCTGTGCCATACAAATCCACCTAACATAAATGAGTGAAGTAAGCACTGTACATTTTTAGGATTTCCTTAAGTAAAGGCGATGGGATGACACAGATCTGTTGTAGGCGCGCTACCTATATGTTCTCAATAGTTGGGCGGAATAAAACATCCTTTAATACCACCTAGCTGTAAAGTAACCCTAATTAGGTATATCCAACCTCTTTTTTGAGTCAGAAAAATGACCAGCTTCTTTGTTGGCCCGTAGACACATGTATCAACTTTATAAAATCTTTCATCATTTCAGCGGGGGCCAGACGTCTAGCTTTAAAGGAAACTATACAACTGTGGCGATCGAGAGCTAAGGGTTAAGGGACTAATTAGAAGGGCTTCTTTGCTTAGGGTCGATAAGGGGAGCTTTTCCATTCAGTATATCAGTACAGCTTGCAAGGGACAGCCTACAGAACCTTCCTCCACCGTTTTAGGCCTGGGGTTAGCCAAGACCTTTTGATTTTACTAAAATACAGGGGATTTCAGCCAGCCCCCTTGGTCTGTTTTTGTGTCATTCACATTTCTCTTCTGCCCCTTACAGCATCCAGCATGTAGTCTGCCCTTTCACAAAGGCCATATCCACCGCAAAGCAGTTCCCTTTAGTGCCAAGGACTACTATGCCAATCTGTGCTTTTTGAGACTAAAAAATATTATTTTCTGTGTCCAGGTTTTTTAAAATTTTTATATTGAGGAAGGCTGCAGCTTACCATATGCCATTATCACATCTCGGATCAGCCCACAGGAGTATTTTGGTGGCACAGTTTTTAGGTCTCGCCTACTAGACAATGGTTAATTTAATTTCACTCATGTTTACTTGCAAAAAATGTTTAGGGCTTTCCACTACTAACATCTCAAGCACTACTTTTTTCTTTTTGGTTAAGCTGTATTTTCCAGTTGTCTCCTTCATGTACTTCTCTTTCCCCCTCCGCTAAACTCTATGTTGCCTGTGTAATCCTCCCCCACCTCCATCCGTGATACACTTGCCCTTGTATGTTTCTTCTGGCATTTCTTTCTCTCCCATTTGCTTCTCCCTCACCGGTTTGCTTCTCTTCTCTCTGCGCAGATTCCACTTTGCTCTCTCTCCGTGTTGTTTACTTCACCCTCAGCCCTGCATGTTGCTTTCTCCCCACCTACTCACTACTTTTTATTTCCACCTACCCTGGCACTCTGTGTTGCTTCCACCCAGTCTGGCCCACTGTGTTACCTACTCCCACCCAACCCCTCTGTTTTACTTCTACTCTACATCCCTCCATTGTTTTTTGGGGGGGAGGAGATTTATATAGAGCAAACTCGACCTGAAAGTATCGGAGCACTTTACATGAGCACCAGTTGCGTTACAGATGGACACATTAATTTCTGTTAGGCACGAGGAGATTAAGTTATTTGCCTAGAATCGCGCTATGTGGAGCGTCCCTGCCGAGACCCGAACCCAGTTCCCCAACTTTGAGGTTGACTGCTCTAGCCGTCAGGCCACATCCTCTCCCCAGGTTAGTTCCTCCTCTCCATGTTACCTCTTTAACTGCTTATAACAAAATGGTTTTGTACTACTTTTTTTTCTTCTCAGTTACTGATCCAACTCGGATTAGTAAATAAAAAAGAACACCTGCGTCATTTTGTAGGGAACCACATCATAGCCTTTTATTTTTCCTTCCCTGTAGCCATGCTGCACAGCATCACTAAAAGGCGTGACCTATTGGCTTTGCCAGTGCTTGTTCTGATGACTGTATAAGTGTGCCCTACCACCTCCAATGATCATGAGTGACTGTTTCACAGTTGGTGAGCTGCCTGGCAGTACTGGGCGGCAAGAGCTGACAAAAGCACCTGAAAAACAAACATGCACAACATCAGTTTTTTATTTAGATGATTTGTCTTCACTGACTTGCCAGTATACAAACCAGCATCGACAAAGCCAGTACCATGCAGCTCAAACATCAAACCTATTGGCTTTTCCAGTGCTTGCTGTTTATTTTTATTTTATGCAATTTATAAAGCGCGCAAATACCCATGGGTGTCTCGACGCTGAGGACTGGACCAAGGGGGGTTAACACGACAGCTTATTGATTAAAGCCAGGTCTTTAGTTGCTTCCTGAAGGTGAGCACTGAAGGGCTGGTCTTGATGTGGAGTTGGAGCCTGTTCCAGAGTTTGGTGGTGGCGAACAGAAAGGATCTGTCGCCCCAGGATGCTTTTTTTGAACGGGGGACGATGAGAACATTACCTGTGGAGGAACTTAGTTGTCTGGGGGGGTTGTATCGGCAAAGGGATTGTTTGAGGTAGTCGGGTCCAATGGCATGAATAGCCTTGTAGGCAATGCATAGAGCCTCGAACTTAGATCTGCTTCTGACAGGCAGCCAGTGGAGTTGACGAACCACATTAGAGATAGGTTTAAATTTGGGAGTGCCTGTCAGAAGCCTGGCCGCTGCGTTTTGTACCAGTTGGAGTTTGTTAAGAACTCTTTCTTGAGCATTAATGAATAGGCCATTACAATAGTCTACTTTGGACATGACTAGTGTGCTGATTAGGGTCTTAGTGGCAGTAGTTGGAAGATATGGGAGAAGTTTCTTTATCATTTTGATGGTGTAGAAGAATGCGGAGACTACTGCATTTGCGTGGTGCTTGGTGTCGAAGATGACTCCGAGATTTCTCACCTTTGAGACTGGTGACGGAGGTGATCCTAAGTCTGCTGGCCACCGGGACCAGGCGGGGGAAAGATTGCCAAAGATCGTCACCTCCGTCTTGTTGGAGTTCAATTTGAGGCAGTTGTTTGCCATCCATGTGCTTATGGCAAGCATTCCCTGCTGGAAGTTGGCTGCCACCTTAGCCCCGCCGTTGTGTACCGCCAACACTAATTGGGTATCGTCGGCATAAGACATTAGGCCAAGGTTATAGGATTTAATGACCCTCGCCAGGTCCGACACGTAAATATTAAACAAGGTTGGGCTTAGCTAGGATCCCTGAGGCACACCGCAAGGGAGGGTGAAATGCGGGGAGATGAAATTGCCAAGCCTGACTGATTGTGATCGGTCGGCTAGGAATGATGCAAGGAGGGCCCTGGCCATGTGAGAAATGCCCATGGCAGCGACACGGTCGATCAAGGTGGCATGGTCGACCGTGTCGAAATGCTGCAGAGAGATCGAGCAGGACGAGAACCGCAGCTCCTCCTGCATCAAGAATCTTTCTAATTTCGTCATATGCTTTGATGAGGGCGGTTTCCGTGCCGTCTCCCTTTCTGAAGCCAAACTGGGTGTCATCTAATAGGTGGTTTTCATTGATGAAGTGTGCTAGTTGGGTGTTCATAACTTTCTCAGCGATTTTTACTGGTAGAGGCAGACATGCGATAGGTCTGTAGCTTGTTGTGTCAGCTGGGTCGAGGTTGATCTTTTTAATAAGGGGCTTGATGACCGTCTTTTTCCAAATAGAGGGGTATATGCCAGTTTTGAACATTGAGTTAAATATGTTGGCTAAATTGGAGCCTATGATGTCAGGGATAGGTTTAAGGGTGGCTGGGGGGCATGGATCGTCTGGGGATTCTGATTTAATTGAGGAGAGAAGATAAGAGATATGATCAGGGGAGATTTGACTAAATTCCTCAAAGGAGGGAGGGGGGGTGTATTAATGGTGATAGCTTCCCGATGGACAGGGGGGCCTGTTGATTCGCTGGATTCTACTGTGTTTGTGTTCGATGAGTTGTGTGATGTGAAATTGTCGTAGATGGTACTGACTTTTTCTTGGAAGTAGATAGCTAGCGAATTGCAGAGTGTCTGGGAGCCGGTAATGGGAGGAGTCGCCCCTTGCCCCGATAGCTTAGAGACTACCTGAAACAGTTGCTTGACAGAGTCTTGTGCGGATTCGATTTGATTAAGGTAGAGATTGCTTTTTGCTGTGATCAGGAGGTGTTTGTATTTAGCTAGGGTCTGTTTGTAGAGGGTTTTTTGGATGGGATCATAATTTAAACACCAGCGACGTTCTTGGTGTCAGCATTTTTGTTTCTCGCACCCGAGGGTCTCGCTGTACCAGGATGCGGAGACAGTATTCCTATTATTAGACCTTTTTTTGATTGGGACCGCCAGGTTGACAGCCTCATTAATCCATTGTGTATAGTGTTTGGCAGCGAGATCGGGGTCATCGGTGGGAAGGTCATGCTGAGTGGTGAATAAAGAGGAGTGAAACTCAAGGGGATCAATGTTGCTCCAAGCTTTGAACTGTCTGGGGGATGTGAGGCTGGAATGAGGGGGGGAGTTGGTTTTGGTTTGGATATCAAAAAGGACTGCATGATGATCAGTCCAAGGCAATGGGAGGATATTTCCTAGGACAAGGTGCTGATGGTTGGAGAATAATCCGTCTAGTGTATGTCCAGCGGAATGTGTGGGGGAAGCGACAATTTGTGTGAGGCCTACTGCGTCCAGTCCGGATAGTAGGGCTGAGGTGTCTTGGTCGTTGTGTGCCTCGACATGGAAATTAAAATCTCCTAGGATGGAGAAATTGCTTTCACCTGCTACTAATTCTAGTAGACAGCCCATGGAGGCAAGGAATTCCGAGCGTGATCCAGGAAAGTGACTGGGTGTCTGGCCAGTTCAAGGGACCTTCTGCTCTTTACATATCTGCAATGGTGGTGAATTGTCTGAGTCCCAGGCCACCTACCCGCATTTTTGAGATCCCAGCGTCCTCAACCTTAAGCATTGCTTAAAATGGACGAAGGATAAGTAGGTTCAGACACACTTCCCCTGAGCCCGAGTGAGGCCCCTTTCACATATGACCATCCCAGACCCTTGCAAGATTTCTAGTTACCTGTTCTGTTTCCAAACTCTTCTGACAGAGGAAATATATCAAAGTGCATCTGGTGCACCCACACCCACTTTTGAGGTCCCTATGCTCGGGCCAATTCCCCGGAGCCCGAGTGCGGCCCCTTTCACATGGTGCATGTCTGATGACCATCTGGGTCCCCCCCCCCGCAAGACTTTACATTCTCTTTCCTAACTCTTCTGAAAGAGAAAATACATCAAAGTACATGTGGACACAAGTAGGCTGAAATGATTAAAATGGAAAGTGATTTTTAAAATTGCTGGTTTGTCCTTGGACTTAGTGGGAAAGATCAGCTAGCTGGCCTATCTTCGATTTGAAGACTCGTGAACATCCTCCGTACTCTGGGGGGACACAGGCTGCTCTTATGCGCATAGCAAGAGACTCTACATAGCGACAGGAAAACACAAGCTCAGTCAGGGGCTGTTGTCAGCTATAACAAGCATTGGCATAGCCAATAGGTCTCGCCTTTGGGACCTTATAAGTGTTTAGCTATGCAACAGTTGCATAACTAAATACTTATAAGGTCCCAAAAGCGAGACCTATTGACTATGCAAAGCGGCCATGCGGCCGCGAAAGTTAAAGTGAACGCAATCACGATGACGATCAAACATCAAAGCGGCCCGCGCACATGCACTGTACCTCTAGGCTGGCCTGGTAGCACTTTTTGGAGCCCTCTCAATAAGTCTCGCCAGACCAGCGCATGCGCTGGGTCAGGCGAGACCTAAAAAGGGTTTAATGAGGGAGAAAGAGCATAAACACAATGTGCAACGTAGTTCAATTAAAAATATTATGAATGAGTATCTAAAATGTATAGGAAAGGATGGACGTTCTGAAGGGAGGCAGGAAGCGATGGTGACTACATACATCACTTGTGCACTTTTTCACGTCAGAGGCAGTGTGCTGGACTGCTGTCAGAGGAGGGAACGTGGAGGTATCTATTATATACAGAGTACATGTAATAAACTTGCTTAAGAATTCTGCATGCCCCTCTTGAATGTGCTGGGCGCCACCAGGGCCGTAGCTGTCGTTAGTGCAGTTAGCAGGGTATTTGGGGGCCACTGCATTCCAATTGTGTCTGTCGTTTACAACTCAAATGATTTACATTAAATGCACTACTTTCCTTTCTTGCATAACCACATAAAAATAGCCTTGCTACACCACTCGCAGTGCGCCAATACACTCAGTGATGCCGGTCATTTTCTACTCAACTGAAGGGTAGAAGAAGGGGCATGTTAGTATTGGATCAATTAATATGAAGTCCAGCTTTTAGGGGTCCAGCACACCGCAGAGCAGCTTTTCCTGCACTACCCAAATTCACAATAAATCACTGGTTACAGGTTCAGAGTGACCCTTTATCAGATCATCATAACCCAGCTGCCTTCTGTCCACCCCTAGCACTTCCCGTGATGGAAACACCAGATATTGAACAAGACTCAAACACAGCTGGAAGATTGAACAATACATTACCTATGGCCCCAGGATGTTACCTAAGGAAATAAGTCAGATGCACATATTAGTAAACACAAACAAATGCACAGCAGAGGGCCTGCATTCGGCCCAAGGACGCAATACCAGAGCAACCGGATAGTCGCATTCATCAGATAAAGCCCAAACAATGCCCAATAGTAAGCGTCCCCCTAGATAATCCACACACACACGACAAGGCTGGCCACATGGATCGCCTCAGAATGTGACTTCCAGTTGGTATTTATGGTCTCTTCTATCAGGGTTGGATCTTGCATCTAAACACGTAATTTATGGCCCACTGTACATTGGGTTTTTCCTTCCAAAAGAAGGGGCAAGTTTCTCTTCATTGCACCCAGTGTACAGTATAAAGCATGCCGTGTGCCAAATGCATGTTGAATTCCAGCACGGAATTGTAAGAGATGTGGCTGCTATTACCGACCATTATTGTTTAATTAAGCTTAAACGGTTCCTGGTTGCAAGCCTCACTGTTCTCCTTTTTGATAGAATCTTCTTCAACAGGCATTTTACTTGGTTGAATAATGCTCACATCACCTTTAGTACACCACTAGACCCGTGGTTGGACATTTCCCTGATGATGATGGTGGGTAGGAAATGAGAAAACCAGAGATACTGTGCAGAATGGTATGTTATGTTATGTTATGTTATCAAGATTTTGAAAGCGCGCTGCTACCCTGAGGTGTCCTGGCACTATGCACTACCTGCCAGAGAAGACAGGTGAGACAGTGGGCAGAAGAGATAGTCTAGGAAAATAACCAAGTTTTTAATCCCTTCCTAAAAGGAAGAAGTTCTGAAGAGTTCCTAAGGTGAAAAGGAAGGCTGTTCCAAGCCTTGACGGCGCAATGGCAAAAGCTCCTACCCCCCCCAGCTGGTTTTGTAGTAGCGGGGAAGGATAGCGAGTCTGGATTGCAGGGAGCACAAGGCTCTCCCTGGCACACACCACTGAATAGAATGTTTTAAAAAGTCAGGGCCCATGCCATTAAGAGCTTTAAAGATTATACACATGGCCTTGAACTGAATCCGTGATGCCACAGGTAGCCAGTGAAGGGATCTAAGTCCCGCCCTTACTGAAGTGAACCTGGGTGTGCCAGTAAGCATTCTAGCTGCAGCATTCTGCAGGGTCTGGAGTCTGGACAGGTGTTTTTTATGGATATTAATAGAAAGACTGTTACAATAGTCCAGCCGCAACAGAATGAGTGCAGTAACGGCAGTTTTCAGACAGTCTTCTGGGAGGAGAAATGTAACTGTACGTAGGATTTTTAGCATAAAAAAGCAGGATGAAACAACCCTGCTGACCTGGTCCTCGAAAGACAGTTTTGAGTCTATGAGCACTCCGAGTTGTTTTGCCTTTACCACCGGAACAGGAGGCCTTCCCATTGTAATCCGCCACCAGTCCGGTGTCCAAAGGTTGGCCGTGTTCCCGAAGAGTATGACCTCGGTCTTTTCTGCATTACGTTTGAGGCAATTTGATGCCATGCAGGCAGCAATTTCCTGCATGCAGTTGTGACACTTTGAGGCAGTCTCAGCCTCTGACCCCTTTTTGATTGACAACACAATTTGCGTGTCGGCGTAAGAAGACAACTGGAATCTAAAAGATTTAACCAGGGTTGCCAGCGGGGTGACATATACATTAAATAGTGTCGGGCTGAGCGAAGAACCCTGTGGGACTCCACAAGGAAGAGAAAAGGGCTTAGAGCTGTTTCTGCCGAGGTTCACCGTTTGTGATCTGTTAGCTAAGAATGATTTCAGGAGGTCCCTGGCCTTGTCTTTAACCCCAACCGCTGTTAAACGGTCCATCAGAACTTCATGATGGACCGTATCAAATGAGGCCGAGAGATCGAGCAGGACAAGTATGGCAGCGCCACCCAGATCTAAGGCCTCCATGATCTCGTCCGTGGATTTTATTAGTGCCAATTCGGTACTATGTTCGGCACGGAATCCAAACTGCGTGGTGTCTAAAGATTAATTAGACTGCAGGAATAGGCTGAGTTGAACATTCATGGACCTCTCAATCATCTTACCCGGAAAGGGAAGACGAGAGATGGGCCTATAATTGCTTGGATCTTTTAAGTCTAAATTAGGTTTTTTGAGCAAAGGGAGAATGGAGGCAATCTTCCAGTGAGCAGGGAAATGACCGGTTTTAAAAATAGAGCGGAACAATGGGGTAAGGGCTTCCACAATGATATCCGGGACTAGCCTCAATACTGAGGCTGGGCATGGGTCCAGCGGGGAGCCAGAGCGAATCTCAGAGAGAAGCTTGGTGACTCCAAGCTGATCTAGAGGTGTAAACTGATCAAAAGCAGAGGAAAGTCCACTATGCTCTAGGTGCACTATTGACACTATCTTGTTGGTAAGTATGGGCGTAAATATAAAGGGGGAAAAAATATTTTCGACCTTTTGGAGAGAAAAGCCAGCCAAAGATTCGCAAAGTTCTACATTACTTTCAATCTTAGGGCTAGGAGAGGAGGTTAACAGGGAGATGGTTCTAAACAGCTCTTTGGATGAGGAGCTAGCACCTCTAATCTGTTCCCCAAAGTAAAACTTTTTTGTTTCAAATAGCAATTTTTTATATTTAGCCAGGCCTGTCTTATAAGCCTCCCTGCTTGTGTTACTGTACTCTCTCCTCCATATTCTTTCCAGCTTTATACACTCTAATTTTAGTTTTTTTAAGCTTTCGGAGTACCACAGGGCAGTTGGCCGTGCCCGCTAAGCAATACACCGTTTACCTGCCACTAGCTTCCTGCCGGCCGAGTCCACCTAATCTGTATAAGTAATTGTGGCTTCATCTACGTCGGTCACAGGTGCTGGTATTGAGCCCTGTAAAAGATTACCTAAAGCAAGGTGGTCAATGTTTTTCCAGCACCTGGTAGTTATAGTTGCTGTAGCCAGAGGTTGATGGTTGTTATGTGAGGTTTGTTTAAGTTCAAATAGGACAGCTGCATGATCAGTCCAGGTGAGAGGTATGGAATTGGTATAGACAAGGTTGGAATAATTGGAGAAAATTCCATTCAATGTATAGCCTGCAGAATGAGTAGAGTCTTCTACTTACTGTTGGAGGTCCCCCCGCTAAATATTTGCTGCAATTTTATATTATCAGGGTTATTCAAGTCTTCCAGGTGAAAATTAAAATTGCCCATGACTGTGAAGTTCTTGTTACACAGTCCTTCCTCTAAAAGTGATCCTAAAGAATCTAAAAACGCACCCCTGGGCCCAGGAGGTCAGTAGAGGAAGACATTATTGAATGTCTCGTGATTTGAGGTTTGAATATTGATTAGCAGAGCTTCGCAGGTCTGATTGGAGGCTTTAGTAAAAGTGGGTCTAAGGGAGTCATGGTAGATGACTGCCAACACACCACCTCTCTTTAGGAGTCTATCTTGAGTAAAACAAAGGAAGCCAGGGGGGTAGCTTTAAGCAGGTCAGGCCCTGAAGCTTCGTGGGACCAAGATTCGGTTATAAAGCCTAATTCAATATTGTGGTCTTCCACAAACAGAGCACATTCCACACTATGTTTAATTAGCGACCTAGCGTTTAACAAAAGACATTTAAATAGTGGCAGAGAAGCTTGAGTAATCTTTGCATAGGGTGCATAAAGGGCGCTATGATTCTCAGTAAAGCAGGGCAGGGAAAAGGAACACTCAGGGCAATGCTCTTCCTGTGCCTCCTCCATTAAATTAAGAATAATTCTTGGGCAGTGTGCCTTAGCCCACTCATGATCCCACCCTAATAGAATGGCTAAAAACAATTGGTAAAGCCATGGATCTCAAAAGGCATGGCCTATTGGCTTTGCCAATGCTTGTTATATAGGGGGGTGCAACAAAAACATCGTTTTGATTACATGAGCAGCCTTACTATGGGTGGAAAGGGGCGGGATTACATCCACCCCTTATTCCTTGCCCCAAGCTCCCTCCTAAAAAAAATCTATTGATATTTTGCTTAATTGATTGTTTAATTCCTCAACATTTGGCCTTGAGTAGTCTGAAAGAAAAAACACTATTTCGTACCGACTCTCAACTTCAAAGACAGAAATACAGTCAAAAACTCAATATACGAGGGAGGAGCCTAGCGCTTGACCAAGATGGCCGCGTGAGCCTTGAGCTCCCGCTACCCTCGCGCCCTCCGGCAATCATCCTGTCCTAAATCCTGGTTTTCATGCACGGAATCCTGCAGATGAGACACAGCTGTGGCGATTGACGTTGTCCGGGCCGAGATTGCCCACCGGGGACCGAAGTTGTGCATGGCGGAAGATTGCGGCCTACCTCCGAAGGATGCCAGGGGCTTGCGTTGGCAGGATGCCCGGCCACTAATTGAACAACAGCGGCCTCGGGAGGTGTGAACTGACGGACTGATGCCGCTGCACTTTCACTTTCGCTTTCTCGCCTCTTTGTTTGCGCCGGGTTGGGAGCGCTTCATGCGGATCCGCTGTTGTCTGGAAGACCTCCACTCGATCCTGACTGGCTGCTAAAGTCCGAAGTTGACCCTGCTTCCTCTAGCTGAGTGAGGGACATCTATTTGCGACTGCCCGTCCTGCGGCTCGGGATGTCGACCAAATCGGAGGCAGACAGGTCGAAGTCCAAGACTACCAGGCGGGGAGGCTATATCCAATCCAATAATATGGATCGTTATGCCCAGCAGAAAGGGTCACCTGGTGGATCGGGACAGTCGCTGGAGGCACAGAAGGCCGATTCGCCCCCTGCCTCGGAGTTATCATTGCAGGATATCAAGGGGGCGATAGATGGGATGCAAACATCGATCGGGCGATAGTTTGAGGCCCTGGCGCACAAGGTGGACACAATCTTGGTGGATGTCAACTTGATTCGCGCAGATCTGGGCAAAACCAATGAGAGGGTCAAGTCCCTGGACCTCAAGACTACTGGCCTCGCGGACGATGTCTCGGAACTCCAGGCTGAGGTTCGTAAGTTACGAACCGCGAATGACCTCTCCGCCCGCCGGCTTGAAGACTTTGAAGGTCGGGCCCGGCGCAACAATGTGCGCCTTATTGGGGTCCCGGAAACCTCAGAGGAGCACTCCGTGGATTTACTTGTCGAGGACTTGGTGGTGAATCATCTTGCGCCTAAGGGCCTCGGCAGGTTTTTTGCGGTGGAGCGGGCTCACCGAGTGCCTGGCGGACGGCCTAAGGTGGGAGCCCCCCCGCGGCCGATTGTAGCCCGGATTTTTAATTTCCGAGATCGAGACGCTATCCTGCAAGCATCGAGGGTGACAGGCCCGGTGCCTTTTCAGAATGCCTCCGTGAGCTTCTATCCTGACTTCACCCAGATGGTGCAGAAACAGAGGCAAAGTTTTTTGGGGGTAAAGCGGCGGCTTCGGGAGATGGACCTGAAGTATGCCATGCTTTTTCCCGCCAGGCTACGTGTGGTTTATGATGATCGGACTTTCTTCTTCGAATCACCGGACATGGCAGGGGACTGGTTGGATGCGCTCCCGCGGCGACAGCCTGGCCGGGACAGCGTGGATGGAGCGGAAGGAGATCGAGATGGCCAGAAGTGATATCTCCGGTGTCGGCTGGTTTTTGACTCAGCTCCGGACAGTGACTCGCACCTTACTGCAGTAATGGGAGGGTGGCGGGGGGAAGATAGGAGCCCTTTCCTCCCTTGGGGTACTTTTCGTAGATTTGTTTTTGATGGGGCGACAGGCACACTGCAAGTTGGGGGGGCTTAGTAAGCTGACGCAGGGGTGCAGGGAGGGGGGGGGGATTCGGGATGTGGGGGTTGTTGTTGGGGGTTGTTTTCTTTTCTTGCAAGGCGTAGCAATGGTTGTCAGTATTGTCCGATCGTGGTTCTCTGGGGGGGGGTGGGGGTCTCTTTGTGTTCAGGGATGGGGGATAGGGGCTTAAACATAATTAGCTGGAATGTTAATGGCTTAGGGGATCGTATTAAACGGGGGATCGTCCTGCAATTCTTGAAACGGACCTCGCCAGATGTGGTCCTCCTGCAGGAGACCCACCTTATAGGGAATATGTGTTATGCACTTAACAGAAAGGGTTACAAATTCATTGCTCACTCGGGGTTCTCCACGGGCTCCAGGGGTGCGGGCATACTCGTCAGAGCTTCCCTGCCATTTGAGGTTGACTCCACCATTGCTGACGACAGGGGGCGCTTTGTGGCTGTGGCGGGGAGGTGGGAGGGTAGAACGTTGGTATTGGTTTCTGTTTATGTCCCTCCAGCCCTGCAGGCCTCCACGTTTGCTGATCTGGGCAGGGCCTTGTTGGAACTCCCCGAAGGGCTGCTAGTGGTGGGAGGTGACTTCAATGCGGTTGGTTCTGGAACGCTCGATAGGCACCCGCCCAGATACATCGGCTTCCCGACTTTATAGATACTTTTGGTCTGGTAGATTGTTGGAGGCTACGACACCCCACTCAGAGACAATATACCTTCCATTCCGGGGCCCACGGGAGTCTCTCTCGGATTGATTACTTGCTCACTCTGGCTGCCCACGCCTCTCTGGTGTCTGAGGCTAGGCACATGGCACGGGGCATATCTGATCACTCACCGGTGTGGGCCCGTCTTGATAGTGGCCGTTTGGGGGGGGGCAGGGTGGCTCCCATTAACCCCTGGTATTTTCATGACCCCAAGATGCGCAGTGCGTTGCTGAAGACAGTTGACCACTATTTTCAAGAAAATCAGGGTTCGGTTGAATCAGCGGTGTCCCTATGGGAAGCTTTTAAGACGGTATTGAGAGGGGAGGCCCTGTCCTTGGTAGTGGCCGCCAAGCGGCGGAGAGACGCTGAGGTGACACAAGTAGAGGGAGAGATAGCTGCTTTAGAAGTGGCCTTGGGAGAGGATGTTGCACCGGCCACACTGCATAATTTGAGCTTGAAGCAATTGGAATATAGGGACCTGGTGACTAACGCTGCCAAGACCCTCAATAGAGAGCAGCAGGGTCGCTTGTACAATGTTGGTGATAAGGCCGGGAAATTGCTGGCGTGGTTGGATAAAAAAGAGCGTGTTAATCGTGTGGTGCCAGAGTTGTCGACGGCTGGGGGAGAGGTTGTCACTGATCCCGACGGTATAGTTCAGTGTTTCTCGGACTATTTTCGTACGGTATACACCTCGGTCTCGGACAGGCCCACTGAGGACTCGTGTGACCTTCTGCGAGACATCACTCTGCCCTGCCTTTCTGCCATTGATAGGGATGACCTCGATGGGGATATAACGGTAGATGAAGTGGCGTGTGCTATCCGAGCGTTGCGCTCCGGTAAGGCTTCGGGCCCAAATGGTCTGCCGATTGAGCTGTACAAGCTCCATCCTGATAAGTTGGCTCCTCACCTGCGCGCCATGTACGTGGAGGCGCGGGTGAATGGGTTTCTTCCGCTCGATCAACGGCTGGCGACGATTGTGGTAATACACAAAGACGGTAAGCCCCGGGACAAGTGTGGCTCCTATCGGCCGATATCACTTCTCAACGCCGAGCCGAAAATCCTTGCTAAGATCCTTGCTAACCGCTTGGTCCGGGTGCTTGGTGACTTGATCCACCCGGATCAGTCGGGCTTTATCCCGCACCGTAACACTGCACTGAATCTTAGACGCCTTCATGGAGTGATTGCTAGGGCGGGCACGATACGAGAGCCGGCTATCGTGGCATCCCTCGATGCCACGATGGCCTTCGATACGGTGGAGTGGGCATACCTATGGGCTGTGCTAGCTAAGTTCGGCTTTGGGCCTGGATTTGTAGGCTGGGTGAGGTTGCTCTATGAGGGGCCTCTTGCTAGCGTCGTGGTGAACGGGCGGGCGTCGACACCGTTCGAGCTCGGGAGAGGCACCCGGCAGGGCTGTCCCCTGTCGCCGTTGTTGTTCGCCCTTGCCCTTGAGCCGTTGGCGGCGTTGATACGATGGCACCCGGATATACGTGGGCTTCGCTGGTCGCTTGACCACGAGGACCGTATTTCACTCTACGCCGACGATATTCTGCTATACCTCGCCTCGCCTAAGAAATCTCTGATAGTGGTTTGTGACGTCTTGACTTCTTTTGGTAGGAACTCTGGTCTTGTCATCAATTGGGGGAAGTCCTCCTTGTATGTCCTGTGTGGGGATGTCCCGCCTGTCCCGCGCAACTGTTCGATCCAGATAGCCCGGCAGGGCTTTTTATATTTGGGGATCTATATCTCCACCGACCCCATTTTACGATACGAGAAGAACTTGCTCCCTCCCTTGGCACGTCTGCGACGGGATGTGGCGGGCTGGCGGCGGTTGCCGCTTTCCCCCCTTGGCCGTGCCGCCCTGTTTAAAATGATGTCTCTTCCCCGTTTCCTCTATGCCCTGCAGAATACCCTTGACTTGGTCCCGGCCAGTTATTTCCGTGAGGTCGAAAGCCACCAGCGCGCGCTATTGTGGGAAGGGCGTCCGCGCATAGCGAATGCTAAGTTGACGCTTCCGTGGTACGACGGTGGTATCGCGCTTCCAGACATTCGACGTTATTACTGGGCCACCCAGTTGAGCGCGATTAACCATGGTGTGTATGGTCCGGCGCTGAGCCCTGGCTTCGCCATGGACCGCTGGTTGCTGCGTGGGGGTAATTACCACAGAGCTTTGTATTCGAAGTCGTCCGACTTAACCCTTACGGGGCCCACCAGGGTGGCCGTGCGTATATGGAAGGTGGCGACGGATTCACTGGGCTGGAAGGGTAGGCTTACCCTTGCCACCCCTTTGTTTGACTCCGATATTCTGGGAAAGCTTTGGCATACAAAAGGGTTTGCGAAGTGGGACCTGATCGGAATATCCAGAGTTGGAGACCTTTTGGTTAAGGGTAGGATAAAGTCATTCGAGGAGCTGCAGAAGGAATATGAGCTAGGGAACTCGGAGTTCTTCCGCTACGCCCAAGTGTGCCACGCCTTGCGGTCAGTTCTGGTAGAAGGTGAGAAGGTGCCTGAGTCCTCTCCGTTGGAGGACCGGATCCTGGACGGCCATATGCCAGAGAGTACGATCTCGCTCATTTATAAGAAACTTATTAATGTTCGGGCAGATCTTCTTTTAGGGTTGCGTGAGCAATGGATCAGGGATGGCCTTGAACTGGACGACGAGGATTGGCAGTCTGCAGTTTCCTCTCCCAAAGAGGTCGCGATCCCCGCGCGCCTGAGGCTGGTGTAGCTTAAAATACTCCATAGGGTATACGTGACGGGGCCTAGGCTGGTTCATATGGGTTTCTCTGAGGAGGGCTTATGTAAGAGAGGCTGTGGTATGGTGGGCACCTTTCTACATATTATTTGGGAATGTGGTGTGATCATGGAGTTTTGGAGGCGAGTACACGAGGTGATGGGGGAGGTGACGGGCATCGTCATGCAGCCTGAGGCGCGGTGCTGTCTCCTGAATGTTTGGGGTCCTACTGACCACGAAGCGGCACAGACCCAATGGGTGACCCTAGGGAATATGGTAGCCAAGCGCGACATCGCACGTCTGTGGGGCTCTGATAGGCCACCTACATTGACAGCGTGGATGGAAAACATGGATTGGAGCATGTTTAGGGAGAAGACAGTGTATTGTGCTCGAGGGCGCCCTCGGAAATGGCACTCTGTATGGGGGCGATGGAACCAGTACAGAGGGGGCATATGCCTGCCCCCAGACCCGGACCCGCCCGAGGAGCAGCTCTCCCCTTAGCCCCCCTTTTTCCGGCTTAGATCTCTTTGCTGAATGTGTTTGTTCTCTTGAGTCCCTGAATTCCCCTCCTTTCCCTTACTATAAATCTGTGTCTGTTGGACGAAACGGGGCTCGCTCCCCCTGATGGGAACCCTTTTGGTGCTTATGGTGATTACCGCCTTGCTTGTGTTTTGGTTTGGATTTGTGTTTATTTAAAATGGAACCTTTGCATATCCTGTCAGTGAAATGTGGGCACTCATATCTGTTGTGTTTCTAAAGCTGCCGTACCTCCGGGTTGTCGGCTGAATAGCTGTGTCACTGATTTGCAAATAAAGGTTTTTGAAAAAAAAAAAACAAAAAAAAAAAACGCAATATACACAAAACAAAGATCTTTTGTTGTTTATCTTTTGTGCTAACTATGTATTTTTGTTTGGTATGACCGTACCGTAATATTTCTAGTAGGCATCATTACAAGGCGGATGACTACTAGTTTTTTGCGGAGGTGTAGAGGGTGATAGGCTCGCTCGGACCTGGCATGACTCTGTGGAGAGGTGATTTCAATGTTTTAGATCCTGCAGCGAATAGATCTAGTGATTGCAGACGTCCGCATCCACAGCCATCAGCTCAGCTGTGCCTGATCATAAAAGATTTTGATGTATGGCTCACTGAAGTTATGTGTATAGTGGCGGCACATGCCATATGGTCGCGTATTGACTATTGGTTGGCATTGTGTGATGTAGATGCCTGGACCCTGAGGTTTTTCCCACTTGCTGCGGATGCTGTCTGACCATGCCCTGGTTCTGCTTGAATTAGCCCTCCCAGATAGTTCCTCGCATTGCATTTACATGGAAACTTCCGGCCGGAGCCTTACGTGACCAAGTGTTCAGAGAGGAAATTAGATCAGCAGACGAGCTCCTCTCTCTCTCTCTCAGAGCCCTTTAATGTTGTAATAAGAGGTGCATGCATAGAAAAGCAGGCTGGGGTACTGCGAATGCTGCACGGCGCGCTTGCATGCTTGGAGAAGGAGATCAGAGAGCTAGAACTCCGGTACTTTGCAGTCCGAGTACAATAGCGTCCATCTGGAGCAAACTGGCAGAGTATGAGGAGGCCGTGTAGAGGTAGACTAATTACCTTGTCAGAGAGGCCTGTGATTTGGGGTATGGGAGAAGGGAAAGAGTGGACAAAACCTTGGCCCACATGTTACACAAGCCCAGAGTGAGCGACTACCTAGTAGAATTGCAGGATGGGCATTCCACTGACTGCGCAGGTACCAAGGCTGTTCAAAGGGCGAGGATTGATTTTTTTTTCTCTTCACCCCATCAGACTATGCTGAACATCCCCCCCCCCCCCCAACAGATCTCAATGCCTATTTTGACTCTAAATAGTTGCTGTGGCTAGAGGACGGTCACAGAAAACTCCTTGATGAACTCTTGTTAGTGGAGTAGGTTGTCTGGTTTATTGTCGGTAAGCCAGCTGAGAAAGAATCCGGTTTGGATGGCCTCACAGCTGCATTTCATAAATAATATGCCCATTTATTGGCCCCTCATCTCGTCGCCATGTACGAGGAGTCGCTGTCTGCTGGCGTTTTGCCCCTGTCCTGAAGCAAGGTGCTAATTGCTAAATTCTGGCTAAGCTCAGCACCTCGACACTCCTGTCACTTCTGTAGAATATAGTTTGACGGACCAGTCCGGTTTCGTTCTCGACAAGTGAACCTCATACAATCTGTGTACCTTCTTCGCTGTACTCCATAAAATTGAGCCATCCCTCAATGCAGCAGTAGTGCTTTTAGATACCACTAAAGTGTTTGATTCGCTCGAGTGGCCCTATCTCTTCTCCCTCCAGTCGCTCCTTAGTATGAGTCCTTGCTTTATTTGACTGATTTGGCTCCTGTATAGTCGGCCAGTGGTCCAGCTGCGGGTCAATGGGAGGATCACAGCCCCCTTTTTGGTGACAAGGAGAACTCATCTGAGCTGCTCTTTGTTTGCTGTCGCCATAGAACCGCTTGTGGCCCGGCTGAGACTGCACCATGCACACTGGGGTCTAGCATTTAAGCCCAGCAGAATTGTAATGTCAATGTATGCGGACGATGTCACCCTATATGTTAGAGGTCCCCAGACCAACGTAGAGCCACTAATAAGGGAATTCACTCAATTAGGGGGCCTATTGGGGGTTACCATTAACTGGATGCAACATCAGTGTTTTCGCCAGAATATCTTACTGGATTGGCTGACGGACCAGTACCATACCACGGGATGCAGCTTAGCAGAGATGTTGATGTTCTACAATGGGAGTCTGATGATGTGGCTGGCTCAATGAGCATGTAGCAGAGGCTACCACAGTCCTTAACAGGAAGGCCAGCCATTGAGAAAATGATGATCCTTCCTAAATTCCTGTCTGTTTATTAACCTACTGCTTCCTCTATCACTCCGTTTTCGTCATCAGCTTCGTTCATGCTAGGTGTCCCTTGTGTGGGCTGATGGCCAACCCTGAATTGTCTGGGAAATTCTAATGTTCCTCTTCGATCACGGAGGTCTGGGGCTCTGGATAAGAACCTCTATTTTTACAGTGACTAGACGCAATTTGCACACCACTGGCTCTTCCCTACACATTTTCAGGCCCACACGGCTTGTGAACATGATCAGGTACTGTTGTGCCCTCTCCGGGTCGCACTCTTTTGGTTCCCCTGGCACCCGCGTGCAAATAGATGTGGTGGCATGCATAGATGGGCGTGAAGGGAGCTCCAACGGTGCTCCCGCCTGGATCATCTCCAGCGATGCCATTAAAAGGACACCACTTCTACCTCATTACCACTGATACTGAGACTTGCTCTAGATAGTGACATCTGGGACTGACTTCTAAGGGGGCTGATATATCCAGGCGGCACCTTTATATCGCTGCAGCAGGTTCTGTAGGGTCCCGATATTACCCTCCTGGATACCTTCACGTATTATCAATTACGAGCAGTCCTCCATGCAACTCATAACTCCTTTCCAGAAGCCCAGCACATCTTTCAAGTCCTTGAAGCAACTCTGTCTCCCCTTGCCAGCTAATCACCCGGGATGCAGGAGACCTCACTGATACGCAACTAAAAGCCAGGGCTCCTGGGACGTAGACCTGACTTCTCCCCTCACGGGTGACCTATGATGGTATTGCTGCACCCAGTTGCATGCCCTCTCCCCTAATTACAGACTGTGCATTCTACATTTTAAATATCCTCATAGGTTATACCTCACTTCGGAGGGGCTCCACAGACTGGGCCTACTTGAGAGTGCGTGCGCTGTGCTACACCTTGCGCTAACTTTATGGATTTGCCATGCAAGTGTCCTGGCATGCTGCAATACTTGAGTGAGGTGTTTGAAGGGCTTAAAGCGATCACTGACTATGCAATGGAGCGATCCCCACGTGTTGCACTCTTTGGTTATGTGAGGGATGTGCCGTCGGAGGGACGCAAGTTGACGGTGCTCCTGCTTTCTAAGAACCGAGTGGCGATGCTTTGGGGTCAGCGCTTGATGTTGCGCATTGCAGATTAGCTTAGTGATGCAGCATACTGACAGGTGCAACTGAACTCCTACTGGGAGCTGATACCGGTGCATATTTGCCTCAAAGATATCTGCTACCCATTGGAGGTGTACCTCTCTGCTCAGTCGGAACCGCTGGAAGCTGCAAGCACAGAGGAAGCAGTGGCTCCCCCTGACCCTATTGATGCGGAAGAGCAGACCCCACTTGTCTGGGGTTCTGTCCCAAGAGAAAAATTCTGATCACCATGTAGTAAAGATAGTCATGTGGAGCGCTAGCGCAACAGCTACCTCTCCTCATTGGCTGAGTGGCTCCTATTCCCTCGCCCTTTGTCCTCCCTGTCCCCCTATGTCTTTGTCTGTACGGTTTGGAACAGTGAATATTAATTGTGCTGATTAAAATGCAGAACTGTAACCTTTATGAGTCACATTTGCTGTATAATGTGCATTCTTACTGTGTTTGAAATTCAATAAGCAGAATTTTTAAAAAGTGGGAAACCCTGCCGACCAGCTGCAAGGGAGGACACTCTAGTCACGCATTATGTCCCCGGAGAACGCATGTATAACCGACAGACCCACAATTAGACTCCATCAGAACAACAACCAAAATATAAGCAACAAAGAGCTTAAACGTGTGGTACTGTAAAATTTGGAACCACATTGGAGGCATGCCCCCACCATGCCGATTTTGGTATCAACAAACCACAAATGCGGTATGTACGAGTGTTTTCGTCATGTTTCACCGATAAATTCACCGCGTATATGATACTATGTATTGTATCCGTGGGTTCCATTTTACAGCAGTAGCCATTTTGTGATTGCCCTCAAATAGGCTGCACTCTGAGGCCATGCCTAGGCCTAAAGGACACGTACACCTTCTGTGACTTCTCTGTGACCTGTGCAAACTGACTCCGCTGCCCGAGGTCAATCCTGTCCGGCCAGTTCCTATTACCCGCAGCCTAATGTGATTAGCATCAGGGCTCACACATCATAAAGTCCTTGTTCCCACACGATCTCTGACTAAGCTATTTCACACCTGACTCTGTTTCCTACTTTATGGCTTGTTTTACGAGCAGGAGGTGCCCGTTTTATTGGGGTCTGCTGATATCTGATGAGGGTTCTGAGCCTTGCTGGGTTAAATGATAGTGGGCTGAACGAGCTGAAATGTGGGATTGTCATCATGACTCTGTTTCTTCTTTGAAGCGAAAATATGTGAATGACCACTTGTAAAACAGGGGCGGTGTTGCCCAAAGCGTAATATTCTGTATAAAAGAGAAGACTGTTTTTTGTTCTAGAGACTGCCTCATTCAGTTCCTAAGGCTTCTGTGTGACGTAGTCCCACTCATTTGAGTTTAATAAAGATGTCTTTTCATATTTCAGCTTCTTTGCCAAGTTCTTTGTTATATTACCCTGAGAATGAAAATTTCAAGTACCGCACTGTGGTCCAAGACAGGAAGAACTCGAAATCATAGGGTGCTACCCCTGGCACCGCTGGGGTCCTAAAATCCCCAGAACTTCAGTTGGCGCCCAACAGAGCGGCCTCATCAGAAGTGGCTATCTGGAGGAGTGATCTTGTCAGAGGACAGTAAATTGCTGGGGAGAGCAGGACAGAAATCCACTAAGCAGGTACTCTGTGCACAAGGGTTCTGGGGGATTCTTTGTCTCTGCAGCCCAGTATGTCTCTGATCTTTCTGACTTTGACTCTCCAAAAGATGTCACTCCTGACTGAGAACCTTTTTGGCGTGCGTAAAAAGACCGTTAGGTCATGTAGAACTTGACAGTTAGAATTTGGATTAGTCAAAGTAAGAGTTAAGTATAAGTGGGTCGCTCCCAGTCCTTTGGTTCTTTGGGTCTTTGATTTGGTTATCGCAATTACCAAAGCCGAGGGGTTGGTTTCTTGGTTTTTGATTTGGTCATTGCAATTACCATAGCCAAGGGTCTCGTATATTTGCGAGTGTATTAATAGAGATAACCCCTTGAAGTTTGAAGCTAGATTAGTGAGCTATAAGATGCCTGATCTTAGCAAATTTGGAAATGTAGCTTTGGAACTTTGAAATTTGTGTTGGCCAACTTTTGGTTTGTATAGGTTTGGATATGCGAATTGCAGTTTGTGTAGGCAGGTAATATTTCTCCATTGGTTTAGTTGAACGGTGTACGTACGAAAAATACCTTAAGCACCATTTTGATTATAATACTTGCGTTTTCCGCAGTATTTTTGGCATGCATGTTTGTAAGCTCACATGGAAAAATGTGTTGCTTTTTTGGAAGGTAGCATAGTGTGGGAAATATCTAAATAGGTTAGATTAAAAAAAAACATATTTCATCCTTGGTGATTTTGTATCCCCGGGGAATTAAAATATGACATAATACAAAACAAGGATACTTTCTTCTGCGCAGTTTTATGAATGAAGATATGCAGAACGATTTTGTTTGGTGTTCTGCTAGGCAAAGCTAGTGAATTTTGCACATTCACTACTTCTTGGAGATACATCAGTCTATTGGGCTGTTTATACAGTCTTTTGGAACACTATTGAGTAGCGTTTCTTGTAAATATGACTTACAACTAGTATTTGCAAATGGTTTGGTTCAAGTATAGTCTGTGAGCTGTTCTTTATTTCTGTCCTGAGTATTGATTTGTAAGTCAACTGTGTGTTTAAATGTCTATGTGGTTTTCCCATTAGTGCAACTTCTGTAAGTAAATTGCGACGGCGCTATTTATGAAAAATGGCTAAAGCGCACTGTATTGTGTGTTTGACCCCTTTCTGTTTATGTCTGAAATGAGCTCAATATGTGTTTGTGGTTCTTCTGATGTTTTCAGTCTGTTAAGTAAAACGTTGGTTAAGAAACTTGGAAAAAAATCCAGAAATGAACCGTGTGATGTGCTAAAATAGCTATATGTTGCTCTTTAATTTATAGAATGAGCAATTGTGCACATATACAAAACTGCCGCTAAATGCTTAAAGGATAAAATTAGAAAACACATTCAATAGATATAAATAAGGCTCCAAAAACGAAATTATCTATTTTTGCAAAAGTAAATAAATTTACAGCATTTTCCTTAGATGCATTGTATTAGATGTTCACAGGCAAACTTTTCAGCTGCCGTATATTTGATAGGAATGTTCATTCAGCCAGCACCTTCCCAGTTGAAAACGGGTGGAATTTTGCATAACCGTCCTTTTAAATGGAAGTGGCGCAAAAATGTGACGCTTTCCAAGTTGGGCTTATGCGCTTAGGCTTGTGAGTTAATGTGTCCAAAATGAAAGGCCAGGGATACAGCTTGCTTTTATATGTGGAATTATCACAAAAACGAATAATTGGTTGTTTTTTTTAAAGAAAATTATTTAACATGGAAAATTATTTAAAAAAAAAAAAATAAGTGTTTTTCAAAATCGTTTTTTGGTATTTATAAAGCTTAATGCTCATACTATGACCTCCTAGCATTAAAAATTTGATTTGAGTTGGGTTGCATCACTAAAATGACAAGCATTCGTTTGTACAATTTTCCCTTGGCGCAGGCGCAAACAAGCTCATTTTTATGAAGTATAAGTTATTATTTCCAATGCCTGATTCATGGGTTATGTAATAGACATTCTGGTAATGCATATTATGCAAGAAAATTGCAAAATATTCGTTTTTTAATGCCTAAAATGTCAAAGTCGAATTTGGGTAAAAGCACTGTTTAAACTGCATTTTCTTTCATTCAGAGTACTTTTTAAAGTGTCTCAGGCTTCAGTAAATGCATACATTTAGGTTTGATATATATATATTTGCAGGTTGTGCCTTCTTATGGTTCAATGAGTCAATGTGCCAGTACAAAGGCTTGTTTTAATATCAGGGTTGAAGGTTCTAATTTCAGTTGGGCCTACTGAGACGTTCATTCATTTAAGGTTGATGTAATGTGTACCATTGCATAGGGCTGCAACAAGCATTTATTCTAAAAACTGGTATGTGTGTTATTAAGTTTTGTGAATTATTCACAGTAAATGTAGTTTAATAATCTGGGAATAGAGATAATATTTTTAACGCCTAAAAAGGAGAAATTATTTTTCAAAATAGAGTGAATTATTGCAAGTTAGGAGGAATTAGGAAGGCCTTCTGGCTTTGACAAATTCAGAGTGGCAGAAGCTGGGGGCTAGGAGAGCTGCAGAGGCTGGCTCAAGTCGCGCTGCTGAGATGCTATCTTTAGTTTTCCCGTAAACAATGGAGTAGGCTGCCACGTTGACATTTATGACCTTTTAAATTAGGGCCTTGTCCCTGTGGAATGCAGAATGACCTTGCTACACGGGCCTCTAAAGGTGGGGTTTCTGGTTTCTCCATAACAACATCAATAAAACTAAAGAACTTAATTCCAAAGGGAAAATATAGAAAAGGGGTTTCTTTGAAAGTCCAAACATCATGTTAAATGCTTTGCAGAACTGATACATTTGTGTCTCGCTCTAAAAAAATAAAATGCTGCCTGCTAGTTGCTTTTATTTGACAGGAAACGAAGTGTTGCATTGAGTCTTAGACAGAAAATAAGATGCAGCCCTTTTCTAAAATTTTGAAGGCTACATGCCTAAGTGTGAACGAATTGCCAATTAAGACTTATTTTTCACAGTGGAAATTGTAGGTGCCAAATTAATATGAAGTGTCAGTGTAACAATTTTTACTTTTAGAAAGGTAAAACTACGGTGGCTTGAGGTTGCAAGGACTGTCAAGAGGGTAACAGTTTAAGTAATGGAAATTTATTTTTGTGCATTTGGTCCTATCATGAATTGTTCTTGCTGGTCCTGTATGTTAGAAGAGAGACAGTAAAGTTATATTTGACAGCAGATTTCCATTGCCTGGTGATCCACTGTCAAAAGGAGGGTAAGGATTTTAAACCTGACAAATTAAACAAGCCCAAATATTGGGTTTTGGGCTGCAGGTTTACAGTGCATAAAAGTACATGACATGGTGTTGTGAGTCACCGCTTATTCACATATGCTATTGTTTTGTCTATGCTTTTTGTGCTTGATATACAGCAAGTATATCTGATGGCTTGACGTTTTGTGCGTTTTTATATATTTTTTTTATTTTTATGGATGTTTTTGTTTTTTGTTTTTGTTGCTGCTTTTGATACTATTACAAGTTTACCTGCGTTGTGAGGGGATGGTCATGACATTTCCCATCACTACGCAACAGTTGGTTGAACTTGTTCTGGTTACTAAATTCCACAGATAATGATATTTCATGCTGTGAACATGAGAGACAACACTTCACCAGTGCATGTCTATTTGGCTATAATGGTATTGAAGGAAAATAAAAAGAGATATACAGGATCAAAGTGTGCCACCTGCAGTTAGTCACGTTACTGCCCCTTCCCTTAAAGGGGAACTCCAAATGGATTGTGGAACGTCGCACTCCTGGTTATGATAGGTAAATGCTGTTGAATTTATTTAGGGTGCCTGGTAAATGACCTCTTGAGCCAAGAGGCGAAAACTAATACTTGTGAAAGCGTTGTCTCCCGTAGGAGTAACGACCTTTACTCAGGACTCCCTTTTATTTGTTGAGTTTCAAATAACGGTGATTCAATTGTTGTAATTTTCTTACATGATTTATTTTCAAATTCAAGTTCTTGATGATTTCATTGACATTCATACAATTTCCGACATGGTATTGTTCAACATGAAATTCAAATTTCAATTTTCACTGTATTTCAGCCCTATGCATTTCGGGCGAACCCTTCTTCAGGGGACTTACATCTCTGAAAGCAGAAAAATAATATTCAAATAACCATCTACAACATTTATATCATCAAAACGTTTTACATACGTATTTACACTAGCATCTATTTCGGTGGTTGAAAGAATGGTTTAAAAAATTGTGGACGGAAGAGTACCGGACTGAAATAATTCATGTAGTGAGTCAGCAATTAAAATTATGTGACACCTGATAACATAAACTGTGATTGAAAGTGAAGCGTAAATGACTGTAGGACGAAAACACAGGTGGATATGTGTAAACGCTCTGTCATTAGCAACGGTATTGACCTGTAACTAGGATGGTTAAAGTTCTAGAACTAAACCCCGTTGAGACAAATTAATCTTCAACAGTAACTGCTCACGGATTTAACGATATCGATAGCTTGAGTGTGCTAAGAATCAAAGCTAACCTTTCAGTAAGCAAACAATCTCATCCGCCCGTCTGCCATGGCGAACAGTGTTACTTCCTCTAAAAAGAAAGAGGAATGGTGCGAATAAGTAAAGTTGGATGTACCAGATTTTGCGAACCACTCGTGCAGGTGTAAAGATTTCTTACCTCGAGTACGGCTGCGGTCGAGTTGAATAGAGGGGTCCTGTTTGCAAAAATGTCGAAAGCGTCTGCTTTCTTATATATTCGCGATATCATGAGTCATTCGTCACGTGACGATAGAAAGTGAAAAAAGACGATTTCTACTTGTACTTTATGCGATTAATTCAAAAGTTGTTGTGATTACAAAGAATGTAATTCAACGAATATAAAAGAGATTGTTTCTCAACCAATATAAAGAGATTGTTTGATAAGCCTGATCAATAACTATGAAAGCCAGTCTTAGGGATGTGTTCTGGAACTCGAGGTACCGATGTATCGATAAAGTTTCAGGTAAAAAAATGATGTGAAAAAAGGGTTGACAACAGGGTGAAACCTTTAACAACGTGCTTGTCGTGACTCAGTGTGTACTCGCTTATATCTCCTAACGGTCAATGTGATATTATAACGAGTATGAACAAATTATAATAAAATTGGAGGTACGTGGGGGGGTTTCCCGTGCTTATGAAAGATAATGTAAATGGTGTGTTCTGATCAATTGGTACTTTAAATGAGACTTAGTATTGGGACCGTGAAAAAGTATACGAAAATTACAAAATGAACATATACGTCTGTTAACATTGTTTTCAGTATACACAGTAATAATGGTACTTAAGTTCAAGCTACAGTAGATGAAATACGTAACATCATAATCTTCCTACAGGAAACAATGTAATTCAAAACGATCATTTAGACCTTTTGGTTGAAGCGTATTAAGATGGGATATCCAAAATATTTCTCTTCTCAAGAGATGTTGAGAATTGTCTCTTCCTGGGAGGATGGGTACCTGTTCTAGTATGCAAAATCGCAGTTGACTGGGATTGTGATGGTGTTCAGTAAAATGGGAAGCAACTGTGGATTTAGTGTTCTTGAGTCTTATGTTGCTTTTGTGCTCGATAATCCTGGTCTTTAGTTTTCTTTGCGTTTTGCCCACATAAGGTAAACCACATGGGCATTTCAATAAATAGATCACATTGCTGCTGTCACATGTACCAGATACCTGTAGTCTGATTTTTGTTCCTTGTGAAGGATGTAATATTTCACTGCCCTGTATTATAGCATTGCAATTACTACAGTTGTAGCATGGAATGGTTCCTCGATGTTTAACGGGGTTAACTTCCTCTTTGGGTCTGAGCAATTCTTTGAGATTACGAGTGCGTTTGTACGCAAATCTTGGGATGTTGTTAAATATTCCTCTGAAGTCTTCTTCTTGTGTAAGTAATGGCCAATGTTTTAATATGATCCTTTTGATGTTGAAACTTCTTGTAGAAAATTTGGAAACAAATACTGATCTTTGCGGATCATTTTTAAGTTGTGTTGTCAAAAGCTGTGTTCGTTCCAGATTCCGGACTCTTTCCTGTGCTTGATTTAAAATGGTTTCTGGATATCCTCTTTGTCTAAATTTCTGGATGGTTGTGATTTTAGATTGATTGTAATGGTCTGTATTGGAAGCAATTCTTTTAAGACGTAGAAGTTGTGAAAATGGCAAGTGTTTTTTTAAGGAAGGCTGATGAAAGCTTGCAAAGTGTAGAAAGTTGTTTTTATCAGTTGGTTTGGTAAATACTTTGGTTTCAAGGTTACCTTCATTGTTAATGACTAGAACATCTAGGAATTGAATTTCTCTTTTATTGATGTGATGTGTAAAGCCAATTCTTTCATCGACCTGATTCAATTTTTCAATGGCTGTTAACAGTTGTATTTCCGTGCCATTCCACAGTAAAAAAATATCGTCAATGTACCTTCCGTACATGATGATGTGTCTGTGCCAGTTGGGGTTTGATAAAATGTAATCCTGCTCAAATTTGTACATGAAAAGATTAGCATATACCGGTGCTGCACAATTACCCATGGAAGTTCCTGAGGATTGAATAAAATATTGGTCTTCCCATTTGAAGTAACTGTGGTACAGCGTAAAATGTAAAAGTTCCATCAGAAATACTTTGAACATTTCCTCATGGTCACTTGTGGTTAAGTAGTGTTCAACAGCTTGTAAGCCCAGATCGTGGGGTATGGACGTGTACAAAGATTTTACGTCAATGGTACACATGATCATGTCATCTGTAAATGATGGTCTGTGAGTCTCCAGAAGGTTGAGAAAGTGAGTAGTGTCTTTGATGTAAGTACTCATTTTTTGAACGAGTGGTTGAAGATGTTTATCTAGAAACTTTCCCACTGGCTCATGGATGGAATTTATAGTAGAAACAATTGGACGGAACGGTGGAACTTTGGCGTTTTTGTGTACTTTGGGAATCATATAGATATATGGAGTTGCCGGGTTGGATTTGATCAAGTAATCTTTCTCTTTGGTACCAATGATTCCCTGAGAAATTGCTGTATTCACTATTAAGTTCAAGGTATTCTTGAATTCGATGGTAGGATCCCTGTTTTGTCTTGAATAGATGTTTAGGTCATTAACATGTTGGTTGACGTTGTTTTTGTAGAAATCTGTATCCATGATTACAAGGGCACCGCCCTTGTCTGCTTGTCGAATGGTGATCTCATTGTTTTTGGACAATTTTTCCAATGTTTGTCTTTCTTTTTGAGTTAGGTTGGAAGTTTTTGAACGCGGTTGTTTGAAGGTGTCTTGTATTTCCTTTAACACAACTTTTTCAAAGGCATCCAGTACCTTGTGGCTCGTGGGTGGAATGAATTTGCTAGGGTTCCTTAGGCCCATCAATTTATTCTGTGGTTGTTCTGCTGTAGGTTCTGACACGTTGGAAAAAAAGTGTCTAAGCCTGAGTGTACGTAAAAATTTATATACGCTGACTTGTGTCTCTAGTAAATTGGAGTGATAAGTTGGTACATAGGAGGTTCCTTTCTGTAATGTTTGCAGTTGAACGCTTGAGATTGATACTTTTGAGATGTTCATTACTAGGGTCTCTGACTCCTTGTGTTCTTGGCAATCGTGTCCGTCATTGGTTTTCTTTTTGGACCTGCTCCTCCGGGTTCTTCTTGTTGGAGGGTGCCGCGTTCTAAAAAAGAAGAAGAAGAGGTGTCTCTGCTTGTTGAAGGCTCCTGGTCTTGTGCTGTGGGGACAGATGGTCTGTCTGATCTCTCTGTGTTCATTGGTGGAGGCCTCTTTCTATATTGAGCTTCATCTGAAGAAGAAGTTTCTTCCGAAGATCTTCCTGTGTTTGATCGCTGTTGTCTGCGTCGGGCATATATGTCTGCCCATGTATACACCTCTCCAAGTCGATAATCGGTGGTGTCTCGTTTGAATTTCCTGATCTTACGATCATTTATTTCTTTGGAATATGTATCGAGTTGGTTATTGATATCTTGAAGGACGTTGTCCCACTCCTCCTTGGTTAAAGACTTGTTTAGTTCTTCTTTTAGTACAGTTGCTTCTTTGTTTAATTCGTCAATTAGTTTGGCTAATTCTTCAACAATAAGTAATATTAAGTCTAAGGAACATTTGTTCAGAATTGCGAACCACTTTTCTGTAAAGCGTGCGTTGTTTTTGCACAATGTTGATTTGAGGGATATCCGTAGACCTCTTGGAATTCTTTGAGCTTTATGATATTTTATTAGTGTGCTAGCGTGCAACCGTTGATTTAAAATACGTTTTGACATGTACATCAGTTGTTTGATATTTGATTGAGTTGATCCTGTTGTTGTTGTGGTGCTTTCAGGGTCATCTATTAAGGAATAGATTCGTTTGGTGTCTTCCTCGGTAAATACGAACGTGTCGGCACGTTGGTCTGACGTTTGTGCAATATCTTCAAATTGCATTTTGTTTGTGGGTGCGTGTCCACGTTGGCTCTGTAGATAATACGGAACTCCAAATGGATTGTGGAACGTCGCACTCCTGGTTATGATAGGATGAAATTATAGATCTGTGACTCAAGGTGGCCTAATTTCTATACTAAATTAGTTAATGATGTTTTGCTTCCTAAGTAGCATATGGCTTTTGTTCCTTAAAAGAAAACCAGGTTTTCATTTTTCCCTGAAGAAGGAACTGGAATATTACCTAGGAGTATCGTATATGGTGTAGTCGCCAGCGGTAGAGTTAAAATTTGTGTAACTTTGGCCTTTTGTGTATCACCCGCACTCTTGGTGTTGTGTCACATGCCTGACTATCACCCAAGTAAATTCTTGTTCTTCCTATAGATTTTGTTTTCCCTTTTGTTGCTTCTCCCCTGACCGATGTCGCATCATGCTTAGTTATTGGGGATTTTAGTTGTGTCCTAGTTCCAATTCCCTTTTCCGTATTCCTTTCACCAGTCAGCCCATTTATTATTGTAAGTGTATTGTTCAGGTACACACTTCCAGACTGCAGTGATGTACCAGGGACCCCCATGTTATGTATAATTCCCTTTTGTATGACCAGACTGGTTTTCAAGAATTTTCCTTAGGCCTGCTTCAATGTTTTCCAGCCTGACTGTCAGGGTAGCGATAGACTGGTTAACTGACTCAATATTATAGTAAGACAAGTTTTCCATAGCAATAGGAGATATCTTACGTTTACCCTTTTGAACATGACGAATTTTCAATGTCTATTTTTAATGTGGTTTTTACCCTTTTGTTCCTGCTGCTTTAATTTTTGGTGGGATCAGATGTGTTCTAATCATGCAAATATCAGGACCCTCTAGTTCTTGTCTTTTGTTTGCATATTTGACTATTAGCCTGTGTATTGCATATTGCACCTGATGTGAAAGTTTTCTACATGCCCATGATAATCTGTACCATGTGATTTCTCTATTGAGATGTTCTAGATAAGGAATTTAGGAACACCTAGATGTAATCATTGAGAAAAAAAAATGTGTTTGCCCCATTAGACAATGCCACCATATGTGAAGACATCCATTTAGATAGAATTCTCGTGTAGTTATCTACCCTTAGATGATGGAGGCTCTCACACGGAAACCCAATTGAAAAGATTAGAGACACTGTTTTGCCTACTGCCTTTATATTTGTATTGCTTTTTGAGAATGACAGTATATTCTAGACCAAAATTGTCCCATGGCGTGTGGCCACTCCTTTGAAGATCACAGGCCACCTGTTTGCAGTCCCCTTGTTATACAATGAACTGTTTAAAGCATTGCACTTGCTTCATCAGAAGGCGTTCAACATCAGAAAAGAAGGAGGAGCTGGTTTTGCCACAGAACCAGAATTTCAGTGCAAAAGAGCGCCTGTGATGTGCTGGTAACCTCTGACAGTGTGCAGTCCCTTGAGCCCCCTTGGCCTGAGTTTTTGGCCACACAACCCCCTCTTTTTCCTTTGCTCCAATGGAAGTGCAGTGCACCGGCGGATCCAAGATTGACAAAAGGCACTACATTCTGGTGCCCATGAAAGAGCAGCCTGAGCGTCCTCTGACACCGAATGATGAGTGTTGGAGCCTGAGAATGGTCCCGGGTCTGCACAAGATGATCTGTGCCCATGACCAATGAAGAGCATATTATTTGTAGTGTCTGCCGCAGAGGAGAGACACAGGTGCACTGCCTTGAGACATTGAGACTTTCGAGTGAGCTGTGGGTGTTTGCCAGGAGGACACTCCAAATAAGCAGTACTTTTCTCATGAAAGGCTTGAATGAAGAGGCCCATGCGAAAGAAAACAACAAAAGAAGATTTGATGGACAATAGAAGCCTGCCAGAGAGGCTTTTTGAACGGACTCTGGGCATAGTTGGTTTCACAAGAGGTTTCCGTGTGATTGTATAGACTAGGTGTTAGGAGACTGATTGTTTTGCTGGCATTGTTTTAAAGTACTATTCTGTTTAGTAAAAGCAGAATAAAGTCAATTTTCTGTGGAAAGAGTATTTTCACCTTAGAGCATTGATGAGGGTCACCACTGTTTCACCTGAACATACAAGAATTACTGAAATGCATAGGAGCCCTAAAATGTTACTAGATAATTTTGGGATTTGCTTTTTGCTTAGGGTTGTGAAAAATTATTATTTCAATTGTAATAGTGGTCACTACTTTCTCCCGTTGTCTATATGTTCTTAATAACGTGTTTTCTAGTGTCTTTTTAAACATGACGTTGTCATTTATGGGTGGGATTGTTTTTCTCTACCCAATTGACTTCAGCACCCGCTTCCCAACCTATGTCTTTTCCTACTACTGTTTCTTTGCACTCTTTTCACCCTTTAGCTGAACATGAGCAGGTTAAAAGATCAGAATTCGTAAGCAATTCTTTTGTACAGCTTCTGCATCAACACTAGTTAGTAGTGAACATCACTAATTGTTGGGTGTGTGATCTTATGCCACCTACTACAGATAGAGTATTCCTTATTTTGTCCTGCCATATGTGGCCTTTGTGCTACTACATGTGTAAGGAGACGTGTCCCGAGAGAGTTGGTAAGTAATAGGATGATGCTACAGCAACATCTTCATGACTTTATGAATATAGACCTGTACTCAGATTAGTATGAGTATAGTTATTGCCTATGTAAGGGCAAAAGGGTCTGTGGTACTGTAAAATTTGGAACCACATTGGAGGCATGCCCCCACCATGCCGATTTTGGTATCAACAAACCGCAAATGACAAATGCGGTATGTACGAGTGTTTTCGTCATGTTTCACCGATAAATTCACCGCATATATGATACTATGTATTGTATCCGTGGGTTCCATTTTACAGCAGTAGCCATTTTGTGATTGCCCTCACATAGGCTTCACTCTGAGGCCATGCCTAGGCCTAAAGGACACGTACACCTTCTGTGACTTCTCTGTGACCTGTGCAAACTGACTCCGCTGCCCGAGGTCAATCCTGTCCGGCCAGTTCCTATTACCCGCGGCCTAATGTGATTAGCATCAGGGCTCACACATCATAAAGTCCTTGTTCCCACACGATCTCTGACTAAGCTATTTCACACCTGACTCTGTTGCCTACTTTATGGCTTGTTTTACGAGCAGGAGGTGCCCGTTTTATTGGGGTCTGCTGATATCTGATGAGGGTTCTGAGCCTTGCTGGGTTAAATGATAGTGGGCTGAACGAGCTGAAATGTGCGATTGTCGTCATGACTCTGTTTCTTCTTTGTAGCGAAAATATGTGAATGACAACTTGTAAAACAGGGGCGGTGTTGCCCAAAGCGTAATATTCTGTATAAAAGAGAAGACTGGTTTTTGTTCTAGAGACTGCCTCATTCAGTTGCTAAGGCTTCTGTGTGACGTAGTCCCACTCATTTGAGTTTAATAAAGATGTCTTTTCATATTTCAGCTTCTTTACCAAGTTCTTTGTTATATTACCCTGAGAATGAAAATTTCAAGTACCACACTGTGGTCCAAGACAGGAAGAACTCGAAGTCATAGGGTGCTACCCCTGGCACCGCTGGGGTCCTAAAATCCCCAGTACTTCAAACGGTTGCATCACGCCCACCCCCGGGCAGAGGACACATGCATCACTGTCCACAATCCCCCAACTTGTAAATAAAAACTAAACAAATGAGAAAAACAAACAAGCACGTCCTCTTTGGAACACTGGTGGGACATGGTTGAGCTACAGGGCCTGATCTCCATGGTCAACACCCGTGACCTCAGCACGCAACCTCCACCTTTGGATCTCTGACTGCACCAACACACTGGCTCCCCTCAGGGAACCTTCAGGCAAGCAGCCCTCCAAGAACCAGGAGTCCAGGAGCACCTGCAGACGGCTCGAGAAAAGATGGAGGAGCATCAAAATCGTGGCAGACCATGAAACCTTCAAAAACGCCGTCACTGCACACCACCACCTTATCAGAACAACGAAGAAAGCAGCCATACAGGAATGCATCAACGCACATAACAGCAAAGAACTCTTCGCCGTGGTCAAAGAATTTGCCAAACCCAGCACAGAGACACCAGACATTCCCCCTTCTCAAGACCTCTCGGACAGCCTCACCACCTTCTTTCACTGCAAGATAGAGGAGATCTACAACAGCTTTTCAACCCAAGACCCACACACCCCACCTGCAACCACTGCACCCAATGGCTCCAGACCCAAGCAGACCTTGCCCAACTGGACCACCCTCACCTCTGACGACACCCTCAGGATTATTAAGAGCATCCGCTCCGGAGCCCCTTCATCCTCACCTCATCTTCAATAGAGACATTATCTCCATCACACCCAAAGTCTGCCACACCATTAGCTGCTCCATAGAGTCCGCCACCTTCCCTGAAGATCGGAAGCATGCAGAGAGCAACCCCCTCCTGAAGAAACCCTGTGATGACCTGACGGACCTCAAAAACTACAGACCCATCTTCCTGCTCCCCTTCCAAGCCAAAGTCATTGAGAAAGCTATCAATGCCCATCACTTAGAGTTCATCGAAACAAACCACATCCTAGACCTCTCCCAATCAGGCTTCAGAAGCAACCACAGCACTGAGACCGCTCTCTTCGCCGCTACAGACAACATCCATTCCCTCCTCAACCGAGGCAAAACTGCTGCCCTCATCCTCCTAGACCTCTAAGCCACCTTTGGCACCATCTTCCACCACACCCTCTACGCAAGACTCCATGATGCCGGCATCCACGGCAAAGTCCTAGAATGGATCCAATCCTTCTTCACTGGCCGGACACAGAGAGTCTGACTTCCACCATTCAACTCACAGAGATCAGCTGCTGAGTGCCTCAGGGCTCCTCCCTGAGCCCCCCCCTCTTTAACATCTACATGGCCTGCTTGCAGCCATCGTCAGAAGCCTCAAACTCAACATCTTCTCTTATGCCGACGACACCAGCTGATTCTCTCCCTCACAGATGAATGCAGCACCACCAAGAGCAACTTCCACAATGGGATGAAGGCAGTCGCTAACTAGATGAAGGACAGCTGCCTCAAGCATATCTCAGACAAGACCGAAGGCCTCATCCTGGGCTCCAGCCCCCTTTGCCTGGGATGACTCCTGGTGGCCCATAGCGCTTAGAACCTCCTCACACACCCACGGACCACTCACGACACCTTGGCATCATCCTGGACTCCTCACTCTCAATGAAGCGCCAAATCAAGGCTGTTTCGTCTTTCTGCTTTCACACGCTCCGCCTGCTTCGTAAGATCTTCAAGTTGATTCCCTCTGAGCAAAACCATCACCCGTGCACTTGTTGGCAGCAGACTCAAATACGGAAATGCACTCTACACCCGCACCACCCAGAAACTCCCTAGGGAACTGCAGACCATCCAGGACGCCACTGCCAGGCTCATCCTGAACATCCCATGCCACAGCCACCTCACCGGCCACCTGAGAGACCTTCACTGGCCACCCGCAACAAAGAAATTACCTTCAAGCTCCTCACGAATGCCTGTAAAGCCCTCCACAATGCTGGGCCTCCATACCTCAACCACTGCCTCTCCTTCTATATTCCCACCAGACATTTCCGCTCTGCCCAATTGGCCCTGGCCACCATACCACGGATCCAAAAGGCCACTGCTGGAGGAAGATCCTTCTCCTACCTCGCTGCTAAGACCTGGAACTCCCACTGCACCTCAGGCAATCCCCATTGCTGCCACAATTCAGGAAGGACCTCAAGACCTGGCTGTTTAACTGAACCGCAGATCCACTTCCCCAGTCAGAGCCTTGAGACCCTTACGGTGAGTAGTTGCGCTTTATAAGAAACTGATTGATTGATTGACAGCCAGCAACAAGATTACCTTCAGTAACCTCACCACAGTCACATGGACTGGCCTCTCCACCGTACACTTCTACATCAATGCACCCAACGCCATCCCAACAAACCAAAATGAACCATCATCTCTAGACGCAACTGGAACAACATAACAGAAGCAGACTGTGCCCACACCTTCAGATCCAGTCAGCTTATCTTCACAGGCGACCTACAAAACGACCTAGTCACCATCAACAACTGTATCTTAGACTGTGCTAACACCCTGGCACCATGGCCTTCATGAAGAAAATCACTCCAACAGCTACTAGAAGCAACTGGAAAGAAGATAAAGAACTAATTGAGACAACACTTTCAAACTCACACTCGGAAGGTACATGCTCAGCTCAGCGATGCCTGGAAAGCTGCCGAAATGCTAAGGCTCGAATCCTGCTCCAACTCCAGCAAAGAACTCTTCAACATCATCAAAGAATTCACCAACCCTACAGCAGTCTCAAACACCATCATCCCCTCAAAGATCCTTTGCAACAACCTTTCCGACTTTTTCCTCAACAAAATTCTCACAATCTACACCAACGTTGCACTCCAACCCTCCTTAGAGGATATCATCACACAACCACCCTCAGGAGCACCCACCTCCTAACAAACTGAAGCACCTCCACCACAGATTACACCACCAGAACCATGCAGACCATCCACTCACGGTCCCCTACAGACCTCTGCCCACACCACATGTACAACCAGGGCAGCACACTAATCAGCGCCATCCTTACCACAATCATCAACTCCTCCATCCTCAGAAGGAACTTCCTGGACAGCTGGAAACAAGCAGAGGTCCCAGCTCTCCTGAAGAAACCTACGACCAACTAGAAAGACTTCACCAACTACAGGCCCATTTTCCTCCTGCTCTTCCCGGGCAAAGTCCTGGAGAAAAAGATCAACAAGCACTATTTTATCCATCTTGAGCAGCACTACCTCCTGGACTCCAACCAGTCAGGGTGCCACAGCACATAAACCGCCTTCCTGGCAGCAACAGACGACCTCTGGTCCTTCATGGACAGGGGAGAAACCGCTGCTATCATCCTGGTTGACCTCTCGGCCATGGTACCCTCATCACCAGACTCCAGGACTCAGGAATCCAAGGCCCGCCCTGAGCTGGATTGCTTCCTTCCTTTCCAACAGGACAAAACGATTCAGACTTTCCACTTTCACCTGCGAACACAAGAAGCTCGTTTGCGGAGTCCCACAGGGTGCCTCCCTCTGCCCAACCCTGTTCAATGTACACATAGCACTCCTCGCCCGCATCATAGGAACCCTCAACATCAACATTCTCGTAGACCCCGACGACTGTCAGCTAATCCTCTCCATTATCGACATGAATAACACCACCATGACCAACTTTACCACCTGCAAGCCAACTAGATGCGAGAGAACTGCCTCAAATTCAACATGGACAATAGGGAGGTCCTGATCTTTGGATGTAAGAGCTCCCCCAGGACTCCTCCAGGTGGCCACCTGACCTAGGTTCCACGCCCACCCCCACAGACTACGCCAGAAACCTATGCATCATCCTTGATGACAAAGCTGTGATGAGCAAGCATGTCAATGTTGTAATTGTATTCTAGGCATCCTGCTTCCAGATCATCAGTGTCATGCCACTTGCCTGTCTCTTGTCCGCAGAGATGATGCTGTACCTCCTATCTCCACTAGGGTGGCATCTGATCAGGGAATTGTAACAGTGAATCAACTGCCACCCCATAAGGGAAGGGGGGTTGAGACAAAATAAGCAGACAAACTTGGGTACCTTTGAGTTCAGCCACCATCCTCTTGCAGTCATGCGTCCATCTCATCTCAGTTCTGGAGATATGTGCGTAATGTAGTGCGTGGTGAGATGTACTGTAAATACAAGTAGTGCGGTTATTCAACAAATGAGTAGCCATGAAATATTCCCTCCTTCCTTTGACACATGTACTAACAGTCACTTACACAATAATGAATCTATTGCTGCATAGACTTCCAATAAAACAGTTACCTTTGGAGTTGCTGCACTCCTGGCAGAAGTTACAATGCGTTTTAACATCACACAATAAGGTACATCCTGTTTGTTAGACACTAGGCACAAGGTGTCCAAGAGTGTGCTTTTGGATTCACAGACTACAGGACAATAAAGGATGAGTCATTAGTCACTGGGTGCTAATACCAAGGCCTCGGTCTGTTCGTTAAGTAATACCCACAATGTCTCAATGTTCAAGAGTTGTCCTGTTTTATGATTTTCAGAATCATAAAAACAAGTCTTTGTTTGATACGCTTTCCGTTATTGCACTTACCTTAAGGATGGTACTTAACCATTTTATCTCCTTTTCGGTGCAGCGTTGCAAGGATGGTGTTCACTGTGTCGCTGGATTTGCAAGGGAGAAGATGTCTGCAGCATCGGAGATTCACAGGGAAGACGCAATGCAGAAGAAGCTCGACTAGGTCGTGGCGATGTTCAGGTGAGCGGAATTGCTGAAGATGGTCCATCCTCTTCAACCAGTGAGTAAGGCAAGCACTGCCTCGTGGTTTGACTGCAGTATACATACCATTCCCAAATTCTGATGAGTCAGCCCAAATTTCCAGATAGTCATGTGCCTGTGAGTCAGCCCAAATATCCCCATAGTCATGTGCCCATGAGTCAACCCAAATATCACCATAGTCATGATGAGTCACCCTGAAGTCCCTGGGGGATGTTACTGTTTGTATTTAGGTGTTTCACGACTTGGTGGCTAGGAACCTGGGAGATAATTACCATGCCAAGAGGCGTCAAGCCTACGAGGTAATGAGTCCCATGAACAGCCAGGGAGACATTGAGATGTGTGCTCGATCCCACAAGCACCCTGCACACAAGGGACAGGAAGAGTGAGAACAAAAGAAGATCAGGGTCATGATACTCCTAATGCTTTGCAGGATTTTCAAATGGCTCCCTATGCACACAAGACGCACAGTCACCCAGGCCCTCACCACAAGCAAACTCGATGACGACAATGCACTCTACATCGGCATCTCCAACCAACTCACGCAAAGACTCCAGCCACTGCCAGACTCATCCTAGGCATCCCCAGAAGCGTCCACATCACCCCCTACCTCACTGAACTACACTGGCTACCAATCCAGAAACGCTGCAAATTCAAGCTGCTCATCCACGCCTACAAAGCCCTTCACAACACAGGAACAGCTTACCCGAAAAGAATGACTCCAACTCTACCAACCCTCCAGACAACTACTCTCCACCTCTCTCTGCCTCGCACGATTCCCCCTCATCCTCAGAAGCAAGACAGGAGCGCATGCCTTCTCCTTCATTGACGCCAAAAACTTCCTCAAAACATCATAACATTCACACCTTTTCTCAACTAATGCAAGAAGCTAAAGACTTGGCTGTTCAACTAGGAGCACCGCCAGGCCCATGCTCCTGCTCTAGCACCTAGATACCCTCACGGGGATAAGCTGTGCCATACAAATCCAAATAACATAAATGAGTGAAGTAAGCACTGTGCATTTTTAGGATTTCCTTAAGTAAAGGCGATGGGATGACACAGATCTGTTGTAGGCGCGCTACCTATATGTTCTCAATAGTTGGTCGGGAATAAAACATCCTTTAATACCACCTAGCTGTAAAGTAACCCTAATTAGGTATATCCAACCTCTTTTTTGAGTCAGAAAAATGACCAGCTTCTTTGTTGGCCCGTAGACACATGTATCAACTTTATAAAATCTTTCATCATTTCAGCGGGGGCCAGACGTCTAGCTTTAAAGGAAACTATACAACTGTGGCGATCGAGAGCTAAGGGTTAAGGGACTAATTAGAAGGGCTTCTTTGCTTAGGGTCGATAAGGGGAGCTTTTCCATTCGGTATATCAGTACAGCTTGCAAGGGACAGCCTACAGAACCTTCCTCCACCGTTTTAGGCCTGGAGTTAGCCAAGACCTTTTGATTTTCCTAAAATACAGGGGATTTCAGCCAGCCCCCTTGGTCTGTTTTTGTGTCATTCACATTTATCTTCTGCCCATTACAGCATCCAGCATGTAGTCTGCCCTTTCACAAAGGCCATATCCACCGCAAAGCAGTTCCCTTTAGTGCCAAGGACTACTATGCCAATCTGTGCTTTTTGAGACCAAGAAATATTATTTTCTGTGTCCAGGTTTTTTAAAAATTTTATATTGAGGAAGGCTGCAGCTTACCATATGCCATTATCACATCTCGGATCAGCCCACAGGAGTATTTTGGTGGCACAGTTTTTAGGTCTCGCCTACTAGACAATGGTTAATTTAATTTCACTCAGGTTTACTTGCAAAAAATGTTTAGGGCTTTCCACTACTAACATCTCAAGCACTACTTTTTTCTTTTTGGTTAAGCTGTATTTTCCAGTTGTCTCCTTCATGTACTTCCCTTTCCCCCTCTGCTAAGCTCTATGTTGCCTGTGTAATCCTCCCCCACCTCCATCCGTGATACACTTGCCCTTGTATGTTTCTTCTGGCATTTCTTTCTCTCCCACTTGCTTCTCCCTCACCGGTTTGCTTCTCTTCTCTCTGCGCAGATTCCACTTTGCTCTCTCTCCGTGTTGTTTACTTCACCCTCAGCCCTGCATGTTGCTTTCTCCCCACCTACTCACTACTTTTTATTTCCACCTACCCTGGCACTCTGTGTTGCTTCCACCCAGTCTGGCCCACTGTGTTACCTACTCCCACCCAACCCCTCTGTTTTACTTCTACTCTACATCCCTCCATTGTTTTTTGGGGGGAGGAGTTTTATATAGAGCAAACTCGACCTGAAAGTATCGGAGCACCAGTTGCGTTACAGATGGACACATTCATATCTGTTAGGCACGAGGAGATTAAGTTATTTTCCTAGAATCGCACTATGTGGAGCGTCCCTGCCGAGACCCGAACCCAGTTCCACAACTTTGAGGTTGACTGCTCTAGCCGTCAGGCCACATCCTCTCCCCAGGTTACTTCCTCCTCTCCATGTTACCTCTTTAACTGCTTATAACAAAATGGTTTTGTACTACTTTTTTTTCTTCTCAGTTACTGATCCAACTCGGATTAGTAAATAAAAAAGAACACCTGCGTCATTTTGTAGGGGACCACATCATAGCCTTTTATTTTTCCTTCCCTGTAGCCATGCTGCACAGCATCACTAAAAGGCGTGACCTATTGGCTTTGCCAGTGCTTGTTCTGATGACTGTATAAGTGTGCCCTCCCACCTCCAATGATCATGAGTGACTGTTTCACAGTTGGTGAGCTGCCTGCAGTACTGGGCGGCAAGAGCTGACAAAAGCACCTGAAAAACAAAAATACACAACATCAGTTTTTTATTTAGATGATTTGTCTTCACTGACTTGCCAGTATACAAACCAGCATTGACAAAGCCAGTACCATGCAGCTCAAACATCAAACCTATTGGCTTTTCCAGTGCTTGCTGTTTATTTTTATTTTATGCAATTTATAAAGCGTGCAAATACCCATGGGTGTCTCGACGCTGAGGACTGGACCAAGGGGGGTTAACACGACAGCTTATTGATTAAAGCCAGGTCTTTAGTTGCTTCCTGAAGGTGAGCACTGAAGGGCTGGTCTTGATGTGGAGTTGGAGCCTGTTCCAGAGTTTGGTGGTGGCGAACAGAAAGGATCTGTCGCCCCAGGATGCTTTTTTTGTTCGGGGGACGATGAGAAGATTAGCTGTGGAGGAACTTAGTCGTCTGGGGGGGTTGTTTGAGGTAGTCGGGTCCAATGGCATGAATAGCCTTGTAGGCGATGCATAGAGCCTTGAACTTAGTTCTGCTTCTGACAGGCAGCCAGTGGAGTTGACGAACCACATTAGAGATAGGTTTAAATTTGGGAGTGCCTGTCAGAAGCCTGTCCGCTGCGTTTTGTACCAGTTGGAGTTTGTTAAGAACTCTTTCTTGAGCATTAATGAATAGGCCATTACAATAGTCTACTTTGGACATGACTAGTGTGCTGATTAGGGTCTTAGTGGCAGTAGTTGGAAGATATGGGAGAAGTTTCTTTATCACTTTGATGGTGTAGAAGAATGCGGAGACTACTGCATTTGCGTGGTGCTTGGTGCTTGGTGTCGAAGATGACTCAGAGATTTCTCACCTTTGAGACTGGTGACGGAGGTGATCCTAAGTCTGCTGGCCACCGGGACCAGGCGGGGGAAATATTGCCGAAGATCGTCACCTCCGTCTTGTTGGAGTTCAATTTGAGGCAGTTGTTTGCCATCCATGTGCTTATGGCAAGCATTCCCTGCTGGAAGTTGGCTGCCACCTTAGCCCCGTCGTTGTGTACCGCCAACACTAATTGGGTATCGTCGGCGTAAGACATTAGGCCAAGGTTATAGGATATAATGACCCTCGCCAGGTCCGACACGTAAATATTAAACAAGGTTGGGCTTAGCTAGGATCCCTGAGGCACACCTCAAGGGAGGGTGAAATGCGGGGAGATTAAATTGCCAAGCGTGACTGATTGTGATCGGTCGGCTAGGAATGATGCAAGGAGGGCCCTGGCCATGTGAGAAATGCCCATGGCAGCGACACGGTCGATCAAGGTGGCATGGTCGACCGTGTCGAATGCTGTAGAGAGATCGAGCAGGACGAGAACCGCAGCTCCTCCTGCATCAAGAATATTTCTAATTTCGTCATATGCTTTGATGAGGGCAGTTTCCGGGCCGTGTCCCTTTCTGAAGCCAAACTGGGTGTCATCTAATAGGTGGTTTTCATCGATGAAGTGTGCTAGTTGGGTGTTCATAACTTTCTCAGCGATTTTTACTGGTAGAGGCAGACATGCGATAGGTCTGTAGCTTGTTGTGTCAGCTGGGTCGAGGTTGATCTTTTTAATAATGGGCTTGATGACCGTCTTTTTCCAAATAGAGGGGTATATGCCAGTTTTGAACATTGAATTAAATATGTTGGCTAAATTGGAGCCTATGATGTCAGGGATAGGTTTAAGAGTGGCTGGGGAGCATGGATCGTCTGGGGATTCTGATTTAATTGAGGAGAGAAGATATGAGAGATGATCTGGGGAGATTTGACTAAATTCCTCGAAGGAGGGGGGGTGGCGTGTATTAATGGTGATAGCATCCCGAGGGACAGGGGGGCCTGTTGATTCGCTGGATTCTACTGTGTTTGTGTTAGATGAGTTGTGTGATGTGAAATTGTCGTAGATAGTACTGACTTTTTCTTGGAAGTAGATAGCTAGCGAGTTGCAGAGTGTCTGGGAGCCGGTAATGGGAGGAGTCGTTCTTGCCCCGATAGCTAAGAGACTACCTGAAACAGTTGCTTGACAGTGTCTTTGCGGATTCGATTTGATTAAGGTAGAAATTGCTTTTTGCTGTGATCAGGAGGTGTTTGTATTTAGCTAGGGTCTTTTTGTAGAGGGTTTTTTGGATGGGATCATAATTTAAACACCAGCGACGTTCTTGGTGTCTGCATTTTTGTTTCTCGCGCCCGAGGGTCTCGCTGTACCAGATGCGGAGACAGTATTCCTATTATTAGACCTTTTTTTGATGGGGACCGCCAGGTTGACAGCGTCATTAATCCATTGTGTATAGTGTTTGGCAGCGAGGAGTGAAACTCAAGGGGATCAATGTTGCTCCAAGCTTTGAACTGTCTGGGGGATGTGAGGTTGGAATGAGGGGGGGAGTTGGTTTTGGTTTGAATATCAAAAAGGACTGCATGATGATCAGTCCAAGGCAATGGGAGGATATTTCATAGGACAAGGTGCTGATGGTTGGAGAATAATCCGTCTAGTGTATGTCCAGCGGAATGTGTGGGGGAAGCAACAATTTGTGTGAGGCCTACCGCGTCGAGTCCGGATAGTAGGGCTGAGGTGTCTTGGTCGTTGTGTGCCTCGAGATGGAAATTAAAATCTCCTAGGATGGAGAAATTGCTTTCACCTGCTACTAATTCTAGTAGACAGCCCATGGAGGCAAGGAATTCCGAGCGTGATCCAGGAAAGTGACTGGGTGTCTGATAGCAAAAGCAGCTTCCTACGCTTCTGTCGATTTTCACATTTGAAAGTGGGAGGTCAATTGAGCAGGCCTCCTGTTCTACAACTTGTTGCAGGTTGGGTAGCAATGGCCAGTTCAAGGGACCTTCTGCTCTTTACATATCTGCAATGGTGGTGAATAGTCTGAGTCCCAGGCCACCAACCCGCATTTTTTAGATCTCAGTGTCCTCAACCTTAAGCATTGCTTAAAATGGACGAAGGATAAGTAGGTTCAGACACTTCCCCTGAGCCCGAGTGAGGCCCCTTTCACATATGACCATCCCAGACCCTGGCAAGACTTCTAGTTACCTGTTCTGTTTCCAAACTCTTCTGACAGAGAAAATATATCAAAGTGCATCTGGTGCACCCACCCCCACTTTTGAGGTCCCTATGCTCGGGCCAATTCCCCGGAGCCCGAGTGCGGCCCCTTTCACATGGTGCATGTCTGATGACCATCTGGGTCCCCCGCAAGACTTTACATTCTCTTTCCTAACTCTTCTGAAAGAGAAAATACATCAAAGTACATGTGGACACAAGTAGGCTGAAATGATTAAAATGGAAAGTGATTTTTAAAATTGCTGGTTTGTCCTTGGACTTAATGGGAAAGATCAGCTAGCTGGCAAATCTTCGATTTGAAGACTAGCGAACCTCCTCCGTACTCTGGGGGGACACAGGCTGCTCTTGTGCGCATAGCAAGAGACTAAAAACACTCCTGCGGCTTTGGCTCCAAAAAATAAGTGGTCTGGCCAGGCTGCTTTCCTATGAAAGGCCACGTCCATTAGCCCACAGCAGGGGCACACTCTCCGGAGCTCTGCTGAGCTCAGGCCGGCCGGCCTCTGTCATTTAAGAGAACGGGGGAGGAGAGGCTGGCATTACAAAGACCCAGACACGGAGGCCTGTCTGTTTGGCGGCATAGACGTATATTTTATACACCTCGCTCTTCCAGTAGTTTTCAAACCGTTCCAACTGCAATTCGTTGCCATGACTCAAAACGATGCGCCTAATTTGGTTCTTGTATCTTGCGACTTGGCGCTCAAACAATACACTTTGTTTCATTAAAAATAAAAATGCTTCATTTGGTTTCCCGCCATGGCCTGCCAGGTCACATCGGCATCGTGGCATGTAAACAAAAGCGCACAGCAATCTGTTAGCATAATTTAGAGTTGCACTCGTCACTGAGGTCAGAAAAGCAGTCAAAGAAACGCGATAACCTATGTTGACCCTCAGAATTTAATGGCCACAGACTCCACGAAGCGCTCTACATAGTGACAGGAAAACACAAGCACAGTCAGGGGCTGTAGTCAGCTATAAAAAGGGTTTAATGAGGGAGAAAGAGCATAAACACAATGTGCAACGTAGTTCAATTAAACATATTAACTGTGGCACAGGTGTGCCTAAGAATTAGTATCTAAAATGGATAGGAAAGGATGGACTACAGAAGGGAGGCATGTAGCGATGGTGACTACACATACATCACTTGTGCACTTTTTCACGTCAGAGGCAGTGTGCTGGACTGCTGTCAGAGGAGGGAACGTGGAGGTATCTATTATATACAGAGTACATGTAATAAACTTGCTTCAGAATTCTGCATGCCCCTCTTGAATGTGCTGGGCGCCACCAGGGCCGTAGCTGTCGTTAGTGCAGTTAGCAGGGTATTTGGGGGCCACTGCATTCCAATTGTGTCTGTCGTTTACAACTCAAATGATTTACATTAAATGCACTACTTTCCTTTCTTGCATAAACACATGTAAATAGCCTCGCTACACCACTCGCAGTGCGCCAATACACTCAGTGATACAGGTCATTTTCTACTCAACTGAAGGGTAGAAGAAGGGACATGTTAGTATTGGATCAATTAATAACAAGCATTAAAAATGCAATCGGTCTCGCCTTTTATTAAGTTAGTCATTTGCTTTGCTATACAATACCATTACCAAAGCAAATGGCTTTAACTTAATCAAAGGCGAGACCTATTGCATTTTCAATGCTTGTTCTGGACTGCAGTGACACCGGGCACATCGATGTGCCCATCGTTACACTTCTCACTAGTGGAGAAGTTACAGCCTGCCAGGTGAGCACTTCGATGTTCGCAAGCTCACACTGTTCACTTCTCACTAGTAAAGAACTTACGGCATGACGTCATGCCAGGTGAGCGTTGTAGGGGAAGGGAAATCCTTTAAAGAGTCATTTTCTCTCTGGATTTCCCTTCTCTTTTTGAAACTCAGGAGCAGCAGCATTGTTGTGGTGTCACCAGGGCTGTAAGTAGAAGTTTTTTCAATATTATATACAAGCCATAGTTGCTGCTTATTTATCTTATGCAAGTAACAACCATTGACAAACCCAATAGTCCTGACTGGTTGTAGGTATGATATTACTTGTTGTATCATATATATGGATGCAATGACAGAAACAGTAAAATACAAGTCGGGCAACACTATGCTAAGCACAGATGTTTATCTTATGTGTTTTTAATCCACATCCTTAATTACATTGACCACGCCCCTTTGAGCGACCACCTAGATTTTTCATCCCACTTAAGGCCTTGCACAATGTAACTAAGTGCTTACAAGCAGCATGAATCTGAATTCAACTACATACTGAAACGTGCAGAAGGGAAAGCAAGCAGCAGCATGGGCAAGCCAACCAGCACAGCGTGGAAGTCGAAAAGTATTTCAAAACCTCATTAGCTTCTGTGCTGTATTTACCTTGCAGCCTCAACTGGCCCTCTTCAATCACCTCGTTGCAGCACCACTTCCAAGCCAATGAATAAAGCTGCTGGGTTGCAGTCCGTGCACGAGCACACCAGTACCTGTTGTTATTCAGTTCATCTCGTGCTGCCTAAGTTTAAAAGCTGCGCGCATCTTCTGCACTGGACGTATACTCCTGGCGCACTAACCCAACACGCCACACTAGCCCACACCCTGCATAAAGAAATCACATCTGTCAAGCGCACCTCTCACCCCACGATGCACAGATTCACTCAAGCTGCACAAAGCAATGGGCTCCCACTGACGGTCAAACGTGAAGCAGTTTTTAACAAGACTTGAGAGCTGCTGAAAATGTAAATGTAATGAAAATAAATTACCGTAATGCCAATCCTAGGTCAGAGTTATAAAACACACATTTGGAAGCATGTTCAGTAGTATTTACTAGCAGCAGCGAAATAAAAGAACATACCGATATAGCTGCCTGTGGAGGCTTTCTGTAATGTAGACCGCGTGCTCAGTATAACATAGGAGGGTCACTTTGCGACATTCTTTAATCAGTGCCCCTTGAAGCGTGGCTCTTAGTTGAAGCCACGTTGGGACTAGGGCCGCTGTTAGGTGGGGGCTGGAGGGAAAAGTATACAGGAGAACAAGCTTGCTCCGTGTAGCCGACGGGGGGAGTGAAGGTGAAAGCCGAGATGCGCGCGCTGTGTAACGCGAGCGTCCGGGGACAGGAGATGTGCACGCGTACGGAGTGCACATCTCCTGTCTGTACGCGTGCACATCTTCTGTCCACGCGTGCCACCTCTTTTCTCCCTTCGCTAGAGAAACCGGCAACAATAGATCTCGCCAAGGCGTGAGACCTATTGGCTATGACAATGCTTCAGGCCGGCCCTAATCTCAGCAGGGTGACCTTCAGGCAAATGCTGGTCCAGCATCACCTGATATCAATTGTTGCTACCCCAGTCTAAACAAGTACCACAATGGTAGCTTTCTCGATACTATGTACAGAAGTATTGTTTATACTGTGAGAAGGGCTCTCAAGTTATTTAGACGAGAATCCCCCATTGCATAGCTCTGACGTGCCTTCTAGCCACCCCGAGGCTACCAGGAACCCTTCCCTTAGCCAAGCGGCTTGCTCGCTTATCTCAAGTTCCCCTGTCTCAGAAAGAGCTTCCATTTTTAGTTGTTTGTTGCGGTTTTCAGTACACTCCGTTGTACACTACAGCCAAACGAGCACATTGACTGCTGCACCGTTCACCCTGACTCAGTTTTATAGGTGGTGACACCTCCGCTCTCCCGCCTAATTCACAGTGCTGCAACGGCAACCACACGTCCCTTCTGCAACTCATCCTTTCCGCGCGGAGACCATACTTCACCGCAGACAGGAAAGGATGTCATATTTCCGCCGATCCATATTTGATGCTCCAAAATCCACCCCCCTACCGCCGTGCCTCGTCATCAGCTATGAAGGAGCCTGTATCCCATGACGGAAGTGGAATCTCTTTCCATTCTTAGAGTTCCTATTTTTCACCCGTGGTTGCCAGTGGTACAGTTCACATATATTTCTGCATTTCAGTTTTCACAGGCGAAGCATCATGGAATCCTCAGCTACTGTCTTTTTTATGAAGACAATGAAACAGTAAGCACAGTTAAAAACAAGGAAAAAACGCACGCAAAAAAAGCGCTCGCCAGTCAGCCACTGTTTATTTTTGCATTGCGCTGTCACTTTAAGCGCGATGCAAAAATAAACATGCGGCCTGCTTTCCCTCTGCCATGAAAGGTTTCTTGTATGGGGCCATGTGTTTGAAACACATGGCCCCATAAAGATAAGAAAGCTATTACCACAAACGTAAACCAATCGAGCCAGTCCAACTGGGACGGCTCTAAAAGAGAAAACTGTACGTCACTGGAAGCTCTTTTCCAATGGCTGGCCACCGTTTAGCATAAACGGCGACGCCAGCCAATGGAAAAGACTAGCAGGGATTTAACCCCGCTAGTGAAATCTACCCTAACTCATTAAATCTCGTCAGCGAGACTGCGCATGTCTGCGCAGCCTACGCCAGGCGAGACCTAAAAAGTCCAGCTTTTAGGGCTCCAGTACACCGCAGAGCAGCTGTTGCCTGCACTACCCAAATTCACAATAAATCACTTGTTACAGGTTCAGAGTGATCCTTTATCAGGTCATCATAACCCAGCTGCCTTCTGTCCACCCCTAGCACTTCCTGTGATGGAAACACCAGATTTTGAACAAGGCTCAAACACAGCTGAAAGATTGCAACAGTAAATTACCTATGGCCCCAGGATGTTACCTAAGGAAACAAGTCAGATGCACATACTAGTAAACACAAACAAATGCACAGCAGGGGGCCTGCATTCGGCCCAAGGACGCAATACCAGAGCAACCGGATAGTTGCATTCATCTGATTCTGAATCCCTCCAAAACTGAATTCCTCCTCTCCTCCTCACTTTCTCCTCCCCCGGTTCAATCATGGATGGATCAGATGAATCTACTTAACAATAAACCCATCATTGTCGACAGGGCAAAATCCCTTGGTGTCATACTCGACAAAAAACTCAATCTACTGTCCCACATCAATTCCATTGCAAAGTCTGCCTGATACCAACTGCGCCTTCTTTGGGGGATTCGTCGCTTCTTCCTGAAGCAAGACCTTAAAACCCTGGTCCACTCGCTGGTTCTCTCCAGACTGGACTACTGCAATTCACTTCTTACTGGCCTCCCCAAATCCCACCTGTCCCCCCTTAAATCTGTTCTCCATTCATCAGCTCGCTTCATATATGGGGCCAAAAGAAGCGACCACATCACACCCATTTTATCCACCCTCCGTTGGCTTCCCATCGAGGCAAGATCTATCTACAAGACTGGCTGTATCACCCACAAAGCCTTGCACTCCTCCTCAGGGCCGGACTGGGAACTGAAAGCAGCCCTGGCAAATTTTGCCAGACCAGCCCCCGTCCGGCGCGTTGCGAGCGAGCGCGCTCGACCGCCACTGGGGGGGGGGGGGGGGGGGGGGGGGAGGGGTGTTCTCCCCTAAGAAAATTTTGGAAAACGGCAGGCGAAAATGGTGAATTTTACAGCACATTTTTCATTACACATTCAAATTGTATCAACTTTCAAAGCACAGTAAATAGTAGATGATGACCTTAAAGAACATCACGACGAGGGAGGGAGAGAGAGGGGGAGAGAGTGACTGAGCGATAGGGGGACAGGGATTGAGAGGGATAAATAGAGAGTGCGTGAGGGAGCCAGAGAGAGGGAGAGAGCGAGAGAGTGCGAGAGAGAGCGCTAGAGAGAGAGAGAGAGCGAGAGCGATCACACTGTTCCCTTTTCTGTCCGCATTTGTCTTTTCTTCTTACTTTCTTCTCTCTTCCACCTTGATTTTCGCTTTTTGTTTCCCTCTCGGTCCCTTCTCTTTGTCTCGGACTCTTTTGTACTTGCCTTTTTGTGGTTTCTTCCTCTGAATGTAGATGAAACTTGCAATCAAAATAAACCGATGATGAGATCTTTTCATGCTGTCCAGGGACAGTGCTACGAAATATAAGTGGTGGGCCTTCCAAAACATAGTTCTTTTTTGTGTTTTAGGTTTTCAATATTTCAGGAACGCCTGCATTAAAAATGCATTCATATGACAAGGAAATATAAAGCTGCTATAAAAACGAATAAGGCGCTCTAGACCATACAGATGTTTTATACACTGGAATCGGCACAACCGTAGGCTCACAAACACCAGCTAGTGCGTTATTGTGCGATGGGTGTATCCGGTGGGGCCTCCCATAAGCTTGGAGCCACCTTTTATAAGATATGTAATGCACCTGTGATAATAGGAAATTGAGGTCACGTCTGCATCACAGAGAAGTTCTGGTTGAACACAACGGCGAGCACATGCGCCAAGCCCAGATCTTGTGTTACTACTCTTGCGAGAGGCGTTTTGGAGATTAATTAGTGGCAATGTGGTAACAGCGGGACCCCCCTCCCTTTTTAAGGCGATTTGCTTGTACCTGCTGGGTTTACAGTCAGGCAGCCACTCTCTAAAAAGGTACATTTAAAAGGAGGGCTGCTCACAATGCAAGAAAAAAAAAAAGAAGGAAAAATACAAGCCATTTATTTTCTTTTGTCGGAATTGCCAAAGCGATCACAGTTTGACTTGTGTGCCTCGTCGGAGCAGAGTGAATTGGCAACAACAGGCTCCCCCCTGCAGTAAGGACAGGGCACGCTGGGGTGTTCGTTACATGCATGAGGTTCCATCAGATATGCGGCAGGTGCAGCAGGGAGAGAGTGCCCCCCCCCCCTCCTCCCATGCCACAATTACAGACATGGAAAGGTGGATGGGTCAGTCAGATCTTGCGCAGGCTGGAGGTGCGGCATTTCAAGCCATCTTCTGTAGTGAGCAGAGTCCCTGGCACGGGGATTTGTACTGGCAGGCGCGAGAGTGCTTGTGTACAGTTTACACCTTTGAATGCGTCCGCAGTACCGTGTGCCCAACAGATGCGCGTGACAGCAGACCTTCCAGCCTGCAGCAGGGCATGGCCCCTGCGTTTCTGTAGATGTGGAAGGCAGTGCGAATGAGCTCCCCCTCCACCCACTCCCCCAGTGTGCTCTTTCACCAGGAGTTTGGTTGGGCGGCGTTCTCAGCAAAAAAACGCACTTGCAGCAGGTAGAAGTTAGAATGTGTAGGCGCTAGAATTGCTGGGAAGGCAGTTCTCTCTCCCATATGCCTGCCAGTCAGTAACATTTTGTGGTTTCTCTGATAGAAACGGGTACCCACAGCAAACAACACATGTCACAAAGACTACATACATGGGCAATCACATGCATGGCCACTGTTATGGCATAGTTGTTCTAGAAGGAAGGATAAGTACATATGTTCAGCTGCTTTGAAGAGACAACTCATGACTGCATGTTTGGGGGCATGTCTGACTGCTAAACGTTTTCATATCAAAATAGTGAACACTGCATGCAGTCTCATGGAGTGCACCATGTTAGTAAACATTCTCTGGTCGCTTTCACTCCTGCAGTGTGTGCATTGTCTAGTGGCACGACCTCCCAGGAAGACCCACACATACACTTCACATTTGGGGACTGCGGCTGTTGAAGCGTGTCATGTAACCGCGTGTAACTATAAAAAAAAACACTGCTTGTAGGTTCATGTGCTGCACTATTTTAAGGGTATGGCCACACTTTTTAATACCACTTTAGGCAGAATGCGGAAGGTGACATATAAGGGTATTTACATAGGTAAACTAACCCCCCTAGCCAAAGAATGAAAAAAAAAAATCCATTCGTATTTCTCTCGGTTTCTCCCTTTCACACACAGTCTCCCCTTAATCTTCTCTCTCACACCCACACTCTCACTTGCACGCACACACCCCCATTGTGTATGCGTGTTTCTGCTTCCCACTCAAACATACGAACAGAAACAATATGGCTTTTGCACACATGTAAATACATACATACTTTGTCTCGCTGTCACACACACACAGATTTGCACCTCTGTCTCGCTCTCACACACTAACAAAAACACATTACCTCCCAATCTCTCATTCCCCACCCCTTCTACGCAGTGAAACACCTGTATGTCTAAGCCTGGCCTGCCATTATTACAGCCACCGTATGGTAATGCTCGTGATATCTGCACAGATCAAACCAGACCCAGTGTCGCAAGGACAGTATCTGGTCGCACAAGCATCTTTCTTCCCCAATGGCTGAACTACTGAGGCAAATCACGTTTATGTGGCTTCTGAGTTTAATTGTTGAACATTAAAGAATGTATAATTTGCGACCACAACACACAGCAGCCATTTCTGCATTTTTAATACAACCATTCCGACTTTGAGAGGAGTAATCTAAACATCTTTTAATTGGGCCTGTGATTTACTTTCGGTGGCCCCCGGCCGGCCGCCCCCCCACCCCCCCCCCATCCCCCCATCCCCCTGCAGTCCCGAGAGGCTGAGGCAGCAATCACAGTAGCCTTCTCATTCTCTGCATGATCGGCTCTCCAAACGAAGTCACTGTTAGCCACACTCAAGTAGGCTCTCCACCCCGACTGGCTCCACTTCAGCCACCTATGGGGCAACATGCATGCCAGACAGAGCACGTCCCAATATTGACAGCAGGCAACACTTAACTGAAAAGGTCCATAGTCATAGAGACGTTTTAAGGTTATGGCCATGAGATAAATGCACATCCACCGAGTCTGAAATGAAACACATTAAACAGTCTGTGCTTATCCCAACACCAGCCAAGGATCTAGCCTTCCTGGACCAAACTTGGACGCCTCCGAGTCAGCATTTCAAAACTTGTTGTAAACTGCAGCAGATCCAAAGTAACAGACAACTTTTTTTACATTACGTTTGTCAGCCTCACTTTCCTTTGCTCCTCAAAGTGCAAAACAAATGTGTGATCATACGATTACCTCCGGTTTTTAGTCAAAAATAAGTAGATTTTACTGTTAGGAGTTATCACTAAGGCACATGATTGATATGGCAATTTCAATGGACACCATGGGGTCAGGTTTGCAGGATGCACCGCTGGGTACAGTTGTACTACAATGATGGCCTTTCTGGCTCTAGGGTCAAGAAACCCTGCCGACTGGTCATCATGACCTGTGTTTTAAATGGGCCGGTACTCGTCGTTATGGAATTCCAGCATTTCTCAGTTCTCTCCTGGAGGACTGGAGCTTCTCCTTAGACAGGGAGAATACCGGTGCTCACAGGGTTCCAGCAGCAGTGCAAGCGCTCCTCCTGGGCCTTGATTATACAGTAGGTCACTTGTTTGGCAAACCGAGAGCAAGCTCTGGTGCGCGATCACACGCTGCCAACCTTACCAATCAGTTAATTTATTGTGTGCGGCCAGCGAGTTCCCTGTTCAATTCTAAATCAGATAGGGAAATGTATGACTTGACATACCGCTCAAAAGAGGGAGAGAAGACATTGCAAAAGTATTGTAATGGCACATAAACACGATTTTGCTCATTGTATTCGTGTAAAAACAGAAACAAATAGCTACGAAATTCCGAGCCACCAGTCGCCAATGAGATGGAAGGAAGGTAGAGTGATGCAGAAGCAGGAGGCAGTGAGAGGTAAAGATGGGGAAAAGAGACGACAGAACCCCTATAAATTCAAGAGGAAGAGAATTAAGAAAAGCAACTGAGCGTAGGTAGAGAGAGAAAAAAAAAAGAAAAAAAAAGGGGAAGAGACTGAATAGGGGAGAGTAAGACAGACTTGGCAAAGGAGAGAAAGGGAGACAAAAATATGAAGAGATACAAACAGGTGTAAGTTTTGAGGGACAGAAAGGAGGAATTGACATGGGAAAGGTTTAGAGATGGGTATGGATAAAAGGAAAGCAGTGAGATTAAATGCCCATGAAAAAGGTTTCATGCGTAGCTTTGCCAGTGATTTACCACAATAAAGTGTGTCTGCATCTTACTGAATAGTTTCTCAAACTAAGAGCAAAAATAGCTCGGTGCAGCCTACAGATTTCATGCCCAATCCCTCAAAGTTACAGCAACTGCTGATCACTAATATTAATCAAACCCATGCCTAGGCCGTGATTAAAGTAGGAGAACGAAAAATGCAGCCAGCCAGCCTGTTGCATTAGCTTAGTTAAATTCTCCTACTTTAATCGCGGCCTGGCCGCCCCCACCATGCGCGCCACCAAATCAAAAATTGTAATCATGATGATGATTGATTCATCATCATAATTACACATTTTGATTTATTGCCTGCACCCGCGAAGGTCCAGTGAGAGGCTGAGCGCACAACTCAGGCTGAGCCTGAGTTGTGCGCTCAGCTCAGGAATGGGTAGCTCAGTGAAGGTTAAACAAGGCGCTAGCAGGCGAGAGGCCTCAACATGTACACAGAGGACAGAGCTGTGCATACACGGTAATGGAATCTCCAGACCACCACCCGTCACCACCACTGCACGAGGCGCGACGCCCGCCAACTGTTTGTGCCACCCACCATGATGAATCAATGTCATATTAATTGATTTGGTGCCAGAAAAACGTTACGTACTCACCTGCTGTTGGTGGCAGTCTGCAGACACAGGGGGGCTACGTCGGCGGGCTAGCCTAGGAAAGAATAATTAATTTATGGCCGTCCAAGATCAAGAAGTGCGGTCGGACCTATGCTCGTCGTCACTCCTGATGCTGCAGGCAGTCGCGCAGTTTAAATCTCGCGACATCAGCCGCACCCTAGAGAGGCGCGCAGACGCGGCGGAGGAGGAGTCAGTGCATCATTCTGCGCGCTGCGCAGAGGCACCTCCTCCTCCTGAAGTTCGGTTCCACTTGCACACTGCACGGGTCAATCAGGCTTGCTGCTGTTTTCCCTGCAGCTGCACTCAGACAGCGGACTCGGTCGGAGTAGTAGTCTTGCTTTTGCTGGGAACTTGGAAGTCTGACTGACTGTCTGTCGGACTGAGAGTCAGACAGTCAGTCAGACAGTCTCACGGTCCGACGACGGTCGGACGGAAAATCGGCCCCCCAGCCACAAAACCGGCCCCCTATCGGAAAACCAGCCCCCACCCCATCCAGCCTACCGGGGGATTGCCCGGTGCCCGAAAGCACCAGTCCGGGCCTGCTCCTCCTCTCCTCGCTACCTGGCGAATAAACTGAAACTCTCGTGAGGCTCTAGACCATCACGTAATGCGGAAAATTTATTGCTTGAACCTCCCACTTTCAAGAAGGAAAGATCAATGGCCCAATCCTTTTCAGGCAACGCGGTGAGAATCTGAAACTCACTTCCGCCTCAGCTCCGGACCACCACCTCTTCACAGGCCTTCAAAACTTACCTCAAAGTTCTCCTCCTTCAAAGACATTTCCAAATTTAATTCATGCCCTCTCTATAATCTGAAGGAAGTCCTTCCATTATGGGAAGTTCTGTTCTCCATGACTAGAGAAGTGCCTTCCCAGTGTGTTCTTGTGGTTTGAGTGGCTGTCATTTACTGCAGTATTATACTTCTACTTGTATTTTGTATTCTTTTATAACATGCACATGTCACTTTTCCTCTTATAACATATCGTTTGATACCTCTTGTATTTTGTTTGCTTTTGATACATGCACAATTGCCATCATTGCCTCATGTAATGTAACGTTTGTTCTTGTGTTTTGAGTGTCTGCCATTTATTGCAGTATTATACATCTACTTGTACTTTATACGCTTTTGTAACATGCACACATGTCACTTTTTCCTCCTGTAACATATCGTTTGCTACCTCTTGTATTTTGTTTGCTCTTGATACATGCACAGTTGTCACTATTGCCTCATGTAACGTAATGTTTGCTTTTGTAACATGTTCACTTGTAATTTTCTCCTCATGTATCATTACTGTTCCTATTGTGAAGTGTTTGATTTGCTTAAACGCTCCGTCCATCATCCACTTTGGTATTGCTTTGTTCGCCCTAAGTTGGCAGGGTATGCCCAGACGTGGGTCCCTTGCTCACTTTGCCACTGGATTCAAGATAGCCTGGCTGACGAGGGTTATGAACCCGAAACCGGTCCCAGGATGCTTGTTTCCGGTCCAGGGAAGACATGGCTTGGCAGTTCGGGGCGGACTGTTCCCATGAGACACAGGGTCAGACTGATTTGCATATGGCCATGTCTGAACTGAGGTGGTGGAGTGAGCTAAAGAATGATGATGGATTAAACCCAGACCATTTGACTGGGGGTGAGTGTTTGATTTCCTCAAACGTTCCGTCCACCATCCCCTTTGGTATCGCTTTGTTCGCCCTAAGTTGGCAGGGTATGCCCAGACGTGGGTCCCTTGCTCACTTTGCCACTGGATTCAAGATAGCCTGGCTGACGAGGGTTATGAACCTGAAACCAGTCCCAGGATGCTTGTTTCCGGTCCAGGGAAGACATGTCTTGGCAGTTCGGGGTGGACTGTTCCCATGAGGCACAGGGTCAGACTGATTTGCATATGGCCATGTCTGAACTGGGGTGGTGGAGTGAGCTAAAGAATGATGATGGATTAAACCCAGATCATTTGACTGGGGATGAGTGTTTGATTTGCTCAAACGCTCCGTCCATCACCCCCTTTGATATCGCTTTGTTCGCCCTAAGTTGGCAGGGTATGCCCAGACGTGGGTCCCTTGCTCCCTTTGCCACTGGATTCTAGATAGCCTGGCTGACGAGGGTTATGAACCCGAAACCGGTCCCAGAATGCTTGTTTCCGGTCCAGGGAAGACATGGCTTGGCAGTTCGGGGTGGACTGTTCCCATGAGGCATAGGGTCAGACTGATTTGCATATGGCCATGTCTGAACTTGGGGTGGTGGAGTGAGCTAAAAAATGATGATGGATTAAAGCCAGATCATTTTACTGGGGGGTGAGTGTTTGATTTGCTCTCACGCTCCGTCCATCATCCCCTTTGGTATCCTATTGTGAAGTGCTCTAACACCTTCGGGTAAAGTCCGCGCTATATAAAAACGCATAAAATAAATAAAAAGTAAATAAATCAGATAAAGCCCAAACAATACCCAATAGTGATCATCCCCCTAGATAATCCACACACAAGACACGCCTGGCCACATGGATCACCTCAGAATGTGACCTCCAGCTGGTATTTATGGCCTCTTCTATCAGGGTTGGATCATGCATCTAAACACGTAATTTATGTCCCACTGTATATCGGGTTTTTCTTTCCCAAAGAGGGGCAAATTTCTCTTCATTGCACCCATAAAGCATGCCGTGTGCCAAATGCATGTTGAATTCCAGCACGCAATTGTAAGAGATGTGGCTGCTATTCCCGACCGTTATTGTTTAATTAAACTTAAACTGTTCCTGATTGCCAAGCCTCACTGTTCCCCTTTTTGATGGAATCTGCTTCAACAGGCATTTTACTTGGTTGCATAATGCTCACATCACCTTTAGTACACCACTAGACCCGTGGTTGGACATTTCCCTGATGAGGAAGGTGGGTAAGAAATGAGAGAACCAGAGATACTGTGCAGAATGGCTAAAAACAATTGGCAAAGCCATGGATCTCAAAAGGCATGGCCTTACTGTGGGTGGAAAGGGGCGGGTTTACATCCACCCCTTATTCCTTGACCCAAGCTCCCTCCTAAAAAAAAATCTATTGATATTTTGCTTAGTTGATTGATTAATTCCTCAACATTTGGCCTTGAATAGTCTGAAGGAAAAAACACTATTTCGTACCGACTCTCAGCTTCAAAGAAAGAAATACTGTCAAAAACTCAATATACACAAAACAAAGATCTTTCGGCGTTTATCTTTTGTGCTAACTATGTATTTTTGTTTGATATGACCGTACCTTAATATTTCTAGTAGGCATCATTACCAAAGGCGGATGACTACTAGTTTTTTGCGGAGGTGTAGAGGGTGATAGGCTCGCTCGGACCTGGCATGACTCTGTGGTGAGGTGATTTCAATGTTTTAGATCCTGCAGCGAATCGATCTAGTGACTGCAGACGTCCGCATCCACAGCCATCAGCCCAGCTGTGTCTGATCATAAAAGATTTTGATGTATGGCGCACTGAAGTTGTGTATAGTGGCGGCGCATGCCATATGGTCGCGTATTGACTATTGGTTGGTATCGTGTGATGTAGATGCCTGGACCCTGAGGTTTTCCCACTTGCTGCGGATGCTGTCTGACCTGGTTCTGCTTGAATTAGCCATCCCAGATAGTTCCTTGCATTGCATTTACATGGAGACTTCCGGCCAGAGCCTTACGTGACCAAATGTTCAGAGAGGAAATAAGATCAGCAGACAAGCTCCTCTCTCTCGGAGGCCCTTAATGTTGTAATAAGAGGTGCATGCATAGAAAGCAGGCTGGGGTAGTGCAAATGTTGTACGGAGCGCTTGCATGCTTGGAGAAGGAGATCAGAGAGCTAGAACTCCGGTACTTTGCAGTCCGAGCACAATAGCGTCCATCTGGAGCAAACTGGCAGAGTATGAGGAGGCTGCGCAGAGGGTGACTAATTACCTTGGCAGGGAGGCCTGCGATTTGGGGTATGGGGAAAGGGAAAGAGTGGACAAAACCTTGGCCCATTTGTTACACAAGCCCAGGGTGAGCGACTACATAGTAGAATTGCAGGATGGGCATTCCACTGACTGCGCAGGTACCGAGGCTGTTCAAAGGGCGAGGATTGATTTTTTTCTCTTCACCCTATAAGACTATGCAGAACACCCCCCCCCCCCCCCTCAATGCCTATTTTTACTCTATACAGTTGCTGTGGCTAGAGGACGGTCACAGAAAATTTCTTGATGAACCCTTTTTGGTGGAGTAGGTTGTCCGGTTTATTGTCGGTAAGCCAGCTGAGAAAGCACCTGGTCTGGATGGTCTCACAGCTGCATTTCATAAATATTATGCCCATTTATTGGCTCCTCATCTCCTCGCCATGTACGAGGAGTCGCTGTCTGCTGCCGTTTTGCCCCTGTCCTTAAGCAAGGTGCCAATTGTTAAATTCTGGCTAAGCTCAGCGCCTCGCAAATCCTGTCACTTCTGTAGAATATAGTTCGACGGACTAGTCTGGTTTCGTTCTGGGCAAGTGAACCTCATACAATCTGTGTACCTTCTTCGCTTTACTCCATAAAATTGAGCCATGCCTCTATGCAGCAGTAGTGCTTTTAGATGCCACTAAAGTGTTTGATTTGCTCGAGTGGCCCTATTTCTTCTCCCTCCTGTCGCTCCTTAGTATGAGTCCTTGCTTTATTTGACTGATTGGGCTCCTGTATAGTCGGCCAGTGGCCCAGCTGTGGGTCAACGGGAGGATCACAGCCCCCTTTTTGGTGACAAGAGGAACTCATCTGAGTTGCTCCTTGTTTACTGTCGCCATAGAACCGCTTGTGACCATGTCAATGTTTGCGGACAATGTCACCCTATATGTTAGAGGTCCCCAGACCAACTTAGAACCACTAATAAGGGAATTCACTCAATTAGGGGGCCTATTGGTGGTTACCATTAACTTAATGAAATCTGTCCTGTTTCCCTTGATGGACGCGACATCAGTGTTTTCGTCAGAATATCTTCCTGGATTGGCTGACGGACCAGTAACATACCTCGGGATGCAGCTTAGCAGAGATGTTAATGTTCTACAACGGGAGTCAGATGTTGTGGCTCGCTGGATGAGCATGTGGCAGAGGCTACCACAGTCCTTAACAGGAAGGCCAGCCATTGAGAAAATGATGATCCTTCCTAAATTCCTCTGTCTGTTTATTAACCTGCCTCTTCCTCTATCGCTCCGTTTTTGTCATCAGCTTTGTTCATGCTAGGTATCCCTTGTGTGAGCGGGCAGGCAACCCCGAATTGTCTGGTGAATTCTAATGTTCCTCTTCGCTCAGGGAGGTCTGGGGCTCTGGATAAGAACCTCTATTTTTACAGTGATTAGGCACAATTTGCACACCACTGGCTCTTCCCTCCACATTTTCAGGCCCACACGGATTGTGAAGATGATCAGGTACTGACGTGCCCTCTCCTTGTCGCACTCTTTTGGTTCCCCTGGCACCCGCGCGCAAATAGATATGGTGGCATTCATAGATGGGCGTGAAGGGAGCTCCAACGGTGCTCCTGCCTGGATCATCTCCAGCGATGCCACTCAAAGGAAACCACTTGTACCTCATTTACACTGATACTGGCACTTGCTCTAGATTGTGACATCTGGGACTGACTTCTAAGGGGGCTGATATATCCAGGCGGCATCTTTATATCGCCGCAGCAGGTGCTGTAGGGTCCCGATATTACCCTCCTGGATACCTTCACGTATTATCAATTATGAGCAGTCCTCCATGAAACTCATAAGTCCTTTCCAGAAGCCCAGCAGTCTTTCAAGTCCTTAAAGCAACTCTGATCTCCCCTCGCCAACTAATTACCCGCCTATATGCCGGAATGCAGGAGACCTCACTGATACGCACCTAAAAGCCAGGGCACCTGGGACGCAGACCTGACGTCTCCCCTCACGGGTGACCTATGATGGTATTGCTGCACCCAGTTGCATGCCCTCTACCCTAATTACAGACTGTGCATTCTACATTTTAAATATCCTCACAGGTTATACCTCACTTCGGAGGGGCTCCACAGAATGGGCCTACTTGAGAGTGCGTGCGCTGTGCTACACCTTGCGCTAACTTTATGGATTTGGCATGCAAGTGTTCCTGGCATGCTGCAATGCTTGAGTGAGGTGTTTGAAGGGAATATATGATGTTACTTAGCAGACCATTACTTCGCAAGTTTTTTACTACGATGATTTTACATCACGAATACCATTACTACGCAAGATTTAACTGCGCATGCTTTTAGTTCGCAAATACATTTAAAAGTACTAAATATGCATTTACTTCGCTGTATATTACTAAGTATACAACTTCTACGCATTTTTGACGCTTTTACCCTTACCCTCATACACATTACCCTACACTACCCAAATACCACTACACTACCCTAAAACACTACCCTACACTACACAAACACCACAACACTACCCTAAACCCAAATACACTACTCTACACTACATAAACACAACCCTAAAACCTAAAAGACAACCCCCTGCCCGACCACTACCCTAAACCCAAATACACTACTCTACACTACATAAACACAACCCTAAAACCTAAAAAACAACCCCCTGCACGCCCACTAACCTAAACCCAAATACACTACTCTACACTACATAAACACAACCCTAAAACCTAAGAGACAACCCCCTGCACCACAACACTACCCTAACCGCAAATACACTACACTACACTCCATAAACACAACCCTAAAACCTAAAAGACAACCCCCTGCACGATCACTACCCTAAACCCAAATACACTACTTTACACTACATAAACACAACCCTAAAACCTAAAAGACAGCCCTCTGCACGACCACTACCCTAAACCCAAATACACTACTCTACACTACATAAACACAACCCTAAAACTTAAGACAACCCCCTGCACGACCCCAAAAACGACACTGCCCCACTTACCTCTCTCTCCCAGGCGTCGTCAGAGCTGCACGTCATTGTTTGGAAACGGAAGCGCCTCCTTTTCCAAACAACGATGCGAATAGTCAGCAAAGTAATTGACTTTGCTAAGTAACGGTATATTGCTAAGTAACGGTATTTGCGAAGTAGAAGCATGCAAACTTAAAGCATGCGAAGTAAAAGATTCTGCTAAGTAAAAAATGTCTAGTAATGGTAAGTCATAGTAGTGGCCGCAAAGTAATGGTAGATTACCGTTTGAAGGGTTTAAAGCGATCACTGACTATGCACTGGAGCGATCCCCATGTGTTGCACTCTTTGGTTATGTGAGGGATGTGCCGTCGGAGGGACGCAAGTTGACGGTGCTCCTGCTTGCTAAGAACCGAGTGGCGATGCTTTGGGGTCAGAGCTTGATGTTGCGCATTGCAGATTGGCTTAGTGATGCAGCATACTGACAGGTGCAACTGAACGCCTACTGGGAGCTGATGCCGGTGCATGCTTGCCTCAAAGATTTTTGCTACCCGTTGGACTATCTGCTCATTCGGAACCGCGGGTAGCTGCAAGCACAGAGGAAGCAGTGGCTCCCCCTGACCCTATTGATGTGGAAGAGGAGATCCCACTTGTCTGGGGGTATGTCCCAAGTGAAAAATGCTTATCACCATGTAGTAAAGATAGTCCTGTGGAGTGCTAGCGCAACAGCTACCTCTCCTCATTGACTGAGTGGCCCCTATTTCCTCGCCCTTTGTCCTCCCTGTCCCCCTATCCCTGGTCAAAAAGGAAGATCATCCTGGAGTCATTCTGAAGCCATCTGATGACTTTAGCTGAGCTATTCCTGTAATTATCTGGGGACGTCTTCCCAAACCATCCTGATTTATGCCTATAGGGGAAAATATTTAAATGGGATGACTCTTACTGTAATCACAAAAACTACTCTAGGATGGTGTTCTGATTACTTCCACTGGCAGGGAGTGATTACCTTTTACAACTCCACGAATACTAATTGACCACTTCAGGATGAGTGAGAATTACTTCAGGATGGGATCTAGACAATTTAAGGATGATTGTGGATTATTCCTGGATGATCCTATTACCGCTTTAGGATGGAAGTTGATTACTCTGGAATGATCCCATGATAATTTCAGGATGAGTGTGGATTATTCCAGGATGATTTAATGATAACTCAAAAATGAGCATAGATTATTTGGGATTATATTAGGACAACCACAGAATGAGCGTGGATTACTAGACAATGACTACATAAGGTCTTTAAGATGGTTATGAAATACTCTTGCAGGATTTTATGCCAACGGCAGGCCAAGTGTAGATAGGTCCTAGGTGATTTAATGAATAAATTAGAGTGGCTGTGGATCACTAATAAATAATTACGGGCTGGATTACACCTTAAAAATTCCACGTTACAAGCACATTAGCCGACTGCCAGTATTCCCTTGCAGGGTCCCACTATTAGTTTAGGAATATGGATTTGCTGGTAGGGAAATATTTATGGATCACCTCCTCAATGACCCTTCCTGTCAAAAACAGGCCTCTTGGATGCAATATGCCTACTTTATACAATACCATGAATTATTTGCAATGCCATGAATTCTAAAGTAAGGCCTAGATTTACAAAAGTGTCACTGAACGCAGCGCAACACTCAAATTTGCTGCGTTGCATCACAGGGTGAGAGCAGGAAAGTGCCAGGTCTACCCCTCTCCCTTGCACCACTGCAACATTAGGCAGTCTAGCACCATGCACACACATTTGCACTGTGGTGCATGGTGTCTGCGAGAGTCTAGCTTAAGTTTTGTACTGGACGGGCCCCCTTGCAGTACAAAAAATACTATGCCTAGAAAAACCTGAAAACTTTTCCCATTGTGGATGAGTGTTGTAACAAATACCAATTTGCGCTGGTTTATAAATCCTGAAAAGATTTTGCGTCAAGTACAAAAGAAATCTCAAACATTCCTTTTGGCTAGATTTGTGCTGTAGAAATGCCATATGCATACAAAAGTAGTGGCCTCAACAAGGTTATACTTTGCATTCAGATAAGATTAACAACTTGTTCAGCTACTCCCATACTCCTGACTCACTGGGACTTGCCTTACTTGGAGGTACAGAGCATTATCTGAAGCTGTTTAATGTGGTGACTATTGGCAAAAGACTGAAAAAAGTAATGGTTAAATGAAAAAGCATCAAAGGGGATGTGTTAACATGTAATTTTATTGATCTAAAACACACCTTTGGCCCCATAGGAGCCAGGATACTGAACAAAAGAAAGGGTAGTGTGGCTCACTGGTTAGAGGCGGCAGACCCGGAAGCAGAGGACGGCCCGGGACCAGGGTTCAATTCCCGACGCGGCAGGGTCGTGGACCAGGGCCAGCGGACCGATAATTCTCGCCTCGGTGCCTACTCTAACCAGGGATCACACTCGGCAACTCTGGGCATTAGCTTGCCTCATCTCCACAACGGCCCCCCACATTCGCCGGGGATGCCTGGTTTCACCTTGGAGATACCCAGGAGGGACCATCTCACAGGGATAGCCAGGACGGGTTCCCTAGCGGTCTACAGCGCCTCGGCAGCAGTGCGCTTTACAAAAAAACACATACATACATAAAGAAAGTCCAGGACATTGTTCAAGATGGGAAAAAATGCCAGAATACTACAAAAAGAACGAAAAGGCTTAATGAAAGCCAGCAACTTCAATTTTTGTTTTTAGATTCAGAGTTTTCTTTAGTCCTCTTCCAGTATTGCAAATCTTTATAGCCAGCTTCCTTATCATAGTTATGTTGTCCAGTGATGGCCAGCTTTCATCCCTGCACATAGACTTCATAGAGTCTGGAGGAAAATAAATTAACATACATCAGCATCATGTTAACACACCACTATTCTAGGTTTTTAATAGGACTGGGCTGCCTTTAAAATGTTCCAATCCTTTTATTTCTTATAGTGTGCCCGATGAGATATGGTTACAAGGGTTCATAAGTTTAACATTAAGGTTACTTGGTCAAAGCGGTAATGGTGAGAGCAAGGCATCGATGAGGAGGTAGGCAGGAGGTAAAGAAAGAAGACTCACCTGTCCAAGTGAAGAAACCACCGCTGTTCATCAGACGCTGTCACGCTTCCTCTGCAAACAGAAAGCAATCAATACCAGATTTCATTTACAAAACCATCATGGAGGCAGCCATGTTGAGCCTGAACTCTACTTACAGTATTCTTATTTGGAAAACAGTCTAAAAATTACCATACTGACCAGAAATACAAATAGGAGCTTACAACCAAATGCTAGGAACAGGGCAACTGATCTAATTTTTGGGAGAGCTGAAATTAAATCCTAACTCAAGGCTATGCGCCAGATTTGCATGCCATTTGTAGTGCAAATTCTCAATGAGTTACAACCCCTCCCCCATTGCTCTTTTGCAGACGGCTGTTAGTTAAGTGTGAAGGAGTCTTGTACAATAATATGATCCAGGACCACATATGCAAACATATATTTTAACACTGTATGTATATTCATGTATTTTTATAGTCCTAAATCAATCAGAGTGGAAATTGTGCCAGTAGTGGCTGGGTGTGGTTCTGCTTGGGCAACAGAATCCCCCAATGCCAGTTGACAAGTGCAAACAGAGCCATGAGGCCATGCTTAGAGCAAAGCAAGGCAAGTTTGTCCCATGGCACTGTTCACCGCCATGCGGAATGGGGCACTGACCCCTAACTTAATGGCATCATGATTATAAGGAACAGGGCACAACTCTGTCTTCCAGACCATGGATATATAATGTCAGGTCACCAGTTGCTATTTCTTTTTTCAGGTTGTAAGTTGCTTAGTCTTACTGGCTGAGAAAAACTTGGGGTTCACTATATATTAGCACATGGGCATATTTTAATATGTTTGCCAAGGTAACATGAGAACGGTAATATCGCTGCAAGGGTTCAAACATTTTTGTAAGACTGAATCTTAATGCACAGCCACGGTTGCAGTGGCTTTCACATGGCCAAGTGATGGTGCAGGTCAGAAATAGACGTTTAAGACATCCAGAGACAGGTCGGAGATATCCTGTGTGTTCTTTTCCAGCTTGGGGAAGGGACAAGTTCGGCATTTAACAGTTCACTGATTCAATGTTGTCCCTTTACAGTTGCATGACTGTGGCACCAAGCCCCTTCACCACTCATTCAAACACATATGCCTCTGGAAATACTACCAGGGCAGAGTGATTGTTTTCCAGGATACCAGTGAGCTATCTGTTCCATAACTATCAAAGCATTTCAAATTCGTTGGACAAGGACCCATTCTACATCCTCCTTTCAGCATCTAAAGAAGGTAATAATGAAGATAGCCATAATCTATGACACAAAAGCTGGTTCACAAAAAACAAGGCCCAGCATTAGGCAGACCAAGGCTCATGGAAAGCAGAGTGCGGGCATTGTCAGTCATGCTCGCTCCTATTGCGGACAGGGAGCTGGGTGGAGTCAAGTGCGGATAAATTGGTTGGTCTGTGACAAGAACGTGTTTTGCGTTCAGTCACAGATTTGCCTAGCATTTCCCGCACTCCCTTTATGTTGTCGACTTACCTGCTCGGGTCCTGTTGTCGCGCAGTCAGGAATTCGTGGTACCTTGATTGGACATCTCTGACATGTTACGGCTCCGACACGCAGGTCTTCCTCTTACAGGCCGTTGATCTCTTCTTCCAGGTTCCTGTCCGCATCCATGTTCCCTCGCTGGAGGTACTTGCTTGTGTAGCTCTGTTTCTTCACACCTGAGTTTCTTCCGCCTCTTGTCCTGTACAGAATACAATGAGAAAAAGAAAGATATATTTAACCAAAGAATCTTTGTCTATCAGGTATATGGTAGGATGATGATGTTATATATGGTTAGGAAGGACATAGTTACTTATCTGATTCACGGAGAGTGGATAAATGGTTATTCTTTTGTTTCCCTTATTTAACACTGGCTTGATATAAAGAGAAAATAGATGTAAGTTAGTTTCCTAATTTCTTAAGGAGACGCTATATTCTTATTTGACCCAGGACCTTTTTGTGTAGATTTTTCATATTACATCCTATCTAGGAAAATGTTTTTTGCCTAGTATCAACTAGGATGTATATTTTTGGTGTCTAATTGAGTGCTACAGTGGCATTTGTTAAGGTTAGTCCCTCTCCTTGTTTTTTGCAATTATACATATAACTTCTTTTACCATAAGGCGAATAACTAAGCTCACAAAAAAGGGCCACTGCCCATTCTGTAGAACCAGGCAAACAAGGATGTGGGCTCTCAGCCATACTGCATAACCAGGCTAAGAAAAACTAGGGCCCTGGGCAAAGGTGCATAACATAGGCTCAAATACCATATACCAGGGCTTAGCTGCATAGAACACATTTAATTCATGCTACATACACTAGATGTGTAGCACTGATCTATGCCAGACACAAGAGCTCATATTTATAAGGGGTCACTGGTCCGTGCTTCATACTCTGGCTTCACCCACAGAACTAGCCTATGTTACACGGTAACGTTTAGGGGGACAAAAGAACAATAAATAGTGCCACGTTTTTTGGTTTGCATTCAGGGAAGCAGCCCTGATACCAGGAGTAGGGGCTATTGGAGTTACAGAAGGACAGCATCACAATACAAAGGTTTACCTTTTGTTTTTATACACACTTTTTCCAATATAAAAATAATTATTTGGGCCACCGCCCTGACTTGCCTCACCTCTAGTGCAATTTAAAAGGTAATTTGTTTCCTTTTGCTTTATAAACATAATTAATTGTGCGCTGCCACAGCAAATGTCAGTTTTAACTCTACAACAGCTGAAATACATGTTTTAATGGTTGCACTGATTAGGTTTACCTAATGTGTGCTTGCGAATGGCATGGTCTCTGGATAAGGTCTCTCCCAGAAGCCAGGGTGGGCATGGCATGCTGTGTGGCGTCTCAATCATAGCAATCCGTTGCAGGGAATAGCACTATCGGTAGGCAGAACTGCCCATCACCAATGCAGGCCCTAGCATTGCCCCTCAAGGGAGTAAAACACATTGCCCAAGCATGTCAAGCCTTGTTCACAGTCTGCGCAATACATGGAAATCCAGACGAGACCCGGTTAAAGTGGGGCACCACCAAATACTTCCGCGGCACACACTGGGAGGCAGTGAGCTAGAATTTACCACAACGGAATCAAAGTGTGAGCCATCAAACCTGTGACACATCTTACAGGCAGTAAATAGCCATTACAACGCGGCTGTTACCCCGCAAGTCATTACATCGCATGAGTTAAAATGCATGCGATAGACAATTACTACACATACCATTACATTGCATGCGCTTTTACAACTCATGCGAAGTAATGGCTATCCAAGTCGTTGTGAGGAAACTGAGGCTCTTCTGGTTCCTCACAACGACGTGCACCGCCCCGCAGATGCAGGAACCAGGAGAGAGGAACCAAGAGGAGAGAGAGGTAAGGGGGGTTGGGGGAAGGGGCAGGGTCGTCCCGGGGGTAGTGTTTTAGGGTAGTGTCAGGGGGTAGTGCAGAGTAGTGTTTGAGTGTAGGGAACGGACTGGGGGGAGGGCCGTGCTGGGGGTAGTGGTTTAGGGTAGTGTTGTGGTGTTTGTGTAGTGTAGGGTAGTGTTTTAGGTTAGTGTCGGGGGGGGGTCATGCAGAGTAGTGTTTGAGTGTAGGGACCGGACTGGGGGAAGAGGGAGGGTCGTGCTGGGAGTAGTGTTTTGGTGTTTGTGTAGTGTAGGGTAGTGTTTTAGGGTAGTGTTGTGGTTTTTGTGTAGTGTAGGGTTTTTAGGGTTGTGTTGGGGGGTCGTGCAGGGTAGTGTAGTGTTGTTGTAGGGAGAACAGGGGGTCGGGGAGGGTCGTGCAGGGGCACTACATTAGGCGGTAGGGTAGTGTAGAGTCACTTACCTTACAAACGTTTACAATGAGTATACCTTTACCATGCATGCCTTTGAGTTGTAATGGCATGCGTGGTAAAGGCATAGTTGTGGTAACATTTTGCGTTGTAATGTTATGTCATAATTGACATCGCAAAGTAATACCTACCCGCATTGTAATGACATGCGTGGTATTGCCATGCGGTGTAATTAGAATAATTCGTTTATTTATCCATCCGGCACTCTTATTAACGTTTTCTGGTAATTTCGTCTTATTTATGGTGTGCTGCTCCCTCTTTTAGTGTTTTGTCTAGGAACACTATTTATGAAACATGAAATCAGGGGAAAGTGACGTCTCTCACTTCCAAGTAGCAGGTGCGCACAATTATCCTTAGACCCGTTAAGGTCTAGTCATATTTAATCTGTTTTATAAAGAAATCCATTTAATCCATTGTGTTTATGTTCATTTCATTTATTATTCTTATTCTTCAAATTGTCACGTTTACTCATTTCTTTAGTAAAGCAACTAAATCTTTTTACATATTCACATGTTCACACTACCCAATGCATTTCGGGTCAATGAAAAAGACCCTTCTTCAGGGGTCTGTAACAGAAAAATAAAGGAAATATAATGAGCAATTCAGTCGTCTAATCATACTCTTTCAATATTTGACTCTATCTAATATACAAAAATTGTCAATGTATCTCGTTTATAATAAGGTTTTCATTATTCTGTCAGTTGGCGAAGTCTAAAAATCTTTACAACTCTATACCTTGAAAATCCAGTGCCTGTATTACCCCTGTCAATGTTTAAATAAAACACCTGAAAAGATAATCCTAATGAAATAAAGTTCGTGCTAACTACAATTCATTAACATTCAAATTGCAAAAAATATATCTGAAAAATGAAGACTAAAAGCTAACATATCTAAAAGATGAAGGCTGAAAGCTAGCGTAACTATTCTTTGCAAGTCTGCCGGTTACTTACTTCCATGTGCAACACGAAGTTCCCAACTCTCCTTCAATGCGAGTTCAGTTTACAAAACAGCCCTAGTGTGTGATATTTATACATGACTTAATTGGTTGAAAGCATGATGACACATCGTGCCTACAGCCAATCATATGTAGTGGTTACCAGAACCTATCAGATTCTCTTATTCGTGTAGGTGAAGCTCCCGCCTAATTTCAACCTATCAAGAATCACTTGTCAATTACACAAATGTTGTTGTAACTCGGTAGAGGCGCGCTCATTGGTCGCTCCTTTACGAAGTCAAAAACAAATTATACCTATAGTAATGGTGATTCTACATAAAGAATAAATAAATAAATGTTGTGGAAAACGAACCATTATTATAAAAATTAGAATTTAAACATTCTTCAACAGATAATAATAAATTCGAACTACTGATATCTATAGTAAATGACCAGTTTTGTCAAACATCTTCAAAGGTGTTCTCTATGCAGGATGGCAAACAATATATCCTCACAGGTTTTACAAAAAACACGATAGTTCAATTCTGTCATTAATTCCTTCCGGTTGCATGCTCGCCATTTTCACAAACAGAGATTAAGAGCAGAATATTTTTGGATCAGAAAAATGGCGAGCATGCAACCGGAAGGAATTAATGACAGAATTGAACTATCGTGTTTTTTGTAAAACCTGTGAGGATATATTGTTTGCCATCCTGCATAGAGAACACCTTTGAAGATGTTTGACAAAACTGGTCATTTACTATAGATATCAGTAGTTCGAATTTATTATTATCTGTTGAAGAATGTTTAAATTCTAATTTTTATAATAATGGTTCGTTTTCCACAACATTTATTTATTTATTCTTTATGTAGAATCACCATTACTATAGGTATAATTTGTTTTTGACTTCGTAAAGGAGCGACCAATGAGCGCGCCTCTACCGAGTTACAACAACATTTGTGTAATTGACAAGTGATTCTTGATAGGTTGAAATTAGGCGGGAGCTTCACCTACACGAATAAGAGAATCTGATAGGTTCTGGTAACCACTACATATGATTGGCTGTAGGCACGATGTGTCATCATGCTTTCAACCAATTAAGTCATGTATAAATATCACACACTAGGGCTGTTTTGTAAACTGAACTCGCATTGAAGGAGAGTTGGGAACTTCGTGTTGCACATGGAAGTAAGTAACCGGCAGACTTGCAAAGAATAGTTACGCTAGCTTTCAGCCTTCATCTTTTAGATATGTTAGCTTTTAGTCTTCATTTTTCAGATATATTTTTTGCAATTTGAATGTTAATGAATTGTAGTTAGCACGAACTTTATTTCATTAGGATTATCTTTTCAGGTGTTTTATTTAAACATTGACAGGGGTAATACAGGCACTGGATTTTCAAGGTATAGAGTTGTAAAGATTTTTAGACTTCGCCAACTGACAGAATAATGAAAACCTTATTATAAACGAGATACATTGACAATTTTTGTATATTAGATAGAGTCAAATATTGAAAGAGTATGATTAGACGACTGAATTGCTCATTATATTTCCTTTATTTTTCTGTTACAGACCCCTGAAGAAGGGTCTTTTTCATTGACCCGAAATGCATTGGGTAGTGTGAACATGTGAATATGTAAAAAGATTTAGTTGCTTTACTAAAGAAATGAGTAAACGTGACAATTTGAAGAATAAGAATAATAAATGAAATGAACATAAACACAATGGATTAAATGGATTTCTTTATAAAACAGATTAAATATGACTAGACCTTAACGGGTCTAAGGATAATTGTGCGCACCTGCTACTTGGAAGTGAGAGACGTCACTTTCCCCTGATTTCATGCGGTGTAATTAGTCATATTCCTTACAGGCCAGTTCGTGCAGCGTGTGCATTAATTCTCTCAGCTGTCTCGCTCTGTTATGTAGATCGGTTCGGTTATCCCTGCGCCCACGCCAGAGTAGTGGGTGCGAAAGTGTACCTAGAAAATAATGGTCGGGGGCAAGACTCTGCAAATGGCAGGGTCAGGTTTGCTCCCCTCTGTGTTGTTTATCAAGCAGGTCGAGTGAGGGCCTCAATCCTGAGGAACTAGATGATGGCATCCAAGATCAGCAAAGGGGCTGCCGCTTCCTGCGCTGGTGGAGAATATCCTACCAGGGACAGACCATGCTCCACCGCCGAAATTAAACGGGATCCATTAATGGGGTTTACTGGCCTCGATGCGATGTCTGTGAGGTTCTCCCAAAGGCTAGGTCGCAGAGCCAGGGCAGGTCTGCTTGAGCCCTGCCACCCGAACAGGCACACCATCCGGTTACCGCAAAAAGCCAGTAAGTTAAACCGGTAGTTGGGGTTTAAAAAGCAACGCTTCTCATTACGAAGTGCATCTGCGCCACTTCCCACATTTAGAAGGTCAGGTTGATCTTTTTGAACTTTTGGCCACAAACAAACCAGAAGAGTATAAGCATATATGAATACCCGACCCAATTTCCCACAAACCGGTTCTGCATGCCCAAGCTTAGCTGAGATGCCGAAATCTCATGCAGTTCTACTCTGCTGCGCAAAACTCTGGAAAAGAATCAAAAGAGAGCGAGTCCGCGCCTTCGTACCCCATCCACCATTACACCCTTTCGGTATTCCATTGGTGCTGCAGTGCAATGACGCCACAAAACAAAAGCCAATGGTAAGCAACGGGCTTTTCTGGGTCAGGTCAGTTTTCTGAATCTCCCCAAGATTTCTTCAGCAAACCAGACAGCTGTGCTCTCTGGTAGACTTCAACCTAAAAGGAAACTTAAATAAGTAGATTAGCTGCTTCATAATCCGGACTTATTTTTACCTGCTTCCTGGCTTCTGGCTTCAGCGTTTGTGTTGGGAAACTTTCACGACCCCCGCTTCGCGGGCGCCGTTCATCGGACTCTGGGACTGCTGCAAGGTCACGCTGCGGGACTGCGAGGCCCAGCAGGCTCTGCTCCCCACACCTGTTGCCTCTTCCCCAGCGGACACGCCCCCCCCTGGCTTAAAAGCTCAAGAATCCACTCGCTCTACGGGTGCTTCATAATCCGGACTTATTTTTACCTGCTTCCTGGCTTCTGGCTTCAGCGTTTGTGTTGGGAAACTTTCACGACCCCCGCTTCGCGGGCGCCGTTCATCGGACTCTGGGATTGCTGCAAGGTCACGCTGCGGGACTGCGAGGCCCAGCAGGCTCTGCTGCCCACACCTGTTGCCTCTTCCCCAGCGGACACGCCCCCCCATGGCTTAAAAGCTCAAGAATCCACTCGCTCTACGGGTGCTTCATAATCCGGACTTATTTTTACCTGCTTCCTGGCTTCTGGCTTCAGCGTTTGTGTTGGGAAACTTTCACGACCCCCGCTTTGCGGGTGCCGTTCATCGGACTCTGGGACTGCTGCAAGGTCACGCTGCGGGACTGCGAGGCCCAGCAGGCTCTGCTGCCCACACCTGTTGCCTCTTCCCCAGCGGACACGCCCCCCCCTGGCTTAAAAGCTCAAGAATCCACTCGCTCTACGGGTGCTTCATAATCCGGACTTATTTTTACCTGCTTCCTGGCTTCTGGCTTCAGCGTTTGTGTTGGGAAACTTTCACGACCCCCGCTTTGCGGGTGCCGTTCATCAGACTCTGGGACTGCTGCAAGGTCACGCTGCGGGACTGCGAGGCCCAGCAGGCTCTGCTGCCCACACCTGTTGCCTCTTCCCCAGCGGACACGCCCCCCCTGGCTTAAAAGCTCAAGAATCCACTCGCTCTACGGGTGCTTCATAATCCGGACTTATTTTTACCTGCTTCCTGGCTTCTGGCTTCAGTGTTTGTGTTGGGAAACTTTCACGACCCCCGCTTCGCGGGCGCCGTTCATCGGACTCTGGGACTGCTGCAAGGTCACGCTGCGGGACTGCGAGGCCCAGCAGGCTCTGCTGCCCACACCTGTTGCCTCTTCCCCAGCGGACACGCCCCCCCCCTGGCTTAAAAGCTCAAGAATCCACTCGCTCTACGGGTGCTTCATAATCCGGACTTATTTTTACCTGCTTCCTGGCTTCTGGCTTCAGCGTTTGTGTTGGGAAACTTTCACGACCCCCGCTTCGCGGGCGCCGTTCATCGGACTCTGGGACTGCTGCAAGCTCACGCTGCGGGACTGCGAGGCCCAGCAGGCTCTGCTGCCCACACCTGTTGCCTCTTCCCCAGCGGACACGCCCCCCCCCCTGGCTTAAAAGCTCAAGAATCCACTCGCTCTACGGGTGCTTCATAATCCGGACTTATTTTTACCTGCTTCCTGGCTTCTGGCTTCAGCGTTTGTGTTGGGAAACTTTCACGACCCCCGCTTCGCGGGCGCCGTTCATCGGACTCTGGGACTGCTGCAAGGTCACGCTGCGGGACTGCGAGGCCCAGCAGGCTCTGCTGCCCACACCTGTTGCCTCTTCCCCAGCGGACACGCCCCCCCCCTGGCTTAAAAGCTCAAGAATCCACTCGCTCTACGGGTGCTTCATAATCCGGACTTATTTTTACCTGCTTCCTGGCTTCTGGCTTCAGCGTTTGTGTTGGGAAAGTTTCACGACCCCCGCTTCGCGGGCGCCGTTCATCGGACTCTGGGACTGCTGCAAGGTCACGCTGCGGGAGTGCGAGGCCCAGCAGGCTCTGCTGCCCGCACCTGTTGCCTCTTTCCCAGCGGACACGCCCCCCTCTGGGAGGACTATTTGATTCAAACAATTCCCCGCAACGCGGGACGCGCGCGGGTGGTCGCCGGGCTAAGCCCGGGCAAAGGGCGGGCCGTCTGAGGCCGTCCGAGGGCTGCCGAGGCTGGGCTGGGCCTACCCTCTTGGCTTGTTAAGTAAGGAATTGCAATTTTTGCTATTTAAACTGAGACTGATCTCTTTTATTGTGTATTCGCCATTATGTCCTTACGCTCAGGGAAAGAGAGATTGGTACAAGTCCAGACTTCGACAGGGGTGGTAACAGGTCCCCTTGATGCTTTTTTAATTAAAGCGACGGGTATCTTAGAAAAATAAATCGCCTTTGTAGAGAAACGTTTATCTTTAGACCTTATAACAGGCAAGCGTTCTTCTTTGGGCCAATTTGCTACCGCGATTTCTCCTAGTAAAGTGAGCACTATAGCCCTAAATACAAGCCTACAACAAGATCCTGGTCCAGTGCCGGTAGGCTTATGTCATAACAAGGACGGATCCATTGAAAATATAATAGGTGATGGCTTGTCCTTGAGTGATACTAACTCTAGTGGGGAGGATGTTGCCCTACATACTGGTTGTTCTGCTCAACCCCAAATATTTAAGGGGGTTTCCAAGACTATTAAACGTCGCAAAAAGGAAAAGAGTGAATAGAGTTCAAAAGGGAGGTATATCTAAGACCCCTAAATCTAATTCTGCAGTACTGAATCCATCAGCTGATTCCAACTCTCATTTTCCCATACCTGTGTTAACCGATACTAGTCCACCTTGTCCGTTGGTTCCAGGTAATGAGAAAGAATTATTAAATAGTATAGAAGTAATAGTTAAGTCACTTATGATACCCCTACTTGAACGTACTAGATTGTTGAATGCTAAAATGGAATCTTTGGAGAAAACAGTTATCGCTAACAATGAGATGTTAAAAGAATTGTCGAATAAGCAAAACATGACCCAAACAATAACTAAAAACCCCAAAAATTCTGGGACGGGCGTATGTACTATACCTGAAATCCAAGCCCCTGCTGAATATTCTAGCATACAACCATCGATAAGTAGAAATACCAAGGACGTTAATATTGATAAGGAATCCATGGGAAGTGCAAAGGAAAAACCAAAGTCAAATCAAAGCGCTCCAATGTTGAGGAGCCTAGAGAACCCTCCAGCTGAGCCTGTCAAGAGGGATCCAAAACAGAATGTCCTCTGCATTAACCTTCCTCCTGAGGCCACACCATATACAATAATTCTGATGGGAGTATCGGTTGTTAAAGGTGAAAATTCCGAAGCATTTAGGAAGCTTAAAAATAAAGTAGTCTTTTGGCTGAATAAAAATAGACCTCTTCCACCGACCTCAGTTACGGAAATTCTTAATGTCAGAAGAGTAAAATGGGTGGGGCATTGCCCTAAGGACCTAGAGGGGGATTGTATTATTGTCAATTTTAGGGACTCATGGGTGGTGGATTTCCTACGTAGGGAACCTAGATTTGGTAGGATGGGTGATGTGCAAACTTTGGACCTTAATTATTTTTATCCAAAACGAAATGGGGGTCCTCCTACTATACCTATGTTTAATTATCATGGTAAATCCAAGGGTAGGCTCCTAAATGGATTGGCACCTTATACACCCTATTCCTTCCCCCATCTGTATAATCGTTTTGAACCACTCTCTGATTTAGAGTGTATTGATTGACTTCCTCCCAATAATGGTGGGGTCAGTCTACCAGATACTAACGTTAGAGATGCTGAGGGTTTTAATAATAATAATGACCCAGTAGCAGATGGTGCCGCCTGCTGTAGTTTATGTGATTTGGTTTCAGTAGATCCTAACAATGGTGGGGTCAGCTTACCAGATACTAACGTTAGAGTTGCTGAGGGTTTTAATAATAATAATGACCCAGTAGCAGACGGTGCCGCCTGCTGTAGTTTACGTGACTTGGTTTCAGTAGATATTGATAGGAATAAAGAGAAAAATGACAAGATCTGTGGGATTGTTACAGTTAGATATCCCCCTGTCAGTTGTCTACTATCAGAGAGGTGTGAGCAGGGCCCAATAATGGGGGGAACGAATCAAGAAAAATTAATATTTCATGAAACTGGGCTGAAAATTGTTTCATGGAATATTGCGGGATTAAAGGGGAAGTTAGGTTCGGAGGACTGGACAGTCTTCATTGACAGGTTTGATATTATAATTTTTCAAGAAAGTTGGGCACCTGATCCGTTATATCGGACAGGTTACCTAAACTTTTTTAAACCAGCAATACAGGGGAAAAAGGGAAGACCCTCTGGGGGCCTAGTTATATGGGTCAGGCAAACTAATAATTATAGGATAGTGGATGTTCCAGTTTTGAACCCTGATATCCTGGGAATAAAACTAAGTAGGGCAGACCACAAGAGCTTGTTTATTATAAACATCTATGCTCGTGGCCTGCCGGGGGGGAGGTGTCCTGCAATTATTGATGAGTTAGACTCATATCTAGAAGTAATTGGGAGGGACAACCCCATTATACTTGCAGGGGATCTGAATTGTAATTTTGAACCCTTGGCGTGTGAAAGTCAGGATATACGGGAGGAGGAAGATGCAGTTTGGAACGTTCCAGTTTTGGCCCTAAATCCCATCAAAAAGGCAACTGAGGCGGCTCTACACTGGCTTGGATTGTGTCTGGAATGGGGGCTAAGAGCGGCTAATGGTCGCTCCCTTTCTGATAAAAACGGACTTCCTACTTATATGGGGCCAGTACTAGTAGAATTGACTATATCTTGTTAAAAATGAAGTATTGGTCCCTGTTGGATGATATGGAGGTTGTTGCTCGCCCAGAGAGCGACCACAATCTTTTAGTATTAAGTTTAAAATACTTAGCTGGCCAAGGTGGATCAGATCCAGTGAGATGTCACACTGCAGAGACATTTCTCACTAATGACAGACGTATGGTCCGTTGGCCTAGGGCCTTGGAGGACCCGGATTTGTTGCATGAGTTATCCCTGGAAGTATCCTCTTCATGGGGTGCTCTTCAGGATCTGCCCATTACTATAGATACATTACATCAGATTAGCAACACACATGACCAGCTATTTAAAAAATTTAAAACTCTACTCTCTAAACCTGTAAACCCTGGGAAAAGTGCTGCTATGGGATTTCGTCAGAAATGGTATAATAAATCATGTAGGGAGGCGCATAGTGATTTGATTAAAGTCATTAAATCTAGAATTAGCCTTGACATTAAAAAGGCTCGTGGGAGGTATAAAAAGGTTCTGGGGGAGGCGAAGCGAGAGTGGGATGAGTCCCATTGGCAGGACCTCTATGAGGCCTGTCTATCTTCCAACCAGATTAAATTCTGGGAGGTGGTGAATTGGGGCAGAAACACAGACTCGCAAATCCCAGAAAATCATGTCCCCACTGATGCTTGGGTGGATTTTTATTCTTCCCAGTTCAAGGGAGTAGCGAATGTACCCGATTTTGCGATATAATATCCGGTACAATTGCGTGCCCCATCATCCCAATCTTTAATGTTTTTGAATGAGGACACAGAATTGGCACTGGGTTTGATACATTCGGGGAAAGCACCCGGTATGGATTGCATCCCGGCAGATTTTTTCAAATTAGATCAGTGGATCTGGGTCCCTTATATTACTAAGATTGCTAATGCTATTGCTAGTGGGGCCAGGATTCCTGATTCATGAAAAGGGGCGGAAATTCTCCCAATTTTTAAAAAAGGAGATCGTTCTGTCCCAGAAAACTACCCCCCTATTAGCCTTATAGATGCCCTACAGAAAGTTGTAGCAAGGATGATCCTTGCAAAAATCCAGATCTGGATGGAGAAGGAAAGTATTCTCTCACCAATGCAAGCGGGTTTTAGGTCTAGTATTAGCACCATTGACCAGGTATTTAGATTTATCCAGTTATACTGGAAAGTGGTGCTACTGGGTGGTGGAACTATATATGCTGATTTTGTGGACCTTAAGTCCGCTTTTGATCTCGTGCCCAGGGCAAAGTTATGGGCCGTGCTGGAGGATATCGGGATGCCGCAGGACATTCTCGAACTAGTGATAAGACTCCACACGGGCAATTTTGCTAGGGTTAGGTGGGGAGACAGGGCCAGGTGACGGATTGTTTTCCTGTAACCCGTGCAGTCCGCCAGGGGTGTGTTTTGGCTCCCACCTTATTTTTGTTATTTATTAATCAAGTGGTTTGCTTTTTTTCTGAAACCCCTACTGACGCCCCAACTTTAGGAGGTACTAAGTTTCCCCTGCTCATTTTTGCCGATGATACGTTAATCCTCTCTAAGACTCGTAAGGGTCTACAGACAGCGATTAATAGATTTGAGGATTTCTGTAAACTAAATGATCTACAGGTGAATGTGAGCAAAACTAAATTCATGGTACTAACTAAAACTCGACCTTTAAAAAGCCATGTTAGCATGAACGGGGTTGATCTTAAACAGGTGGATGCCATGACCTATTTTGGGGTGACTTTAGATTCTCATTTGCGTTGGCAGCCACAGCTGGATGTTCTTTGCTTAAAATTTGCGCGACTTACGGGTACCCTAATCCAGGAGCAACGCAAATCCCTAACTAAAAGGGTAAAGCCAGCTTTAAAAATATATAATGCAAGGATTAGTTCTGCCATATTGTACGGTGCTGATCTTTGGGGATATAAGGATCTAACTCCTTTGGATAGGATAGAAAATAAATTCCTACGTAAGTTGGTTAGTTTACCCCAATCTACACCAATTAAACCCTTATTGATGGATATGGGTTGTAAAACAGTAAAGGAACAAGCACGGTACCGGTTGGTAGCACTATGGAGACGCATTTGGACTACTCCAGAACTGGCTTTATTTGCTAAAGAAATCGAAGATATAAGATCTATTTCGGGTTATGCAAAAATTCCCTGGTTTAGAGAAGTAAGGAAAATTCTGGATAATATGGGACTTAGTTTACTGTGGTCTGATCCGGGCACAAATGCCTTTCCCTCTACTAAAGATTTTAAAATGCTATATTGGGCAACTGTTAAGCAGCAATTAGTCTCGCAATCGGACTTGCTTACTTTAACAGGTTAGTTCCTAGTATATAAATTGGATCCCCATCTGGAGGACTACTGGGATGTAATTACGAGGAGTTTAGATAGAAAACTATACCACCAGTTTAGGGTGGGGTCATTACCCCTGAGATCCTTTACTAAAAATTGGAAAGGTCAGCCAAATCAATACTGTCCATGGTGTAAGGAATACAGGGAAAGTGTTGGCCATTTTTTCTTTGCCTGCCCTGCCTACTCGGTGCCAAGGTGCAAATGGTTAACGCCTATCTGCAAACGGTTGAACTCCAGGAGGTGTGCAGATGCATTATGTGAATTAAGATTTAATACCTCAGAGTTTATCGTTATTGGTGTGGCAAATTCTTTAGGGTGGGCATGGATCATTAGAGCCAGACAGGTCTAATGTATGTTGAGATATCTTAAATTATATGATTACAAATTTAAATTTGCAAATTACGTCTTGAATTGAGGTTTAATAATTTTTTAAGAAAGGTCTTAAAGATTACATATTGTTGTTGTTTTTAACTGTTTAAACAGTCTTTTATGAATTATGGTGTATGTATTTTCACTTTTTATAGACTGTCTTTTATGATGTAACTATCGAAATAAAGACGTATGAACTGAACTGAAGTAGATTAGATAAAAAAATAAAAAGAAAGGAAGACTATGAAACATGTTAGGAATAACAATTGTGATGAAAAGATGGTGAAAAAAGAAATTGAGAGGGAAGGGTGACAAAAAGGATAAGATGAAAAGAGAATAAAGGTACGAGAGAGGTAAAAAGGTGACAGAATGAGTTTTAAGCATCATATCTTATAACGGTTATCTAGCCCAGGTGGTTTTATGTCTTATATACGTAATAGATTTATATTTCAAGGACATTCAGCCATGGCTCTTATCCACTGGCCTGTTATGTCATATACAATTTTGTACCACCCACTGCAACATACAGTGACCAAAGGGTCAGCTCACTTCAGCCAATGACTAACTTCACTTTAACGTCATTCTCCCCTTTCATAAGGAACACATTGTGAGACAATGTGGTTCATTTCACTGTCAGCAGCTGCTATAGCGAGTGTGCTATCTGAGAAAAAAAATCTTCTCTTTTAGCTTTATTTAGACTGACGAGATTCATGCAACTTCTGCTAACAACAAAGTTTTGCAAAAGGCATGAAGATACAAAACTACCACTGACAGTCAACTTCAGACCTATTTGCTTTGCCAGGTCCGGTTTCCCACTGTATTTAGTCCCAATAGTCCCAGTTTTATAATCTGACACACAGAACTACAAGGCAGAGAATGCAAAAGATAACTCGTCTGCGCTACTCATACATACATGGATGTGAGAAACTTGGAGTTTTGGTTCAGCAACAATCATGTAGGAGGTCAAAATATTCTAACACTGCTTTTAACCACTTCAACATCTGCATATACTTTTTACTGAACATGTGGCATACTTTGGAATTTGAAATACTTGATAGCAGAGTTGGGGAGATCCAAACAGCTGTGTTGTTAACTTTATGAAAAGGGAAGCAGGGGCTGCAGGAACAGCTGAGACGTTATGGGCAAGACTGAAAATCGGCATCACCAAGGCAAAGAGCATGATTATAGTCACAGCGTGAGACTCAGAAAAGCATTAATCCAATAAAAGTGCCATTCAAAACTTCCCAAGAATCAAGGTTTCAGTGGTAGATGGAATGAATGCAAAGACGGACACTATTATTGCCACAACGTTTGTATCACTGGTTGTTCCATAATGATGGAAATGTCTCGGCCCCAGCAGTGACTGAAGAATAGCTTTGCAAACAGCATAGCCTACATGAGGTAAACAGGCGCGCCTGGAAGACAGCCAAAAATCGTGTTAGAGATGTGCCCTAGGAAAAGCCACTGGACAGACTCCATTGTGAAAACCATACGGACAGGGATCGCCCAAAAGGCAGGCTATACCCAATACATTGGAGGCACTGAGGAGCATGCGTCATACCTGCAGAAACTACTAGATCTGGCGTTCTGGCCAGAGCTACTGTCTTTGGAACAGAGACACCAGGATCTAAGTTCGGCGTCCACTCAAGATCCTGTGATTCTCGGCTAATCAAATAAGCTTCCTGTGACTAAAGGAAAAACAAATGTGACCAAGTGTAATATAATGGATGCCCTTGTAAAAGCACTCCAATCCCTTCGGGTCAAGTTCTGATCCATAAAACTGAGACAAAAAACGCACCCTCGTCCTATCAAAGACTAAAAAACATACCCTCCTGCAATCAGAGACCCGAAGTCTCTTATATGACGAAGGTATGTTTTTTTCAGTTTTATGGAGCAGAACTTCACCCAAAGGAATTGGAGCCCAAACGTAAAAGATACAATAGGCAAATTTAACCATCAGGAAAAACAAGCATTTGCAATGCAATAAGTCTCGCATGTACGCGAGTTTAAGCTATTGGCAATGTAAATGACAATGCCTTTTTTTAATGTTAAAAATACAAAAATAAAAAGGCATTGTCATTTACAATGTCAATAGCTCAAACTCGTGTAAATGCGAGACCTATTGTGTTGCAAATGCTTGTTTTGTTCAGGCAGGGACAGCTTCCTGTATAAACACAATCCTTTGAGGCATTTTCCTTTTTGTAAGTATGCTTCAGAATGCTGCACCCTTAGAAAGAGGAAATAAAGAGGAGAAATAAAGATATTTCTCTTTGCCTCTCTTTTGCACAGCTTCGCATTACACCAGATTTACCAAGCAACCCAGGATGCCTCTGTGCAGCATGGTAAATCTCATTCTAGATTTTCCGTTGCCCTGCACGGAGCAAGGGTGAAGCAAAACTTTAAATAATCTGGGCCTAAGTAATGCAACACCATACAGCGCTGCCTTGTGTTACTTTGCAGCAGGCAGGTGTTACGTGGGTGCAGCAGGGCGTTCCCATGCATCCACCCAGGGATTTTGACGGAAAGCCAGATTTGCAAAGATTTTAAACCTTAGTTTCTGCCAAAACGGTGCATTTGCCCAACAGAGGCGTAGCAAGGAGAAATATCTTTATTTCTCCTTATTTATTCCTCCTTCCATGTATGCTCCATTCTGCAGCACACATGGAAAGAGTAATTTGCCTTTAAGGATTGTTTTTTGCGCAGGAAAATATCCCTTCCTGCACAAAAACAATCCTTCCGGTAATGTGGGCACCCTGGAACTATTGTGCCAGGGTGCCTGCGTTGGCTCTAGGTGGTCCACAGTGCGCTAGCACAAGGTGGGAGCAGAAACGCTCCATATCTTTGTAAAAATTCAGCATTTCTGTTCTGTCCCTTTCAGGCAACACGGTGCAGCAAGTGCCCTTGCCTGCAGTACATTAAATGTGCCTCATTGTCTTTACTTAAGAAATAACTAACACATGAATTAATATGGGGAATCCTATTTCAAGACTTGGATTTCCAAGTACAATATACACTTTGCCAGAAAAGAGAAGAAGTAGTTAAGAAATGTTATAATTTTAACTCAAAACCGATACATTGTTAAAAACGGTGCAGCTGAAATATCACACATTGGAAAGGTTTGTATGTATATTGTTTGAAGAATCACTTATGCATGCATCAAACGTATTTTCGGTGAAGAAGAAGATTGGGGCATCAATTAGGGGCTGTAACTATGGGCTCTTTCTTGCCCTTTGGCACCCCTGGATGAGCCTGTGATGCATCTGGTCTAGTAAGCCGTGAAAGCAGGAACACAAAGTAAGCATGGCTCTAAAAGGTCTGTTTAACTTCTGTAGTTTTGAATGTACCTCTTCGCTCCATCATCAGAAAATAGAAGGATATTTGAGGACAAGGAGTGGGAGTGGAAGTTAGCCTTGAGATGCCGCCGGGAGGTCTGGGGGTGCGTGACTCCAACTGCGCTATCTCTTTGACTTTGGTGACTCAGCGTCCGTGATCAGCTGAGAGACATCTATTAGAAATGTTACCTGTTGCTTGAAGTATAAGTATAGTTGATTCACACGTGGAATATGTTTCTATTTGCCAAAATGCGATGTATTATTTTGCAGAAACATCCACATGTAAGATGTGTTCTTGATTAGCATTAGAAGCACGGAGATAGAATGCACACATTTTAACCCCTTCCCCGCTCATGACGGAACCGTTCCGTCATGAGCCACGGTTGCCGTGTGCTCATGACGGAACGGTTCCGTCATGACACGCCCGTTGGCGGCCGCTCCGCCTACGCGGCGCTGTTTCCCCGCCTGTGCGGGGGGACAACGCAAATGGGCGGAGTCATGACGGAACCGTTCCGTCATGAGCACAGGTCAACCGTGGCTCATGACGGAGCGGCTCCGTCATGAGCACAGGCCCGCCGCGCTGCCCCCCTGCCCCCCCAGCGCTGCAGCGGAATGTCCGCAGCAGCGAAGGGGTTAAATGCCCAAATATGCAGCTGACTAGTTTTAGGTAAAATAAAACCGAATTGTGCTCATTTCCAAAAGCATGCTCAAAGGCAGGCCACAATTAAACGAGGAAGAAAACTGCTGCAGAATGTAATACTATTTTAAAAGCAATACCAAAATGAGAAATAACCAATACCCCCTTACAGGATGCCCGCCATTTCTTATTTATTTATTTATTTATTTTTATTTATTAGAAATGCTCAGCAGCCAATTAGAAAACGTTAGATAAAAAGAAAAACTACAGTACCCATGAACACCAGGGTAACACATGACCAACCATAGAGTCCACAAAATAAAAGGTCATTTAGATAGTAGTACATCCTCTTTCTTTGGTGAGGAACAGTTCAAATTAAACAGGAAGTCCAATTAAAACAATGAACGTCAGGGATAGGAAACCATCAGCAACAGCAATAGTCCACTTCGAAGAACAAGGACTCGGCATCAGTAGATCACTGGAAGCAGAAGACCATTGACACAGGATAAACCAGATGGAACAGAAAACCTCTACTTCGGGTCGGAACCTGAAAAGAGACATACAGCCGTAATACACATCCAGTAAAGAGAATGAAGTCAAAATTAGGGGGGGTAGAGAAAACAAGGAATTGCATCAAACATGATTCATATGCAAAATAACAGTAGAAATGCAGAACATGTGCATAAACAATAACAACGGGTGGGATAATCCTCGCCTCCTTGTCCTTAATAGAATTGAAAATTCTTGTCACGTATGTTTGCAAATTTTGAATTCTATGTCAGGACAGGAGGCTCCGATTATGCTTGTCCAAAGCTGATCCACCACCACAGAAGCAATATGATCAATTGGTTTGTAATAAAAGCTTTTTGAACACAGATTCAGAAGACCAATCTGCGGCCTTCATGATGTCAAATAACGTAACACCCATCGAGAATGCCTTAGAAGCCATAGCCCCACGTGCCGAATGAGCACCGAGAATGGAAACATCAATGCCAGCTTCAGACATGAGCCATCTAACCCAGCGAGCCAAAGTAGCTGGGGTAACAGGGCAAAAAGGCTTCTGCAAAGCAATCAATAATTGACCATGCATATCTGAACGTAAAGGAGCAGTACATACCTCATAATCCTTGACACATTGAACAACGCAAATTTTGGGATGATTAGGAAAGGAAGGATAGGTAATCGAGGTAGTATTCGTTTTGGTGCGTTTGGAAAGAAGAAATGTGACACCCTCAGGTGTAAAACTGCGACCTGCCAAGTCCAACGCACGAACATCAGACACCCGCTTGCAAGAACCAAGGCATAACAACATAGTCAGTTTGGCTGACAGTTGCTTATGGGAAAGCAAGGAATTGGAAGACCAGGCCTCCAAAAATTTCAAACCAAAGGATACATCCCAAAGAGAGGCATACTTAGGACATGGAGGATTCGACAGACGAATACCTTTAAGCAATTTGGTAATCAAAGGATGCTCACCCGCAGGTTTATCATCAATATGAATATGAGCCGCTGAAATGGCAGAACGAAAGTTGTTGACCGTGCGATAAGCCAAACCGAAGGAAGCGAGAGAGGCTAGAAAATTAATGATCAGAGAGACATCCGCTGAAGTGGGATCAACCTCCCGTTGAACACACCAGTCACACCATCGTTTCCATGAGCCTCTGTATTGTTTATGAGTACTGGGAGACCAGGCTTCACTGATAAACTTGGAAGCGTCATGTGAAAGGCCTGGGAGCGTCCAGCGATCCCCGAAATTTGCCACGCTAGCAGAAGGAGATTGCCTGATAGAATCAGGGGATGCGCATTGCCGAGGGGATTCAACAAGAGATTCCACTTCTGGGGAAGAAGGAGCGGCACTGCACAACACATCTCCAGGAGAACCGGGAACCACGCCTGAGCCCTCCACAGAGGAGCAATCAGAATTAAGTCTGTTTGATAACGTTTCGTGCAAGCCAAGACCCTGGGAATCATCATGAACGGGGGAAATGCGTAACACAGAACCGACGGCCAAGTCTGAAGAAATGCATCCGTGACCAGGGCTTTCGGATTCGGCCTCCAGCTGAAAAACAGAGGGAGCTGAGTGTTCAGGCGAGATGCGAACAGGTCTAAGTGACACTGACCCCAGATCCGAAGGTGAGAACGGAAAATGCGAGGATGAAGCCACCAGTCGCTGAAGTCGCGAAGGTGGCGAGAGTTCCAGTCCGCAATCTGATTGTGGCGACCGGGAAGATATTCGGCAATAACAGTGATCTTCTGTTGCAGACAGAAGTGCCAAAAATCTTTGGCGATCTCCGCCAATATCTTGGATTTCGTTCCGCCTAGCTTGTTGACATACCGGACCACTGAAACATTGTCCATGCGGAGAAGAATGCAACAATTGGATCGAAGAGGAGAGAAACACCGGATCGCAAATGATCCTGCCAGGAGTTCCAGGCAATTTATATGGAGAGACAACTCCTGGGAGGACCACCGACCCCCGGTCGAGACGGGACCGCACCGGGCTCCCCAGCCCCACAGACTGGCATCGGACTCTATCACCAGATCCGGAGATGAGCTGAACAGGACTCGCCCATTCCAGGCATCCATGTGGTCTAACCACCATTGCATCTCCCTCTTCGCTTCCTCTGAAAGAGGAATTAGATCGGAATAGCGAAGACCTTTCTGGAGATGACGGATCTTCAAACGTTGAAGTGCCCTGTAATGCAGAGGACCCGGAAAAATCGCCTGAATGGAGGACGCCAATAGACCGACAACTCGTGCTAACAATCTCAACGACACAGTCTGTCTGGAAATAACCAAAGTCAATTCCCTCTTGATGTACCGAATCTTTTGATTGGGTAAGAGAAGTTGACACAAAAGAGAATTCACTTGGAAGCCCAGAAAATCTATCACTTGTGATGGAATCAAGACTGATTTCTGAGGATTCACCAGAAATCCCAGAGATTGTAAAAGGTTGATAGAACACTCCAGATGCGTCAAGACCTTGAGGGGACAGTCTGCCATGATTAGAATGCCGTCCAGATATATTATTAAACGAACACCCCGAGCGCGCAAACATTCCACGACGGGCCTCAGAAGTTTCGTGAAGCACCAAGGTGCTGACGAGAGGCCGAACGGGAGAACTTTGTATTCGTACCAAGTCCCCTGCCAATGGAATTGCAGGAACCGACGATGAGGCTCAAAGATGGGAATCGACAAGTACGCATCTTAGAGGTCGAGGCGAACCATCCAATCCCCCTCGCAAAGAAGATCGCGCAATAGATGAATCCCCTCCATCTTGAAGTGTCTGTAAACTACACCTCCATTGAAGTCTTTCAGATTGAGAACCAGGCGGGAACCGCCCCCTTTTTTCTGTACCAGAAATATCGTGCTGATGAACCCATGGGGATGGCGAACAGTTGGAATGATTTTTGTAGAAGAGACTCGATCTCTGCCGAAATGAACTCTTGGTCTTGAAGAGAGAAAAATAGAGGATTGGGAGGGTTGGTTTGATGTTGGGGCTGATAAAACTCTATTTTGTAACCCTGAACAGTTTGCAGTACCCAAGCATCTTTGGAGATTAGACGCCAATTGTGCAGAAAAAATCGGATTCTGTCCCCCAGAACCACATCGGAAACCGGAATCAAGCTCACCTGAAGTGTTGGAATACTGGTAGCCACCTTGATTTCCGCCGGAACGTCCTTTACGAAATTGTCCTCTCCCTTTGCGAGAGGGATAGAAGTGGAACGGGAGTTGTAACCTGTATCTTGACCACCGCCTCTTTGGGACTGGAATCCCCTCTGGGAGATGTGTTGAGAGCCACGGCCGAACTAGCGTCCCCTATGTTGTCCGGCCCTGGCAAAAACCGGACGAAGCGCTCACTGCAGCAAAGCCTGAGCTTTATCAAGGCCACTGAAAGTAGCCACAAACTTCATAAGTTCCTTCAAAAAAGGCTGGCCGAACAACAAACCCTGAGCTACAAGACCGGACTCGGATGTGGAGAGCTCTGCCAATTTTGGATCTAATTTAAGGAGAATCGAGTGGCGACGCTCGCTGGAAATTGCACAGTTGGCGTTACCCAACTGGCAAATAGCCCTCTGAGACCACTCGATAAGCTCATCAGGGTCCACAAGAGTCGAAGATTCCTTGGCCAGAAACCCAAGATCTAAAATCCTTGTGAGTGGGCCTAGCAAGTCCAGCAGTTTGTCCTGACAGGAGCGCCAGGATCTGTCAAGACCCTTCTCGGGATCCTTGGCGTATTTTTTGAGGTAGGAGACCATAGTGGGATCAATCTCCGGCGTGTCTGCTAAATGGTCGGCGAGATCTGGACGTGGACACTCGGACCAAAGGCGAGCCCTGACATCTTTCTCAAACGGTTGTCAAATGTGAGCCTGTACATATTCCGCCACAGCAGGGGAAGGAAGCCAGGAAGAGGTATGCGGATGATAGATGTCTAAAGGTTCAAAAGTAAGTACTGGAGGATGTGTAGGAGCATCGACATAATGCTCCTTACGTGACTTCTTACGTGGCGGTGGAACATCCTGATCAGAAGTTGAGGAATGAGTACCTTCTGTGTCCGTTAAAATGCCGGAGGATGCAGAAGCGCCCACCGAGGTCAAGGAGGATGACTTATCCGAGGCTAGATTTTTAGCCAATTTCTTAAAATCCGACCTATGCGGATTAACAGGTGACTTAGACGAATGGGAGGATGGCAACCAGCCCTGTTGTTTGGCGTATTGAGTCAAATGACGTTTTAAAGGGTTGATGGCACAGGCAAGTGCATTATTAACTGAGTGTTGTACACCCTGGTCCAATGCTTCGACCAAATCATGCTCTAAAAAACTAGAGTTGTCATCCTCATAATAGTAGTCATCTTCATCAAGATATTCTTCCACAGTGACACAATAATGTGACAGTAACGCCCACAAGATGACACTTTAAATAATAATAATGCCAAAGGCACAATGCAGGGGGAGTGAACAACCCCACAGCAAGCCAGCAGGACAGGTTAAACCTGCACACTGTAAATAATTAAATGTGGAGGGAGGGTTTTCTGTAACAGTAAATACACTCTAGGCAGAGCCTATGCTATGTTATACAGCCCAATGCTTTTAAAAGAGCAAAAGGCGTAATTGGGGCTGAGAAAAAACAAGGCTGTGGGCAAGTGTTGTGGAAACAACCTTCAAAACTGTAATCTCCGCGGTAACGGCCGCCTCATTAAACATGAAAATAGGAGGTTGCGAGCATAGCGCGCGAGTCCTCCAGCCCCCGTTCTCCCGCTCCACTTCAAAGATAATAGACACGCGCGCAAAGCGCCCGGACACAGGGAGGTGAGCACACGCCCCCATCAACACCCGACCGCTACTAACCTCGTGGAGACAACGAAACGAACCCAGCAAGGGGCGCGAGGGAGCACGAGGGACACAACGTGATGCAGCGCTAGTGAGGCATGCACAGAATGAGGACAAAGCAGCGCGTAAATGTTTACAAAGCACAATCAAATAAAGGTAAAGAAGCACTTAACTGGCTGCGGAGCAGCAAAGAAAGAGGATGTACTACTATCTACATGACCTTTTATATTGTGGACTCTATTGTTGGCCACGTGTTACCCTGGTGTTCATGGGTACTGTAGTTTTTCTTTTTATCTAACGTTTTCTAATTGGCTGCTGAGCATTTGTAATAAAGAAAGGAGAAAGCATAATTGGAGCCTCCTGTCCTGACATAGAATTGGAAAACAGGGGCTGGATGCACATCTTGAAGTTGTTAGACGTTGAATGATGCATCTCAGAATGGCCAAAAAGAGCAAGTGTTCTCCCTTTTCGTGTACCTCTTAGATCCTCCGTGTCCTTAAAAATGTCGGCTCAGGCAAGATGTTACTTCCTGGGTGACGTCCCTTCCGGCGTCACTCACTGGATGTCCGCCCCGAAGTGCTTTAGAAACGGGTTTTGAACGTATGAGTCATTGAGGTCTCTTGTACATTAGTTCAGCTGTTGCAGGTGGGGGTGAAAGTGTGTGGACAGAAGTGGTGGGAGTGGGCGGGATCGGCAGGGCACGGCGTACCCCTACTTCCTTCATTCAATACAGTCCGTTCCCCTACTTTATTATTTTATATAAGCGTCCCAGGACGGCCGAGTAGCCCGGCCGTCGGTGGCTGTTCAAGGACAGGCGGGCACAGAAGGAAAAGGGCTGTCGTATCCTTCTTGCCCAGAGAAGTCAAGAACAGTGACCACTTCTCCTGCCCTACCGCTAGCAGCCGCCCCCTCTCTTTCTCTTATTCTCTACCTTTTTGTGGTGCTCCACATCACTTGTTGAAAACCGTGACTTTCCTTCATTCGTTCCCCTGCGAAATGGATCCAAAGAAAAGAGGAAACACTTTTGCTGCAAATGACTTTTTCTGACATTTTTAGGTCTCGGCTAGCGAAGGCTAGGCTTGCGCAGTCTCGCTCGCGAGATTTAATGACTTTGAGAAGAGGGGCTTGAACCCGCCTCTCTTCTCTCCTCTTCTCCATTGGCTGGCCTCTTAAATGCTGGTCAGCCATTGGAGAAGAGCTTTGTCTCTCCAAACAAGCCCCGTCTCTTTCGGATTAGTGGGCGTGTTTTTTCAAATCTTTCGCTTTTTCCAAGGCCGGCCCTTTTTTCGCTGGTGGGCACGTTTGTATTTTTTTTTTTTTACAGGGACGTTCTCGCGTTTTTTTTAGGTCTCGTCTACCGAAGGCTGCGCTTGTTTTTTTGTTACTTTCAGCGCGAGGCGTTCAGTGTTTCCACACATGGGCAACTCTTACTCAGCAAAATACACATTCTGCTCAAAGCGCCTGAAACGATCATGTAGCTGGGTGGACAGACTTACATGTGGAGTTTGCTAGTCACCGTGTTTCTGGGGGCGATGAGGGAGCTGCTCTTCTGCCTGGCAGCCTCGGAGGTGACCACCGCGAGCCTCTCAGTGGATTTCTCGAGCTCCCGCTTGCTGGCCGCCCTCACCTCGGTGTGCAGGTCAGCACTTTTCGCAGCTCCGTGCTGTTTTCCTGCTGTAATTTGCGCGGCTCCACGGGACTGATGCCGCTGCCCCGCTCTGCAAGGTCCGCTGGGTGAGTCTTGGGTGTGGCGGCGGCGGCACCTTTTGTTGTGGAGACGGGCCCTGCAGGCAGACAGCCCTCTGCCGGTGGGGTGTGGGGGATCCCGGGGTTCACTCCCCAGCCGGCCGAACACTTCGGGCCAGTGTTTATAGGTTCTCAGACTCCATTTTAAGAAGCAGATTCAGCATAGCGAGCTCTCTGGAGCTGCAGGGCTGACACAAGCCCTCCACACTCACGAGGCTGCGCTGCGCCTCGCACCGCAGTTCGGCTCGGCTGTGTGGCTATGTCATTCCCCGCACTACTCTATTCGGTGGCGTGGCTGGGAGTCACTCTGCACTTTTCTGTTCAGCTGCATGGCTGCCAGTCAGTTCCCCCGCTTCTCTTTTGGGCTGCTTGGTTGTTAGTCAGTCCCTTCACTTATGCTGTGTAAGTGGCTGTCAGTCAGTGCACGGACTGATGTATTTCCCTGCCCGGTGTCCTTGGAGCACACATCCGGTGTCCAGCCCCCAAGGACGCGCCCGGAGGGACAGGGAACTGCAGACCACTGAGGTGCACCTCAAACCCCGACACCCCCTCCAGCTGCCCTTTTTTGTTGCTGGGCTCCGCTTGGCAGGTACCCGTGGCTTCTTGGGGGTAGCACAAAGACACACGAGCTATAGTTTACTTTTAATTACCTTGTGGGAACTGAGGAGGAAAGGCGCATTCTGTTCACGCACGCGAGGCACCGAGGATTGGCAAAGAAACCCATACCGTGCAAGAAGCTATGGATGTATTCATAAGTGTTTTCCTCTTATCTAGTGCAAAGTGCATGCTGTGTCCGGGCACTGTGTTATAATGAAAGTGCTGTACCGCGGTTTGACCCTTTGACAATGCGCATGCTCTGAGCATATGGGGGCGGGGGGGTGTGGGGGGTGCTGAGCGCACTGTACTGTATTCCGTGACACCTGGGACCAACATTACACTACTTATCAGACATTTCCGTCGTTATCAGGTGGTGTACAGTCCTTTGCTTTCCCCTAAGGACGCAGATGGCCCAATATTCCCGAGAAATGACAATGCTCTGGATCTGCATGGCAAAGGAACATTGAGAGAAGCTGCGCCTCTCTCGTGAGTGGCTTTGAGCCACGAGGCCTCCTTTCGATCTCGACTCTTCCTGCAGGAAAAACGGCCTCGACTCAAACCCAAGCCGCGTAATGTATCCTGCTTGTGAGTTACCAACTTTGTCATGTAATCCATGTGGTGGTACTCATCAACTTCGGAAGGAAAAAAAATCTGCAGATAACCGGGCTTCATGTTACATAGGGTTGCCTTATGTCTTCATTTCATTAGTACAGTATGCAGGCGCGCAACGCCCATTGGGCTCAAAGGGCTTCCAACCCCCTCCCCCCCACCCCCCGTGTGGCAGCCCGGGCTGAGACAGCTTCCCCGGCACACACACAGCCGCACCCGAGTACTTCACAGGTCTTTCAAAGATCATTTGCTTGTGAATGAGGCTTTGTGGTCTTTCACCCCTTTTTAAAGCCCCTGCAGCTCCACTCTGCCTTTTTGCTTGAAGAACTAGAGAACTAGACCCCCCCCCAAGAATTAGCCCCCCAATCCCGAAATTTTCTCTTAACTTCGCACTGAAATTTGTCTCTAGCTGCGCCTCTGACACTATGTATTGAGACCTTGGATTTAAATTGGTAACAATGTGTATTCTGGGAGTTGTAGTCAAGAGTTGCTTTCGTTAAATCTAAGGAATAACACACTTGATATTGATACTAATTATTTGAAAAAGAAAAGGTCGGGACTTGAAATATAACGTGAGGCTGGATTGGCACAGCTTGGGGTAGTTGTGCCAGCTTCCGATATGAGAACTGAGGAGTAAATTACACGCGACTCTCTAAAGTAGGTGGATCTCACATGCGTGGCTCTGGCTCAGCTCGAGGTCAGGGCCGGTCTGAGAACCAAAAGCAGCCCAGGCAAGAATGTTCAAAGCAGCACTGCGTTCTCGGTCTCACAATCTCCCTCTCCCCTGTAATTACCATGGGAAGCTGAAGTAAGTGACAGGAACAGCCCCTGCCCTAAGAAAACAGCCTCCAAGGCGCCAGCCCACCGTGGAAATTGTAGCCCGGGCCCACTCCAGGCCCTCTTGGACTACCCAAGTCAAAAAGGAAGATCATCCTGGACTCATTCTAGGGTCATCCGATGACTTCAGCCAGGCTATTCCTGTAATTATCTGGGGAAGTCATCCCAAGCCATCCTGAAGTCTGCCCACAGAGCAAAATATTTAAATGAGATGACTCTTACTGTAATCACAAAAACTACTCCAGGATGGTGTCCTGATTACTTCAATTAAAAATGCGTGATGATCCTTTACAACTCCAAGAATACTAATTGACAACTGCAGGAGGAGTGTGAATTACTCCAGGATGGTGTCCTGATTACTTCAATTAAAAATGCGTGATGATCCTTTACAACTCCAAGAATACTAATTGACAACTGCAGGATGAGTGTTAATTACTCCAGGATGGTGTACTGATTACTTCAATTAAAAATGCGTGATGATCTTGTACCTCAAGTAATACTAACTGACAAGTGCAGGATGAGGTTGAAATACTACCGGATGATTTCAGGACAACCTCATGGTTAGTTTACAACCACTGGATGATTTGCTAACATCTACAGAATTATTATGCATTACTGTAGTATGATTTTATGACAACTTCAAATTGGAGTTAATGTACACAAGGGTATTGGGAAAACACTATAGTACATCCCCTCATCACTGCCTAACAACCAAGAGTACTCAGTGGAATTATTTAGAAGTAATCCCAATTCATAACATCCAAGAGTATCCACTGGATGGGCACTCTTGGCTATTGCAAATGGGGATTACTTCAGAATGGTTTAATAAAATGTTCTCGATGCTTGTAGATCACTCCTAAATGTTTAAATACAGACTTTCCAAATGTTCTTTCCTTCATCCTGGATTACTCAAGTCTAATTTAAAAACAAATTTGAAATGAAATACTTGGGTGAAACATGGTGTCCCTTTAAAAAAGAAAACTGTATGGGTTTAAAACAGGATCCTTCTTTAAACAAGGACAATGATATAAATTGAATTTGTGAGGAGCGTTGGTAAGAATACCATTTGCATTGAGTAGCAGCCTTGCAGCGTATGACCTTTCCCCATATTAACTGTGACAGGTCTTCATTTGAGCTAAACGAAGTCACTCTAAGCTTTGATATGGTGACCTGTGGCAATACACCGAACAAAGAATTGGTTCAAATAAATGGATCTGAAATTACTTCTCACTGTGTGCTTTTATTTCGCCAAAGCATGTACATGACCTCAAAGAGAGATAGTATACTGTTCAAGATAACATTAAAAGTAAGGAAAGAGAATTTTAAAAAGTCAACAAAAGAAGCAGCTCTATTGCTGCAGCCACTGTGGTACCGATAAAACATTCAAAAATAAAATGCAAGACCCTATAACTAATCGCCACTTTGCAGACATTAGGCCATGTGCAGTGTGGGTTTGCTACAGGGTCAACCCACTGATACACATGACTGTTCGGCTGTGCACAGCATGGGGTGGGTGCTTGTGAGGTGGTTGGCAGCTACAGGGTGTTGGGTGCAGTGTGTGTGTGGCCATAGGCCAGGCCCTGTGGCCAACCCCTACAGCACAAAGCCAAAGGCAATGTGCAGCAGGCAGTTGGCTACCCGCTCAAAGTTGGGCACCCAACCTCACACTGCCAAAGGCCATGGGCAGCGTGATTTTGGGGGCCCACAGGGTTTGGATGCAAGTCCTGGCCAGAATTTATCAAACTACGAAGGGTTGTCCAAAGGGCCTGGCAGAAGGTGTCTTATCAGTGACAAATGCATACCTGTCAATCTCTTAACTTAAAATTGCAGGTCATGTGAAATCTTTGCCATTGTTGGGAATCACTGTGCAAACTATTCCAATCATAAGCTAAGAATTACCACCTTATTTCCAGGAATGCCATTATGCTATGTGTGGGCACCACTATGTAACAAAGGGGCACAATATGTCAAGAATGACAACTATTCAGTCAGACCCAGAATTATGCCAAAGACAGGCACCGTCATGTAGAAGCCTCTACTCCAGTGGCTGCTTTCAATAGAAAGTGGTGGGGCAGCGGGGAGTTTGTATTAAAAAAAAAATAATAATAAATTTACTTACCTGCCACGGCCGGGGTCCAGCTTCTTCCTGAAGCGCAGTCCAGCTTCGAGACTTCCCACCCAATCCCAAAGCTACTATCATGCTATTACCCAGCATGACAGCAGTGCCGGGATTGGCTGAGCAGGCTGGTTTAACGCTCACTCAGGCACAGGGAGCCTGTGGCCTTTCTCCACCCGGAGATTCAACACAGGATGGTTGTAGAAATGTAAGTGCGCATGTTGGTTTGGCCGCCCTAAGACGGCCTTCCAAACCAACATGCAAACTAACTGCTCCCACCGCTCCTCCCCCCTGCTACTGTCCCTTGAGGATTGCCCCGTCCTAGACTGGGCCACTTAGCGGACTCTGCCTATCCAGGAAAAAATAAAAGGATAATACATAGTTTTGTTATGTTTTATTGTTAATCAGCTGGCTTTTAGCAGTGGGGAAACGCTCCTCTGCCATTACGGAGGAGCCGCTGCTGCTCTACTCTCTCTACCTTCCCAACCCCACCACCTTCAAACCTTACCAGGAGAAAAGATAGAGGTGAAGACCATCATTCCCTGTAACATGCGCACACAGTGCATTTCACCAGCGCGCACAGACTCTTGCATAGCGCGCATGTAGTTGATTAACGTGCACCGGCCACGGCCTTTAAATTTGAGCACCGTGAAAGGTGTGGTCGTTTCTTAACTTTGAAGCGCAGTGGTATTACGGCACAAGAAACACATACACACACCCCAAGTATTTACCTTATAAGGCAATGTGCGATTTTAAGACCTAAAGTATTTTTGCTTTTAGACAATTATTGTTTTAGATTCATGTGCGCCTGACGTGTCCCCTAACAATGTTTTTCAAAAAACATAATAAAACAAACGGTGACAAAGCCAAATGGCTGGTAATCAATGGCAGAACTTTTGGCTTTGCCATTGCTTGTTTAATATTTTAAATTGTTCAAACCCAGTTGTGTCATTTTGTGGCATAGAAAAGACCATTGTAAGGGAGTAGCGTCACCGTAGGAGAGTGATTCCAAGTTTTGTGACTATGCAAGGGGTGGCCTGCAAATTAGTGATCGAGTGGCCCAAGGGAAGAGATTTGGGGTAGTGGGCCAATTTGTGGTCACTTTTAGTTGCTATCTGCACTGTCTGGAGAAGAGTGCGAGTGAGTGTTGGGCTGGCAAGTGAGTCCTGAACAAACAGTTCTGATGATAGTAGTACATAAAATGTTGAAGTTACCCCCACAGTGCACGGACTGTCGTCGTAATAACGTACCAGACCTGGATTACAATGTGCAAACACTTTCTACGGTATAGGAGTAGGGAAAAATAGTGACGAAGAAGAAAGGAATCAGACAGGTGGAAACCATGAAAGATATATGCAAGAAGGAAAAACAAAAGGGAAAATAAGTATGGAGAAGTACGAAGGAAAAGATAAATACGTTAGAAAAAGTATGTTAAGAGAACTGGGAAAGCTGAGATTAGGAGTGCAAAAATGGGCTACAACATGGTGAGAATAAAAAGTGAAAAGAGGAGCGAAGAAAGAAGACAGAGGGAAAAACGATAAAGGAGAGCGGAAGGGAAACCCGGGAAGGAGAATAATGAAATGCAGCGAGTGTGAGGGTAAAGCGAAGCAAAAGAAAAATTGCAGACAGAGCAGAGAGTGAAGGAAGAATAGAGAGAATGGTAGAAAAGCTCAATAGTGAGACAGATGTACCATGCAGTCACGCAGAGTGCTTAAACAAGAAGAAAAATTAAAACTGGGAAAGGTGAGCAGTGCGAGGGCACAGAAATACTTCCATGCTCCAGGATGGGGCAAATACAAAAAGCGGGGAGAAAGCCAAAAAAACACTAACGAAAAAGAAGTAAGCAATTCAGAGTGGCAATGAAGCCAACTGGCAAACCAACATACTGGCTCTAAGCCAACAGAAGCTAACAATACGTCTCTTATGCACTGCCTAACAGACCTAAAAATGGAGCAAATGTGTTGCCCTATATTTTGAACTGCTTGTGTAGTAGGTCATTGAACATGGATTACTACTGCCCCCACTTCATAAAGAGGTTTGCGCCAGGTCAATAACAAGCATAGACAAAGCCAATAGGTCTTGCCTATGCAAGAGTTATTGGCTTTGCCATATGCTTCAGCCATGTTGTACACCAGCGTGGCTGTTGTTCAGCCTGGCTAAAGTTACTGGGGAAAAGGAGAGTGGAGAGTCAGAGTGGAGTGTTATGGGGGCTGTCAAGACTATCATGAAGGGTAGAAATCAAATCATAAAGCAGCGTTTGTATACTTACAACATTATGCAGAAGTTTCAAACATAAGATTTGGCACATTTATGAAGCTCTCTCTTCAAACAGCATATTGTCGAGGTTTTGACAGGTCCTGCATTTATGTAACTTATATACAGGGCTACTCAAATTATAATATTCTACAACTGCTGCGTTTTCCACGTAATTTGCCACATAATCCATCATATGCTGCATAAACTGCAGATTTTTTTTTAAAAGTTGATTCTAGCTCAAAAGGATCAAAGTTACCAAAAGGAGAGTAGTGCTTATTGTGGCACAGTGGAAAGCCTCTAACAAATACTGTCCAGTCACCTTTACTTTACTTATTGCTGTATTTGAGTGTTAATTTGAAAAGTAATGAGGCGAAACATTTGCACAGACAGTGTTAACATATGCACAGATGTCAAAATAACGAAGTAATACTATCAAAAAAATGCGACCCATTATGCTACATAATTCTTGTTTTGTGACCGCTTAAGTTAGTCACCATGCTGCATAATGTGGACCGTCCCTACCGCTTAATTCCTGTGTCTCTGCTTATTTAGCATAATAAATCACCAGGGCACGGTGGGGGCGGTTCATAGGGGGATATTAACAAGCCAGGCGAAAAAATTATCGCTGCTTTAGCGGCAGAAAACTGCAGCTAAAACAGCGATAATGGGCTTGATAATATACTCTTGGAATTCCAATTGAAGCCCATGTTAGATGTCCTTCACATTTAACATGGGTTTCAATTGGAATTCCACGGAGCATATTATCAAGCCCATTATCTTCGTTTTAGCAGCAGTTTTCTGCCGCTAAAGCCGCAATAATTTTATCGCCTGGCTTGTTAATATGCCCCAATGTAAGCACAGTAGATGAGAAGTGCAACCTACTAAAGGTATGGGCTAACAGGAACGAACAAAAATGTTGAGAATATTCTGTTTCTTGATATGATTACGGCTGTAAAATAGAGGCTTTTCATCTGCCACAGTGAGAAAATCGAAAGAGAAAATGTGGCCAGAGCTTAAGAAGCCGTGGAGCGAGTGATATATATGAGATAAGAAGGGCTTTAAGTGGAATGAAAAACCTAGGGTTTTCTCATTGGGGCGTGACCGAAGTAGAGGGTGGCTTGAAAACCCTTAAGCTTAGCAAAGTGCGTCACCCGACTGGTATGTTTCTTCTTCTGTCATTGCAGCCAGATATATGATACAACAAGTAACATTACACCTACAACATGTGAGGACTATCGGCTTTGGCAATGTTTGTTATTTGCATAAGATGTATAAGCAACAACTACGGCTTCGTTTTACCGAATATTGAAAATGGGTTAGTCCTCGTGGTAGAAGTTGTAGACTAACGGCTAGAGATACCGACTTTGGTGCTGGGAAAAAGCAGGTTTGAGTTTTGGCGTATGCTCACCATTCCGTGATTCTAGGCAAATCACTAAACTCTGTGCCTACCAAAAATAATATGGAGTGATGTATTTGTGTCATGTAACTATTACCCATGTGAAGCGCTTTAATACCTTTGGGTCAAGTTCGCGCAATATACAATTGCAAGAAAATCAAAAGTGTATACTGCCGCAGAATTGGCTTTTTTTCACCCCGAGGGCAAAAAAATGTAGAGTCCGATAGGGACCAATCTCAGCACCTGCTTCTTCAGAGCTGCCGGTGCCACTTAAAGCCCTGGACAGAAGAAAAAGGCGCGACTGTGGCGGAGGGTACTGGGAACGGAGACCTTGTTTGTGGCCAAAATGTTTGTGGACATTGCTAAATTTCAGACGCATAGCATGGCCCTAATTTTGGAGAAAAGTGTGAATAATACGCTGCACAGAGCATGATCTGATTCACGACTATACTGTCTGCCAGCCGCATAATGCAGGCTTTTCTTGTATTCAAATTAACCTTGATTTATGTAACCCTAGAAAGAGGGTGCTCGTTTTCAAAATATTCCTATTAACATTGCACGCATATTTCTTAGCAGCCTCCCATGTGCTTAAAGTAGGATCGTTTTATCCCTAACCTGAATGCGAACTCGTCCATAAAAGCAGAGGGGAAAGGTCAACTTTGTTTTCACCCACGAACGACTCAAACGCTGCACTGGTACCAAGGATACAATACACATACAAGACTGGTCTTGCACTAATACCCCATCCCGCTTCGCACCATAACTGGGCCTTGTACGTTTTCAGCAGCTGGGAGGCTTGGACTCCCGTGTTTACTCCACTGGCAGCCCAAACATAGTCTTACCGGACATCTTGGGTTCTCCCACGTCTGCTGCAGTGACACGGAGAGCATGGAAAGTAGTCAGGTTAGTAGTACATTGCGCCAATACTACCTGATGTATACTTGCCCACTCTCTGTTTCACTGCAGTGATGTGATGCTGAACGAGAGTCCGCTCGGTCTCGCATCACCTTTGGCGCCTCATTCTTCAGCCGGCATGATTACAGATTCCCGCCTTTGAAAGCGCAGTTGAGGAAGAAGCCCATAAGTGTAAAGGTGGCAAGCCATAAACCACTCTACTAAAAACAAATACCGACGACATTCAGCAATGCATATCCCTTCCATTCTCCTGCAAACACGCACAGAAGGCATCGGTAATCAATAGTCGGTGGTTTGGCACACCAGCACTTAATCTCCCCTCGCCTCGCCTCGCTGGTCTTGCTTGAGACCCACTTCCGGCTGAGTACAACTTCCGGTATGAAGAACTTGAAATTGAAGAAGGACAAAAGTAGTCCCCCGGGCTAATGTTTAGCTCAGCTTCAATTGATACCTCCAAATTGTGCCAATGCACAAGTGGCCGATCCCATGAACACACAATTAAAAATTTGCTAACATTCGTGACAAGAATTTTCAATTCTATTAAGGACAAGGAGGCGAGGATTATGCTTTCTCATTTCTTTACTAGAAATGCTCAGCAGCCAATAAAACACAGTATAAGAAAAAACTACAATACCCATGAACACCAGGGTATGACGTATAACCATAGAGTCCACAGTATATATAAGGTAATATGGCAAGCACAACATCCTCTTTCTTTGGTGAGGAGAACAGTTCCAATAGAAGAAAAAACAGATGAAGAGTCACGACGACCAACAGGAGGGACCACCATCAGAAGCCGCAGGAGTCTGTAAGGCAGAACACACAGCACTGGAGGGCGACAGGACTCTGGTAGCCACAAGCCATCGGATGCAGATGAAACCAAAAGATACAGTAAAATTGTCACTTCGGGTCAGAACCTGAAAAGAGACAGACTGCCGTAAAATACATCCAATATAAGAAAATGTAACAAGGGGGGGGAAAAAATATCAGAGAACAATAAAACAGCAGAAGATACATAATACATATGCAAACATCCGTATAAATGCAAATTAATACATGAGAAGAAACATAATGGGTGGTAATCCTCGCCTCCTTGTCCTTAATAGAATTGAAAATTCTTGTCACGAATGTTAGCAAATTTTTAATTCTATGTCAGGACAGGAGGCTCCGATTATGCTTGTTCAAAGCTTATCCACCACTACTGAGGCAACATGATCAATAGGTTTATAATAAAAAGCCTTAAACATGGAATCAGAAGACCAATCTGCGGCCTTCATAATGTCAGACAAAGTCACACCCAAGGAAAAAGCTTTAGAAGCCATAGCTCCTCGTACAGAATGAGCCCCAAAAATAGACACATCAATGCCTGCTTCTGACATAAGCCAGCGCACCCAACGAGCTAAAGTAGCCGGGGTAACAGGACGAAAGGGTTTCTGCAAAGCAATCAACAGTTGACCCTGTAAATCAGAACGTAAAGAAGCAGTACTTACCTCATAATCTTTGACACATTGGACCACACAAAGATTGGGACGGAGAGGAAAAGAAGGATAGGATATCAATGAAGTATTCGTCTTGGTACGACGAGAAATTCGAAAAGTGACACCCTCAGGGGTAAAACAACGACCAGCCAAATCTAAGGCCCGAACATCAGAGACTCGTCTGCAAGAGACAAGGCAGAGTAACATGGTCAGTTTGGCTGACAGCTGTTTGCGGGAAAGCAAAGAGTTGGAAGGCCAGGCGTCCAAAAAATTCAAGACAATGGAAACATCCCATAAAGAAGAGTATTTAGGACAAGGGGGAGTCGTTAGGCGAATACCCTTGAGCAATTTAGTAATCAAAGGGTGCTCCCCAGCGGGTTTACCTTCAAGAGGAGAATGGCCTGCCGAAATGGCAGAACGAAGTTGTTAACGGTCCGATAAGCTAAGCCTGAAGAGGCAAGAGACGCTAAAAAATTAATAATTAGAGAGACATCCGCTGTAGCGGGATCAGCTTCCCGTTGAACACACCAATCACACCATCGTTTCCAAGAACCTGCGTAGCGTTTGTGAGTGTTGGGTGCCCAAGATTCACTGCTAAATTTGCAAGCGTCGCTTGAAAGGCCTGGGACCGACCAACGGTCCCCCAAAGTCGCCAAGCCAGAAGACGGAGAGAGCCTGACTGGATTAGGGGATGCGGATTCCCTAGAGGGTCCAGCAACAGATTCCACTTCTGGGGAAGAAGGATCGGCACCGCACAACACATTTCCAGAAGAACTGGGAACCAAGCCTGAGCCCTCCACAGAGGAGCAATCAGAATCAGCTCCGATTGAAATCGCTTTGTTCGAGCCAGGACTCTCGGAATCATCATGAACGGAGGAAAGGCATAGCACAGCAGGGCAGGCCAGGTCTGGAGAAATGCGTCCGTGGCCAGAGCCTCCGGATCCGGTCTCCAACTGAAGAATCGGGGAAGTTGCGCGTTGAGGCGAGAGGCAAAGAGATCTATGTGACTCTGCCCCCAAAACCGACTGAGGGAACGAAAGATGCGGGGATGAAGTCTCCAATCGCTGAAATCCCGAAGGTGACGTGAATGCCAATCCGCAATCAGATTGTTGCGGCCCGGAAGATATTCTGCAATAACAGTGATCTTCCTTTGCAGACAATAATGCCAAAAATCTTTGGCGATCTCCGCTAACAGTTTGGACCTCGTGCCGCCCAACTTGTTGACATAACGAACCGCGGACACATTGTCCATGCGGAGAAGAATGCAACAATTGGCCTGAAGAGGCGTGAAACAACGAATCGCAAAGGAACCCGCCAGGAGTTCCAGACAATTGATGTGAAGAGACAACTCCTGCGGGGACCAACGACCCCCCCGTTGAAATCGGACCGCACCGGGCTCCCCAGCCCCACCGGCTGGCATCTGACTCTATCACTATCTCCGGAGAGGAACCGAACAGGGCTCGACCATTCCAGGCCTCCATGTGGTCCAGCCACCACTGCATCTCGCATCTCGCTTCGTCTGACAGAGGAATCTGATCGGAATAGCGAAGACCCTGCTGAAGATGACAGATCTTCAACCGTTGTAATGCCCTGTAATGCAGAGGACCTGGAAAAATCGCCTGAATTGAGGACGCTAATAGACCGACTACACGAGCTATAGATCTCAATGACACAATCCGTTTGGAGATAATCGACACCAACTCTCGTTTGATATAACGAATCTTCTGAGAGGGCAACAGAAATTGACAGGTGAGAGAATTGACCTGGAAACCTAGAAACTCCATCACCTGAGAAGGAAGGAGGACAGATTTCTGAGGATTCACAAGAAACCCTAAGGATTGGAGAAGATCGATCGTCCAATCGAGATGCAGGATCAATTTGTGAGGACAATCCGCCATGATCAGAATGTCGTCCAGATAGACAATCATGCGGAGACCCAGCGCGCGTAAGTGTTCCACCACTGGCTTCAGAAGTTTCGTGAAGCACCACGGGGCCGACGAGAGGCCGAACGGAAGGACCTGGTATTCGAACCAGTTCCCTTGCCACTGGAACTGAAGAAAACGCCGATGAGGCTTGAAGATTGGGACTGACAGATAGGCGTCTTTGAGATCGAGACGAACCATCCAATCTCCCGCTCTGAGAAGATCTCGCAAAAGATGGATCCCTTCCATCTTGAAATGTCGGTAAACCACTCCGCCGTTGAACTCCTTTAGATTGAGGACGAGGCGGGAACCGCCCCCTCGTTTCGGAACTAGAAACACCGAACTTACAAACCCTCTGGGATGGCGGATAGTTTGAAGAATAGCCCCTTTCGCGAGAAGAGAGACGATCTCTGATGAGATGATCTCCTGATCCTGAAGAGAAAAGATCAACGGGGTAGGAAGGAGAGGTTGAGTCATGGGCTGATAAAATTCTATTTTGTAGCCCTGAACAGTTTCGAGAATCCAAGCATCGCTGGAGATTAGTTGCCAATTGTGTAGAAAAAACTGGAGCCTTCCCCCCAAAACCACATCGGAAAAAGGAATCACTCTCACCTGAAGTATTGGAGTCGTGATGACCTCCTTGCTGTCCTCCGAAACGACCCTTCCGGAATTGTCCCCTTCCCTTGCGGGAGGGATAGAAGTTTGAACGGGTGGAGAAGCCGGGATCCTGTCCACCGCCACTGTGGGACTGAAATCCTCGTTGAGAATTTTGCTGGGATCCGCGGCCGAACGAACGTCCCCTAAGACGTCCGGCCTTTGCAAAAACCGGCCGAAACGCCCGCCTCAGCGAGGCCTGGGCTTTGTCAAGGCCACTGAAAGTGGCCACAAAACTAGAAAGTTCCTTGAGGAATGGTTGTCCAAATAAAAGCCCCTGAGCCAAGGGACCGGCCTCAGAAGAGGAGAGCTCCGCTAGCCTGGGATCCATGCGAAGAAGGATGGAGTGGCGTCTTTCGCATGAAAGCGCACAATTGGCATTACCCAATTGACATATGGCTCTCTGAGCCCATTGAATGAGTTCATCCGGATTAACAAGAGCCGATGATTCTTTAGCCAGAACACCCAAATCTAACATTTTTGTGAGTGGGCCCAATAAATCTAATAATTTATCCTGGCAGGAGCGCCAAGATCTATCCAAACCTTTTTTAGGGTCTCGTGCATACTTCTTCAGGTAGGTGACCATGGTAGGATCAACCTCCGGAGTGTCGGCCAAATGATCTGCCAGATCAGGACGGGGACATTCAGATCTCATACGTGCTCGGGCATCTTGAGGAAAAGGTTGGCGAATGTGGGATTGGACATAATCCGCCACCGCTGGTGAAGGGAGCCAGGAAGTGGAATGGGGATGCATAATCTCCGAAGGTTCAAATGTAAGAATGGGAGGAGTGGAAGGAGCGTCAACAAAATGCTCTTTGCGAGCCCTTTTCCGAGGAGGTGGTTCAAATTCAGACGAGGAGGAATGTGCATCATCAGCGTCAGGATCATGGGAGGATGAAAAAGAGGTCCCAGCCGCCCCTGTAAAAGAGGACGTGTCCGAAGACAGCGTCTTAGCCAACCTCTGAAAATCAGACTTGTGAGGATTGACAGGGGACTTTGACGCACGGGACGGTAACCAACCCTGTTGCTGTGCATACAGAGACAAATGTCGCTTCAGAGGATTTATTGCGCGCACAAGCGCCTTATTCACGGAGTGCTGCACCCCTTGATCAAGAGCTTCCACCAAGTCCTGCTCCAAAGAGCCAGAAGGATCCTCCTCATAATAATACTCATCCTCGTCATAATATTCTGCCATGCTGACACAAAGTGTTACAGAATTCAAAGCCCACAATAAACAAATAAATCAATAGTGGCCAAAGGCACAATGCAAGGGGGAGGGAAAAAACCCCACAGCAAGCCGAAGTGTAGATAAAACTAAACACTTCAAGCAAATAAAATTCAAATGTGGAGGGAGGGCTTGCTGTAAACAAAAAACTATCACTCTAGGCAAAGCCTATGCATAATTATACAGCCCAAACCTTTAAAATAGCAAAATGGGCATAAATAGGGGGAAATACTGTAGCTGTGGGCTCTCGGCGCGTAGCGACCATTCTGACAGGCGAGAAACACCTGTTGTCATCAACATATATGGCCGCCGCGCATGCGCGGTAACGGCCGCCCAGTATTTTCAAAAGCGGAGCACTCGCAGCACCAGCGCGAGTCTCCGAGCCCCTGTCTCCCTCTCCACAACTGTTTAGACGCGGGCGCAAGGCGCCTGGCAACGGGAGGTGAACCACACGCTCCCCGCACCTGAACTGACACGCGCGGCGAGCGAAGTTCAAAACAACAGCGCGGGTAGAATAAACAGCGTAACCATGGCGATACTACAACAATGCGCGCTAAACATGAAAGCGTGGCAGCGTAAGAGCAATAGTAACAAAGCTGCAACAAAGTCACAATAAATGCAGTAAAAATGACAAAAGCACTTAACTGGCTGCGGAGCAGCAAAGAAAGAGGATGTTGTGCTTGCCATATTACCTTATATATACTGTGGACTCTATGGTTATACGTCATACCCTGGTGTTCATGGGTATTGTAGTTTTTTCTTATACTGTGTTTTATTGGCTGCTGAGCATTTCTAGTAAAGAAATGAGAAAGCATAATCGGAGCCTCCTGTCCTGACATAGAATTTTCAATGGTATTCATAATTAAGTTGGCTCTTTTTTATGCTTGTAAATTTGTTTTTAACTCTCCAACTTTATTAGAATTTGGCTCTCACAAATAGTCAAGAGTGTTAGTCACCAAAATTGACTAGATCGTGCTGGCAGCATCGAGGAGGGAAACACAGAAAAAGAGAGCAAAACGAGCGGCACAGAGAGCAGAAAGGCACAAAAACGAGTTGCACAGAGGGCAGAAGGGCACCAAAAACGACAGGGGCAGAGGGCAGAAAGGCGCAGAAAAAGAGAGAACAAGCATTTACAATGCAATGGTCTCGGCATTGGTAAAGTTAGAGCTATTGGCATTGCTCATGACATTATTTTCGTTTATGTTTTTGTTTTTAAAACATTTAAAGAAACGGCATTGTTATTTACAATGTCAATAGCTTAATCACTCTCAAATGCGACACCTATTGCATTTGCACCCACACACAGAGCCACCTACACACACACTGATTAACCCCTTCCCCGCTCATGACGGAACCGTTCCGTCATGAGCCACGGTTGCCGTGTGCTCATGACGGAACGGTTCCGTCATGACACGCCCGTTGGCGGCCGCTCCGCCTACGCGGCGCTGTTTCCCCGCCTTTGCGGGGGGACAACGCAAATGGGCGGAGTCATGACGGAACCGTTCCGTCATGAGCACAGCTCAACTGTGGCTCATGACGGAGCGGCTCCGTCATGAGCACAGGCCCACCGCGCTGCCCCCCTGCCCCCCCCAGCGCTGCAGCGGAATGTCCGCAGCAGCGAAGGGGTTAAGCTATTGACATTGTAAATAACAATGCCGTTTCTTTACATGTTTTAAAAACAAAAACATAAACAAATGAGCAATGCCAATAGCTCTAACTTTAACAATGCCGAGACCGTTGCATTGTAAATGCTTGTTTTAATAGATTAATCAGCACAGTACATGTACAAATAATGCCCGGAGCTTGCTTACTCACCTTGCTGAGGAAATGTTAGCTAAAAATGTGTGGCGTGTTGAAATCAGAAAGAACAGCTTACTCACGGCACCAAACCCTTCAGCAACAAGCGACAAGAATCGCGATAGGAGAAGGATCCGGATGCTGGGCGCAAAACTGTGGAATATTTACCATTGTTAGCTCAGGATCCTACCCGAGCAAACGAAGTTCAGGGAAAAACTTAAACATAGCTATGCGAAGCGGCCTACCCATCCTTCAATGAAGCTGCGACTGCTCCCCATCCCCGCTTCCAAGACATGAGTCTAAATGACCACCGATGTGGCTTAATGGCTGGTGCGGCCGACTTTGAAGCTGGCTGAGGCTCAAACATCCTGTGATTCTGGGCAAATCAGTTAATCTCCCCGTGCCTAAAAATGAATGTTTTCGTCTGTAATGCACACGCACTGCCATTAGGGGATCAAGCAAGGGACAGAGGGTTGCACAAGCCAGATTTAGTCACAAGAATCGCGATAGGAGAAGGATCCGGATGCTGGGCGCAAAACTGTGGAATATTTACCATTGTTAGCTCAGGATCCTACCCGAGCTGACGAAGTTCAGGGAAAAACTTAAACATAGCGGCCTCCAGTTTTACTCTAGCCAACGGAACCTTGAGCCCAGCCTGTATTTTTTAATAAAATACGATAGGAGCAGAGGGCAGAAAGGCGCAGAAAAAGAGAGAAAAACGAGTGGCGCAGAGAGGCACAAAAAACGAGGGAAAAACGAGAGGGACAGAGGGCAGGACACAAAAACAAGTGGCAGAGGGCAGAAGGGCACCAAAAACGACAGGAGCAGAGGGCAGAAAGGCACAGAAAAAGAGAGAAGAACGAGTGGCACAGAGGGCAGAGAGGCACCAAAAAGACAGGAGCAGAGGGCAGGAATGCACAGAAAAAGAGAGCAAAACGAGCGGCACAGAGGGCAGAAAGGCACAAAAACGAGTTGCACAGAGGGCAGAAGGGCACCAAAAACGACAGGGGCAGAGGGCAGAAAGGCGCAGAAAAAGAGAGAAAAACGAGTGGCGCAGAGAGGCACAAAAAACGAGGGAAAAACGAGAGGGACAGAGGGCAGGACACAAAAACAAGTGGCAGAGGGCAGAAGGGCACCAAAAACGACAGGAGCAGAGGGCAGAAAGGCACAGAAAAAGAGAGAACAAGCATTTGCAATGCAATAGGTCTCGCATTTGTGAGAGTTTGAGCTATTGACATTGTAAATGACAATGCCTTTTATTTATGTGTTCTGAAAACCTGCAAGCAGTGCGTAAACACGCACTTTGTACTTCTAGTCCTTGCTTACGAGAAGCAAGGCTGGCAGTAACCACCTCTTTTACTGCCAGCCTTGCTTCTCGTAAGCAAGGACTAGAAGTACAAAGTGCGTGTTTACGCACTGCTTGCAGGTTTTCAGAACACATAAATAAAAGGCATTGTCATTTACAATGTCAATAGCTCAAACTCTCACAAATGCGAGACCTATTGCATTGCAGATGCTTCTTTTTAAAGGTTCATTTCAGTTCGATTGCAAATGGCAAACCCCATGAGAACTTCTTGTTCTTTCGCAGTAGGCATTTTTGAACTACTCCATTGTGGCAACCAGAGACCATAGCCTGCCAGACATGCGGTGTGAATTATCATGTCCTTCATTGACTAAGCTCTTTTTTTCATATTCAGTAAATTATGTGAAATATGTGCATGTCAGGCCGTTATGCTTTTAATAAAATACCTAATTTCTAAAGGCAAGATAGAGAAGAACCCAGCAGTGCCGCTTCCTACAAAATCGAAAGAGATTAATAAACTTTAAAAAATGCAACCTAAAAAGTGGTGCGACAGAAAGGCGAACAATGCTGGGGAGGCACAGTGGAGCCTTTCACAGCTCAACCAAGTCTTTCAGAGGCTCCTTATCTTGGTGAAATGTATCCATTTCCAGACAGTACAGTCTGTTTCTGTTTTTATTCATTTGTATCTTTTGAGAAATTAGAAGTAAGGCAACACGAGGAGTCCTGGAAATTATAGTAATCTGTGGAATTGTAGGGTGTTACACTAGAACTAGGTCAACTGGTCCACTAGCCTTTTGTGTGTCATCTTGACTGCCTCTAAGTGGTTTGCCCAGAACTGTAAGGGGGACACTAGTAAGAATTATTATATATTTTTTAGGGTTAATGTGTCATGTAATTTTTGTTTTTGGCTGGCTGGATGAGTGGATGGATGGGTGACTGAATTAGTGGATGGATGAGTGAAATGATGGATGGATTGATGAATGGATAAGTGAAAGGGTGAGTGGATGCACGGAAGAGTGAAAGGGTGGATGTAAGGATGGATGAGTGAGTGAAAGGGGGGTAGATGGACAAAAGAATGGATAGATTAGTGAAGGAGTGAAAGGATGAGTGATAGGATCAATGTATGGATTCATGAGCGGATGTGCAGATGGATGGGTGGAAGGCTGGGTAAGTGAAAGGGTCGATTGAGAGAGAAAGGGAAGATGGATGGATGACTGAAAGGGTGAATGGGTGGAAGGATGAGTGACTTGGTGGATAGAAGAGTAAATAAACGGATGGCTGAATGGTTGAAAGGCTAAAAAAACGGATGGATGAGTGAATGGATGGGTGGAAGAGTGAATGGATGAGTGTACTGATGGATAGATAATGGATGGATGAGTGAAAGGGTGGATGGATGAGTGAAATGATGAATGGAAGGATACATGATAGATAGGTTTGCAAATGGTTGAATATGTTTGCATATGGATGGGCTTAATCATAAACTATTGCGCGACCTCCTCTGATGTGTCTGTAAAACGTACCTTTTGTCCCGAAGTTTTGTCCTGAATTTTGACCTCCTGTCCTGAATTTTGACCCTTTGTCCTGAATTTGTACACTGATCGTCCTGAATTTGCACCCATGCCAGTTGGTCACTGTGAGAAGTTGGCCTGGTATATGATGTTCACTAGTTAAAGTGACCACCTTGTACCATGCCAAGCAACCCTTATGGTGTGGTTGTAAGTCAACCTTTTCGGACTAGCTGCCCTAGTGGTAGCGTAGGCTAAGCAGTCTTTGAGGCTAAACTCGTGAAACGTGTTAAGCCAGCTGTTTTACCAAATGCAACCCCCTTTTATACCAATGAAAGGACACCACACAGATATATATTCAAAATATATATGTATTTATTTCTCAAAGTAACCCCTAGTCTCTTTATGAGCACAGGAGCACAAATCGTCAAACAAGATTACAGTAGAATACACAGAAGTTGCACTTTATATGGATAGGCCCTGGTGGCCGCTCAAACCATATACTAAAATAGTGGTATAAGTACCACGAACAGAAAAGGGAAAAGGCCTGGGCCTCTAGAATCGCTGGGCCTACAAGGAGCTAACTTCAGTTAGTGACCAGGAGGTCCACGGGTGGCGTGTGCAGAGCAAATAGTCACACGCGTGCTCCCATAGGTTTCAATGGGTGCGTAAAAAGTACAAAGTTACTGCAAAGAGGATCTTCCGGATGGACTAGGAACTCAAGATTTGGAACACAGGCACTAGAGATGTAATACTACACTTGGGCACAGGAGTGCCAGCTTTACCTCACCCACAGGAAGCGGGTGCATAGGCCCGAAGTGCGTCGGGTTTCTTTTATCTGTTCCGTGGAGCCTGAAGGAAAAGATGCTGCAGGCGGTCGGTCCGGGAGAGATGCAGTGGATCCAAGGGTGGATCGGAGATGTTGAAGACCTGTAAGCAGAGGGGACAGTGTTCACAGTCACTAGCCAGTGACCAGCGTGGCACCAGGTGGGTACCAGGCGATGTCGGGTGCAAACAGGAAGAAAGGTGTAGCTTGTCTCTGCAGCCACGTGGTCCCTGGAGGTCGACGACGTCCAGGAGTCGGTTCACGAGCTGTCCCACGCAGGCTCTCGCTGTCGGCGGTGTCGGCGACTTGATCGAAGCAAACAAGCCTTGGTAAAAGCAATTGTTGTAGGAGATGAAATAAGCTGATGGTTCTGACCAGCAAGGTCAGAGGGACTGCTCCTTTGGAGGGGAGCAAGGACCAGTCTGGAGCTACCAGACCAGCGGTGTATTTTGTAAAGTTCGTTGCCAAGATGGCTACTAGCCAGCGGGCCAGCAACCGGTTAGGCGCGTCGAGTGGCAAAATGCAGAAGGGCCCCACGCAGATTGTGGAGATGCTGGAGGGCTCACCTTTGGTGCAGATGCTGCTCGAGGGTTGGGCTTCTCAGATCCCAAAGCACAACTTGGAGGGAGCCTCGGTTGTTGCACTTGTCAGCTTGTCGTGGTCATTTCAAGATGGCTGGCTCCACGTGTCTCGGTGCCTCCACGGGTCTCCTCTTTTCAGGGACTGTGGATCGGGCGGTGAGAGGTCTGGAGGTCCAGGTCTTGTCAGTCTCTGGGCTCGGGCTCCGGCGGGAGGCGGCGGCAAAGCAGACATTGATTCGCTGGATGGTGCTTGCATTAGCAAGGTGGTCACTCCCTGACCACAGGGGAGATTTCCTTCAGTCTTCTGTGCAGCAGAATGTCGAAGTTCCCGTCTTCTTCTTAGTTTCAAGTTGATTCCAGGATGTCTGAAGTCTTAGGACACAGCTCCTACCTTTAAGCGGATTCTAGGGGCCGGACTACCTGCTAGGTCCCTCCCTATGGGTGGGACCAGGAAGGGGGGTGGTTACACCCCCAATCCTTTGTCCAGCTCGCCCCAGGCCCGGGACTGGTGTGCCCCAGGACCGGTTTGAACTGGCATATGCACCGAGGCTCCTTGTGAGCCACAGGCATGTCTGGTTTCTATTCAGCCCTACCTGACCAATACACAAAATCCTGTCTGGGGTGGTGCATGCACCTCCCCTGGCAGGAAACCCTTTGTCCACACCTCCCAAGCTGGAAGGACTCCCAGCAGCAGGAGGGCAGACTTGTGTCTGTGGTGGCAGCATCCATTTTGTGGAGCTGAGGCTATGTCTGATTTTACCCGGGTTTCAGGTACTGTACATGTCGTGTCCCTCTAGAAGGGTGGAATGCTAACCCCGTCGCCAGAATTGGCGAGGGGTTAGTATTCCAATTCGTATGACACCTTACTCGACATGTTTTGATAAAGCCAAACCAAAGATAGCATTTAACCGCGAGGTTCATAATGCACTTAAGAGTATATGGTATGACGATATCTGGAAACAGTAGAAGGAAGTTGTTCCGACCACTGCAGACAGGCTCAGCTCATGCCAGAGTACCATCTCACATGGAACCAAGCACTCTGCCTTCAGGATTGTTAAGGCCTGCCATAGGAGTGACTTATAGGTTACCAGGTGTCCCATTTAAGGTTAGGTATAGGTATACTACACCTAAGTAAGAGGTGGTTACACCAACTTACCCCAGCTGAGTGATCAGCCAGTTGTGTCAAATTGTTAGGCCAAGCCTGGGGTGGCATAATACATGCTTCAGCCCCTGGCAGGCCTTGGGTACACCAATGCCCTGGGTACCTAGTGTACACTGGTACAGGGGCTGACAGGGTGATCCACTTCCAATTGGTTATGCACCTAGGGTGCATAGTTTTAATTTAGTAGAGAGAACAGCAGGCTGGGGGTCTGATTGGCAGGCCCACAGCCTCAATATGTCAAAAACCAGTGAAGCAAAAAGCAAAAATTTGGGGTGACCATAGGATAGCAGACCCTGCTCTCCTACAGTCACCCTAACATTCTCCCGACTATTTTATTTTTTAATTCTGCCACTTACCTTTTCTAAAATGAGTGCATGGCTAAGATGGCGGTCGGATGAGACTTATTTCTGTGTCTCTCCGACTCTGCCGACATAAGCCTGTACTCTAGCTGCCTCCCCACCGCATTGTACCAGTGGAGACTACTGGGGACCCAATACACACCTCAACGGGGCGTAGAAGGGAGCAGCTGAGCACCGCCGAACCTGTGAAACCGAGCCCCTCCGTGGATCGACCGGAGGTGGAGTGCCGGTGCTGGAGTACTTTGAGCTGCGGTGTCCAACCCGGCCTCAGGACGTGTGACGCATCAGAGGCGAGATCCGACCTGCGGCGGTGACCCACGGTCAGCACCTGGAGTCCCGGGCGGCCGAGTGACTCCCTCCGCCTATTGAGAGCACCCTTGGTTCTCCCTCCCGCTGGAAAAGCGAGAGATCGGATTCACTGATCGGGCCGGGCCTGGAGAGATCGCTGTGGCCTGGCGGCCCACAAGGAGATATCTTAAAGCAAAAGCGTGTGCCTGCACTGAGGGGGCGTGCTGCGCTGACCCCGAGGTAGAAGATGCGAACACCCGTCTGCCACCGCCACCAGAGAAAGAGGGGCCTATGCAATAGGTGGAGCAGGTGCATGGGACAGGCGGCGGGGGAGGAGAGGCCCACGAATGACTAGCATAGGCTGCAAGGTAGACGCAACTGGGGGCGGAGAGCACTAAAGAGCCCGGCCTGGCTCCTGGAAGCAGGCCCATTCACAGCACCAGTGGACGGCCACCAGCACCTGGGGGGTGTGGATTGAGAGTGTGTAAATGCCCGGACATTGCATAAGGGACTCCACTGATTCGGCCCGTAGTAGGAGCTATCCCCAAATGAGTAGCCCGACAGAGGGGAACTGGGCCTCACCGCTGGCGCGACTGGGCACTCTCCCAGTAAACGGGCACAGTGCTCTGGTCCCAAGGATTTGCCTGGGGCAGGCCTCTACGTTACGCCTCTGGTCTGCAGCGAAATAGGAACTACATACCGGCCACAGTTATAACACACTTCGGAGGTCCTGGGGGGACCCTGCGGCTACGCAACCTGCCAGGTGTATTTCAGACCTCCCACTGAGCCAAAGGAAGTACAGTAGCCGGCCCTGCAGCATAGCACGCACTGACAGCAATGGAGGATCAGACTCTCGAGGGGGGCATACAAATACCTAGAGTCGGACCTACGCAGGACCAGCCTTGACCCGACCCGACCCGAAAACAGACTGGTCTGGACTCGACTGCGTCTGCCGTGCCAGAGCTGAGACTTGAAGCCCTACATAGCCTTCCACAGCGCGCACCCGGCAATATGGCAACAGCTCGAGCCACCTAGTCTTCAAGCCGGAAGTCAGGCGCCCTTGCCCGGGACATGGGCGGGGCCTGCTTCGGCAAAAACAGAAACCGGCGTGCCGTGCTAACGCGGGGCTCCCATGCTGAAGGGAGAGCCCCGCGGTGTCGGCCGGAGTGAAGAGAAGCCCCGGGTCCCAGGAGGGGGCCCGGGTGAAGAATGCGGCGGCCGAGGATGACCACAGCAGCGCGGGGCTCCCAGGAGTGCAGGGAAGCCCCGCAACAGAAGTGCTGCAGCCGCGAGGAGGAGACCCCCCAGAAGAGCAGCCCGGTGAGTGAAGAAGGGCTGGGGGGGCTCTGTGTGGGCTATTGTTGCTCAGCGCGTCCGAATTAAAAAAAAAATATTAAATAGCATGAGGCTGCCTAGGACGTGCGTGTTGACGAAAGTGAAACTGCATGCTGGCTTGCGAGGGAAGGGGGACAGGAGATGTGCACGTGGCTGTAGGCGCGTACACCAACTCAAATCCGCCGAAAGCCTGCGCGTGCACATCTGCTGTCCCACTTCCGAGGCAAGTCAGCAACAATAGATCTCGCTTGCGATTGCAGCGCTTCGCGCTGCGTTCGCAGGCGAGACCTAAAAACGAGAGGCACAGAGGGCAGAGAGGCACCAAAAAGACAGGAGCAGAGGGCAGGAATGCACAGAAAAAGAGAGCAAAACGAGTGGCACAGAGGGCAGAAAGGCACAAAAACGAGTTGCACAGAGGGCAGAAGGGCACCAAAAACGACAGGGGCAGAGGGCAGAAAGGCGCAGAAAAAAAGAGAAAAACGAGTGGCGCAGAGAGGCACAAAAAAAAGAGGGAAAAACGAAAGGGACAGAGGACAGAAAGGCACAAAAACGAGTGCCCACTGGTATTGTTGTGAGTACGGAAGATGAGACTTGCTACTAGTAACAAGTGACCTGCTTAGTGCCAGAGCGCCCTGTGTTTCATGTTGCTTAGTGCCCTTCCATTTCTAGTGCTTTGCAGCTTTATTAAGACTTTTTTTTAGTGTTTCTGGTTGCTCAAATGGATCTAATTTCTGTTATTTATATATTTCCCTCATCTTCATTGTTTGATTTTTGTTCCCAGGAAAGTGTCACTCATAGTCGTTGAATGTCACTCCTAATTACAGTGAAATATGAAAATGTCACACATACGCAATCTGAAACCTTGGCAGCTATGATAGAGGCATCATAGTCTTTCCACTTTTAGGTGCGTGAAATTCTATTTCCAACCTTTAACGCTGCATACATTTTGCTATTCATGCACAGCACCATTTCTGCCCTTTTTGTTTATTAAAAATTGCAAAGCAATTTTTCACCTTTGTATAAAAATGCACAACCACGCGATATAATCACCCCGCAAACTTTTACTCCGCATATGCCTTTACCACGCATGCCATGACAACGCAAAGGCGTGCACGGTGAGTGCATAAAATTTGTAAAAGTGTTTATGGTAAATATATATATTTTTTTTAATATGATATGTATATATATATTTAATTTTAATTATTTTTTAAAAACAACTAAAAACAAAAAAAGGCCTTTTTTATCCCAATAACTAAACACCCCTAACATTGTTAAATTACCCATACCACCCCAATACCCATGCCCACTAAAATCTTAAATTACCCTTGGCACCCCAAATCCACCCTGAACCCTAAAACACACCCTGACCACTAACAATACCCCTGCACCCCCAATCCCACCCTGAACCCTTAAACTACCCTAGCACCCCAAAACCTAAACTGAACCCTGTACACTAAAATTACCCTGAGCACCGCAAAAACAAAACACACCCTGATCCCTAAATTTTCTACTACACCCCAAACCTAAAGCCACTCTGAACCCTAAAAATCCCCCAGCACCTCTAAACCCAAACACACCCTGAACCCTAAAAATTCCCCTACACCCCAAAACCCTAACCCACCATGCCACTTAAAAATACCCCAGCACCCCAAAACCTAAACCCACCCTGAACCCTAAAAATACCCCAGCACCCCAAAACCAAAACATGTCCTTAACCCTAAAACTACCACGGACCACTAAAAATAAAGCTGCACCCCAAAACCTAAACCTTAAAAATACCCCTGCACCCCAAAAACTAAACCCACCCTGAACCCTAAAAATACCCCAGCACTCCAAAACATAAACATACCCTTAACCCTAAAATTAGCCATGACCACTAAAAATAAACCTGCACCCCAAAACCTACAACGACCCTGAACCCTAAAAATACCCCTGCACCCCAAAACCTAAACCCACCCTGAACCCCAAAAATACCCTGGGCAGCCCAAAACCCAAACATGCCCTTAACCCTAAAACTACCCCTGACAACTAAAAATAAACCCGCACCCCAAAACCTAAACCCTAAAAATACCCCTGCACCCTAAAACCTAAACCCACCCTGAACCCTAAAAATACCCCAGCATCCCAAAACCCAAACATGCCCTTAACCCTAAAATTACTCCTGACCACTAAAAATAAACCTGCACCCCAAAACCTAAACCCACCCTGAACCCTAAAAATACCCCTGCACCCCAAAATCTAAACCCACCCTGAACCCTAAAAATACCCAGACACCCAAAAACCTAAACCCACCCTGAACCCTATAAATACCCCAGCACCCCAAACTCTTTAACCCTAAAATTACCCCTGAACCCCAAAACATATAACCCTACACTCCAAAACCCAAACCCTATACATACCTTATACTTACATATAAATCACATATGCTTCTACCATTCATGAATTTACAACAAATTTTGTTGTAAAAGCATGTGTGGTAAATGCATATGCATTGTAATGCCATGCGTTGTAATGGCATTGCCGCGTAATGGTATTTGCATTGTGATTGTATGCGGGGTGATGGTAGTAGTGGTAAAAGATTAGTTGTGTTTACCTCTTGCACTAGAAGTATAATCATTCTCAAAACATAAGGAGCAATTTCATCATGTTAAGAAGAAATGATGCTTGTGGAGATTTGGATGTTTATTTTCAAATAATCAAGCACAATTGGATCTTATGAAGTAATCACATACTCATTCTTAAATCCTCCTGAAGTCATCAGGAATAGTCACACCTTGTGAAGTCATCGCATACTCATTCTTAAGTCTTCCCGAAGTCATCAGGAATAGTCACACCTTGTGAAGTCATCGCATACTCATTCTTAAATCCTCCTGAAGTCATCAGGAATAGTCACACCTTGTGAAGTCATCAGATGCTCATTTTCAAGTCATCCACAAGTCATCGAGCTCAAGTTTCTAAACTCTGCTGATGACTTCAAGAGCTTGATGATGTCTGATGATGTGAAAATGACTTCTAGAGTAGTTGGATGATCATCCAATGACTCTGGGATTGCTTCTAAAGTAATCCTGTTTGACCTGGGTACTGAGCCTAGAACGAGGTAGTCCTTCACGTGACCTCTGCTGTTCTGGCTCCCAACTCAGTCTCGCGCCTCTCGACCCTGCGGATGGGCTGGCAGTGGAGACCTGCAGAGTGCTGTGAAAGTGGTCGGAGAAGGATGTTATGCTAATAGTTTTCGGTCCATAGCGAACTTGGAAACAAGATTAACATTATGGCGCTTTCCGAGCGCTTTCACAGCACTCTACACGGCCTTGACGATCAGCTCACCGGACTAGTACCCCTTGCCCCCGCGGGGGTAATTACAAATACATAAAGCCTGTGCACTGTGGGCCCAGAGTCAAAGTCTGCAGCGGACCTCCATCCATGGCCCCCCTTAGACTTGTCTTTAGGTAATGGCATGCATTCAGTTAACACAATGCCCTCGCGTATATCCTCAAATCATTCAACACAAACGGGAGAGAGAAGGACAGACAATCTAATGGCTGAATTGCAGAGGATGAAATCAGGAAGGTTGGATCAATCTCAGCTTCTCCACTTGACTAAATTGTGTAATCCAAAGCAATTACTTTATTAGGCCTGGGCAAAATGTAAACTTCGTTGGCGTAGTTGATGTAATTTTGGGGATTTCTAGAATAGTTTGTTATGGTAAATTACAACATTGCGCCACTTAGCATAATAATTGCACCATTTTTTTCACATACCTCTAACTCTCGGGACCCACAGACCGCAAGCAGCTGTTCACATTGCTTTCTTTTTTGCACTTTTTTTGAGCATATTATGTGCCCTTGCGCATTTTGCACCCAAATATAGTGCTAAATAAAAGATTTGCATTTCACATAATTTCGCTATTTTGTTCTGCGTAATTACACACATTCGCGCACCCCTATTTATTTCAATGTGCCTCCCTTTCCGCTTCCTAAATTCCAAAGTCAGCTGCTCAGGCGGTTAGACTACATCTCCCCCCATTTATTGCTCTACAAGTGCCACTTCACAGATCTCTGCAGCATTTGCATAAACCTCTAAGCCACTTCCTGCACTGCAAGAGGGATCACTTTGCTCCCTGTCCTCATTCTTAGAAAATATGCTGAACTGATTAAGCGACCCATCATTTTGCACAGAAGTACTAACAAGGCACAGAATGTGCTGATATTTTGAATTGACAGCGTATTTGTAGAAGCTAATTCGGCAAGCTTCCGGCCGAGCAGGGCACGCGCTGGGAGCGTTAACTCTAACCGTTTATAAACTCGTTTGGCAAACGAAATTGTGTCACGTGAGTTATTTAGTACTTCATGGCAACATCTACTCCGCAAGGGAATGCACAGAGATGATAACTCGCAGCGCTCTAGCGCCTGAAACTCGAAAGAAGGCCCTTAGAAAAGCACACCTGGATGTAGATTTGGTGAGTCGAGGAACAGTTATGCTCTCTCCTCTCTCTTACAGGCAGGCCTGCTTCCTGCTACAACCAAGCAGCGTTCTCTCGACCTTTCGCGCTTTGAAATGCTCCTGGGTGCCTGCCCCTCTCCACCGCCTCAAATAAAGTACTTCTCTTCCCTGTCTGTCCAGCAGTCGAACATTGCACGAGTTGTTGCTTCAAAAGTGAAGTGTTTTCTGCTTGAATGTAATATCTGAATTAGGGACTGTCGGTTGCTTCTCTGAGTAACATTTCTGTATAATTGGCGATCATAATGCCAATAGAGATTAAGCTATTGACATTGTAAATAACAATGCTGTTTCTTTCAATGTTTTAAAAACAAAAACAATGTCATGAGCTATACCACTAGCTCTAACTTTAACAATGCCGAGACCATTGCATTGTAAATGCTTGTTCTATGCAGCCTCGAGAGGAGAGAAAAAAAGGTTTAACATTTGAACAATAAATACATAACTAAATAAAGCAAGAGAGAGTGGTCGCAAATTGGCCTGATTGATTTTATTTACCCCCAAACACATTAGCGGCACTTTACAGTGTTTGCCAATGAAGCTCTACTTTTCTTTTCCCATCTTTCTTTGAACAGCGTTTTTCCCCAAGTGGGGAAGAGCGCCATTCATGGAGGTACTGCAATACCTGCTTGATGAGTGGATTGGAAAACGTTTCATGTGATCCTTATCAGTTGTTTTCCTTATTTTAGTTCATAAAATGTGTACCGCAGCTCTGTGTTCAGGGATGTGGTCTTTTTAAACCATACTGCCTATGTTTTGTAAGGATATAAGCAATGGACATTCAAACGGGTCCCTTCCAAGCCCTTTAGTCATGTGCTTAACTTTTCAGGCAAAAACGCTCATTGATTTCTGAATAATTAGTGTAAAAGTGTTAAGTTGTATTCCCTAAGAGTGTTTGCTTTTCCCAGAATGTTGTTACTTTTGTCGGCCAGCGTATTACTCTTGTCAAGTGTATATTTTGAAGTTAATCCCATCTAGGTGTTTATAGAGGGGCACAATTTGGTAGTAGTTAAAGGCAGTGCGATTTTCTCTAAGTGGGGCAGTATGGGGTCCAGTGGGAAAGAGGATGTGGAACTTCTTTGGCCAGAGATGCTGAATTTGGAACTGGGGAACCAGGTTCAGCCTTTATGACCAGTCCACTAGACTACTCTCCTGAGAGAGCACATTCTCCTGCTAGACCTTAGAAGGCCCCGCTAGACCTTAAAAGCCCTGGTGTCTTAGCATCAGCAGATGGACCCTACGGGTGGCAAGTGTGGGTTAATCTTCAAGGCAATCCATACTGAAGTTCACCTCCAGTCTTGTTGGCAGGCATACAAAGAAGCACACCCTAGAATGACAGTGACTCTGTCCCTCAGGTCTCAGGACCCTTGATGCCGGTCAGCCTCACCCATTGGTACCTCCATTGGCCTTGTTTCAGCAGTATTAGCTGCAACTCATCAGGGTTCGGCAATGCAGGATTTGCACACACACCAAAATAAGTTCACAAAGTTGACAGTCTCTTTGCTTCATGCACAAGCACTTTTAACATGTGCTGCCTGCTTTGAAGTCGCTGGAATTATGCAGCAATGGAGGACAAAATTATGCTGCAGTGTTAACTAAATTATGCAGCAAGAAAAAGGCTGCAGCGTAATGCGGTAGATTTCCTGATACTTTATTATTTTGAAATTTTTACACATACTAACAGTCTCTGCAAATATTTTGACTCATTAGTACCAGTCAACATGCAAATGTAGCAGTGATAAAGGTAACCTTTGCAAAGGGCCATTCACTTCGGAGCAACACAAGTCACATTTTTAGTAACTTTTGATCCGTTTGAGCTACAAAAAGGTATTATTTAAACGCGTCAGATAATGCAGCAGATGATGTATTATGTAGCAAATATGGCAGAGCCATAATTATGTGGAAAACATTTGCAAAATAGGATATTTTGCCATTCATGTTTGAACTGCTTTTGTGGAAAAGGGGAGGAAAAGCGCTCATGACAGAAACTGCACGGCTGAGAGACAAATGGCTTGTGATAGCACTTTGAAGCGTATTTGGGACATTCTGTGATTGGATACATATCCCAATTTGTGAATGTATTTTAATGTCAATTTGAATTAAATAACGTAATGAGCTGTAACTCGTCAGTGAAATGCAAAACAAATACTAAAAATTGGTATGTTTTGCTACTTCTGGCCACACCTCTGACTCCGCCCACTGCCCCAATCCTCGGGTTATTTCCGCTCTCTGATTTTCCGCCCACAGTTCCCATACTTTTTTTCCCCCACTTTGACCACTTGAGAAAACAAAATAATAAAAAGATCACTTCCCGGTTCTGTCCCCTCGCACACCTCTTTGCTGCTTTCAAACAGTTCTATACAGCATCCATTTTAGTATGTACACCGACATTCTGTCCAGCCCGCTCCTATGAGCCCATCCACGTTTTAACAAATAAATTCTTTTCTCATGGTGAGGAGGCCAACAGTCCGAGAATAGCAAGCTTCTAGGCCTTGGGAGGCGAATAAACAGACCTTCGAGCTAAAGAGACAGGAACTGATCCCAGACATGTTGCATAAAGATAAGGGTCCCTCTCACCTCGCTCCGGCGCAGGAAACTGCCAAGGAAACATAAACCAGACATAAGTGTTTTAGATAAGATTACCTTCTGACCTCGCGCAAGGCTGCTGCTTCAGCTACGAAGGATGTCCTGCACTGTTTTATTTTTAGTATGTAAAGGAGGGGTCCACCCAGAGTGTGTGCAAAATATGTATATATATTGTACTCTGTGAATAAAGAATCAGACCACTCCTGAACCTTGCACGGTGATGGAGTCTGTTCTCCCTTAACTCGAGTTATTGAAATAAAGTCCTTTGTCTTAACTCGAACGCCACGGACTCCCCGACTCATTATTTGATCATTATAGAAATTCTGCCTGGCGTAAATATAGATTTATTTACCACATATTCTGGCGCCCGAACAGGGACACTCCCCCTTCCCCACGCGCCGGCGATGTAGGCCCAGTCTTTGTCCCTTCCAGACCCTCCCGGCGGACTTCACGTGCACGAAAACGGGGTGTTCCCGTTAACTCCCTCGGCTGAGGGGGGAGGAGACGGTCTGCGGCCGGACATCCACACGAGGCGGTAAAGAAGTTGGCGGAGTGTCCCGACCCAGAGCCCGACCAGTGAGATCGTCGAGTCCGAGGCTTTCGGAGTCCCACCCCTACTGCGCAGCGTCAAGAACCTGACGAACAAGTCTTCAATTCCTGCTTCTCGGTGAGTACACCTAAGAATGCATAAAGACGGGCTCTATGAACGAGTACGGTAAAGACAAGTCCAGTTTTGTTTAGTGGGTTCGGTAAAAAGTTGCACCGCGATTCCGGTGTATAAAGATATCGAGGGTATTGATTAAGTGTATTGTTAAGTATCGTTTTGTAGACATGCCGTTGTTTTCATGCTTACGTAAACTGGGTACTAAGAAGGGGTTGTTGTAACATTCAGTTCCACTTCCCCCTCGAGACACGCCCGGACATTTTATGTACACAAAGCATGGAGTTAGTGCAATATTGTTTATGGAACTATGGGGTTAGAGAACAAGTATAGGTGGCCTGAGACCGGTACGTTTGACATGGAATGTATAATGAAACTTGAGGAGCAACTATGGAAGAGGAAGGTGAGACCGGCTCAAGAGGAGTCTACAGAAATGTGGCGCAAAGAAGCACATAGGCGGGTACAGAAACAAATTAGTAAGCTGGAGAAAAGTAGGGTAATGTCAGAAAGGGCCAAAGAAAAGAAATTGCAGGATGTAAGAGCCACGGTTCAAAAAGAACAACAAGACCGTCACCAGAATGCTCTCATCATGGGGATTTATCCCGTGATAACAGGCTTACCCACGGAGAGGGATTTTTCCAACCCCCCCAATAAAGACCGAAATGACTGTGCCCTCTACCCCGGTTGATAGTTTCATCGAAAACTATTTAATGACCTCGCCTCCCCAGTATGTAGAGACTCCCGCCCCCCCCAGCCGTAATACAGCAAGTGCTACAAATTGATCAACAAGATCAGTCACCACCGCCACCTGACCTATCAGAGGCAGCAGGGGGACATTTCGCGTTACCCACGCAAGCTAACACAAGCACCTACGAAGCTGGTCCTGGCACTGGTCAAATGGCGGACATTTCACGACAATTGGCTCAGGCAGAATATGAACTAAGAGACTTAGTGAACAAAAAAAAACTGTTGGACGATATTTATGAATACGTCCGTACGGGTAATAACCCGAATGCGATACAAAATGCCATGCACAAAAGAAGTATCGATCACAAACAAAATATCCATATATTTACATCATGCCTCCTGTTACGCCTGTTATCTGATGACGAGAATCTGGAAATAAAACAGGGACTATGGGACTTGCACCGCGCTATTGTGGCTGGGGATCACAAGTCAAGACAGGGACAGACCCAGTGCACAAAGAAACTGGTAAAGGAAATAGCGGCTGTACATACCGAACTAAACAGGTTACTGAAATTAGAGGAAGACGAAAATAATGGCTTCGCCGTCCGACCGGTCTATAAAGGCACATGCACAGACAGAAAGGGTAGAAAGTATAGATCAGTAAGAACAGAAAAGGTAGGGTCATCACCTGAGGAACTGTACCAAGCAACGGTCATGGCATTGGACGAGTGGCTGGACACTGAGCCACCGCTCACCAATGAGTAACAGGAGATAGCACGGTCAGCCTTGCAATGGGTGACCCAGACTAAAGTATACGGTCCAGACATAATAGCACAATTGTACTCGAGTCTAGCCCCGCTCCAGCAGCGACTGGCCAGTATCTATATGGTTCAACATCTGGCTACGTTGTACGAATACCGAGGCTGCCCTCAGGATAGGTTACATGAATTGTTAGACGACTGCGTGAGCCGTAGGTTCATGTCTAGACCTGACGAGTTCCTCAACATATTTCTGGATCTTAGACATAGATATCATATGTACGTTGCCGATATTGCTGAACCACTTGTTTTTGACCGTGGAAACTACCCAATGCGGGAAGTACACCCACGGGTGGGACCAGGGGATGTCATCCAAAGGGTTCATGTGTACCAACCTCTGTCAAAAATTGACCTGATACAGTTAAAGAAAATGGTCCCTCCCCATGAAAAGGACCCAGTTGGTTTCCATAGGGAACTAAGAGATATCTTGGCGATGGGAAATTACACGTATAGTGACGTACAAACGCTGCTGCGTATGATACTGCCACAAGGGGTGTTTGAGAAATTAAAAGCACAGGATTGGGAAGTAGGTACCAAACATCTACGGTGGACGGAGGTAGAAGCAGAAGAGAATAACCGCCCGGTGGGGGGAGGCCTTACGGATAAGGAAAAAGACTTACCGTCCCTACTTATAGCAGTCTTCTCCGTCCATTGGCCACTAAAAAGGAGGATTGGGGAACGATCTCGGCATGTAAACAGAAACCGGACGAGGATCCTAGTGATTATTATGCCCGTTTGGAGCAATGCTTCTCAGTAAACAGCGGTCTCTCTACGACCAGTGAAGCATACCCCCACCTTCTGGTGACAAAATTGATAGAGAACTCCCTGCCGGCTCTTAAAAATAGAGTATTAAAAGTAGAGAGTACGTGGCAGGCAGGTACTCCGAGTCAGGTATTACAGATGCTCCAGTATCATCACAACAGAATACGCGATGAACAAGACAATGAGAAGAAACGTATGAAAGATACTAAAATGAAAATATTAGTCGCACAGTCCACGGCTGTAAGCACCCCAGATAGAAAAACAGGTACGGCAAAGGGTGTCTGTAACTACTGTAAGAAAGAAGATCATTTTGTTCGTGAATGTCCTGTCTTAAAGCATAATATTGCAACAGGGAAAAACACAGCCATGGCAATACCCACCAAAAGACTTGCCACCACCACCGCCCCCACTGCTGACTCAAATGTACCAGCAAGATCAGGACCAGTACCCTGAATTTCCCGCATTTACATGAAGCTGCCTAGAGAGAGAAAATGACTTGCCCCTAATTCCTGTACCGGTGGCTCAAAAGGGTCCGTATGTTAAAGCAATTGTTCTAGGACAAGATAGGAAATTTCTCCTGGATACGGGGGCAAGTAAAACAACAATAAAGCATCACGAGGTCCCGGAGGTGCCTCTCTCTGGGTCACATAGTATATCTCTGGGATTCTCAAGCCAACCAGTCATAAGTAAAGAATCAGAACCCCTACAATTGACGGTCGGCCCACTGACACGAACAACAAAGTTAGTTCTCACTGACACGTGCCCTGAAAACTTGTTAGGAATACAGACATTGAAAGAATTGGGAGCGGTTATCTGCTGCTCCCCCGAGGGTGTTTGTTTATTTCTACGAGATTTTAAGGGTCACTTTGTGGCAAAAGCATTGGACAAACGCCTACTGTACTTACCAGAACACCTCTGGGCAAAGGGACCAGCGGATGTAGGTTACATGGAAATAGCACCATATAAAGTGACACTGAAGGCAGGAGCGTTATTACCTACGCTGCGTCAGTATAAGATTCCACCGGCAGCGGAACAAGGGTTGATTGAGATAATACAGGATCTGATGGACAGGGGTGTGGTGAAGGAAACAGGTTCTAATATCTGTAACAGCCCTGTGCTCCCTGTCCTTAAAAGAACTGATCCAACGGCTCCCCCAGTGTACAGATTAGTGGTAGATTTGAGAGAACTGAACAAATGTGTGATTCCCCAATATCCTGTCGTATCCAACATTTCATCATTACTGACTGCTATTGATCACAAAGCTACACATTTTACTGTCATCGATTTGAAGAACGCATTTTTCAGTGTCCCTATCCATGAAGACAGTCAGTACCTATTTGGTTTCACTTTAAAAGGCCGTAGCTTCAAACTGACCAGAGCTCCACAGGGGTATACTGAAAGTCCTAGTATATATAGTCAAGCATTGAAAAGACAGCTAGACACCATCACCATGCCTCAACATACAGCCCTATTATAGTACGTCGATGATATCCTGATCACAGCAAGATCGGAGGGGTTGTGTGAGCAGGCCTCCCTCCTGGTGTTGGGTTTTCTGGCAAATAACGGACACAAGGTATCACTTTCCAAATTACAGTTCTGTGCACAGCAAGTGGTATACTTGGGACACGTGCTGTTCAAGGAGGGTAGGCAACTCACCACAGAGAGAGTGCAGGCTATTGTCCGAATCCCTCAACCTCGAACACTGAAGGAAGTCCGAGGCATCATAGGTTTAACCTCATACTGTAGGCAATGGATCCCACAATATGCACACATAGCCAAGCCCCTTATTCAGTTAACGACCCAAGCTGCGAAATCCACTGACATCTTGCCCTGGACCTCCGAACACACGCAAGCTCTTGAGGCGTTAAAGCAAACACTTTGTGAAGCCCCAGTCTTAGCTACCCCTGATTACGACAAACCATTTACATTGTTCGTTACAGAACAAAACGGTACAGCACTCTCAGTCCTCACACAGGAGCAGGCAGGAAAGAACAGGCCCTGTGCATACTTTTCCAGTACGCTTGATCCAGTATCCCAGGCCTTACCTGCATGTTTAAAATCAGTGGCAGCGACAGCTTTGGCGATAAGACAATTGGACAGTATGGTATTAGGCCATCCCCTCATTGTTCAAGTTCCCCATTCAGTAGAGGTTCTGTTGAATAGAACACAGACACAACATCTGACCATAGCACGACTGACAGGATACGAACTCACGTTGTTTCAGCCTCACATAACCATAAAACGATGTAACGTGTTGAACCCTGCCACTCTCCTACCTGAGACAGTACAGATTGAGGACATCCATGATTGTGCTCATACAGTGGAGGTCGTGACCAAACCCCGTCAAGATCTGACAGACGTACCACTCCCCATAGTTGATAACACTCTCTATGTGGATGGCTCATGCTTAAGGACAGATAAAGGACAGTTGGCTGCTGCTTATGCCATAACTACTGAGACCAAAGTGGTAGAATCGCACAAGATAGAAATGCTGTCCGCACAAGCGGCAGAATTGGTTGCCCTAATACGTGCCTGTGAATGGGCAAAAGGCTTGAAGGTGAACATCTATACAGACTCACAATACGCTTTTGGCGTGGTCCACAATTTCGGAGTTCTCTGGAAAGAAAGGGGATTCCTGACTTCTCACGGCACCAAAATCCAGCATGCAGCCCTGATACATAAATTACTAGATGTCATACACCTCCCAGACCAGGTGGCTATAATGAAATGAAAAGCACACACTAAAGTAACTGATTCCATCACAAAAGGGAATGACCTGGCTGACAAAACTGCTAAAGAAACAGCATTACAGGCCATCTCAAAATTAAGACTACAACTTCCAGTGTTCCAAGGCCCTGCCCGTGCGGTAAACGACCCTACTCTGGATGTTATAGACATACAGACTCATGCTACCGCTACTGAACTGGAACACTGGAAAATGTCCGGAGGGGTGGAAACAGATCAGGGATGGATGACAAAAGACAGGGCCCTCTGGTTTTTACCGGACTCTATGGTCCCCGTGATAATTGACACCGCACATAGTCCCGCACATTTGGGAGAGAAAGCCATGCTGGATAGCCTAAGCAATATATGGTATAACAAACATATGCGTGCTGCGTCCAAAAACAAAATGAAATTATGTATGATCTGTTACCAATTCAATCCTGGTAAAGGCACGGTTACAGAGGGAGGAGGATTCCACCTCCCTGATCATCCTTTTGAAGTCCTACAGATGGATTACATCCAGATGGAAAGATGCAGGGGGTACAAATATGTCTTAGTTGTAGTATGTGCATTGACCTGATGGACAGAGGCCTATCCGGTCCCTGACTATACAGCGGTGACAACAGCCAAACAATTAGTGAGAGAATTTTTTTCCTAGAAACGGGTTGCCACGTGTCATTTACTCTGACAATGGCCAGCCCTTCTCTTCTGAACTGATGAAGCATGTCTCCCTCTTGTTGGGTTATACGTGGAAGTTCCACTGTGTCAGGCACCCACAGGCAGCAGGCCTGGTTGAAAGACATAACCAAACATTGAAAACAAAGCTGGCAAAAGTATGTGCAGAGAAGGGTACTGACTGGATCACAGCTCTTCCCGTTGCCCTGTTTTACATGAGAATGGTAGCACATTCAAGGTCAGGCCTGTCTCCCTACGAAGTCGTATTCGGGAGACCCCCAAACATGTGGGGAACGCCTATGCCGAAGAAGATAACTGATGTTGACAGTACTATGCTTGCAGATTATTTGGCTTCCTTGATGTTTGCACTCCTCTCTTGTCGTTCACAGGTTGCAGCAGCCTTCCCAGACAAAACCAAGCCCGAGGACAACGCCATAACTCCAGGAGACTGGGTCCTCGTTCGGAATTTTGACAGATCAACACCCCTCGAGCCCAGGTGGAAGGAGCCAAAATTGTTCCTACTGACCACCAGGACAGTGGTCAAGGTTGAAGGTCGAAAAGGATGGCTGCATGCAAGTCACTGTAAAAAATTCTTTGGGGATATTAATACCTATGTGAAGAACAGAGACTTAAAAGACACAGACCCAAAAGACATATTACCACCATTACTAGAGACAACCCCACAGCAAGAATATACTTCCAAGTTAAGACCTAGACATAAGATCTAATATTCTGGTCAATTAAGTCCACTGGGTACGTCCCGTGGTGAAGCGGCTGGAATAATGATCTCAGACTTCAGGAAACTGGCAAATATCCAGGCCAAAAAGACTAAGATGAAACAAAAGTATTGTAAAATGCTACACCAAAGATATTCTGTTTTTTTAGTAGTGTTATTATTTGTTGTCCTTTTTGTTGCAAGCTTGGGGTGGATCTTACACTTGGCATACCCCCCCGCTTTGTCAAAAACGTTAAACAGTACTACTATGCACTCCCATGTAGAACTTCCTACGCATCTTGCAGACAGGCGCCTAGAATTTCGCAACAACACTTTCCTTTCTATGTTGCACCATCACCAACTATCGGTTAACACCACTGACTGTTGGGTCTGTGGACTAATGCCACATTCGGTTAGCAAATGTGTCCCGTTATTCTCATACCCCTTTTCTATGGCGGGTTCCTGTTTGGCTTGGAAACTGATGTTACACGAGGGACAGAGGACGAGAAGAATAAAAGATTCCGTCATCTCTTCTTTTACTCGACAAGTCTGGCGTAATACTTCAGGAAACAGGGCCTACCCTTTTTGTTATAGATCCGATCATGACACATACACTGTTCCCTACACTGAGGAGGAGAAGGACGAAATGAATACCATTAATAACAACGGCGACACGATATTTGTAGGTATGAAAAGAGTACAAAGGAAACTCACACCATCCTTTGTATGGGTGATACCCCAAAAAGGAGCCCTGTGTATAACGGGTATAGGGGATAAGCCGGTGGGGAAAAGTTCTTGTCTACCGACTGGATGGAGTGGCTCCTGTTCTATAGCCTTCCTGTTACCTCCCACCTTTACTGCCCCGGCAGATTACCATCTGATTGACCCCCTGTCCACCATAAGAAGGCGGCGAAGGGGGGTCATAGATGCAGAAGATACTGCAGGACAAGAGGCAGGAGATTTTATTAAAGGCTTCAATCCCTTCTGAGGAGCCATGATTAATAGCCGGCACATAAGACAATTAACACGTGTGCTGAAAAACACTATTGATGAGACGGCCAGTGCGCTGGGCAACATCACTGCTGAAGTGGCCGCCGAAAGACTCATGACGTTACAAAATCGTATGATTTTAGACATCATGCTAGCAGACCGTGGGGGGCATGCAAATTGATCAGTTCTAGCTGCTGCATTTATATTCCTGATAACGCACCCACAGTGTATGCAGCTATTTCCCGACTTCATGTAATTTCAAAGGGCCTCGACCAGGCCACAGGCTCTTGGTCCCTGATGGACTGGCTATGGAGCCTTATTCTAAAATGGGGATAGAAAGTGCTGACCGTACTTGGGCAGGTCCTTGCTCTCATAATATCATGTTGCCTTTGTGTCCAATGCGGGCCCGCCTTATGCGGTCTCTGTGCTACATGCCTCGTCCCAAAACCAATTAATAGAGCAAGAGAAAACGAGAAAATGATGCTGCAAGCCCATGTGGATGGTCTCATTGCCATGGAAGTGGCCTAAAAATAAAATTAAGTCGCGCTTGGGGACAAGGAGGGAATGAGAAAACAAAATAATAAAAAGATCACTTCCCGGTTCTGTCCCCTCGCACACTTCTTTGCTGCTTTCAAACAGTTCTATACAGCATCTATTTTAGTATGTACACCGACATTCTGTCCAGCCCGCTCCTATGAGCCCATCCACGTTTTAACAAATAAATTCTTTTCTCATGGTGAGGCCAACAGTCCGAGAATAGCAAGCTTCTAGGCCTTGGGAGGAGAATAAACAGACCTTCGAGCTAAAGAGACAGGAACTGATCCCAGACATGTTGCATAAAGATAAGGGTCCCTCTCACCTCGCTCCGGCGCAGGAAACTGCCAAGGAAACATAAACCAGACATAAGTGTTTTAGATAAGATTACCTTCTGACCTCGCGCAAGGCTGTTGCTTCAGCTACGAAGGATGTCCTGCACTGTTTTATTTTTAGTATGTAAAGGAGGGGTCCACCCAGAGTGTGTGCAGAAAATGTATATATATTGTACTCTGTGAATAAAGAATCAGACCACTCCTGAACCTTGCACGGTGATGGAGTCTGTTCTCCCTTAACTCGAGTTATTGAAATAAAGTCCTTTGTCTTAACTCGAACGCCACGGACTCCCAGACTCATTATTTGATCATTATAGAAATTCTGCCTGGCGTAAATATAGATATAGATTTATTTACCACACACTGGTGGACACAATGCAGATGCATAACATTTAGAGTTTCAGAAAACTGTTTAAATACAAGCGTTCCTATTTAGTTTGCAGAATTCTTATTTTTTTCAGCAGTCGAGTAACCTTATTTTTTTTTGGTTTACACTTAAACATGATCTTAATTGAAGTTAATTGGAGACAGCATTTCTCCCACTGTTTCTGATCTCCGCAAGAGTTTTCTTGTGTTGTCACGTAAAGATTGGATGTGCATAAACGGGGGAATGGGTGCAAAACAGGTGCACGACTGTGTCTGTTTGCCTGCCTGTACTTCAGCAATGTGTCTGTATGCGAGCTAGTAAGCGTTTGTCAGTGTGAATTAATGAAAGCATGATGTATTTGCTGTAGTACATATGCGCATCACTGTGCATTGTAAAAACCAAGCACAAATGGGCATTACTACAGCACTGCATTAGTAAGACAGATAAGTTCGCTACTGCATAATTGTGTTGATTGGGAAGCATGGGGTGGCATTGTGGCAACGAGACAGATATTTCCGTTAGTACAGCACTGTAGAATTTGGAGTACCATGTGGATCAGTGTAGCATTGTGAAAATCGGATGATGTAGATTACAGAAGCATTGTGAAAAATGTGCTGTGTGCTTTATTGCATTTTTAAGCAGTTGCAAAGCATCTGAAGCCTTGCAGAACTTAAATAAATGTGCATTAATGTGCGGCTAGGATGACTAATCACAAATGAGCGCAACTGCAGCACTGTGGAGATAAGGAAAACGTGCTTTACTGCAGTTTTATTGATAATGTGCAACACACACCTTACTTCAGGAGCCTAAAAGCTAGACGCATTCATGTATCACTATCAAACTGGGTAAAACGTGCATTAGAGCAGCACTGTGGAGACTGCATGAATATGTACATTATTCTAGGATTCTGAAAACGGGCTAACTGCATTTCTGCATCTCTGTGTGCAGACTGTACAAAATATGCTTTAGTGCAGCAGATATGTGGAAACGGACATTTGTGCTCTACTGTGCAGTGTGAAAAATGTGTAGTTCTGTAGCGGGCCGCTAAAGTGAAAGTGGCCCACACTGGTAATTATGTTTGCGCGGCCGCTAGAGTGAAAGTGGCTCGCAATGTAATTTAACTATTTAAATAAGCTCAGCCGCTATAGTTAAAGCGGACTGTGCTGTAATTTAAATAAATACATTATAAAAGCGAGCCGCGTGCTGCAATGTCGTGGGTGGAAGAGGAGAACATCATTAAAGAAAATAGTGCTCACTGACTTATCAAAAAGACCGTGTAACGACACAAGTTAAAAAGTCCAGTCTTTATGGGAGGTTACAAATGCAGACAAAGCGGTACCAAGGAGGGACTAGTAAGCCTATTTACAAATGAAGAGCAACAATTTAGCAAGGACAGTAACAGGAGCCAATTGAAGAGATGGGCTTGAAATGGGTGGAGCTTCTATGCCTAACCAAAATACAGCATGCCTCACAGAGCCGGCATGCGCTGCCCAGGCTCAACCTAAAAAGCACTTATGCAAAAATGTATGTAGATTCGTCATAATTGCCAATTTTTCCGTGTCGATGCATGACCAGTTGGGACAGTCCCTTTTTTCCGTATAAATCTAGGATTTGTAGTCTTAAAAAATATATATAAAACCAGGACTGCAAGTCTCAGAATTCTAAGAATAACTTGAGACTGGAGTAACTAGTCTAGCAGAGACCTAGGAAACTGGGAGCTATGATGCTTGCAACAAAGATTACATGGACATGCTGAGACCCAAACCTGGTATGTTGTTGCCATCCTGATTTATTACACAAGATCCACCATTAAGTAGTCAATACCACTAGGCTTTCTGGAACTTGTAGTTTCAATTCTATCATTTTGCTGCTCAATGTTTTGGGCGACAAATCAACGACTGGCTGAAATTAAACCTACTGGCATAGGGTCAGTTGAAAACTGCTTGTGCAGCTGCATGGTTCCTTGCAGTGGCCCATCTCATATTTGACCACTGCTGTCACTTTTGGCTTTTGTGTGTTACATTTTTCTCCAATTACCTATCTGCACTAGAAGTATAATCATTCTCCAAACATCAGGAGCAGTTTAATAATGTTAAAAAGAAATGATGCTTGTGGAGATTTGGATGTTTATTTTCAAATCATCAAGCATAATTGGATCTTATGAAGTAATCACATAATCATTCTTAAATCCTCCTGAAGTCATCAGGAATAGTCACACCTTGTGAAGTCATCAAATACACATTCTTAAATCTTCCGAAGTCATCAGGAATAGTCACACCTTGTGAAGTCATCACATACTCATTCTTAAATCCTACTGAAGTCTTCAGGAATAGTCACACCTTGTGAAGTCATCAGATGCTCATTTTCAAGTCATCCGAAAGTCATCAAGCTCAAGTTTCTAAAGTCTGCTGATGACTTCAAGAGCTTGATGATGTCTGATGATGTGAAAATTACTTCTAGAGTAGTTGGATGATCATCCAATGACTCTGGGATGGCTTTTAAAGTAATCTTGTTTGACCTGGGATGTCTTTGTCTGTACGGTTTGGAACAGTGAATATTAATTGTGCTGATTAAAATGCAGAACTGTAACCTTTATGAGTCACATTTGCTGTATAATGTGCATTCTTACTTTGTTTGAAATTCAATAAACAGAATTTTAAAAAAGTGGGGAACGCTGCCGAACAGCTGCAAGGGAGGGCACTCTAGTCACGCATTATGTCCCCTGAGAACGCATATATAACCGACAGACCCACAATTAGACTCCATCAGAACAACAACCAAAATGTAAGCAACAAAGAGCTTAAACGGTTGCATCCCTCCCACCCCTTGGGCAGTGAATACATGCATCCCTGTCCAAAATCCCCCAACTTGTAAATAAAAACTAAACAAATGAGAAAAACAAACAAGCACTTCCTCTTTGGAACACTGGTGGCACATGGTTGAACTACAGGGCCTGATCTCTACGGTCTGGGCCCATCTCAGAGGTCCAAGCATCCGGGCCATTGCCGGGAGCACACGTCCCTGCAATACAGAAGGGTCGGATTGTCTATGCTGTGGAAAGGATCGAGGTCTCATTAAGAACACATTTAGGTCATCAGCCGGTCTGGGCCTGACTTTAGGACCATGGGGGCTGCGTATGATCGAAGTCTCAGATGTGCTCCTGTCCGATTCAGAGTCTTAGACAGGCTCGGAACACAGTACTGTGAAGGGATTCATGCTGTGCTGGGAGGTTGTCTCCACTGCCTGTACTTGTTCCGCAGCCACCTATCCTGGGTGGGCAGTTACGTCCGAGCGGCTCTGATTCTCCTGTTTAGGGCATGGGACCACCCAGTCTCCTTCTGCTTAATTATTCTCTGCAGCATGTGTGAAGCCTTTCACTAGGAGCCAGGTACAGACATCCTCTGGAGTCGAGAGATGTGGGAGGACTTGCCATCTTTCACCTTTAGTTTTGCAGGGAACAGTAGTGCGTATTGGAACTACAGCTCCCAAAGGAACTGTTTCACTTTCATGTAGGAGCCCCTAAGTTGTTGTACGTCAGCCATAATGTCCGGATATGATGATATTTCTGCATTCTCATATCGCCAGGTGCCATTCATGAGGAAGCTTTGCAGTATGAGGTCCCTGTCACGGTAATTGAGGAATCGAGCGATAAATGGCCACAGTGGCACCCCAGGCAGCCATCCTGGGATGAGGTGTGCCCGCTCCAGAGAGAACAGCTGAGGGACCTCGCTCTCCAGTATGGTGATCAACAACTAATCCTCGAGGAAGAGTTGCTGATGCTTGGGTGTTCTGATCGCTCTAGGATCCCCAGGAAGTGTATATTGTTGTGCCGGGAGCACCCCTCAGCCTTCTCTGCCTGGTGATGCAAAGAGGGCACCTCTTCCTTCGTTTTGTCCAGTCTTGCCTGTAACTCACACATCATGGGGCCCATAGAGGTTAGCGTGGAGTCCGCATCGTCAACACAGTCCAACAGTTTGCAGTGATTTGCCCTTTACAAATACACGTCCACAGACACAGTATCTAGTTTCACTTCTAGCAACGTTTTAGCGTACAGAATGGCACAGAGAACCTTCTCAAATTGCGACAAGTGCTTGTCAAGGGTGGATTCCACGTGTTGCAAGTTGACCACGGTGAGGTCAGCGGAAGTCGAGGGAGGCCCAATGTGCCTGGGTCAGAGATCAGTGTCCTAGTGGTTCTATGTTTCCCCATCATGGTAATGTAAGTTTGGCGGACAACAAGTAGAACCTGCAGGATGTGTGTATGTGATGGGGCCTCACAGATGTCCCAGCCCCATACCAGAATAAAGTGTGCGTTAGGGAGGGAGCTCCACAATCCTGGTCCTCGCAGGGAGTCTCAACAGGCAGAGGATCACCGCAAGCCCCATGCTCCAGCATCTCCCTCGGGCACTGTAGTGGAGACGGAGTTCCATGTACATACATTTCTATGTTAGCATAAGCGCCTTAGATGTAAAACACCATCTTGCCACTTTTGCTGCTTTTGCACACAACACTGCAGGTAGCTGTTATTACAAGAAAAGTTGCTTGCTTGCTTTTTCTTCACCTGAGAACGGTCTGTTTTTCACATCCCTAGACGTGCACCGCAACCTTAGTCTGAACACTGTGTGCAGAAGCCATCAAGGTCAAATAACAATGTATGCTTTTGAATTCATGTTGATCGGCCCACGCTCTAGCCATAACACACACGCAGCTGCAAATATCTGAAACTCGAGTGCCTTTAATATTGCATTTGCATGCATGATTCAGACACTTGGAGAAAACCTTTTCCAGACACAGAGCAGAGCTGATCCTGTGATGTGATTCACCTAAGCTGATCTTTAAGGTATGGGGTTCCCCATTCAAGCCTAGAGACCTTCTATTAGTTTCATAAAACTAGCTTACTAGCGAAGGGAGGGTGGTTGTATTCCACTATCAATAGTAATATGATTTCTCCCTTCATTTCCTATGGTATTGTAACAATGCTGATGGTTTTGTTTTTAATCATTTGTCTGCTTATGTTAGCCAAAGTACTGCATCTTAGGGCACGTAGTTAAAAATAAACATTTTAAACTTTACCGTGTCTCTGGTTACTCTTGTTGTGGACTGATGTGAGAATAATAATGAAACGGTGTTTCTGATTCCCACCATTCCTGAGAGTACTCTAAGTTGCTTGTTTTGGGTTGTCTAATCATTGATAGCTTCGAGATGATACGGAGAACGAATGAGACACTGATGCTAGTCGGATAGGGGTTCTGGGTACTAAGGTGAGTTTTTGATACACCACCATTCACTGAGGTCCTGGTTTCCTGCGCATAGTTCGGTGCATGAGCAGAATCCCTGCAACATGGCGCACCTAACGTTTGGTCTTATGATTGAGATGCCTTAGTAGTGCTTATATTAGTCCACAATACCCTCACTCTTGTTTCCGGGAGTGATGGTTTAAACCTACCTAACTAGTTAATATATATGTTCTCTCAAGCTTGACAATTAAAAAGGTTTCGTTTTATGTTATACGCTTGTTGTGCTACTGTTCATATATATTGTTTTTCTTCTCTGTGTCCTTATGGCTGAAGTCGCTATTGCAGCACATAGTTGCGCGCCTCTCTGGCGTCATTTGACGCAGTTCGGGGTGCCTGACGATGGGATGTCAGTTATCTTTGTAGTGAGTGCCGATAATACGTTTCACTCATACACTCCTACAGCAGTCACGGCTAATTACACGCCATATAGGTCACAGGAAATTCGGATTTCTGCTTGGCAGCATTGTATTTGGTTCAATGGCGCCCTCCCCCACACATTTACACCAGTTCGTTTGGGTCCCTTGTCCATTCCAGGGGCCACTTGGCCAGTATTGGCCGGGTTTACACCACATCCACGTTATTTGCAAGCCACAGTGGATGAGTTACGTCAACTCCATACCGCCCTGATTGCGGTACATTGGGCTTTAGTGCAATATGTTTCACGCAATGTCCAGGTAGGGGCACCTGCGGTTGCGGGGCAACCAGCTCGCCCGGCCGGGATCACTGTTAGTCCCGTCATGGTTAATTCGGTAATGGGCAAGCGCCCCCAAAGTAAGGACGATATGCCTTATTGACTTGGTGAGAAATTTGACCAGCTGGAGGCTGTTTTTCCAAATTCTACTCCTGTGGAGAAACACAGTATCCTCACCATTAGTTTGCAGAAAGACTTGGTCCCAGAGGTGGCTGATTGTGATAACTGGGGTAAAGTGTTTGCAGCAGTCTACTCAAAGTGCTTCGGCACCCCGTCTATGGCTGTACTGCCCTCCGTGATCAAACGTGTCCAAGATCAACACGGTCCGGAGGCGGTGGTTTAATTCGGTATGAGGCTTGTCGGCGTGTTCGACGTAGTTGCCACACTCATCCTTGGTAACGTCAAGGGAGATGCGGTTAACTTTCAAGTGTCGAATGCACTGCGCCTCGTCGACGGCGTCGATAAACTCCGGCAGTTACCAAAGATTTTTGCGGAGGCGTATAGGACCATTGGCCGTAATAGTTTAGGGGTTAAGCCTTTTGTTCAGACACCAACTGCACAACCGCAAACTAAGTCAGGGACGTCTTCTAAAGACGACCGTCCAGCTTTTCCTAAACAGAATTGGAAATCGAAAAAGCAGGGGAAGCAGCAACAGAAACAGGGGTCTCATCCCGCATCGTCCGTCCAAACGACTACTGAACGCACATATGATTTGCGCGATCGCACTAGGACTAGGTCTCCTGATAGGTTTCAGGTACCTGAACAACGTTCTCCTCATTCTTCACAGGAAACATCGGTCTCACAGTCCGGTGGAGGAGAACGTGGCAAAGGTCGGGGTGCCCAACTAGGACGTGAACAGCCCCACCAGACTGACGGAAAAGGCAAGCAGGACGAGTTTTCATGACAACGACCCCCTTTTCAAAAGAAGAAAGTTGCTGCATTAACAGCGAGGTATGCCACAGATAGTGAGAACGCAGCTTCAGAATCTGACATGGGCACTAACACTGCTCGACAGCGCAGCGGAGGTTACAGTAGTGTGGCAAGCACTGCGTCCATATCTGAAGGCGACAGCAACTGACACATTCATTACTGTAGAAACTGCTGATACTAGAGTGGCTCCCCCTGACAGACTATATGACTAAGGGCCTCATGTAGGTAGCTAAATACCGGTCGGTAACGGCCGAAATTCGGTAAATTTCCCGTTACCGACCGGTATTTAGTCAAGTGAGATGTAGGAGGCCAAAAACCATTTTCGGTAAATATGAATCGGTAAATACCGATTCATATTTACCGAATTCTAAAATACCGCTTCATATTTTCCGAAAACATATTTTCCGAATCGGTAAATATGAAGTGGTAAATATGAAGTGGTAAAACGGGAAAAGATATGTAGGTAAATTCGGTAATTAAGAAATCCATGAAATTCGGTAATTAAGAGTCGGTAATTAACACTGATTGAAAGCAGGTGGTAAGCATCAACAGTGAATATAAGCAATCCCAAAATGCAACAGCGTGGACAACATGGCCGCTCTGTATGTCATTGCAAGGCGCCTACGTCTACAGGCAGCAGGACTGAGGATATGGAGACGGGAGGAACGCATTTACAGACAGCGAATCACACTATTTCAACTGACTGACGCTGAGATACATGAAAGGTACAGGCTACACCCCCAAACCATCATGGACCTGATAAGGGACCTGCACCCACTCCTGGACCAGCCAACAAGAAGGGCGCAGGCCATACCACCACATGTGCAGGTTCTCTGCAGCCTACACCTACTCGCATCTGGCAGTTACCAGGGGGTGACAGCTGCGGTGGGCGGTGTATTCCCAGAGTTGCCTGTCCCGTTTCTTCAGGAAGTCCTGGATGCCATGATGCAGAGAATGCACCACTATATCAGCTTCCCAAACACACAGGCTGAACTGCAGAAAATCACTTTTATCACATGGCACAGTTCCCCCATGTCATTGGCTGTATTGATGGCACACACATCCCAATCTGCCCACCAGCTGCAACTGAGCACATCTACAGAAACAGAAAGTCCACCCACTCCATCAATGTGCAGGTAATCTGCGATGCAGGGAACATCATCACTGATATTGTTGCGAAGTTCCCTGGGAGCAGCCATGACTCCTACATCTTCCAGAACAGTGGGATCTACACACAACTGCTTGCGGGAGAATTTGGAGAAGGATACCTGCTAGGTAAGTAACAGTGACGCTCCATAGTACTCAGTGCAAATCATAGTGTATTGAGGCATGTGACTGATGTTTCCCTTTTACTCACCTAGGGGACAGTGCATATGCCGTGCGGTCATTCATCCTCACTCCCTACCTACACCCATCAACCCAGAGTGAGAGACGATATAATGTGGCACACAAATCTACACGCAATGTGGTGGAGCGCACGTTCGGACTATTAAAGAGCAGGTTCCGCTGCCTCCATAAAAGCAGAGGTGCACGCCAGTACACACCCATCCTCTGCTGCAAGATAATTGCCACTTGTGCAATGCTGCACAACCTTGCCACGAAGAGAGGTACAGAGGTCTAAATGACATATATTGAGGACAATGATGATGAGTCTGCACAGCCAGAGGCCAACGCAGCAGGAGTGCCAACAGCAACAGATGGGAGAGTGAGACGGGCAGAGATCACATGCAACTATTTCTGAATGAGTAAGGGGACACAGCCAGTAGTCGGATGCCATAACGTAGTTTAATCAGGCAGCACTACGCCACGACACAAACGAAAACTTATTCCATCAACATAAAGAAATAAACTTATGTCAGTTAAGGGTTACTTCACCCAATGGTGTCATTGTTTTTCCTGACGCATTAATGTTTGCGCCCACGCGCACCAGTGCGGGATGGCATTGAGTGAGCGTCCTCACTGGCACCACCTTGCCACCTGCTGCTCCGACGTGTGTCTGGGACAGGGGGGGTTATGCTGCTCCTGCTGGTCGTGTCTTCTGTGTCACCAGCATCCAAAGCGCCAGTTGTTGCAGACTGGCTGGTGAGCAGCACTTCTAGTGCACTCGTGACCCTCACCATGCCCCTGGACACATCTGTGCTGCAGTGCGCAAGGCCCTCCTGCATCGCCACAGAGCGCCTGCAGAGCAGCGATGTGGCAGTCGCCAGCCGGTTCACTGCCCTTGAGGTCAGATCCTTTCTCTGATGTCCCCTGCGCCGTGCTGCCCTGTCCTCATCATACTTTGAGCACAGCAGCATGATGGACTGGGACATGTCCCGCATGCCCGCTGCCATCTCAGCCATGCCCCCTGCCATGGCGCTGATGCCCTTCTCCATGTTTACAAAAGTCTCATTGAGGCCACGCATTTGTCGCTGTACGGACACCATTGCCCTTGCCTGGATGCGTTGGATTTTCACCATGGTGGCCTCAAGCCCTGAGGAGACTCCATGGCCCAGCCCTAGGGGAGGTGGACTCTGCGGCCGAGCCCTGCGGCGCCGTCTGCCAACTGTGTGTGCTCCCTCAGAGTCGGAAGGCACACTGGCATGGGTGACATCCTGGGGTACAGTGGACGTTTCCGCCCCCCTCGAGTCTTCAGACGATGAGTCTGTCACATCCAACCTGGCAGCAAGACGCCTCCTCAACCTGTGCAATGCAGGTGGTGAAGATGGTGGTGACACCTGCAGGAGTGGGGATGTTGGCAGGAGCGGCGATGCTGGCTGGGGTGGTGTGACTGCCTGTGGTGCCGTTCCCTGGGCAGTACTGGTGGTGGCCTTCTCGGCGCTGTGTTTGTGGTGTGCCCTCTCTCCCTCGTCATGGGCAGTTCTGTGCGCAGTAGTGCCTGTGGACAGAAAAGCGACATCAGCTAAGTGTACCTGAAGCATTGATTTGCTGACATGACAAAACATTTTCTAAACAGTATCTCAATGTCCTCTGCCTGCTTCTCGCTACTGTGTGTCACATGCCCTGTTATTCTGTGCTACTCGTATCATGTTTGGGCTTCCAGGGACTACATCTCCCATGATGCATTGCTAGCATGCACTAACACCTGTACTGGAGTGGGATTCTCATTGCACATTTGGGGAGTTGGGATAGAGGTAGGGGGGGGCACATTGCTGTGCAAGCGTCTTACCTTGTTTGGAGGTGCCTCTGGCGGAGCTGTCAGCGTCCCCAATCCCCACGATGCTTTCTGGCTCAATGGTTGTCTCCACTAGCTCCTCCAGTTCTGTCAGGGCTGGTGCCCTGTTGTGTCCACCTCCTGTCTGGCTGGCCTCTTTTTTTAATTCTGCCACCTTCCTCTTCGTGATGATACGGATGTCGTACCACCGCTTCTTGAGGACATCGATGTCCCGGTGGGTCACTCCCATGGCATTCACCTGTGCCTGGATACCAAGCCAGATCTTGCGTTTCTCTGACTCAGGCACTTGCTGTGACTGTTTGCCAAAAAGCTTCTGGTGCTGCTTCACGACCTCCTCCACCAGTACTTGCAGCTCCTTTTGGCTGAATTTCAGCTTTCGCTTCCTCTCCCCTCCTTCCCTCTCTGTGTCCTGGCTGGCCATTGTTGCAGTTTCCAGGGCTGAATCAGGCAGTTGCTCTCTTCCTCTCCTCAGCACTCCCAGCCTCTCCAGAGTCTGCTGATTGTGTGCACCTGCCTGGGTGTGGCCACTTCCTGGTTGGGTGGGGTTTAGGTAGCACAGGATTGGCTGATTCTAGTCATGTGTTTTTGAACTACCGATTCGGTATTTACCGATTCGGTAATTACCGAATCGGAAAATACCACTTCGGTATTTACCGATTCGGTAAATTCCGATTCATGTTTACCGAATTTTACCGATTCGGTAATGTTTACCGATTGTTGACCTACATATAACTTACCGATTCTTAAATACCGATTCGGTAAAATTCGGTATTTAAGAATCGGTAAAAATTATTTACCTACATATGGCCCATAGTCCTTTTAATTGAAGGTGACATACAACGTACCATAAAAGGGATTTTTTGGGAACATCTGACCTCTACATATGACATTCTGTTAGCAGAGGCAGACTGGCCCCCAGCGTTCGTTTTAGCTGCTCCTAGAGGGGAGGAGGTAATCCTCCCATCTTTCGAGCACACTGTGTCGAAGGATCAGGCTAAGAACTTTTCAGAAGAGTGGGCTCAGATACTTGCTCCGGCGTTGTACCGTACTCAGGTTGGGTGGGATAAATTGTCGCCCAACCATGAGATTCTATTACGGTCTACGCCCCAGCCCCAACCCCAATATCCCATGTGCCGCGAAGCTAGATCTCACGTCGCAGACATCCTTGAACAATTGGAATATCAAGGTGTTATTGAAACATGTGTGTCGCCCATGAATAATCCTCTATTCACTGTAACTAAACCTGATGGGTCGTACCGCCTGGATTTGGATTACCGGCATTTGAACTCTCATTGTCGGACCTGTGCCGTACAGAATACCCACAGTTCTGCCCTAGTTGATAGTCTCGTGAGAAAAAGGTTTAAGACCACACTTGACATCTCCAATGGCTGTTATAGCCATAATCTGTCCTCTATTAGTAGTCAATGGACAGCCTTTACTTCGGGCAGAAAGCAAAAACAGTTTAAAAGATTGGCCATAAGCTACAAAAACAGTCCAGGTGTCTTTGCCGCACGTGTAGTCTCTCTGTTAGAGAGCATAGACCCTGATGCATACTCGTATGTTGATGATATATATATCTCACATACGACGAATTAGGGCCACATCTGTGTCGTGTTGACTGCATTATTGTCATGTTTGCGGACTTCGGTTACAAATTCAACTTTGCAAAGTCACACATTGCAGAGTACACAGTGTTGTTTTTGGGCTACAATGACACTGAAGAAACTACAATCTTTGCTGTTTTTTAAAAAATTTCGGACATACTTATATTCCTGATTATGCCCAGCGTATCAAGCCGCTATATGCCTTGGTACAACCTACTTTTTCCAAATCGAGCTGGCTGCCAGAACATTCGGCTATCCTGCAATCTTTGCAGGTTGATCTTCTTGCTTCGAAATACTTACTGACGCGTGATAACCACACTAACCTGGTAATAAGAATTGTGCCCGGCACAGTGGGTTTCACGTACTTAACATTCAATGAGGGCGACACAGTCCCCATTGCTTACAAATCACATTTGTACACTTCGGCTTAAATGCGCTTTTCCACTGTCGAGAAAGTTTTGACTGCAGTGCAGATGGCGATTCTGAAAGAAAGAGCGCTGTCGCAGGGGAAACGCATGTTGGTTGTCACACCATATCCTGCCCTAGAGGCAGTAATGAAAGCCAGTGTACCTAATTCTAAAGCTTTGCATCCACGTTGGATACAATGGGCCACTTCCTTGACATCGCCAGATGTCACTTGCATCTTTGATGCGTCATTGCAGACTCAGGAGTATTTGTAGTATGAATTTATTCATCCAGCTCCTCTGTCCTTGCGCCCGCTTGAGAACTACCATTGTGTCATTTATACTGATGGTTCGGCGCAACCGGCGACGGAATTGAAGCATGCTTATTCAGCAGCCTGCACAATAGTGGCAGGTACTTTCATGAATGGTGAATTCAAAACTGATGTCATGCACACGCAGTCATTGGGTGATTGTACCGTCAAGTTGTCAGAGCTTCGTGCTCTGGTGCTTGCACTAGAGTTTGCTGATCCTCGAGTTACTACTCTTATAGTGAGTGACTCTTTCTACTGTGTTCAGTCTTTCAACGACAATTTATTCTTTTGGTCTCAAAATGTGTATAGTGATTCCAAAGGTGGCACAATGAAGCATAAGATGCTTTGGGTTTGAGTAGCAGAACTTAAACAGCGTCTGCCTCTTGTGAATGTAATTCATACTCTTGGGCACCAGCGAGTAGGGGTCCACGCTGTCGGAACAGCTTAGCTGATGAAGCAGCGAAAACAGCAGTGACAACATATCTAGTAGCAGCAGTTACAAGATCCAAAAGTAAGATTGATGATGTCATCTTGGCAGCTATTGCTGCAACAGGGAAGGGAAGTGATTATCCTAGAGGTTTCCCTTCTAAATACTCTTATCATTTAAGTCCTGATAAAGTTTCCTATGTGAGAATTAACAACGTTGGTGACAGATTGGTTCCCAACGCGGACAGCAGACTTTCCTTGATAACAGCGGCTCACGAAGGTATGGCTTCTGCACATGCCGGCATTTCAGCGACTGTTACTCTCTTACAACAACGTTACTGGTGGCGCGGATTGTATAAACAGAGTCGTGCTTATGTTCTTAATTGTGACATCTGCCAGCAGATTAAACCTTCGACTGCTGCGCGCTCACCTCAAACACAGTTGTACATATCTAATAAACCACTTGGGTGCGTTTATTTAGATCACTGCGGTCCTTTCTCCTCTGATACTGCGTATAAGTATATCTTAGTTGAAGTGGATTCGTGAACACGTTTTCTTTGGGTATGGCCACAATGGAGTGCCGATGCTCGAACTGTCATCAGGGATTTGCGTGTCTTTGTGGGAATTTTCGCATGTGGTACCCTTCATTCTGACCAAGGTCCTGCGTTCGCCTCTAAGGCGTACAAAGAAGCCATGAGAAGTTTGGGGGTCCAAGTCAAATTCGTCTCCATACCGGCCTGAGGGCAATAGTGTCCCTATAAGGTCTCTGGGTGGGTGGACCCCATATGAAATGCTCTTTGGCATAAAGATGTTTGTCCCAGACCTTGATGGTCTAGACCTGGCGGCGGCGGCCGCACACTTTGACGTAGATGATCACTGTGCTGTATTACAGAATCTACAAGAGACCCGAGACAGTCTTGCAAAGGAACACTTGCCCTCCACAACCGATGCTGCACTTCAGATTCCGGTAGTTGGCTGGCTACCTCAAGTTGGTGACCTGCTCCGTGAGAAGGTGGAGAACATGAAGGAGTTCGGCCCCTCTTATCGTGCTCCAGTTTGAGTGTTTGGTGTGCAGGGTACACGAACAGTCATTTTACCTCTACTTCCTGGTCGCAAGGATAACAGGTACATCTCCATTGACAATGTCAAACTACAGCGAGTGGCCAATTCTTCTTAGTATGACTCCAGTGGTCTCTTGTCCAGCAATGCTGAGAAATTCTGTTTTGTCTCCGGCAACTACCAGCAGGCCTGACATTGCCATCGAGATGCATACAGTTACTAATCCTTTATTGCCTCCACCAGCTGGTGGTCCAACTGACGATACTGAGTATACTTATCCCACAGATGTGTCATTGCCTGGTTTACATTCAAGTGCAGTTGACCAGTCTCATTTTTCGTTTGACACTAACTCTATGAATTCCAATGCCCCATCAAAAATTTCTATTTTTGCTGCTTGGTTTAAAAGACATTTTTTAATTGGCCCTTGGACTTACATTTGGCTGGTGCTCATAACTATTGGATTTGTGGTTGTATTTTTTCGTCTAGTAAATGGACACTATCTCACCGAAAGATCTACAATTAGATTAATTGATGGAACTTTGGCACCCCACTCCTCGTCACACATCATGAAGAGGGACCAGGCTTTTGTGAATATTACTGCCTGGCCTGTGTTAGATGGGATTGTATGGGATGCTGTTAAATTTCAAATTCATGGTCCCACAAAGGTGATTAATGTCCCCAATGTACTTTGTGTTTCTATGGGGCATGTTATTAAACAAAACATCCGCTCTAATGATTGGGATGTCCAAGCCGTAGAGGCTCTTTTTTCTGATTTGAAATATTATGCTGCTTTTGATGCAGAAGATTTATATTTAGACTCGGCTAATTATGGGGAATTGTTTTGCTACCAACACTATGACAATCATTTCCTGCATAAAACTAATACATTTAGAAATTTTGTCAATTATACGCAATGGGAACATTGCCCAGCGCCCATTGAAAGCAGCTCCAAAACTCTAGTGAACAAATTTACTTATTTTACTGGTTTCAGTGTATCTGAACCTGAGGCCTTTTATTTTAAAGTGGCTGCTGAGTCAGCTTCCAAAGTTAGACTGACCCACACAAAATTATCGTATTCCAAGTCCTTTATGGATGAATTGGCTATAGGGGGCTATGAGCTGTGGAAAGATACCATTGATCTTAAATCTGTTTGGGGTTCTAAGGCGTGGCAGGTGCAAGGTACAGAAGCTCTACATCACGGGTACTCATAGTACGGCCCGCGGGCCGCCAGCGGCCCGGCAAGCCTTCCTTGGCGGCCCGCGGACCTTACCGACATCGTACCTGTTTCTTAGAAAATGTTTTAAAGGGTGTCAGCAAACACCGTCGGTTGCAGCAGTGCGACTCCAAGAGCCTCTGCTCTATGGGCAGCAATATTCAGAGTAGAGATGCAGGGGCGGGAAGAGGAGGTGAAATACAACAAAGCCTCATTAGGATATAAATGGTCTTTTAAAGACCTGTGAAGTACTCGGGTGCGGCTGTGTGCGCGCCCGGAGCTGTCTCAGCCGCGCTGACACTCGAGAGGGGAGGGGGGGAGGGTGCGAAGCCCTTTGAACTTAATGGGCGATGCGTTCCTGTATGTGGCACACATATTTCCTGCAGGGCTTTGGCCTGGCACGCAGGTTTATGTTGGTCACATACATAAGCTTGCTTGTCCCTGGCTGACGGCAGGGCTGTCCTTCACAACCTATTCTTAATAAGGGCCCAAAGCTTCACTTTACACCCAGTGCATGGCTGGAGCCGGGCCTTGGGAAGCATCTGACCAGGAGCCCCTTTGGTTCTGTGACTCAGGGGCCACCCCTGCGGTTGGGGGGAGCAGTCCTCCCACTTCGCTTCTTTCTCTGCTCTCTTGTAATCCGGGAATTGTTGCACAAAACAGTGACCAGGACTCGAAGACAAACCCTGTGGCTGATTGAACTGAGGTGAACTCTGAGATCACTCTGCGCAGCTCGTGCTCCCCTGAGTGGCATTTGTTTTATCGACACTGAAGGGATGAAAGTCTGAGTCGGCCCAGCCTTTCTTGGAATCTCTGCCCTCCAGGTTACACCTGATCTCTGCCGCGGCGGTCCAGCCAGCTCTCATGCACCCTCTACATTAGGGTGTCATTAATAACGTGCTGCAGATTTTGGAAAGGCTGGGGAAGGTGGTTTAATGTGTGCAGCAAAGAGCTCTTGCTTTTCGAGGCATTTCTAATACAATTATTACACCTCGCCTAGACCGAGAGAGGGAGACGGAGAGAGAAGGAAGGAGGGAGGGCGAGGGAGGGAGATGGAGGGAGGGCGACGGAGGGAGGGAGAGGGACGGAGGGAGGGAGAGGGATGGAGGGAGAGAGAGGGATGGAGGGAGAGAGAGGGATGGAGGGAGAGAGAGGGGGAGAGAGAGAGAGACAGGGAGGGAAAGAGACAGAGGGAAAGAGACGGAGGGAAAGAGGGAGGGAGAGAAAGAGACAGAGGGAAAGAGACGGAGGGAAAGAGGGAGGGAGAGAGAGAGAGACAGAGAGCGAGAGACAGAGGGAGGGAGAGAGAGAGAGAGAGAGAGGGAGGGAGAGAGAGACAGAGGGAGAGACAGAGGGAGGGAGGGAGGGAGGGAGAGAGACAGAAGGAGGGAGGGAGAGAGACAGACGGTGGTAGGGAGAGAGACAGACGGAGGGAGGGAGAGAGACGGAGGGAGGGAGAGAGACGGAGGGAGGGAGAGACAGAGGGAGAGAGAGAGACAGACAGAGGGAGAGAGAGAGAGACAGAAGGAGCGAGAGAGACAGAGGGAGGGAGGGAGGGAGGGAGGGAGAGAGACAGACGGAGGGAGGTAGAGAGTCAGACGGAGGTAGGGAGAGAGACAGATGGAGGGAGGGAGAGAGACGGAGGGAGGGAGAGACAGAGGGAGAGAGAGAGACAGACAGAGGGAGAGAGAGACAGAAGGAGCGAGAGAGACAGACAAAGGGAGAGAGAGAGACAGACAGAGGGAGGGAGAGAGAGAGAGACAGAGAGAGAGAGAGACAGACGGAGGGAGTGAGACAGACAGACAGACGGAGGGAGGGAGAGAGAGACAGGGAGGGAGGGAGAGAGAGACCGAGGGAGGGATGAAGAGAGAGACCGAGGGAGGGATGGAGAGAGAGACCGAGGGAGGGAGAGAGAGAGACAGAGGGAGAGAGAGAGAGAGAGAGAGAGACAGAGGGAGGGAGAGAGAGATAGAGAGAGAGACAGAGGGAGGGAGAGAGACAGACAGGGAGGGAGGGAGGGAGAGAGAGACAGAGGGAGGGATGGAGAGAGAGACAGAGACAGAGGGAGGGATGGAGAGATAGAGACAGAGGGAGGGATGGAGAGAGAGAGACAGACAGAGGGAGGGAGAGAGAGAGACAGACAGAGGGAGAGAGAGAGACAGACAGAGGGAGGGATGGAGAGAGAGACAGACAGACAGAGGGAGGGATGGAGAGAGAGAGACAGACAGAGGGAGGGATGGAGAGAGGGAGAGAGAGAGGGAGGGAGACAGAGAGAGTGAGAGAGAGATGTGTGTATGCCCGGTCTGGTGGCTCAGTGGACGAAGGTGTCCGCTGCAGGGGACTGTGTTCAACCTCATGGTCACAATTTTTTTTTGCTTTAGCCCCGCCCCTCTGACCCCGCCCCCACCAGTGCGGCCCTCGGCCACAAACCACACTGTAAATTTGGCCCCTGAGAGAAAGTTTGTGAGTACCCATGCTCTACATCATGCTTGCCTTATCCCAAACCACATTTTGTTTTTGAATTCTACCATTTTTCAAACTACCTGCTTTGGGTTGGCCACTTCTAAAAAAGATGAATTCCCCCTCTATTCCTGATCTGGGCGCTTATCCAAGATGGATAATCACACAGATCTGTCCCTTGATGTGTTGCAGTCATTTATTACTAATACATCCTTCCACATTTCAAACTTAGACTCTGAAGGATGGTTGATATGGCAGCAGAGCTCAGATTCCTGTCAACATCGTTTTCTGGGTCTATACCCTGGCTATACACAGGTTAGAGTAGACCCCCGATTTGAAACTTCCCATTCTGTTACTACCTATTCTGTCGGGAAGTTATGTCAGAACTGGCTGCAACATTCCACCTTCAGCATCTGTTAAACTTCATTTATCAAAATTAAATGATAAAGTAGATTTGAATGATGTTGTTAAGGGTCCTTTAGGTGGCAGATCCAAAAGATGGGTGTATGTTATTTATAACGAAGTTTGGAAATTATCTCAAATTGAAGCTGCTTCCAGATTAAGAGCTATTGATCAAGCAAATTTGGAAAAAGTTGTAGCTGTCATCGATAATAGCATTAACTCCCTTTCTTCAAGAATTTACACATTAGATAATATTGTTTCATCTGTTGTGGATATTGTACAGGATGATATGTCTGTTTTATACCATGGACAAAACATCAGATTCTGTCTCAGCGGCGCAACAATGCCTAGTTTCCATTTTTAAATGGTTGGCGGATGCACAGCTTAAGTGCAATTAACAAAAATCTGAGATTCTGCTCTTTAGCAAGTTTCCCGCTGATTTCCGAGAGCAGCTGTGGCCGCGGGACTCTCCACTGCCCCTCTCCTCGGGACAGCCTGCTAAAAACCTGGGAGTATGGTTCGATGAGAGTCTTTCCTTCTCAACACATATTAAGAAAACAGCTTGCTGCTGTTTCGGCCTTCTTAAGACTCTTTGGAACTTTTTTCCACTCCTTCCTCAAGCAGCAAGAGAAACTGTTACATGTGCTTTGATTTTGTCACAATTGGACTATGCCAATGCCCTTTATGCTGGTGCCCCTGGCTACCTGCTTAAAAAGTTACAGCTGGTTCAGAATATGGCGGCCAGATTGCTTCTGGGCATTTCGGCGAGGAATAGTGTGGCTCTTCAATTGCGCTCTCTTCATTGGCTGCCTGTGGTGGATAGGGTCAAGTTCAAATCTCTGGTTCTGGCCCATCGTGCTCTCCACGGCTATGGCCCCCTTTATCTTCAGAGGCGCTTCTCTTTTTACGTTCCTTCGTGGGCCCATCGATCCTTGTCCCTTCGTTTTGCCCGGGTTCTGCTTTTTAAGTTCCAGAGGTTGGGGGGCAGCTCCCTTGTGGTGAAGACAAGTGTGGCATGGAATGCTCTCCCTTTCGCCCTGCGGTCCATTCAGGACCCAGCGGTGTTTAAAAGGAAACTTAAAACTCATTTCTTTGTCTGATAGTCCCTTCTTGTACCCCTCTGGCATTGCGCCGGGACACTCATGAGTATCCGAGCGCGTTATAAATGGACATAACATAACATTACATAACATAATTGCATTCTATAATGCAGTTTGCATGGACTTTGCAGACGTTGATGGCTGGGAAAGTTCCCTGGTTCTACATGAATACATCATCGTTATTTCGTCCGTTTAATCTGATTGCAAAACAACAGTTCATGTCCATGAAAGATGCAACATATTTATTATTGCATATCGAAAGGATAGAACCTTTGCCTTTCTCTGTGGCCGAATCGAACTCAGCTGTGTGGCTTATCCATGGTTTAATCACCTTGCCGTTTCCATTGTTTAAGTTCAGTTCAGGTATGAAACATTATGCTCTAGGCAGATATGAACCATTGGGTACTGCTTTCCTGCATGAAGTTTGGTCACTTCCATTTACATACAGGTGCATGAGAGAGGGTAAAGAAGTTTATTTAAAAGGAGAAGAATGCACTTCCACACCTGATCACTCTGTAGTTTGTAGGCACATCCAATTGCATGGCGCCTGCAATGTTCAGGCACTGAATTTAGCGTGCATTCTGAAGGGAAATCCTGTGCCAGCAATTACGCCCACTTTTACATCATTAGCTAACGGTAGTTATTTGCTTTTAAATAATGAGGTATGTTGTGGGATGCTAGTGGGGATTCTGTACATTGTAACCATCTCACAACGCGTAGTCTGCTGTAAAAATGTCCTTTTCCCACCCCCGCATGGGAGACTGGATGTATCCATCTGGCCTTCCATCCCAACCTTGAAAGCAGAGTTCAACAAGATGAGCAGAATAAGGGCTATATTGTCTAAAAAAAAAAGTCGCTCTGACTTCCTCCCGTGAAACATTTGTCCTTCATGTGGCAAACACCCGCACCGAGGTGCATGCGCTTTAAAATACTGATCTCCCCCTTCATTTCGGTGCTCTGATTCATACTATATTCAATGCCTCGTCAACAACTGGCTTGGTGCATTTTTTTCAATGTTGTGGGTTCCGGCCACGTGACCTCCTTCCAAACAATATTTGGTGTGATACCGGCGTTTTTTCATTCTATTTTTTCCAGCGTCTTTGGCGGGCTTCCGTTTACTCTAGCCCTGACTGCTGGTGTGCTCCTGTTGGTCTGCTTGCTGCGCAATGGCTGCACGATGTGTGTCACACGACAGCCTGCCCCGGCTGCTTCAACTGCGTAACCGGATGCTTGAATACTATGGAACATTACCACTGGCCACTTTAAGCGTAGACTATGGATTGTCCTTCCGGTTCTCCTATTTTACTTGCGTGCAACCTGTTTTCCATTGCCTAGATTGTCCATTCGAATGGGCCCTGGATTTGTGCCTGTCAAACACAGCGTCTCCTGCCCCGGATTATGATCGACTAATGAGTCCCTTAGTGGCTCATGAGTTGGACTGTTCTGGCAACGGGATTATGGCCTGTGGAGCGGCACACGGAGTCCTAGGGAATTGGGATATATATGCGGCAGCGTATGACTTCTTGGCGAGAAGTTATCTTGAAGAACACGCAAGTTGTCCTCTGATTGTGCTAGAGGCTCCGATTATCGAAGAACATGTATGTTCGTTTACTTTACTTGAGTGGATGGCTGAATCGTTCACTGAACATTATAATGACTTCCTCTTGGAGGCTGTTGCTACATATTGTGCCTACACGTTGATAGATTAACTTGTACGTTGCACGTCTTGCATGCTACCAAACCTGGATTTTTGAATTTTTTTCTTTTTACTCACTATTAGGCTGTGTCACGCCCCTGGGAGATTTTGTTTTTCTCTTTTTTCAACACGTTTTTTGAACTGTCACTACCAATTATATGGATTGGCAATATAAGAACTTGGTTCTGTCTTAATCAAACTTGAACTCTGCGTTCCTACAGTGCTTTCCTATTTTGTTTGTGGTCCAACCAAGGGAGGGTGTAGTGGAGACGGAGTTCCATGTACATACATTGCTATGTTAGCATAAGCGCCTTAGATGTGAAACGCCATCTTGCCACTTTTGCTGCTTTTGCGCACGACACTGCAGGTAGCTGTTATTACAAGAAAAACTGCTTGCTTGCTTTTTCTTCACATGAGAACGGTCTGTTTTTCACATCCCTAGACGTGCACCGCGACCTTAGTCTGAACACTGTGTGCAGAAGCCGTCAAGGTCAAATAACAATGTATGCTTTTGAATTCATGTTGATCGGCCCACGCTCGAGCCATAACACGCACACAGCTGCAAATATCTGAAACTCAAGTGCCTTTGATATTGCATTTGCATGCATGATTCAGACACTTGGAGAAAACCTTTTCCAGACACAGAGCAGAGCTGATCCTGTGATGTGATTTACCTAAGCTGATCTTTACGGTGTGGGGTTCCCCATTCAAGCCTAGACACCTTCTATTAGTTTCATAAAACTAGCTTACTAGCGAAGGGAGGATGGTTGTATTCCACTATCATTTGTAATATGATTTCTGTTACGAGGCACTCACCTGTGCTTCAGGTTGTTTCACCTTGATGAAGATGTGAACGATGAGTGGACAGGTCCCCAATCCCTCTAGAAACTAGCAGCGTGATACCAAGATATAACTTAGGATCAGTCCGGTAGTCTCAGGGGGGAAAAGGGGTTGGGATGCCAATAGAAGAGAAACAAGAAGATTCCAGCGGTCTTCTTTTAGGGGTACCAGGGCTTCTGGGGGCTTGAGTATTCAGAGGATACAATTAACAGGAATGTAACTGGATAGTGGCTTGAGTTTTCTACTAGACTCCTAAGTACAAAACACAGAAGATAAACAATGTGTACATCTGTGAGGCAGTATCTTCTTACAGCTATCATAAACTTGTAACCAAAAGTCTCCAATAATTCTTACCTACAGACTACGTAGGTTTCAACAGAATTTTGGGTTGCTCTAACAATTTACTTGTTGATTTATGCAATCTGCAATAAACAATACAATCATTAACATACTGTCAAATAAGTTTAAACAATCATGATAGCATTTAGTTATGTTCATCAGCATAGGTACCTAAATCCTTATATGCCCAGCTTAGGATCAGATGCCTTGAGTGCACAAAGTTCAAATGCTGCCAAAACAACCTTCTGCCATAAAGGAACAAAATACTACATACAAAATAATAGTAGTCAAAACCACATCTCTGCTGTTGTGATTCTTAAGGCTAACTTTGCTTTGCGATAACTATTTTCACACTTTTAAAAAGGCACAATATTCTTTGTTTTATAAATGTCAATAGTTTCTGGGTACTACGGGAAAACTCGCCGTAACACTCAAGATGATGTGTTTTCCTTCTGTCCAAGAAATATGGTTCTAATAATATGCGCAGTTCAAAGAGCAATGTTCCAAGTTCTAAAACAAATGTTCCAAGTTCTAATGCAAGCAGACTCACCGTGGGATAGTTGTCTTCCAAAAAATACCTTAAAGCATGTATTCTCTGTGCGCTTCCTTTCAGGGAACACGCCACGGAAGAAGACGTCGGACCTGAGACTCAGCCCGGAACCAGGAAGCCAGGAAATTGCTGATGCAAGGCTGTCAAGCAGGAGATGTCAATCGGAAAAGCTGGAGCCAGGTAAGTGTTTTGAAGCAACGAGGCCAAGCACTGAATAGTGAAGGGGAGTGGTTTAAATAGCCTCCTAAGCAGGTGCTGGGTGTGATCCAGAGTGTGGCCCATCTGTCTTTCAGGCCCAGGGTTTGTGGTAAACCGGGTGTGGCTTCCAACTGTCTTTCAGGCCCAGGGATTGCTGGGTGTGGTCCTGGGTGTGGCCCAACTGTCTTTCAGGCCCAGGGTTTGCACAGAATAACTACACATTATTCTATTACTTATCGCATGATAGAGCCACAGTTTAAGAACATGACATAATACATGAACATAATTTACAGTAAACACATATATGAACAGGATGGTATTCCATGAGTTGAAATGGAAGAAATCCATAAATTAACAGGATGCCTTCTACAAGATACCAGTGTTATATTACCTGTTTCTGCTGATATGTGTTCAAATCAAGGTGGACAGGGAAGGAGACGTGCATGGGACAATGCACCTGTAACAATTTCTCCCTTCATTTACTATGGTATTGTAACAATACTGATGGTTTTAATCATTTGTCTGCTTATGTTAGCCAAAGTACTGCATCTTGGGCACGTAGTTAAAAATAAACATTTTAAACTTTACTGTGTCTTTGGTTACTCTTGTTGTGGACTGATATGAGAATAATAACGAAACGGTGTTTCTGATTCCCACCATTCCTGAGAGTACTCTAAGTCGCTTGTTCTGGGTTGTCTAATCATTGTTAGCTTCAAGATGTTACGGAGAACGAATGAGACACTGATGCTAGTCGGATAGGGGTTCTGGGTACTAAGGTGAGTTTTTGGTACACCACCATTCACTGAGGTCCTGGTTTCCTGCGCATAGTTCTGTGCATGAGCAGAATCCCTGCAACAGCACCTCCTTCAGACCCCCAGCTGCACTTTCAGGGGCTCTGCACTGCGGCAACACCCAGGGAAGACAGCTCGGGTGATAAGATGCGTCGGAATGCGGGATGCCGCAGTCCTGGCAGGTTCACTGTGGGCCCAAAACGGAAGTCATCTAAAGATCGTCCAATGCGGCCGCCATCTTGGACACCCCCCCATTCCTTCATGGAGGTTACCATTCATTGAGGCTATCATAGACACAGTGCAATTCAAGGCCTCCCCTCTGCCACAGTAAGTCTGGGACATTTGGACTATGATCCCTATGTTTCAGCCTTGCTCCTATATGTCAGTGAGAGTAGTTGAGAGACATCTTGGCCTCTTTGCTTCCTGCATCTCCCTAGTCGACTACACCAGTTGGCTCTTGTGTGTGCTGCAATAGAACTTGAGATGCAAGTGGGTGAGCTCCAAGGAGATCGGGTCGACGCCGTCCAGATTTCAGAATAGATCTGCATCTGTGGCTGTTTGAATGTAATTAGTCCAGGGCAGGTTCTTCTCCTTTCCCCAGCCAGAGCTGATGATGTTGATGGATGCAGCATTGCTGGGTTGTAATGGAATCCGGGGGAGGAGGATATCAGGAGACTCTGGTCTCTTGTGGAAGCCCAGCTCAATATCAGGAGTTGTAGGCCGCTGGTCTGTCTTTGAAGTTCTTCCTGCCATCCATCAAAGGGAGGCTGATGCAGGTTCTCGTGGACAACACCACCGTCATGTAGTACTGAAAGAAGCAGGGCAGAGTAGGGCCCTGGGTCCTGTACCAAGAGTTGCGGTGCCTTTGAAGTTGACTGCAGCATCAGGGCATTTCACTAGTTGTGAACCACCTGGCGGGATCGTTTAATGCCAGAGCGGATGAGTTCAGCCAGTTTTGTCTGGCAGATCATGAATGGAGTCACATTGCAAGTTGGCGCAGGGCATCTCCAAAGAGTAGGGAGAACCCTGGCTAGATCTTTTGGCAACCATCGAGAATGTGCAGTGTCTAAGATTTTACGAGTTGGAGTTTCTGTGAAGACTGGAATGGAACACAGGACTCCTTTACGCATTCCCACCCACACCTCATCTGTCCTGAGTTCTGAAAAAGATGAGGAACCACCGACCCCAAGTTATCCTAGTAGTTCTGGATTTGGCCAGTGGAGTGTGGAACATAAAACCTCTGACTATGAGCATCTGCACTCCGATCAGCAGGACAGGGCCCTTCACCCAAACCTGTGGAATCTACACTTCCATGCGTGCAGATTGAGCAGCAACAGTTAATTGTGTTTGATCTTCCGCTGGAAGTGTCAGATGTCATCCTCACTGACAGAGACCCTTCCATTAAGGCCTGAACTTGGTCTTGATGTTTAACATGTGTACGCCCTTAGAGCAGATGCACAGCTGTTCATTACATGTTCTGACTCTAAAGCAGGAGTCTCCAACTCTTGGTGTAAAAAGAGCTACTTATTTTTAATGAAAATCTTCACAAGCTACGAATATTAGGGATATAATATTAACCATATCGGATAAGATTACATCTGTGGTAACCATATAAAAGATTATCAGCAGTGATCACAGAGCATCAGGCACAGTTGCGAGCTGTAATGTAAACAAGTTTTTGCAATGCAGTCGGTCTCACATTTGTTTGAGTTAGAGCATTTGTCAATGTCAATGGCAATGATTTTTACTAATGTGTTATAGAGTGTATGTTTGTGGTGCATAGTGGAATTATGTGGGTTGGATTCGTTATTTGTGAAATTGTGTGGTGTGGAATTGCATGTTTTGAAGTGGATTTGTGTTGTGGAATTATGTGGCATGATGTGATGTGTAGTTACGTGTCATGGTGTAATGTGGAATTATGTGGTTAGTAATTATGTGGGATTGAGTGTACTGGAACTATGTGGGGTAGGATTGTGTGTTAGGGAGTGTAATTATGTGGAATGGTATTTTGTGTTGTAGAGTGGTATGTAGTGGAGTTTAATTATGTGGTCTGCTGTTGAATTTTGTGGCATGTTGTGGAATTGTGTGTTGTGGATTGGATGCATGTTGTGTGTTGTGAAATTGTGTTGTTGAGTTGAATTATGGGTTTTGTGTGGAATTATGTTGTGTGGATTGGAAATTTGTGGTGTTGAAATTTGTCTACGTGGAACTGTGTGGAAAGCTTTTCCCTTTTGGTGATTACTACTATCGCCTCAAGCTCTGATATGAAAGTTAATGCAAATCAGGAATTAAACTTTCATTAATTGTTGGCATCTGTGCTTAAGCAAAGAGGAGTTAGGTACCTGGTGGTATGGGCTACAGGCTTCTGCAAAATATGTCGGGGGGAACCATAAACCTGGTACATAACATCCAAACAGCTCATGGCTGTAGGCAGCTGATGTTTTCATTAGTGTCCTTGCAACTCTTGTTCTGCAGGGGACAAGTGGTAGCTTCTTGGCAGACCTCCCTCAATAACGTTAAAAATATAATCTTAATATTGGCTGGGCAACTCATATTTTTCTCTCGTATGTTATTTTACATCATGCCTGCTTTGGTGAGGATAAGATATTTTATTTTTGCTACAAATGTGAGACTGGAGATTATCATTGTGTTAACCCCACATTGGATGTAGTGGTTTTATTTGTTTGCAGTATCTGGATGTCTAATGTCATCTAGACATAGAGTCCAGAGTGTAGAGTGTGGTTAATCCTGGCATGCATTGTTTGTGCAGGTTTATGGCTTAAATTAATTATGGTGCTGCCCCATCTCTGGTTAAATTCTGTTCATTTAATATTTTGTATATGTTGTGTAACATGGTAGTGAGTCCATTATATGTCTTTCTTTTGCTGAGGCAGAAGTTGATAAACCTTCTCCTTATTCCTTTGCGTGTGCTTAATGCATTGTGTTTTGGACTACGAGTAAATCTGTATGGTGGTCATGGGATGTGAAAGGACTGCAGCTGGCCTATCTAATGTGGAATTATACTTATTTAAAGACCTGTAGATGCACCCACTCACTCACCAATACAGTCACTCGCACAACCAGTCATATCGACATACAAACACTTACACACCCACTCATATGCCCATATTGCTGCTCACACACAGTCCGTCACTCATACAGCTACTCACACTCCTACTCACTCACCCATACAGTCACTCACATAGCCATCCACTCACCCATACAGTTACTTACAGCCGCACACTCACTCAGTAATACAGATACTATCACATGTAGTCACTCACCTATATAGTCACTAACATAGCCATTCACACATCCACTCACTCACCCATACATCACTGACACACCAACTCACTCACCCACACACAGTCACTCACTCACCCATACAGCCACTCACACTCACACACCAGTACAGACACTCACCCATACAACCACTCACACATACCAATAGAGCCACTGAGACACCTACTCACACATGGATACACATTGTCACACAGCCACTCACATAATATGTGTTAAAAATAGTATCACTCATCAGTGGTGCACAAAGTATACTAGTTTATCTTCGGTAGTATCTTAGTGTATATCTTAAAAACACAGAAACGTTCAGAAAACACTCATGATCACTGGATGATGTCATCAGGGGTGTGATTTGAAATGTCATCAGTGATGTCACTGACCATGGCATGAGTGAGGTCAGACGCAGTGCATTGCGGGAACGTATGTTATAGTTAGCGCAGGTAGCTATAACTGCTGAATTCCTAAGGTTTTGTACAAGTGAAATCTGAGCCTAACTATAACGTCGCTGTAACATTTGTTTTTTTAGTGAGAAAAAAAGAATATATATATATATGTCATGTGATCAAGGCCCGAGTGGGGGCTGAAACGCGTCATGTCGGACTGGCTTAGACATACTTTGGTTCCTCAACGACCACCGCCTGTCAGATGATCTAGCCGCACTCTCTGCCACCTCTCCAAATAACGGCACTGCACAAAGTCAAGGTGATAGTGAATATTTATATTTATATTATGGTATTTGTCATAGCAAAACCCCCCATGGAACGCCTATGCGTTTTGGCTCACGCCTTCCACCGGGCTATCCGTTAACCCACAAACTCTGTGTTTAAAAAGAAACGAGGGACTGATACATCCTCTTGGCTCTCTTCCTGTTGACAGAATCTAGAGCACCTACTTATCCATAGTGTCACAGGCCTTCAGCCATATTGGAATTACAAATTATGCAATATGAGTCTATACAGACACCATTATCATTATGCAACACATCAAATGGGGATATATTATTCATTTATAATGCATTTACGAAAGGATACCTCCAATTATTCCCTCATACATAGACAATGTATATATAACATCTCTTTGGAACATGTGATTGTTATAAGCAGTGTTTAGGGCTCATTTCCTGTTGTAAAATATTGTTTCAACATCAGTAGCTGATAAGTGGCACCTGCCTTTCAGTTATCTAATATACTAACCATTCAATCATAACAAATAAAATATAATTCAATTATGCATGGTAATTTTTATATAAATATCCTGTGCATCCACGTAAAGTGCAAGTGCCTCCTTTCCTACCGATAATGCACCAACCCCATAAAGTGCAAATGCTTCTTCCTAAACAGTGTTGTTATGCATACTAATGGTCACTGAGCTACACTGTTAATACCATTATCAAACTATTCTGCAGTTCCCATATCCACTGTAAAGTGCAAGTGCTACTGTAAACAACCTATTTCATTCACAATATCAAAAAGATACTTCCAATTCATGTCTAAACAATAAAAATAATAACTAAGTACTCAATTATGAACATGAATAATAAAAAAAAATGCAGACCAAAGTGTTATAGATCCCTATTCAACATAGCCCAATATTATATAATGTGCAAGTGTAGTACAGGACTGGAGATCAGAGATGTATAAATAAAAACCAATTCATATTAAGCAAATTTCACATAATTCTCAGATCAAGGAGGGTCACATATTAAAATCTTTGAAAAGCTCAGAATTGAGTTGTAATTTCTGGACTATGACTGTCCCAGATAGATGGATATGTAGCTCAACATCAAGATGATGTCACCATGGTCTCTCAGAGCCTAAGAGAATAATCATCTGTGATTCGCACTGGCGTACTTCCAAGTCCCTATTGCCTCTACGTGGATGGGCTTCAATATGTTTTATAATTAATTACCACCAACAGGGGCAGCCCTAAGACCTGAACCTGGAGCAAAGTGAAGACTAGAATCCTAACATAGGTTCAAGTTAAAATTCTAACGTAAAATACACATTAACAATAACCATAAGTTAAACCCAAAATTAATAGATTAAAGAAAAACAAGACAATATTAAAAACTGTTTTGTGAAATCAAAATTGTGAATAGATTTCTAACAAATGACACCCCTACGTAAATTCACAGAAATATATACCAAATGTTTAATAAGACAAAAACAACAATGGCGCTCAATAAGTTATAGAAACAACCATACAGACAATACACTCTGTAAACAGAAGATGTAGCTGAGGAAAATTACAGATATGTAGTTTGTACAAAACAAAAACAAAACATAGCAAAGAATGTGTCCTCTACAATCAGGGCCACAGGAAGGCATCAACGGCGTTTCAACCACATTAAAATTTGGTGGTCATCATCAGGATGTCAGGATCCCTCGGACTGCCCACCGCCTTCAGCACTCCAGCAATAGTGGGGGAACTATTCAGGGTGAAACCCAGGGTGCTAGGTGCATTTCACTCACTTACATCCTACCTAGGAAGACTGCCTGTTGGGTGTGGGCTCCCAGCAGGTTCTCAACACATGCCTCTCGTCCCCTCTTTTACTCCCCGTGTTCCCTGAGGAAGAAAAGCTGACTTATATTTCTTTAATTCTCTGCTCCGGTATGTGGTGGTGTTTTCCTTATCTTTGTTTCCCAGGCCACACCAGAGTTCGACTCCGCAACCTCCATGACTCAGCAGCCTCCGTGACTCAACAAGCCTTCGTGACTCAGCAACCCTCATGACTCAGCAGCCTCCATGACTCAGGTAAGCTACTTGGCTGGATTCTGGTAATTTCCTCCTCATATCATTTATGTAATTCGTGCAAAGTTCTTGCTGATAAAAGTGTATATTATTATTGCAGTGTTTATTGTTATCCTGTTACGTCTCTGTTTGTTTCTCGCTGAAAGAAGGTCTTGGTAATGCTCTCAAGCCTTGGACATACTTCAGCTGAAGGATACAGATTATGTCTTATCTCATTGAAATAAGAATGTATGGTGTGTTTATGTGTAATCTTCGTTGGCACAATATTGTGTGTGTGTGTATTTATCTTTGGCGCCATATGGTGTGAGTGCAGTTCTGATTTATTTTAATCATTCAAAATTAAGTCATTGATTATTTGTTTTCTTATTGATGTCTTTTACTACTGCTACAGGAGCTGGTCTCCATACTCATTCCTAGCTTTAGGACAGATGTCCCAGATTGGTCTGTGACCCGGAGTTTGCTTCTCCACTGGCACGAACGCGCACCAGTTGTTTCTTTATTTTAGCTTCTTATTTTAACAATTTATTTTAGTTTATTGTTCATTCCCCCTTCCCTTGAGATTATCGGATGAGCACTGATGTCTCTGGTTCAGTGTTCGTCGGATGATTTTCGGGGAATTGTTGGTGTCCAGCTGCCTTTGCGTGTCCAGTAGAGAGAAGAACGCGTTCCAACGTTCATCTTCCCAGATTGGTTCCTGATACAGGACAGACTTGATCCTTGTCCCTCATGACCACTGTTCCCATTAAGCTGCGCGCATGCGCGCCCGCGCACCTCTGTTGCCATGAGCGCGCAGTGCCGTGTGTGAAGCGTGCACAAACACACACATGATCCCGCAAGAGCATTCGCGCCGCTGCTTTTAATAAAGTGAGTGGCACGAATAATTGGTATTGCCTGGGCGGAATAAACTAATTTGAAAAGAAGATGAGGGAGTGGCAGGTAAGTCTTGCAGCAGCATGTGGGATTATGGAGGGCACTTGCTTTATTCTTTTGCACCTAGAGCGCGCAGCGGGGCATTTTGTGTGCTTTTGTTTAAGTATTCATGTTAATTGCAGCACCCGTCATGAGCTGCGATTAACACGAATACTTTAAACAAAACCTTACAATCTGCCCACAGCAGCGCTTTAGTAACAAAAGAAATTCAGCAAGTCTACAAACACAGCGTGTAAAGCACACGTCCTGTTTGTGGACTTGCTGAATTTCTCTTCTTAACAGAGCTGGGCTGCAGGGTGATTGTGTGACTTTGTTAAACTTTTCTTGTTAATTGCAGCTCCTGACGGGCGCTGGGATTAACCTGAAAACTTTAGCTAAGTCACACAATCACCCCGCTGCCCAGCTCTATTAAGAAAAGATATGCAGCAACTCTACAAACACGGCGTGTGTAGACTTGCTGGATTTCTCTTCTTAATAGAGCACAGCTTGGGGGTGATTGTGTGACTTATTCAACTTTTCTGTGCTGGGCATATTGTGCAACTCGACTTGTATTTTCCTGTTTCTGTCATTGCATCCAGATTTATGATACACATTTTTTCTGAAGAAAATATAGTCTAAGGCAGGGGTACTCACAAACTTTCTCTCGGGGGCCAAATTTACAGTGTGGTTTGTGGCCGAGGGCTGGACCGGTGGGGGCGGGGGCAGTGGGGGAGGGGGCGGGGCTAGAGCAAAAAAAAAAACTGTGACCATGAGGTTGAACACAGGCCCCTGCAGCAGACGCCTTCGTCCACTGAGCCACCAGACCTGGCATTCACACATCTCTATCTATCTATCTATCTATCTATCTATCTATCTATCTATCTATCTATCTATCTATCTATCTATCTATCTATCTATCTATCTATCTATCCATCCATCCATCCATCCATCCATCCATCCATCCATCCATCCATCCATCCATCCATCCATCCATCCATCCATCCATCCATCCATCCATCCATCCATCCATCCATCCATCCATCCATCCATCCATCCATCTATCTATCTATCTATCTATCTATCTATCTATCTATCTATCTATCTATCTATCTATCTATCTATCTATCTCTGTCTCCCTCCCTCCCTCTATCACTCTCCCTCTTTCACTCTCCCTATCTCTGTCTCCCTCTCTCTCTATCTATTTCTCTCTCTCTCTCTCCCTGTCTCCCTTTCTCTCTCTCTCCCTTCCTCAGTCTCCATCTCCCTCTGTCTCACTAACTCTGTCTCCCTCCCTCTCTCTGTCTCAGTCCCTCCCTCCATCCCTCCCTCTCCCTCCCTCTTGTCTCCCTCCCTCTATCTCCCTCCCTCTGTGTCTCCCTCTCTCTCTGTCTCCCTCCCTCTGTCTCCCTCTCTCCCTCGGTCTCCCTCTCTCTCCCTCCCTCTCCCTGTCTCCCTCCCTCTCCCTGTCTCCCTCCCTCTCCCTGTCTCCCTCCCTCTCCCTCTTCCTCTATCTCTCTCTCTCTCCCTCTGCCTCACTCACTGTGTTTGTCTCCCTCCCTCTCTGTCTCCCTCCATGTCTCCCTCCCTCCCCCTGTCTCCCTCCTTCCCTCTCTCTCTCTCCCTCCCTCTCTGTCTCCCTCCCTCTCTCTCCCTCCCTCCCTCTCCCTCTCTCTCCTTCCCTCTCTCTCTCCCTGTCTCCCTCCCTCTCTCTATCTCCCTCTCTCTCAATCAGTTTGTCTCCCTTTCTCTCTGTCTCCATCCCTCTGTCTCCCTCCCTCTCTGTCTCCCACCCTCTCCATCTGTTCTCCCTCTGTCCCCCTCCCTCCCTCTCCCAACTTGTCTGTCTCTCTCTCGCTGTCTCTCCCTCCCTGTCTCCTGCTCTGTCTTCCCCCTCTCCCTCTCTCCCTCCCTCTGTCGCACTCTGTCTTCCTCCCGCTTTAAACTCACTGCCTGCTCTCACTAGCTGCTGCCCCCTCCCCCCCCCCTCCGTCACCTCACCCGGCGCTGAGTCAGCTTCCCTGGAACACAAACAGCCGCCGCACCCAAGTACTTCACAGGTCTTTTAAAGGCCAAGTCACTTGTTAATGAGGCTTTGTTGTATATCATCTCTTCTTAGCGCCCCTGTATCTCCACTCATTCAGAGGGGAGATGCAGGGGCGCTAAGAAGAGGTGAAATACAACAAAGCCTCATTAACAAGTGACTTGGCTTTTAAAAGAATCGCCCGGCCCCCATAGCTCTGCGCTGCTGCAACAGGCGGTGCTTGCACAGGTACGATGTCTGCAAGGTCCGCGGGCCGCCAGGGAAGGCTTGCCGGGCCGCTGGTGGCCCGCGGGCCGTACTAGGAGTACCCCTGGTCTAAGGTGTTCATTCTCTCTCTCTTACTCTCTCTCTCTCCCTCCCTAACTACGGCCTAAGCCTTTCCCTGGCTGGCACTTATAAACTCTAATTGTTGTAAATTGCAACTTCGATGTGATTAAGCATTTACTAAAGACATGAATTCTCCTCCCTTACACATGTTCCTTTTGTTATGTTGACTGAAGTCTGGACTCCATTTTGTATTGTCATGTCTCCACGTGCTCAGCACGAGAAGAGTCTTATCTTTGTGTTAGTTGCTCTTGTAATCTGCCTAGTAACAGTCTATAAATAGTTCCTTTGTCCGTCTGGCGCATGCCCAGACTTGACCACATCTGTTATCAGTTAGTCCTTGCTTGACCATGTTTTCGCGGGCTTAAGGAGTATGTCAGCTCCGCCCACATATCGATCTAGTATTGCAAATGTCCATAAAAGGTAACATTCCTCGTCTCATGTCGTATAAAAGGGGACCGTGTATGCAAGTTCTGTGTGCTACTCTATGCAATACTGAAGGGTATTGTATGGATTGTAGGACCACCCTTAAGGGTTAATAAACCGTGTCTTTGTACTTTGCAGTTTCCGTGCCAACTTCCTTATAGGTTTCCTTACAGGAGAGCGAACCCTTGCGTCCTGCGGGCCTAGCTGGGGCCTGTATTCATCAATTGGCGCCCGTCACGTGGGGCTCATCGGCGACTCGGATGCTCGAAGGATTGGTCGCGACGAAGGTGAGGAATTTGGCCGGGGATGTGATCACTGCCAGAGGCACTTTAGTCCTGGCATCCCGAGGTTTTTCTTCCTTCCCTTCCGAGCTGACCATCTGGGTGGCGCCGGTCCTCGACTGAGACCTCTTCTGTCGGTTCTGCCGTGACAGCCGTTTGGGCGAATTTCGGAGCTTGGCAGTTGGAATCTGGACTCTTGATTGGTAAGAACCGTTGTACGGTACTTGCTCCGAGTTTTTGAAGCCTGGGTTGGCTATTTGAGTTTGATTTGTGATGACCGGTCATATTTTGTATTGATTATTGTGAGAATATATGCGTTGCAACACATATAGGCAGGTAATGTGGAGATATTTCTCCGGAACTGTGTAACTTTGACCAGCACAACGTTTAAGTGCCATTTTTTTTGATAATACTGCATATTCTGCATTATTTTTGAGCATGCCTGCTTTTAGCGCACTCCGTAAGTGGTGCTGCTGCTTTGGAAACCGGTTAAACCTCGAGGAATCTGCTCCAGCTCCCCCAGAGGGGACTCCTAATAGGGATATGTATGTGAAGCATGGTCTTTCCTCCATAATGTACAGCACAGTATGGAGGAAATATACCAAGAAGGATCCTGAGTTGCGGTGGCCGTTGTATGGGTCGTTTGATATACGTAAGATTGAGTATGTGGAACAGTGTATGTGTAAACGGCGTGCACGTCAAGACATGTTTGAATGTGTGCGACTATGGGTGAAGGAAGTGCGTGAGCGAGAGAAACGCGAGAAAGCGCTGTTTGATAAAGAGCAACGAAAGAATGATCATGTGAGAGCGCAGGAAGCAAAGCGTCGGGAGGAAAGAGAACAGACGGAGAAACAAGAGAAAGAACATAGGTTACAAGTCTCGGGTCAATATGCTGTTCGTCAGCCACTTTATCCTGTCCTTAATAATCATGACGATGATTTTTATTTATTAGATCGTTCTCCGCCTCCGTATGTTGGCGCGTCTGCCCCGAGGCCACAAGATTCTGGATCGGGTTCGAGTAAGGTAGACACGCGGTCCATGTTATCGGCCGAGCGAATGGGTGAGCTTCGACAGTTTTCCTATCGTGCATGTAAGGGCAAGTTATCCCTTGATGAACTGTTGGCTTCTTGGGAGTCGTGGCAGGATAGAGAAAGGTTGTATTTCTTGGGACACTTTTCTGATGAAGTGATTGCTGCCTTTCGGAAATATTCCAGTGTCTTTGAACCTGCTGATGTGGTATTAGATTCTAAAGCATTGCGTAATGGTGTTTTCTCTCCCTCTAAGGCGCCTGAGGCGGTTCGGCGACTGTTTGCGTTGCGGGATGCGGCAGCAGACCTTAAAGAGAAAGCGCGCCAGCATCTTGAGGAGGAAAAGCGGTCGGATTCGCGTACTGGAGGCGGCCATTCATCCACCTCTCAATCAGATAAGAGCGATCCAGTACATGCTAAACCAATGCGCGAGGCGGCGCCTTTGTATGTTCCTCCTAAAGGAGCGGGGACTAGCTCGGATATTACCTCCGCCGATGCTAAGGGATATTTTGTGTATAATTGGGTCTATACTCCCTGGCACAGGGCTGACGTCATGGCATTAAAGAATGCGTTGCCTGATCCCCGCAAGAATCCAGCGGCCTTTTACGAAGAAGTCGAGGGGGCCTTGAATTCTTGTATTATGACTTTAGCAGATATAGATTTGTTCTTTGGGCTTATTCTACCACCAGATATGTGGCGATCCGTGCGGAAGGTGGATGATGCTGCCACTTTTAAGGCTCGATGGTCTGAACTTGAGGATGAGGATAGGGAGAGAAAGCCCGCGCAGAAACCACCTCAGATTATCTTAGACCTCCCCACTGCTATTCTGACTAAGTTGAAGACCATCATTCCTCCTAAAAAGATTGACTGGAATATGCTAGCCTCGTGTAAGCAGAAAGCCGATGAATCAGTTGCAGATTTCTTTACGCGCTTTGAGGAGACGTTCCATGATTTTAGTGGTCAGTCGCTTACGGATGATACGGGTCGGCACCTTTTTGCTGACAAATATGTGGCGAATCTATTACCGGCAATTGCAGCTCGCCTTAAAGCGAGTGAAAGTTCTTGGTCTACTACGACCCCGACAGCCCTCCTGACTATAGCTCAGTACTATGAGCGCCAGGAGCTAGAAGCGAAGGGGCAGGAGGAAAAGAAATCGAAGGATTTAAAAACGAAGGTGATGTTAGCACAGGTATATGGTCCGCCCCGACGGGGTGTAAATAGAGGTAGGGGAGGATTTTATGGTCCTCCCTCGGGCCGATCTGATCTGAATAGGAATCAATGTGCGTATTGTAAGCAATCGGGGCACTGGGCCAGAGAATGCCCAGCGTTGCATGCTTCACGGCAGGGACACAGTCAGGGACACACTCAGGGCGGCCCGAGAGGTAGAGGGGGTTTCTCGAATTTTAGAGGGAATTCTAATGATCACGCTCGTTTTGACCTTGCTGGGCAGCAACGAGATAGGTCAAATGTTTTTGATCGACAAAATCAGTATCAAGTGTCGGGGATTGACCGTTCTGGGTACCATGATTCTCAGCATGCATAGGAATGCGTTGGATGGGGGTTGGAATCAGTCGAGGTGCCAGTTGATCAGAGGGGTCCTTACGTATCAGCTGAGGTTTTGGGCTCCACTGATCAGTTTCTAGTGGACACAGGAGCGACTCGTAGTGCGCTGTCTAAACAATTGGTTCCGAGGGCTCCCCCATCTGGCTTAATGGTTACATCGGTAGGGTTCGATGGAACACTCTCCCGAAGCCCTCTTTCGCAGCCCCTCACATTTCAGGTTAATTCCTTTTCTGCACCCTGTCCGTTTTTGTTAGCTCCGAACACGCCGGATAATATTATGGGCCTTGATATGCTGAAGCACTTCAGAGCTACGATCCGGTGTTCTCCTGCTGGAGTGCGGGTGATATTGAATGACAATTACCCCCTGTCTGAACGGACGTGTGTGGTTACAGAAGATGCTGTGTTAGCTGCCCTCCCTCGTGCTCTGTGGGCCACCTCGGATACTGATGTGGGACAGATGGTGATTCCGCCCGTTCACATTAGTGTCCAGGAGGGGGCGGTGTTACCACGCCTTCCCCAGTATCGTATTTCGCAGGAGGGGGAAGAGGCTCTTATACAGATTGTGCAGGATTTGATTAAGGTGGGAGTGGTGGAAGAAGTTCCCTATAATGTTTGTAATAGCCCGATTCTACCCATTCTGAAAAAGGATACGGATGCCAAAGTTTATCGGTTTATCATTGATTTGAGAGAAGTGAACAAGATCGTGATACCTCAGTACCCAGTGGTTTCGGATATCACGACGTTGCTTACTTTGGTCCCGCCTACGGCGACCACGTTTTCAGTTATTGATTTGAAAAATGCATTCTTTTCGATTCCCATTCATCCCGATAGTCGATACCTTTTTGGTTTCACTCTCAATAATAGGTCTTACCGATTTTGTAGAATTCCCCAGGGCTATACGGAAAGCCCTAGCATCTACAGTCAAGCCTTGAAAAGACAATTGGACTCCTTTGTTCTGCCCGAGGGTGTCGCCCTCATTCAATATGTCGATGACATCTTGCTGGCGGCTGACACCCCGGAGTTGTGTGAAACGAGTACGTTGTCCTTGCTTTCCTTTTTGGCATCCCACAATCACAAAGTTTCTCGGAAAAAGTTGCAATTCTGTAGACCAAAGGTGACTTATTTAGGTCACCTTTTGTCTAAGGAGGGCCGTGCACTCACATCAGACCGTGTTCAAGTGATTCTGGATACACCGACGCCGTCCACGCAGAAGGACGTGCGCGCATTTTTGGGTCTTGTTTCTTTTTGCAGGCAGTGGATATTAGGGTTTTCGTACATAGCCAAGCCATTATTAGCTCTTTTGACAAAAGATACACCTATCCCGCTTCCTTGGACGAATGAGTGTGATACTGCCTTTCAGAAACTGCGACAGGCCCTCTGTTCAGCACCAGTATTAGGGACTCCTGATTATACCAAGCCTTTTTCGCTGTATGTGCATGAGAAAGATGGATGCTCATTATCAGTTTTAGTGCAGATGCACGGCGACAAGCAGCGCCCTTGTGCATATTTTTCGGCTGTACTTGATCCTGTTGCTCGAGCATTGCCTGGTTGTTTTCGCTCGGTTGCGGCGACAGCTGTGTCAATACGCCAGAGCGAGGGAATTGTGTTATCTCATAAGCTGTTGGTATTAGTCCCCCATGCTGTTGATGCCCTGCTTAATCAGACAAAGACGCAGCATTTGACCAGTGCCCGTTTAACGGGATATGAGCTGACGCTTTTGGCTCCTCATATCACGTTGAAGAGGTGCGTGACGTTAAATCCTGCCACATTGCTGCCATACCCCGAGACTCGGTCTGAAGCACGAGAAGCACATGATTGTATCCTTGTGACCGAGGAACAAACAAAGGGTCGTATTGATCTCCAGGATACGCCCTTTTCAGATGTAGATGGAGAACTGTGGGTGGATGGGTCATGCCTGAAGCTACCAGATGGTACGACTTCGGCAGCGTATGCGATTACCACATTGCAAACAATAGTGGAGACAGCACGCATACCACAGAAATCAGCTCAAGCAGCGGAACTGATAGCATTAACACGAGCATGTGAGCTCAGTACAGGATTGTGTGTGAATGTTTATACAGATAGCCGCTATGCCTTCGGAGTAGCGCACGATTTCGGCCTGCTCTGGAAGAAAAGAGGGTTCTTAACGTCGCATGGAGTACAAATAATGCATGGGGAGTTAGTTCATAATCTTTTAACTGCATTGACATATCCGAAGAGAATTGCCATCATTAAATGTAGCGCCCATAGGAAAGTAGTCGATAAAGTTGGAGAAGGGAATGCGTTAGCAGACCGGGTGGCGCGGGAGACTGCGATGCAGCCCGGTGCTACTGCCATGTATGTAGTGAAGTCACAAGTAGAAAGATGGCATGATGCGAAGGAAGAAGTGCGAGAAATACAGAGGACCGCTTCTGATAAAGAACGGGAGCAATGGTCCAGTGAGGGAGAATTGGATGATGAGGGTTGCTGGAGAAATAAGCAGATGGATCGATGGAAATTACCCACAGCTTTTGTACAACCTATGGTTCAGATGGCGCATGGGCTAGCACATGTTGGAGCTTCCGCAATTGTAAAATTGCTTACCCAAGTCTGGGAGCATCCAGAGATTGCTAGCACGGCAAAGAGGGTGGTACACACCTGTATGATCTGCCTGAGGTACAACCCAGGAAAGGGGACTCGGACCCCAGCAGGAGGGTTCGTAACGCCTACTGCACCCTTTGAGGTTTTACAGATGGATTACATTCAGCTCGAGCGTTGTAACAATTTGAAGTATGTTCTAGTGGTGGTGTGTGCCTTTAGCAAATGGGTTTAGGCCTACCCTACGAAAGACAATACTGCAATGACTACCGCTAAGATGCTGTTGAAGGAGTTCTTCCCTCGATATGGCGTTTGTAGACTTCTGTGGAGTGATAACGGGCCCCACTTTATAGCGGATGTTATAAAGTATGTTCTGAAGGGTCTAGGCATCACCCAGAAGTTCCACGCAGTATTCCACCCTCAATCTGCAGGACTAGTCGAGAAGTATAATGGTACACTGAAGCTCAAGATCGCTAAAATTCAAGCTTCAACGTCTTTGACTTGGCCAGATGCTTTACCGCTGGCATTGTTGTCAATTAGATCGGTACCGCACTCTCGAATCGGTCTTACACCGTATGAGATTGTCTTTGGACGTCCAATGAATATTTGGGGTCCACCAAAACCTAAGACTGTGTATGATGTACCTTGTGTAATGATGAATGATTATCTGGCACAGTTAACGGATAACTTGGTTTCCATTCATCAACAGGTCCGGGAGGCGCTCCCTGATCGGTCCACCGGCGAAGGACATAGTCTCCGGCCTGGAGACTATGTCATGTTGAAAATCTTCGACAGGACGAACAGCCTGGAGCCGAGATGGGTTGGCCCTGAGCAAGTCTTACTGGCAACGAGGACGGCTGTGCGAGTTTCCAACAGAAAGAATTGGATCCATTCCCTGCACTGCCGCAAAGTACCGCCCGGATTGGTGGAGCCCGCTGTACTGACCGATCAACGAGAGATTCTGACCACAGAGAAAGGCCGTGCTGTGGAATCGAACGATGCTGAGGAGCTCTTTCCGGACCACGCGACTTCTGGAGGAAGGCGATATCATCTGAGGCCAAGAAAGTGAATCCTTCAGTATCGGGACATGTTGTCAGAACGACCCTTGGGTTAGTGAAACGGAGAGCCAGTGAGGCAAGGGGGGGGGATCAGCCCTGCATTAGTGTAGCGACACCCGTCTTGGCCCGTTGGTGAAGAAATCGACCGCTGCCCAAGGGGAAGAGTTCTGACAAACCTTTAGTTTCAGGAAGATATTGATTTTCTATTTTTGACATGGAGAAAAAGAAGATCCTTTGTGCAATAGGTTTTATGCTCACAGTAGCTATTGTTGGGATAACCACATGGTTTGTGGAGAATGTGACTCCTGCCCGAGAGTTGCTTGTGTTGACCACTCCAGTGCCTGCGGAGCACTATTTCTATACCCTTCCGTATCAAGAATTGAAGCATCGTCAGTCCTATTTGAATAACACTTTCATTCAGATGTTACACCATACCCATGTTGCCACCAATGCTACGAACTGTTGGATATGTGGTATGATGCCAGCTCATCAGAAGAAGGGAGGAACGCCATTCATACCTCTTCCTTTCTCTCATAATGGCTCTTGTAGAGCATGGTACACTTTGCTTTTTGCCACTCGGAAACCCACAGTGGGACGATTACTCTTCAGACTCAATAAAGAATGTCATCAGGATAAAGATGGATATCCGCAAGCGAATGGGACAATTTGGGAATGGGAAGAGTATCGACCAGACAATGAATCGATTCCATATGTTTTCACGAACACCAGAGACACTGTGGGAAAAGACAGATTTGTGATTCAAGTGGCACAAGCTCAAGCGGACCTGTGTGTCCAAAGTGTGGGTTATATTCCTGTCGGTGTTAGCGATTGTATTACCATATTAAACATCGATGGGTTGAATAACAGTACTTTCTTAGCATCCCATAATACGTATTTTGTGTGTGGAACTAAAGGTTATTACCGTTTGCCAGCCGGTTGGTCTGGAGTATGTTATGTATCATTTTTGTTACCTCCTGTATTTCTGGCACCTGCATCCTATCATAAGGATTTAAAGTTGTTAAATAATGTGACTGTAAATAGGTATAAACGTACTTTATCAATTGATGATGTGGATCAGACTGACACCAGTTTACAGCAGTATATCGACTTCAATCTAGGATTGTTTTTCTTCGTTGGAGCTGCCCTAAATAGTAGGAAAGTTCGAAGATTAACACGAGTGGTAGAGGCTGTGACAAACCAAACCGCTGCTGCTCTTGGGAATCTTACGGAAGAATTACAGATTACCAGAATTGTTGCATTGCAGAATCGTATGGTGTTAGATGTTATGTTAGCTGATCGAGGTGGAGCTTGTAAAATTATCGGAAGCAGTTGCTGTGTGTTTATTCCTGACCACACACCTTCAGTCTATAATGCAATTAATAGGTTGCATAAAATTGCAGCTGAAATCCATACAGAAAACGGCACTTGGTCCTTTTCTGGATGGGTTTGGGCATTGATCACTGCTTGGGGTTGGAAGGTTTTGACTGGCCTCTGCATAATTATAGCAGTTCTGTTTTCTTGCTGTATCTGTATTCAATGTGGTCCCTTGCTCTGTTCCGTATGTGTATCATTTTGTATCCCCGATAAAAAAGCTATTGCCAATGTCACCTATCAGAAACGTTTAGCTAAGGAAGTAGAAGAAATGATGATAATCGATATATATGATGATTATTTTAACAAGCCGGATGTCTTCAGTAAATGCTGAAAGGGTCGTCTGTTGTAAATTGCAACTTCGATGTGATTAAGCATTTACTAAAGACATGAATTCTCCTCCCTTACACATGTTCCTTTTGTTATGTTGACTGAAGTCTGGACTCCATTTTGTATTGTCATGTCTCCACGTGCTCAGCACGAGAAGAGTCTTATCTTTGTGTTAGTTGCTCTTGTAATCTGCCTAGTAACAGTCTATAAATAGTTCCTTTGTCCGTCTGGCGCATGCCCAGACTTGACCACATCTGTTATCAGTTAGTCCTTGCTTGACCATGTTTTCGCGGGCTTAAGGAGTATGTCAGCTCCGCCCACATATCGATCTAGTATTGCAAATGTCCATAAAAGGTAACATTCCTCGTCTCATGTCGTATCCTCCCACTTATGAGCCCCTCTGTTGTGTTTAAAAGGGGACCGTGTATGCAAGTTCTGTGTGCTACTCTATGCAATACTGAAGGGTATTGTATGGATTGTAGGACCACCCTTAAGGGTTAATAAACCGTGTCTTTGTACTTTGCAGTTTCCGTGCCAACTTCCTTATAGGTTTCCTTACAGGAGAGCGAACCCTTGCGTCCTGCGGGCCTAGCTGGGGCCTGTATTCATCATAATGTGCCACTGCTGACTCATGCCTGTTTACCTGCTCTGAGGCCCTCCAGAAAGTAACTCTTGCAGAAAGCAATTACAGCTAGAACTTGAACTCAGATACCCTGCGGCTGAGAGTGCAACACTCTTCATAAGAGCAGTTATGAGTTGTACTCGTCTGGTGCTTTGACATTATGCACACAGGGTTTAATCATATCTGAATATTAAGCGCCCTTTATTCCTTACACTCACATTCCAATCCACTCGGGTGACAACTGTTTAAATCCCCAAACGAAGATATATGTCCAGTCTGACACAATAGTATGTTACGCCTAAATCAGCATTATTTCCCTTTATCCAGGGCTTTAAGTGGGATTTAAAAAACTGGGGGGTCTCATAAAGGGGCGTGACCAATGTAATTAAGGGTGTGGCTTAAAAACATCTAAGCTAAAAAAATCTGTGTTTAGCATAGTGTGCCGCCTGACTTGTATTTTGCTGTTTCTGTCATTGCATCCAGCTATGATACAGCAAGTAACATCATACCTACAACAAGTTGGACTATTGGCTTCGTCAGTGGTTGTTAGTTGCATAAGATAAATAAGCAGCAACTATGGCTTGTGTATAATATTGAAAAAGCTTCCACTTAAAGCCCTGGTGACACCACAACAATGTTGCTGCTCCTGCATTTCAAAAAGAGAAGGGAAATCCAGAGAGAAAATGACTCTTTGAAGCATTTCCCTTCCCCTACAACGCTCAGCTGGCATGACGTCATGCCATAACTTCTTCACTAGTGAGAAGTGAGCAGTGTGAGTACGCACACATTGATGTGCCTGCTGTCACTGCAGTCTGGAAAAAAAGAGGACCGCCTGTGCCAGGACACAAAACAGAGCCCGATAGAGACTCATTTAGAGACCCTCTTTAAAAAGCTGCCGGTGCTCAGCACCGGTGAGACACAGCCCACTTAAAGCCCTGAATGTAGTGTCCATCGTAAGTCACCCACTGTCAGAGTTTATATCTGCCAGTTAGCACATGAGACCTGGCACCATATGTGAGATTTGGAGACTACCAGGAACAAGGGAGCTTTCTCGGTGGAAGCCAAAAACTGCTGGAAGCGTTGAGTCTTCCATGCAGGGGGGGTTACTCTGGATAGACTACGTGCCAGTGCAAGACTAGTCCATTCATAGCACCTGCAGCCGGAGCTCGTGCCTGCAGGAAGTGGTTTGGAGAGTGTTGTAGGAAATGAGCAAGTGTTAGTGAAGAGAATACTCCCGACAGATGGATCAGTCATTTACACACTTGAAGCTGCCATCTGCTCAGACCTGCATCTTGGCAAAATTCAAAATCTTGGCAAGGCCTAACCAGCCTTCCACCCTTCTTAGTTCGTTCAAGTGAGCACGGTTACATAGAGCGAGTGTTTAAAAATGACAAGATGGTGAAAAAGTCTTCTTTAGAACCCCAACGTCAATATGCAGAGATGCTACTTCTGAAGCCTTGCCGTATCACACTCGCTGTCTTCTCTGACATATCTTTTGTCCTTTTTTCTTCCACTCCTCAGCTGCTCTCGCCGTTTCCCTCTCTTCTTTTTCCTCTTACTCATATCTGTCCCACTCCACGTTTACCCACTTTCTCTTTCTCCCCCATCCCATTCTTGTCTCCATTTCCCTCTCGCTTCCTGTTCTTTGCTTTCTCTCTTACCGGTTTTCCATTCTCCATTCTCCCTCCCAGTTCTCCACACCCTCTGGCTGCCTTTCTTTTTCCATCCCTCTCTTACCAATTTCTCCATTACGCCACTCATACCAGTGAAAGGTGTTAAGCACTTTACATTGCATACACATTACACAGAGACACTGAATCATAGTATGTAAATCAATGTTTATGAAATGTTACATCAGACAGAGGAATACAATTTCTCTTCTTAACAGAGCTGGGCTGTAGGGTGAATGGTTTTTTAAGCAAAAGTTTGGAGTGATATCTGGCGCTGCACACACGTGCGGTCTGGTTCCTGGCGCACGTAGCCATGGCTGCAGCGCACAGAGACCCTACACTGCCGCTCACATAGGAAAGAAATTTGAGGGAACATTGCTCATGACCCCTGTTGCGGTTGTGGATTTAGCCTGGGTGTACAGCAACTGCTCCCTATTTTTGGTTTGGACCCTCTGCTTAGCTTCTGTGAGAACTCATGTTGGATATCCCCTTTTGGAGAATCGAATAATCATCATCCTGGCTTCCATTCCAAACAACACCTCAGTTGAGCAGATCCTGCGTGCCCTGAGTAACTAACTATACGGCTTACTCCATTTCAGAGAGAGAGGATGGCCACTATTACCATGCAGAATGGAATTGCAAGTGGTCTTTTTCCAGAAAACCTTAGTCTGAATGGAGTTCCCAACCACTTGTAGTTTTACATCCAGAAAATCTATTTCCTGTGTGCTCCAATTTGCAGTCAACTGCATATTGTAAGGATTAGCATTTAAAATGGCAATGTACTCATTCAACAACGACTTATCTCCCTCCCACAGAATGAACAAATCGTCAATAAAAAGCACCCAAATTGCAATCCTTCTAGTGTAGTGTGCATTACATTCTGCCCAATCAACTTCTTTCTCCCACCTGCCGATAAAGATGTTAGGGGCGAAGGCTGCCCCTATCACTGTACCCTATGTCTGGAGATATGTTTTTTTTAATCAAAGAGAAAGACGTTGTGGGTACTGCAGAAGAACAGCATCGTGAGGAACATCGTAGTGTGCTAAGGAACTTGATATTAGGAAATAGTGGCATGCCTCTATACCACTCTATACCGTACTTATGAGAAATCGAAGTAGTCAGAGAGCAGAGATCCATCATTACCATGATGTAACCACTACGCCAGGGGATGTTATTTACCTTACTTAAAAAGTAATTAGTATCTTGTATATATGATGCAAGGCGGGTGACACAATGACATAAAAACAGATCTAAAAATCTGGAGCTGTTCTCTAATAGTGACCTGTTCATGCTGACAATAGGCCTCCCCGGGGTTCTTGAAGGTTTTTGTGCACCTTCCGGAGACAATAAACGACCAGCATCGTGGGTTGATGAATCTTTAAATACAAATGTTGCTCAAGTGATAACAAACCCTGTTTTGCCCATCCTTGGAGCATGACGTTATATTCTTTTTGATAGTCACAAATTGGGTTACTTCTCAGTTCTTGGTAATGCTTTTTATCCTTCAGCTGCCTTCTCATTTCCCTGGTATATTGGTTGGTGCCTCCTTTGTCTGAGGGCTTGAGGATGATAGATTTGTTATTCCTCAATGCATTTAATTCACGCCAATCCTGAGCTGTAAAGTTATTATGACTCTTCCATAATTCTGCTGCTCTTAGTTTGTTGATATCATCTGTGAGCATCTCATAAAACACATCAACCAAATTACCAGTCGGCAGTTGTGGTTTAAACCTACTACCAGGCCTCAGACCACTGTCAATGGTATGATCAGTAGAGAACCCTATTTGATTAAGCAGAGGGATATTGGTTTCGTTAAAGGCCAGTGTGGGGTCACTTGCCTCTCCTCCTATGTCTTTATTGTAAATTTTTGATATGTCCAAAAACCCATACCCACCCTGAACCTAAAAATTCCCTTGCCACCCAAAAACCCAAACTAACCTACAACCCTAAAAATTCACTCGGCACCCAGCTTAAACCCGATAATTATAGTTGGGACCTAGTTTCCATTGGAAAAGCATTTTTTGATTTGCCAATATTATCCATCTATCTATCTATCTATCTATCTATCTATCTATCTATCTATCTATCTATCTATCTATCTATCTATCTATCTATCTATCTATCTATCTATCTATCTATCTATCTACATTCATGTTAGACTTGGGGGTCTATAGTTGTCAAAGGTATGCACTTGTGACAAATAGGGACCCTCGCCTCTAGTCAGGGTAAAGGGGTACACTCCTAAAATAACACATGCTTACCCCCTTGGTAGCTTGGCACGTGCAGACAGGCTTATCTCAGAGGCAGTGTGTAAAACATTTGTGAACACATACAGTAATCAAGTGACAACACTACAGATGGACACCACACAGGTTTTATATAAAAAATAAGTATTCCTTATATAGATTTACCACAAGTCCATAAATGACAAAAATCCACAATACTGTTACTTTAAGATGGTAGAATTTAGCTTAGTTCTCTTTAGTTCTTAAATGCAACACTTTAAGTCAATATATCTTTTAGATGCGACACGCAGGGCAACAAAAGTGTTGCAACGATGTTGATGCGTTGAAGATTTTGGTGCAAAGAAATAAAGACTTAAAGATCTTCCAGAAGCGGCACACTTCTCCGATATTGCGAGAAGACTCGACTCGATGCGTCAGCTACAGCGGCGACACCCCTTTACGCGATGGGACGACAGCGGCTTTGGCGGCTACACTCTTCTCCGACGTTGCGAGACGCTTCCGCTTGATATGACAACTGCAGTGGCGACACCCCTTTACGCGATGCGACAACAACATCTCCGACGGCGGTACGCTTCTCCGTGGATGCGAGGCACTTTACTTGATGCGGTGCAATGCGACAGCTACAGCGGCGTCATCCAAGATGCGACGGCAGAGGCTGCGATGGCGACACGCTTCTTCCTCGATGCAAGACTCTTCTCTTCATGCGGGGCAATGCGTCAGCTACGATGGCTGCGATGGGTACACGGTTCTACGGCTTTGCAAGACCCTTCTTCGAAGATGCGAGATGCTTTTCGCTCGATGCGACAACTGTGTTATCCCTTTACGCGATGCGACAAGAACAGCTCCCACGGCAGCACGCTTCTCCTTCTTGATTCGCGCTTCCAGCTCCTTGCAACACGCAGTCCCTCAGAAGGCCCCAAAACAGCAGCAGGCACTTCCAAAGAACTCACTTTGGGGAGCTGGTGGTTGAAGTCTGTTGTCCCTGAGACTTCAGCAGGAGGCAAGCTCTTTTCTTGGAGATCCTTCACAAGTTGAGCAAAAGTACCCACAAAGTTCCTTTCTCCTCTCTTTGGCAGTAGGCAACCCCTGCAGGCCAAGCCCCCCAGTTTCAGGGATAGTCTCTCCTCAGTTTCTTCTTGGTTCCTCTCCTCAGCAGAGGTTTCTTCTTGTTTTCCGAAAGTGATCTAAATTCTTGGGATCAGGGTCCCAATACCTATACCCCAAAATCCTTTGTCCTTTGAGGGCAGAAACCAGTTCTGGTCAGTCCTGGAGCACTTTGTTTACCTGACTCCTTCTTTCCTTTCAGAGTGCAGGGCAGATACATCAGACGCACCACAGGGGGTGGAGCCAGCAATGTGGAGGTAAGGCACAGCCCTATTCAGGTCCCAGGTGCAACTCCTCCCTCCCATCTAGATGCAGATCTCTCTATTCACCACTGGGCTACCTCACCCTGTCTCCTGGAATTCCCCAGCCCTGTCACTCAAATGCCAGACAAAGAATACACAGCCTAGCAGAGGCAGGTTTGAATGGTTAGACAAGAAAATACCTACTTTCTAAAAGTTGAATTTAAAACACAGAATGTTAAAACGAACTTCACTAAAAGATGTATTTTTATCATTCTGAGTTCAGGCATACTAAATTCGAATTTCTACCATGTTCCCTGAGTCAGTTAGGATTATAAAATGTAATAATCAAATTGCCCATTCTGGCCTATGGAGAACAGGTAGCCTTGCAATAGTGAAAAACGAAAATGGCTGTAATTCACTTTTAGAACATGCCACACACACACCTGGGCATGTCCTACCTTATCCTTACAATGCACCCTGCCATTGGGCCTACCATAGGGGTGTCTGATATGAAGAAAAGGTTAGGTTTAGGGACTGGCAAGTGGGTGCACTTACCCAGTCAGCATGACAGTACCAGACAGATCGCAGGCTCTGCAATGGCAGACCCTAGACACACTTTTACAGGCTGCTTCTGTGGGTGGCACACCCAGTGCTGCAAGCCCACCAGCAGTATTTGGATTTACAAGCCCTGGGAACTCCTGGTGCACTGTACTAGGGTCTGACAGGTAAACCAAACCACCCAATCATGGGATCACAAATTCATACATCAATTTACATTAGGGAGAGCATATGCACTTTAGCACTGATCAGCAGTGATAAAGTGCCCAGAGTCATAAAACAGCCAACAGCAGGTCAGAATAAATATAGGAGGAAGGCAAAAAGTTCAGGGATGACCCTGCAAAAAGGGCCAAGTCCAACAATTCACTCAAAAAAACAAAGGTTACAGTGACATTATAGTTAGACTCAGATTTCTCATGCACAAAACCAGAGAAATTCAGCACTTATAGTTAGCTGATCTAACTATAACTCACGCCGTGCAGTGCACTGCTTATGAACTCACAAATTAGATCACTCATGACATGGTCAGTAACATCACTGATAACATCACTGATGACATCTCAAATTGCATCACTGATGATCCACAGAATCTCTGACGCACCCACTCACACCCCATGTAACCTTTCATACACCCACTCCAACTTCCATACTACCTTTCTCAAAACCATTGACACACCCATACCAGTACTTACATTAGAGGTGGGCGGAGATCTCCGCTCCGCCCGTCGAGTCTGCGGAGATTTGCCTACACCGCAATCCACAAAGAACGCAGAGTAGGCAAATCCCCGCACACTCTGCAGCGAGGCGGAGCGGGCCCGCCTCCACCCCCCTATTAAGATATAAGTTAAAAGTAATTTAAAAAAAGTTAAACACACTTACCTGTTTACTGCGGCGTCCCCGGGCTTCCCTCCTCCTCTTCTTTGCCATATGGGTACTGCTTGATAGAAGCGCGCATGCACACGCGCCCGCACATGCGCATTTCTCATGAGAAATGCGCATGTGCGGGCGCACGCGCATGCACGTTTCTATCAAGCAGTACCCGTATAGCACGAGGAAGAGGAGTAGGGCAGCCCGGGGATGCCACGGTAAACAGGTAAGTGTTTTTAACTTTTTTAAAATTATTTTTAACTTATATCATTAATGGAGGGTTGGAGGCGGGCGGCGTAGCGGAGCTCCGCGGAGTTTGTTTTCAACTCCATGGCCCTCTGTGTAGCCCCGCTATGCACACTACGCCCAGGGCTAACCTATATACCCAATCATTGATTCATGGGATGCACAAGAACACGCGGAGGCACAAGATCATCGCCAAAATTGTTGTGTTGAATCGTGGACACAATAGACAGGAATCAGGATCCTTTTATGGTAAGTTTAATCCTTAGCACAACCTGGCATCCGACCACCTCGACAGTCCAGCAGCAACTGACAACTGTTGAGTGCCTTCAACCTCACCTTCTATGGAACAGAGGAGAGAGAACGTGCATGACACAGAAATTAAGCTCCACGAGGAAAGAGCTCGCTTCACTCAGGTAAGTGACATCATAACATCTACACAAACATCCACTCAATCACCCATACAGCCACTCATACACCAACTCACTCACTAATAAAGCCACTGATATATCTACTCATGCAGCCAAAAGCCACTCACATACTCTCCATCACCCATAGATCTACTCACACACCACTCACTCACCCATAGAGTCAATCACACAGCCACTTACGAACCTATACAGTTATATACATACACCAACTCACATATTAATACAGATACTAATACTCACCTATACAGCCACTGACACAAGCACACATTCACCCATACAACCACTCTCACAATCACTCACTCACACATACAGTCACTAATATACTCCAACACTCACCTATACTGCCTTTCACATATGCAGTTACCCATAAACCGCTGACACACTCATTAACTCACTGGCAGCCATACGCACACTCACAAACCCATACAGCCCCTCACAGATGCCCTCACAAACCCATACAGCCACTGATTCACCCACTCACTCATCCATGCAGGGAGTGACACACTTCCTCACCCACCCACACAGACACTCATACACCCACACAGGTACTCATTTGAGATGTCATCAGTGATGTCACTGACCATGTCCTGAGTGATGCAATATGTGAGCTCATAAGCAGTGCATTACGGGGGCACGAGTTATCTATAACTGCTGAATTTCCTTGGTTTTGTGTGTGTTAAATCTGAGCCTAACTATAACGTCCCTGTAACCTTTGGTTTTTCTTTTAGTACATATCAAAGGTGCTAATTCCCAACTATAACTTACTGGTAACCTTTGTTTTTTTCAGTGAATTTCCATGTTTTTTAAAGTAGAAATTGTGTTTGCAGAATGGTGTGGAAAGGTGGTGGGGCCTCTGACCGGCTCTCAGGAATCCCGCTTTGTAGTACTTACAGAAAGTACCAGGAGGGCTTCTTGGTCCCCAAGGTACTTTGGGATCCCAGAGAACTTTATTCTCCAACCAGTAGTGTGCCAGGAAATGCCTTTGCAGAGTGGTGCAGAAGAGGGCGTGGCCTCCGAAGACCTCTTAGGAAAGGGACTTGTGAGGGACTTGCTGGAGGTAACAGGAGGGATAGTTGGCCCCCAAATATCCTCATTAGCCAAGGGGACTTCATACCCCAACTAGTCCCGAAACCTGACGCCCTCCCCTGGTTTCCTCCGGTGACTGCTCGATCTGCGGACCTCCCTCCTATGGTGGAGTTCTGCCTGTCCGGAACAGGAATCCCCCCTCTCATCTGTGACACATTTCAGCATTTAAATGATGGCAGTGAGGGGTTTTCTGGGACCCCCCCCAACAAAACGATCTGGCCTTGGAGACTTTGTTCAAAGCTGAAATATTCTATGTAGAGCCCTCTCAGGACAGTGCCTGACCTCAAGATGTCATCTGGACTTTGCTCCGACTGTGATTTCTCACCGCTCCAACTCCCCTGCTCTACCATGACATTCTCTGATTACACCTGACCACTATCAAAACAGCGGAGTCCGAGCATTATGGCCAATGTCCGGTGGAGCTGCCTTCACAGCTTTTGAGGAGATTGGCGCTGGTTAATCCTGCCGGCCGTCATCTACCCAGCCGGACATTGGACACAGTTTCTCCCCGACTCCCTGTTCCATCTCCTTCCTCCCCCTCCCTTGACGAATTTCCTTAACATTGTCTTTTTATCCTATGTTTGTCTATGGTTAATCCTGCCGGCCGTCACCTACCCAGCTGAACATTGGACACAGTTTCTCCCCATCTCCCTGGTTTGTCTCCTTCCTTCCCCTCCCTTGACGAATTTCCTTAACATTGTTTTTTTAATCCTATGTTTGTCTATGCTCTTGTAACAAATGTAATTCATAACCTGCAACTCTCCGATCCTCATGTAAAGCGCTCTGATACCTCCGGGTCTAGTCAGCGCTATGTAAAATTCATTAAATAAAATTAACTAGTACTATGCCAGGAGGCACGTTTGCAGAGTGGTGGAGGAAGGACATCTGTGATGATTGCGCAGGTAGTGCCTGTATGATTCTATTTATGCCATTGCTAAGGACGCACTGTGAATACAGGGTGTTATTAACAAAGTGTAAAACACATATACAGACATATGTTACATAAGGTGTCAGTGTAGCTATTTAGTAAGATACTAATTTAACTTTCCCCTTTGTATTCATTTGTCAAAATAACTAAATCAAAAATGCATTTTCCTTCTTCACAGCAGCAACGGAGGTCGCAATTACATCAGTAGTGACAAATACAAATGGCAAAGTGTAAAACAGATATATAGATATGTTTTGCAAAAAGTTTGAGTCTAACTGTTTAGTAACATATTGGCTTAGCTTTATTTTAACAACACATTTATAAAAAAGAACAGTTTCAAAAAATAACTCAACATCTGAACTCACGAATAGAACATAACTACCAAATACCCATCAAACCATCCATTGGTACCCAAACTCATGGGGAATTAAAAACTGCTGCAAAGCTAGTGCAATGCACAATCTGCAAATATCAAATGAGTGGTAAAGTAAGGAATATCATTGGATAATATTCGTTTCAATAAAATGAATTGGAAGTATATACACACTCCTCCTTCTTGAATCTTCTTTTCCAAAACTTTATTGTGAGCAGGTGGTAGATTTTGGCTGGAGACTTTTTTTCATGTTATATCATCTTAAAACCTATCATTGACTATCATCTTAAAACCTATCATTGAAAACATCTCCAACTTCCGATCAAGCAGAGGGAAGCTGGAGGACCATCTACATCAGTGGCAGAAGCAACAATTCCCGGCCAGAAAGTCCCTTCAGAGGTACAGACTACTACAACAGATATTGCTCCATAGTTTTCAAGAATGGGCACGTATTGAATGGACTGTAGTTTTGCTATAAGAGCTGGTGAGCAGTGTGTTACAGCTATTCGCAATGCTGCCAAAAATCATACATGCTAAATGTTTTCCCCTTTTATATTTTTGCCCATTTCTCAGTGCACGTTTATCGAATTCCTCCTGTCCCAGATGCCATTTTTACTACCATAAAAAAATATGTTTTAAACTTTACAAAACCACAAATAAAAGTACAAAACAAAACAGAAAATGATGTCAGCTTTAAATAAAGGAATATCATTGGATAATACACTTTTCAACTAAGAGAATAAGAAGAACACACCCATTTATCTATCTAGAACATTATTTAACGGGAGGTTATAGGAAGCCTTTATAGAAGGCAACGCAAAGCTAAAGGTCCCTTGACTTCAATAGCAGCCATAACAACTCCGAAGCAAAGAGTCCATTCAAAAGTCCAATATCAACTTCAAGATTTGGCTCCACAGTTTTCTCCGATAGCAGCCTATGGCATGGATTGTGGAGTTGTAGTGAGTGCTGAAGAGCAGTTCAAAACGGCCCTTCGCAATGCAGCAATGAATAATAAATGTTGATTGTTTTTTATTTATGGGCCTTCATAGTTTGTCTACATTAGCATGCATTTTATTATCTTACAAAATGGGTATCTAATATCTATGTGTTATTCATTTTATTATCTTCTAATTTATTGTAACACTTCTAACATATAACTTGCCATATAGACAAGTCAAACCGTCCCTCTACAAATAAATACGCAGCTAACTTTTGCCAGTTATCATTATTTGTTTTCACTTTTTAAATATAAGTCAACAGTCTAATAGTAAGTGCATCAACAACATATACAAACATACTCTGGTGTGAACTATACTATTGTCCTGTTCTGCAACTCCACCTCTTAACAGCTTTTCTTTTTCCTTAGAATTCTTATCAGGACCAAAAAAACGAAACTGCACATTACCACAAACCTTTTCTACGTCTGCCACACTACCATGCAAAAGTGCTCTATTCATTTCTCTTAAACATTAAGCAGGAGTTTTCACAGATACAACCACCTAACTAAAGTTCGCATTGTTGAGTGGTATAGCTTATTTTGTGTTTTAAACTTCGACTTGGAAAGAGACGTAGGAATTTACTTACTATATCAATAGATTGCTGTCTAATACTACAAACACTACTACAATTCCATTTGTATACAAGACCCTGACTATGCCTTCCTTGTACCTCTTCTGCAATAACTTCTTCTACATTTCTAGATACCATCACCTCTTTTGCTATATTACTACCATTCTTCATTTCATAACATCGTCCTCTTTCATCAATAGCATGAGCTAATTGGTTATCCTGGAGATAACTTTCTTCATTAAAGAAAGGCTCTGTATGTATCCATTCTCAAATAAAAACTGTACAAAAGTTGCTTCTACTCACTGATCTTTTCTTCTGGTTTTGTCTCCTCGTGCACAACACTATTTTCTAAAGAGTCTTCATTCTATTTAGAATCAAAATGAAAAGCTTCTTCTTCAAAGCAAAGGCCTTATCAACTACTCTCTGAACTCGTTCTTTCTGTTTCACTGCATCTCTCCTTCTACACTTTAAAAAAAAAAATCTAAATTTAATACAGCTCTCCTATGAAACATCCTGGCTTTGATTTCCTTAAACTGTGTCTGTCTCCTGGTTATGTTGTGCCCATGTTTGTTACAATCTTTTCTCTTCTTCCAATGTACACTTTGTCCACTCTTGTTGTTTCTTATAGTCATAATTGCATTTCCTTTATTTTGTAATCTTTGTAAATGTCAACACATATTTTTAAGAAAGGACTTTGTCCTCTTACCAGTAGCTCTTTTTTCTTTCAGCACTTTTTTCTGCATGTTGCTACTTCTGTAACACATTTCTGTAGAGATACTGTAGTTGCTTCTGTTGCTTTTTCGTCTGAGCTTGTGTAGGCATTCTAACTGTTGTAGTTATGTATATCATGTTCTGTAAAAAAAAACCAGCGTATTTGAATTTTTAGCCTAGCCAGTGTACAAACTACTTTACTACTAACTTGCACATAATACAAAAACAGCTTTTATGGTATGTTGAAGTTTTAAATCTACAGATGAACCTAGCTATATTATTACATGCACCTACTTCAATATAGCAAACCCAAAGCAAAACACAAAAATTAATTAATTAGTTACCTTTTAACATTTTAGCACCCTGTCCTACAACACAGCTGCACCATGTCTCACTTCTAACTTCTACACGGTAAAAGGAAAGTTTTTCCCGTCTGCAGTAAATTTCAAAATGAACATCAAGCCAAGGGAGCATATTTACGAGCCCCATGCGCCAAAGCGTCCCTTTTTTTGACACACCATTGGCATAGTGTGATGCTCCACATTTACAAGGCCACGTAAAGCCACTCTGCGCCTTTTAAATACGGGTCCTTCTCACGCAGCACTTTGCGTGAAACGAGCATACCATGGGTGTTGCTGTGGGTGTCCAGATGCAACACATGCATTTTGCCACATTCCCTGAAGATTTACAACGATTTGTACACCTGGGAATGCGTCAGAATTCTACTCCTCCCCAGGGGAGGTGTAGGGAGGCATAACAAGGAGAAATACTTTCATTTCTCCTCTATTTTTCCTCTTTCTATGCATGCTGCATTCTGCAGAACCCACAGAAAGAGGAAAACACCTCTTGTGATTGTTTTTGTGCAGGAACATAGGCCCCCTTGCACCACGGTACAAGGGAGCCTTCATTGGAGCATTACAGCCAGTTGTGCACCAGTGCAGGGGAGAGCACAGGGATCCACCATATTGTTGTAAATATGATGCATCCCTGTGCTTTGAAAGTAATGCATCATGACGCAGCCAAATGGATTGCGGCTTTCTGCCGCATTACCCAGGTGTAGAAGTACATACAGTGTCTCAACACTGTAAATCCAAAAACACACCATAAGAGCTATTTTTGTCCCTCTCTACCAGTGTGTCACTGGTGTGTTTAGTACCTCAGTACTTTCTACTTAAATGTATCAGATTAAAATGTTAGGAAACACTGCATATAAAAATATGCACATCTATATCCAACCATATAGCTTACTAATTCTTCTGAGCACTTGCAAAGAGTGTGTGACAGGTTGCTTTTATAATGACCCACATGGTTCTTAAAGACTACGTATTCCTCAGTAAAACTTGTAAATACACGGGCTTGTGGTTGAATACATCAATACTCCCTGGATGATTGAATGAGTGCATAGGTAGTGCCTAGGTGATTCCCTGAGGATACAAGTAGTGCCTAGATGATTCCCCGAGGATACAAGTAGTGCCTTGATGATTCCCTGACTGTGTCATAACTCCATGGGTCATTCCATATCTGCCTGTGTGTTTGCATGAGTATACCACTAGTGTCTGGATGTTTGGATGAGTGCATGAGTAGAGCCTGAATGATTAGACAAGTGCGTGGGTAATGCTTTAATAATTCAATACATGTGTGGGATGATTAAATGATGACAACTCTAGTGAATGGATGATTGCAACAATGCATACATAGTATATAGGTGACTTATAGAGTGCATGGATAGTGCATACATGATTGTTTAAGTCCATGCATAACACCTAGCCTATTGGATGAGTGCATAAATAGTGGTTCAGTGATTGGATGCTGCTTATTTGTTTTTGGTTGCATAAACAGGTAGTGCCTGGATGTTTAGATAACTACATGGGTAGTGCCTGGATAATTGAATAAGTGCACCAGTAGTGCCTGGCTAATGGGACGAGTGCATGACCAGTGTCTAGTGCATGAGTCCATTGTTAAAGCTTGAGAGATTGGCTGAAAGTAAGTGTACTGCTGGGGTGATTGTATTAGTGCAAGACTATTGCCTCAGTAATTAAATGACTGCATAGGTACTGGATGGGTGATATGTTTACTACAATGGTGCTCTCTACGTAATTAGATGAGTGCATGAGTAGTGCCTGAGTGGTTCATCAGTACGTGTGTGTGCCTAATTTTTCAATAACTGCATGGGTTGTTAGTGGGTGTTTAGATGGCTGAATAAGTTCTGCGCAAATGTTATAATGATTGCATAGTTACAGCCTTGTTAATTGTATAAGCAAATAGTTTATACCTAGGTGCTTAGATGAATGTTTAGGTAGTGCCTGCATAGTTCAATGACCACATAATTTCAGCCTGCCCGATTGCAAGAGTAATCAATCAATCAATCAATGAAATAATTTGTAAAGCGCACTACATACCCGCAAGGGTTTCAAGGGGCTGAGGGTGGGGAGAGGGGGGGTGCTGTTGTTACTAGTCGAACAGCCAGGTCTTGAGTTGTCTCCTGAAGGTTAGAAGGTCTTCGGTTTGTCGTAGGATGAGGGGGAGGGTGTTCCAGGTCTTGGCGGCACGGTGCGAGAAGGATTTGCCTCTGGCTGTGGTTCTACGGATGCGTGGGACGGTAGCCAGGGAGAGGTCTGCAGAGCGGAGTTTACTGTTGGGTATGTAGAAGGAGAGTCGACTGTTGAGATAGGCTGGGCCGGTCTTGTGGAGTGCCTTGTGTGCGTGGATCAGGAGCTTGAAGGAGATCCTTTTGTCGACAGGGAGCCAGTGCAGGTTCCTCAGGTGGGGGGTGATGTGGTCGCGGTGAGGGACGTCGAGGATCAGGCGTGCAGAGGCATTCAGGATTCTTTGCAGTCTGTTGATGAGCTTGGTCGGGGCTCTGGCGTAGAGGGCGTTTCCGTAGTAGAGTCTGCTGCTGACTAGGGCCTGGGTGACTGTTTTCCTTTTGTCTGTCGGGATCCATCTGTAGATCTTGCGGATCATACGGAGGGTGTTGAAGCAGGTGGAGGAGACAGCATTGACTTGTTTGGTCATGGTGAGTTTCGAGTCGAGGATGACTCCCAGGTTGCGTGTGTGGTTAGTGGGTGTGGGGGGTGTCCCCAGCGATGCGGGCCACCAGGAGTCGTCCCATGCTGAGGGGTTGGGCCTGAGGATGAGGATCTCCGTCTTGTCTGTGTTCAGCTTAAGGCGGCTATCCTCCATCCAGTCGGCGACGGCCTTCATTCCCTGGTGGAGATTGGATTTGGCAGTGAGGGGGTCCTTGGTGATGGAGAGGATCAGTTGTGTGTCATCGGCGTAGGAGATTATGTTGAGGTCGTGATGTCGGGCGATGCGTGCGAGAGGCGCCATGTACGTTGAACAGCGTCGGGCTGAGGGAGGATCCATGCGGGACGCCGCAGATGATCTCGGAGGCTTCGGATCGGAACGGAGGGAGGCGGACTCTCTGGGTTCTGCCGGAGAGGAAGGAGGAGGTCCAGTCCAGGGCCTTGTCTCGGATCCCTGGTCATGGAGTCGTGTGCGTAGTGTGCGGTGGCAGACTGTGTCGAAGGCGGCGGAGAGGTCCAGAAGTGTGAGGGCCGCCGTGTCGCCGTTGTCCAGTAGGATCCTGATGTCGTCTGTGGCGGCAATGAGGGTGGTTTCTGCAGAATCCTGACTGGGAGGGGTCCAGGATGCTGTTGTCTTCGAGGTAGCGGGTGAGCTGGATGTTGACTATCTTCTCGATGACCTTAGCTGGGAACGGAAGCAGGGAGGTGGGCCGGATGTTTTTCAGTTCGCTCGGGTCCGCCTTGGGTTTCTTCAGTAGGGCGTTGATCTCGGCGTGTTTCCAGCTTTCAGGGAAGGTTGCGGTCTCGAAGGAGAGGTTGATGATGTTGCGTAGGTGGGGTGCGATGGAGCTGCTGGCTTTGTTGAAGATGTGGTGTGGAAAAGGGTCAGACGGCGAGCCGGAGTGGATTGTGCCCATGGTCTTGATTGTGTCTTCGATGCTCATGTTGGACCAGGTTGTCAGGGGGTTGTAGTCAATGGGGTGTGGTGGTTCCGGTGTGTTGGGGCCTGTTAGGGTCATCCGGGGGTTGAAGCTATCGTGGATGTCAGCAATCTTGTGGTGGAAGAAGGTGGCGAGGGAGTCGCACAGGGCTTGCGACGGTGGGATGTTGTTGGCGTTGGAGCTGGGGTTGGAAAGTTCCTTCACGACGTTGGAGAGCTCCTTGCTGTTTTGTGCGTTGTTGTCGAGGCGGTCTTTGAAGGAGGTCCTCCTGGCGGTCCTGATAAGGTGGTGGTGGTTGCGGATGGCGTCTTTGTGGGCTGCGCGGCTGCCCGGCGACTTCTCGCTGTGCCATATGTTCTCCAACTTTCCGGCAGGTGCGCTTTGACGCTAGGAGTTCCGGGGTGAACCAGTTGGCTCTCTTGCTGGTGTCTTTGAGGGTTTGTTTTTTCAACGGGGCTAAGGTGTTGGCGCAGTCGTCCATCCATTGTCTGAGGGTGCATGCACCATCATCGGGGTTGGTCGGTGGGTTGAGTGTGAGGTTTGTCTGTAGTTGTACTTCGGTGATTTTGCCCCAGCGGCGACGGGGGATCTGTAGGGTGCGGTGATGTGCGACGGGTTTCCGGAAGGTGAAGTGGATGCAGTGGTGGTCGGTCCAGGTGGGTTCGTAGATGTGGCTGAAGGAGACGTGTGGGCTAGAGGAGAAGATGGCGTTGGGCGTGTGTCTGGTGATGTGGGTCGGCGTCGTGACGAGCTGTTCCAGTCCGAGGTTGGCGAGGTTGTCTATCAGGGTGGAGGAGTTGCTGTTGTTGTTGTTCTCCAGATGGAAGTTCAGGTCTCTGAGGAGGATGTAGTTGGTGGAGGTCAGTGCGTGCGTGCTGATGAAGTCGGTGATGGTGTCGCAGAATTGTGGTCGGGGTCCGGGTGGTCTGTAGACGAGGGTGCCTCTTAGGGTGGTCTTAGGGTCCGTGTGGATCTGGAAGTGCATGTGTTCGGTGGTGCTGAGAGTGTCGTCGGTGTTTGTTGAGACCCTGATGGTCTTCTTGTGGACGATGGCGATTCCTCCTCCGACTCCGTTGGTGTGGTCTCTGCGGGCAATCTTGTATCCGTTCGGGATGGCTATTGCGATGTCTGGAGAGGAGGCTTCGTTCATCCAGGTCTCATTCAGGAAGGCAACGTCTGGAGATGCGGTGTCGAGTAGGTCCCAGAGCTCGACGGTGTGTTTGCGTGCGGAGCAGGTGTTGATCAGGATGCATCGGAGCTGGTTGTGTTTTGTCGTGGTGGGTGTCTCTGCGTCTTTGATGCAGGAGAAGCTGCAGTTCTGGCAGGCGAAGGGACTGTGGGTGCCCTTCAGGGTGTCCCTGCAGCAAGTGGGTGTTCGTCCTGGGTTGAGAGCGATGAGGGTGCTGGTGTCGTATCGGAGGCGGTCTTCATGGCTGGTGTGGGGGCCAGGGGTTCTGGCGCTGGGAGCGGTCCAGGCGCGGACAGGCGCAGACGGGCTTGCCTTAGGCACGGCCCCGCAGCGGCCACCATTTTAAGGGAGGAGCAGCTGGGAGGCGGGTGGCAGGGGGCAGCGAATGGGCACGGGGGGCGGCTGCAGGGGATGCAACAGCGGTAACGGGAGCGGCGCGAGCAGGCACAACAGGGGGCACGGAAGGCAAGTGGGCAGCGGGGCATAGAGGAGCAAAAAGGCACACAAGAACGGGCCACAGAAGGCAAGTGGGCAGCGGGGCACAGAGGAGCAAAAGGCACACAAGAATGGGTCACAGAAGGCAAGGGGGAAGCGGGGCACAGAAGAGCAAAAGGCACACAAGAACGGGTCACAGAAGGCAAGTGGGCAGCGGGGTACAGAGGAGCAAAAGGCACACAAGAACGGGTCACAGAAGGCAAGTGGGCAGCGGGGCACAGAGGAGCAAAAGGCGCACAAGAACGGGTCACAGAAGGCAAGTGGGCAGCGGGGCACAGAGGAGCAAAAAGGCACAGAGACACTCAGGGAGCAGGTGGAGCTGCAGCGGGGGGGAGCGACCTACCTGGCAAGGTCAAGGGTCGCTCTCCTCACCACGCAGCGGCCGCCATTTTAAGGGGAGGTGGGAGGGAGGAGCAGTTGGGAGGCGGGTGGCAGGGGGCAGCGAATGGGCGTGGGGGGGCGGGGCCACAGGGGATGCAGCGGCGGGAACGGGAGCGGCGCGAGCAGGCACAACATGGGTCACAGAAGGCAAGTGGGCAGCGGGGCACAGAGGAGCAAAAGGCACACAAGAACGGGTCACAGAAGGCAAGTGGGCAGTGGGGCACAGAGGAGCAAAAAAGCACAGAGACACTCAAGGAGCAGGTGGAGCTGCAGCGGGGGGGAGTGACCTACCTGGCAAGGTCAAGGGTCACTCCCGTACATGTGTAGTGTCTTGTTAATTGAATAACTCCATGGATAGTGAATCACTGATTTGATGACTGCTTGGCTAGAGGCTGGGTGATTGCATGAGTTCCTGAATACTGCCTGACTGACTGTGAAAGTACCTTCTTTGCTGTTAGATATATTACAGTTGTCACTATATCTCTGACTCATTGATTATCTCCTTCTGTCAGTATCAAACTACCTGTTTTACTGAATATATGTTTTTCTTCTGAGCTATGTGTAAGTGAAGCCTAGGTATCACACTTGATATATAATTGCATACATGGCTCTCTAGAAACATACATTGCTTTGTTACTGAGTGTGCACATGCATTAGTAAGTTTCTAAAACGTAAAACAACATTTTGAACCTTTTCAAAGCAAAAAACCTTTTGCGAATGGCATACCTACATCATTTCTCAAATACTTCTTCTGCTTCTAAAACATATATTCAGCATATCACAAGCAAAAGTTACACTCAAAATGAAGCTAGCACAATCCCTCTTGATGTATTCTACACTATTAATTCTCTTCAATATTAAACCATGTTTTTCTTTTGTTTTTTTTATTTACTGAGTTTTTATTAAACCAGTACAACAAGGAATACAGAGTGTACTTATGCATTTCAAAACCTATTTCCATGTTAGTATACAATCACGCCCCAGTAAATGATGAAGAGAAAAAGGACATACCAAAAATAAAAAAATAAAAACACACAGCCCCCAAGAAGAAAAGGAGTGAACAGCACAGCTTCATGAATGCATGAAGTAACTAAATAGAGCATTGTGACAGATACCACATTATTGAAAAAATAGATTTCTAAGGTGAAATATCAGGCTAGACAGCATCAAATGGCTACAGTTGACCATGAGTGGCCACACAACCCCACATCTCAACCACCCACCCCTCGCCATACTTCACCCCACCACATGTGCTGTCCTCCTAAGATTCAATTGCCTCTCCAGTCATGTGCGTCTGAGTTTTAACCCAATCTTGAAAGGGACCCCAAATATCGCGGGGTTTGAATGCCGTCGGCATCAGCTCCCAGAACATATTGAACTGCTCCTGGAAGTGTGTAATGTCAGCAATCCAGTTCTTTGTCTGTGGAACTCCCACCCTCCCCAAGACATGGCCACCCGTCTCTTCGCCAGCAAAAGCAGCATTGCCAGTAGGCGGTGAGTCTCCACAGGGGTGTCCTTCGTATATTCTAAGATGCCCAACAGGGGCGTCGGCTCCAGCCTAAGGTCTAGCATCTCATTAATAATTGCAAAAATATCCTCCTAATACTTTGCCAGTTTGGGACAGTGCCAAGCCATGTGTAAAAAGGGGGCCTGTGGTGAATTACATCGCCAACATTTGGCGTCTTCCTGGAGGCCCATGCGTAGTAGTTGTACGGGGGTCCTATAGTACCTATGCAGGAATTTAAAGTGGATTAATCGAAGCTTGTAATTTGGGTAATTTGGGGCAAGCATTTCCAACTGCCCGCAGCAAAACTTGGTCATCAGTCAGCGGCGTAGGTAAGTCTTCATTCCAGCTCTCCACAGACTTTTGTATAGCTTCCGGATAAAACAAATGCATGGCATTGTACAGGCATGTGATTAGTCTATGCTGAGAGGTATGTGTCAGTGTCCCCTCTAGCACGGTTAGTGTAGGTGGCAGCGCAGGGAAGGAGCCATGCATCTTACGACAAGAAGCTCAAATCCTAAAGTAGAGGAGCAGGTCAGAAAAATATGAGGCACCCGCCCCCTCCATGTCTGGAGGGGAGATAAAAATGACTCCAGGGTATAAATCTGCAAAGGTCTTCCACCCCAACCTTTTAGTTCGCATTACCTCTCCGCGACTCGCCAGCGCTGGCATCTGAGGATTATACACCAAGGGGGCGGAAATAGCAAACAACAGGTCATGTTTAGCCCAAATGCGTAAATTGTCCCATGCCCATCGTAGCGTTTCAGTGGTATCTATTTTGTTTTGTGGTCTTTTAAATTTGGAAAACACTTCCACGTTTAGGGGCACCAGCGCGGATTTGTCAATTTCAATAGCTTTGTGGGGTTGAAATGATGTAGGAAATATACACTGATGCAGGAACTGAGACTGCGCACAGTAGGCATACAGGGAAATATCCGGTGCACTCATTCCCCCCTGACTTAGAGACATAGAAAGGAGCTCCCAGGAGACGCATGCCTGTTTACCGGCCCATACCAAATTAATCATCAGGGATCTATGTTTTTGTAAGAATGCCTGGGTAAGAATTATGGGAAGATTGACAAATAGATATAAAAATTTGAGCAACACAACCATCTTAGCTATGGCTATTCTGCCTGCCAAAGAGAGAGGCAACCGTGCCCAAACGTCTATTTTACACTTCACTGCGCGTCCGAAGTTCTTTTTCCACAACTTCTGCACATCTCGAGTCAGCCTAATTCCCAGATATTTGACCAGGCCTTCCACCCATTTGAGTGGATAGTCCAGCGGGAACTGAATCGTACCCTTCATCAGAGGACAGATAGTCGATTTTGACTAGTTTATCTGGATTCTTGAGAGTCCCCTAAATCTGGTCAATTCACGGAGCAAAGGAAGGATAATATCCATGACGTAAAGCGTGATATCATCCACATAGAGTGAGATGGTCAGACCTCTAGTCGAAAACCCCACCCCCCTATTGGCGTGGTGTTGCCAGATTCGAGCCGCCAGCAGCTCCATTGCAATGGCAAAGAGGAGCGGGGAGAGAGGGCAGCCCTGTCTTGTGCCCATTGTTATTGGTAAATGTTCTGAGATGAGACCGTTGACCTTCAGCCGGGCTGTAGGATTTGAATAGAGAAGCCTGATTTGAGCCATGAATGCCAGGCTGAGTCCCATACGAGTCAAGACACCGAAGAGATAAGGCCATTCTACCAAGTCAAATGCCTTAGTTGCATCTAACAGAACTGCTGCTGCAGGGGCTTGGGGGTCCAGATGATGATGTAGCGCAAAGAAGTTCCTTAAGTTATGTGCAGTTGACCTGCCTGGTATAAAACCAGATTGGTCTGGCCTCGCAATTCAGGGGGGAAGTGGCTGTAGCCTCTGGGTGATTAATTTAGCCAAAATGTTATTATCTAAATTAATTAGGGATTACGGGCGGTAGGAGTCACGGCTTGTGGGATCCTTGTCAGGTTTCAGTAATGTCAGAATTACTGCCTCACGCATTGAAGGAGGCCAGTTTCCAATGACTCTTGATAGACCTCCAGCAGTCGTGGGGTCAATAGGTCACTGTATGCTTTGTAGAATGAGGCTGGTAGGCCATCCAGACCCGGCGCTTTGTTATATGAGAGGTTATTTATTACTTGCTTGATATTGGGGATTGTGGATGTGTATAACTTAGTGTAAAATTCAAATAGATGGGTCTGTATGTGTTGTGAGCCACAGATTGGGTGCCCCTCTTTGTCTTTGAGTTCAGTGATAATATTGGCAGTTCTTAGAGGGCGGGCATGCCCTCCAGTGTTCTGCCTGGTCTATCACCCTCCCCGTATCTCCTAGCTGTGCTATATTGCCCTATAAATTTTACTTCTCTGTTTACTTCATCTGTATATTCAGGCAGCAGCTCTCTAAATAATGCCAGGTGCCCCCCATCGCCTGAATAGAAAAAGTCCTTCTCTGTGTCTTTAAGTTGAGACTCTAGAGTGTGAAGCCGCTGTCTGATGGACTTCAAAACACCTGCTTAGCAATACAGCAGCCACGTATGACCACCTTAAATGCTTCCCATAGTGTTCTCGCCGATTCAACTGATCCTGAGTTTTTGCACTGTTGTATTGTTTTGTGGCCCGCCTCCACCCGCAGGCTACCACCTGTGCCTCATCCCTGATGGCCAGTGGTAGGCCGTAAGCTCTCTGAGCTCGATCTGCCCCCTGTGTGCCTTGCTGTAATTGTGCCTCTGCTCCTGTATTAGTATTATTTGTATTTCACCTTATTAGTTGTATTTCGCCCAGAAGTAATGACGTCAGAGGCCTTGGGCTGACACTGGCACATTAGTGTACACAGTTCAGGTGTGGCTGGCAATTGCTGCTGCTTTGTTCCCACTCCCCGCTCTGTGCCTGTATCCTCTTGTGCACAGCACAAGGTGCAAGTTCTGTGCCTTGATCCACCGTGCACCCCACCGCCTGCCTAGACTATGTTTACCCCTCGCCTGTTCCTCTCCCTATGTATAAACACTGCTCTTCTCACACCAGACACTACGATTCTCCCAACCTCGATTTGTCCCACCAGACCCTGCCATATTCTCCACTCCCTGGACCCTGTACCTTTGCTGGGCTGCCTGCTCCTGTACCTCTTTGACACTCCGCTACTGCCTCAACACTCTACCTTGCTTTCCCTGTTCTGTGTCCTGTGTTCTCCCCTAAACCCTGAACAGTTCCCAGAGACTCTGCACTCTATTACTCCCCAGGCAGAGCACTGCTTCCTGCCCCTGGACCGGATGTTTCTCCCTCTGGATCACAGCATTTACGATGGTAGATATGCGGAGAAAGCAAACCTGCCCAGCCTCGACCAAGCTCACAAGGTTTTTGGGCTGATTAATGCGGTACAGAATTTGAGCTTCAACTCGGGCTCTTGCTTTATTTATATCTGTAAGTGCTTCCTGGTGAGGTTCAATTTCCTGGTGAGGTTTAATTAAACTTCATCATGCCCCCGAATTCCGTTCCACCGCGGATCGCAGAGGTTTCGACATTTCCGCTTTCCGCGCGGAACGCGAAAATGCCAACATTTCGCAAGTTCCGCAAGCGGAACGGAATTTCCGCCCACCCTAGTGCTGAGTCAGTTTTTCGAGGATGCATTTTCCACGGATTTTGGATAGGAGGGGGAGATTGGAGACAGGTCTGAAGTTATTCAGTTCCTTGGAGTCAAGGCCTGTTTTTTTAAGTAGTGGCGTGACTTGGCCAACTTTGAGGCATGATTAGTTGTCTTCTTTCATTGTTAATGTCCATGTTGAACCAAGATCTGGATGGGATGTTCCTGTTTTTAGTTTCAAGGGGGCTACTTGATCTAGAATGGATGTCATGTTTGTGTTGTATTGGGAGGTGAGTTTTGTTGTGGATAGATCATCCGTGGAGGTAGTGAGGAGAGAGTTAACCCTACCCTCTAGGTCAGTCATGTTAATCTGAGTGAAGTTTCTAGTCTATTTCGGAGGGTCTTGGGTGGGGGGTTTAAGTGTGATTGGCTGAGTGAGGTGGAAAAGGATTAAGTGGTGGTCAGACCAGACCACGGGTAGGGTGCTGTCTATCGTGACAGTATCGTGCTGGGCGATAATGGCGTCTAGGATTGCTCCTTTGTTGTGTGTTTCCTCTAAGCAGTGTTGGTAAGGTCAGGCAGGCTTTGCAGGGGGAATCACTACACACATGACACCGGGTGTAGGTGCTTCAACATGTGCACTTGGCAGTTGAACATCATCATAGTAGTCCAATAAATCTGAATGAGGTGCCAGTGAATTGCGTCGAGACTCTTCGCTTTAAAAAACAAAAAAAGAGTTAAAAGCGAGGTGTTGCGCAGCGGGAAAAACCATCACCATTTTAGAGTCAGGCAAGAGGTGGCTATGAATTAGTATGGTATAATCATACCGAGTTAATAATATATCTGTCGGTCTTACTTGGTGTTGGTCGGTAACGAGCTCCGCTAAGCTAGCAGCCCGACATGCAGATGTCCATGAAAATTCACGGCATCACTAGCCGAGTTGTTAGGGTTCAGTCGCCGCCATTTTAAGCTCGCTGCAGATTCTGATTGATCCAATACTTCCCACAGCCAGGAAACTTGCCAGCAGGTGAGGCTTCACTTTAGGGGGAGAAAACTGTGTTTTGTTTCCATTCAGCTTACGGAAAATTCCAGATCGAAGGACATTCATTTTCACGTTTCCTCGTTTCCACATATTCAGGCAGCCCTGAGCTCTGCCGTGCGTTTCCGAGCTTCTGAGCGGACCAACCTGATTAGTCGGTCCCCTGCCTATTGGCTCAAGGGCGGAGGCGGCGTGGGTCCAGTTCGATGGCCCGTTGAACTACCAGTCGGGAAGATAAATTATGCCCCGCTGATCACCGCCGATCTCTCCCAGTGCCCATTCCTCCCTCAAATGGGCGCGGGTCCCGCTTGGCTCCCAGTGCCCATTTAGTCTCTCTGGGGGCACAGGTCCTGCTTGGTGACCCGTGGTCCGACCTGCCGGGAAGAGGTGAAAATACCCGGGAGACTCCTTACTCGTCACCAGTCCCTCGCCAGCCAAGAAGCTCACCTGATCAATGGAGGTTTTTCAGACTCCGCCAGGCAGACCAAGGAGGGACGCAATCGCCTCGATTCTCAAGTCGGCGGTGCGGGCAGGTGAGGATCTATTCAGCTAGGCTTTAAAGACACCACTGATCACTCGCGGGTCAAGGAAATCTCCTCTAGGAAGACTTGATCCAGTAAGGCCATAGTGGGAAGTCTCCAAGTAAAGGAGCGCCGATAAGGCACGGGGAGGTCCAACTGTAATAAGCATGGGGCGTGAACTGAGAGAGTCCAGGGCAAAAGAGAAACCTCCGAGGTTCAAGCTGCCGTGTCTCCAGAGACTATCCAGAAATCCAGCCACGGCCAGGCATTGTGTTGTGATGTAACGCATGACCCTTCCCTCTTGTCTGGATAGCGGTGCGCCATACATTCACCTGGTCATTAGTATGGAGAAGAGTATTCATGGTGGTGCTGGCAGGTGGGACGTTCCCCTTCAATCTAGAGAGTCATTCATAATTGCATTAAAATCCCCCACAGATGACTGTGTAGCAGCTCAAGCCTGCAATTTGCGCCCATATTGTACGGAAAAACTTGGGGTCATCTGTATTGGTACCATATGTTGCCACAAGATCGACTTCCGTCTCGCAAAGAGAACCTCTCAGGATAATATATCTCCCTTCAGTGTCAAGGTGAGTATGCATAGGCTTCCAGTTCAACCCTATAGCCACCCGAGCCTATTTAGAATATCCAGTGGAGTACACCTCCCCCCAATGACCATGCCCCAACCTAGGGGCTGAGGAACTGGACTGGTGAGTCTCTTGTAAGAAGCAACAGTCAATATTGTGATGAATTAGATATGCTTGGATTAGTCTGACCTTCCTATGATCGCCCAGGCCTCTAACATTCCATGTTAAGAATTTCAAAGCTGCCATTATACATCTGTGTGGTGCCACCAAAGCCTAATGGAGAATATGTATGAATCCCTTTCCGTCACTCCAAAGTAGTCCACCTAACTCTACAAGTGTTTTATATGCAATGTGCAAGAACAAAGTTGTAACCTCCTGTGCTGTACCTGTGACACCCACCCCTCCACCCACTCCAACCCACCAAATAGGTTGAGAAATAGTGACCCGCCCCCTCAAACTGCAAATAACCTCCCAACTCAAACATTCAAAATGGTAGTGGGAGATCTCCCTGGGGGCGAGGTATCTCCGGAGTACACCCTGGTCGCTGAGCATGCTAATGAGAGTGCAATATGAACAGAATTAATCATTACTACATAGATAACAGACATTTCAACTTATGCTAAGCCCAATATTACTCTTCAGGTTTAACTCGGGTCTCATTGACAGCTCCGCCGTGAGCACGCGCCTAGGCACATGTGGGCCGAACCTGACATAGAGGTCGCCAGATCAGTCATTGTCAGTTAATGTTCCTTCAGTTTGCCCTGGAGTTTTCGTCTGGCGTTTACTCCCAGCAGCCTGTTTGGCGTATTTTAGGGCCAATTTAGCATCTGTGAAAAAGTGAGAATTGCCTTCATGATGAACTTTAAGCTTCGCTGGGTACATCAAAGCATAAGTGATACCTGCCTGTCGGAGGATGCGCTTGACAGGGCCAAATTCTCTTCTCGCTGCTTGAACTGCCGTTGTAAAGTCGGGGAAGAAAGAAATCTGGTTGCCCTGATGTGTTATCTTGCCCATTTCTCTTGCCACTCTGAGGATTGCATCTCTGTCTCGGTAATTCAATATCCAAGCCAGAATAGGTCACGGAGTGCCTCCTAGTGGGGGTCTCGGAGCCACTTACCTATGGGCTCTAGCCACAATAAACAAGCTAGAGAGGGATGCAGTGAAAATCTCCTAGATAAGCGTCTCCGCAAAGTCTTCCACCCTGCCCATGGCTGTGGTTTCGAATGCTAGTTTTTCGTATGTTGTTTCTGCAGGATCTGGCTTCCAGGTCTTTATTTTTGGCCTTGATTATGTCCAGAACGTTTTCCATGTTCAATAGCTGCTCTCTCGACTCTGTCTGGAAATCATGTGCAACAGAGACCCTGTTTTCCAATTTGTCAAAGCGTATTTCGTGGATGTTGACTTGTGTTTTTTACCTGGTCCAGCCTATCCGTTAGTTCATCTATTTTGTTATAAATTGTTTTGAGGCATGATTGCACCTCTAGCAGGATGGATCGTAGATCTTCATTGCCCCCCGTTGCACCATCCCTATGTTCCAGCTCAGGGTCTGTCTCTGAGTCTGCCTGCCTGGTCTGCCTCTTATTCTTGTACAGCAGTTTAGTTTGTGTAGCATCAGTGTCTGCCCCATTTTCTCACTAAACTGCCTTTTATTAAAAGTGTAAATACTTATAGGAGGGGGGGGGTCTCCCAAGGCTAACTGACGCTGGTATTGTGCTGGGTGACGACAAATCCAATACCTCCCCACAGTGCGCTCCCTCCAGCCGGACTCTGTAAGCATCTCACCACGTGGGACCAGATCATTTTACTCTTATACGGATCTTATCCCACATATATTGCGTCCTCAGTCGTAAGAGGTTGCCTCCTGTTCCCCTAAAGAGGTCAAGTTCTTTGCTCGCGGTTCCCGCCCACTGCTACGTGTCCAGGGACGGGATCCAGATGCCTCACTCAGGGAGGTTGAGACACCAGCATATGGGATCACTGACCCATATAGTAATGTCCGGAGCAAATAGCTGACTTGTAAAATGTAGTAGCACTGCAAGAGAGGAGCCCGACTTTCAAATGCACTGCTTTTTTGCACCCCTCTCAATTTAAATGTGGTGTTGCTAGTGCATATTGTAACACAGCGCTTTCTCACACAGGATGTAACACCGCGCACCTCTCTGGAACCGCACGGTATGGGTTTTCACCTACCCGATTGAACCACATGAGCCAGAGTTGTGAGCCTCAGCGCTTGGCCGGACCGGTGTGTGCATCCTCCGTACCAGCCCACTTCAGGCCTCAGGCTCGCCACTGTCTCCCGCCCCGATCGCCGCACGACCAGAGGCTCCTTCCGGCACAGCAGCCCAGGCTGGTTCTCAGCAGCAGCAATGTATGGGGCCTCTCGGACGAGGGGAACAGCACTCTCACAGACTCCCAGGACAGACTAGGAGGCAGGCCCCCAACGATGCAGCCGCACCCGTTCTACATCCGCCGGTACTGCTCCTCTCACCTCTCACAGGCCCGGGAACTCTCCACAGGCCTAGGGGAGCCCCAATCAATAATCGCCGTGTCAGGAAGGTCAGTCCTGTGCTCCCGTCGCAGCCCAGACGGGTCGGCACCCGGACGCCTCCACAGGGGCACAGTCTCCGCGTGTCGAAGTGCTCTCTGCTCACGGTCTCAGCGCTCCGTCTCAGGCCCCGTCTGACTCAGCCTTTAGCGGTCACGCCGCCCAGCGCTCGGTTTCCCTATGGGCCACAATAAGCTCCTAGCGCAATGGTCAAACAGATACGTTTACAGTTTTACAACAACACTCTGGGCCCGATTCACAGAACTAACTTAAGACAAAATCCTAAACTTACTACTTTTGGTATTCACAGAAGTTAGGATTTTGTCTTAAGTTTGTCTTAAGACAAACTTAAGACAGACTTAAGACAGTCTTAAGACAGATTTAAGACAGTCTTAAGTTAGACTTAAGACAGTCTTAAGACAGACGTAAGACAAACTTAAAACTGACTTAAGACAGACTTAATTTAGGATTTTGTCTTAAGTCTGTCTTAAGTCTGTCTTAAGTCTGTCTTAAGTTTGTCTTAAGTCTGTCTTAAGACTGTCTTAAGTCTGTCTTAAGACTGTCTTAAGTTTGTCCTAAGACAAACTTAAGACAAAATCCTAACTTCTGTGAATACCAAAAGTAGTAAGTTTAGGATTTTGTCTTAAGTTAGTTCTGTGAATGCCCCGCCCCCCCCAGTTTTTATCGGATTTTGTATGGATATTTTCCCAGCCAGCGGAGCCTACTCAAAGAGCGGCCATGTCGCAGCTCGGCTAAGCCATGGCCCAATATTAAACCATGTTTAAAGAAAAAACACTACCCTCTCCATGTACATGAAATTTTCATCAGCCGTACTGAACATAGATCACTATGTAAACATATATGCGATTTCCTTATAGATGTACACCTTCGAGCCATCTTTCTAAAAATTATACCTCTCTGCATCTTTAAGTAAACTCAAAATCCCACCGTATATATAGCTATGTGCAAGCACAAAAACCATATCTCACCATCTAAGCATAATCAAAGCGGTCATATAAGTTAAAAACCACATTGACAAACACTTCCCAATACATTCCTAACAAGTATAACTTCTTTCTATTCAGGCAGATAACATGTTCTCATCTTTTATTTCTTACTACACTATTCCTGTTTTATAATGTTACTAAAAGTACTACAACTCCAAGAATGCAAACAATAGATGTATCTATTCTGCACATGATGTTTAGACATTTAAAACATTCTTAGTTCCTCATTGCAACTTTCCACAAGACTATACTGTTATTATTCAATCAAAATACAAAATGTAATAAAGAGGCACTAATTTTTCTCTTGTTTCCCAAAACATTCACCACTAACCTCTTAAACACATACCCTCTAATAGATACAGTTATCTCATATATTTCTTCACATGAGTGTGATACTCTTTTTATAAACAATCTCCTTTCTAATATCGTTTTTTAAAGGATTAAAAAGTTATGTACATAACAGTAAATTGAGTTTGTAGATTAAATTGTTGTTTTAGCTCTCTGTGGGTACTTTTGACACTGTTGGGATTTGTAAAAACTAAGCTTAAAAATGGTACACCGCTCTCATACAAAGCAACTCTAAAATGGCAACCTCGTCAACTTTCCACTCTATCATCATGAGAAAGACAGCAAATGAAATCATATCTTTCATTTTAGACTACTGCATCTCCACTTGTGAATGGTTAGCATCTGTTAACTCTTTCTCTCTCTTTCAAGACGAGATTCATGTCAGCACATTTTCGTGGTGTTTTCATGATCGTCGTGGAGTTTTCGTGAAAAAAGAACAGGAGTTCAAACCCATATCTAGGTTCATTTTTCAGAAATTTCACTACTACACAACAGTTTATTATATAGTCCTGAGTTGGAAATTAAAACTTGCCATTAATTAAATTGTCTCATCACTCCCTAACTTAAAAAAAAAAAGGTCTCTCTCTTTAACACCCTTCCCCCCAATAAACTCTTAGCTCAGTGTACCTAGCAACCCAGTGGAACCAGTAGGTCACAAGTTCACAGCACATTTTAGAAGGAACATGCTGCTTCTAAATAAGATACAAAAGGGGGTGGTGATGGACGGAGCATCAGAACCAATCAAACACTCACACCCGGTCAACAGATCCGGGTTTGATCCATCACCGTTCTTTAGCCCACTCTGCAACCCCAGTTCAGACATGGCCATATGCAAATCAGTCTGACCCTGTACCTCATGGGAACAGTCCAGCCCGAACTGCCAAGCCATGCCTTCCCTGGACCGGAAACAAGCTTCCTAGGACCAGTTTCTGGCATTTCAGCCGTCTTCAGCCAGGCTTGCTTGAATCCAGTGGCAAAGTGAGCAAGGGACTCACGTCTGAGCAAACCCTGCCAACTTATGGCGAACAAATCGGTACAAAAGGGGGTGGTGATGGACGGAGCAACAGATCTGTTGACTGGGTGTGAGTGTTTGATTGGTTCTGATGCTCCGTCCATCACCACCCCCTTTTGTACCGCTTTGTTCGCCATAAGTTGGCAGGGTATGCTCAGACGTGAGTCCCTTGCTCACTTTGCCACTGGATTCAAGCAAGCCTGGCTGAAGACGGCTGAAATGCCAGAAACTGGTCCTAGGAAGCTTGTTTCCGGTCCAGGGAAGGCATGGCTTGGCAGTTCGGGCTGGACTGTTCCCATGAGGCACAGGGTCAGACTGATTTGCATATGGCCATGTCTGAACTGGGGTGGCAGAGTGGGCTAAAGAACGGTGATGGATCAAACCCGGATCTATTGACTGGGTGTGAGTGTTTGATTGGTTCTGATGCTCCGTCCATCACCATCCCCTTTTGTACCGCTTTGTTCGCCATAAGTTGGCAGGGTGTGCTCAGACGTGAGTCCCTTGCTCACTTTGCCACTGGATTCAAGCAAGCCTGGCTGAAGACGGCTGAAATGCCAGAAACTGGTCCTAGGAAGCTTGTTTCCGGTCCAGGGAGGGCATGGCTTGGCAGTTCGGGCTGGACTGTTCCCATGAGGCACAGGGTCAGACTGATTTGCATATGGCCATGTCTGAACTGGGGTGGCAGAGTGGGCTAAAGAACGGTGATGGATCAAACCAAGATCTGTTGACTGGGTGTGAGTGTTTGATTGGTTCTGATGCTCCGTCCATCACCACCCCCTTTTGTACCGCTTTGTTCGCCATAAGTTGGCAGGGTATGCTCAGACGTGAGTCCCTTGCTCACTTTGCCACTGGATTCAAGCAAGCCTGGCTGAAGACATCTGAAATGCCAGAAACCGGTCCTAGGAAGCTTGTTTCCGGTCCAGGGAAGGCATGGCTTGGCAGTTCGGGCTGGACTGTTCCCATGAGGCACAGGGTCAGACTGATTTGCATATGGCCATGTCTGAACTGGGGTGGCAGAGTGGGCTAAAGAACGGTGATGGATCAAACCCAGATCTGTTGACTGGGTGTGAGTGTTTGATTGGTTCTGATGCTCCGTCCATCACCACCCCCTTTTGTACCGCTTTGTTCGCCATAAGTTGGCAGGGTATGCTCAGACGTGAGTCCCTTGCTCACTTTGCCACTGGATTCAAGCAAGCCTGGCTGAAGACTGCTGAAATGCCAGAAACCGGTCCTAGGAAGCTTGTTTCCGGTCCAGGGAAGGCATGGCTTGGCAGTTCGGGCTGGACTTTTCCCATGAGGCAAAGGGTCAGACTGATTTGCATATGGCCATGTCTGAACTGGGGTGGCAGAGTGGGCTAAAGAACGGTGATGGATCAAACCCAGATCTGTTGACTGGTGTGAGTGTTTGATTGGTTCTGATGCTCCGTCCATCACCACCCCCTTTTGTACCGCTTTGTTCACCATAAGTAGGCAGGGTAAGCTCAGACGTGAGTCCCTTGCTCACTTTGCCACTGGATTCAAGCAAGCCTGGCTGAAGACGGCTGAAATGCCAGAAACCGGTCCTAGGAAGCTTGTTTCCGGTCCAGGAAAGGCATGGCTTGGCAGTTCGGGCTGGACTGTTCCCATGAGTCACAGGGTCAGACTGATTTGCATATGACCATGTCTGAACTGGGGTGGCAGAGTGGGCTAAAGAACGGTGATGGATCAAACCCAGATCTGTTGACTGGGTGTGAGTGTTTGATTGGTTCTGATGCTCCGTCCATCACCACCCCCTTTTGTACCGCTTTGTTCGCCATAAGTTGGCAGGGTATGCTCAGACGTGAGTCCCTTGCTCACTTTGCCACTGGATTCAAGCAAGCCTGGCTGAAGACGGCTGAAATGCCAGAAACGGGTCCAAGGAAGCTTGTTTCCGGTCCAGGGAAGGCATGGCTTGGCAGTTCGGGCTGGACTGTTCCCATGAGGCACAGGGTCAGACTGATTTGGATATGGCCATGTCTGAACTGGGGTGGCAGAGTGGGCTAAAGAACGGTGAAGGATCAAACCCAGATCTGTTGACTCGGTGTGAGTGTTTGATTGTTTCTGATACTCCGTCCATCACCACCCCCTTTTGTACCGCTTTGTTCGCCATAAGTTGGCAGGGTATGCTCAGACGTGAGTCCCTTGCTCACTTTGCCACTGGATTCAAGCAAGCCTGGCTGAAGACGGCTGAAATGCCAGAAACCGGTCCTAGGAAGCTTGTTTCCGGTCCAGGGAAGGCATGGCTTGGCAGTTCGGGCTGGACTGTTCCCATGAGGCACAGGGTCAGACTGATTTGCATATGGCCATGTCTGAACTGGGGTGGCAGAGTGGGCTAAAGAACGGTGATGGATCAAACCCAGATCTGTTGACTGGGTGTGAGTGTTTGATTGGTTCTGATGCTCCGTCCATCACCACCCCCTTTTGTACTGCTTTGTTCGCCATAAGTTGGCAGGGTATGCTCAGACGTGAGTCCCTTGCTCACTTTGCCACTGGATTCAAGCAAGCCTGGCTGAAGACGGCTGAAATGCCAGAAACCGGTCCTAGGAAGCTTGTTTCTGGTCCTGGGAAGGCATGGCTTGGCAGTTCGGGCTGGACTTTTCCCCTGAGGCACAGGGTCAGACTGATTTGCATATGGCCATGTCTGAACTGGGGTGGCAGAATGGGCTAAAGAACGGTGATGGATCAAACCCAGATCTGTTGACTGGGTGTGAGTGTTTGATTGGTTCTGATGCTCCGTCCATCACCACCCCCTTTTGTACCGCTTTGTTCGCCATAAGTTGGCAGGGTATGCTCAGACGTGAGTCCCTTGCTCACTTTGCCACTGGATTCAAGCAAGCCTGGCTGAAGACTGCTGAAATGCCAGAAACCGGTCCTAGGAAGCTTGTTTCCGGTCCAGGGAAGGCATGGCTTGGCAGTTCGGGCTGGACTTTTCCCATGAGGCAAAGGGTCAGACTGATTTGCATATGGCCATGTCTGAACTGGGGTGGCAGAGTGGGCTAAAGAACGGTGATGGATTAAACCCAGATCTGTTGACTGGTGTGAGTGTTTGATTGGTTCTGATGCTCCGTCCATCACCACCCCCTTTTGTACCGCTTTGTTCACCATAAGTAGGCAGGGTAAGCTCAGACGTGAGTCCCTTGCTCACTTTGCCACTGGATTCAAGCAAGCCTGGCTGAAGACGGCTGAAATGCCAGAAACCGGTCCTAGGAAGCTTGTTTCCGGTCCAGGAAAGGCATGGCTTGGCAGTTCGGGCTGGACTGTTCCCATGAGGCACAGGGTCAGACTGATTTGCATATGACCATGTCTGAACTGGGGTGGCAGAGTGGGCTAAAGAACGGTGATGGATCAAACCCAGATCTGTTGACTGGGTGTGAGTGTTTGATTGGTTCTGATGCTCCGTCCATCACCACCCCCTTTTGTACCGCTTTGTTCGCCATAAGTTGGCAGGGTATGCTCAGACGTGAGTCCCTTGCTCACTTTGCCACTGGATTCAAGCAAGCCTGGCTGAAGACGGCTGAAATGCCAGAAACGGGTCCAAGGAAGCTTGTTTCCGGTCCAGGGAAGGCATGGCTTGGCAGTTCGGGCTGGACTGTTCCCATGAGGCACAGGGTCAGACTGATTTGGATATGGCCATGTCTGAACTGGGGTGGCAGAGTGGGCTAAAGAACGGTGAAGGATCAAACCCAGATCTGTTGACTCGGTGTGAGTGTTTGATTGTTTCTGATACTCCGTCCATCACCACCCCCTTTTGTACCGCTTTGTTCGCCATAAGTTGGCAGGGTATGCTCAGACGTGAGTCCCTTGCTCACTTTGCCACTGGATTCAAGCAAGCCTGGCTGAAGACGGCTGAAATGCCAGAAACCGGTCCTAGGAAGCTTGTTTCCGGTCCAGGGAAGGCATGGCTTGGCAGTTCGGGCTGGACTGTTCCCATGAGGCACAGGGTCAGACTGATTTGCATATGGCCATGTCTGAACTGGGGTGGCAGAGTGGGCTAAAGAACGGTGATGGATCAAACCCAGATCTGTTGACTGGGTGTGAGTGTTTGATTGGTTCTGATGCTCCGTCCATCACCACCCCCTTTTGTACTGCTTTGTTCGCCATAAGTTGGCAGGGTATGCTCAGACGTGAGTCCCTTGCTCACTTTGCCACTGGATTCAAGCAAGCCTGGCTGAAGACGGCTGAAATGCCAGAAACCGGTCCTAGGAAGCTTGTTTCTGGTCCTGGGAAGGCATGGCTTGGCAGTTCGGGCTGGACTTTTCCCCTGAGGCACAGGGTCAGACTGATTTGCATATGGCCATGTCTGAACTGGGGTGGCAGAGTGGGCTAAAGAACGGTGATGGATCAAACCCAGATCTGTTGACTGGGTGTGAGTGTTTGATTGGTTCTGATGCTCCGTCCATCACCACCCCCTTTTGTACCGCTTTGTTCACCATAAGTTGGCAGGGTATGCTCAGACGTGAGTCCCTTGCTCACTTTGCCACTGGATTCAAGCAAGCCTGGCTGAAGACGGCTGAAATGCCAGAAACCGGTCCTAGGAAGCTTGTTTCTGGTCCTGGGAAGGCATGGCTTGGCAGTTCGGGCTGGACTTTTCCCCTGAGGCACAGGGTCAGACTGATTTGCATATGGCCATGTCTGAACTGGGGTGGCAGAATGGGCTAAAGAACGGTGATGGATCAAACCCAGATCTGTTGACTGGGTGTGAGTGTTTGATTGGTTCTGATGCTCCGTCCATCACCACCCCCTTTTGTACCGCTTTGTTCGCCATAAGTTGGCAGGGTATGCTCAGACGTGAGTCTCTTGCTCACTTTGCCACTGGATTCAAGCAAGCCTGGCTGAAGACGGCTGAAATGCCAGTAACCGGTCCTAGGAAGCTTGTTTCCGGTCCAGGGAAGGCATGGCTTGGCAGTTCGGGCTGTACTGTTCCCATGAGGCACAGGGTCAGACTGATTTGCATATGGCCATGTCTGAACTGGGGTGGCAGAGTGGGCTAAAGAACGGTGATGGATCAAACCCAGATCTGTTGACTGGGTGTGAGTGTTTGATTGGTTCTGATGCTCCGTCCATCACCACCCCCTTTTGTACCGCTTTGTTCACCATAAGTTGGCAGGGTATGCTCAGACGTGAGTCCCTTGCTCACTTTGCCACTGGATTCAAGCAAGCCTGGCTGAAGACGGCTGAAATGCCAGAAACCGGTCCTAGGAAGCTTGTTTCCGGTCCAGGGAAGGCATGGCTTGGCAGTTCGGGCTGGACTGTTCCCATGAGGCACAGGGTCAGACTGATTTGCATATGGCCATGTCTGAACTGGGGTGGCAGAGTGGGCTAAAGAACGGTGATGGATCAAACCCAGATCTGTTGACTGGGTGTGAGTGTTTGATTGGTTCTGATGCTCCGTCCATCACCGCCCCCTTTTGTACTGCTTTGTTCGCCATAAGTTGGCAGGGTATGCTCAGACGTGAGTCCCTTGCTCACTTTGCCACTGGATTCAAGCAAGCCTGGCTGAAGACGGCTGAAATGCCAGAAACCGGTCCTAAGAAGCTTGTTTCCGGTGCAGGGAAGGCATGGCTTGGCAGTTCGGGCTGTACTGTTCCCATGAGGCACAGGGTCAGACTGATTTGCATATGGCCATGTCTGAACTGGAGTGGCAGAGTGGGCTAAAGAGCGGTGATGGATCAAACCCAGATCTGTTGACTGGGTGTGAGTGTTTGATTGGTTCTGATGCTCCGTCCATCACCACCCACTTTTGTACCGCTTTGTTCGCCATAAGTTGGCAGGGTATGCTCAGACGTGAGTCCCTTGCTCACTTTGCCACTGAATTCAAGCAAGCCTGGCTGAAGACGGCTGAAATGCCAGAAACCGGTCCTAGGAAGGTTGTTTCCGGTCCAGGGAAGGCATGGCTTGGCAGTTCGGGCTGGACTGTTCCCATGAGGCACAGGGTCAGACTGATTTGCATATGGCCATGTCTGAACTGGGGTGGCAGAGTGGGCTAAAGAACGGTGATGGATCAAACCCAGATCTGTTGACTGGGTGTGAGTGTTTGATTGGTTCTGATGCTCCGTCCATCACCACCCCCTTTTGTACTGCTTTGTTCGCCATAAGTTGGCAGGGTATGCTCAGACGTGAGTCCCTTGCTCACTTTGCCACTGGATTCAAGCAAGCCTGGCTGAAGACGGCTGAAATGCCAGAAACCGGTCCTAGGAAGCTTGTTTCCGGTCCTGGGAAGGCATGGCTTGGCAGTTCGGGCTGGACTTTTCCCCTGAGGCACAGGGTCAGACTGATTTGCATATGGCCATGTCTGAACTGGGGTGGCAGAATGGGCTAAAGAACGGTGATGGATCAAACCCAGATCTGTTGACTGGGTGTGAGTGTTTGATTGGTTCTGATGCTCCGTCCATCACCACCCCCTTTTGTACCGCTTTGTTCGCCATAAGTTGGCAGGGTATGCTCAGACGTGAGTCTCTTGCTCACTTTGCCACTGGATTCAAGCAAGCCTGGCTGAAGACGGCTGAAATGCCAGTAACCGGTCCTAGGAAGCTTGTTTCCGGTCCAGGGAAGGCATGGCTTGGCAGTTCGGGCTGTACTGTTCCCATGAGGCACAGGGTCAGACTGATTTGCATATGGCCATGTCTGAACTGGGGTGGCAGAGTAGGCTAAAGAACGGTGATGGATCAAACCCAGATCTGTTGACTGGGTGTGAGTGTTTGATTGGTTCTGATGCTCCGTCCATCACCACCCCCTTTTGTACCGCTTTGTTCACCATAAGTTGGCAGGGTATGCTCAGACGTGAGTCCCTTGCTCACTTTGCCACTGGATTCAAGCAAGCCTGGCTGAAGACGGCTGAAATGCCAGAAACCGGTCCTAGGAAGCTTGTTTCCGGTCCAGGGAAGGCATGGCTTGGCAGTTCGGGCTGGACTGTTCCCATGAGGCACAGGGTCAGACTGATTTGCATATGGCCATGTCTGAACTGGGGTGGCAGAGTGGGCTAAAGAACGGTGATGGATCAAACCCAGATCTGTTGACTGGGTGTGAGTGTTTGATTGGTTCTGATGCTCCGTCCATCACCACCCCCTTTTGTACTGCTTTGTTCGCCATAAGTTGGCAGGGTATGCTCAGACGTGAGTCCCTTGCTCACTTTGCCACTGGATTCAAGCAAGCCTGGCTGAAGACGGCTGAAATGCCAGAAACCGGTCCTAGGAAGCTTGTTTCCGGTCCAGGGAAGGCATGGCTTGGCAGTTCGGGCTGGACTGTTCCCATGAGGCACAGGGTCAGACTGATTTGCATATGGCCATGTCTGAACTGGGGTGGCAGAGTGGGCTAAAGAACGGTGATGGATCAAACCCAGATCTGTTGACTGGGTGTGAGTGTTTGATTGGTTCTGATGCTCCGTCCATCACCACCCCCTTTTGTACCGCTTTGTTCGCCATAAGTTGGCAGGGTATGCTCAGACGTGAGTCCCTTGCTCACTTTGCCACTGGATTCAAGCAAGCCTGGCTGAAGACTGCTGAAATGCCAGAAACCGGTCCTAGGAAGCTTGTTTCCGGTCCAGGGAAGGCATGGCTTGGCAGTTCGGGCTGGACTTTTCCCATGAGGCAAAGGGTCAGACTGATTTGCATATGGCCATGTCTGAACTGGGGTGGCAGAGTGGGCTAAAGAACGGTGATGGATCAAACCCAGATCTGTTGACTGGTGTGAGTGTTTGATTGGTTCTGATGCTCCGTCCATCACCACCCCCTTTTGTACCGCTTTGTTCACCATAAGTAGGCAGGGTAAGCTCAGACGTGAGTCCCTTGCTCACTTTGCCACTGGATTCAAGCAAGCCTGGCTGAAGACGGCTGAAATGCCAGAAACCGGTCCTAGGAAGCTTGTTTCCGGTCCAGGAAAGGCATGGCTTGGCAGTTCGGGCTGGACTGTTCCCATGAGGCACAGGGTCAGACTGATTTGCATATGACCATGTCTGAACTGGGGTGGCAGAGTGGGCTAAAGAACGGTGATGGATCAAACCCAGATCTGTTGACTGGGTGTGAGTGTTTGATTGGTTCTGATGCTCCGTCCATCACCACCCCCTTTTGTACCGCTTTGTTCGCCATAAGTTGGCAGGGTATGCTCAGACGTGAGTCCCTTGCTCACTTTGCCACTGGATTCAAGCAAGCCTGGCTGAAGACGGCTGAAATGCCAGAAACGGGTCCAAGGAAGCTTGTTTCCGGTCCAGGGAAGGCATGGCTTGGCAGTTCGGGCTGGACTGTTCCCATGAGGCACAGGGTCAGACTGATTTGGATATGGCCATGTCTGAACTGGGGTGGCAGAGTGGGCTAAAGAACGGTGAAGGATCAAACCCAGATCTGTTGACTCGGTGTGAGTGTTTGATTGTTTCTGATACTCCGTCCATCACCACCCCCTTTTGTACCGCTTTGTTCGCCATAAGTTGGCAGGGTATGCTCAGACGTGAGTCCCTTGCTCACTTTGCCACTGGATTCAAGCAAGCCTGGCTGAAGACGGCTGAAATGCCAGAAACCGGTCCTAGGAAGCTTGTTTCCGGTCCAGGGAAGGCATGGCTTGGCAGTTCGGGCTGGACTGTTCCCATGAGGCACAGGGTCAGACTGATTTGCATATGGCCATGTCTGAACTGGGGTGGCAGAGTGGGCTAAAGAACGGTGATGGATCAAACCCAGATCTGTTGACTGGGTGTGAGTGTTTGATTGGTTCTGATGCTCCGTCCATCACCACCCCCTTTTGTACTGCTTTGTTCGCCATAAGTTGGCAGGGTATGCTCAGACGTGAGTCCCTTGCTCACTTTGCCACTGGATTCAAGCAAGCCTGGCTGAAGACGGCTGAAATGCCAGAAACCGGTCCTAGGAAGCTTGTTTCTGGTCCTGGGAAGGCATGGCTTGGCAGTTCGGGCTGGACTTTTCCCCTGAGGCACAGGGTCAGACTGATTTGCATATGGCCATGTCTGAACTGGGGTGGCAGAATGGGCTAAAGAACGGTGATGGATCAAACCCAGATCTGTTGACTGGGTGTGAGTGTTTGATTGGTTCTGATGCTCCGTCCATCACCACCCCCTTTTGTACCGCTTTGTTCGCCATAAGTTGGCAGGGTATGCTCAGACGTGAGTCCCTTGCTCACTTTGCCACTGGATTCAAGCAAGCCTGGCTGAAGACTGCTGAAATGCCAGAAACCGGTCCTAGGAAGCTTGTTTCCGGTCCAGGGAAGGCATGGCTTGGCAGTTCGGGCTGGACTTTTCCCATGAGGCAAAGGGTCAGACTGATTTGCATATGGCCATGTCTGAACTGGGGTGGCAGAGTGGGCTAAAGAACGGTGATGGATTAAACCCAGATCTGTTGACTGGTGTGAGTGTTTGATTGGTTCTGATGCTCCGTCCATCACCACCCCCTTTTGTACCGCTTTGTTCACCATAAGTAGGCAGGGTAAGCTCAGACGTGAGTCCCTTGCTCACTTTGCCACTGGATTCAAGCAAGCCTGGCTGAAGACGGCTGAAATGCCAGAAACCGGTCCTAGGAAGCTTGTTTCCGGTCCAGGAAAGGCATGGCTTGGCAGTTCGGGCTGGACTGTTCCCATGAGGCACAGGGTCAGACTGATTTGCATATGACCATGTCTGAACTGGGGTGGCAGAGTGGGCTAAAGAACGGTGATGGATCAAACCCAGATCTGTTGACTGGGTGTGAGTGTTTGATTGGTTCTGATGCTCCGTCCATCACCACCCCCTTTTGTACCGCTTTGTTCGCCATAAGTTGGCAGGGTATGCTCAGACGTGAGTCCCTTGCTCACTTTGCCACTGGATTCAAGCAAGCCTGGCTGAAGACGGCTGAAATGCCAGAAACGGGTCCAAGGAAGCTTGTTTCCGGTCCAGGGAAGGCATGGCTTGGCAGTTCGGGCTGGACTGTTCCCATGAGGCACAGGGTCAGACTGATTTGGATATGGCCATGTCTGAACTGGGGTGGCAGAGTGGGCTAAAGAACGGTGAAGGATCAAACCCAGATCTGTTGACTCGGTGTGAGTGTTTGATTGTTTCTGATACTCCGTCCATCACCACCCCCTTTTGTACCGCTTTGTTCGCCATAAGTTGGCAGGGTATGCTCAGACGTGAGTCCCTTGCTCACTTTGCCACTGGATTCAAGCAAGCCTGGCTGAAGACGGCTGAAATGCCAGAAACCGGTCCTAGGAAGCTTGTTTCCGGTCCAGGGAAGGCATGGCTTGGCAGTTCGGGCTGGACTGTTCCCATGAGGCACAGGGTCAGACTGATTTGCATATGGCCATGTCTGAACTGGGGTGGCAGAGTGGGCTAAAGAACGGTGATGGATCAAACCCAGATCTGTTGACTGGGTGTGAGTGTTTGATTGGTTCTGATGCTCCGTCCATCACCACCCCCTTTTGTACTGCTTTGTTCGCCATAAGTTGGCAGGGTATGCTCAGACGTGAGTCCCTTGCTCACTTTGCCACTGGATTCAAGCAAGCCTGGCTGAAGACGGCTGAAATGCCAGAAACCGGTCCTAGGAAGCTTGTTTCTGGTCCTGGGAAGGCATGGCTTGGCAGTTCGGGCTGGACTTTTCCCCTGAGGCACAGGGTCAGACTGATTTGCATATGGCCATGTCTGAACTGGGGTGGCAGAGTGGGCTAAAGAACGGTGATGGATCAAACCCAGATCTGTTGACTGGGTGTGAGTGTTTGATTGGTTCTGATGCTCCGTCCATCACCACCCCCTTTTGTACCGCTTTGTTCACCATAAGTTGGCAGGGTATGCTCAGACGTGAGTCCCTTGCTCACTTTGCCACTGGATTCAAGCAAGCCTGGCTGAAGACGGCTGAAATGCCAGAAACCGGTCCTAGGAAGCTTGTTTCCGGTCCAGGGAAGGCATGGCTTGGCAGTTCGGGCTGGACTGTTCCCATGAGGCACAGGGTCAGACTGATTTGCATATGGCCATGTCTGAACTGGGGTGGCAGAGTGGGCTAAAGAACGGTGATGGATCAAACCCAGATCTGTTGACTGGGTGTGAGTGTTTGATTGGTTCTGATGCTTCGTCCATCACCGCCCCCTTTTGTACTGCTTTGTTCGCCATAAGTTGGCAGGGTATGCTCAGACGTGAGTCCCTTGCTCACTTTGCCACTGGATTCAAGCAAGCCTGGCTGAAGACGGCTGAAATGCCAGAAACCGGTTCTAGGAAGCTTGTTTCCGGTCCTGGGAAGGCATGGCTTGGCAGTTCGGGCTGGACTGTTCCCATGAGGCACAGGGTCAGACTGATTTGCATATGGCCATGTCTGAACTGGGGTGGCAGAGTGGGCTAAAGAACGGTGATGGATCAAACCCAGATCTGTTGACTGAGTGTGAGTGTTTGATTGGTTCTGATGCTCCGTCCATCACCACCCCCTTTTGTACCGCTTTGTTCGCCATAAGTTGGCAGGGTATGCTCAGACGTGAGTCCCTTGCTCACTTTGCCACTGGATTCAAGCAAGCCTGGCTGAAGACGGCTGAAATGCCAGAAACCGGTCCTAGGAAGCTTGTTTCCGGTCCAGGGAAGGCATGGCTTGGCAGTTCGGGCTGGACTGTTCCCATGAGGCACAGGGTCAGACTGATTTGCATATGGCCATGTCTGAACTGGGGTGGCAGAGTGGGCTAAAGAACGGTGATGGATCAAACCCAGATCTGTTGACTGGGTGTGAGTGTTTGATTGGTTCTGATGCTCCGTCCATCACCACCCCCTTTTGTACTGCTTTGTTCGCCATAAGTTGGCAGGGTATGCTCAGACGTGAGTCCCTTGCTCACTTTGCCACTGGATTCAAGCAAGCCTGGCTGAAGACGGCTGAAATGCCAGAAACCGGTCCTAGGAAGCTTGTTTCTGGTCCTGGGAAGGCATGGCTTGGCAGTTCGGGCTGGACTTTTCCCCTGAGGCACAGGGTCAGACTGATTTGCATATGGCCATGTCTGAACTGGGGTGGCAGAATGGGCTAAAGAACGGTGATGGATCAAACCCAGATCTGTTGACTGGGTGTGAGTGTTTGATTGGTTCTGATGCTCCGTCCATCACCACCCCCTTTTGTACCGCTTTGTTCGCCATAAGTTGGCAGGGTATGCTCAGACGTGAGTCTCTTGCTCACTTTGCCACTGGATTCAAGCAAGCCTGGCTGAAGACGGCTGAAATGCCAGTAACCGGTCCTAGGAAGCTTGTTTCCGGTCCAGGGAAGGCATGGCTTGGCAGTTCGGGCTGTACTGTTCCCATGAGGCACAGGGTCAGACTGATTTGCATATGGCCATGTCTGAACTGGGGTGGCAGAGTGGGCTAAAGAACGGTGATGGATCAAACCCAGATCTGTTGACTGGGTGTGAGTGTTTGATTGGTTCTGATGCTCCGTCCATCACCACCCCCTTTTGTACCGCTTTGTTCACCATAAGTTGGCAGGGTATGCTCAGACGTGAGTCCCTTGCTCACTTTGCCACTGGATTCAAGCAAGCCTGGCTGAAGACGGCTGAAATGCCAGAAACCGGTCCTAGGAAGCTTGTTTCCGGTCCAGGGAAGGCATGGCTTGGCAGTTCGGGCTGGACTGTTCCCATGAGGCACAGGGTCAGACTGATTTGCATATGGCCATGTCTGAACTGGGGTGGCAGAGTGGGCTAAAGAACGGTGATGGATCAAACCCAGATCTGTTGACTGGGTGTGAGTGTTTGATTGGTTCTGATGCTCCGTCCATCACCGCCCCCTTTTGTACTGCTTTGTTCGCCATAAGTTGGCAGGGTATGCTCAGACGTGAGTCCCTTGCTCACTTTGCCACTGGATTCAAGCAAGCCTGGCTGAAGACGGCTGAAATGCCAGAAACCGGTCCTAGGAAGCTTGTTTCCGGTGCAGGGAAGGCATGGCTTGGCAGTTCGGGCTGTACTGTTCCCATGAGGCACAGGGTCAGACTGATTTGCATATGGCCATGTCTGAACTGGAGTGGCAGAGTGGGCTAAAGAGCGGTGATGGATCAAACCCAGATCTGTTGACTGGGTGTGAGTGTTTGATTGGTTCTGATGCTCCGTCCATCACCACCCACTTTTGTACCGCTTTGTTCGCCATAAGTTGGCAGGGTATGCTCAGACGTGAGTCCCTTGCTCACTTTGCCACTGAATTCAAGCAAGCCTGGCTGAAGACGGCTGAAATGCCAGAAACCGGTCCTAGGAAGGTTGTTTCCGGTCCAGGGAAGGCATGGCTTGGCAGTTCGGGCTGGACTGTTCCCATGAGGCACAGGGTCAGACTGATTTGCATATGGCCATGTCTGAACTGGGGTGGCAGAGTGGGCTAAAGAACGGTGATGGATCAAACCCAGATCTGTTGACTGGGTGTGAGTGTTTGATTGGTTCTGATGCTCCGTCCATCACCACCCCCTTTTGTACTGCTTTGTTCGCCATAAGTTGGCAGGGTATGCTCAGACGTGAGTCCCTTGCTCACTTTGCCACTGGATTCAAGCAAGCCTGGCTGAAGACGGCTGAAATGCCAGAAACCGGTCCTAGGAAGCTTGTTTCCGGTCCTGGGAAGGCATGGCTTGGCAGTTCGGGCTGGACTTTTCCCCTGAGGCACAGGGTCAGACTGATTTGCATATGGCCATGTCTGAACTGGGGTGGCAGAATGGGCTAAAGAACGGTGATGGATCAAACCCAGATCTGTTGACTGGGTGTGAGTGTTTGATTGGTTCTGATGCTCCGTCCATCACCACCCCCTTTTGTACCGCTTTGTTCGCCATAAGTTGGCAGGGTATGCTCAGACGTGAGTCTCTTGCTCACTTTGCCACTGGATTCAAGCAAGCCTGGCTGAAGACGGCTGAAATGCCAGTAACCGGTCCTAGGAAGCTTGTTTCCGGTCCAGGGAAGGCATGGCTTGGCAGTTCGGGCTGTACTGTTCCCATGAGGCACAGGGTCAGACTGATTTGCATATGGCCATGTCTGAACTGGGGTGGCAGAGTAGGCTAAAGAACGGTGATGGATCAAACCCAGATCTGTTGACTGGGTGTGAGTGTTTGATTGGTTCTGATGCTCCGTCCATCACCACCCCCTTTTGTACCGCTTTGTTCACCATAAGTTGGCAGGGTATGCTCAGACGTGAGTCCCTTGCTCACTTTGCCACTGGATTCAAGCAAGCCTGGCTGAAGACGGCTGAAATGCCAGAAACCGGTCCTAGGAAGCTTGTTTCCGGTCCAGGGAAGGCATGGCTTGGCAGTTCGGGCTGGACTGTTCCCATGAGGCACAGGGTCAGACTGATTTGCATATGGCCATGTCTGAACTGGGGTGGCAGAGTGGGCTAAAGAACGGTGATGGATCAAACCCAGATCTGTTGACTGGGTGTGAGTGTTTGATTGGTTCTGATGCTCCGTCCATCACCACCCCCTTTTGTACTGCTTTGTTCGCCATAAGTTGGCAGGGTATGCTCAGACGTGAGTCCCTTGCTCACTTTGCCACTGGATTCAAGCAAGCCTGGCTGAAGACGGCTGAAATGCCAGAAACCGGTTCTAGGAAGCTTGTTTCCGGTCCTGGGAAGGCATGGCTTGGCAGTTCGGGCTGGACTGTTCCCATGAGGCACAGGGTCAGACTGATTTGCATATGGCCATGTCTGAACTGGGGTGGCAGAGTGGGCTAAAGAACGGTGATGGATCAAACCCAGATCTGTTGACTGAGTGTGAGTGTTTGATTGGTTCTGATGCTCCGTCCATCACCACCCCCTTTTGTACCGCTTTGTTCGCCATAAGTTGGCAGGGTATGCTCAGATGTGAGTCCCTTGCTCACTTTGCCACTGGATTCAAGCAAGCCTGGCTGAAGACGGCTGAAATGCCAGAAACCGGTCCTAGGAAGCTTGTTTCCGGTGCAGGGAAGGCATGGCTTGGCAGTTCGGGCTGTACTGTTCCCATGAGGCACAGGGTCAGACTGATTTGCATATGGCCATGTCTGAACTGGGGTGGCAGAGTGGGCTAAAGAGCGGTGATGGATCAAACCCAGATCTGTTGACTGGGTGTGAGTGTTTGATTGGTTCTGATGCTCCGTCCATCACCACCCACTTTTGTACCGCTTTGTTCGCCATAAGTTGGCAGGGTATGCTCAGACGTGAGTCCCTTGCTCACTTTGCCACTGAATTCAAGCAAGCCTGGCTGAAGACGGCTGAAATGCCAGAAACCGGTCCTAGGAAGGTTGTTTCCGGTCCAGGGAAGGCATGGCTTGGCAGTTCGGGCTGGACTGTTCCCATGAGGCACAGGGTCAGACTGATTTGCATATGGCCATGTCTGAACTGGGGTGGCAGAGTGGGCTAAAGAACGGTGATGGATCAAACCCAGATCTGTTGACTGGGTGTGAGTGTTTGATTGGTTCTGATGCTCCGTCCATCACCACCCCCTTTTGTACTGCTTTGTTCGCCATAAGTTGGCAGGGTATGCTCAGACGTGAGTCCCTTGCTCACTTTGCCACTGGATTCAAGCAAGCCTGGCTGAAGACGGCTGAAATGCCAGAAACCGGTCCTAGGAAGCTTGTTTCCGGTCCTGGGAAGGCATGGCTTGGCAGTTCGGGCTGGACTTTTCCCCTGAGGCACAGGGTCAGACTGATTTGCATATGGCCATGTCTGAACTGGGGTGGCAGAATGGGCTAAAGAACGGTGATGGATCAAACCCAGATCTGTTGACTGGGTGTGAGTGTTTGATTGGTTCTGATGCTCCGTCCATCACCACCCCCTTTTGTACCGCTTTGTTCGCCATAAGTTGGCAGGGTATGCTCAGACGTGAGTCTCTTGCTCACTTTGCCACTGGATTCAAGCAAGCCTGGCTGAAGACGGCTGAAATGCCAGTAACCGGTCCTAGGAAGCTTGTTTCCGGTCCAGGGAAGGCATGGCTTGGCAGTTCGGGCTGTACTGTTCCCATGAGGCACAGGGTCAGACTGATTTGCATATGGCCATGTCTGAACTGGGGTGGCAGAGTGGGCTAAAGAACGGTGATGGATCAAACCCAGATCTGCTGACTGGGTGTGAGTGTTTGATTGGTTCTGATGCTCCGTCCATCACCACCCCCTTTTGTACCGCTTTGTTCACCATAAGTTGGCAGGGTATGCTCAGACGTGAGTCCCTTGCTCACTTTGCCACTGGATTCAAGCAAGCCTGGCTGAAGACGGCTGAAATGCCAGAAACCGGTCCTAGGAAGCTTGTTTCCGGTCCAGGGAAGGCATGGCTTGGCAGTTCGGGCTGGACTGTTCCCATGAGGCACAGGGTCAGACTGATTTGCATATGGCCATGTCTGAACTGGGGTGGCAGAGTGGGCTAAAGAACGGTGATGGATCAAACCCAGATCTGTTGACTGGGTGTGAGTGTTTGATTGGTTCTGATGCTCCGTCCATCACCACCCCCTTTTGTACTGCTTTGTTCGCCATAAGTTGGCAGGGTATGCTCAGACGTGAGTCCATTGCTCACTTTGCCACTGGATTCAAGCAAGCCTGGCTGAAGACGGCTGAAATGCCAGAAACCGGTTCTAGGAAGCTTGTTTCCGGTCCTGGGAAGGCATGGCTTGGCAGTTCGGGCTGGACTGTTCCCATGAGGCACAGGGTCAGACTGATTTGCATATGGCCATGTCTGAACTGGGGTGGCAGAGTGGGCTAAAGAACGGTGATGGATCAAACCCAGATCTGTTGACTGAGTGTGAGTGTTTGATTGGTTCTGATGCTCCGTCCATCACCACCCCCTTTTGTACCGCTTTGTTCGCCATAAGTTGGCAGGGTATGCTCAGATGTGAGTCCCTTGCTCACTTTGCCACTGGATTCAAGCAAGCCTGGCTGAAGACGGCTGAAATGCCAGAAACCGGTCCTAGGAAGCTTGTTTCCGGTGCAGGGAAGGCATGGCTTGGCAGTTCGGGCTGTACTGTTCCCATGAGGCACAGGGTCAGACTGATTTGCATATGGCCATGTCTGAACTGGGGTGGCAGAGTGGGCTAAAGAGCGGTGATGGATCAAACCCAGATCTGTTGACTGGGTGTGAGTGTTTGATTGGTTCTGATGCTCCGTCCATCACCACCCACTTTTGTACCGCTTTGTTCGCCATAAGTTGGCAGGGTATGCTCAGACGTGAGTCCCTTGCTCACTTTGCCACTGGATTCAAGCAAGCCTGGCTGAAGACGGCTGAAATGCCAGAAACCGGTCCTAGGAAGCTTGTTTCCGGTCCAGGGAAGGCATGGCTTGGCAGTTCGGGCTGGACTGTTCCCATGAGGTACAGGGTCAGACTGATTTGCATATGACCATGTCTGAACTGGGGTGGCAGAGTGGGCTAAAGAACGGTGATGGATCAAACCCAGATCTGTTGACTGGGTGTGAGTGTTTGATTGGTTCTGATGCTCCGTCCATCACCACCCCCTTTTGTACCGCTTTGTTCGCCATAAGTTGGCAGGGTATGCTCAGACGTGAGTCCCTTGCTCACTTTGCCACTGGATTCAAGCAAGCCTGGCTGAAGACGGCTGAAATGCCAGAAACGGGTCCTAGGAAGCTTGTTTCCGGTCCAGGGAAGGCATGGCTTGGCAGTTCGGGCTGGACTGTTCCCATGAGGCACAGGGTCAGACTGATTTGCATATGGCCATGTCTGAACTGGGGTGGCAGATTGGGCTAAAGAACGGTGATGGATCAAACCCAGATCTGTTGACTCGGTGTGAGTGTTTGATTGGTTCTGATACTCCGTCCATCACCACCCCCTTTTGTACCGCTTGGTTCGCCATAAGTTGGCAGGGTATGCTCAGACGTGAGTCCCTTGCTCACTTTGCCACTGGATTCAAGCAAGCCTGGCTGAAGACGGCTGAAATGCCAGAAACCGGTCCTAGGAAGCTTGTTTCCGGTCCAGGGAAGGCATGGCTTGGCAGTTCGGGCTGGACTGTTCCCATGAGGCACAGGATCAGACTGATTTGCATATGGCCATGTCTGAACTGGGGTGGCAGAGTGGGCTAAAGAACGGTGATGGATCAAACCCAGATCTGTTGACTGGGTGTGAGTGTTTGATTGGTTCTGATGCTCCGTCCATCACCACCCCCTTTTGTACTGCTTTGTTCGCCATAAGTTGGCAGGGTATGCTCAGACGTGAGTCCCTTGCTCACTTTGCCACTGGATTCAAGCAAGCCTGGCTGAAGACGGCTGAAATGCCAGAAACCGGTCCTAGGAAGCTTGTTTCCGGTCCTGGGAAGGCATGGCTTGGCAGTTCGGGCTGGACTTTTCCCCTGAGGCACAGGGTCAGACTGATTTGCATATGGCCATGTCTGAACTGGGGTGGCAGAATGGGCTAAAGAACGGTGATGGATCAAACCCAGATCTGTTGACTGGGTGTGTGTGTTTGATTGGTTCTGATGCTCCGTCCATCACCACCCCCTTTTGTACCGCTTTGTTCGCCATAGGTTGGCAGGGTATGCTCAGACGTGAGTCTCTTGCTCACTTTGCCACTGGATTCAAGCAAGCCTGGCTGAAGACGGCTGAAATGCCAGTAACCGGTCCTAGGAAGCTTGTTTCCGGTCCAGGGAAGGCATGGCTTGGCAGTTCGGGCTGTACTGTTCCCATGAGGCACAGGGTCAGACTGTTTTGCATATGGCCATGTCTGAACTGGGGTGGCAGAGTGGGCTAAAGAACGGTGATGGATCAAACCCAGATCTGTTGACTGGGTGTGAGTGTTTGATTGGTTCTGATGCTCCGTCCATCACCACCCCCTTTTGTACCGCTTTGTTCACCATAAGTTGGCAGGGTATGCTCAGACGTGAGTCCCTTGCTCACTTTGCCACTGGATTCAAGCAAGCCTGGCTGAAGACGGCTGAAATGCCAGAAACCGGTCCTAGGAAGCTTGTTTCCGGTCCAGGGAAGGCATGGCTTGGCAGTTCGGGCTGGACTGTTCCCATGAGGCACAGGGTCAGACTGATTTGCATATGGCCATGTCTGAACTGGGGTGGCAGAGTGGGCTAAAGAACGGTGATGGATCAAACCCAGATCTGTTGACTGGGTGTGAGTGTTTGATTGGTTCTGATGCTCCGTCCATCACCACCCCCTTTTGTACTGCTTTGTTTGCCATAAGTTGGCAGGGTATGCTCAGACGTGAGTCTCTTGCTCACTTTGCCACTGGATTCAAGCAAGCCTGGCTGAAGACGGCTGAAATGCCAGTAACCGGTCCTAGGAAGCTTGTTTCCGGTCCAGGGAAGGCATGGCTTGGCAGTTCGGGCTGGACTGTTCCCATGAGGCACAGGATCAGACTGATTTGCATATGGCCATGTCTGAACTGGGGTGGCAGAGTGGGCTAAAGAACGGTGATGGATCAAACCCAGATCTGTTGACTGGGTGTGAGTGTTTGATTGGTTCTGATGCTCCGTCCATCACCACCCCCTTTTGTACTGCTTTGTTCGCCATAAGTTGGCAGGGTATGCTCAGACGTGAGTCCCTTGCTCACTTTGCCACTGGATTCAAGCAAGCCTGGCTGAAGACGGCTGAAATGCCAGAAACCGGTCCTAGGAAGCTTGTTTCCGGTCCTGGGAAGGCATGGCTTGGCAGTTCGGGCTGGACTTTTCCCCTGAGGCACAGGGTCAGACTGATTTGCATATGGCCATGTCTGAACTGGGGTGGCAGAATGGGCTAAAGAACGGTGATGGATCAAACCCAGATCTGTTGACTGGGTGTGTGTGTTTGATTGGTTCTGATGCTCCGTCCATCACCACCCCCTTTTGTACCGCTTTGTTCGCCATAGGTTGGCAGGGTATGCTCAGACGTGAGTCTCTTGCTCACTTTGCCACTGGATTCAAGCAAGCCTGGCTGAAGACGGCTGAAATGCCAGTAACCGGTCCTAGGAAGCTTGTTTCCGGTCCAGGGAAGGCATGGCTTGGCAGTTCGGGCTGTACTGTTCCCATGAGGCACAGGGTCAGACTGTTTTGCATATGGCCATGTCTGAACTGGGGTGGCAGAGTGGGCTAAAGAACGGTGATGGATCAAACCCAGATCTGTTGACTGGGTGTGAGTGTTTGATTGGTTCTGATGCTCCGTCCATCACCACCCCCTTTTGTACCGCTTTGTTCACCATAAGTTGGCAGGGTATGCTCAGACGTGAGTCCCTTGCTCACTTTGCCACTGGATTCAAGCAAGCCTGGCTGAAGACGGCTGAAATGCCAGAAACCGGTCCTAGGAAGCTTGTTTCCGGTCCAGGGAAGGCATGGCTTGGCAGTTCGGGCTGGACTGTTCCCATGAGGCACAGGGTCAGACTGATTTGCATATGGCCATGTCTGAACTGGGGTGGCAGAGTGGGCTAAAGAACGGTGATGGATCAAACCCAGATCTGTTGACTGGGTGTGAGTGTTTGATTGGTTCTGATGCTCCGTCCATCACCACCCCCTTTTGTACTGCTTTGTTTGCCATAAGTTGGCAGGGTATGCTCAGACGTGAGTCTCTTGCTCACTTTGCCACTGGATTCAAGCAAGCCTGGCTGAAGACGGCTGAAATGCCAGTAACCGGTCCTAGGAAGCTTGTTTCCGGTCCAGGGAAGGCATGGCTTGGCAGTTCGGGCTGTACTGTTCCCATGAGGCACAGGGTCAGACTGATTTGCATATGGCCATGTCTGAACTGGGGTGGCAGAGTGGGCTAAAGAACGGTGATGGATCAAACCCAGATCTGTTGACTGGGTGTGAGTGTTTGATTGGTTCTGATGCTCCGTCCATCACCACCCCCTTTTGTACCGCTTTGTTCACCATAAGTTGGCAGGGTATGCTCAGACGTGAGTCCCTTGCTCACTTTGCCACTGGATTCAAGCAAGCCTGGCTGAAGACGGCTGAAATGCCAGAAACCGGTCCTAGGAAGCTTGTTTCCGGTCCAGGGAAGGCATGGCTTGGCAGTTCGGGCTGGACTGTTCCCATGAGGCACAGGGTCAGACTGATTTGCATATGGCCATGTCTGAACTGGGGTGGCAGAGTGGGCTAAAGAACGGTGATGGATCAAACCCAGATCTGTTGACTGGGTGTGAGTGTTTGATTGGTTCTGATGCTCCGTCCATCACCACCCCCTTTTGTACTGCTTTGTTCGCCATAAGTTGGCAGGGTATGCTCAGACGTGAGTCCCTTGCTCACTTTGCCACTGGATTCAAGCAAGCCTGGCTGAAGACGGCTGAAATGCCAGAAACCGGTTCTAGGAAGCTTGTTTCCGGTCCTGGGAAGGCATGGCTTGGCAGTTCGGGCTGGACTGTTCCCATGAGGCACAGGGTCAGACTGATTTGCATATGGCCATGTCTGAACTGGGGTGGCAGAGTGGGCTAAAGAACGGTGATGGATCAAACCCAGATCTGTTGACTGAGTGTGAGTGTTTGATTGGTTCTGATGCTCCGTCCATCACCACCCCCTTTTGTACCGCTTTGTTCGCCATAAGTTGGCAGGGTATGCTCAGATGTGAGTCCCTTGCTCACTTTGCCACTGGATTCAAGCAAGCCTGGCTGAAGACGGCTGAAATGCCAGAAACCGGTCCTAGGAAGCTTGTTTCCGGTGCAGGGAAGGCATGGCTTGGCAGTTCGGGCTGTACTGTTCCCATGAGGCACAGGGTCAGACTGATTTGCATATGGCCATGTCTGAACTGGGGTGGCAGAGTGGGCTAAAGAGCGGTGATGGATCAAACCCAGATCTGTTGACTGGGTGTGAGTGTTTGATTGGTTCTGATGCTCCGTCCATCACCACCCACTTTTGTACCGCTTTGTTCGCCATAAGTTGGCAGGGTATGCTCAGACGTGAGTCCCTTGCTCACTTTGCCACTGAATTCAAGCAAGCCTGGCTGAAGACGGCTGAAATGCCAGAAACCGGTCCTAGGAAGGTTGTTTCCGGTCCAGGGAAGGCATGGCTTGGCAGTTCGGGCTGGACTGTTCCCATGAGGCACAGGGTCAGACTGATTTGCATATGGCCATGTCTGAACTGGGGTGGCAGAGTGGGCTAAAGAACGGTGATGGATCAAACCCAGATCTGTTGACTGGGTGTGAGTGTTTGATTGGTTCTGATGCTCCGTCCATCACCACCCCCTTTTGTACTGCTTTGTTCGCCATAAGTTGGCAGGGTATGCTCAGACGTGAGTCCCTTGCTCACTTTGCCACTGGATTCAAGCAAGCCTGGCTGAAGACGGCTGAAATGCCAGAAACCGGTCCTAGGAAGCTTGTTTCCGGTCCTGGGAAGGCATGGCTTGGCAGTTCGGGCTGGACTTTTCCCCTGAGGCACAGGGTCAGACTGATTTGCATATGGCCATGTCTGAACTGGGGTGGCAGAATGGGCTAAAGAACGGTGATGGATCAAACCCAGATCTGTTGACTGGGTGTGAGTGTTTGATTGGTTCTGATGCTCCGTCCATCACCACCCCCTTTTGTACCGCTTTGTTCGCCATAAGTTGGCAGGGTATGCTCAGACGTGAGTCTCTTGCTCACTTTGCCACTGGATTCAAGCAAGCCTGGCTGAAGACGGCTGAAATGCCAGTAACCGGTCCTAGGAAGCTTGTTTCCGGTCCAGGGAAGGCATGGCTTGGCAGTTCGGGCTGTACTGTTCCCATGAGGCACAGGGTCAGACTGATTTGCATATGGCCATGTCTGAACTGGGGTGGCAGAGTGGGCTAAAGAACGGTGATGGATCAAACCCAGATCTGTTGACTGGGTGTGAGTGTTTGATTGGTTCTGATGCTCCGTCCATCACCACCCCCTTTTGTACCGCTTTGTTCACCATAAGTTGGCAGGGTATGCTCAGACGTGAGTCCCTTGCTCACTTTGCCACTGGATTCAAGCAAGCCTGGCTGAAGACGGCTGAAATGCCAGAAACCGGTCCTAGGAAGCTTGTTTCCGGTCCAGGGAAGGCATGGCTTGGCAGTTCGGGCTGGACTGTTCCCATGAGGCACAGGGTCAGACTGATTTGCATATGGCCATGTCTGAACTGGGGTGGCAGAGTGGGCTAAAGAACGGTGATGGATCAAACCCAGATCTGTTGACTGGGTGTGAGTGTTTGATTGGTTCTGATGCTCCGTCCATCACCACCCCCTTTTGTACTGCTTTGTTCGCCATAAGTTGGCAGGGTATGCTCAGACGTGAGTCCATTGCTCACTTTGCCACTGGATTCAAGCAAGCCTGGCTGAAGACGGCTGAAATGCCAGAAACCGGTTCTAGGAAGCTTGTTTCCGGTCCTGGGAAGGCATGGCTTGGCAGTTCGGGCTGGACTGTTCCCATGAGGCACAGGGTCAGACTGATTTGCATATGGCCATGTCTGAACTGGGGTGGCAGAGTGGGCTAAAGAACGGTGATGGATCAAACCCAGATCTGTTGACTGAGTGTGAGTGTTTGATTGGTTCTGATGCTCCGTCCATCACCACCCCCTTTTGTACCGCTTTGTTCGCCATAAGTTGGCAGGGTATGCTCAGATGTGAGTCCCTTGCTCACTGTGCCACTGGATTCAAGCAAGCCTGGCTGAAGACGGCTGAAATGCCAGAAACCGGTCCTAGGAAGCTTGTTTCCGGTGCAGGGAAGGCATGGCTTGGCAGTTCGGGCTGTACTGTTCCCATGAGGCACAGGGTCAGACTGATTTGCATATGGCCATGTCTGAACTGGGGTGGCAGAGTGGGCTAAAGAGCGGTGATGGATCAAACCCAGATCTGTTGACTGGGTGTGAGTGTTTGATTGGTTCTGATGCTCCGTCCATCACCACCCACTTTTGTACCGCTTTGTTCGCCATAAGTTGGCAGGGTATGCTCAGACGTGAGTCCCTTGCTCACTTTGCCACTGGATTCAAGCAAGCCTGGCTGAAGACGGCTGAAATGCCAGAAACCGGTCCTAGGAAGCTTGTTTCCGGTCCAGGGAAGGCATGGCTTGGCAGTTCGGGCTGGACTGTTCCCATGAGGTACAGGGTCAGACTGATTTGCATATGACCATGTCTGAACTGGGGTGGCAGAGTGGGCTAAAGAACGGTGATGGATCAAACCCAGATCTGTTGACTGGGTGTGAGTGTTTGATTGGTTCTGATGCTCCGTCCATCACCACCCCCTTTTGTACCGCTTTGTTCGCCATAAGTTGGCAGGGTATGCTCAGACGTGAGTCCCTTGCTCACTTTGCCACTGGATTCAAGCAAGCCTGGCTGAAGACGGCTGAAATGCCAGAAACGGGTCCTAGGAAGCTTGTTTCCGGTCCAGGGAAGGCATGGCTTGGCAGTTCGGGCTGGACTGTTCCCATGAGGCACAGGGTCAGACTGATTTGCATATGGCCATGTCTGAACTGGGGTGGCAGATTGGGCTAAAGAACGGTGATGGATCAAACCCAGATCTGTTGACTCGGTGTGAGTGTTTGATTGGTTCTGATACTCCGTCCATCACCACCCCCTTTTGTACCGCTTGGTTCGCCATAAGTTGGCAGGGTATGCTCAGACGTGAGTCCCTTGCTCACTTTGCCACTGGATTCAAGCAAGCCTGGCTGAAGACGGCTGAAATGCCAGAAACCGGTCCTAGGAAGCTTGTTTCCGGTCCAGGGAAGGCATGGCTTGGCAGTTCGGGCTGGACTGTTCCCATGAGGCACAGGGTCAGACTGATTTGCATATGGCCATGTCTGAACTGGGGTGGCAGAGTGGGCTAAAGAACGGTGATGGATCAAACCCAGATCTGTTGACTGGGTGTGAGTGTTTGATTGGTTCTGATGCTCCGTCCATCACCACCCCCTTTTGTACTGCTTTGTTCGCCATAAGTTGGCAGGGTATGCTCAGACGTGAGTCCCTTGCTCACTTTGCCACTGGATTCAAGCAAGCCTGGCTGAAGACGGCTGAAATGCCAGAAACCGGTCCTAGGAAGCTTGTTTCCGGTCCTGGGAAGGCATGGCTTGGCAGTTCGGGCTGGACTTTTCCCCTGAGGCACAGGGTCAGACTGATTTGCATATGGCCATGTCTGAACTGGGGTGGCAGAATGGGCTAAAGAACGGTGATGGATCAAACCCAGATCTGTTGACTGGGTGTGTGTGTTTGATTGGTTCTGATGCTCCGTCCATCACCACCCCCTTTTGTACCGCTTTGTTCGCCATAGGTTGGCAGGGTATGCTCAGACGTGAGTCTCTTGCTCACTTTGCCACTGGATTCAAGCAAGCCTGGCTGAAGACGGCTGAAATGCCAGTAACCGGTCCTAGGAAGCTTGTTTCCGGTCCAGGGAAGGCATGGCTTGGCAGTTCAGGCTGTACTGTTCCCATGAGGCACAGGGTCAGACTGTTTTGCATATGGCCATGTCTGAACTGGGGTGGCAGAGTGGGCTAAAGAACGGTGATGGATCAAACCCAGATCTGTTGACTGGGTGTGAGTGTTTGATTGGTTCTGATGCTCCGTCCATCACCACCCCCTTTTGTACCGCTTTGTTCACCATAAGTTGGCAGGGTATGCTCAGACGTGAGTCCCTTGCTCACTTTGCCACTGGATTCAAGCAAGCCTGGCTGAAGACGGCTGAAATGCCAGAAACCGGTCCTAGGAAGCTTGTTTCCGGTCCAGGGAAGGCATGGCTTGGCAGTTCGGGCTGGACTGTTCCCATGAGGCACAGGGTCAGACTGATTTGCATATGGCCATGTCTGAACTGGGGTGGCAGAGTGGGCTAAAGAACGGTGATGGATCAAACCCAGATCTGTTGACTGGGTGTGAGTGTTTGATTGGTTCTGATGCTCCGTCCATCACCACCCCCTTTTGTACTGCTTTGTTTGCCATAAGTTGGCAGGGTATGCTCAGACGTGAGTCCCTTGCTCACTTTGCCACTGGATTCAAGCAAGCCTGGCTGAAGTCGGCTGAAATGCCAGAAACCGGTTCTAGGAAGCTTGTTTCCGGTCCTGGGAAGGCATGGCTTGGCAGTTCGGGCTGGACTGTTCCCATGAGGCACAGGGTCAGACTGATTTGCATATGGCCATGTCTGAACTGGGGTGGCAGAGTGGGCTAAAGAACGGTGATGGATCAAACAAAGATCTGTTGACTGAGTGTGAGTGTTTGATTGGTTCTGATGCTCCGTCCATCACCCCCCCCTTTTGTACCGCTTTGTTCGCCATAAGTTGGCAGGGTATGCTCAGATGTGAGTCCCTTGCTCACTTTGCCACTGGATTCAAGCAAGCCTGGCTGAAGACGGCTGAAATGCCAGAAACCGGTCCTAGGAAGCTTGTTTCCGGTGCAGGGAAGGCATGGCTTGGCAGTTCGGGCTGTACTGTTCCCATGAGGCACAGGGTCAGACTGATTTGCATATGGCCATGTCTGAACTGGGGTGGCAGAGTGGGCTAAAGAACGGTGATGGATCAAACCCAGATCTGTTGACTGGGTGTGAGTGTTTGATTGGTTCTGATGCTCCGTCCATCACCACCCACTTTTGTACCGCTTTGTTCGCCATAAGTTGGCAGGGTATGCTCAGACGTGAGTCCCTTGCTCACTTTGCCACTGGATTCAAGCAAGCCTGGCTGAAGACGGCTGAAATGCCAGAAACCGGTCCTAGGAAGCTTGTTTCCGGTCCAGGGAAGGCATGGCTTGGCAGTTCGGGCTGGACTGTTCCCATGAGGCACAGGGTCAGACTGATTTGCATATGGCCATGTCTGAACTGGGGTGGCAGAGTGGGCTAAAGAACGGTGATGGATCAAACCCAGATCTGTTGACTGGGTGTGAGTGTTTGATTGGTTCTGATGCTCCGTCCATCACCACCCCCTTTTGTACCGCTTTGTTCGCCATAAGTTGGCAGGGTATGCTCAGACGTGAGTCCCTTGCTCACTTTGCCACTGGATTCAAGCAAGCCTGGCTGAAGACGGCTGAAATGCCAGAGACCGGTCCTAGGAAGCTTGTTTCCTGTCCAGGGAAGGCATGGCTTGGAAGTTCGGGCTGGACTGTTCCCATGAGGCACAGGGTCAGACTGATTTGCATATGGCCATGTCTGAACTGGGGTGGCAGAGTGGGCTAAAGAACGGTGATGGATCTAACCCAGATCTGTTGACTGGGTGTGAGTGTTTGATTGGTTCTGATGCTCCGTCCAACACCACCCCCTTTTGTACCGCTTTGTTCGCCATAAGTTGGCAGGGTATGCTCAGATGTGAGTCCCTTGCTCACTTTGCCACTGGATTCAAGCAAGCCTGGCTGAAGACGGCTGAAATGCCAGAAACCGGTCCTAGGAAGCTTGTTTCCGGTCCAGGAAAGGCATGGCTTGGTAGTTCGGGCTGGACTGTTCCCATGAGGCACAGGGTCAGACTGATTTGCATATGGCCATGTCTGAACTGGGGTGGCAGAGTGGGCTAAAGAACGGTGATGGATCAAACCCAGATCTGTTGACTGGGTGTGAGTGTTTGATTGGTTCTGATGCTCCGTCCATCACCACCCCCTTTTGTACCGCTTTGTTCGCCATAAGTTGGCAGGGTATGCTCAGACGTGAGTCCCTTGCTCACTTTGCCACTGGATTCAAGCAAGCCTGACAGAAGACTGCTGAAATGCCAGAAACCGGTCCTAGGAAGCTTGTTTCCTATCCAGGGAGGGCATGGCTTGGCAGTTCGGGCTGGACTGTTCCCATGAGGCACAGGGTCACGCTACTGGTGCTGCTGCCCGCTCAGCTCGCTTGCGGCTTGCTGTTTGTCTTTCCTGCCTTACCTGCCTTTCCTGTTGCCTGCGGTCATTTCACCCACAACCGCGGCCGCCTTCGCCAAATTTCATCGGAGAAACTCTGGCCGGCTTTTCCTACCTGCTCGGAACCGCTCGGACCCGCTCACAGCTGCTCACGGAGAGCTGCTGTTCACCCGGCCTGACCTGACCCGCTGTTGATCCCGCTGGTCCCTGCCACTGAATCGGACTGTACCGGACTGTACCGCCGGAGAAACCAGAAGCTGGACTGTTGGCAGCAGAGGGCAGCCGAGGGTGGCAGAGGGCGGCAGAGGACAGCAGAGGAGACGCGAAGGTGAGAGGTGCAAGGGGTTTTTCCTGCAGTATCCCGGGCCAAACTACAGCATCATTGTTTGAAATCAGCATTGTGTGATTTTAGAGGAGCAAGTAACGGGGCACTCACCTCGTTCCCTTTCCACCGCCGCCGCCGCAGCCATTCTCTTTCAGCCGCGGGGCCCAGCAAGGACCATAGCCCCCAAGCTCCCTAGCAGCGGAAGCCCGCCTTCGTCACCAGCGCGCCAGGAGGCGTTTAAATCCGAGGACGTCCCCCGCGCCGGGGGCTAAGCCCGGGCAAAGGGCGGGCCGTCCCCGAGGGCGACCGAGGACGGGACGGGCCACACTATTGTCATCTGTTACATTGTGCTTCCACTACTGAGTCTCAGCCTGTTCAGGTACTGTTGTGTCTTGAGCATAACTACGGATTGCACCATTGACAATTGACTTATTGTAGGTATTGCCATAAGCACCGTGGTAGCATGTCTAAACAAAAAAAAACCTCGATTTCGAACACTATGGACAACTATTTGGTGCAGATTGTCAGTAAAATTAACAACTACAGGAGGGCGTCATTAGGGCTAAATTGTTCCCTTAATCTCCCATTGTCAATTCCTCTGTCGGAATCATTGTTGGTCTCTCCTTCACAGGTTAATTGTAGTACTCCAACTGATTTAGAGGTCTCAGACTGTGATATTCTTGAACAGAGTGTGCCACCAGCCACTAACCCGCTATCTAATCCTGATTTAGATCTAGTCTTGGATATTGATGCAGCAGATCTCCAGTCCCCTGCCCCTCCTCCTAGAATCAGGGCATTAAGAGCATGTAGGAAACCCCAGACTAAAAATAATGGGTCTCGCTTAGGAAGGAAAAAACTACCTGTTGAAACTAAAAGCTCGAATAAGGCAGAGGCATTAGGGTTACATGACAGTAATGACCCTGAGAATGAGATATCCACAAAAATCGTTAGTATGATCGATACCAAAATAGAGAGTATCATTATACCCTTGGTAACTAAAATCGATCAGCTTATGGCAGAGGTTGCAAGATTGAGTGCTCTGATAAATATGCCAGTGGAAGAAGTGGCTAGGGAATTGTCCACGGTACAAAGTAAATCTACATTGAATGCGGTGCCCTCGAGGGGTGGAGAAAATGCTGCAGAAAAAGAGGTAGTGCATCCCCCACCTTTGCATCCTATTACTGACAAGAATCTTCAGAAGGCACCTAAAGCAGGTCCCTTATTCAGCCATATTGCCTCGCACCCAGAGAGTGATCAATTTCAATGTATTGTTGAGGCCAACCCCCTTACATTGGTTCTTGCTAATGTACCTACCTTGTCGCCTGGCAAAGTAGAATCTACATCCTCTTTGATCAGCAAATCTTTGCATTGGATGACAAATAATATGAGGATGTCCCCCGGGGCGAGCAACAACTAGCAGGGGAAATCATTATGGCAAGAAGAGTACCATGGCTTGGGCATAACACCAGAAAATTTGAGGGAGACTGTGTAGTTCTTAACTTTTCAAACCCAGACGTCCTCCCTAATGTCCTGAGCAATATACTCCCCCCTCAACGAAGGTATGGTGCTATTATTCCACTAACCCTAAAATATTTTTATTGCATGAAAAGCTGGAAAGCTAACCGAGCGTTACTGAGGTCAGGGTGGATTCCGGCCCCTAGCAGAGGGGGTAGGAGTGACTCAATTAGTAAGTGGAACATTAGCTTAGAAAACAGGTATGGGGTCTTGTCAGATTTAAATGATTGTGATTGACTTGATGGAAACCTAGATCAATGAATAAGAACGTAATATTGTCTGATGGGTTGACCGCCCCTATAGCTCCTGCCAGCTGCCAAGAAAAGAGGGTAGTATGTAACTCCACAGAAATCCAGGAAGAGGTAATTGAATTGCACACGTTAACATCCTCCAGCCCTTCAGAATGTGAAAGCTTAGAATCCAAGGTATTAGCACACGAACCACCAGGTACTTTAGGCATTAACGTTGAACACGTGATTAGGATAGCAGGTGAGATCCAAGGCCCACAAACAACAAAAGAGCCCTTCTGTTTCCCTAAAGCCGAGTCACGGCTGACTTTTCTATCTTGGAATCTTGCAGGAATTGGCAACAAGCTACATTCTACTGAATGGTGCAGCTTTGTTGACCAGTTTGACATTATCCTTTTTCAGGAATCATGGTCATTGGTTCCAGTTTTTCGTATGGGATTCCTCAATTTTTATATACCTGCCACTAAAAAACCCAAAGGCCGTCCTTCAGGTGGCTTAATAATTTGGATCCGCCAATCATTATGTTGTAAAATTAATCAACAGTGCCTTCCATTGAATGATATTCTGTCACTAAACATTACTTGGCCTAATGGCCAGGGAATGGCAATCTTTAACATTTATGCCAGAGGGATGGTTGGAGGATCCCTATCTGACGTGATTTCTGCCCTCGATTATCATCTTTCAGCACTTCCAACTAAGATGCTTATGATTGTAGGAGGAGATTTCAATACAACATTTGAGCCCCTTGGCCCTGAGGACCAGTTTCTTTCTGTTGAGGAGGATAGTAGGTGGGGTGTTCCTCAGCTGGACCTCCCCGCAGTTAAGAGATGGTCAGCAGTAGCCATTCAACTTAAAGCACTTTGCTTAGAGAGAGGGCTCAGAGCAGCCAATGGGCGCACTCAGTCAGATCGCCAGGGTGCAAGTACATTTGACAATGGTAGGTCCCTTAGTCGCATAGATTACTTCCTGGTGGATATTAGAGTTTGGTATAGACTGAACGATATGATTATAATTCCACGGGAGGAAAGCGATCACAATCCCCTGTGTATGGAATTAAAAGCTCCTAATGGGCTTAGAGAACTTAAAATTGGAGGGGAGAAAACTACTCTGGATATTGTCGTATCAAATAATATGCGACATGTTAAATGGGATAGATTCATAGAGAAGCCAGAGACAGTAGAGGACCTTAAAAAAGTGGTCATTAACGAAGTGGCCAATTTAAACATCCAATCGGCCAACAAAAATTTCCCCTCAATTATGCTTGAGGCTCATACCATCTTTTTCGCAAAACTTCAAGGGTTTTTTTCAAAGCCCTGTAAGACTGGAAAAGATAATAAGAGAAAACCTCCGGAGGTGGGATGGTTTAACAATGCTTGTAAAGTAGCTCGACAGAATTTGAGTGTAGCCCTCAGATCAAGAAATATTGAAGGCGTGAGATCCGCTAGGAAGCTATATAGGCAAGCACAGTTAGTGGCTAAGAAAGAGTGGGACGAGGAGCATTGGCAAGATTTGAAACTCGCCTGCATAGCCAAAGACCAAAAACAATTTTGGGCTATAGTTAAGTGGGACAGAGGTGGGATTGCTCCATCACCCCAAAACAATGTTGCAAAAAATCAGTGGGTTGACTTCTTCAGACCGCAATATGCTTCTATCTTATCTGAAGGAGGGCATTCACTCCCCCCAACTATTTATTTTCAAACACAGGTGTTTTCGATTAAAGATGTTAACATAGCTCTAGATTGTGTAACCGGGGGCAGAGCCCCAGGAATGGATGGGATACCTGCGGACGTATTTTTAACTGATAGATTATCCTGGTGTCAATATTTCCAATGGCTAGCTAATTCTGTTGCTATGGGTGCACCCATTCCCCCTTCATGGAAAGGCGCGGAAATAATCCCGGTCTTTAAAAAAGGTGATAAATCACTACCAAGTAACTATAGACCTATTAGTCTTATAGACTCAGCTCAAAAACTAATAGGCCGATTAGTGCAAAATAAATTACAATCTTGGGTAGAAGAAAATAACATTTTATCCCCGTATCAAGCTGGGTTTAGACCCTGTACCAGCTCTGTTGACCAGGTTTTTTATTTTCTAGCACTCTACTGGAGGAATGTGAAGCTGACTAATGGGACCCTTTATGCGGTCTTTATAGACTTGAAATCAGCTTTTGACCTAGTGCCCCGCTCTAAACTTTGGAGGGTTCTCGATGACGCAGGGATGGCCCCAGAACTGTTAACGCTTGCATGAGAACAATTATGCACGTATCAGGTGGGGAACCCAGGGGGAGGTGACTGACCCATCTCCTGTTGAGCGTGGTGTTCGGCAGGGATGTGTCCTGGCACCTACGTTATTCTCCTTGTACATCAATGGCACAGTTTATCATCTCAGATGCTCCCCCACAGATGCCCCTGTATTGGCAGGGTCTCGTGTGCCAGTCCTCATGTTCGCGGACGACACGCTGATAGTCTCACGGACACCAAGTGGGCTACAGAAGGCATTAAATATATTCAGTGACTTTTGTCAAGAACGTGGTCTTGAGATAAATATCTCCAAAACTAAGTTTATGTGCCTAAACCAGCGGAAAAACTTTAAAGGTGTTATTAATTTTAATGGCATTCCGTTGGAACAAGTTGAGGCATTTACATACTTAGGAATATCCCTTCAGAACAATATGAAATGGACAAACCACATTGATATGGCTGCTCTAAAATTCCATCAGCTAGCAGGTGCAATTGTTTCCAAATATAAATCTTCTCTGACCAAGCCCATTACTCCTGCCCTGGAAATTTATAATATGAAAGTCGTTAGTGCTTCCTTGTATGGTTCGGAATTATGGGGCTTTGCTAATTTGAAGCAATTAAGATTGGCAGAAAATAAGTTTTTACGCTGCCTAACAGGAGTTCCCCAAAGTACCCCAATGATTCCGCTTACATATGACCTAGGCAGGAAAAAAGTTGAGGATTTGGCACGATTACGCCCACTCCTTTATTGGCGACGGATTATGGTAACTCCTGAACTAGTCCATTATGCCATCGCCTTGAAGGACATTATTAGGGCCGATCGTTTACATTCCATTTCATGGCTTAAGGAAATCAGAGATCTGCTAATAAAATTGGAACTAGGGCATTTATGGAATGACTCAGATGGTTCAAGTTTCCCATCTAAGTCAATCCTTAAAAAATTGTACTGGGATATGACCTTGACATCTGCCTTTAGCTCTGGCCAAAATGCTAACCTAACGGGTCGCTTTTTTGACATCAAATCTATACCATCTTGCGAGGCATATTGGGATATTATAGAAAGGCCCACTGACAGAAAGTTGTACTTTCAGTTCAGAATTGGGTCCCTTCCTGTAAAAGCGTTTACCCATAGATGGTCATCTACCCGAGATAATAAATGCCCCTGTTGCTTAGATTTGATTGAGGACATAGGTCATTTGCTGTTTGTGTGTCCGTTGTACATCGCTCCACGTCATAGGTGGTTAAAACCAGTATGTTTAAATTTGGGAACACGTAGGTATAAGGAGGCCCTAAGAATACTTGAAACCGATTGCTCTCCCTGTTTGGCTATTGCTGTTGCTAAATTCTTAGGGTGGGCCTGGATAATACGCTTTCGCACCCTAAAATCTTTAGAAGCTGGCCAGTGAACTCTTGACACCAAATGATGTATGATCAATTTTAAATAATTATGATCTTATCTTTTTTAATTGATTCAAATTACTGATGATGTTTATTTTTCAAAATTATTCGCCAGCAAACATGATTTAATGTATTTTTAAATTTATATATTGTATTTTAATATAGTATTTATAGTATTGTTAGGATGTCTACCTGCTTTTATGACACGCTGTCGAATAAAGCTTTGAAACTTGAACTTGATTTGCATATGGCCATGTCTGAACTGGGGTGGCAGAGTGGGCTAAAGAACGTGATGGATCAAACCCAGATCTGTTGACTGGGTGTGAGTGTTTGATTGGTTCTTATGCTCCGTCCATCACCACCCCCTTTTCTACCGCTTGGTTCGCCATAAGTTGGCAGGGTATGCTCAGACGTGAGTCCCTTGCTCACTTTGCCACTGGATTCAAGCAAGCCTGGCTGAAGACGGCTGAAATGCCAGAAAACGGTCCTAGGAAGCTTGTTTCCGGTCCAGGGAAGGCATGGATTGGCAGTTCGGGCTGGACTGTTCCCATGAGGCACAGGGTCAGACTGATTTGCATATGGCCATGTCTGAACTGGGGTGGCAGAGTGGGCTAAAGAACGGTGATGGATCAAACCCAGATCTGTTGACTGGGTGTGAGAGTTTGATTGGTTCTGATGCTCCGTCCATCACCACCCCCTTTTGTACCGCTTTGTTCGCCATAAGTTGGCAGGGTATGCTCAGACGTGAGTCCCTTGCTCACTTTGCCACTGGATTCAAGCAAGCCTGGCTGAAGACGGCTGAAATGCCAGAAACCGGTCCTAGGAAGCTTGTTTCCGGTCCAGGGAAGGCATGGCTTGGCAGTTCGGGCTGGACTGTTCCCATGAGGCACAGGGTCAGACTGATTTGCATATGGCCATGTCTGAACTGGGGTGGCAGAGTGGGCTAAAGAACGGTGATGGATCAAACCCAGATCTGTTGACTGGGTGTGAGTGTTTGATTGGTTCTGATGCTCCGTCCATCACCACCCCCTTTTGTACCGCTTTGTTCGCCATAAGTTGGCAGGGTATGCTCAGACGTGAGTCCCTTGCTCACTTTGCCACTGGATTCAAGCAAGCCTGGCTGAAGACGGCTGAAATGCCAGAAAACGGTCCTAGGAAGCTTGTTTCCGGTCCAGGGAAGGCATGGCTTGGCAGTTCGGGCTGGACTGTTCCCATGAGGCACAGGGTCAGACTGATTCTCCGTCCATCACCACCCCCTTTTGTACCGTCTAAATAAGATACAGCAGGTGTGCTTCACTCCACAGATTCAAAAGCATATCCATGTCTGTATTACATTACATTTTTATTTATTTTTTTATTTTTTTATTTTTACAAAATAGCCAATAATAAGACTTCATGCTAAGGCATCCAACACACGATCAGGTGGTTAGGGGAACATGGCGGCCGCTGCCTGAACGGCCGCGGGAGCTCCTCTCCGGGCTCCGTGCTACCGGTTGTAATGGCTTATCCGAAGGCGAAAGCGATGTGTTAAAATACCCTGTTTTGCCCATAAATCATGGTGTGCTTCCAGAATCCCTTTTTTTACATACCGAAGCCTTTTTCGACGACGACGCTACTGGCGGTTGCGGCAGCAGATCCGGAGCGGATAGACTCTCCCCGATTTCTTGATTCCTGCTCCAGCGGTCGGATCAGCTGGTGCGGAGGCTGGGTCGTGTACGGAATTCCGTCGGGGAGGGGCGAACTCGGAGCTGCTGAACTTTTTGATCTCCCTATTGAAGCGCACCATTTTGAAAGATCATACTGGCATAGATTTAAGTTATGAAATCCAGAGAGTGCACAGGGACCCATTCAAAAGAAATCCCGGTCGGTTGAAACTCCGGAAAATTCTGGTTAACTTTTTATCTTATTCTGTGAAAGAACTGATCCTATCCGCCGCTTTAAAAGAAGGTGCTATCCCCTCGCCATTTTCAGAACAAGCCCTCCTTTCTTTTTTCATAAGATCTGACATTTCCCATATAACAGCGGAAAGACAATGGGAATTGGGGAAAAGACTACCAGAACTGAATGGGTTGGGGGCAAAGGCCCAATTGAGGTTTCCAGCCATACTGAGGGTGATGTGGAACAACCATATGCACATGATACGCTCATCGCAAGAAGTCGACACCCTAATTGCAAAAATTCAGCATGACAAACAGGGAGGTCTGTGAGGCCCGTGAGGTGCCTCAGTTAAGTCAAGCTGTTAAGTTAATCAAATTGGTAGCCCGGAGAGGAAATTAGCCCAAATAGGCATTTGCCTTTTGGAAGGTAGGGTTCCTCAGGGAGTAAGGAAGGTAGGGGGTCACGAAGGGTGGAAGGGGAAGGGGGTGGGAAGAGGGGAGCACCGGGTGGCAGGAAAAACAGGAAAAATGAAAAAAAGGAAAAATCCTCATTTCACCGATTATTTAGAATAAATTGTAAGTGCTGTCTGTCAAGTAATGAATTAACTTCGGAAGGATAAAAGAAAAGGGAGGTAGTAAGATTCAAGTTATTTCATGGAATATAAATGGTTTAAGATGTCCTAGAAGACAAAGACTGATTTTTAAGTATTTAGAGATGCTACCAGTTCAGGTCTGTTTACTGCAGGAAACTCATCTCAACCAAGAAGAGTCTAAGAGTATTTTCTCTAAACTCCCATGGATACAATCTTTCTGTCACTCCCAACAATCAGTGAACTGCCGCGGGGTGGCAATCTTGGTTAAGAGGGGAATGTCCTGTGAAATAAAATCAGTTTTAACAGATCAAACAGGAAGATGGATTATAGCCCAGTTGGACTTTGGAGGGGAAAAATTGACTTGTTCTTCCTTTTATGGTCCCAACGTGGACGATCCCTCTTTCCTGGTTAAATTACAGGATAATCTTATTTCAGTACCCCCCCCCCCGCCCCCGATTGTGGGAGGTGATTTTAATGTGCGGTTGGACCCGGTTAAGGACAGGTCAAATCAGAGTCATACTATCGGCTCTCCAAGATCTCGAAGGGTCATGAAAAACCTCCTATTAAATATCAATATGGTGGATGTTTGGAGATCCAAGATGGGTAGTGTTCAGGGCTTTACTTTTTATAGTAAAAAGTATCGTCATTCGGCCAGGATAGATTATGTACTGATAAATAAAGAGGCCCTGGACAGGATCCTCAATATCTCCATCCTTCCGAGCCATCTTTCAGACCACGCACCTTTACTTCTGCAACATTCTATGAGTAATACACGTCCGCAATCAAGGTGGACCCTGAATAGAGTATTTCTGTCAGATCCAGGGATTATCCAGGCAGCTAAAGAGGCTACAACTGAATTTTTTGTTTTTAATATCGGTTCTGCCCCAATAGACCAGGTTTGGGAGGCATATAAAGCTAATCTGAGAGGGGTGCTGGGTAGTCAAATAGGAAAAAAAAATAAAAAAAAGATCCTGGAATTACAGTCATTAGAGCTAAGAATATCTGCCCTTGAAAAAGAAAGGAATTGTATTAACCCTGAGAGGACTAGGGATATGGATAAGTTAGAGAAAGAACTTGAGGATGCTCGACAGAATCTCAGGATTTTTTTAGATGAGAAATGTAAGGCCCAGTGGCGTGTACGGAATATGGAGAATTTCGAATATGGGGAAAGAGCCGGAGCACTACTGGCCTGGAAAGCTAGATTAGATCGGGCAAAAAACGATATAAATGAACTCATTATAGACAGTGGTGGTACTAAATCCAGCATACAAGTAGAAATGCAGGAATGTCTTCGGTCTCTTTTCTCAAAGTTGTACAGTGAAGACATTACTCCTTCCGCTGAATCAATCAGCTCATGGTTAAGGGATAAGTCCTTACCTATGTTAACTGAAGCCGCCAAAGGTCAGTTAGAAGCACCAATCTCTATTGAGGAGATAAGGGCCCAAATTAAGAGGGCAAAAAATAGGAAAGCGGCAGGTCTTGATTCTCTCCCTAATGAGGTCTATAAATTGTTAGTAGAAGAACTCCTGCCAATTCTCCATACACTCTTTAATGCAGTTTACAGTACCTCCGGGGTGGTCCCTAGATCTTGGAAAGAGGCCATAATAGTTTTAATATTGAAACCAGGAAAAAATCCCCTGGCGGCAGACTCTTATCGACCAATCTCTCTGCTGAATGCAGACTATAAAATCTTTGTGGGCATTTTAGCAGAGAGACTAGCAAAATTGGCACCAAATCTAATAAATATAGATCAGAAGGGTTTTATGGTCGGGAGATCTATTCAGGAACAAACCCAAATCTTGATTGGAAATATTGACTTGGCAGAGATCAGAGGTGACCCCTTGGCGGTAGTGGCCTTAGATGCCGCTAAGGCCTTTGATCGAGTATGTTGGAGCTTCCTATGGGGAGCGCTAGAGACAGCAGGTATAGGCCCGATATTTATTCAGACCCTAAAAAATTGCTATGCTGGGGCATCGGCGAAAATTCTACTAAATGGTTCTCTGATTCCCAGCTTTGAAATAAGGAGAGGAACAAGGCAGGGATGTCCTCTGTCCCCTCTTTTGTTCAATATATATATTGAACCTTTGGCGCAAATGATTAGGCTGGATAAAGATATAAGTCCATTTGTATCACAGGACTATGATAGTAAAATTGCACTTTACGCCAATGATATTATTATCTACACCAGTGACCACAATACAGCAATTCCCCGGATTGAGATATTGCTGCAAGAGTTCGGTGCATTGTCAGGATATCTAGCAAACCCGGATAAAACAGAAATTATGTGCTGGAACACTACATATAGCCTAGGTCCTGAGAGTGGGGAGTTTAGATATCTCGGAATAAAAATAGTGAAAGACCTCTCCTAAATATCGCCAAAATTGAAAATGACATAGATTATCTCTTTGCTAGGTGGAAGAACCTTCCTATGACGATATACAGAAGAGTAAACCTAGTAAAGATGTTGTTGCAGGGATTCTGCTTATACACAGAACTATGCGTAGAACCCCAGGACCTCAGTGAGTTGTGGTGTACCAGAAACTCACCTCAGAACCCAGAACCCAGTATCCGGCTAGCATAAGTGTCCCATTCGTTATCCAAGATTTAGCTCGGCGGTCCCAATGAAAAGACAACCCAGAACAAGCGACTCAGTACATACTCAGGAATGGTGGGAATCGGAAATACCTGTTCGTATATTATTCTCACATCAGTCCACAACAAGAATCAACAGAGACACGGTGAAAATAAAAAGAGTTTATTTTTATAGACCACGTGTCCTAATATGCAGTACTTTGGCTAATACAAGCAGACAAATGATTAAAATCAAAACCATCAGCATAGTTACAATTCCATAGAATATAAAAGGGGTGATCATGTTATAATGACAGTGGATACTACCACCTTCCCTTTACTAAGAAGCTAATATTATTATTAGACTAACAGAAGGTCTCTTAGGCTTGAATAGGGGACCCCATACCTCAAAGATCAGCTTAGTGAAATCACATCACAGGAGCATCAGGAGTCTTCTCGCAGGAAGGCTCGTCTTCGGTCTGAATAATAAACATGATGTCCGTGATATTAAAAGCACCAACTTTCAGGTATGTGCAGCTGCTCGTGTGTTATGACTAAATAGTGGGTCGATCAACCTAGAGTGGAAAACATGCATTGTCTAACAACTCAGACTGTTTGTCACATCAGGTGCAGACCAAGGTCGCTTCGCAGAGCTCGGGATGGTAACAACAGATTGCTCTCGTGTGAGGCAAAACTCGAGTCAGCAGTTTGTTTAAGCAATAACATGTGAACGCAGTGTCGTGTGCAAAAGCAGCAAGATGGCTTTCTAACTTCTAACGTGGTTATGCTAACTTAACAATGTATGTACGTATTAAGGGAGTCCTTACTACATGCCCCCTTGATCGAAGCACTACTTAGTATGCAAGAAAAGAGAGAACGCAGAGTTCAAGCGCGACAGAGCAGAACAAGGCGTATCCAATTTAAAAAACACTGATCAGTTCAGGCAAAGTCCGAATAGGAAAAAACCAAAAATGGAAGGAAAAAACAAAAAAACCTCAAACGTGCCGTGTGGGGTGAAAAAATGAAAAAACGCCTCACCGGGCAGAAGTGCAGACGTACAGGGACAGTTCAAGACACATGAGGAAAACACAGTGGACGATAGTTCACTCAATCCATAAAAGTATATGCAGCATATGTGGCCACTGCTTCCAGCAGAAAATCATTGGCACGGCCACTGAAGGTTTCAGCCATCCAGTCAAGTAAAGAAAAGGAACATACGTGTTCTTCTATTAGCGGAGCCTCTAGCACCATCAGAGGGCAACCAGCGTGTACTTCCAAATAACTCATATCCAAGAAGTCATATGCCGCTCTCACGATGTCCCAATTACCCAGGATACCATGCGCCGCACCGCAGGCCATAATCCGAACACCAGAACAGGCAGACTCGTGAGACACTAAGGGCCTCATCAGTCGATCATAATCCGGGTCCGGAGACACCATGTTGGATAAGCACAAATCCATAGGCCATTCAAAGGGACAATCTAGGCAGTGGAAGACAGGTTGCACGCAGGTGAAGTAGGAATACCGGAAGGATAATCCATATGCCAGGCTCAAAGTCGCCAACGGCAGGACACCATAGTAATCAAGCATCCTGTCACGAAGAAGCTGCAGGCGGGACAGGCTGTCGTGTGGCACAGAAAGAGCAGCCATTCCGCAAGATGAAAAGTAAAAGCAGCACACCTGCCACTAGCGCCAGAATTAACGGGACACCTCCAAAGACGCTTGAGAAAATAGAATGAAAAAATGCCGGAATCACACCAAAAATAGTTTGGAAAGAGGTCACGAGGCCCGAGCCCACAAGTTTAAAAAAATGAGCCAGGCCAGTCGTGGACGAGGCATTGAAAATTGTTTGGATCAAAGCTCCAAAATGCAGGGGGAGGTCAGTATTCAAAAGCGCCTGCACCTCAGTGTGCGTATTTGCCACGTGAAGGACAAATGTTTCCCGGGAGGAAGTCAATGGCACCTCCTTTTGGGACAATAGCGCTCTTATTCTGCTCATCTTGTTGAACTCTGCTTTCAAGGTTGGAATCGAAGGCCAGATGGAAGCATCCAGCCTCCCATGCGGGGGTGGAAACAGGACGTTATTGCAGCAGACAACCCTCTGTGATACAGTTACTATATACGGGATCCCTACTAACATCCCGCAGCAAGCTTCATTGTTTAAAATTAAATAACTACCGTTTGCAAGCAGCGTGAAAGATGGCGTAATCACTGGTACCGGGATACCTTTGAGGACGCAGGCCAAATTCGGAGCGTGTACATTACAAGCTCCGTGCAATTGAATGTGCCTACATACAACAGAATGATCAGGTGACGTTGTACATTCTTCACCCTTCAGATAAACCTCAGTACTGTCCCTTGTACATCTATACGTAAAGGGGAGGGACCAGACTTCATGTATGAAAGCGGTACCCAACTGTTCATATCTACCCAGAGCATAGTGTTTCATACAAGAGGTAAACTTAAAAAGTGCGAACGGTAGAGTTATCAATCCGTGTAAGAGCCACACAGCGGAGTCGACTTCCGCTACAGAGAAAGGTAACGGCTCCAATTTTTCAATATGTAGCAAGGAATATGTAGCATCCTTCATGGACATGAACTGCTGTTTGTCAGTAAGGTTAAAGGGAAGAAATAACGATGTTGTATTCAGATAGTCCCAAGGGACCTTCCCTGCCTTCAATGTTTGTAATGTCCATGCAAACTGCATAACAGAACGCAACTGGTTTTGACCATGATACAACACAGACATATCATCCTGCACAATATCCACAATTGAAGAAACAATATTATCTAATGTATAAATGCGAGAAGAAAGAGTGGTAATGCTGTTATCAATAACTGCTAATACTTTTTCCATATTAGCCTGATCAATAGCTCTCAATCTTGAAGCTGCCTCAATTTGCGACAGTTTCCATACTTCGTTGTAAATAGCATACGCCCATCTCTTGGACCTGCCACCCACAGGACCTTTAACAAAATCATTCAAATCTATTTTGTCATGTAACTTTGATAAATGAACTTTGACAGATGCCAAGGTGGAATGTCGCAGCCAGGACTGACATAATTTCCCTACAGAGTATGTCGTTACTGTATGTGACGACTCAAACCGGGGGTCCACGCGATCTTGAGTATACCCCGGTTTCAGTCCTAGAAAACGACGTTGACAGGTATCAGAACTGCTTTGCCAAATTAACCATCCCTCATTATTAAATTTCGAAATATTGAAAGATGAATTAGAAACTAATAACTGCAAAGCAGGAAGGGACAGATCTGTGTGATTATTCCAATTTGGGTAAGCACCCAGATCCGGCACAGAAGGCGAATTTAGTTTTTTAGAAGTGGCCAATCCGAAACAGGTGGTTTGGAAGATGGTTGCATTTAAAAACAACATATGATTTGGTACTAGACAGGCACGGTGTAAAGCTTCAGTTCACTGAACCTGCCACGGTTTGGAACCCCAAACCGACTTAAGATCAATAGTAGCCTTCCATAGATCATAACCTTTGATTGACAACTCATCCATAAAGGACTTAGAATATAGCAATTTGGTGTGTGTCAGTCTAACCTTGGAGGCAGACTCAGGCTTAACTTTAAAATAAAAGGATGCCGGGGCTGAAACACCGAAATCAGTAAAATAAGTAAACTTATCAACTAATGTATGTGAACTGCCAAACGAGGGGGTGGGACAATGTTCCCACTGGGTAAAATTTACAAAATTTCTAAACGAATTCGATTTATGTAGGAAGTGATTGCCATAATGTTGAAAACAATACTGTTCCGCATAATTAGCCGCATTTTCATACAAATCCTCAGCATCAAAGGCGGCATAATATTTCAAATCTGAAAACAGTGCTTCAATGGCGTGTACATCCCAATCATCAGAACGTATGTTCTGTTTAACTACATCACCCATAGAAACACGAAATACATTAGGCACATTAATGACCTCTGTAGGCCCATGAATTTGAAATTTAACTGCATCCCATGCGATTCCATCCATGACGGGCCAGGCAGTAATATTCACAAAAGTCTGGTCCCTTTTCATGATGTGGGATGAGGAGTGGGGGGGCCAAAATTCCATTGATAAGTCTAATTGTCGATCTCTCTTTGAGATAATGGCCATCCACCAAACGGAAGAAAACTACAACAAATCCAATGGACATGAACAAAAAAATACCAAAAAGCATCAACCAGATGTATGTCCAAGGGGCTATCAAAAAATGTTTCTTAAACCAACTTACAAAAACAGCAATGTTTGATGGGGGAGTTGAGGGCAAAGAGTTAGTGTCAAAGGAAAAACGGGACTGGCCAAGCGCTGTAGATTGTAAAACAGGCGAGGGTCCACGTGTAGGATAAGCATACTCAGTCTCTTCGGGCAAACCACCAGCCGGTTGTATCAGCAAGGGATCAGTAACCGAATGCATCTCGATGGCAACATCAGACAAGGTGGTAGAAGCAGGAACCAACATCGAATGTCTTTGCATTGTCTGGCATGAAACTGCCGGAGTCATACTAAGAAGTATCGGCCACTCGCTGAAGTTTGACATTGTCAATAGAGATGTACCTGTTTTCTTTGCGACCAGGAAGTGGAGGTAAAATGACTGTTCTTGTACCCTGCACTCCAAGCACTGGAACTGGTGCACGATAAGAGGGGCCGAACTCCTTCTTGTTCTCCACCTTCTCAAGGACCAGATCTCCAACTCGGGGTAGCCAGCCGACTACCGGAATCTGAACCTCAGCTTCAGATGTGGAGGGCAAATGTTCTTTCGAAAGAGAGTCTCTGGCTTCTTGTAGAGTCTGCAAAACAGCACAGTGATCATCTACGTCAAAGGGTGCGGTCGACGCCGCAATGTCTAGACCATCAAGGTCTGGAACAAACATTCTGATTCCGAAGAGCATCATGTACGGGGTCCGCCCACCCAGAGACCTTCTAGGGAGATTATTAAGTGCACGTTGGACGTTATACAAATGGGCTAGCCAGTTCCGGCCTGTGCCCAAAACACGTGCTGTCAATGATTGCTTTAAGTCACGGTTCATTCGCTCCACCACACTATTACCCTCAGGTCGGTAGGGAGACGAAAATTTGACTAGGACCCCCAAATTTTTCATAGCCTCCTTGTAAGCCTTAGAGGCGAACGCAGGGCCCTGATCAGAATGGAAGGTACCACACGCAAAAGTTCCCAAAAAGACACGCAAATCCCTGATGACAGTCTGCGAGTCAGCACTCCTTTGTGGCCATACCCATAGAAAACTTGTGCACGAATCCACTGCAACCAAGATGTACTTGTACGCAGTATCAGAGGAAAAAGGACCGCAGTGATCTAAATAAACACAACCAAATGGCTTATTAGAGATGTACAGCTGTGTCTGTGGTGGGCGCGCAACAGTAGAAGGTTTAATCTGTTGGCAAATGTCACAATCAAGAACATAAGCGCGCGCTTGTTTATATAAACCAAACCACCAGTAACGTTGTTGTAGCAGAGATATTGTAGCTGACACACCGGCGTGGGCTGACGCCAACCCCTCGTGCGCAGCTAGGATCAGTGCTGGTCTGCAGTCCGCGTTGGGAATAATTCTGTCACCAACGTCGTTAATCCTCACTAATGGGACGTTATCAGGACTTAAATGATAAATATAACGAGAGGGGAAACCCTTCGGGTAATCACCTCCCTTCTCTGTAGCAGCAATAGCTGCCAAGATGTCATCATCAATCTTACTTTTGGATCTTGTAACTGCTGCAACTAAGTATGTAGCCACTGCTGTTTTCGCTGCCTCGTCAGCTAAGCTGTTGCCGACAGCATGGACACCAAGCCGCTGGTGACCAAGAGTGTGAATAACACTCACGAGAGGGAGACGTTCTTTAAAGTCTGCCACTCGAACCCAAAGCGTTTTATGCTTAATTGTGCTACCTTTAGTGTCGCGGTAATCATTCTGAGACCAGAAGTGTAAATTGTCATTGTAGGACTGGACACAGTAGAAGGAGTCACTCACTATAAGAGTAGTGACTCGGGGATCAGCAAACTCCAGTGCAAGCACCAGAGCCCGGAGCTCCGCTAATTGCGCGGTACAATCACCCAATGACTGCGTATGCACTGCATCAGATTGGAATTCACCATTTACGAATGTACCTACGACAATTGCGCAAGCCGCTGAATAAGCGTGCTTCGATCCAATTGCGGGTTGCGCAGACCCGTCAGTGTATATGACACAATGGTATTCTTCGAGCGGGCGCAAAGACAGAGGTGCCGGATGAACGAATTCATACTGCAAGTACTCTTGAGTCTGTAATGAGGCATCAAAGATGTAAGTGACATATGGCGACGTCAGTGTTGTGGCCCATTGTATCCACCGTGGATGCAAAGCTTTAGAATTTGGTACACTTGCTTTAGTCACTGCCTCTAAAGCAGGATATGGTGTTACAACCAGAATCTGTTTTCCATGCGACAGTGCGCGTTCCTTGAGGATCGCCATCTGCACAGCAGTCAGAACTTTTTCGACCGTGGAAAAACGTAATTCAGCAGAGGTGTACAAGTGGGATTTGTACGCAATGGGGACTGTGTCGCCCTCATTAAACGTCAAATACGTGAACCCCACGGCGCCTGGTACTATTCTTATTACCAGGTTAGTGCGGTTATCACGTGTCAGCAAGTATTGTGAAGCAAGAAGGTCAGCCTGTAAAGACTGTAAAATTGCAGAGTGTTCTTACTGCCAGCTAGACTTCGAAAACGAAGGTTGTACCAAGGCGTAAAGCGGCTTGATACGCTGGGCATAATCAGGAATGTACGTACGGCCGAAATTCAGAAAGCCCAGCAGAGATTGTAATTTCTTCAGTGTCGTAGGAGCACTTAAGCGTGCACACTTCTCCAGAAAGTGGGGGGCTAACCCCTTACCTTCATTGTTGAGCTCGTAGCCCAAAAACAACACCGTATATTCTGCGATGTGTGACTTCGCAAAATTGAATTTGTAGCCATAGTCAGCAAAACTCACGATAATATTGTCGACTCGAGACAGATGTGGCATCAGCTCATCATCCGTAAGATAGATATCGTCAACATAGGAGTATGCGTCGGGGTCTATTCTTTCTAAGAGAGAAACCACGCGAGCAGAAAAGACGCCAGGGCTATTTTTGTAACCCATGGCTAATCTTGTAAACTGTTTTTGTTTGCCGCCCGATGTAAACGCTGTCCACTGGCTACTCAGTGTGGACAGGTTGTGGCTAAAAAAGCCATTGGAAATGTCAAGTGTCGTTTTAAACCTTTTACGCACGAGACTGTCGACCAAAGCCGAGCTATGTGTATTTTGTACCGCGCAGGTCCGGCAATGGGAGTTTAGGTGCCGGTAATCCAAAACTAAACGGTACGAGCCGTCAGGCTTCGTTACAGTGAATAAAGGGTTATTCATAGGGGACACACATGTTTCAATAACACCCTGATATTCCAATTGTTCAAGGATTGCCGCGACGTGGGGTCTCGCTTCACGACGCATAGGATATTGAGGTTGAGGCTGGGGCATAGACCGCAATGGAATCTCATGGCAGGGGACAATCTGTCCCATCCCACCTGAGTACGATACACCGCCGGCGCAAGCGCAAGCGCCCACTCCCCAGCATACACTTCAGCTTGGTCCTTAGGCACTGTGTGCGCAAAGGACGGGAGGATTACTTCCTCCCCTCTAGGAGCCTCTAAAATGAAAGCTGGGGGCCAATCTGCCTCCGCTAGGAGGATATCATAGGTGGTGGTCAGATTATCCCAAAAAATCCCTTTTATTGTACGTTGTATGTCACCCTCAATTAATAAGACTATTTCATAAAGTCTGTCAGGGGGAGCCACTCTGGTGTCAGCTGTTTCAACAGTAACCGAGATATCAGTTGCTGTCACCGCCAGAAATGGACGCAGAGCTTGACGGACTATGGTAATTTCCGCTGCGCTGTCCAGGAGCGTCAGCGCCCATGTCCGGTTCCGAAGCTGTGTCCGCACTATCTGAGGCATACCTTGCCGTCAGAGCCGCCACTTTCTTCTTCTGAAACGGGGGTCTTTGTCGTGCAAATTCGTCCTGCTTGCCTTTACCCTCAGTCTGTCGGGGCTGGTCACGCTGTTGTGGAGCACCCCGACCTTTGCCACCGCCTCCGCCACCGGACTGTGTAGCCGATGTTTCCTGTGAAGAACGAGGAGAGCGCTGTTCAGAAACCTGAAATCTATCAGGAGACTTTATAGCAGCACGATCGCGCAGATCATAAGTGCGTTCACTACTTGACTGTACGGGAGAGGCAGGCCGAGAGCCCTGTTTCTGTTGCTGCTGCTTTCCCTGTTGTTTAAACTGCCATTTTTGTTTTGGAAAAATGGGTCGTTCGTCCTTACCAGACGTTTCTGCCTTACCCTGCTGTTTTAGATCGGGATTCTTTATGACAGGCTTAACTCCTAAAGAGCTACGACCCAAATCCCGATATGCCTCTGCGATTATTTTCGCAAATTCCTGCGGTTTGTCCTCCTCAGCAACTCGCTTCAGTTCATTACGAACCTGGAAATGCAAAGCATCACCCTTTAGGTTTCCAATTATCATGGTAGCCACCAGGTCAAATTGACCGAGGAGCCGCATCCCTAACTCTATCGCAGACTCCGCACCATGGTTCTCTTGAACTCTTTTGATAACGGAGGGCAGCTGCAACATAGACGGAGTGCCAAAGCACTGCGCGTACGTCGCTGCAAAGACCTTGCCCCAATTTACACAATCATCTATGTGGGGGACCAAGTCTTTAGGCAAACTAATGGTGAGGATCCTGTGTTTCTCCACAGGAGTAGTATTCGGGTAAACCGCTTCTATCTGGTCAAATTTCTCAGCAAGCCAAAAGGGGAAATCATCCCTATTTTGGGGGCGCTTGCCCATAACAGAATTAACCATAACAGGACTAATGACCACCGCGTGATGATCAGTAGGCTGCCCCGCAACAGCAGGTGCCCCCGCCAGCATATTGCGCGACACGTACTGCACCAACGCCCTATATACCGTAATTAGGGCAGTGTGTAGCACACGCAACTCAGCTACCGTCACCGTGAGGTAACGGGGATGAGGCGTAAATCCGGCTAGTACCGGCCAAGTGGCCCCTGCAATTGATAAAGGGCCCATTCTCGGCGGTATAACCGCATGGGGAAGGGCGCCATTAAACCAAATAAGATGCTGCCAAGCAGATATCGGTATTTCCTGTGTCCTATACGGCGTATAGCTCGCTGGCACGGCAGCGGCAGTGTAAGAATGAAAGGTGTCATCATCCCCCACCGCCGGAATCGTCACCCAAGAGTAGAACAACTCATAGGGATGAGCCGCATCGGCTCCCACCACAAAGATGACATTCATACCAGTGTCCGGCACCCCATACTGCGTCAAATGACGTTTCAGAGCTGCACGGCTATGCGCCGCAATATCCACCGACATTAGGACAACACACACTCGAAACTATCAGTAGCACAAGGGTTCAATAACCTTTTTAATTATCAAGCTTGAAAGAACCTATATCAATAGACCTAGGTAGGTTTTAAATCCGTCAGACTTGTTATCCGGAAACAAGAATGAGGGTGTTGTGGACAAACGCGAGCACTACTAAGGCGTTTCAACTCATAGACCAAACGTTAGGTGCGCCATGTTGCAGGGATTCTGCTTATACACAGAACTATGCGTAGAACCCCAGGACCTCAGTGAGTTGTGGTGTACCAGAAACTCACCTCAGAACCCAGAACCCAGTATCCGGCTAGCATAAGTGTCCCATTCGTTATCCGAGATTTAGCTCGGCGGTCCCAATGAAAAGACAACCCAGAACAAGCGACTCAGTACATACTCAGGAATGGTGGGAATCGGAAATACCTGTTCGTATATTATTCTCACATCAGTCCACAACAAGAATCAACAGAGACACGGTGAAAATAAAAAGAGTTTATTTTTATAGACCACGTGTCCTAATATGCAGTACTTTGGCTAATACAAGCAGACAAATGATTAAAATCAAAACCATCAGCATAGTTACAATTCCATAGAATATAAAAGGGGTGATCATGTTATAATGACAGTGGATACTACCACCTTCCCTTTACTAAGAAGCTAATATTATTATTAGACTAACAGAAGGTCTCTTAGGCTTGAATAGGGGACCCCATACCTCAAAGATCAGCTTAGTGAAATCACATCACAGGAGCATCAGGAGTCTTCTCGCAGGAAGGCTCGTCTTCGGTCTGAATAATAAACATGATGTCCGTGATATTAAAAGCACCAACTTTCAGGTATGTGCAGCTGCTCGTGTGTTATGACTAAATAGTGGGTCGATCAACCTAGAGTGGAAAACATGCATTGTCTAACAACTCAGACTGTTTGTCACATCGTGTGCAGACCAAGGTCGCTTCGCAGAGCTCGGGATGGTAACAACAGATTGCTCTCGTGTGAGGCAAAACTCGAGTCAGCAGTTTGTTTAAGCAATAACATGTGTCGTGTGCAAAAGCAGCAAGATGGCTTTCTAACTTCTAACGTGGTTATGCTAACTTAACAATGTATGTACGTATTAAGGGAGTCCTTACTACAATGTCGGTTCTTCCAAAATTGACATATCTCTTTAATACGATCCCCCTCACTTTTCCACCAAAAATTATTAGTAAAATTCAGGGCAAAATTGGAAGTTTTATATGGGCGCAGAAGAGTGCAAGACTTTCGTGGAAAAAACTAAGAAGAAAGCTTCTGAAGGGCGGCCTGGCCCTACCAGATATTAATTGGTATCTAATGGCATTCCAGTTCAAGGGCACTAGGATGTTATTAACAACTCTGGTGGAATCTAGATGGGGCAGGCTGTTGGGGGAAATGATTTCAGCAGAGGGGGAAATTGGACAAAGTGGGTTTCTGTATAAATTTGGGGCCCCCAGATTTTTTAAACGTGTACGCCTTAAAGTTCTGAAAACTGCTTTATTAAACTGGTATAAAATAAGGCGAACTCTGGGTATAGGCTATTCCTCCCACTTTGCCCCAATATGGGATTCACCAGGGACCCCAGAGTGTTCGAAGGACGGCTTAGCTATCCCTATAAGGAAGGCGTGTCTGGGGAGATGGTCCGACCTGGTAGACTCAGAGGGGGTACTCCCGTGGGAGCTGTTAGAGGCCAAGATTGGCCCCACCCTTTCGAGGTTCAAATACCTTCAGTTAAGATCATGGCATGAGGCAGAAGTGAGTGAAATCAAAGGGAATTGGGACATGGAGCAATTACTTCAGGATCCACATGCAAGGAAAAAAGAAATATCCCTATGTTATACAAATCTGCTGGAGGCGGAGGATAGAGAGATCGTGCCTCAAGCATTGGTGTGGAGCCCTCTCCCTCAAGCCCACCCTATTGAAGCACGTTATCAATCTTCCTTTAAGTTACTCTATAGATATATAAAGCCTGCTAGGCTGAAAAAAAATCACTTTTTTGTGCTGAATAGGCTTTATTACACTCCCGCCAGACTTGCTAGGTTTGCCCCGGTCCCGACTCCACAATGCCCCAGATGTAAATATGACAAAGCGGATGATATCCATATGTTTTTTGATTGTATAGAATTGTGTTCATTTTGGAGGAATGTGGGGGATATCTTGACTGCTATTTTTGATATAGAATTGGAAGTTGATGTAAACCTTGTATGTTTTGGTTCAAACGACCCTATAAAGGAAGCATTGTCCCAATTAGAAAGGGGATTACTATTATATCTAATTATTTTGGCTAGGAGAGAGATCTGTCTAAGGTGGAAGGATCCGATCCCTCCCAATAGAGAAGACTGGGTAAAAGCCGCGCTGAATATGGCATGTTTGAACCAGGAAGACAGGACAGAAGTAGACGGAAACATCTGGTCCCCCCTATTAGTGTGGGGAGGTCGTTTGCAACTGATCAATCACTAGTGCCATGAAGGCTGAATCCTGGTCCAATGATTACACCTATCCTCAACAGCGTGGGGAAGCCCAAGGGGGCAGCGACCAAGGCAGTGAGTCGAAGGGCGCCCAGTTTCTCAATTCTCGGCTTGTAAAATCTGCCTAGGTTTATAGGTGAGATGAGGACAAAAAAAGAAAAAAAAAGGCATCCATCACACTACCTAATTGTATTCACTTTCATGAGGACAGCATCCTATGAAATATATGTTTTTAAAAGCACGTCCATTTTAACTGATTTTCCTTTGGAAAACTGCCTCATTCAGCTCCAGCCTTCTCCTGACTACTATTGCTCCTTCACTTCAAAATGGGGCCACAGCTATATCTATTAGGGTAAAGAGGCTGCAAAAAAGATAGGTATTGACAGGGACTTGGGTTTGCCAAATGTGTAGATTACTAGGTTTGGCCAGAAGGTTAAAGTTTCACCAGTTGCTGGCTTTGGTTAGATCCATTGTGGATTCCCAGCTCCTGAACTCAAGATTGTGCACTGGGGTGGTAATGGCCTAGGCACATTGACTGGAGTAGGGCTGGAAATCCTAATGAAAGAAACCTTTGTAGAACTGATGTCGCTTTTCCCTCACACTGTCCAGGTGTACTCTTATATATGCTAAAGACAGAAATGGAAGTGGTTAAAATTGATTCTGTCCACAGATTGACAGGGCCAGGAAGCATGTTAATAAAACAGTTTCTGCATTCCTCAGAGATCATCACATGAGCTGTATCTATAACAACAATCTGCATTTTGACATGCATGGAATTAATGAAATGATGGAGTGCACTTTACAGATGAAGGCAATAGGGTGTTTCTAAGTAACATGAAACTCTGCATCCGGTCTTATGTATAACAGCCATATACACACAAACAACTTGACAGCTCTTGTCAGAGCCACCCTATTATCCGAAATATTAAGAAGTTTTTTCTAAAGGCTTTTTTTTTCTTTGGTTTTTGGGGATCTTCTCGACAATGTCACGATCCCTGCAGGTACATGCCAAAACAGAAAACAAAAGCAGACATTAAAGGGACACCATCATATCCACAAATAATATGTAAAAAAATCAATTTTGATCATTGCACTACACATATTACTACATACATACTTCTTTCAACGCATGTTTAAACTCAGATTCTTGTACTAAGTTTCTTTAAAAACCATCTTTCAGACCTATTTTCCATTTTTGTGGTTAATCGGGACATTGGGATGACGTTGTTAACCCTGACGATTGCGCCTTTTCCATAAAGTCTAAAACACATATATCCACACATACTACAGTATTTTACACACTAGGGGTTTATTACTGTACACTTCAAACTCATGTTTTTCAAGTGCATTTCTAGAACAACCATCTCTAAAACCTATTTTCTGTTCTCAAGGTGAGGCCAGTGATCGCAATGACGTTGGTCATCGTGAACTCCACGGTTACGTCGCAAAAGTGCAAAGCAACAGCAGGGATTCAATAGCCACCACCATACTCAAAAACTATAACTATGTAATTAATTCTAACCATCACAGTAGATAAGTCACTATATAAATAACTCTATAAAAACATTTATCAAAATCTCAATATCGCTATAACAATGCATTTTAATGATTCACTAATATATTTTTTTTATATTTCCACCAATATTCTAGACAACGTCGATAGTCGCGATGTCCCTGCAATTATACACAAGGGGCCATGCTGGCACTCGCGTTGTCGTCACTGTGAATATAATGCACGATTAAACAAATCTATTTTGTACATATAACTTGTGTCACTAGCAACCCAAGTGGTCAAACATGAGGTCAGAGTACCTCTACTCTGACCCCGTTATGTTTGCTTTTTCAGAAATGTTCAGCCCTAGGACCCGTTTCTGTTCAGCTTCTGTCCAGCCAATCAGAGCATTCCCGTTGGCTCGTGCATTCGCGAGTAATCACAAATACCAACGCAAAATATTCACGGCCAGAGATATCACTATAATTTTCGACTTAAATTTTGCAAAACTACTGAACAGATTTACACCAAATAGGCAAAAGGAACTTCCTTGAACCAACATCTACCTCCCTGCCAAATTTGGTGTAAGTCCATTCAGCTGGTCGGGCTGTAGGTGTGGTTAAAGGTTCCTACGGGAATTAGCATTACAAATGCACCATTATTTTGCGCCCCAAATTCTCGATCCCCACTGCACGGATCACCCCCAAACTTTCCATGAGAACCAGAACCTACCATGACACGTTTTTGGGAAAACGACGCCAAAAAATGCTTTTCCAATGGAAACATGGTCCAGACTATAACTACCTTCTGGCGACAGCCAATAGGTAATACATATGTATATATAATACAATACACTTACCTGCTAAAAGGTACTTATTCTGTGGTAATGGCATGTGTTGTTGCTCCATTGGGAATGAACCTGAATGCTTTTTGGGGGCCTTTTTAGGTCGAGCCTGTGCCAGCACGCATGCTCTGCTCTCCGAGGATTCTTGTAAGCACTTAAAACGTCTATGTGTGGGTCTGACTCCCCCTACACACTGGGTTGGCTGTTGCCTGTGTCCACTTCCTATTTTAGCCTGCAAATGGCTAAAGGCGGGCGCATGTCTCACCTTTTTGCCAAATGTTCACTTCCACAGCGTTTTGCTTGTGGGTGCGAGCAGGGGCGTGCAGGCTGGCAGCTGCATTCCTCTCCTTGTGGGTCAGGTTACACGTACAGCGCCGTGAGGAATTCCCGTGCCTTGTGCGGATCTTGTTTTCATTGAGCTGGGTGATTTATGAACTTTCGGGAGTAATGTTTTCCACCTGCGAAGTTGCGCAAATATCAACAGTGTCAAGTGACATTTTCCAACAAGCCAGATGCTGCTGGAACAGAAAAACTCCAATAACACAATTATGCGTAAGGTCACATGTCTAAGAAAGTGAGCCTTTTGTAAACAGAGATGTGGGCAAAAAAAGGACGCGCAGACAGAAACCTGCCAAAATCTGAACGCAAGAGTGGGATAAACATTAATTTTGAATAACATGTTTGGAAATGTAAGCTTTCTAATATGAATAAATATATTTTAAATAACTACAATTCGTAAGTAACTTTGTTCCACACATAAGTTTTTTTAAATGAGATGTTTGATGGGCAGCATCTCTTGAAATTATTTTTCCCTTTTAAACCCAGTTCAATGCTGCTTGCTTGCACTGACCTTTAACAGATTTAATCTGGAAAAGATTGACCCTCTTCCTTTTAGAAGATGCAAAATAGATGCTTAATATTAATGGAGGGCCACCTGCGCTCTCTGTGCCCTCCACCTCCTCTCTCTGTGCCCTCCACCTCCTCTCTCTGTGCCCTTCACCTCCTCTCCCTGTGCCCTCCACCACCTCCTCTCTCTGTGCCCTCCACCACCTCCTCTCTCATTGCCCTCCACTACCTCCTCTCTCATTGCCCTCTACCACCTGCGCTCTCTGCCCTCCACCACCTGCGCTCTCTGTGCCCTCCACCACCTGCACTCTCTGTGCCCTCCACCTCCTGCACTCTCTATGCCCTCACCTCCTCTCTCTGTGCCCTCCACCTCCTCTCTCTCTGCCCTCCACCTCCTCTCTCTGTCCGCCACCTCCTCTCTCTGTGCCCTCCACCTCCTCTCTCTCTGCCCTCCACCACCTCATCTCTCTCTGCCCTCCACCACATGTGCTCTCTATGCCCTCCACCACCTGCGCTCTCTGTGCCCTCCACCACCAGCACTCTCTGTGCCCTCCACCTCCTCCTCTCTCTGTGCCCTCCACCTCCTTTCCCTGTGACATCCACCACCTCCTCTCTCTGTGCCCTCCACCACCTGCGCTCACTGACTAACTGACTGACTCACTCACTCACTGCCTTACTCTCTCACTCTCACTCACTGACTGACTGACTCTCTGACTGACTGACTGACTAGCTCTCTCACTGACTCTGACTGACTGTCTCACTCTCTCTCTCGCTCTCTCTCTCTCTCTCTGACTGACTGACTTTCTGACTGACTGACTGACTCACTGACTGACTTACTCACTGTCTGACTCTCTCACTGACTGAATCACTGATTGACTCTCTCACTGACTGACTGACTCTCTCACTCTCTCTCTCTCATTGACTGACTGACTGACTCTCTCATTGACTGACTGACTGAATCTCTCACTCGCTCTCTCACTCACTGACTGACTCTCACTCTCTCTCACTGACTGACTGACTCTCTCTGACTCCCTGACTCTCTCTCTCACTGACTGACTGACTGACTCACCGACTGACTGACTCTCTCACTGACTGACTCTCTCACTCTCTCTCTTACTGACTGACCCTCTCTCACTGACTGACTCTCAATCTCTCTCTCACTGACTGACTGACTGACTCTCACACTCTTTCACTGACTGATTGACTATCTGACTGACTCTCTGACTGACTGACTGACTCTCTCACTCACTCTCTCACTGACTGACTGACTCTCTCACTGACTGACCTACTCTCTCACTGACTGACTGACTCACTGACTGACTCTCACTCTCTCTCTGACTCTCTGACTAACTCTCTCACTCTCTCTTCCATTGACTGACTGGCCGGCTATCTCACTGACAAACTCTCTTTCTCACTGACTGACTCTCTCACTGACTAACTGTCTCTCTCACTGACTAACTGACTTACTGCCTCTCTCTCTGAGTGACTGACTCACTGACTGACTCTCTCGCTCTCTCTCACTGACTGACTGACTAACTCACTCTCTCAATCTCTCTCTGACTCACTCTCTCACTGACTGATTGACTCACTGACTCTCTGACTGACTGACTGGCTGACTCTCTCACTCTCTCTCACTAACTGACTGACTAAATGACTGACTCTCTTACTCTCTCTCACTGACTTTCTCACTCTCTCTCTCTCACTGACTGACTGACTGACTCTCTCTCTCTCTCTCACTGACTGGCTGCCTGAATCTCTAAATCTCTCTCCCACTGACTGACTCTCTCATTCTCTCACTGACTGACTGACTCTCACTGACTCGCTGACTGACTGATTGACTCTCTCACTCTCTCTCACTGACTGACTGACTGACTGACTGAGTCACTCTCCCATTGACTGACTCACTGACTCTCTCACTGACTGACTGACTCTCTCACTCTCTTAATCACTCACTGACCTACTGACTCTCTCACTCTCTCTCTCACTGACTGACTGACTCTCCCACTGATTTACTGACTGACTCTCCCTCTCACTAACTGACTGACTCTCTCTCACTGACTAACTCTCTCTCACTGACTGACTCTCTCACTCTCTCTCTCACTGACTGACTTACTCTCTTACTGACTGACTGACTCTCCCTCTCACTGACTGACTGACTCTCTCACTAACTGACTGACTCTCTCTCACTGACTAACTCTCTCTCTCTCACTGACTGACTCTCTTACTCTCTCTCACTGACTGACTCTCTCTCCCACTGACTGGCTCTCTCACTCTGTATCACTGACTGACTGACTGACTCTCTCACTGACTGACTGACTCACTGAATGACTCTCTCACTGACTGATTAACTCACTCTCTCAATCTCTCTCTCACTTACTGGCTCTCTCACCGACTGACTCTCACTGACTGACTGACTCTCTGACTCTCTCTCTCTCACTGACTGACTCTCTCACTACTGACACTCTCTCTCACTGTCTTACTAACTGACTGACTGACTGACTCTCTCACTCTCTCTCTCACTGACTGACTCTCTCACTAACTGACTCTCTCACTGACTGACTGACTCTCTCACTCTCTGACTCTCTCTCACTGACTGACTCTCTGACTCTCTCTTTTCTCACTGACTGACTCTCTCACTCACTGACTGGCTCTCTGTCTCTCACTGACTGACTCTCTCTCACTGAGTGACTCTCCCTTTCTCTCACTGACTAACTCTCTCACTCTCTCTCACTGACTGACTGACTCTTATTCTCTCTCTCACTGACTGACTGACTCACTGACTGCCTCTCACTGACTCTCTGACTGACTGACTGACTGGCTCTCACTCTCTCTCTCACTGACTGACTAATTAACTGACTCTCTCACTGACTGACTATTTCCCAACCTGCACCCTCCTGTCATTTATGCCTCCCCGTGACAATACAACCATAGCAAGCAACCATTGGGACTGGCAGATAGAAGTTGCCAGCATTGAAAGGACAAAAAGAACTCAAGACATTATTTATTGTTAATACTTTTTTAATATGGTCGTTCAGTTGTACATAATGCTTTCTTGGTCATAAATAAGGTAACAAAATTGCTTCTGTCACTTCTTTATTATAACTTTTCAGCATGCTGCAGACATCTGTACAGCACAGCTTAAAGACATAGGCAAAGTCAATATCTCTGGCTAAACACTTATAAGGTCCCAAAGGTGAGACCTATTGGCTATGCCAGTGGTTGTTTAAGTTTGCACCTGGTTACCATCAGATCGAAGTTGATGATGCTAACATTTCCTAATTGCCTTTTTCGCAATTAGGAAATGCGATGTAAATGTTGTTTCCGAGTCGCAAGTAGGAAATGCCTATTTTCGATTTCCTATTTTGTGAATCACAAAATGGGATTTCTATTGGGTAGAAAGTGCATTTTGTGAAGCCACATATGCTTTTGTACATTAGGAAAGGCAGTTTTGAATTTCTTAACGAGCCAAAATAGTGATTGAACCCGTTAATAGCATTGAACATATATGCCTATAATCCTACATTCTTGCATCTAAGCACATCCTACAGAGTAGTGTGCTACCATCTACTGCTAGTGGTATGGCGCCTCAAACACTTTATGAAAACACTATATCAACACTATATAAATGCAGTTACAATATAACATAGAACCCATTGCTTGCACTTACACAGGTTACAGGGATGGCTAGAAGCCCTGGTTTTCTGTCAGCGTCTCTCCCTGCGCACAGAGGGCGCTCACGGGTTTAGCTGGAATGCCTTTAAGGCCCAACAGGGACAGGAGTACAAGGAACTGAACTGACACGCACCGCGCCATACAAGAACAGCGTAACGACGCATAATGTAAATGAAATGCATGGATGCCTGAGCCCTGTAGATGTGGACTTAACATCAGCATTGACAGGTGGTGCTGAAATCGAATGGGCAAACCCCTGCTGTTAATACACCCCGGACAGAACCTGCGTTGGCAGCTCTGGGTGCGGACTGCACAGTGCAAACGCCCCCGGGTTCGCCTCTGCTGGCGGTGGCTCTCGCTGAGCATCTTATTCATCTAAAAAATAATTCGCATTTTCAGACATACATCTGTACAGAAAGGCCAGAATTGTGGGGGGCGGGGAGGGGGGGGGGCGTGGCGGGACTCAATCACTGTTAGGGAAAAAAAGTCATTGGGAAGTACTACCTATTGTTGAATCTAACAAAGGTGTATTACCATTTCAAATACTTTCAAATGCGAATTTACAATAGACAGGCAAGATTCAAGAAGAGAACGAAACTTTGTGAACATGTTTCTTTCTGAAATTCCCGAGATGAAATCTGCAGTGTTTCGTTTTCTAGTATCCGATAGCCAGGTGACCAGGTCCAGGCGTCCAAACACATTCAAGGCTCGGCTCCCCCATCGCCAAGGAGGAGATGTGGTAGAATTTTGCCAAACTTGGAATATACTGCCGGGATTTATAATCCTGCTTTCAGCACTTGGCTAAAAAAATCGAGTGTTTTTTGGGGCAAATATCACTCTCTTCCTGTGCCTGAAATAAAGAGCATGCGAGTACAGTCCAGAACAAACGTCTTTGTTCTAATTACGGGATCCGATTCCGATCTCAGCCGGAGTTCTGTAATCCGGGTTTACATGGAACATACACCATTCTAAGGCGGGCACCTCCTGCAATAGGAGCCTACTCTGCTGCTGCCGCTGCCAGGACCCTGGTCTGAGAAATGTCAAGGGAAGATAAGCCTGCATAAAGATGTCAGCTGAAAGAGGCTGTTTCGGCTTTTCTTGCAGAGCACATCAAAGACTTCCTTAGAGCACTCCACTAACTGACACACTTGAAAGTACACCGATGTCTGCTCCCTCGGTCACGTTTTATTAACCTAGCTGTTACATCAAAGGGACAGGATCAAGGGGCATCTCGATTTACACAGAGGTGCCCAAAAGCCCTAAAGTAGCTCTGGCATGTTTAGGGTTTTCCTTTTGTGCTGCCATTTGGTTTGATGTAAGACACTAGATTTACTTTAAAAGCATTGACCCAAAAGTAAAATGCCACAGGGTTACGCCTTGAGTAAATGTTTTATGAACTGGCTATTCACAAACATGTTAATTTATACCTGGGCCGAACTGGGCATAGGGCATAGTGCAAGCAGAGGTTTGAAATTTAAGCAAATCAAGTGAAGTTTAGTACCAGGTCTAGAAGACTGCGCTGGCGCTATTAAGGGGCATGGTGCCAAATACCAAGGCTGGGTAGTCTTGATTCCACCTCATGCCTTTTTAATCCACTACCAAATACTCTGGGATTCTTAATCTTCCATGTCTTTTTAATCTGTGATTTCTTCCTTTGTCACAGTCATCCCGTCGTTCTCTTCCTATGTATTCCAGTTTTTCGCTCTCTCTTGCTCTGGATCAAAGTCTGTTGAGGAAAAATAAGTGCTGGTCCCCAAAAGTGAGTACGGGTGGGCCCCACCTGCAACCACTGTCTCAAATCAAGCATTGGTTCCAAGGAAGGAACATTGTCATTGACAAAGCCCATGAGGAAAATAGTTTAAAACACCACATTGACTCAGAAATGTACAAGAGCAGTGGACATGTTGAACAAAGTAAACACCCCATAAATCACAAATACCCAGCTGTCCTTGAGGGAATTGCACATTTGAATGTACTACCTAATTTTCGTTGTGTGTCATTGGCTCTTTCTAGAAAACTTTCTTTTCATAGTTGCAAATGAGGTTATTTTTACGTTCCTCTCCATTGTATGCCATTTTATGCCAGTATTTGGGGTTGCATGCAATTTGCATATGTTCAAAATGCACAAATGTCCTGCAAGATGCAGACACAGTGCAAATTGTGCTCTGGCATTTACAGGACTTCTATATGCATCTTCCACTTTTTCTTTGGTGAATCTTCAGCATTTTGTCCCCTACTAATTACACTCTGTTATGGGCACAAATCCATATGGGAGCATAGGTTTGTGAACCTGGTCCATAGAATCTTATGGGTACACTGGACTTCTGTCCCACTTATTTTGATGATCATTGGTCTCACTACCACTGTAGTTGACTCCTCGCCCCCATTTTAGTGGGTTCAACTCCAATTTGTCTCTATTTCTCTATTTGTCTTCTATCTGGATTCCCCTCTTGGAATGGTGAGAATCTTTACTTCATTGGGGTAGTGGATAGATAGTGATATAATCCAGTGTCACCGATAAATTGTAGTTGATTCCCCTCACTGTTTGCCTTAGTTTTAGCCTTGGAACCACAAAGAAGCAGCTGTCTGGCAGAAACATCATATAACGGAGGCGCTCATATGTGGATGGCGATGTAGGGGCAATGTTCTGTGGTGATGATGCGTGGCTGATTCCTGAAAACTCATGATTTTCCGAGAGAGGCTGAGATATATGGATATAAAATTGACTTGGTGTAAAAGCAAGGTGCTCACTGTGACAACTGCAACCTTGACATCTTTACTGGGCTTCACCACACAGGTTTACTTTGTGGGATACAGTGCAGATGATGGAAATGGTGACAGACCCCCAGTTTGAGTACATATTTGGGATACTACCATTACTAACACAGGCAAACATCTCATGCATAACGACATTTGAGCCAAAAGACAGATCTAGGCCATATGCAATGGCAAAAAATTCTAAACTGCATCTTCGCATACGAGTGGGAGGAATGAGTCTATCAGGCGTTTTAAGGCACAGGAAAATTTCCACCTGTTTATTATCCTTTCTGAAGGTCTGATTCAGAAAAGAATGTGTCTCGTTGCAATCTGGTCTACCTGTACAGCATGTTGACACCGAACATGTGTGCTGAAAACAGGATTTACTGAACGGCTGTGCACAAAATGGCATAAAGGTCTAAAAATAGATGCGGGACAATGAAAGAAATCAAACAGTGAATCCACTGACAGATGTTTGCCAACTTAAGCACTTTCAGACTCCCAAACAACGAATTCTACATTGATAAGCCCTTAGCCTACAAATACAAGCACTCTGTAAAGAGCAGAGCATTAGAGGGTAGTGACATTGTATTGTATTGTAATTGCATTTATGTAGCGCTTACTTCCCCTGACGAGGCGTCAAAATGCTTTTTCGGCGAGTAGCAAGCTACTCTGGAACCCATAAGGATTAGTGTTGAATTAGTATATTGAAATATGAAATATGTTAGTCAAGTCAAGTCAATGAAGCTTTATTCGATTAAAATCATTAATCATAAAAGCAAGAACACAGTGCATAAGAACAATAAACATAGCTACATTAACAATTGATTTCTTGATTTAAAAATAGATTTTAAAAAGGCTGTAACGGAGGCTACGACATAGGGTGAATCTAGCATTTGTAGGGCTAAAAGTGCAGGGCGACATTGCCTAATGCCAAAAGATTTCAGAACCGTCACAATCCATCTTTTCCTAGGAATGGTATAAAATTTACATAGAAAAACAACATGTAATGTGGATTGGGTAGATAGATCATCGCATGGACAGTTACAAAGAAATTTGGACCAGTCATTGCATATAGGAAAACTTAATAACCTGTGAACAATTCCCAAGCGAAAACGGACCAACAAAAATCTATCAAAATCACCAGTGACAATTGATATGTAAGATTGAATTGAAGGACACGTAGAAATCAACTGGTGTGCCTGTACAGAGATCTTTTTCTGTTCTGAAGTCAGTCTACAGACATTTAAAAAGTCCAGACACAATTTTTTCAGATCCTTTTTCGCGATTAGGGACAAAGAGGTAGGGTCGTCATAAAATTCACGGCAATCCATGTTACAGAAAAAGGATTTAATATAAGATAACCATCTTATCCTTGGCGCCCCATCCAATTTTAAAACGTCTGTAATAATTGTACGATTCAGGGCCAAATTTTCTGATGTCCAGATCCTATGCCATTGTAGTAGTGGTTGTATTTTGATAACATCTTCTAGATAACCAATTCCCAGTTCGGCATGGCATTTGTATGTTGATGTAGAGGCAGGAACACCCAGTAAAAACCGTAGAAATTTGTTTTCTACAGTCTGCAGGGAAGTAGTGTCAATGATCCCCCAAAGACCTGCACCATAAGTGGCAACGGAGACACATTTTGCCTTAAAAATTTTCAACAGCTCCGGCGGTGGCCTCCTGCCAAGTTTCTTACTAAAATTATGCAGGGCAGTTACAGTTCTAGTGAACAGGGCCGTCCTGGTTTTTATTGCACGTTGCCAACTAAGTTTATTATCAAATAAAATGCCCAAATAGGTAAATGATTTGGTGTATTCTATCGGCTTGTCATACACAAACATAGTCTTCAAACCCTTACTAAGGCTAGTGCCAACAGTCATAGCAAAGGTTTTGGAGACATTAATAGTGAGCCCCAGGTTAGACATACATTTTTCAAAAGAGGAAATTACTCTTTGCAAAGCAAGTGGGGTGCGGGCCATTAGGACGGCATCTTCAGCATATAATAAGGCCGGGATGGTTCTTAGATCAATTTGGGGGAGGTCATGACAATTTTGTACGAGGTATTTTTCTAAGCCGTTAATATATAGATTAAAAAGGAAGGGAGCAAGGACACACCCCTGTCTCACTCCTTTTCCTATGTTAAAATCAGTTGTACATTGACCCGCCGTCCCATATCGAACCCTAGCCTTGGCCCCTGCATAAAGCTGTCTAAGGAAGTTGACTAGAACAATGTCCACCCCGAGCCCATCTAAGATTTCCCATAACTTTGCATGTACAACACAATCGAAGGCTGATGATAAATCAACAAACGTTAGATAAAAGTTAGCCCTTTTAGCCACCGTATATTTAGCCATTAAAAGATTTAGATTAATACTCTGATCCACAGTTCCCATTCCCTTGCGAAAGCCATATTGGATATCGCATAAAATTCCCCGGTCCTCAGCCCAATCTTGTAATTTGTTTAAAATAACTCTGCCAGCTATTTTCATTGAGGAGTCTAACAGAGAAATCGGACGATAACAGGCCGGATTATCTCTGTCTCCTTTTTTAAAAATAGGAACTAAAATTGAGACCAGCCACGTTGGAGGGAGCCAATTTTCTACAGAAGCATTAAAAAGTGAAGTTAAAAGTGGTCCCCATAATTCCAGGTTAGATTTAAAAAGGTCGGCAGGTACGCCATCTGGGCCTGGTGCCTTGCCCCATTGAGTTGTCGTTATGGCCTCAGTTACTTCCTGTATGTCGAAGACCAGATGTTTCTCAGTTTGACGTCCCCGAGGCAAGAGCACATGTGGATGTGGGCCTGGGGAATCCAAAGCGACGACTGGACAGTCATAAAGATGTGTATAATGACTAATCCAATCATTTTCAGGAATTGCAATCTCAATGTTGGCTCTATCCGAATTACGTAAAAAAGGAGCATTAATCGCCTTCCAGAAGGCCGCCGAGTCTTTCACCAAAGCTGCATCATGTAGTGCCAACCACATTAACTTTTTTAGCTCTTGTTTCCTAATATTCAGAGCTATTTTGTACTCCCTTCTGGCATTCCTGATATAAAGAATGTTTTTAGGTTTGGCATGGAGCACAGACTTCAACTTTGCATAAGCTTGGGTGCATGACTGATCGAACCAACCATTCTTCACAGATTTACCTTTTTTGGTTTCAACAAAGTGAGCCGATTTAATGGTTGCAGTGATTATTGAGAAATTCTTCACAATGTCGCTTTTATCGGCCTCCTCATTTAGGCAAAGCATAAAATTAATACGACAATCTGTGACTATTTTACTCAAAAGCTCTTCGTGGTTCACACGTTCCCAATTTAAAGCATAACCATTCTGCCTACTAAGGTTAATATTATCAATATCGTTAATATTCAAACCCTTTGATCTTACAATTTGACATTGTGTCAGCAGATTTATACTTATTGGAAAGTGGTCACTTAGGGCCATATCATGTGTATTAAAGTTTTTTAATCTAGAAGAATGCCTGTTAAACGTCAAAATAAAATCTATTGTGGACAGGACACCACGACCATTAAAAGTTGGGGAGAAATCAGTGATAGGGGTGGTTAACATATTACAGAAGCCTAGGTCATGTGTTAGTAGTATGTCATTGAATAAATCCCCTTGAACCGTGTGCACAAAGTGCGAGAGGCAATCTACGTCATCATAATCATACATTAAACCACAAGTCCCTTTGCCTGTATAATTAACAACCGAGATAGACCACAGTATTTTGATATTTGAACTTTTCTTGTTTTTATATATTGCAGAGCCCATTGTGATTAGTGTTGATTCTTGAGCATAATGTGGCATTGGCATCATATGCTTTCCATATACAGTCCGATTTTCGATGAGATACATTATGTTATTTAATTATTAAGGGAAGGGCTATTCAAAATGTGCCATTTTATCATTTGAGATTACGCACTTGTAAGAGACCTTGTTATTTAGTCCAAACCTCCCAGTACAGGCGGCTCTTTGTGCCATTTATCCTTGCACATACTCGAATGTGGGCTCATCTTGCACTTTTTGAGCTTGTATTAGCTAGTGCTTTTTATGTGTGCTGTATCTATTAGTGTCAAATAATGTCAGTAGAATAGCGTGAGTTTTGGGAACCTCTCCTCCTATTTGTGTGTGTTTTATGAACAACCAGAGTTCCAGTGAGAGGGGTATTAATTTATCGTATTTTTTGATTTTTTATTAGGTAATACCGTGACTATCATATCACATAGATTGTCAAATTGGTCTACATCAGAATAATTGCATATATGGCTCACATTATGCTTACCACATAGAAGGTAGGTTGGATATTGGTGCCCATTGGGGGTGGATGGTCAAAACATGCATAAATGTGGTATGCGTCTTTCTTTGGCTTGGACTTAGATTTTGCTATTTGGTTTGTTGTTGGATTTTTTTAGCAGACCCAAATTCAATGTGTTGAAAACACGTTCCGGACTTAAGACAACATGGTCATAGATTTACAATCGGAACATTCGTGGACATTAAGAATGGTATGTCCTTTGATGTTAGTTGCGTTCTGTTTCTCTGTCTGTCTTTTATTGACTATTCTCTCTTTGGTTTTCTCCTTTTTCGTTTTTTTGCCTCTCTCTTTTTCAGTGCTTTTCTAATTTTATTTTAATTTTATTTTTGTGCTTTTTTACTTTCTGATACAAACATCTAGGAATGCACAATGCTATACTTATATGGATGGATGTCTTTTGTAGTAATTACATTTGTTGGTTCTCAGAGCCTCAGATTCTCTCCATCTAGGGGCTTTTGAGGTTTCATCATACCTTGGGTATGTTGGTATTAATTTGGGGAGCCTATTTGTCTGGTATGGTCATACATTTGTCAATTTCCGTTGAATAGATTGTGTTAACTCTTACCATATTTAGGATATAATAGAATATCTGTGGCGCTTTTGTGTTTTTTGTTTATGCAATGTCCTTATTTGGTTTTTATAACATGAATTTGTTACTGTATGTGTTTTAATGTTATGTATATATTTGTATGTATGTCACAAACAATGTGTGTTTTTATCTATGTTTTAACTCTACAGCCCTGAAGAAGTTCTCTGTTGAGAACGAAACGCGTTGGCTGTGTTTTTCCAAAAAGAAGAAGATATAAAAATAAAGATGGACAATTAAATAATTCATGGACTGATTGCAAACCTTTCAAGTACACTGATCATTAGTGGTGCAACCACAATATTTGTTTATTTCCCTTTGCCTGTATATTTACATAAAGAGCAATTAAAATCACCCCCCCATAGAATGATTACATCCTTGTCCGTTGAATCATGGGATCTCTCTATACCATCCAAAAGAGATTTCAAAATACTTGCAAGAAGATGCTGAGGAGTGTTGTTATAAAAATTAACAATAATCATCTTCACGTGTTGAGGACAAGTTAAACCAATGATTTGATAGTAAGGGTCATCCAAAAAACTACATTTATCATAGTTCACAAGGTTAGAAATGTAAGTGCAGAGTCCTCCCCTTGCTCTGCCACTGGAGGACGGAACGGCTGAAGTAAAGAAAGTTCGGTATCCTGCCAAATGGACAGGCTCTACTAGCTACTTGTAGGCAGAGAATGTCATAATTCCTTGTAAACTCCAACCACAAATAATTAATAATCTTCCAACATTCCAATACACAATATGAAGGCCCTCATGACCCATTCTAGACGTATTGTTGTTTACCCGACTTCCAATGCCCAAAATTGTTGGGTGTGACAATGAATGTGAAGGGATTTGAGAGTCGATAGTGGACCCCTGACCCAGGATCATATTATTATCTTTTGGGGAAATTTTACGGGTCATGGGATCAGGACTAAATCTGTCAGTACCAACAGGGAGACAAGGCCTAACATAAGCCTCGCAAGATCTCTTCACCCTAGTCGCATTATACGCGCCATTTTGCATAAAGTTGGCTACAGGTAAAGTCAAACCACCATTATGAAAAAGAGTAGGTAGACCAACACCTGGGACTGCATCCCTCTTATCCCCAGATTTCACCAGTCTACTATGTCAATCAACCTCTTCTAAAGAAGGTAAATACTGGAAACGATTATGTGTTGGGATGGAATATTTGTAGCCATAGTCAGTAATTGGGGATTTCAATTGCGAAACACAAGGTTTATAGAAAAAACCTAAAGGAAACACACCAATGTTACCTAAGGCTAATGCATGATGGTCCATGTTACGCAATATCCAGCGAACGAATTGGGGAGTCTTAAAATTCAGAACCACGCAGTCGCCTGGGAAGAGTTTAGGTTCTTTACCCAGCCAACTAACCCTTCTTACCATTTTGAATTCCGTGAACAGCCTATCAGTTTCACCCACCCTAGATCCCAGCCAAGCTAAGGACTTATTTCTTAGCACCTGCCATGATTCAGGTAAATCATCTCTCAAATTGGGTACATTAGTTAAGATAACTGTATAAGGCGTGGCAGCAGGTGGTAGGTCCAGAACAGGGCCAGGAAAAGCATAGGCACGATTTACAGCCGATGCGTCATTATGCCTATTGCCATCGCCAACATGAGAGTCAGCCGGGATAGGCCTGGGTTTTAAAAGGGTTATGGCATTTCCTTGGGAAGAAGATGCATGGTCCTCAGGATGTCTCAAATTCGATTGTATACTCCCCAGCTTTGGTAAAGATTTACCCTGGTCGTTGTTTATCACAGGTTTAGGAATACTAGAGGTGGATGATGGCGCGTCAATAATTATCTGGGATTTCGACTGTTTAAGTAATATTTCTTCTATCACGCCAAGCCTTGTAGTAATATTAGTCAGAGAGTCTCTGATAAATATATCCATTGCCTCAATTTTAGTTTGGATAGCCAATAAGTTAGTATGTGTTAAGACATGAGTGGGGGTTGACATAACCCCACGGGACGCTTTTTTCAATTTGGGGAGGGATTTATAAATTCCCTTGCTACTAGATTTCTGTGGGTTAGCCTTAGCGCTTGATGTTAATTCTGTCAATACCTCTACAGTAGAAACTGGGTTTTTTGAACGTTTAATGGGTGGCTGAAACTCAACGTCCTGATCAGAAAAGGAAATATGGTCTGAAATGTCCAAAGCACATCCATTACTAGTAACACCGGGCTTATCTACTACTTGTTTGTTATGAGATGTTAACAGGTCCCCCGAGGAAGTGGTAGCAACCGTACTGTCACGGGAGATTGCTTCTTCGACAGAAACAATCTGCTCCTCCAGGGCTCCCATAGCGCCCGTTAAATAGTTTAGAATGGAAACACACAAACCCTCTCCAGATTTTGTCAGCTTCTTGGGTTGTGAGCTTACACCCTTTCTTTTCACCATTATGACGGGGTGATTAAGAAATAGGCTAAAGAGAGACAATAGATCTAGCAAATAAAAGAAAGGAAAACTATCAGAGGGTCACAGAATATAGATAACAATGCCAGGCCAAGTGTCTTAGAGTATAAGAGTGTGTCTATCAACAGTCTACTGGACATACAACTCGAGAACAAATCAGGGAGACACACTACCAAAAACAGATTATGGGAATATATTATCTGGCAAGCAGCAAGTACTTATCTGTTGCAGTGGATGTAGTAATAGAATAAAAAACCAAAGTCTATGGCCCAGCCCAGCCTACTCCTGGCTGTCTTCGCCCGGGCCGAGCCCGCGCGCGTCCCGCGCTGCGGGACCTCGTCTCCGATGATAAGGGCTCAGCAAGGGGCCGGGTTGAAAGTGCTGCGTGGAATCATGGGTGCCAGGGACTGTGCAAAAGTGCTTCTCTCCTCCGTTCTCCGACCGAGGTCTCCCGCGCTGCGGGACCTCGTCTCCGATGATAAGGGCTCAGCCAGAGGCCGTGTTGAAAGTGCTGCGTGCAATCCTGGGTGCCAGGGACTGTGCAAAAGTGCTTCTCTCCTCCGTTCTCCGACCGAGGTCTCCCGCGCTGCGGGACCTCGTCTCCGATGATAAGGGCTCAGCAAGGGGCCGGGTTGAAAGTGCTGCGTGCAATCCTGGGTGCCAGGGACTGTGCAAAAGTGCTTCTCTCCTCCGTTCTCCGACCGAGGTCAGTTATTTGGATTGAGGAGGGTTGGGGAGGGGTAGAAAAGGGAAAAGGTTTGCATTTATATAGCACTTGTAACCCTGATGGGGTGTTGAAGCGCTTTATTGGCGACCAGCATGCTACTCCGGAACCTATAAAGGATTAGTGTTGAAAATTAGTACAGTGAAATATGAAAGTAGTTTGAGTGGTGGATGTGTTATTCAGTTGGATAGAGAAAGGTAGGGGAGGGATAAAGAGGGAAAAAGGTTTGCATTTATTTAATGCTTGCTTACCTCTGATGAGGTGTTGAAACTCTTTATTGGTGAGTAGCATGCTACTCTGGGACCCATACAGGATTAGTGGTGAATTAGTATAGTGGAATATGAAATCTTACAGGAGCATTTCCTTCTCGCCATCTAATGGGAACTTCAGGGGTATAGCCTCCAGAATATACAAAGAAGCGATAGTATCATTTCATTCAAAACCCGCATTTGCAGCTCTACGAGAAAACCCCAAGGAGATGCTGGAGGCACAGATAACAGAGGACTCATAGAAGCATGTCTGAGGGACAGGACAAAGACCTACAAGAGTTAAAATCGTATGTCTGCTGTTTCATGATCACACCGAATTCGTATAGAACATTACAGCTATTATCTAAAGCAAGGTTACAAGAGGACTCAAAATGCTGCAAATATAATTGATTGAACGTAGACAATGATGACGTTAAGCAAGCTATGATGTTTATGACTTTAATATGAACCAAAAAATCTCAAAACATATTAGACAGGAATTTGAAAACTTAATTGGCTTGCAATTAATATTCCTTTTAGTTGCTAATCAACTTGTGTAGAAAAGTAGAAGGCTCTATCCTCTGATCCACTCTTGTTGTGTTCCTTTTTGTAACTTAGCTAACATTTGCACATTAAAGCAGGTGTTTTCCGAAGTACACTGATTTTCATTTAAATAGTGTTGAGTTTGAGAGCTCACTAAAAAGTATTCAGGTTTTAGGCCATTGCAACAAATAGACATTGATAAACTGAACGGAAACATTCTATGCTGTTCATGTGTACAATCACTCACAAGTGTTTTGTCATACATTATGTATGACAATAGTGCAAATTGAACATATCTCTGCACAGTAGTGGAATAGAGAACAAGTTTGCCCTTGGAAATGTTTCTTAAACTTAAGGTTTTTAAATGTTTAATGCCGGAATACAATCAATGTTGCTTTGACTGAAAATTCTCACATCACATTCCATATTTGTGGAAATGCTTGAAAAAGAGCTGTGAAAGGTCACCTTTCCAGTTTCCACTAGACACTAGACTGTTTTTAGTTTTTGTAAAAAGGTTGACCATGAAAGGTCATGTACGTTCATTAACAATTTCAAATTTAGGGCCATGCACGTTCACTAACATATTTAAAACAGTCATTGGCAAAACCATTAGGGTCTGGGTTTAATGTTCTAACGGGTGCAGCCTCAGCACATAATAGCAAGACACTTAAGGGAGAACTCGCAGGAGAACTAAAGGTGTAATTAGTCTCTCAATTGGTTCAGGACAAACACTGGTGTTGAGGCAGAAGGATATACTCTAACAGCTAAATGCATTGGGTGAGAGATGAACACTCCACTGGTCTGAACCAAGACAGCATTGATAAAGTCTCCAGCTAATAGCTAAGAGGTTGGTAAAAGAAAATATATGACTGAATGTGGTGGACCCAAAGACCACTGTATGTGTATTGTTAGCAAAAGGTCTGTTTGACAGCTGCAAGGACAAAAACTAGACCTGAGTAGAATAAGATTTGATTTTAAAGATCATTAAAAGATCAATGATTTCACTACATTGGCAATAAATAAATATAGCATGGTTTGACACAACAAATACTTTTGAAAGTGAAATTGCAATTGTATTATCTGACTCAGGGGTTCTAGTAAAATAGTACATATTATGTATATGTTGTCATAAACATATTTTTTTACTGTTCCAAAGAAATAGGCCTGTAAGCCACTGCGAAGAAAGTGGTTTAGGTTCCTGGTCTAGGTTCTTGAAATGGGATAAATGCATTGATTGCAACTTCACATGTCCTGTTGTTCTATGCCAGGTGAGTAATAGAATTTTTTTCTTTTCCGTTTGCATTCAGGTATATGTAGTTTTGATGTGTTCTGTATTAATGCGAAGTTGCATGCCCTTGAATCATGAACGAAAATAGGAGTGGTGTTCTCAGTGTTCTTACTTGCTGTGCACTGCGAATTAAGGGATCACCCATGACTCATGCAAATATCGCACATAGGCACAGGTGGAACTGACCCAATCTGGCGGGGTTGCAGTAAAGAGTTTGGGCCCGATTCACAGAACTAACTTAAGACAAAATCCTAAACTTACTACCATTTTCGTATTCACAGAAGGCACTTACTCATTTTGGTATTCACAGAAGACACTTACTCACTTCGGTATTCACAGAAGTTAGGAGTCCTAACTTTAGGACTCCTAAATGCCTTCTGTGAATACCGAAAGTCTTAAAATTAGGATTTTTCTCAGTTTAGGAGTCCTAAAGTTAGGACTCCTAACTTTACTACTACTAAACTGAGAAAAATCCTAATTTTAAGGCTTTCGGTATTCACAGAAGGCATTTAGGAGTCCTAAAGTTAGGAGTCCTAACTTTACTACTACTAAATTGAGAAAAATCCTAAATTTAAGACTTTCGGTATTCACAGTAGGCATTTAGGAGTCCTAAAGTTAGGAGTCCTAACTATACTACTACTAAACTGAGAAAAATACTAATTTTAAGACTTTTGGTATTCACAGAAGGCATTTAGGAGTCCTAAAGTTAGGACTCCTAACTTCTGTGAATACCGAAATGAGTAAGTGCCTTCTGTGAATACCAAAATGAGTAAGTGCCTTCTGTGAATACCAAAATGGTAGTAAGTTTAGGATTTTGTCTTAAGTTAGTTCTGTGAATCGGGCCCTTTGTGCCCTGCTGCTTCAGGGTCACTTCACTGTAGGTATTCACATTATTTAGGAGATGCTCTAATGCTGACAATATGTTTTTAACTCTGCATTTAGCAGGTTCTTTTAAAGTTTTGCTTACAGACCGCTTTTTTCCGGTTGTTGTCAAAGGCCTTTTGTATACAATGCCAATACATAGAGTGTGCTTTGGATCAATCCATTGCTGGTCATTAGCGGAATTTCTTGTCAGTCTCATCTGTTTGCTTCTTTTGCATTCACTTTCCTTTCTCTTCCTGGGTTTGTCCCTCCTTTAGAGGATAACTTACTATCCTTTTGACTAAATGACTTGTAACCTTCCTTGGCTTACATCAGGGAGCTGCTTCTTCTTCTTAGCAACCCATAGGAGTAGAGGTTGTTAGCATCGGATTGATTTATAGATAGGTCTCACTCACACCACAGAGCAACTGTTGCCAGCACAACCCAAATTCACCACAAAACATTCGTTAGGGTTTCAGAGTGACTCATTATCCGATAAACATAACACAGCTGCCCTCTGTTCACATCTGGCACTTCCCGTGATGGAAAAACCAGATATGGAACAAGCCTCAAACACGCCTGAAAGTTTGCAGCAGTAAATCACAGGATGTAATTCCTAAAGAATGAGTCAGATGCGCCCACTCATAAACACAAATAAATGTGAAGCAGAGGGCCTGCATTCTGGCCCAAGGACACAATACCAGAGCAGCTGGTCAGTTGCATTCACCAGAGAAAGTCAAAACAATGCCTAGTGTGGGATTGTGTTTTCCTATCATGCTTGGAATCCATTTTGTTTTACTCAGTTCTATGAAACCCAATGAAAGTGAGGCCTGAAAAATGAAATACATGACATTTTGTGAACTATTCTTTTTCTACAGTCAACAAGCTTGAAACGCAGTATGATGCAAGCCTTGCTTAATAAACAGCATGTGTAATTTTCCCAGGGGCGGCTTGTGCAGGTAACAGCAGTGGGGAGGTGGGTTAGGGTGGGGGGGGGGGGGACTCGACAGACGAGAAGGGAAAACTAATAGTTTATTTAATTTTCACTCGTTGTCATCTGTGGAGTGCCACACCGCTCTTATCTGCACGAGCTGCTCCTGGATTTTCCATAGCATGCTAGGTCAGCCATAAGACACTATTTATGGATGATACATCTGCTTATTGGTTTCTATATTTCTCAATCATGGAAATACCAAACAGCCGAAAAATAAGGCACGTGGGCTACCATTCTGAAATATCTTGTCATGAACTATTAATCTTTGTTCTGATTGGGTTCTATGTGTATCTATTTTGGAATCTTGATTTACTGTTACTAGACAGGTGATGTACTAGTCCAGATTTTCCAAGAAATTATCATGTACTAAATATATATGTGGACAATTAATGAAATTCCTAGTTACGCCCTTTGTGGTTTAAGTCAATAGAAAGTCTAGAGTAGCTTCTGTTTTTGGGCATTTGGTTGATAGCCAGATTGCTCCTGTGTCACCTTAAACAAACCTTTATTTCTTCGTATGATCGATGGCTTTTATCTTTGATTGTATTTAGGCTTCTACACTATGACACACCCGGCCACCTAGACCACCTCAGTTTATGACCTCCAGTTGGTATATATGGCCCCCTCCACCAGAGTGGAATCAAGCATCTAAACATGCAATTTATGACCCACTGTACTAGTATTTTCTACCAAAGGGGGGACGAGCTTCACTTTATTGCACCCATTGTATAGTATAAAGCATGCTATGCACCCAATGCAAATTGAATTTCAGCACGCAACTGTAAGAGATGTGGATGCTATTCATGGCCGTTATTGTTTAATTAAATGTAAACTGTTCCTGATTGCCAAGCCTCGCTGTTCTCCTTTTGTTGATAATCAGAACCTGCTTCATCAAGGTGTTTTCTTGTTGTCTCCCCCATGTGCTGTTTCTCCTTTAAATCCCCGCCTTCAGCTCTCTTTGTTGCTCTCCCCTTCCTAGCTCATCGGTAAAACCACAGTAACAGTTATGTTTTTTGCTACTTTTGACTAAAGAGCAATTGTCATTGGATTCCATTTTAGGTCGAGCCTAGCATCAGCGTGTATGCACTGCTCGCTGTGCAAGACTGCTGTAGTAGAGTATGGGAGAGAAGCCGCGCCCACTCTCCTTCCATATTTTTCATTGGCTTGTGTCATTGTCTTTCGTAAATGCTGCCTTTGGATTTGCTAATAGGCTTGTTAGTCTCTCCTTAGTACGGCCTTGTCTTCATTTGTACCCTCCCACGGCGACTGGCCCTTTTACTTCAGTTGTTACACGGGACCTGTTATTCAGTTTCTAAGCACTGTTTACTTCTTTGAGCTTCTCTTACTGCAGGTCGGACATGCGATGCTTCAGCTGAAACCGCTTGTGTGTTTTTTAAGCAGCACGGCTGCCCCCGTAACACGGGCGCCTGCTTTCAATCACTTTAACAAGGCATTAGCTTGTATCTGTTTCAATCTCCCCAAGTAAAATGGATTTAGAAATGATTAGCGAATTAAGTCATGTGAATTCCAGGTACCACATATCCATGGGGTAATGGGCAGAAGCTGACAACAGCACATCTGTGTTACATGCAATCTGTACTAAAGCCCCCTGAGGGGTTGTTTTCAAAAGCCTGTTTTATTACCACCACCACCAATTCCACCTCCGCCAATTCCGCCACCACCATCAATAGCACCACCACCACCAATACCACCACCATCAATAACACCACCTCCACCAATACCAGCAATACCACCACCACCAATACCACCACCAATACCACCATCAACACCACCACAAATACCACCACCGCCAATACCAATACCACCACCACCAATACCACCAGTAATACCACTGCCACCAATACCACCACCACCAATACCTCCACCACCAAAACTACCAATACCACTACCACCACACCCACCATCAATACCACCACCTCCACCACCACCATTACCACCACCGCCAATACCACCACCACCACCAATACCAACACCATCACCAATACCACCACCACCAATACCACCACCTCCACCAATACCACCACTAATACCAACACCACTACCAATACCACCACCAACATCAACCCTGCCAATACTACCACCACCACCAATACCACCACCACCAATACCACCACCACCATCAATCCCACTACCACCACCACCAATATCACTAATACCACCCCACCACTAATATCACCACCTCCAATACCACCTCCACCAATACCACCACTACCAATACCACTACTAATACCACCACCTATACCAATACCACCAATAATACCACCACCACCACAACCACCAATACCACCACCACAATACCACTACCACCACCAATACCTCCACCAATACCACCACCACCAATACCACTACCACCACCCCCACCCCCACCAACACCTCCACCAACACCACCAACACCACAATACCACCACCCCATACCACAACCTCCACCACCACCAATACCACCAATACCACCACTACCAATACTGCCACCTTCAATAACACCAATACCACCACCACCAATACCACCACTAATACCACCACCACCAGTACCACCACCAATACCACCACTACCAATACCACCACCACCAATACCACTACCAATACCACCATCACCACTACCACCAATACCACTACCATCAATACCAATACCACCACCACCAATACCATCACCACCAATACCACCACCAATACCATCACCACCACCAATACCATCACCACCATCAATACCATCACCACTAGCTAAACCACCACCACCATTACCACCACTACCAATACCACCACCACCAATACAACCACCACTACCACCACCACTACCAATACCACCACCACCAATACCACCACCACCAATACCACTACCACCAGTACCAATACCACTACCAATATCACCACCAATATCACCACCAATACCAGCACCACCACCACCACTACCAATACCACCACCACCAATACCACCACTACCAATACCACCATCAACAATACCACCACCAATACCCCACCTCCAATACCACAACCACCAATACCAGTACTGCCACCACCAATACCACCACCACTAATACCAGTACCACCTCCGCCAATTCCACCACCACCATCAATAGTACCACCACCAATACCACCGCCATCAATACCACCACCTCCACCAATACCACCACCACCAATACCACCAACACCACCCCCATCAGCACCACCAATACCACCACAAATACTGCCACCACCAATAACAATACCACCAGTAATACCACTGCCACCAATACCACCACCACCAATACAACCACCAATACTACCACCACCATCAATACCACCACCACCACCAATACCTCCACCACCAAAACCACCAATACCATTACCACCACACCACCATCAATACCACTACCACTGTCAATACCACCACCAATACCAGCACCACCAATACCACCACCACTACCAATACCACCACCACCAATACCACCACCACCACCAATACCACCATCAACAATACCAACACCAATATCCCACCTCCAATAGCACCACCACCTATACCACCACCACCATCAATACCACAACCACCCCCACCACCAATACCTCCACCACCAAAATCACCATCACCAATACCACTACCACCACACCCACCATCAATACCACCACCTCCACCACCACCAATACCACCACCACCAATACCACCACCTCCACCAATACCACCACTAATACCAACACCACTACCAATACCACCACCACCATCAATCCCATTACCACCACCACCAATATCACTAATACCACCCCACCACTAATATCACCAATACCACCTCCACCAATACCACCACTACCAATACCACCACTAATACCACCACCAATGCCACCACCAATACCACCACCACCACTAACACCACAACCACCAATACCACCACCACCAATACCACTACCACCACCAATACCTCCACCAATGCCACCACCACCACCCCCACCAACACCTCCACCAACACCACCACCACCACAATACCACCACCCCGTACCACAACCTCCACCACCACCAATACCACCATCAAAACCACCACCACCAATACCACCACCACCAATACTGCCACCTTCAATAACACCAATACCAACACGACCAATACCACCACTAATACCACCACCAGTACCACCACCAATACCACCACAACCAATACCACCACCACCAATACCACTGCCAATACCACCATCACCAATACCACTACCACCAATACCACTACCACCAATACCAATACCACCACCACCAATACTATCACCACCAATACCACCACCAATACCATCACCACTAACATCACCACCATCAATACCATCACCACTAGCTAAACCACCACCACCATTACCACCACCTCAGCGCCTCTTACTCACTAGTAATAGCAGGGGCACTGTACGCGGCTGGAGCTGCAGCCGAGACCATCCACCCCTCCCTCCCTCTATGCCTGCGATAAAGCACAGCCCGCCCTGCACCAGGAGGTGAAGCCAGGGCCTTACTACAACTGGAGTGGTTTTTTTTAGGCCAAAGATAGCAATGACATTACGCAATGCCACACTGCACACTCAAATCATGGAGAGGGCAGAAAATAGACCCCCCCGCTATTCCTCCTGAGCCACGACAGTATAATCACAGAGTGAAAGGTGTTGGAGCGCTTTGTTAGTGTTTATAGCTCAGATCATATAAATCTCTCCCTTCATACTTTGTGTCTGTGTCATTTACAACACTTACACATCGTCTTCACTGCACTATTTATCACTTCTTTGAAGACGTTGCAGGCCGGGCTCTTCCTCTGATATTTACAATCTAACAAGCGGTCGAGAAGGCCCTTTATTGCAATGCAATAGGTTTCGTATTTGCGAAAGTTTAAGCTATTAGTATTGTAAATGACAATGCCTTTTATTTATGTTTTAAAACCCAAAACATAAATAAAAGGCATTGTCATTTACAATGCTAGTAGCTCAAACTCACGTGAATGCGAGACCTATTGCATTGCAAATGCGTTTTATTTATTTCCTGCCTTCCATTGTGCATTATGGGGCTGGGAGAGGAGCAGGCTGTTACACTCAGCCTCAAGTTGTGGCAGAATATTTACTTTAGAGGGACTGGCCAGAAGCTGTCTCTTCTCTCGTAGGCCCATAAATCTAATCCCATGGCTGCTGTAGAGACCAAATGCTAGAGCATTTGTTCCAGTTCCAAGTCCTGTGGATAGTAAATGGCAAGCGTTTTCCTTTCAATACTGACACAGTTTCTCAGACAAATGTTATTTTCGTTTAAGTACCTTTAGCTAGTCCTCTGTGTTAAGTTTAAGCTAGATTTTCCCTAACAGGCTTTTAAAATTCTGTTCAGAGTTTCCTGTTTGAAAGCTGAAAATATGAAACATGTTTTTGAAACCACTGAATTGTTTTCAAGACACCTTAAGAAATGTGTGATTGAGGATCGTGTTCCAAGGTGTGGTTTGCCTTGGAAATTAGTACATTTGATGGCTTTCACAAACTCCTATCAGTTTCCATTTCCAGCCTGAAAAGAGTCATATTTTTTCTCCAATCAATCACATTCTGGTGTAATTCCCTTTCTAGGGTGGGAAGAGGAATGGATCACTTCTAAATTTGATGGGGATAGAGGGTAAGGGATTTCTCCATGGGGAAAAGAAATTTCCCAGCAGGAAAAAAAGAATAAAAAAGGTGCATTTCCACAGGGAAATATTTTTTCCCTGTGCAGAATTCTACGCCAGGGAAACCTCTATACAGTGGGAATTGATTAAAAGCTTGTGATTTCCTATGGAATCCACAAGGAAACCTGCAGCTTTCCATGCAGATTCCAGTCATAATTTGTGAATTCCAAAAGGTGGTAAAACTACACATGGCAGTGGAATTAAAAATCAGTGTAGTTTTACTATTTTTTGTTGGTGAATTGGCACCTATAAATTGAAAATGAACTATGCTGTCAGCTTAAATTATTCATTATCGTTAATACTTCTTGGCACATAGGAGAAGATTGTGTTCGAACATATACATTTTTATGTAGTCACTATAATAAAATGCGACAACAAGTAAAAACGTTATTTTTTTTTTACTACGTTTAATTTTTATTTAATCATAAGAGTGTGAACTGTGCTACCAGATCCCAGCGGGTACTGCAAAAAGTAAACAGTGCTCATCAAAACACTGTTTATAATCTGCTCTTGGCACCGCCTTGTGACTTCTGAAGCCATGGGTAGCAAAGGCAGCACCAGGGGTCACAAGAGACAAGCCAAGGGTCGCAACTGCGACCCCTATATGGCTTCCATGCAGCTGTTCCTCTAACTGCAGTGCAGGGATCCAGTTAGGAAGCAAACTGCCTTGAGCTGATTCGTGTCTATACTTCATTCTGCAGCAGAGAGCATCCAGTAACCTGTAAATAGCATGTAATTATCAAATTTAAATGACAGATTTCATAGTAGGGGATGTTTAATGTGGGCAAGAAATGGATATAACTATCAATGGTTACAGAAGGTGCAGTAGCAGCTGAGGCCAGGACTCTGAGAGAACTTCTGTATCCCAAAAATTGGTGGGCTCATTTACCATGGCATACTTGCTACCCTACTCTGGGAAAGCTAGCAAAGCATTCCTTGAAAGTGAGGCAAGTAATTATCACATGAAGGCTGCATGAAAACATACACCATGATCGTCCTTTTACAGTCTTTCCAAATGTCAGAATGAGCTTATTTTGTTGTTAAGGGCATGTGTTCCCAATATAAATGACTGAAAAATTGTTATGTTTTGCTAGCTGTTAAAAAAGCCATAGCAAATCACATAAAGTTTTAAGGTGTATTTTTCTCAATAAGGCAATGTTTTGCTCACTATAAAATAGTGCTTTCAGGTATCCCAAATTACATACCATTTAGACTAAAAGAAATATTGACACAAATGTGGAATGCACCACCGAAACCAAGAAAGATTATGTCCATCCACTGTTGATAATAGATAAACAGTTTCTTTATTCTTCCAGTTCAATAAAATAACATCCAAACAGCCGAAGCGTTTCGTCCAACTGGTGTGGACTTCATCAGAGCTGTGAAATACATAAAACATATAGTGTATAATACAACAAAAATAGCCACAGATGGGCATAGGACACATGACAACATACAAATATTAACACTTGGAAGGGCAGAATAGATTTGCCTATGAAAAAAATTACTACATGAAACACATTACATTTAAAAGGCCAAGGAACTAAGACTTTTCCTACACGGGGCTTGGTGTTCTACCTTTTCTATCTATTCTACTTATTTGACCTTTAACTCATTCACAAACCTGTTCCATCTGCTGTGTCCTAAACTTGCTCCCTCTCCTTCCTATGGTGTTATACCGTGAACACTATTTTTGTGAATTTTATATGTTCATTTCACTAATTCTTTTTCATAGTCTTCGATTGCAAAGTGTTAATGTGTCCCTGTCATGTTGGCCTTTGAAATGTAATGTGTTTCATTTAGTATTTTGTTTCATGGGCATATCTATTCTGTCCTTCCAATTGTTAATATTTGTATGTTGTCATGTGTCCACCAGTTGAACGAAACGCATCGGCTGTTATTTTATTGAACTGGAAGAATAAAGAAACTGTTTATATATTATCAACAGTGGATGGCCATAATCTTTCTTGATGTCGGTGGTGCATTCCACATTTGTGTGAATCTGGATATTGGTCTTGGAGACTGCTCCTTGGAGGCAGCAGAAGCAGTGGATATGCACACCGTTTGAGCAAAATTGCTCACAATTTGGGACTCTTTGGGTGATTGTTGTGTGGAGAGGTGCGTCACAAGTACACAGTGATATTCTTGTCTTGGCTAGCTGTTTCAAGTTTGGGAGTGTAAAAGAGATATTGGTATGTTTATGATGCTGCTTACTATCGAATTATAATGCCACTTCTGCACTGCAGAGATCCTTCCTCCTAATTTCCATGTAAACAAATGCTGCCCACTCACAGGAATTTCCACACCGCTGAATTCAACAGCACCGGGCACCTTGTGGCACCCCGCCCACTCCTGAATTTTCATATTACAAGACAGCAATGGGATTAAATTTGTTATTTACGCCATTAATGATTCTAGGATGAATCAATAAAGAAAATGGGTTAGTGAGCACTTCAATCATGAGCATTACAGCTGTTTTACTGCAGTTGTCAGACTACTGCATTGTACAGAAGTAGCTAATATGTGAACTTTGCTTGATACATGCTCATAACTGTACTCGTGATACAGTGTCACTCACTCAGTGTCACACATGATGCAGTTAAATGCCCCTTAATGGCACTCAGAAAAAAATCAACCCTGAAAGCACAAAACAAAAAAGTCAAACCTAGCCACACTGAAAATTTGGCAACCATTGTAAACGTTTAAAATACATAGGGTAAGCCTTTCTCCACCGACTGCAATATTTGTCTCTCACCCTCGTATAGTGACTGAATAGGAAGAGATTCCATTGGAATGAACAAGGTATAGTTTTACTTCAGAGAAGTAAACTCAATTGTAGCACTGTCGGATTAGTTATCAGATATGTGCATTCTGTGTAAAACACAGTTCATTTTTGCTCCTTTCTTCCGCCCAGAATCGGAAAAGCAAATAGATCTGGCTTTAATTAATCAGCAGCATTTGTGCACTATGGTGTTTATATGTGTTAGTAGCACATTAAAGCCTCACATATTCACCTTGCCAGAGCTTATTAGACGGCTAAGTGAGTCCCTCGCTCCAATCCCTTGCCCGGATTAGCACTTTGCCTCCCATATTTTTCCCAGCATTAAAAAAAAAAAGGTCAGAAGGATTCCTGTTCCCACTACATCCATTATTTTTTGTCAAGGAAGTCATTTACTCGGAAAAGTTGAGCATTGCCGTCTGCCCACCCCACCCATTGCGCTTGTGGCAACTCCTGCACAAAACATTTATAGCAAATTGCGTTTCCGTTCAGGTTGCCTTCTCTTACTTCAGGTTTATGCTAGCCTCTAGTTGGTCATCTGCAGCCTGTCTGAACAATTAAAATCATGCTGTCCCGTCAGTGCTAAGAACTTACCCTGCCTAAACCATTTTGACTTTTCTTTGAGCAAACATACACACCTCTACACTGATTAGTTCTGAATTTGTAAAAGAATGAGGGCCGGTGCCCAAAGCTCTGCTGAGAATGCTGCGACCTTGCTATTAAATTATTAAATGCTGTTTTGCAGAATACCAAGGTGGCGTGGTCTTGAATCTACCACATGCCTCTTTAATTACCTACCAGACACTCCCTTTGAGATGATTTTTCCGTCTTTCTCTTCCCCTGTCTTTCCACTTTGTGTGTTTTTCCCTCTCTTGCACTCAGTAAATGTCTGATGCAGAAAAATAAGCAATAGTTCCCAAAAATGAGTGCTCATAGGCCCCACTGTCAACAGCCGTCTTTTGCGGGGATGAACAAATAGTTAGTCTCGCTGCTGCTGTGTTCCAGATTACTCCATATAAGTTTAAGATTCTACCATTGCTCACATGCGGGTTATTGTGTGATTTCTCAATTTTCTCAAGTTACTGCCATTGTTATTCTTTACTTTGTCTTCTTTCTTTCAGGTTGTTGGATGGTCACCAAAGTGTGTTCAGGGATGAACGTCATGAGAATTGATCAAAAGACCTCCTTCAAACACTGAAGTCCAATTGCGAATTCCCAAACCATACGGAAGCTCATATGTGTTGGGTATCTGGATAAAAAGCAACAATTACTGACACAGGCTTTGCTTAAATAATGAGCCACGCCCAACATGGCCACCACTCTCGCAAAATTTTAGGATGTTTTGAAGAGCATAGTCACACTGTAGATCTTTATCCTTTGTTTTTCCCAAAAATGCAAATGGACACTGACCACATTCAAGACTCACGGCCAGAAGCATATTCCTAAAAGGGGGGTAAAGTGTGAGATACATGAGCATTCCCAAACGTGCAGGTGATGCGGGCCTGACAAGGACTGAGAAAGGGCCTCTGATGTCTACAGCTAACTTTCTCCAAGGTCCACTAGACAATTGTACCGATCTAGCAGGTACGCATCATTCTGTAGTAGTTTTACCACTTGTGCAACAAACCTCACAACTTCTCACCCATCTGTCAATAGACACATCAATGCCAGGTCACAAAAATACTCCCTAGCCTTCCTTTTCATGCTAAACATGCCACATTGCCCCTTTTCATAAAGCTTTATATTTCCATCTGTAACCTTTAAGGTAGTACAACCTTATCACCTCTAACCTGTATTTTGTTGTTCACCATCAATTGCTCCTTTAGTTTGCCATAAGCTCAGCAGTCATAAGGCATACGATTGTTTGATCCCAATAAATAGTAATAATTGTTCTTTACATGTCTCTTCATTCATTTCTCTCACTTCTTCCTCCTTTTGTTGGTCAACATTTTTAGGTATCACGTTCCTTAATTATTCCATATTCGTTTTTTAAAACTTGCAGTTAAGGTGTTTGATTGTCATCCCTGCATTTTGTAAAGCTATTAATAGTTTTGTCATATTTGGATCATGCTCTTCCTTGTTTTTTTTTTCAATACCAAAATGTCATTTTGAAAAACCTTCACTCCTTGTAATTCCTCTAAGATCCCAACTCATTAGTCTCTGAAAAACAGCTATTGCACTTGCCAACCTGAGCAGCACCCTCTTGTATTGCGATGCGCCTTCCACGGTGATTAAAACTGTGAAATATCTCAAATGTTCCTCCAATTATGTCTTGTGGATTGCACTGACTGAATCTATATCGGGCAAAACTGTGACCACTGAAATTGCTGCGAGCAACTTGTGCAGATTCTCAAGTGTAAAATCTATATCTCATCATTGAAACAGTTAATTTAAAGACTCAGCTTGTTGTAATTCTTCAAAGAAATAACAAGACCAAGCTTGCAATGGAAGCAACTAAGGGATTCATTTAGAGTTTGGCAAATGGGATACTCCGTCACAAACATGGTGGATATCTCATTCACTAATTAAAATAGTTGTGAAGGTTATAATGCACTTGTGATATGGAGGAGGGCATACCGTCAACAATTATGATGGTGTGTCCCATCCATCAAACTCTAAATGTAGCCCATTGTCTTTTGTACACAAGTCCTTTAAAATCTTTCTCAGTTTTGCCTTGGACATAAATTGTACATTCCTATCCTGCTGCCTAACAGGGTTTACATCATGCTTTACTGCAAACTCAAGTTTGAACTATGAATTTCCCCAACTTATACTTAAATACACCACTAAAACCCTTTTTCAATTTCATGTACTCCCCCGCACATGTACCTCTTCATCTTTCCCCAACCAGATACACTGGAGGATCTTCCCCTTAGTCAACCTTGATATCTAGCTCTTTTTAATATGGCCCTCTAAAATTGTCTACTTTCACTGTTGTATAGATCCTGCCTTGCATTATTTTTCCATTTAAACACAGATCTAACCAAATATAGCCCATTTTAGGTAACTTGTATGAATGGAATAACATCCTAGCAATGTGTCCTTGTGTATAAACTTTCTCCCTGGCTACAATTTCTCAGGCTGCGACTTGCCCATAATAATATACCACGTGCACAGAACCACCATCACATTCACTAGCTCACCATCCATGAGTGTATCACACATGGGTAGACTCTTTCCTTTCATTCAATAAGATTCTTCTCCTAAACACAAAAGTACCCCATCCTGTTCACAACACAGTTCACTCTTTTTACCCATCCCCTCACACACTCTCCCCAAATGGCATTTACTTTTTCAGTGGTTACAGATTTTGGCTTTGACAGTTCCTAGCATTGCCACACTTGTTACAAAAATCTTGCTTCCTCAATGATGTGTTTTCCACTCACTTTTCTTCACTATTTAGGTCATTGTCATTTTCCTTCCAAACAAAATTAAGGTTCTCCTCAAGGAGATCTTCATTGTAAGGCATAAGCACTGATTAGTCTTGCACAAGTGCAGGATCCTTGAGCACTTTTTTAATAGTGCATATGAAATGAAAAAGCACACTCTAATTTTTCGAAAAAAGCCAATACTTTTTTTGCAAAATAAATTTTAGATGAGCCTATAATAGGGTATGTCTGCCAATTTGTGAGTATTTACTTTAAAGAAAGGTAACACATTTAGGAAAATAAATGCAAAGTCACTAAATGAAAACTAGTGACCTTAAAAGCACTTTCACAAACCTTTTTTAAAGGAAGGCTAAGAAAAACAGGAACAATGTAGCTGGGAGAAAATCCATCATCCCATCATGTCATGTCGGTGGCAGTTGAGCCAGTTCTGTTTTTTTAGGCTCCTGCTGACAGGATCCTGGAGCATTGAGCACAAACCTTTTGTTTTTTCCCCTTTAGGGACCCTTTGTAAACCTGACCAAAATACTTTTGATCAACGTTTTTTATGACTACAAGTGCATTTTGTCTGACGGAAAAATATTTTTGGTTTCAGTAAATGCCACCCCTTTTTGTTAAATCCTCTAACTATGGGAGAAAAAAGACCTCCCAGCATCTCATCATCCTCAGTCCTTTGAATTCTGGGAGAAGTTTTCGCTAAGAACTTTAAGAAAGAAGATAAAACGTTATGGTCTTCCGGAACAGCTGCGCAACCATGAAGAAGCAACCAGAAGGATGTGGAGAGGGAGTTCCCTCTACGTCTGTTACTTCTACCATCTTCAAGGGCTCCGCCACATGTGACATCCAGAGACAGATCCCACATCAGGAGAATACAACTGTCACATTCAACGTTGAGGTCTTGGATGTCGAGGGTGCTCCGTGTCAACACTTGCTTGCTGTAAAAGACTGTCTTGATGTCGAGGAGACATTTGAACTTGAGGGACTCATCTCTTAGCGCATCTTACTACCTTACCGCTCACTATGTCCACAAATTGGAAAAAAAGTGATCTGCAGTCTCCATATTCTGACTACTCAATGTCTCTGTCCAGGGAAGTTTTGCCAGTGGTAACCTTGTCTTCCGCCTCTCCTGATGATGCAGTTGTACCAGCACCTTAATGTGAGAAAGTAATCCTTTATGCCCTGTTCACCCCTATTTTGTTTTACTGATACTGGTGGTAACTGACTCTAACTGTGCCCTGGGCTCTGCTAATCAGGCCCAGGGCCAGTGCTCTGATTAAAAAGGTATATGGTAATTAGGTATAATTACAATTGGCAATGACAGGTCCCTGTAAGTCCCTTAGTACATAATAAGGCTAGGGGGATTCAAACTACCTATAAGTCACTAGTATATGATAGGGCAGGGAGGTTTAGAGGCCTAGTAGATTTCCTTCACTGGAGGGTGCACTGCTGTGTTGCCAGCTCTCATTTATTTTTAAAGGCAGCCCTGCTTGCAGACTGTCTTTAATAGTACATTTTATGCAAATTCTACTTTGGTACTTCAAAAGTGGGAATCTACCTTATTTATACATATGTCACGCCTAAGGTCTCCCCTAGGTGCCCCAGGGGTGGGGTTCCATGTAACTATAAGCATAAAATATGTTTTACATGCCCTGGTGAGGGAAAAAATGCCACTTTTGTTTTTCATCATTGTAGATATTTAGTTCCATAGGCTAACAGTGCAATAGTTTATTTAAGTATAACTATTGCTAGGAAGGAGCTAAAGATATCATTCAAGGACTCCAAAGATTGGTAATGATAAATCCAACAACTTGCCTATGTTGAATTTATCATAACCAATACAGAAGAGCAGTTATAGGACTTTATTTTCTGTGAGCCAAAATCCAGCCTTCTAGCAACCTCTCCTGGTTGGTCAGCCTTAAGAGACTTAGCCAAGCTTCTTTGATGAGATGATAGGTGGCCTGCATACAGCAGAGGTTGTTTGGTGGGGGGAGTGCAATGCTTTGTGGGACAAGAATATGCCACACTTTGGAGGAAGCTGTCATGCTTTAGGGTGACACCCTGCACCTTATTCGACAGGGGTGCCCCCCTACTTGTTACCCCAAATCATTTAATAAATATGTGAGAGCTACATAGCAACTCAGCTAGGCTGTCTGAAACTACAAGGTGAAGGACTGCCCTGCTGGAACCCTGGTCTGCACCCCAAAGGCTTGCACTCTGAAGGACTGTGCCTGCTGCACAATGGGAACTACATTCCCAAGGAGTTTGCTTTACTTCAAAAAGAATTAAGGAATGGACTCCCTGAAAGCAACAGGTTAACAGAGAAGCATCCCTGCACCATAACCCTCAAGAAGTCCTCAACCTGGAGTTCTTCCAGTGGACATGTAAGGATTTGGCCAGTGGCATTGTGGGAATTGCTGTCCTAAACTTCCATTGACCATCTCAGAGCTTCTAGACCCTTGAACTTGTGTTTTGGATACTTTGAACCCTCAAGGGAAACTTCAGTAAGAAGTTCCAGAAGTTTGGAAAAAGCTCCATAAGGGGACCGACTCGACATCAGGAGTCAAGGTGGCTTTCTTGAACCGTGACCCGGCCTGGATGTCAGGTTTGCCTCGCTGAACGCTTTGGAGCTCCAGACTTTCAGGAATTGACCGGGGGCTTGTGGAATAGCAATCTGACTATGTCACTTCGAAATCGGCCTGCTGGAGGGGACCGCACGAAGTTGAGAGAAATTCCTCCATACATTTCCCAAGTCCCAAGGTAAAAGTTTGAATGGGGCCTCCTGCTTAGTGTATCTGACCAGGGCTCCATCGCGGTCGGCCTCAAACTTTGACTTTGTTGCAGTCAAGCATACCCAGATGTCCCAAGTTGACGCTATGTTTTTAAGTACTAGAAAGTGTTTAATCTCTAAAAATTGACATCTTTGGTTACCTGTATTGTATTTTTGTCATTTTAAAGATAAAAATATTTCCAATTTTCATAAATTGGTGTGGGTTTTTTATTGTGTGTTATGTTGTACTTATTAAATGTATTGATGTTTTTAAATGCTTCACATACCTGTTTCCTGAGTTAAGTCTGTCTAATTGCAGCCAGCTACCAAGGTGTTGAGCCAGGGACTAATGTATTAGGACCTAGACTGGATCTTAAATTGCGTTGGTGGCCGTATTGCTAGTGCTAGGTGCATATTTACCCCTACTAATAATCCACTTTCCAACACCTAACCAACGCCATCAAAACCAACTGTTATGCCCACGTCACCTCCGCCTAAGCAGCCAATTGTGCCTTCTACACCACAGCCTACGTTGGCCGGCTGTACTTTCTCTGATCTGGCCTCTTTTGATCACGTGTCTGCCAACTGCTGAGTATCCAGTGACACCAGGTAGGAGACTGAGACCTTCTAGTACAAGGTCCAGATCTCTGAGGAGACATTCCAGAAGTCAGAGCAGATGTCACCATTCTCACCATTCTCATCATTGGAGTCCTGCATATCAGCTGTTGAGACTCCGATCTAGATATACTCATTAGTCAAGGTCAATGCTTTGGTCCAGATCTTCACAACACTTGAGATCCTCTCATCACACTTACTCTACTACTTCATCTTCAGTTCGTCACTAATCTCTGATTCGCCACCAGCCTTGAGGTTTTGGTGAGAGGGGCCAACAAACTTAATATACACATTTCGATGGCCCAATCTAAGCCTTCAGTCATCTGTGAAACAAGTCTCCTGAGTAAGACCTTCTCTTCCTGCATGCAGACCCTGTTTCTGACTCTGTCATAGAGGCGGCAGTAACAAAACGCCAACTCACATTGTCAGCCTCCACCGCAACTCCTGAGAAGGAGAGTAAGAAGATGCATAAGGGAGGTAGGAAAATCTGTGGTACAGTGACCACTTCTTTGAAAACAGCCAGCACCACTTACCTTCATCACCAAAAATAGCCACTTTGAAGTTAATGCATACTTTCACAGAGCATTATTGTCTTGATGCAGATTCCAGAGCAGATGCCCAGGTGGGGCACACCTGTCTTCGAAATCTGTTTGTTTACTGCAGGTATTTTTCCTCTGCCTCTTCTTCTCCATCTTTTATAGAGATATGCTTGCTATTCTATCCAGTGCCTATGACTTATAATGAAGATATACTGAAAGAGAAGGAATAGTCTCTTACCTGAAATCCTAGTTCTCCCCCGGGGGAATATTCATTGTAGTCATAAACAACCCTCCCTCCCCCTGGAAGAAATGACAAAGGTAATTGCTCTTACTTCTCATATGATTCATCAATGCTGTAGAAAAATGAATGACTTGAAAGCCATCTTGAGGGCATGATGGATAATGGAGGTGCTTTGTGCCTTAAAGACGCAGCATCGTTTTCTCTCTCTGCACTATTGTTCCTGTTTTTCTCACTCTTATTTTAAAAAACGTTTCTGAAAGGGATTTTCATGTGTCTATTGACTTTGTATATATTTTTAAGAATAGTTACCTTTCTTTAAAGTAAATACAAAGAAATTGGCCAATATAGCCTGTTAGTAGGCTGTTCTAAATCTTTTATTTACAAAAATAATTTCCTTTAAAGAAAACAAGTGTCTATTTTTATTTAATATATGCTTTATGAAAAGGTGCTCTGAAAATCTATGTGGGACTTTTCATTGCTTATGACCATAATGAAGATTCCCCTGGAGGAGAACTACGCTTTCAGGTAAGAAATTATTCTTGATTAAACATTTTCTTCCTTATGTCTAGCATCTATTTTTGAGGTTATTCAATACTTCTGGCTACACTTGTAGAACATATATATTTGGTATCTAGAGTAGCCAATAGCAGCTCTTGAATTTTCTTAGATTTTGTTTCTGATTAAATTTCAATCAGCCTATAAGTTAGAGATCACAAATGTTATCCATGGCTTTCACCAGTGCTCTATAGTGGTCAATTGTTTGTCCCTCTCTTTGAGCCTTCAAATGAAATAAATGAAAAAGCTCAAACACAGTGTCAGCTTTCTTCAAAGACTTTTCTTTCATTTGCTTTGCAGCTCCCTGGTATGCGATTGCAAAAGACAAGGCCTTTTCTTCAAACAAGGGGTCTGATGAGTATATATTTCAATAATCATTAGTCAGGAAATGTACAGCCTTTTATCTGTTTAAACATATTTCACATTTTTTTTACAGATAACAGAAGATGATTGACATCTCAACTCTTCCACACAAGTTCTCCTTTATCCTCCATCCAAACCTAAACCTTCATCAACACATGTGACTTTGGTCAATCCACTTTATAGCAAACATTATAGCTAAAATGTGTTTCTTCTCAACTCCCCCCTTTGAAGCTGTCCATGTTGGTCTACTCCTCAATAAGCAACAACCTCTGTATCCTTTTTTTCTTTCTCCTCCCAGTCACTCCCATCTCTCCTGGTAACCTTAAGTTTCTTGAACCTCTCCCTGACCCTCTCTTGTGCTTGCCTCATAAGGTACTTCTGATGGATACTTCTAACCTCAGATTCCTCACCGTTAGAATATTACCATGCACCAGACAAGATCTGGGGATTTTTTTCATCATGCTCCCTGCTTGCCGATAGTCGGAGCTGCATGGCTCCACAGTGACTTCACATCACCCAGGCAGTGGCTGAGTAATGTCATGTATAATCACCGCCCCTGTGTGTTGACATAGGTCACTTCTTTTTGCACCTTTCAGTGAAGATCTGGAGCTTTGCTTCCAACTTTGTTGCCAGACATTGTGCCATAGAAAATGTCTCCCAGAAATAATCAGGATCAAAGAAGTGCCACGACTGTAGGAAGCTGATGCTGTTCACTGACCTACACAACATGTATCTGTGGTGCTTGGGTTACTGATCTTGTCTAGGGCTGTGCGAAATTTGCGTAATTACTCAAAATGTTTGGCAAAATGATGGGCAATTGTGAGCAATGCAAATCCATGATTTACTAATGACTAATTTAGCGTGAAATACCTTTTCACCTCGATTTGTGACACAAGGACGCATTGCCCCCTAAACAATTGTACAAAAAAAAATAAAAGCTTTGCAAACAACAGCTGCTCACATTGTGTTGTTCCCTTGCATACCCTGTGGATGTTTACAGTAAAGGCAGCATAATTGTGCAAAGTAACGTAGAGGTGTAATTTTGCGAATTTCACGTAATAATTGTAACAAAAAGTTTCCCCAATTATGCAAATTGTGCTAGCGTACTTTCAATTTTACCCACACCTAATCATGACTTGAAGTTGTTCTGTAAGACCGCCTTCAGGTTCTAGTCAAAACCGCTCCATACATGCAATAAAGCCAAGCAGGATTCATCCCCATCCTGCCACTAGGAGTCTAACGAGGAGTACCATGGCTGTCACTCGAAGAGTCCAGCAATTTCTGACTCCGAGCAGATCCTAATTTGGTCCTGGCGTAAAGTATGTGTTACATACAGGCCTGGACATCACTGACTTCAGATGCCATTCTATTGCTACCAGTGTAGTGCTCTAAAGACATGCCTGGATGCCATGAACTGGAATTTTTCATGGGATGTCCAATCATTCCCCATGTAAAGGCCCTTTAATGCGTCTAGATGGTTAAGAGAAAAAGCCGACTTGATGCTCAAGTGATTCAAGGATAGCTGCACCACAGCTTGGTCCTTGGCATTGTTGTCAGTGGCCACACAATTCCAGTAGGGGGCTGGCGAAGGCTACCATCGAACAAGTGCCGGACGCTGAGGGCTCCTTCAGTCAGTGTTTTACATAGTAATTCTGTATAAACTTCAGTGCAATGTATCCCAGAGACACTGGATGAATCTGCCATCTCCACTTAGGGAGGTGGGCCAAGGTGACTTGCCCTATCAGGCCTGCAATCAGCCTTTGGGGGGCAGGATACAGTATTTCCTCCCCGAATGGATATCTATCACCTCAGACCGATGGGTTTCACAATTTTGCTGGTAGGGCTGCACCATAAATGTAATTTCTTCCCAACTTCATATACAACACATGCCATAATTTAAAGACCATCCCTCAATGTAAACGCAAGAAATCAACCTCCTGCTGGCCAAGGCTGCCATTGAATGAGTGCTGGAGTTTTAAAGGGGTGAAGGGGGTTCGGGGGGAGGCTAAGGTCATTTCTTTAAGTAAATAGTTAGAAAAAACTTCAGCGCAAGATACCCCATTAGCCACTAAGAGCCCCAGTAGGCTTTGATTGATATGCCAATCAAACGAATGTGCCAAAGCATCAACTAAGGTCAATGCCAGGCTTCTGCGTGCTCCTCATTTGTCTTCTTTTTCTTTAAGCTTTAATGCTTCTTTTCTTCTGTTATTTGTTTCTTCCAATTTGCTCCCCCTGCTATGAGCCTTGCAAATTAGTTCTGAGGAACATCTTCCTTGTCAGTTATTAGAATGATGTGCATGTATTTGCCTCAAAGAGACATAGGGACAGTCGGAGCAGGACGAGTAAAATGGGCTCTCTGCAGTAAAAGTATGAATGAGAGCAGGTCTGCACCTCCTAAAGGGCCGGCGGCTTATCAGATGGCCATCAAAGTAGGAATGAGCACGTGCTTGTGGTTAAATACATGGTGCGCCCTAACAGCAAGAAATGAAAAGTTGCAATTTTCATAGCCATGTACATTTGAATTGTCACGGCTGACTCTTTCAAACACACGTTGTTGTTAAAAGGAAAAATATGCCCAACTCAGTGGGAAGCATTTCATAAGTGGGATTTAGCTGCTAGAGGTTTGAGTTTGACCAGTGTTATAAAAGGTAAAGTATATAGGGAGCCACTTTCTTTGGATCCTAAAAACTATTTAAGGGTCCAGTGCTGGGTGCAAAAGTGTAAGGAGCAATGGCAACAAGAGGTTGGCATCTATTCCTCTCTCCTGGGTGCTGACACTGGAGGAGAAAGGTCATGATCCTCCCCTAATGCGGAAATGCACGTTGGCACGCTGAATATAAGCCACCTCTCTATGGAGATGGCAGATTCGCCCAGTGACTCTTAAGAAAAATTGCACAAAGGCTTTTTCTAAATTAGTACGCAAAAAAGCAATTGAACCAGACTTTCATAAAACAACAGATAAGGTCCCTTTCTCCCAATTATTAAAGGAGACTGCAAGCTAAGTTATAACTGCTTATGAGGATCTTCATAGATTTATTCAAGAATGTGCAACATACGGAATAACCATTCGGTTGCATTTAGCAGGAGAGCATGTAAGACCACAACATTTGACAATAACCTCCCAGCTTCTGAAATGTCCACATCTCCCTCAGCCAGCTTATAATGGAGATGGCCTCATGTGCCTGTGTGTGGACAGAGGAGGGCTGTGACTTGGCAAGCGCTTGAGCCCAGTTCAAGGATAATAATAATGAAGTCCTTGTTTGACCAGAACGAGGTTGATCAGAATAGAATGTTTACTCTGCAGAATTGAAATGTTCACATATTTTAAATGACATTCTGAATGGTTGCCTCCACTTAATTGTCTAACGTGTTCCAAGGACCAATTAGCTTTAGTCTAGCTCAAGATATGGCTTTTGAGACAGCTTCCGGCTTCCATGCCACTAATAGAAATTATGTGTGGGCAGTGGAACAAAAGACCAGGAACTAACTACCAGACCACTACCTCTGGTCGCCTCTGAAAATGTCCTTTCCAAAGGACCAGTTTCTCACATGGGTCTGTCCTAAATTATTATTCCACCTTGAAAAAGTTAATACTCGAATACAACATTGTAGTGCTTATTTATTAGACTAGATGCTAAACTATGGAAATATCAATGAAATACTGACAACGTAACTGACATAGTACCCACCATCTTCTCTGAAGTTCTGCTTTTACAGGAAGTACTCAGTGGTGAAGATGGGCATCCTGCTTTCATTGGACATGGGTGGACCTTTTGTCTTTTACTAAAGATTTTCCCAGATTGTGAGAGGATCCTCACCTCTGGTACATAGAACGTAATAAGCTTATAGCTATGAGGTGCCCTTTGTGGAAAGATCTACTCTACATGTATTATTTCATATTATCATACATAAAGATGTAATGGAAGGATGTCAAAAAGCTGTGAAATGGCCGGCCCAAGAGGCCCTAAGGAGGGAGATGGAGTCGACCGTACCACCAGGTTTGATAGATGCCCCCTACCTACCTAATCATACCCTTGCTACACCACAATCACCTCCACGGCCAGTGCAGTCCCGGAAACACTGGGTCACTGATACAAATACAACAGATGGCTATTATCCACCGTATCCTCCACCATACAGGACATTATATGGCTGAATGCTTACAAATAATCCTTACATTACTGGGAGGATAATGGATAAACCTATACCTTGTACATTCAGCAATACGTGTCTCTACACTGAAGGCAGCTTATGTGCCTAATGCCTTCTTTCAGGAACAACCATTAAGGCAGATAGACTAATAGAAGGGTTAGGACCTGTTTTAGAGATTGCTGGACGGAAGTTCGCCTGCCCAGAGATGTTCACCGGCCCAAAGATATGTCTTGCATTTACAGGAACTGCCGTCATGGCGGTTCCTGTAAATTTATTGAAAATTTGACTCACAGCTCTGACAATATGGTGGAGCCTTGCTGCACACTTCTAATGTTTTTTATTTTCAAAAAGAAAATCACAAAAAGGGAGATTCCTTCAGGGAAAAAAAAACAACGATCCCCTTGCCTGGGGAGATTTCTCCTATGATGTGAGTGTAATTTTACAGTTTTCACTATCTCTTTTCACCGGATTTTACCTGGCAGTGATGGCCATTTGTCCTCCTACTCTGAATAGGGTGGGTGGACATATGGGCAAACCTCTGATGGCCATTACTCTGTTGGCTGTTGGAGGTGTATGTTGTCGGCTGATACAGATCAGTCTCTGCCATCGACATACTGAAGGTCTGCCCGACTATAGATAAGGTGGGCAGACGTTCAGTCTCAGCCAAGCTATAAATCACACTCTTATTTAGGAACCGACCTACAATGCCCCTGGAAATAGTGATAGGCCCATTGACAGCACATCATCAGTTTCTCTTAAGTCACAGACCCTTTTCCCCCGACCCTTACTTCCCCCATATCCAACGTCATCTCCAATCCAGTGGTCACTCTCCCCCCTACTACCACTGCACACTCACCCTCCGATGTCCCACAGACACAACCGGTTTCCACCGATTACCTCACTGACAACCCCCGTGACATCCCCATGGCCAACGTCGTCACCAATCCTATAAACTCGTTCCCCCCTATTATCACTACACGCTCCCCCTCCGCCATCGCACACCCACATACACAACCTGCTTCCACCGCTAATCTCATTGACATTCCCCGGAACTCTGACTTCTTACCTAGAATTTCTCTCCCTCCTCACTTGGACAGTAGATCCTCTACTCCTCCTTTGAACTCCTTGAATGGGAGCATTACTAATCCGGCTCCCCGCATCCAACCTCTCGCCTCTCCTAACCCCACTGATTCCGTCCAATCCCCGACCCCTGTTCACTCTCCCTCCAAAGACCCAAGTCATTCTCGGCCCCTGCCTAAAACCTTAAACTTTTTCAGCTCAATAGCACAGCAACTGAACAGAATGGACTTCCTTGCTGCTGATTTCCTATACTTACAACAAGATCTTCTCAACAGGACCAAGCCGCCGTGCTCCCTCTCCCCGGGTAGATTTCCTCCCACACCACTCAATACCACTCCCCTGGCCCCACAGTTCACCCCTTGTCCCTCCAGTCCGTCAGCGAGTCAGGCACTTCGACCCAACCGGGATCGCCAACCCTTTTCGATACCGAAACCTGATGAGATCAATGACTCTTACCTCGCTTTGAGCCAGAAGTCAGCCCCTTTCCCCATCCCTGTTATTATCGGCACTAACAGAATCCCTAAAAATGTCCACTCGCCTAGACCTCCTGCTCAATACTCCTCTATCCACCTTACTGCCCCCATCATCAAGGCTCCCCGTCCTCTCTCTTGCATGCTCCTCAACTGCAGATCAGCAGTACAACACGCCACAGACATTGCTGAAGCTCTACTCGCTGAAGAAATTGACATAGCTTTCCTCACTGAATCCTGGCTCAATGTCCACTCCACCCCCATTCTTGACATTCTCACCCCCCAGGGTACACCATCATCAGACAAGACAGACCGATCAAAATGGGGGGAGGACTAGCCATCATCCACAAGGCAGGAATACAGATGACCAAACTTAACCCCTTGTGTGCCACGCCCTTTCCCCGCCCTGTGCCGGGCGTTGCATTAGCGGGCGGGGTTCATGACGAGCTGGACTCGTCATGGGCACAGCGCAACCGCGGCCCATGACGAGTCCAGCTCGTCATGGGCACAGAAGGGGTTAAACCTGCAGAATACCTTTCGTTTGAATACCTGGGTGTCAAACTCACTGCCAAGGGCACCTCACCCATCAAATTCCACATCATCTACCATCCTCCTGGAGAGCGTACCCTTTTCCCCGAAGAACTAACAGACCTAATATCACGGTTCTCCATGACAGACACTAAAGACGTGTTCCTGGGTGACCTCAATATCCACTGGAACGACCCAGAAGACTCCACTACCCAGAACCTATCCAACCTACTTGAAATATATAACCTCAAACAGCTCTGCAACAAACCAACTCACATCAAAGGTGCAACACTGGATGCGATCATTACCAACAATGATCTGGTCTCTCTGAGAGCGATTTCTCCCATTGACTGGTCCGACCACCACCTCATTCTGTTCAAGATTGATGCACTTGTCTTCCACCAACCTATTTGTGATGACAAACCTAAACACTGGAACAGAAATATCAAAGCAATCCCTTTATCCGAACTTGAATCCAGGATTCATGCCCATCTTCAACTCCAACCCTCATCTGTGACAGCCGATGACCTCACTGCACACTTTAACTCAAAAATGACAGAGGTTCTAGACCAAGTAGCTCCTCTTAAACTCAAACAATTGAGGTGAACCAAATCTAAACCCTGGTTTAACGTGGATCTGATTGAGGAAAGGCGTCAACTCAGACAAACGGAAAGGTCTTGGAGACTAAACCCCTCGACCTTACACCTAGCGCAACTTACATCAGCTCGGCAAGCATACAAAAAACACATTTTCAGTGAAAAGGCGTCTTTCTTCCGCAGCCAACTAGATCACACCGAGAGAACTCTTCAACATTGTCAAAAGCCAAACTAACTGCACTCCCTCTCAAGAAATCAAAGCCACCAATGAGCATTGTGAAGAAATTGCCACCTTCTTCACTAATAAAGTCTCGAAAATTGATCAATCATTCATCCAAACCTCTAACCCTCCTTCCCTCTTAACCTGCCCCACTCTAACCACCCCTGATCATTCAGAAAGAGTTCTTACCAAGGACAATCGGGTCTGCCTCCAGCTAAAAAACAATGCGCATTGGTCCGACTTTGAGCTAATGTCGGAAAATGAGGTTTTCAGTATAATTTCTAACCTAAAACCTTCCTCCCACACTATGGACCCCATCCCATCCACATTCATAAAAGAACTTAACCACACCATTTCCCCTTTCTGGACAAAAATCATCAACGCCTCTCTCACCTCAGGCTGTGTCCCAGACTCCCTTCAACTTGGACAAATCACACCCATTCTCAAAAAACCAGGGGCTGACCCTAATGATCTCCACAACCTCAGACCTATCTCCAACCTCCCATTCCTTGCAAAAACATTGGAGGAATGCGTTCTCCACCAACTCAACAAACACATTGATGAGTTCAACCTCCTCGACACCTTTCAATCAGGATTCAGGAAAGGCTGTAGCACGGAAACAGCTATGCTCAACGTCTCTGACGATATTCACAAGGCTTTAGATGAAGGTGATGCCTGCCTACTCATCCTTATTGACCTATCTGCGGCATTCGACATAGTAAATCAACCAGCGCTTCTGGAGACCTTGGCAAAATGCTCCGGCATCAATGGCACAGTACTAAAATGGTTCACCTCCTTCCTTCAACACCGCTCGCAACAAATTAAAATCAACTCCTGTCTCTCGAAGCCAACAAAAGCCACACTTGGGGTCCCGCAAGGCTCGATCCTCTCCCCGGCCCTCTTCAATCTTTCCATGGAACCCCTCACAATCATCTTGAAAAAAGCTGGAGTGAATTACCACCTTTACGCTGATGACACCCAAATCTGTTTCAAAATCAAGTCTCCCAGCGACATCCAACACCTCAATGACACTCTAACCGAGATCCAAACTTGGTTCAACACTAATCACTTAAAGCTCAACCCAGATAAAACAGAACGAATCCTATTCTCTCCAAAAAGCAACCATCGTCCAATCCAAGAGTGGCTCAAGAATCTGGTCGCCCTAAACTGCCCCATCGTCCTATCCGACTCAGTTAAGTCTCTAGGCATCACCCTTGACAAGAACTTATCTTTGGAGGCCCACATCAAAAACTCTGCAAAAAGTGCTCTTTTCTCTCTAAAACACCTCAAGAAATTGAAACCTTTTCTTCCCCATGATGACCTCAAGACAGTAGTCCAATCCCTAGTTCTCTCTAAAATCGACTACGAGAACGCCATCCTAACAGGGACTCCAAAAGCTCACCTAGCCCCTCTAAGGGCAGTGTTGAACATGGCCGCTCTGAAGAACCGGACTATTTAAGCCTGGCGGCGCAGGGTACGCCTGAAATCTTCTGAGTTCGCCTTCCAAATTACAGAGACACGGAACACTCTGTCTGGCATAGGAACTTCAATTTATTAGCTGCAGCTAGGTACAGTTGTCCCAGAAGTACATCAGAGGTAGGTTCTCAGGAGACTGCCACTTCAATCCGTGGCTCACAGTCTTTTGTAGCGCTTGAATCCCCTAAAGCAACAACCCCCTCCATGTGCAATAAAAATACAAATCATCCACAAGAAAACATTCTTTGTACAAGATACAGGATAATGGGCAATAGAAATTCCTTCCCTAAGGTCGTGTTCTCTACCCGACCCTATAGGTCAGGTGCCATAGCCATTCCTGGGTTAAATCAGTTTACGACAGGACGCGTTTGCGTGTTGATGATGGTGATTCGTAAAATAACTGGAGAGGCCGAGAACAGTCACGAAAGGTCAATAGATGGTTATCTGGGGAATTAGTTGCTTCGAGCAGGGTCTCAGAATGGACTTAGCTCAGGGAAACAGGAAAGGTCGTGTAATATATGCAACAATATAGAACGTGAAAGAAACGCTATGGAGGTTGAAGGGGCCTGAGTGAGGGCAACAGCATAATGGTGTTACAAACAAATATGGGGCCGTATTCGAATTTCCTCAGACCCTCCTTTTGCCATTACTCAGGCAAAGAAACCAGAGTCTGTTGCTAATCTGAATCGACTTCAATAGCCATGAAATCTACAAGTTGTTGTTGCAGCATTATCTTTGTGTCTGCTGCTTTCTGTGATACCGGTTTTGGAACACACAGGGTGGCGCAGAGCCCGCATATAGCTGGACCACATTGTAGGCAAAGGCAACATGAGAAGAGAATAGCCAAAGCCGCTCCGACAAAGGTGAGAATCTTCCATCCCCATGTAGACAGTAGTCCCCCAAACCATCCCATCAGAGACCAATTCCCTTCATCCTGGTGAACGAACTCAGCGATCTTATGTAGCTTAGAGATAGCTTGGTATACTGTAGGGGCGTTGTCTGGACTAAAAATGCAGCAGCTAGATCCGATCAATCTGCATACGCCCCCACGGTCAGCAAGGATGATATCTAATACCATCCTGTTCTGAAGCGTGACAAGGCGGTCAGCAGCGAGTTCTGCAGTGATGTTACTCAGAGCTCCAGCTGTGTCATTGACAGTGGCTTCTACGACTCAAATTAGTTGCCTTATGTCTCTACTGTTGGCTATTGAGCCCCAGAATGGAAGGAGTCCTTTCAAAACATCCCCAACTTCTTGTCCTGACGTATCCTGCCCAGACGCCACCCCTCTTTTCTGTAAATGATGCTTGGCATCTGCCATATATGTAGGGGGTAACAACCAAGCGATATAACAAGTGCCTCTCCAATTACCAGGTAGAGAAGTGTAAGCCTTATTTCCACACACGAAGTATGTATTGCGTGAGGGAACCATACAAGGCCAATCTGTCCCATTCAATGTCACAATATGTTGGCAATTGCTTGTACCTTTATATTCTAACCCTCCTTTCCTAATACAGAATGGTGCTTGTCCAGGTACCACTAGAAAAGTTTGTCCTTTTCGAGAGGTTCTATTAGAGGGCAGAAAATACAAATCCGTAGATTTGGTTTGGCGATCAGCATATTCTGACTTCTTACTATCCGTCCCATATATCCTTTCTCTGTCTCGCCAACATAAATGGTATAGATGTACTCCCAAGCTCCTTACTTCTCGAGTATCCCCATCTCCAGAAAATACCCAACTGGCGCTCAACTCTCACCATGCACTACAAGAGCCATTAAATGAAAAAGGAAGGGTAATGTATGGCATTCCCGTATTCACCGAACTTGGCAGAAGACCACAAACCCAACATTTTGTCGCATTAGTGGCCAATTGATGTTGGTGTAGCATGGAAACAAATGTGTTGTTGCAGAATTCACTCCTTCTTGACTCAACATGAGGTGGTAGAGTGCCATGTGTATGCATTTCAACTGTAACTTCAGGAGTAGGTTGTGTAAAAACTATGTGTAATCCCCATCCTATACAAGACAATATAATACATATCAAAATCAATATCATTAAAACCACTATAAAACAATTATGCAATAATTTACAATGCTTTGTGCTCATTGCTTGCATTTTGTTTATTCCCTTTGTCAACAGTTATTTCCAACTCTAAATATTGCCCGTGACGGGAGGTAGCTTCACTCAGCTGTGATTGTCTGTAGTTCGTTTATATTTTCCTACAGGTCCCACAGGCCTAGAGCCACATCTTGGGTCACAAGTCTGAGACTTACGTGGAAATCGGGGTAAAGACAAAGTCAATGAAGCACTATTGAGGTATTTTGTTCAGTCTGGGCCTCAAATCGTACCTCCGGGAACCAGGTACAGTTTGCTCTTGGAAAAGGAGATGTGGTTTAGTAGTGTCCAATTTCACTGCCAGTGGTATAGCTGTCTGGAGGACCTCGTCGTCGTCTTGTCCCGCTCCGGCAATGTCTAGGCGTGCATCGCTGAATAGTCCAAATCTTGGTGTTCTTCCGGTTTCAGAGTCACTAATTTGTTTATGAACCCATTGATCATAAGGCAATGGTAGGGGCACTTTCTTGCAATGTACCCCATGTACCCAGTTCTTTTTGCCGACCACCTTTACTGCAGTACGCGTCGTCAGTAGCACCTGACGAGGTTCTCGCCAGCGAGGTTCCAAGTTCTTTGACCTCTGTAAGTTTTTGACGCAGACCCAGTCTCCCGGCCGTATGGTGTGACCAGGATCCGTTGAAGCCTGGGGCAAAGTATCTTGTACCTGTTGGTGAAGGACACGTAACTTAGTGGTTAGATCATGTAAATAGTCAATTAACAATGGATGCTCTATCTCTGAGTATTTCTTTGGCCTTGGGACTCCCCAAACATTTGCAGGGCGTCCAAAGACAACCTCATAAGGACTAAGTCCCATACGGGAATGGGTGGTTGTTCTGGTGAATAAGAGAGCCAAGGGCAAGGCATCAGGCCAGGCAAGACCCGTGCTGGCTTGTATTTTCGCCAGTTTAAGCTTAAGGGTGCCATTATAGCATTCCACCAAACCTGCTGACTGAGGATGGTTTGCTGCGTGGAATTTTTGCTGAATGCCAAGGCCTGTACATACTTTCTGCATGAGCTGACCCACAAATTCACTCCCGTTGTCACTCCAAATAATTCTGGGTAACCCAAATCTTGGCAGAAACTCCTTTAAAAGGACGTTTGCCGTGGATAGAGCAGTAGTATCTTTCAGGGGATAGGCCTCTACCCATCGGGAGAAGGCACATACCAAAACAAGAACGTACTTCAGATTGTTACATCGTTCCATGTGGATGTAATCTATTTGTAAAACCTCAAAAGGGTAAGTTGGGGGAGCAAAGTGTCCTGCTGGTGTTGGTGTTCCCTTCCCAGGGTTATGCATCAAGCATACAATACAATGCTTAACCAGATTGTCTGCACATTTAGGGATCCCTACATTCTTTCATACCGGAGCCAGAAGCTTGCATACACCTTTAGCGCTAATATAGGCTGGACCATGTGCCATGGTAACTACTGGGAGTACATAAGCATCTGGTAACAACCAGCGTTGATGTTCTGACAAGTCTGTCCAGCACCCTGTCACATCCAATCTTCCTGTACTTTCTTTCCACGTACTCAATTCTTTCTCTGTGGCCTCAGCCTGGATCGTTTTCACACTGTCCACAGTATTCTCACACATCCCTCCTTGTGCAACCCATCTAGCAGAGCCCATAACATACATGCGGCTTGTAGTGTCTTTAGCTGTCTCTTTCGCTATCTGGTCTGCGAAAGCATTTCCTTGTCCTACATCATCAGTGATCTTCTTATGTGCACTACACTTCACAATTGCTATCTGAGTGGGCAAGGTGAGTGATTCAAGGAGGTCATTTACCAATTGGCCATGCTGTATCTTAGTGCCATGGGATGTGAGAAACCCTCTTTCCTTCCACAGGCGGCCAAAACTATGGGCCACTCCAAACGCATACTGACTATCAGTATACACATTCACTCTTTTCCCTTCAGCCAACACACAAGCTCTAGTCAGTGCTATCAATTCAGCTTCCTGGGCTGAGTTATGTATAATATGCGCTGTTTCTACAACAGTGTATAAGGTAGTGACTGCATAGGCTGAGGTCGTTTCACCATTGGGAAGCTTAAAACAAGAACCGTCCACCCATAAGGTCCCATCTGGGTCCGGGAGTGGAGTATCCTTTAAATCAACTCTGCCTTTTGTCTCTTCCTCCGTGCGGAGGAAGCAGTCGTGTTGCTCCTGAGTGTCATTTTCTACTGGAATTGGCAGCAATGTTGCCGGGTTCAAGGTATTACATCGCTTAATGTGTACGTAGCTAGCCAAGAGCGTCAATTCGTACCCTGAAAGGCGTGCACTCGTGAGGTGTTGAGTCTTTGTTCTGTTTAGGAGGGTGTCTACTGCATGCAGTACCATGACAATAAGGGTATTATCTAATACCAATCCAGCAGACTGGCGAATGGAAACTGCTGCTGCTGCTGTAGCCCTCAAACAGCTAGGTAATGCCTTGGCCACCGGATCTAACGTGGCCGAAAAATAGGCACAGGGGCTTTGCTTGTCCCCAAATCGTTGCGTTAAGACTGCTAACGCGCAACCTTCTTTCTCATAAACATAGAGTGTGAAAGGCTTACTGTAATCAGGAGTACCTAACACAGGGGCAGAGCACAAGGCATTGCGTAAATCAGTGAAACTTTTCTGACATTCCGCAGTCCATGGAAGCGGTTGTGGTGTATCTTTAAGAGTGAGTGCCAACAAAGGTTTTGCCAGAAGGGAAAAATTGGGGATCCATTGTTTACAATAAGAGGTAATACCTAAAAAGGCACGCACCTCTTTTTGCGTACATGGAATAGGCATTTGGGCATTTCCTTGGATGCGTTCTGGGGTCAATCGCCGTCCCTCCTTTGACAAGAGATGACCTAGGTAGGTAACCTCTTGGCAGCAATATTGCAATTTTGATGGTGAAACCTTGTGGTTGTGGTCAGATAAGTGGCGTAACAGTGAAATGGTAGCCTTTTTACAAGTGTCTTCAGAATCATCTGCGACCAACAAGTCATCCACATATTGAATGAGAGTGGCCCCTGGTTGTAAACACAAAGTATCGAGCTGTGATTTCAATGCTTGACTATAAATGGAGGGGCTCTCGCAATAGCCTTGAAGAGCTCGCTTGAACCGGAAGCTTCGGCCTTCTAAGGAGAAGCCAAAAATATCCCTACTTTCCTCAGCAATGGGAATGCTGAAGAAAGCATTTTTGAGGTCAATGACAGAAAACCAGGAATCTGATGCTGGTACCATTGTCAGCAGTGCATTAATATCCGGGACGACAGGGAATTGGGGTATCACAATCTTGTTGACCTCTCTGAGATCAATCACTAAACGATAGACAGGTGGCTGAGAGGGGTCGGTTTGTTTAAAAACAGGCAGAACAGGGCTATTGCATACATTTCCCCTAGTCTCTTCGACCACATCGTTTTGTACCAAATCATGAACTATAGTCAAAAGAGCTTTTTCGCTGTCACTGGAAATTTTATACTATGGAATGCGAGGAAATTTAGTATTAGGCTTGAGTGTTACAATGTAGGAAGGAATCCGCAGGAGGCCCACATCATTGGGGCCGGTGGCCCAGAGGGTGGCTGGAAGAGATTGTAATTCAGGGGGAAGCTGATCTTTAGACAAGTACATCGGTGAGGTCAACTTCTTACCTAAGGTAAGACGTACACCAGAAGGGGAACAGTGTAATGTTGCATACAATCTCTTCAATAAATCCAAGCCCAACAAATTTTCACCACAACCAGTTGTTAAAAGGAGCGGGGCCTCCAATTTGTAAGGACCTATTGAAATGGGCAAAGGGCATGAAACGGGGTTCTGAACTGGGGCGCCAGAAAAACCTACAGAAACATTTGTACAGCCAGACAAAGGTGCCCCGGGGAGTTTAGAGTGAATCATAGAGCTCTTTGTTGCACCAGTGTCTAATAGGAATGGCTCCACATCAACATAAGGCCCGCTCTGGTCCACTGGAACTGACACTACTCCCTTACTTTGTCCATGGCTGTCCTAGCTAGGTTGGGAATTCTGACTCTCATCCTCAGTATTGTAATACCTGTTGTAATAGTTGGTAGACTGAACATTTTGCTGATCAAATTAATTTGTGGAGTTTCCAGGGGGCATGGAACGTTGGTTATTAGACTGCGTACCTCGTCCTCTGCTACCTCGTGGTGCTGACTGATAACCACCCTGGCCTCGTGATGCGGGAATACCGCTCGTGCGTTGTAACAAAACCGGGCAATTATACTTTAAATGGCCTTCTTCTTTACAGTAGGCGCATTGATTTTGGCCCAGTGGCGGTCGGGGAACGAAAGGCCCAGGCCTCTGCAACTGTCTCTGGAATTGTGGAGACGGCTGATATTCACGTTGGGCAGGGCGAGGAGGATAAGCTTGTTGTAAAAGAACTTTTGTTTTCAACTCTTTGGTCTTTTTATCAAGTTTCTCTCTTTCCTCTTTATCCCTATTTTCATAGTACTGGGCAGTAGCCAATATCTGGGCCGAGGAGGAGACCGCCCACGCGCTTTCGGAATTCTTCAACTTATTAGATATTTCCGGAACCAAATTTGACACAAATTTGTCTACAAACAATCGTTGGCCACCTTCCGTGCTCATATCCTGACCACTATGATCGATGAACTTCTCCTCGAAACGAGTGACGAAATCAGAGACATTTTCTTCCGCTTTCTGCTTACAAGCTGCTAACTTATCCCAATTAACTCGCAGAGGGGGCATCATAGTTTTCAGTAAGGTAATGATTCTAGCTGGGAGTTCTGTAATTAGAGGCTCAGGTTTGGCACCTCTCACTTGGAGTCTGTCCGCAGCGAGTATGGCAGCCCAATCACCCCCCAGTTCCCCCACATGGTCCTCCTTCCGAATCCTAGCCCATAACGGTTGTGGGACCACATTACCCATTAGCATGTCTATATCGGCCAAATTCATGATACATGCATCGACAGTTTGGGACAACTCTTTGTAATACCCAGCAGGATTTTTACGGGGGTCCGGTAACGACTGCTTAAGGGCCAATACCTCATATCGTTTCCACGGAACGTGTACCCACACGCGTTGAAAGTGATCAGGTATAATAGGATTACCACCCTGAGCTGCAACCTCCTCTCTCCACACTGGGGGAACCTCTCTCATGGGATAGTGTTTTAGTTTTCGCCTGACGGAGGAATCGCGTTTTGGCAAGGACCGGCAGGCAAGCATCATTCTAAAAGTGACAAGCGTTCCTACCGCGTCCTCAACCTCTGCGCCCACAATCAGCCCTTTATCAAACTCGGCCTGTACATCGAGCAGGCCCTGAGGGGCTGGTCCCAACCCCATATCCTCCCATTCTTGACTTAAAATATTACACATAGTTTTAAAAACATATCTCTGCGTTGGTGCCTCCCACTGCCGAAAGGTTACCATAATATCTTGCACACTATACTGGGGGCCATTCGTGACCCACCTTCGGGCTTGAAGATCTAGCACTTCCCGTTCCTCCGGACCTGGTAGCTGACTACGAGTTTGTCTACGAGGAGGAACAGGGCTCATTTGAAACGTCCCAAAGAGAGGGGACAAAAGGCCAGAAACGGTATCGATCATTCGCCTCCGAGCGGAGGGAGAATTTGTCATTAGGACAGGAGACAGAATATTAGGCGGGGCAGAAAAGGAAGTAACATTTACGGAGGGAGCCGAAGGTAAGGGAGAGCTCGGCAATGCCGGAGAAAGCTATGGTGGGGGTGCAGGAACCAGTTGGGGAGCGACAGGTGGGACAACAGGCGGGACAGGCGGGGCAGGTGCTAACAATAAAGGTGCATTCGCGCCGGGGGCAGGCGGTAATCCAAAAGGTACATTAGCTCCCTGCGCATAGGGCGGGGGTAATCTCAACAGATGGGACATTAAAGGATCCTTCTCAGGGTCCACATTTTTCTCCGTAGGGGAAGTTGGCAACACTGGATAACATTTATCTACTGCCATACGATGTTGCCTATCTGAGACCTCAATCGCATGATCGGTTTCATTATCTTTAAACTGTTGCGCACCTTGTAAAATAGACATATCCCTCCTGTCTCTTTTAGCTTGTTTTATTTCTTTCTGTTTGGCCTAATTACGCCATAGGCGAAAAGAGTCAAACATAGCTGGCCGGGCTTTTCGCTTAAACAAAGTGTTCTCCAAATTATCTAAAATATTGAGCACAAAACTGCCGTTCTGTGGCCATCGTAACACACCATCTTTTCTAGTATAGCGAACCCATGCCTCATTAAAAGCTATGGGGCCAATACCATGTTTAGAATATACTTCATAAGTGGGAGTTCCGGCCGGAGGAATTGGTCAAGAGTCCTAAAGTCGGGAAGCCCTATCGCGATTACAACAAAACCATCTACCAAACTTACTGAAACTAGGCATCGCTACCACAATAGTTTCTTTACAAACTTCAAGGGGTTAATTATTCACTTTATAGTACAAAAACTGCACTCATCCCTCGGTTTCGGCTTTTGCAAAAGTCGAACAAAGACAAAACAAAGACAAAGGAGTGGCCACTATACTTAACTTAACTAGATGGTTCCGTCCGCCAACAGAGCTCCGTCTGATGTCTCGCGATACAAATTACCAAAGGGAGCCAAAGCGTGGCCGCAGTCAGGGCAGCAGGTCTTTGCAGCCGTTGGAAGGGAGAAGCCACACGGTAAAAAACCTTCGGTCCACTTACGACATGCAGGGGTCGATCACGTGGTGCGCGTCCTCCGGAATTTCCTTGCGGGGCTCCTCACGATCCTCGGGCTGGACCCACGACCTCTGAAGCGGCCTCACAGAGGGCACCAAATTGAAGAACCAGGCTATTTAAGCCTGGCGGCGCAGGGTACGCCTGCAATCTTCTGAGTTCGCCTTCCAAATTACAGAGACACGGAACACTCTGTCTGGCATAGGAACTTCAATTTATTAGCTGCAGCTAGGTACAGTTGTCCCAGAAGTACATCAGAGGTAGGTTCTCAGGAGACTGCCACTTCAATCCGTGGCTCACATTCTTTGGTAGCGCTTGAATCCCCTAAAGCAACAACCCCCTCCATGTGCAATAAAAATACAAATCCTCCACAAGAAAACATTCTTTGAACAAGATACAGGATAATGGGCAATAGAAATTGCTTCCCTAAGGTCGTGTTCTCAACCCGACCCTATAGGTCAGGTGGCATAGCCATTCCTGGGTTAAATCAGTTTACGAAAGGACGCGTTTGCGTGTTGAAGATGGTGATTCATAAAACAACTGGAGAGGCCGAGAACAGTCACCAAAGGTCAATAGATGGTTATCTGGTGAATTAGTTGCTTCGAGCGGGGTCTCAGAATGTACTTAGCTCAGGGAAACAGGAAAGGTCGTGTAATATGTGCAACAATATAGAACGTGAAAGAAACGCTATGGAGGTTGAAGGGGCCTGAGTGAGGGCAACAGCACAATGGTGTTACAAACAAATATGGGGCCGTATTCGAATTTCCTCAGCTCGGCTCGTATCTGGAGAAAAAAGATTTGATCACATCACTCCAGCTCTCAACTCCATCAACTGGCTTCCCATGGAAGGGAGGTGTATTTACAAACTGGCCTGCATCACACACAAAACCCTTCACTCTCCGGCCCCTAACTACCTGAACAACAAACTGGTAAGAGCAGGTCAATCCAGAACGCTGAGAAGCTCCAACTCACTCCTTCTTATTCCTCCGAAACTGAAAAAGAAAACCACACAAAACCGATCGTTCTCTGGCAACGCTCCCAGGATGTGGAATGCTCTCCCTAGAGTCCTCAGATGCAACCCCTCCTTCTCCTGTTTCAAAAGAGACCTGAAAATCCATCTCCTTAACAAATACTTTCCTGACCAACGTCAACTAATCTAGACTTCAATATCCGAGTTTACTCCTCTCTCTTGACATTCAAGGATAGTTGGTGACCGGACTGTGTTAACCACCTTATCTTCCATGCTGTATTTTATTTATCCCTGGTTTTGCTTCGTTACTGCCTGCCTACTATGTAATGCAATTTCCGTCTGTTTTTCTTTACAGTATGTATGTAAAGCGCTCTGATACCCACGGGTCAAGCTGGCGCTATATAAAACTTTTAAAATAAAATAAATAATAAACACATACCCTGTGAATTTGGTAAAGAGAGACCTATTGTGTACATTGCAACATACAATTCATTGTACACATGGCAGTGTTTTTGGAGCAAAAGGACATGGGAATACTCTTATAGACGTTTCACTACATCATCAGTCCCTTTGGATTTGTAGCAGTCAGTTGCTCTCCACGTGTAGGCCCAACATCTCAATGGCCCGGGTTGAGTCCTTGATTATCCTCTAGTTCAAATAACAGTATGTCTTGGACCAACCTTTCCAAGGTTTCTACAGTATGGATGTCCACGGGAGGGGAGTTAGGAATAAAACCAGTTGACCTTTTGAAGCAAGGAATATGAAGTAAATTATCGGAAGCCCCTGCACAATACGCCCTGCCCAAAAAAAGCTTGCAAAGATTCAGATGAGACAGTTGTCTTCATTTCATATTGGATTTGAAAATTAATGAAATAGTATTACCCTTGTTCCACGTAGTGCCCACATATACAAAGCCAATGCAACCTTTTCTGGTCATAGAAGAACCTTCTGGGCCCTTGTTGTTTGGTGTATAGGGTGTGTGTGGTCAACCAGTGCTTTCAATATACTCTAGTTGCTGTACGTTTCATTCGGTGGCGGCTCACTGGCTAAGGTGGAGGGGCGTCGCCCTAAAGCTTTTCTTGCAGTGACACAAAGGGAAAATAAAGTGATAATAACTTGCGTTATTATCATTTTATTTTCTCCTACTTCTGCCCATTTGCGTTAGAGCAGGGCAGGGGAGGAGTGGTGCACCCTCCTAAAGTGTGCAGTAGCTGCTTGGCTGGCCCTTCGGGCTGCCCAAAACTGTTTTGCACACTTTGCATGATCTCCATGCAGGCAGCATTACAGCCTACATGGAGAACATGCCCATGCCTCGAGTCTGCTAAGGCAGGGTTGTGTTTGGCTGACCGGAAGCCTGGGAGTGCTTCCAGTAAGGCAGTGTGAGGGGAGGACTAAGGAGACGAGGAAGTGTTTTATTTTATTCCCACTTCCCCCGCGTCATCCGCCCTCCCTCCGCCCATACCTCCCTACTCCTGCGTACTCACCCCCTCCTGCCCCCGCCCTCCTTACCTCCAATCAGTGCCGGATGCCGCTAGTTTCATCAAGAGAATGCCACCGTTACTGTTGCAATAACTTCCCTCCCTCTAACACAGGGGTCTTCAAACTGTTTAATGCTGTGCCCCCCTCATGCAAAAAACGTAATGGGCCCCTGAATGACAAACACATTTTCTCACAATTCTATAAAGCATCTGTGAACATATTTAACAAGTCGAACATAGTTGTTATGCTCATTTATACCTTTAAAAAATACATTCAAATTCATGATTCACAGTATTCTATTGGCACCCTGTTCTCCCTAAAAGTGAACAACTGTCCACACTGTGATTCTTTATGAAAAATGGGGGAAGAACTTTGAGGGTTATCTGGACCCCGATTTAGACACCTATTCTCAGCCAGGGCATTAGTGGCAAAAGATGTCACTGATGGCCCCTTACAGAGTGTCTCTTTTACTAAACCAACTGCACTGTTTCCAGAGCCTGGTGTGTCCCATACCCCCCCCCCACCTCGCCCCCCCCTCCCTTGGGATCAATAAAGCTTCCCTCACCCCGTAGTGGGGGGAGCTCTACCCCAATTTGAAGACTTATTCTTTAACATATATTTTCAGCAGACAGTTTATGATGCATTACGCAGGAGACTAGCCAGAGAGGATGACACCTGGTGGCTTTAGTCTAATTCCCTTTGATACATGCTGGCAGATTACCACCAGAACAATCCATCTCGCTTTCCCCGAGACCTTCTATGCCTCTTGGTATGCTCTCATTCTCCACCAGATTGCGAAACCCAAGATATTGTCTTCAAACAAGGGATTTTGTGAATCTGTGTTTACTTTAAATTACTTTACTAGTAAATGTGTGCCCAGAGAACAAACACACATCCATGCATCTAGGATTTTGCTTTTGTCTGGAATGAGCCGGTTTAAATACACGAAGAGAAAAGTAGACTCCATGTGACTTCCTATTACCTATTGAATTATTGTTACTCTTAAAACAAAGGGCCAAGAAGCATAGGTCTTCACATTAATGGTTAGTCAGGAAATGTAGAACTCCCACTGGGCCTTTAATCTGTTTAAACATACATGTTGTATATTACAGAAATGGGGCTCCTGGAGATGTTTGTTCATCCCCTTTTTTAACAGATCAGCTCTTGCACACTAGTACCCTCTGTCCTCCTTCTAAATAAGCCTTGGTCAGTCCACTTTTGTTCAAACATTCGTAGTCAAAGTGCTTTTTTCTCACACTCAATCCTCCTACATTCTCTAATGGAGTTAAAATCTTGAATATCTTTAGCACTCTGAGCGCTCCTGCCCTTACACAGTGTTGCAAAAAGATCAGTTGTCTTTGAGGACAACCGCACATTCTTCTAAAACATTCTTGCAAGCTTGAAATATGTTCATCCACATTTCACACTCAATGGGTGGTTCTCCCCCTTCCAACAAAAATGGTGGAGGAGCCTGCACACTCAACATGGTTGTAGTGGACAACACTAAAAGTTAACCAGAAAAGTAATCATCGTTTTCACTGTTATTCACTGCACATTTAGTCAATTACAATAATACATACCTTTGATTGTAATGTTAATTGGTAATCTGTGACGCAGGAGAGACAATGTTTCAGCAAGAGGCTTCTTTATCACACAGCTTCACAACATCAGGTTTCTGAAGGATACTTTTAACCTCAGATTCCTCATCTTAGAATACCACCTGAGTGTCAGGAACACTAGGGTAAATGCCATACTTAAACAGTGCAAGCAATCAAGATGGCGTGCTACTAATAAATACCTCCACTGGAGACAACTATTACCTTATTGGATATGTTTTCACTGGTCGCTCTTCAGTTTCCTCAAGAACTCTGAGTCTGCAAATTTCCAAGATGGCAGCTGCTGTAATAGAGAAAAGTGGTCTAGCCTTCTGGTCCTTAGCGTGGGCTAACAGAAGTCTACATTGTGCATACATGGGGATTGCAATGTGCACTTCAACTGTTTTTCTCTTTAGAAGAGTAGTGTTCCTTTAATGTGCTGCCTCACTAAAGGAAAATATGGCGTATTCCTCATTTTTGACTGCTACCTCCTCAGTCTTTGTTGTAAACAAACTATATTAGGGTTTTACAGGTCATGCATTATAGTGCTGTTTCACATTATACATAGTCAGATGGTGACAATAAAACAATAATGCGCCTGTGTGTCTGGACCCCTTAGTCATCAAACACTTCCCTACATCCTACCCCTCACTCCCACATGAGACAGTACAACACCACACAATTGGTAGCAAAAAGTGGTATATCCGTGTACCGTAGGGAAAAATGTATAATAGTGTGTGCAAATCTCTGAGTCATGCATGGCAGTTCGTACAAGCAGTAGGGGGCCCTTCGGACCATCAGTGGGGACTCAATGCACTCTGCTGCGGTTCTAGTTACTGAAATCTTTCAGGCGAGACCATGGGGTGTCAGATTCTGGAGTGGTAAAACTGTCCGCCCTGTCTGCCTCCAGTGTGCCCATCCCACGTCCAGCCTCCCGCAGTAGCAACCTCCACTCACAGCTCACCCATTTCTCAATTTCCCTTCTCCGTGTGATTATTTTGGGACCTCCCGATGACTTCCAATTTCGTGCAATTTTGTGTTTGGCTAGAACGTACGCCAAGTCTTCCAATTTGCTTGTGACTTTAATTTTAGATCTATGTGGAAACCACCCTAGTAGGCAATGGCCTGCGTGAAAGGGAACTTCCCTGTCAATGACGGTCGTGATCGTAGTTGTGGCTTCCTCCCAAAAAGTGTACAGCGAGGGGCACGCACAGAACATATGCAGTATGTGTGCATCTCACTCCCTACATCTTGGACAGACTGCCTCAGCTGTATGGAAATATCTTCTGATCCACTGGGGTAAGATATGATCTATGTAGCACATAGTAATTAACTAATTTGAAGCGCTCATTTCTGGAGATTCTCGGCATTCATTCCAGGATGGTATCCCAGTCCTTGTCAGTGATAGGAATTCACAAATCCTCCTCCCATTGTGTCTGCAGGTGCTCCAGTGGGCGCTGGAACTCAGTGCGTATCGCTTTATATAGACAGGAGACCGTCTTAATGATGCCTGTAGATAAGGCCACATATTGACAGCTCCTGAGTGCATGTGGCTCAGAGGAGCCAATGCCCCAGTGCTTCTTTAGTGTCGTGGTAAGTGCTCTGTGCAAAATAAAATGGTCCTGCAGTAGATCAAATTCTCCTTTAAACTCCTTGAATGGTAACAGCTTCGAGTCTCTATAGATATCCCCTTTCTTTGTCGCCCCCGGGTTAGTCCAAGCATCAAGCCCCCTCCAGCATCCACCATGGGGCAAATGTTGTAGCATGGAGAGAGGTAAGTCGGGGGAAAATGATACCTTGCTGCGTGTTTGTTGCAAGCACCTATTTCCAGCATCGAGCGACTAACTTGAACTCTGGTGTCACCAGCAGTGGACCGTCTCACTCTCAACAGCATCGTAGTGAGGTCTGAGGATGCCGGTGCAATTGGGCTTGGAGTCCTGTAAGGATTTCTTGTGGTTGGCAGCCATTGGACCTGCCTGTTAAGCTAGGCTGCTATACAGTATGTCTCAAAGTCAGGGACTGCCAATGCCCGAGCAGCCGTGGAGTGCTGCGTCTTGTCTAGTGCCACTCGCCTGCTGCCTGTTCCCCATATAAAGGCGATGATTAGGGAATCCAGGTCTCAAAACATCACTAGCGAATCTTGGATTGGGAGTGTGCTGGAGAAGTAAAGAAGACGGCGTAAGGCCACCATCTTCAGGAGAGCAACACAGCCCTCCACAGAGAGCGGCTGTGTTTCCCAAAAATCCACAGAAGGGTGGAGGGAGCGGATGGCTTGTCACACGTTGCCATCTAATAGGTCAGCATGATTGTGGTAGATCCTCACCTCCAAATATGCCAGACAGTGGGGTTCCCACTGTAGGTACTCCAAACCCTCTGGTAGGTCCCTGTTTGGTTCTGAGGAGAAGAGTCTGGACTTCTGCCAATTTACCTTTAAGCCAGACAGCAGACCATATGGCTCCGTCTAGGTCCTCCTCAGAATCGCAGAGGAAAATCAGGAAGCCATCCGCATATAGTGCTATGCATGTGTTGGTAACCCCCAATGCTGAAGCATCGATTGCTACAACCTGTTCATGCATAGTTGGCCAAGGGCTCCAAAGCCAATGCAAACAGCAAGGGTGCCACCAAATGTCTTGCAGAGATGGTCTTTCCTGTGCAGACTCTAGCAGTTAGGTTAATCTATATGAGTTTTGTCCGTGCTAGGAAGCTCCCTCCCAGTCCTATGTGCAACAGCACTTCATATAGGTAGTGCCATTCCAGGTTGTTGAATGCCTTTTCTGTGTCAACAGCGAACACTGCTACGCTCACCTGATCATAGTCCCCAGTGTACAGAATGGCAAGCAGCCTTCTGAAGATTATGGCTCTGTTTTAGCCGAGTGTAAATCCTGACTTTTTAGTCGATGTTTAAGATTGAGAGCGGTCTATATGCTGTTCGATCTTGTGCCGGTTTCCCTGGCTTCAGGATGGGGATTATGAGTTCTTTCCTAGTGGTGTCTGGCAAGGACCACAAGTCAGGGTGTCAATTCTGCAGAATAGGCAGCATAGAATTCCACGGGGAACCCGTCCGTTCCAGGGGTCTTATTGCGGGCAATATCTTTAGTAGCCTTTCGTATCTCCTGGGGGGGTTGGGTTATATCCCCTCCAGCTCCTCCACCTTCTCTTCTCAAGGCGTCTCAACTTATGTCTGATTTGCCATGATGTTATATGCTCCAACACTTTGATGGAGGTTTGAATAATATTGAGCAAAGAGGTCATTAATCCCTTCCTGAGTGTATATTCTGTCTTCTCCCGTACCCTCTAATTCGACTATAGGAGAGCCACGATTGGTCGGATTATACAGCCATGCTAAGAGGGACCCCAGCTTGTCTCATTCGGCATGCGTTCGGTCCATGTACTGTTTAAAATCAAAGCATCGAAGTCGCTCTAACTGGGTCACTACTGCCTCCTTAGCCTCCTGTAGGCCAGGCTGCAAATCTGGGCATCCCGGTCTCTTAATTTCTATGTTCCTTAGGCCTTGTTCGGCAGGGAGTACCTCTGCCAATTTAGTATGTCTAATCCCCTTTGACTTCGCTATGAAATGGCCACAAAGGACTGTATTAAAGGCGTCCCACTCCACTTAGGGAGAGGATGCCATGCCATCATTGTTGTTAAAGTATTGTACTATTTTGTCTCTGATCACTTCCCTGAAAGCCTGTTCCTCCAGTGACTCTGGCTTTAATCTCCAAGTAGGTATAGAAGGTCTGGGACGGGTCCACTGTAAATGTAGGAGGACAGGGTTATGATTGGATACTGTATGGGCCAGGTATTCAACAGAGTGTACGAAGCTATGGATGTCCAGGTTGCAGAGAAATGTATCCAAGCGAACCTGGACCCATCCAAACTGTTGAACAATATCTAGAAAAATCGTGTCAGTTCCCCTGCGTTTTGCAGAGAAGGGGCGAGTGATCAAAGGATCTCCATAGGCAACAATCCCTTGCTTCAGCCCAAAGGAAGAGGTTCAGATAGAGCTGTCATTGCTCTGCAGCATATGGTGTAAGCCCATGGATAAGCTCCCCCACACCAGCTTGTCCAAACATTTAGACGAGTTCGTCAGATGATCTTGGGGTCGTTTTGGGTATCATGAGGCTCAAGACTGCAGAGCTGGTGGAGCCCCGGTCCGAATCTGCATCTGACACTGCAGCCTCAATCTCCTACGTTGAGGACCCTGTATGTCCTCTGCTGATTTGTGCCACCACTTTTATCACATTCTGTCTGCTGATATGTGCTTCAGCCTGAGAAGGAGCTGCAGAACTGGGCAGTGATAGTCTACGCCCAGATCTGGAGTTACTTCCACTGGGCCCCAGCTGTGGGCGTTGGTCCAGCCAGTCACATGTCTCTTGTGGAGATTGGAAAAATCTAGAACTATCAGGCTCCGCCACCCACAATTGGGCTGGGTATAGCATTGCGTGGGGAAGACCTAGCTGTTGTAGTTTCTTCTTGGCATCCTGAAATGTCTTTGTACCTCACTTTCAGCATTTTCAACTCAGATATCTCCTTTACAGCAGGCCTGCACCAAGACGTCATCCCGGTCTTAGTAGTGGAGTAGTCGGGTCACCACAGGCTTCAGTAGAGCCCCCGGCAGAGGTGGCCTCGTCGGCACCCGATGGGTGTGCTCAAGAGCACAGAATGCAGAGAGGCCCACTGGTGCCACCTCATCTCATCTCCACTGCTCAAGTTGGTTATCATACTTGGTCCCTCTATTTTCTCAGGCAGGCCTACCACCCGTATATTGGTACAACACAAGTGATTTTCAGTTTCCTCTGCTCTGAGCTCTAAGCTTCACATTTTGGTTTCCATAGGGGTCATTCTTTCCGTTGTCACTACCAGACATATATTGTTACAATGCAAGTGATTTTCAGCTTCCTCTGCTCTGAGCTCTAAGGTAAAAATGTTGGTTTCTATGGTGGTCATTCTTTCCGTTGTCATGGTGAGTGTAGTGGTTACTTTCTTCTCTAGGCGCCTATGATCATTGTGCAAGAGGCCTAGATCGGAGCTTAGACTATCAAATTTAGTTTCCAGCACTGCCCTAGATGCTGTGATAGCCTGAGGAATGTCATGCACTGAGGGATTCTTATCTACTTCTTTAGTTGAGACACTCCCTCACCATCAGGGACAGGCCCAACAGCCCCCTCATGGTCTGGGTCCCTTCTGCGGGTGGATTTGCCTATGGTTGTCGCAGGTGAGGTCAAACTGTGAAGATTAGAATGCAAAGCAGGGGCAACAGAGGGCGCGTAATCTATATCCTTGCAGCAGTGCAATGCACAGTATCAGGCAATGTTATTGACTTAGCTGTCAGGGGGCAGTACAGGCAACAAGTGTTCCTGAAAAGTAGGCCCTTTTAGTACTCCTAAGGCCTGGTGTCAGGCAGGTTCTGTTCAGGTAATCTCACCTATTACACGCCCCTTATGGGTCTCAGTGAGGGCAGTCCCTCAGCCATTCAAAGGCCTCACTGCCCTTATACCAGCATGCTCCACCAGAGCCGACTGCCACTCCACATGCAGCACTCAACAGGTTCTCAGGTCCAGGAGTGAGGGGCCCCAGATAAGCTTGTATGCTGCTGCTAACTTTCTGAGCCCAGATACAGTGTGCCAGGTCACTCCAAGGGCCTCACAATTGTGAAGGGCCTTACAATTATGTAGCAGCCGCCCGCATTGAGATGAGGCCAGGTGTCACCTCACTTCTATCTGGGGCTATGTTTTGTGGCTCAGTCAGCATCTCAGGTTCTAGTTCTCCAGGAGCACAGCAGAGCAGGGGTAGGTATATTTAATATGGTCACAGTCTAAGAGGCAGCACCTCCTTCAGATCAGCAGCTCTTCTTGCTTCCTCAGTTATGCAGAGGCGACTCACCGCCACAGCCATGCCACCCACAGGGCTCCAGCCGTTATGCAAGTCAGGCAGGCCAAGCCAAGCACCACACTCACCGCCTTTCTTCTGGGCCAACAGTGTTCATGATCCCTTACTCCATCCCATTTAGGACAGCCGAGTCTGTCCGGGAAGCATCAGGCCGGAGTCAAGGGTCGCATAGCTTACCAGCTTGGAAGGATGGATTCCTACTCTTGCATCCCCCAGGATATGGGCACAGGTAATCACCGCACCAGCTCACTTCGGCCCAGGGGGCACCTCCTCAGACCTCTCCCCCGGCTCGAAGGTAGTGCCTCACACCTGTCACTCCACCTGTTCACCTCCGTTGGCAGGTCTCTGTTCTACGGGTCTGGGCCATCCACCGTAGGGCTAGTAGGGGATCTGCCAGTTCAGGGGGCTGGGGGCACAATGGTATCACCGGTGGGCTCTCTATTGAGGCAGGCCTCCAGAATGATCATCAGTGGGCTCACCACAGCTTCAAAGCTCTGCAGCGCGAGACCACAGCCATCTTGAATCATGGCTTCGCAGTTCCATCAGGCCACAAAACAAACTGTGGATTATCAGCTGTGTCTGGAGTTGGCAGGAGCACTATCGGTCTTCTTTGTGCAATGTTGTCCTCAGTGGGTAGAGAGGGCCCCCAGGCTGATTATATTTCTGCAGGGTGGCACTGGATGCGGATCGGCCGAGCAGAGCTCTGAGTGAAGCTGCTCACTCCCTCGGCATCTGGGCACGTCCCTGCCTTCTCAGTCCAATGCTCTTCAACCTATATACGGCAGATATGTCCGCATCACTGAATCACGCAAGCTTAATTCCCCCCAAAATAGGAACAACCAACAGTACGATATTACAGTATGCTGATGACATAGTTCTTCTTGATAACTCAAAAATAGGGATTCAGAGAGCCCTTAACGCCCTTCATACCTACAACATGAAAAACAAGATGGTAGTTAATACTTCAAAAACAAAAGTGGTCTAGTTTGGAAGGACGTGTAGGCAAACTAATCGTTACTGTTCACTTGGTCCCTTAAAAATAACAGGAGCCAAATCGTACAATTATTTGGGTATTTGGTTGTTGGCAAAAGGGGGACCTTAAATGCATTTGAATCACCTCAAAGATAAGGCTGCACTAATTATCACCAGATTGTGCCAATTGAAAGCCTCCCTCGAAAGCCCTTCTTCAGCCCCAATTCGAAAAGTACTCAGGGCAACATTACCATCCGCCATCACTTACGGCAGTGAGGCTTTCCCAGGACTTTTCATCAAAAGCATGGAAAAATTACATCCAAAAGCCTACAAAAGAGTGTTTAGGCTGCCATATTACACCAGGGGATCGCTGGTGAGACTGGAATTTTGCCTAGAGGCCCTAAACTTGACCAACATGGGCTTTATCATGAAATACTACCATAGATGCATTTCAGTCACGCCTGGCACCTTGAAGTTTATCCTTCAAAACATATTTCATACTAAAAATAGCCCTTGGAGAACATATTTATTGGCCTCAGCAGATACCCTCCAAATTAACCTAAGTGTATTAAATTCTCCATCGATTCCTCACTCGGCGGTGAAAAACATACTGAAGAAACAGACAAGATTCCTTTCGAAACCTGCTGATGTGGAAAATATCAAGACTATCTTATTCTCACAAGCCCTGGTAGCCTCGTATAACAATGAACGCCAGGTCGGCCTGAAGCCACATCTATACCTTAGTTGTTCAATTCGGAAAGCGTGCGTCACTCAAATTTTTGTTGCGAGTATGATGACACTACAAATTAAAGAATGTAACCCAAACTGGTTAATCCTCTACAATATAGTGAAGTGCAGGCTGTGTGGTTACAAACTTGAATCGTTTCCCCACCTGCTGCCTGTCGCTACTCTATCCCAGGCAGATGTTATTAAAGCCACTCTTTCTAATTAATGGCCTAAGGACCTGTAGTGATGCCACGACCTGGATAGTTACCACTACGGTCCCCTCGGGTCTTGCCCAAATTGGCAAATACTTCAAGGCGGTGCAGGATCAGCTTAAAACAACCCACTTAAGTGCAGCGATGATCGCTAATTAATAAAATGCACATGGCATCTGGTTTTACCACATGATCTTTTAAGCAATGACTGCTGACTGTAAAACACAATTGTATTCTTTTGATACTACAAGATCGTGATGGACATATGGTACTCAAATCCTATCAATCTCAATGCACTGTGCACTTTGACTTAATGGCAATTGATCCTCTATGAAATGTCTGCTGACTGCAAAATATGCATTTTATTTTCTCTGATATCACAAGATCGTGATGGACATATGGTAATCAAGCTCTACTAATCTCAATGCACTGTGTGCTTTGACTCAATGGCAGTTGATTTTAAACAATCGTATTAATAATAAGATAACAACAATTGTTTAAAAAATATATATATGCATGTCCAATGTGCTATATTGTTAAGGTTTTAATTAATCACACAATAAACGTATTTCTCTCTCTAGTACACCACTAGAGGGAGGTGATGATGGTGAGGAAGGGGATAGTGATCTCCCCACTCATTATGACAATGACATTTATTACCTGGACTCACAAGAGACCGGTGAGCTTGATGTATCTTCTGATACAGTATTGGATTCGCACTTCAACCCCCAACAGAAGAGAGTGGTAGTCCAATGGGCAGTTGTGGTCCTGGAATTGCAGCTCCCTTCAACCAAGACCAAGACTAAAGTCCAGTTGAAACTTTTGCAGCCTGGGCCAGCCATGTCTGATCCCTTGCACCCTGTTAAAAAGGCTCTCACTGATACCTTGATGAGCACTTGGTCAAAGCCCTTTTCTTGTCCACCAGGGACTAGGCAGGTGGCCAGTCATGACAGACTGGCGATCCTGATTTTCTCACTAAACACTCCACCCAAGAATACCTGGTAGTTCAGGCTTCTACCAGCATGGTGACCCCAAATGTATTTCCCATGACTCCTCCAGATATGAAGACCACGAGAATTGAGGTGTTTGGAAAGTAAATGTTCCACTCAGCTAGGCTGGAATTAAGATCGGTCAGTGGAGTCTGTTTGTGGGGGTGCTACGACAAGCAAAATATTCCTGGTGAACCTGGAAGACCATAGGCCTCTCTGCCTCAAACAATTCATGATGGTCTTGATGCAGTCAAATATGTGATTCATTCTGTTCTGAATACAACTAATTTTCCTGGGAAGGGCGGTTGGCACCAGAGTTGTAGTCAGCCACCATGCCTGGATGCTTTCCACAGCATTTTCTCGAAATGTACAGGCCCTTATAATGGATATGCCTTTTGATAGTTCCTCTTTTTTTGTGTGAAAAAAATTATCCTTCCTTGGAATGTTTTACGGACAGTAGAGCCATGCCACTATCCCTGGGTGTCTAGACCCAGTTCCCATATCAGTTCAGAAAATTCAGGGGCTACTCCATGAGGTGGAGTCTAGACAGCAACAGTCGCCCCAATTGCTGCAGCAGTCACCACAGTCATTTAAGGCTGGAGATGTGGGTCTGGCAAGCAAATCTACAGCCAGTAGGGTCACCAGTCCTCCCTGTCCTCTTCCTCTGCTGCAACAGCCACTTAGCCGCTTTAGTTTGCAAATAAATGTGCATACCCATCTTGGTGGGAAGCACAGTTCAGTATTTCCTCACGGCTCGTGATCTCTAGCATCCGATCATACAAATCGTTCAATATGGCTATGCCTTACTTTTTGCTTTGCCAAATTTTCCCCGATCATCTGGCAAACTGTCTCACATCCGGCCAACTTTCAGACTAACACCTCTTCATTCTAATACAGGAGGTGTGAGTGCTACTCTCCAAAGGTGCTATCAAGAGGGTTCCGGACTCAGAAAGAGGACAGGGTTGTTACTCTTATTATTTTCTTGTGCCGATATTGATCTTTCAACCCCTGAATGCCTTCAAGTGTCCGGTAAAATTCTAAATTCTTACTCTGGCCCAGATCTTGTCAGCTTTAGGCTTGGAGGCAGGGTGCTGTGTTTGGATTTGCAGGACGTATATTTTCATATATTCGTCTTTCAGTCCCATAGACATTACCATTGGTTCAGTGTTGGCTAGGAACACTTTCAGTTTGCAGTACTTCCCTTTGGACTAACCAGCACATCTCTGATGTTCACAAAAGTGATGACACTAGTCACTGCATACTTTCATAGGTTAGGGTTACCACTTTTCCCCTACTTTGGCAACTGGCTGTTGAAGCAGACTCACCCCTATACAGTCATATACCACCTCCAGACGACAACAGTGAACCTCTTGGCATTGTTCGAGTTTATGATCAATGGGCTGAAATTGCGTCTAACTCCTACGCAGAAGCTGCTGTTCATTGAAGCTATCCTGGATACAGTGCAGTTCAAGGCCTTCCCTCCTCCTTAATTCTAGGACTTACGAGCTTTGAACCTGATGTTTCAGCCTCGGGCCTGGATGTCGGTGAGAGGAGTTCTGAGTCTGCAGGCTTTGTAAAGGAATCTGGAGTTTCAGTGATCTCAGTACAGAGGAAATCAAGCAGATGCCATCCAGATTTCGGAAGAGAGAGGTTATGGATTGTGTGGTGGCTGCTCGAAAAAAGTGGTCCAACAGCAGGCCACTCTCAATTCCTCATCCAGAGCTAACGCTGGTGACAGATGCATCACTACTGGGTTGGGGATGACAGCTGGGAAAGGTGGAAATCAGAGCACTCTAGTGTCCAACAAAAGCCAGGCTTTATTTCAATCTGTTGGAGTTGCTGCGCAAAAGGCTTTCCTACTGTCCATCAGAGGGAGACTTGTCTAGGTCCTCATCAACAACACCACCACCATGTGGTATTGCAACAAAGCAGAGTGGAGTGAAGTCCTGGGTCCTGTGCCAGGAGGCTTTGTGCCTTTAGACTTGGTTGGACCGTTAGGGCATTTTCCTGGTCACAAATCACTTGGTGGGATCCTTGAATGACAAGCTAAGCAGGTGGTGTCTGGCAGTTCACGAATGGCGCCTACATTCTGAGCTGACTTGGGGCATCTTCCAGTAGACTGTGTGGAATTGGACGCAGGATTCCTAAATATCTTCCCTCCACTGCCATTCCTGACCAAGTTCTGAAAGAGATCAGGAGCAACCAAGCCCACGTCACCTTAGTGGCTCTGGATTGAGCCTGGAGAGTTTGGTAGCCAGAACTTTGGGGCATTAGCATCTGTCCTCTAAGCAAGCTTCCATTTCAAGATATCTTCTGTTGCAGCAGAGGAGCAGAATCCTACTTCTGAACCTGCGTAATCTACACCTCCAGGCCTGGAGCTTGAGGAGTGGCATCTGACTGCGTTTGATTGGCCACCCAAGGTGGTGGATGACATCCTTGCTACCACCTACCCTTCCACAAAGGCCATTTATGCTGGACAGATTTGTGGCTCGGTGTAGTATTTGCAAGATTGACCCTGCCCAGGCCAAGCTGTTGGGTGATCGGTTTATTTTGTCTTTGGCCCACCAAGGCCTTGCAGTGGACGTAATTTAAGGTTATTTGGCCTCTCTACATTTGTTAGACCAACTGTCCTTGTTTAAATCACCTATTGTGATGATGTTTCTAAAAGGATTGCTACACATATTTCCTTCGAAAATGCATGTGGTGACACAGTGGGGCCGTAATTTCAGTTTAACATTTCTTATGTCAATGCCCTTCAAGCCAATGCATAGTTGCTCATTGCTTCCCTGACTGTAAAGACCTTCTTCCTCTTTGTAATTATTGCAGTTCGTCTTGTAGATGAACACCAGGCACTTTCAGTGCAACTACTAACATCAACTTTTTCCCCAGCACATTGATGCTGAGGTTCAGGGCGACATTCTTGCCAAAAGTCATGACTCCCTTTCATGTTGGGCAATCCATCACCCTGTCTGCATTCTTTGCTCCCCTGTCCCTTCTCAAAAAAGAAGGAGTGGTTCCATCTGCTGGACCACAATAGGGCTTCAAGCTTTTACATTGATTATACCAAGGAACACTGTGTGGATGATCAGCTTTTTGTGGGGTTTACAGGGGAAAAGAAAGGGAAAGCTATGCAGAAGATGTCCCTGTGGAGGTGGATTATCCTCTCCATCAATATGTGCTACCCACTGGCCAAGAAACAGCCTCCAGAAGGTATGAGAGACCTTTTAACCAGGGCCCAGTCCGCTACTCTTGCATTGGAATGCAGAGTGTCTGTTCTTGACATCTGCCAGACTGCAACGTGGCAGTCAGTATTCATGTTCATTAAGCACTACTGCCTTCAAAGCTAGGTCTGGCAGAAAGGCATTTCATCCATTCTGTTCTGCATGATTTTTTGGTCTAAGCCAACACCACAGACCGTCCTCCTTTGGGGGGGAGAAAGGGTATTTCTTTAGCATCTGTTCTAGGGTGAGAAATCTGCGGTAAGAATGATCCATCAGAAGACCAAGTTACTTACCTGTGGTAACACTTTTTTGGGTGGATACTCTAACCCAGGGGCGTAACACAGGCCCCCGCAGCCCCCGCGGTGCGGGGGGGCCCCCACGCTCCAGGGGCCCCCTCACTCTCTGCGAGGGAGATGGCTGCGCCTGCAAGCAAGCCTCTTAAATCCACATAAATTAAACTGTGCGCGCAGGCCACGGTGACGGCCTCTAAAAAGTCTTCCCTCTCTTTTTCTCTCGCTAGTTAGTGAAAACCGAGACTTCAAGAAACGAGTATTTCCCTCTCTTTCCTCCTTTGGTTTATTTGCTCCCCTGTGAAATGGATCCAAAAAAGAAAAACATTTTTGGCTGGAAACGTTGTCTTTTTCTGACACAAATGCAGCCTCGGGGTGGAGAGAAATAAAACATTCCAAATGTGAAAAATAAATATCTAATTAAAGCAAGACAGAGTGGTTGCAAGGTGGCCAGATTGATTTATTTACACCTAAACATGTTAGCGCCACTTTAAAGTGTTTCCCAGTGAAGCGCTACTTTTGTTTTCGCCTCTCTCTTTGAACAACTAAGGGGCATATTATCTCTGGCCAGCGATAATTATCTCTGGCCGTACATAGCGACAGAAATATTATCGCCGGCTATCACTGAATATTATCGCCATGATAACGCTATATTTACAACGCATAGCGCTATGGCGATAATATTTCAGTGATAGCGGTGTTTTCAATGGAACATCGCTGGTTTTCCAGCGATGTTCCATTGAAAACAGCGATAACATTGCTGATAAGACCCTGTGGTCCTATCAGCATAATCCATCTCCCATTACAAGTATGCCTTAGTCAGGAATTTAACAGACGTTAAATTCCTGAGTTAAGGCTGAGGTAGCGCGATTTTTTTTATCGCTGCACCTCCTTGTTAATATCGCGAAGCTGCCTTCACGATATTAACATGTGTTGTTTTCACAGCCACGCCTTTTTTGCATCTCATTAGAGATGCGAGGCGAGGCTGTGAAAAAACGGGCTCTACATCAAGGAAACACGCGCTAGCGTGTCCTTGATGATATTGCGATATAATTATTGCCGCTTTTCGCCCAAAAACGGATGCTAAAGCGGCGATAATTATATTACCAGCCCTTGGTAATATGCCCCATAGTTTTCCCTGTGTGGGAAAGTGCACCTAGCCTGGAGGTACTGAAATATCTGCTTGATGGGTGAATTGGAAAACAAAACGTGTACAGCGACTGTGTGTTTACGAATGTGGGGGCATATTATCAAGGACAGAGTTAAAATTATCGCCGCTTTAGCGGCAGAAAACGGCCGCTAAAGTGGCGATAATGGGTTTGATAATATGCCGCAGAGAATTCCAATAGAAGCCCATGTTGACACCAGAACATGAGCTTCTATGGGAATTCTCACAGGCGATAATGTTAACGCCGTTTCTTGATAATATGCCCCCAAGTCTTTTTAAACCATACTGCCTATCTTTTTGAAAGGATATAAGCGATGGGCACTGAAACGGGTCTCTTCCGGGCCCAGTAGTCATGGCCTTACCTTTTCGTGCAAAAGCACTTACTGATTTCAGAATAATGAGTGTAAAATGAAAAAGGTAACCATGTTGTTTCTGCTTACATTTCACATGCTTTACTTAATCTTGCATTCCCTATGAGTGTTTTCTTTTTCTAGGATGTTGTTACATTTTTTTAGGCAGCATATTGCTCTTGTCTAGTGCGTAATTAGAATTGAGTCACATCCAGGTGTTTATAGCGGGTCAGTGCAGTGCAAGTTTCTCTAAGTGGGGCAGCATGGTGTTCAGTGGGGGAAAGTATGTGGCGCTATGTTCAGAGATGCTGAAGTGGAACTGGTGAACCAGGTTCAGCCTTAATGACCAGGCTCCCAGACCACTCTCCTGAGGGAGCACATTCCTGTGCTACACCTTAGAAGGTGCCGCAAGATCTTAAAAGCCCTGATGTCTTAGCACCAGCAGGTGGACCCTAGCGGTGGCAAGTGTGGATTAACCTTGAAGGCCTGTCCACCACTATCCATGAAGTTCACCTCCAGTCTTGGAGACAGACCTATGAAGCAGCACACCGTAGAGTGTCAGTGACTCTGTCACTGAGGTCACAGGACCCTTGAGCATGGTGGCTCTAGGGCAGTGCGATCGCACCGGGTGCTAACTTTAGGCGGGGGCGTTGTGTTTGTAAGTATAATATGGTTTTAAAAGCACTTGCTGCCTCCTTCCTGGCCTCCAACATTTTTGGGCAACAATAAAAATGTCTTGATGACTCCAGTGATTAATGTTCTTAGTAGAGAGAGATGGTGTTTTGTCTAGTGGAAGGTTTGACTCATGAAAAGGAATGGCAGAGGTGTAATGTGCATGCTGCTAAGAACATGTGCCATGCAGATCACAAAGTGCACATAATGTGAATAGGTCACTGGGTTACTGCTTTTGTCAGAGAGACCCTATTGTTACTTGCAGTTAATAAGTTAAAATCCTAACATAGAACAGTGAGCTATTAACTGTCATGTAAGAGCTGCATGTAAACTCCAAGGTATAAATTAGAGCGTTATGTTTTTTTCCCCAGTCTTCGATTATCCCAATGTTGCAAAAAAGGGTTCATTTGAGTAGAAATCAATTCTGATTATTAAAGAGAACCCCTAACCATGGTATTATGTTTTTAATTCTGAGTTTGTGTTTCAGCAGACCAATCACTATTAAACTATGCTGCCTACTAGTATGGTTGTCATGTGACTCCTACACCTTGTAGTCCTTTGTCTTATGTAACATTTCCTACACAGTGATTTACACACATATGAATGATTGTCTCTGTGTAATATGTGTGATGTAAAGTACTCGGACACCCTACACTTAGTGGTGCTGTAAATTTTCTGATACTTTATTATTTTGAAATTGTTACACATGCTAACAGTCTCTGCAAAGATTTTTCCTTATTAGTACTGGTGTAATATACAACTGCAGCAATGAGAAAGGTGACTAGTCAACCTTTGCAAAGTGCCCTCCACTTCACAGCAGCACAAGTCACATTTTTTAGTAACTTTTGATGTGTTTGAGCTATAAACAATTTATTAGTTAAAATCATCAGGTTCCCGTTCCCGGCCAAGGTCATCGAGAAGATCGTCAACAGACAGCTAACCCGATACCTCGAAGAAAACAGAATCCTGGACCCTTCCCAGTCATGGATCCGCAGCAACCACAGCACCGGGACCACCCTCATCGCCGCCACCGATGACATCAGGACCCTGCTGGACAGCGATGAGACCGCAGCCCTCATCCTCCTGGACCTCTCCTCCGCCTTCGACACCGTCTGCCACCGCACACTACGCGCACGCCTCCACGCCGTAGGGATCCAAAACAAAGCCCTGGAATGGACCACCTCCTTCCTCTCCTACAGAACCCAGAGCGTCCGCCTCCCGCATTTCGATCCGAAGCCTCCGAGATCATCTGCGGCGTACCCCAGGGATCCTCCCTCAGCCCGACACTGTTCAACATTTACATGGCCCCGCTCGCACACGTCGCCCGACTGCACGACCACAACATAATCTCCTATGCCAACGACACTCAACTGATCCTCTCCCTCACCAAGGACCCCATCACCGCCAAAGTTAACCTCCATGAAGGAATGAAGGCCGTCACCGACTGGGTGAAGATCAGCCGACTGAAGCTGAACATGGACAAAACGGAGGTCCTCATCCTCGGTCCAACCCTTCAGCCTGGGACAACTCCTGGTGGCCGACGGCACTGGGGTAGCCCCGACACCCACTGACCATGCACGCAACCTGGGAATCATCCTCGACTCAACGCTCTCCACAAGTTAACGCTGTCTCCTCCTCCTGCTTCAACACCCTCTGCATGCTCCGCGAGATCTACAGGTGGATCCCGATAGATACAAGAAGAACAGTCACCCAGGCCCTCGTCAGCAGCAGACTCGACTACGGAAACACCCTCTACGCGGGAGCCCTGACCAAGCTCATCAAACGACTGCAAAGCATCCAAAACGCCTCGGCATGACTGATCCTCGACGTACCACGCAAAAGGCCACATCACCCCCACCTGAGAAACCTGCACTGGCTGCCCGTCAACAAGAGGATATCCTTCAAACTCCTCATCCACGCTCACAAGGCACTCCACAAGACCGGCCCAGCCTACCTCAACAGACGACTTTCCTTCTACATCCCCAACCACCAGCTCCGCTCTGCCGACCTCGCACTCACCACCGTCCCACGCATCCAAAGAACAACCACCGGCGGGACATCCTTCTTCCACCTCACCGCCAAGACCTGGAACACCCTCCCACTGAGCCTACAACAGACCCAAGGCCTGCTGACCTTCAGGAGGCTACTCAAGACCTGGCTGTTCGATCAGTAGCACCCCCCCTCCCTAGCACCTTAAAACCCTCACGGGCATGTAGTGCGCTCTACAAATGTTTGATTGATGATGTATTGTGCTGCAAATATGGCAAAGCCATAGTTATGTGGAAAACATTTGCAAAGTAGGATATTTTGCTATTCATGTTTAAACTGCTCTTGTGGAAAAAGGGAGGAGAAGTGCTGATGACAGAAACTCCATGGCTGGGAGACAAATGGCTTGCGATTCCACTTTTAAGGATATTTGGGACATTCTGTGATTGGAAACGTATCCCACTTTGTGAATGTATTTTAATGTAAATAACACATATTGAACCTTAAATAAACATGTGTATCTATTGGCTAAATTAAATAATTTAATAAGCTGTAACCAAAATGGGAAACTAATATTAAAAATTGGGATATTTTGCTCTTTCTGCCACACCTCTCACTCCGCCCACTGACCCAATCCATTGGTTATTCCTGCCCTCTGATTATCTCCCACAGTTCCCCTACCCTTTTCCCCCCACTTCGACCACTGCCTGGCACTAACATGCTGTGGGCTTTTACCACTGGGTCTCTTAGAGAATGACACCTCGGGTCCATACACAGGGGCTAAACAGCACGTTTCTGGGTTCTCCGCACAACGTGTTTGCTATTTGACGGCAGACTTCTGCAGCTTGTGTTGATGAAATTAAACATTCCCTTGTGCTTGTATAAAACATAGCTGCCAAGTGGCATTGGCACCATGTCGTGTCCATTCGTAGCTTTTATCCAACAACACTTTGCATGCTGGAATGTTTAACCCCTTACTTAGATGGTCACAGCACAACTCCCAGAATGAAAGGCGCTGTTGCCTTAAGATCCAGGCCTGGCTGGCGTTGTCACACGTGACGATAGAGCCATTTGGAGGCAATGGTGAATCTGTAATTTAGCAGGTGTGTCTATACTCTTAGTAAGTTGTAAATACCGCCAGTGATGACACACTGAGGTCTGAGGCCTCTGTTTGTTATGAAGTAAGGCCCAGTCTGGTGGTTCAGGTCAGTCCTTGTGAGGGAAGCTGCTGGACTTGTTTTTACCATGCACTTTGAAAGTATTTTCACCTGGATGCAAGAAGAAAGTTGGATTGTTTTACAAAACATGCTTGATTTTTGTAAATTGCTGGACTGGTGATTGCTTTATTTTGCACTTTGAAAGTATTTGCACTTTTTCTTTTGCTTTACCAACTACAGTTTGTATAGATTGTCATTAGGTATTTGCTGATATGGTTTGTTTTTATTCTACATGCAGTGTTATTTATGGTGTTGCTTGCACTTATCTGTAATACATGTACCTTAAATCTTGTATTTAGCATTGTTTACACTACAGAAATTAGAAATTAAAACAAACATCTGCGTCAATGTTCTGAAGCATCCAAACAGTTTTCTTCCTCAGCCTTGTTTGCCTGCCTGTTTTGCAGTGCTTACTAATAAAGACATTACGATTGAAATTGCTTCCTCAGTTCACGTTATTATCATGCACAACCCTTGACAGTCGCTAGTGTGTGGCATGCAGATAATTCACCAGTCTATTTCTCCTGACTTTCGCAGGATACTGAGTTATAGCTTGTGTACTTCTCATGTATATTGTCAGTTGAGTTTTTATGGAATTGCAGGTTTGGGTTGGTCTTTTAAAGTTTCAAGGTATTGTCAATTCTATTTCAGACCCTTCATAGTTGTTCTTTGTTCTTCAGCCATAGGCAGTTCCTGAGACAATTGGACCGCTCCTTGGCATTGTTCTGATTGCTGCCTCAGTTAAATAATCTGCTTTTGACAGTATTGTTACAAATGGCATAGCTTGTATGTTAAGAGTGTTTCCCACTTTCTCATTAGAACTTAGAGAAAGACAATATAGAGGCATTTCATTTAAATGTTGGAGGTTTCAAATCAAAATATGCAAGTTTTCTGGTTGGTAGGGCAAGGTGGTAGATGGTGGGCCGCGCCGCTGGGGTAGGGGGGCCCCCTCCATGTGCTTTGCAGGGGGGCCCCCTCAAGTTTAGTTACGCCACTGCTCTAACCGCAGATTCTGCACTGCCCTTCCAGCTCCTCGTTCTGTGTAGTGTCCTGCTTTGACCATCTAAAAAGGGACCACATTAGGAATCTGCACACCGGTACCAACAGTTATTCATAATGCACATCTGAGAGCAGACAAAGAGATAAGCAAAAAACTGAAATCAGCGTGCATGGGTGGTGCTTATATGCAGCTAACTTCATCACTTCTGGGAAAGTTGTCGGCAGGCAGGGCCTAATAAAAAGGAACTACTTCAATCCATCCTCAATTAAAGCTAGAAGGAGATACAGAAATGTACACATTTGTGAAATGCCAATGGGTAATACCACAATGTGATGGACAACACAGGAAGCCAATACCAAATTGGCGCTCACCAATGGCTGAAGAGGGATGCATATTACATGTTGTGCTGACATGAGGTAAGCCAGTCTGTCACCAGCTGTTAGTAGTCAGATTTAACAGTAAGTATACATTTCTTGTGCAGCAGCCTTTTCCTGCCTTACAGAAGACCTGCCATATTTGAGAGTAACACTGACAAGCATAATAAATGTCTCATATTTTCAACATAAGAACTTTGAATCACATGATAAGACATGGATTTCTTTTATATATCTTCACAGAACAGTTTAACTTTTGATTTAAAAACAATTGTTCTCTTGCTCTCAGTACTACTAGATTTAAATGTGTTCCTTTGATTTCTGTTAGGGATTCCTGCTATGGCTTAGAAGTCTAATTTTGCCTTTCTCATTTTATGTATGGTTTGCTGGAAACAAATTATAGTAACTTCATCATTACATCCAGTACCTGCCAAAGAAGATGCAAACAACTGGTAGAGGTATGCCTCCTACTGTTGTAACAGCCATATGCTGTTATCTTATGCTATGTTTTGGTTATTTTATGTTATTTTGTTATCTAATATATACACATGCATGTGTACAGCACTCTTTCCTTTAGTATGCGTCAGCGATGACTCTGACACATAGAAATGCATCCAAGGCAGTATAACAGTTGGTATGGGGAAAGTCTTTTTTTAACGCTTTTTATTGGTTTTCAAATTTATGAAAAAGGGTATACACCCATCCATTACTACACATCCAGACTAAGAAAACGTGGTATATTTGCACAGGAAAATCATGCAGCATTGAGTGCCATGTATGGTCGTTATAGAGGAGAGAATGTTATGTACTTGCAAACCAGATTCAAAACTCGGCATTGGCGCAACAGCCTGAGATTCTGGGCAGATCACTTAGGGTCACATGAGTAGTATACAGTGATAACTTTCGTCACCATTCATTGTTTGACAGGTGCCCCCCCCCCCCCCACCCCCTCCCCGGAAGTGACGTAGGAGCCGGAAGTCCCGCCCCGGAAGTCCCTCCCCGGAAGTCCTAGCCCCGGAAGTCCCTCCCCAGAAGTTCGGTCCCCGGAAGTCTCTCCCCGGAAGTTCGGCCCCCGGAAGTTCGGCCCCTGAAGTTCAGCCCCTGAAGTTCAGCCCATGAGGTTCAGCCCATGAAGTTCAGCCCATGAAGTTCAGCCCCGGAAGTGCAGCCCCGGAAGTGCAGCCCTGGAAGTGCAGCCCCGGAAGTGCAGCCCCGGAAGTGGGGAGGTGTAGTGTGCCCTCCACACAGGAAATAATGGATGTGCAGGTGTGTTATAGGTGTAAAATGGGGGTCAGGGGTGCCTATTGCTAGCTGCAATCCACCCATTAGGGCCTACTAGGGGTGTTTAGGGTTAGGGTTATGGGATGTGTAAGCAGAGACTTACCTGTGTACGCCATGTTCGTGGGGCAAGCAGGGACATGTCTGGGCAGTAGGCCGGTGTTGCTTCAGTAGTGGCGAGGTGCGTCTGTGGAATGGGAGCCCTAGTGTGTTGCTGGGGTCTTTTTGGAGGTAGACCCGTCCCCCTGGGAGGCGTGCCTAATGCATATGGAGTTCCTGAGTGGTGGACTGTGGTGCACAGCCTACCCACAGTCAGCCATGGGTGGGAATTCCAATGTCCCCACAAGAGGCGGGAAGCTAGACTGCTAGTTTTGCTGGTGCAGTAATTTTACCGCCTATTTTTAAAAAGTCTCTGATGTAAAATGACAGTAGTTATAAACAAAATATAAAAAATAAAAATCCAGCCAAGGGCGGGAATTCCAAAGACCCCACAAGAGGCGGGAAGCTAGACTGTGAGTTTGCTGGTGCTGTAATTTTACCACCTATTTTAAAAAAAGTCTCTGATGTAAAATAACATTAATTATGAAAATAAATAAATAAATACAAATAAATAAATGTTAAGTCAAGCCATGGACCTGGTATGTGTGCTGTCGCAACCCTAGACTGTGAGTTTGCTGATGCAACATTATGCACCATATAGTTTAAAGCCTCTGATGTAAAATGATACTAATTATGAAATAAATAAAGAAATAAGACATGTTTATACAACTGCGGCTTCGCTCTACGTGAGAGTGGGGTGTCAGGGCTGATAAACATGGCAATCTTGTAAAGCATGCGTCAGGGTTTGGTAACATGGCCATGCATCGTTTTGGAACGGTGAAGGGTGCTGCCACAGCCCGGATAGGGCTGGATGGAGCAAGTTCCACATAAGAGGCGGCAAACCAACCAGTCATGGTGATGTAACAGGGTGAAAAAATGCTGCTGCACCCCAGAAAGAGCGGGATGAAACGCTGCTCCACAAGAGGCAGCAAACTAAAATGTAAGTTTGCTGATGTAACATTTTCAGTGCCTACCATGTGTAAGCCACCCCAATAGAGCCTACTAGGGGTTGTTTAGGGTTATGGGATGCGTAAGAAGAGGCTTACCTGTGTGCGCCATGTTGGTTGGGGCAAGCCGGGACATGTCTGGGCATGTTCAGGGGTGGTTGCCGCTGTAGGCTGGTGTTGCTTCAGCAGGGGCGAGATGCATCTGTGGAATGGGAGCCCTTGAGTAGTGCTGGGGTCTTTTTGGAGGTAGGCCAGGCCCCCTAGGAGGCTGCCTAATGCATATGGAGTTCCTAAGTGGTAGTTCGTGGTGCAGGGCCTAGCCACGGTCAGGCAGAAGCGGGAAGTCCAATGCCCCCACGAGGCAAAAGCTAGACTGTAAGTTTGTTGGCACAACAATTTTACCGCCTAATTTTAAAAGTGACACTAGTTATGAAAAAAAAAAAAGAAAGAAATGTTAAGTCACCGAGGCTTGAAGAGGTTGATAAGTATGACAATTTTGTAAAACATAAGTTGTTGGTGCAACATTTTTCACTTCCTAATTTTAAAAGTCTTTGCTGTAAAGTGACACTAGTAATGAAAAGTGAATAAATAAAATAAACAGATGTTATGAAACTATGGCTTCTTTCTACGTGGGAGTGAGGATAGCAAGTTTGCTGATGTAACAATTTCACCGCCTAGTTTCAAAAACCACCTTAAAAGAGTGCTAAGACACAAAGTGGCTTCTACGTGGGGAACAAGATGTCAGGGACTGATAAACATGGGAGTCTTGTAAAAAGTGGTGCTGAGGGCCTTGTAATATGCACAGTTGTGATGTTCTTAGATGGGACAGTGTGTGAGAGGTCGGTTAAACTATGACATTTTTAAGGCGTGCATTTTACACCTTTGGAGTGTGCATAAAAAAAAATGGAAATGCAACACGTAAACTCTTTTCCATGAGTTTCCCGCCTGTCTAGGACACGACGAGGCTTCTACATGGGGAGAGAGGTGGCATGGACTGATAAGCATGGGAGTCTTGTAAAAAGTGGCACCGAGTGTCTGGAAATATGCAGTCATGATGTTCTTAGACAGGGAGAGGTCGGTGAAAGTGACATTTTTTAAGGCGCGCTTTTACATCTTGGGAGTGTGCAGAGAAAAAATTGAAATATGGACGTAACTACACTTGCACTCTAAAATTTGTTGGAGCACCTAATTGTATCTTTGCGGGTAAACAGGCTTTGGCAGAAGACTACAGAGTTAACATGGCACAGAGGGGAAACAGCCATGCTGATGAAACAAACTCTATACGTAATGTAAGTAGCTATGGATTTTGTTTTTATTTTATAAGATAGTTCTGGTATTTGTTAAAAACTTTAGACAAGGAATAACTGTAAAATAAGCATGCATATAGATATTATTGTAGTACTAGGTCATGGAGACCTAACCGCTTTAAGAGGATAAAAATTACAAAATAAAACAATGCCTTTGATACACATATCTTAAGTGTTGGTGGTCTTCAGGATATGTAGGAGATAGTAGGGCCACCCAAAATCTGGCGTCTGCTGCATTACAAGGGGCCAGTTGTGGTAGGTGCACTGGCTGCTGCTCTGCGCACTTGTTCTACCCCAGATACTACATTTTATTGACTGCGTGCCTTCCCCTGCTGCATCTTCTAGGAGCACACTCCTCAGCATACTGATACACGATCTTTACTTAACACAGCTAGCATTCCAGTACTTGTAGTGCTGGCTATTCTCAGTCTTATACTGTTTAGGGGCGGTACAGTAATGCTATTGGGAAATCGACAATGACAATACTTCCTATCAACATTCTATGCATTTTCGCATTCATTTGCGAAGACTATTGATGTTTTCAGGGTGAGTGTGCCATGATGCTGTTAGTCTAGTCCATTTGTATTTACAGCAGCCAGGATACAAAGTGCACATCAGAGGGCTCAGACAACACCATTGCATTTAATAATTACAGACGTGGCATTACATTCCTCAGCACACTGCCATTGTATCCCCTTATTTGGGACCACTGATAGTCTCCTCTTGATTGTCAACTGTTCAGTTGACTGCTGTATTGACAACACTGTTTTATTGTAGTTTTACTTCTTTGATTCCTTGGCTCATGGATACACAGGTTTTGCTCTCTTGGTCTCAGTTGCAAAAATTGTCCTCTGTAGACAATTCTTCGCAGAGGTTAATTTGTAAAAAATAAGTGCTGGGGCTCTTGCCAGGAGGCAGCTTGCACCAGCCCATTTCTCCTGTTAGCACTGCCAAAAACAGAACCAACTACCAACCATGAAAGTGGGGAGAGGATGTGACGTAATGGCCAGAGTTGCTGACTTCAGCGCTGGGGAACCAGGTTTGAGCCATGGCATCGGCTCAACATCCTGGGGTTCTGGCCAAATCACTTAAGCTCCCTATGCATAAATGAATGTGTCCTTAACTGGTGCTCATGAAAAGCACTGGTGTTGATGATTAAGCGCCGGCTGAGCACCAGAAAACACCGGCTCAAATTAAGCACTGATTCTTCTGCTTTTTTGTGCCTGAGCTAAAACACACATAAACCTGTCAATCTGTGGAAGCTATTGCTAAATGAAAGTGCCTTGAAGTACATGTGCTGAAGCAGGAGGACAGATCCATACTCCCCATACACAGAGTATACTCCTTGTGTTGTGCATTCCCAAAGGTGCCATCCAGTGTAGATAGAAAAACACAAAGTTATTTTTGTCCACACCTATGTCACACAATTACCAACAACGGGCGCCCCGGGCGTTGGAACTAGGGGTGCAGCTGGTGCTAGAGCACCCACAGATCTGGAAGGAGTTAAGAAAGGTGATGGAAAACAGTGAACCCTTTCAATCTGTGAAATTTTCAAACAGCATTAGCTGTGTGCTCAAACGCAGTGAAAGATCAACGGAATTAAGGAGAGCCCAGAGAAAAAAGGTATGCCACTCTTGTGAGTGGGTGGGATCAGATTACAAGAATGAGGCACATGAAAGGCACCAATGTAACTAATAGCTCCTTTTTAAAGTTTGCCAACATCGCAAACAAGAATCATTTGAGTCTTTTAATTGGGGAATGTGGAGACAGGCATGTGTTAAAGTAGGGTGGGAAAACAAACCAATTCACAAATTATTTTACCCTTGCGTGCATGCATGGCTAAAACCACTCTGATTTATTAATAGTCTCTTCTAAGTAACTTAAAATAAATTGACACAATGTATTCACATGTTTCGTAATATTGCACCATAATGCAAACTGAACAACATTTTCACTAAAAAAGGTCTCAGACTATCATTTACCCGCTTCCTTCCCTTCAGCTCCTCACTAAAAACGTTTTGTCATGCTCATTTGATACACTTGCTTGTTCGGTAACAGCATGATGCTCTTAGAACACCTACAGTTTTAGCGTGCTGAAGCCCCTGGCCAGCATACTGAATCAGAAATGTGTTCTAGCATCACTGATGGCTTTTCAGATCTCATGTGACATTGTTCACCAGATGACCCCTTTCAAGCACCCTGGGAAGCAGATCCTACGTTGGTTCATGCCGTAGAGCACTTCTCCGGATGAGTCTAGACCTTCCATATTCTAGATGACAGAAGATTTTTGTTTTCCAAATCCTCGTGCAATTAAGTGTCTCAGACCAAGGTAGATATCCCTCCATCACCATAACTACCTTTAAAATCTACATACTTAGTGTGTCGAAATAGGACTTTCTGTGGTGTATTGAGCTGAAGAAGAAAATGGACTTGGATGTCCAGAACGGAAGGAAGTAAACCTCATACCGTGTTAGTAGCAACCGTGCAAATAGGAAAGAACTCTTTGTTATGTTATGGTAGGTGTTTTTATTTAGCCACCCTACACTATTTACATGGTCTGTTAACACCCTTAAGTGTTATAGCAGTTTGCTCCAACAGAAGGTTCATTTATTGGGGAAATCAGACTTGCGTATTCCTAACTTGTTGTCAGTGTGTTTGTGGTGGCTTTGCTCAATTTGCACTGTGGTGGTGTGTCTCTATCCTTGAGCCTCGAGTTTATTGTTTGTCCATTTGTGAATGTAAACAAGCAGATGCATCTGGGTGAGAGCTACGTGGTTTGCATTATATTTTTATGTTATACCACAGCTCTGTTTGACTCAGCAGTGTGAGGTTTTGCTGGAAGAGGTTTGCCATAATAGATAGATGGTTTATACTAGATGTTTAACAGCCTCATTTTCTGTGTCAGATTTGTGTCTTGCTGGAACTTGTGTAAAGAAGCAGGTTGGTATGGTTTAGACTGATGGGGTGTTGCAGTGGGTGGTATAGGGTGGTGTGGGAAGTCAAGGGTGGTTTTGGCTAATGTACTACATTGGGTTGTAGAGTAATTACATTGCAATTTAGTGTGGTAAGGTGAGGTGATGTTATGTGGCATTTGGTGATGTGGTACACAGACCACCTTTAAGGTGAGACGTAATGATATGGTGTGCCAAAGTCTGAGAAAGTGTGGAATTGTGTGTGTTGAGAGTGGTGTGGTACTGAGAGATGTGGTGTTGAAAATTGATGATGTGACATGATGGAATATGTTAGTGTATGATATAATTTGCTATAGTGAGGTAGACTGAAGTGGAGTGGTGCAATATGAGATTGTGATGTGTGGCATGTTGGTGTGTTCGGTGGTGCGGTGTAGTGATATGTACTAAGTGAACTTTGTTGTTGTATAGTTCTGCTGTGCTGTGATTTGCAATGTAATTGCTCTTATAGGATAGTTGTGGTATTGAATGGCATGTATACAGCATGGTGTGGTGTAGTCTGATGTGGAACCATAGGGAACTATGGGAGGGGTTGATGGATGAGTGGGGTGCAATATGATCTCATGTGATGTGGCTTGGTATAAATTGTGGGATGTTGTAACCTGGTATATGTATACTTCTATCCGGTGGAGCAATGTGTAGGATGTTGCGTTTTGGTATGGTGTAGATTGGTGTGGTGTACATTAGTGTGGTGTTAGATTTTGTGGTGCTCTGTGGCATATGTGATATGGTGAACAGGAAGGTGTGTTGTGGTACACTAGGGTGTGTTGTATTGTATACCATAGAATGTATGGTCCTGTGTGGAGTTATTAAGTCAAAGAGGGTGCTGTGAGGTGCGGCATCATGACGGGAAGAGTTTTGCCACAATAGATAGATGATTTATACTAGATGTTGAACACCCTCATTTTCTGTGTCAGACTTGTGTCTTGCTGTAACTTGTGTAAAGAAGCAGGTTGGTATGGTTTAGACTGATGTGGTGTTGCAGTGGGTGGTGTAGGGTGGTGTGGGAAGTCAAGTGTGGTTTTGGCTATTGTACTACATTTGGTTGTAGAGTAATTATATTGCAATTTAGTGTGGTAAGGTGAGGTATGGTGTTATGTGGCATTTGGTGATGTGGTACACAGACCTTTAAGGTGAGACGTAATGATATGGTGTGCCAAAGTCTGAGAAAGTGTGGCATGTTGTGGTATTGTGTGTGTTGAGAGTGCTGTGGTACTGAGAGATGTGGTGTTGAAAACTGATGATGTGACATGATGGAATATGTAGGTGTATGATATAATGTGCTGTAGTGAGATAGACTGAAGTGGAGTAGTGCAATATGAGATTGTCTTGTGTGGTATGTTGGTGTGTTCGGTGGTGCGGTGTGGTGATATGTACTAAGTGAACTTTGTTGTTGTATAGTCCTGCTGTGCTGTGATGTTGCATGTAATTGCTCTTATATGGATAGTAGCGGTATTTAATGGCATTTATACTGCATGGTTTGGTGTAGTCTCATGTGGAACCATAGGGAACTATGGGAGGGGTTGATGGATGAGTGGGGTGCAATATGATAGCATGTGATGTGGCTTGGCATAAAGTGTTGGATGTTGTAATCTGGTATAAGTATACTTGAAGCCGGTGGTGCAATGTGTAGTATGTTGCGTTTTGGTGCCATGTAGATTGGTGTGGTGTACATTGGTGTGGTGCTAGATTTTGTGTTGCTATGTGGCATATGTGGTATGGTGAACAGGGAGGTGTGTTGTGGTACAGTAGGGTGTGTTGTGTTGTATACCATAGAAGGTATGGTCCTGTGTGGAGGTATGAAGTCAACGAGGGTGCTGTGAGGTGCGGCAACGTGACGGGGTATGTGGTTGTAGTGAGTGGCTGCAGTGTAGAGTTGTTGTGTGAGATGATGGGTGGTGGTCTCATTTAGGATTTCACCCTTGTTCCCCAGCATAAGGGTGCTATCCGGTAAGGTGTGAGTTGATCTGGACTAACGTTTCATGATGTGATTTGCATTGTGCTGAACACATTATAGTGTGGTGTTAAGCTTACTGATTATATTGTGTGCCAGGTGTAATGATGATGCAGTATAGTATGGAATTGGTTGGGGTGGTGATGTTTTGTGGGAGGCAGTGATGCGGGTTGATATTGAATAGTCTGGAGGTGTGTTGGAGTGTGCCGTGGTGAATGCTGTTATCATATTGCAGAACAACAACAACAACAAAAAACCTTTAACTTACTTAAGGATCCCGGAAAACATAGCAGTCTGAGTACAAGACCATGTTATACTGAAAAAAGAGTTAATTAATTATATAATTAGATTTACGATTGGTGTGTCAACCCTTCTACTCATGTTCAGGTAGTGGTAGAAGTGGGATTGAAGATGCTTCCGTTGCGGATCCAACAGTATACCAAGTGGCAGAAGGTCAAAGACATTTTCAATAGCTCTTAAATAGTATTCTCAAAAGGCCCTACAAGAAAGCAATCTTTTCACATAGCCTTCACGGCCAGACTGCTATATAAGCACAAAATGGCAGTGCAAAAAATAATGCCTTAGTTAGACTAGCAGTTGCTAAACCCAAAGTACACCCTAAAGTACCATCTTCCATCTTACAAAAATATGTTCCAAGGAAGTACTCTACTTATGTATTCATTCATTGTGAAGGTGTGGCTAAGAATGCACCCTCTTAGTCAGTATTGTGGGGGCCAGTATAGCTCCTTTATCAGCAGAAGTCCAAGCCACAAGTCAGGCCGCTAATCCTGTGCGTGCTACACCTTGTTTACATCCACAAATGGACAAACAATAAACTCGAGGCTCAAGGATAGAGACACACCACCACAGTGCAAATTGAGCAAAGCCACCACAAACACACTGACAACAAGTCAGGAATACACAAGTCTGATTTCCCCAATAAATGAACCTTCTGTTGGAGCAAACTGCTATAACACTTAAGGGTGTTAACAGACCATGTAAATAGTGTAGGGTGGCTAAATAAAAACACCTACCATAACATAAAAAAGAGTTCTTTCCTATTTGCACGGTTGCTACTAACACAGTATGAGGTTTACTTCCTTCCGTTCTGGACATCCAAGTCCATTTTCTTCTTCAGCTCAATACACCACAGAAAGTCCTATTTTGACACACTTAAGGGCTTATTCCGATCCTGAATTTTTTTGTCCCGTACAACTCGTATCCGTATTTTTTTCCGTACGAATCGTACAAGTCACGTCCGACCCATGAAGTACGATACGTACGGGAAAATGTACATACGGATCGGCCCGATCCGTACGAATCGTAGCGGGAAAAGTTTTACAAGACAGACCCGGACACTTTTCCGTACGAATCGTAAAAACACAGTCCGAGCGTACAAGTACGATCCGGACCGGCTTACCGATTTACGATTTGTACGGAAAACGTCCGTCCCTTACACGGGGAATGACTTGTACAAATGCAATGTCTGTGTAAGCACCGTACAGTAGCAATGTCGGTGTACGCACCGTACATAAGCGATGGCGGTGTACGCACCGTACATAGCGATGGCGGTGTACGCACTGTACATAGCGATGGCGGTGTACGCACCGTACATAAGCGATGGCGGTGTACGCACCGTACATAGCAATGTCGGTGTACGCACCGTACATAAGCGATGTCGGTGTACGCACCGTACATAGCGATGGCGGTGTACGCACCGTACATCAGCGATGTCGGTGTACGCACCATACATAGCGATGGCGGTGTACACACCGTACTTATCAATGGCAGCGTACGCCCCGTACATACACAACGCATGGGGCCGTGTGTCTGTACGACTCATACCCCTGTACCGTTCTGAACCACGGATATGGAAAACAGCACAAGGAGGGTCTATTCGACTCGCACAACACCACAAAACTCGTCTACACTGCACAAGAAATGGAAAGGACTGACCTGGACACATCCAAACAGGCAAACAGAGGGGCAAACTCACAACCACCTCTTTTGACACACCCACCAAAAATTCAAACTGAGCCACACCCACAAATGGACCAATAAAAAGGGCCCCCACACACAAACCATGAGCCTTTGCAACAGACTCACTGCAGCTACAGAGCACACACCAACAACTGCACCCATCCACCTTACCATATACACCTTCACACAACCTCCTTCACACATACCCCCTCCACACATTCACACCCACACTGTCGCATTCAGACCCACACACCCACAACCATCCACGCCCTCACCCCACACCATGCCCACAGACAAGAATCCAAAGTTCACAAGGGAGGAGCTGGAGATCCTTGTCAATGAAGTCATCAGAGTCGAGCCACAGCTGTTTGGAACATTGGTCAGACAGACCAGCATAGGTGAAAAATCACGCCTGTGGCAGAGGATTGTCGATAGGATGAATGCTGTTGCACCCATCAGAAGGACCAGGAATGAATGCCAAGCCAGGTGGTACGATCTGCGGAGGGCGGTCAAGCGCAAAATGAATGAGGACTACGCCCAAAGCAACATCACTGGAGGTGGTGCGCTCCGAAGACCAGTACATTACCATCCCTGGGAGGAGAAGGTGATGGCCATGCTTCTGCCAGTGGGAGTGCATGGACTCCAAGGTGTTGCAGAGCCTGGTGAGTACACAAACAACTTACGGAACATGGAGGTAATGCCATCCACACCCCAACTACACCAAATGCACGCAACTACCCCCAAGCCATCACCGGCCAAAAACACAGTCAAAAACTACGCTAACGCCAATAACATGTGTATGCCCCATTGAGAAAGCAAGGCCATGCTACGTCCCATGCTACATGAAGCACCAACCCAAGAATGGAAATCTGGTATGCTGGGAGGGTGGGTGGCACAAAATGCATGTTTGAATCATAAATCAGACACAATTGCCCTCATCCCATATGGCCATGCTACATACCCATGCACCATGCGCAATTCACAGGGATTGGGAAAGTACTGACAAGATAGCTCACACTCGGCCTGGGTGTAGGCAGCACAAGGCCCTCCTGTGACCAGTGCAAACACAAACACCAAGACAACAAGGTCAGATATCTAGGACAGGAACTCACACTCACTGTCATGGCAGCATGCTCCATGGGGGAACAGCTACATCACCTGGGAGCCCCACTGCCAAATCACACTACACCCACCAGCAGGCCCTGTCACATACACCCCTACACAAGCAGACACCACCAGGACAGGCAATGGATTTACCTACTGTCACAATGGACATGCAACACAACAAGACCAATACATAGCCGAAGAAGCATCCAAGCCACAAATCGACATGCCAAAGACTCAGGAGAACATATCAATCTGTCCCCCGCAACATACCCATCCACAAGTGAACATTGAGGAGAATGCTAGGCACATAAAACTACATGGAGGAACAGTGCCAACTTGAATGTGTATGAAACATGCATGTTGCATGAAACAGCATTAACATTGTCTGTCTCTCACACACAGGGCAACGTGATGAATATCCCCCCAACAATGGGGGGAAGAATCACATTAACAGGCTCGGGAGGAACCTGATCCCACCGGAAGCGACGCCTCTCAACACTCTGCGGATGACCCCGACCGACCTGGACCCTCTGGTGTCCAAGCCCCTGCAGAACCTGGTTCAGGACCATCTGTGCCAACCACCACCCCCATTCCTGCCACATCCCAGGAGACTCCGAGGAGCCCTGCCCGCAGTGAACAACTGAGCCAGTCTGACCAGGAGGGACAAGATGCGGCGGGCACCCAGGAGGAGGCAGACAACACCGACACTGCCATCCCTCAGGGGTACCGTAGACCCGATGTGCCCACAATGGCAGGCCAGGCTCGTGTGGGCAGGGGTGGTGGGAGTGCAGGACGGCGGAGGCGAGAACCTGACCAGCCAGCTGAAGGGACCGGTATGTCACACATCCACAACATCATGGAGGCATACCGGCGTGACACCAGGGAGTTCAGCCAGGTAGTGGTGACCCTCACAGAGATCAAGAACCAGCAGGCCGAGCAACATGCCAGTCAACAAGAACACCAAGGACGGATGGAGGCAAGACTGGCTGAGCTCCTGGCGGTGCAAAGGGACATAAGCCATTCACTCCGTCGGATCGCCGACAACATTGGCAACCCTCCCTGTGCCACCAGGCGAAGACCACCACCAGCGACAGGGAGGGAGGAGGAGGAGGATTCGTCCGACGGAGCGTCCCAAGCATCGTCAAGGCCTGCATCTGAGGGTCCCGCGAGGAAGGTGGGTCGTCCACAGAAAAGACCGTGAGAGGCAGCAGCCCATCCACATCTCCCAGGTCACCTGGCCTGGCATCTGGCCTTCATGTGCGACAGCATCACCTCATTGACTGACATCATCTGCCACATGGACTTGCTGGTCACATCCCATCTCCCCCTGTGAACTTTGAATTCTATGGTCCCTGCATAGCACCTTTTTCTGTGCACAAATCACGCCCCAGAGCTATAAATAAAAAATTAAGACATGAAATTTTATGTTGCAGTCATTTAGCATGATTACACAACGTACGTGTGGGGATATGTTGAAGTATGCCTGAGTGTGGAAAAAACTCCAGCCATCCCTGCACTTGGATCTGAGTCCGGTCGAGGACACATATGGGTCACAATGTATCACAAAATACAGACATGGAGCCCAATACTCACACGTGATGGCCTCAAGATGCTGAGGGGGGGCTTGCAATACTGCTCAGACAGACCAATTTGGAAGAGTATCATGAAGGTGTAGAGGTCATGGGTCATGTTGATGTGCCCGGGGAGGGAGTCCCAGGTCTGTTTGGCGAGGTGGGAGAACTATCTCCTGCATGCAGTTTTTATGTGGATGTGATGAATAGTGGCCGGGGCAAGTTGGGCTGCATGGAGTTGGGCCAACGGGGTGTTGGATGACAGACATCCAAGGTCGGTGTTGGGTATGGGATTTTGGACTGCCTCCTGAGTGTGGTTGAGGAGTCTGAAGGTGATACTGCAGCACACAGTGAGCCATTGTACCTATCTCAGGTGGACGGTGATGGGGCTGGGGTGGGGGATGTTGCAGATGAGGTGTGCGGATGCACCCAGGATGTGGACAACTTCTCCTGCAGTTTTGCTGTTGTTCTCCATAGAGGCTGGTGCTGTAGTTGAGCCAGCTGGCGTCATGGACCAGGGGGACGGTCTGTCTTACCTTGGAGTGGATCCATCTGTGGGTCATTTGCAGCATGTGGGGGGTGTTGCAGCATGAGGTACAGATGGTGGTGAGTTGCATGGTAATTGTCAGCGATGGGTCCATGATGAACACCAGCTTGCGTGCGTGGCCACTGGGTGCTGGTGCGGTGCACAGACCAGTGGGACACAAGGAGTTGAGCCACCTGTAAGGGGACAATCCTCAGATGATGACTTCTAGCCTGTCCATGTCCAGCCTCAGGTGGCTGATGTTCACCCATTCCTCAACGGATCTCATGCCTTCTTGAAGTTTTGATCTGGCAATGGCTGGGTCTTTGGTGAGTTGGAGGAGCATCTGGGTGTCAATGGCATACGAGATGATGATGAGGTCGTGTGCGCATGTGATGGTGGAGAGGGGGGTCATGGAGACATTGAAGATCGTCACGCTGAGAGAAGAGCCCTGTGGCATGGGCCAGATGACCCCAGTGTACTACATGTTGCAGGGTGGAGGCAGACTCCCTGGGCCTTGCTGGTGAGTGACTTTCTGATTTAACCCTGGGCCCTGCTCTGGATACCAGTGTTGGAGATGTGTGAGCTGACAGTGTTGTAGCACATGGTGTAGAATGCCATTGAGAGGTCAAGGGTGGTGGCCTCACCCTTGTTGAGCATGGCAAAGTTGTCGTTGGTGGTGGCAATGCTGACGGTTGCATTGGTGTGATTACTGTGGAAAATTGTCATTTGCTTGTTGAGTGTCTTTCTGATGACATTTCCTGGGTAGGGAAGCAGGGTGATGTACCAGGAGCTCCTGCGGTACTGCCGTCCATTGTCTAAGAAGGGCCTGGGTCTCTGCATGCCCAGAGGCGTAGCTAGAGCTTGTGGCGCCCGGGGCTATCCCTCAAATTGCCGCCCCTGGAGCGGGGGATGAGGGGTGCTGGGGAAAAAGGACCGAGAGACACATAGTATCGCCGCTAATAGTTACCTCGATCATGCAAGTTACATGCACATACACGACACCGTCCAAGGCTACACAGTTAAATACACCGGTGACCGGCAGTACAAAGGAGAACACACAGACTGCCACCCTGCAGGATTTCAGAAAGGGCCTAAAAACATGGTTATTCGATTAACGTCCCTAATCAGCAGCACTGCCCCCACCCTCCAGCGCCTAGATACCCTCACAGGTGATAAGTAGCACTATGCAAATCCTGTTTGTTTGATTGATTGACACACGATTTCCACACATCGTTTGTGCGCTACATTAGTTTTATCTGTAAAATTGTATGTCTTTGCAAGTTAAGTGACCACTTCAATGGAGATTGTGCTGTCTATAAATGACACTGCGCGAACACACCATGCTTTAATGATATATGTTCAACATTGTGAGTTCAGTGATGAAGCACTGATGGCAGCGACGCCACTCTGAAAATTGTTCGAGCACCACTGGGTGTTCCCAATCCTGTTTCTCTTGGTTTTTACCTTCTCTGACTCAACGAAATTCTAGTCCCTCTCCCATATGAATGTGTCACAAGCCCTCTGGACATTATTAAGGCAGGTATTGGCCTGATAATGTGGTAACCAGATATTTTACTCATTTGCATTTTTAAAGAAGGGCGCATGTTGTGTGTGTTTTTAGTGTCTCACCAGTGTGACCAAAAAAAGAAGCCTGCTGTGGTAGGCCCTTTATAGTTTTCAGAGCTTGATACAGTCTCTGACAATTCTATGTTTATTTGTAAATTGCTGGCCTCTGTGCCAAGACTGGGTGTTAAGCAGTCTGGATTCCTCCTTGCACAATTGTTGGCTCAATTACTTTAACTGTAACTCTAAACCTAGAACACAAACCCTAACCACAAACCTGCGGTAAGACCCAATCGAAACACTTGTGTTCATCCAAACCTTAAAACTAACCCGCAATCTAAGCATAATCATACATGTATCTCTAAACCTATTGTTAATCCAAGCGATGCTAATAATTCCAGTCCTCGTTCCACCCCTATCCCATTCATCTAACCATCACCCTCATCCTAGTTGTAACCTAATTCTTTCTAACACTGATATTGACTGTCACTCCAACTCAAACACTAATACCAGCTTTATGACAACCCCTATCTCATGCCCTAACTCGAGAATAGCAGATCTTGTTTCAGTGCAAGATTTGTGCATGCTGTGGTGCCTTATGTTAAAAACAAGATTTGCAAACCTTAGTCCATTCTCTAGATGTCACCAGGTAGGTATGTGAAACTGCCCTACTCACTGGCCGATCGAGCCTGGCTTCCCCAACATTATTATTAATCTCAGCAGCAAGGCTTACTGCAAACAGGGAAAAGGACAGACCACAGCTCATCAGTTAGAGAATGTCTGAGCTCGCTCCCAGTAGAGAAACACTGCATACTCAGGACAGTGTGCATAACCTTCAAAGCCCTTCACCAACCTACCTAGCATCAGCAATTACACGCCACTGGGCAAAACAGAAACCCCAGAAACAAAGAAGCACGGATGCTTGTAGCTCTGAAATTCAGCATAAAAAAATTGTATGGCCTTATTTAGAGATTGGTGAATGGAATACTCTGCCACACAGTGGCACATATCCTGTGCTCTGTATACAAAGGCTATAGGCTACAATGCACCTGAAATACATTTGTGTCTGAGCATCCCATCGGCCAAACTCCAAAGTATGCCCTTACTCCATCTCAATAACAGCACCCAGAATATGGATTTTTTATTTATCCAATAAAACTCCATATTCATGCCTCATAACACCTAACACTAACACTTACGTTTGTGACATTTAATTGCAGCTCTCTCCAGCACCTGCACCGCCACATATGCAGTGTCATTCTTAAATCAAATATTGTAGCGGGAAGAACAAACTGACTACTTAACGTTCACTATAAGACAAGACGTCTTTGCTAACATGGATTTATATGACTTGGATGCATTTCTCAAAATATGTATCTACAAATTGCCGTCATCCTGAACATTTCTTTGTAAATATGTATGTTTATTATTTGGAATCATTTCTCACATTTTTTTGTAAAAATAAAAAACTGTAGAGTACTTTAACATCGTCTGCGTGTGGTATCAAATTTCAAATAAAGAAATAAAAACATAGAAATTACCAGCATTCGCAGGGTTCTATACTTTATGGAATGCTCTCCCACACCCCACTGTACAACCGGCGGCCATGTCTACGTTTCTACAGGGCAATGCCTGCAATGTCACCTCATGGTTTGTGCACGTGGAGGGGCGCAGCTGGCACCGGAAGTACAGCTAATAGCAGCAGGACGGATATAAAGGAAGCATAGCTGCCAAGGTTTCAGATTGCTAAGTGTGACATTTTTATAATGTCAGCGTAATTATGAGTGACATTTCAACAACTATGAGGGACACTTTTTTCGCAAGGAAAATCAAGCACTAAAAACAAAGGCAACATAAATATTTGAAATTACACCCATTTGAGCAACGAGAAACTGTAAGAAGATTTTAAAACGGCTGCAAAGCACTGGAAATGGAAGGGTACACGCGTAGCATAGAGGTCACAACCCCTCTGCAGACTGTAATTTACCTCAAAAGGACACACTGAGCAATTTGATAAAAATCAATTCGTTGATAACAGCATGGTGTGCGTCACCGCCCGTTATTTATTAACAATCTGAAGCTACGTTGCATTGCTAGTCTAAGCAATTAACATTGAGACACAATTAAGCATGGGGGTGCATGCAAGCCTCAGGAGAAAAGTTTGATTAAAGTACACATAGCCTAGGGGTCACAATTCGGCTGTAGGCAGTTTTATTTCAAATATATACTTTTTGAGAGAGTGAGCATTAAAAAGCCCGCACTATCTAAGAGTACTTGCACCAGTGCGTGTTATGCAGCAGGCTGTAAAAGTAGTCTAAAAATACATATGGCACTGCACAGAAGTGTGTGCTTTAAAACATACCTGCACTCGTACTGACTCCTGAAGATGAATGACTTCTTGTGGCAGCTGTGCATCGGATCCCACGCGCAGATGCCAACATGAAAATCTTAGACAGCTCCTATACTTCTGCACAGGTTCACCGGCGACTCAGAAGGCCTGCCTCACTCGAGTAAGCCATAGGTAGGCCTGAGCTCATGGGTCGAGTCGCCAGGCGGGATCTCATCATGCTGCTTTGAGCCGCTCTCAGCGGCCTTGCCCAGCACCTAGCAGGCTGTTGACCAACTTAATTTAGCCGCGGCCGGCGTTGTCTGGGCCTGCCTGTCCTGGATGGCGTGCGTCGGTGGTGGGAATCAATCCATTTAGAGGAGGGGATGTGGTCCGTCGGCTGCGCTGCCGACTTTGGTGCAGGAAACCAGGGTTCGAGCCTCGAGGTCGCGTCCACATCCTGTGATTCTGGGCACTTCTTTCTCTGGAAATGAGTTGCATTTGCCTTCAGTTTAGATTAGCATTGAAAGAAAACGCTTTTACTTGTTGAAATCAGAGATTACATTCCAATGCTGTTTCAAACTGTGTAACCTTGAGCAAACCATGCAGGGGTCCATGTAAGCGCACTTTGTTCTGTCTTTTATGGCTCCGGGGACATATGGAAATTGTTAGCATACAAATGTGCCTTATATTCAATGGAAAAAGAGTTTGCTATCTTTTGATCAATTTGACACATTCCGGATAAGCACGAAGCCTCTGCTACCGTTTGGAAAGTCTGATGAATGAAGAGGGACTGTGCAAATGCATAGTTTGTGCACTCAGTCTGGCCTTAAAGACAGAAACAATGAGGGGCATATTTACAAGCTCCTATGGCCACTGCAACGTCACTTTTACCGGCATTGTGGTGGCGATGGGGGCTGCAGCGTTAAGCCACTTACCGTGGCTTAACGCTGCCTTGTACATAAGGCCCCTATCATGCTAAGCTTAGTGTGAAAGGGGTGGCCAGTGGGTGTTGCAGTGGGCGTTCCCCCACAACACCCATTCATTTTGATGTTGACCACTATGCACAAGGGTGGCATACGTAGGAGGCAGCGCCAAAATTAAGACCAGGTAAATCCTGGTCTTAAGTTGGCGAAACGAGGAGAAATGCATTATTTCTCCTCGTGTTTGCTTTTTCGATGTATGCAGGCATGGAATGAGCAAAATGCCATGGTTTGTTTATGTACAGGAAGGTGTCCCTGCCTGTACATTAACAGACGTGTACAAAAAATGGCATTTTGTCACTTTCCTGTGTGCTGCATGAAACAGCACACAGGAAAGTGACAGCATGGCATTTTAGGATTGTTTATGTGCAGGAAGGTACATCTTCCTACACATAAACAATCCTCCCCTGTACACAGACACCCTTGCACTCTGGTGCAAGGGTATCTGCGTTGGCGCTAAGTTGCTAAACTTAGCGCCATCGCAGGGGGAACACAAGGCTCAACCACATTCTTGTAAATATGGTGCAGCCTTGCGTTTCAGAAGTGGCGGAGCGCAGTGTGAAGCCAAAGAGGTTAACGCCGCGCTCCGCCACTTCCTTGTACATATCCCCCTGTGAGTTGAAAAGTCTGTGGATGCATGTGACATGCCTATTAAACAGCAGATCACAGTTACAAACATTGCTTTTGCATGGTACAATGCATTCTTTAATACACTGAAGTTACGTACCTTGTTTTTCCAAAAAATCCAACAACACATGCGCAATATGTACTTTGATTGTAAAAGAAAAAGTACCTTGTGCATACCATTTATATGTTGAAAAAGCGTATCTTTCTACAAAAAAACAAACAAGGAGCATGTACCTCTGACTGTTCTGATGCACCCAAATATTACATGAGTTAACTAAGATTAATATACCTGAAGCCAGCACAAGCAAGCAATGCCAATCTCACCAAACTTTCTCATTTACCTCATGGGCAACCCATGGCAGAGCCTGGAGGCAAAACGTTTATAGAAACCCTTGCCCGCCAATCAAATTCCATTCACAGACTCGCAGACAATACTTGACAGTTCCACATTAGATTAAAGTCTAAAGGGAATTTTCAATATATATGCCTGTACATTACATTCTGCAGGTCAAAGATGACCATTCCATAAATATCTCATCTTTTTTCAAGGAAATCGCATAACAGATCCTAATATATATATATATGCTTCCCAGGTAATAACTAAGAGATTGTGAGGGCTGGAAAAACAGATGAGGCATGGGGCAGGGGAAGTGAGGGGAGAGGCTGGGAAAACGGACAATATGTTAAAAAGACCCAGGTCACGCCCCCTCACTCCTGCATCCCCCACCATTGCCAAAAATAGTCAAATACAATACAAGGGTATTCTTTGCCATATGGGTAGCAAGTAAAGTCCAAGAAATCACTGTTACACTAAAATAATGAGAGGTGCAGACTTATGGCGCCGTCTAAACGTTCAGCACAAACCTTCGATAAATGCCGCCCGCTCGATGTGCACCGCGGGCGGCAGCTGACCTCAGCATGATTGCGGGACCTGGCTGTGACTGACTCACTCGTCCCCGCCTTAACGGGAGGTTGGCAGCATTGCCCAGGAGAATCTGGTGACCCGGTCGCGACTCGCGCACGCACCACACGGAGCAAGCGTGCGCGCGCATGTGAAGGCAGGCAGTAGTTGCAAGCAGGTCACGTGAGGTGAGCTTCCTTGCACTTCAAACAGGGCCGCGAGGCACTGGCGGCCCGTTGCGGCGGCGGCTTTATATAATTTATTTGGGGACTGGGGACACTGACTGACAAAGTGTTAGACAGTGAGTGTCCCCAAATAAATTATAAAGGCCGCCGCAACGGGCCGCCAGTGACACGCGGCTGCCGCCTCCAGAACAGTGCCGCCTGGGGCGGTCCGCCCCCCTCGCCCCCCCCTAGCTACGCCACTGTGCATGCCTCCTGCACCCATGGAATGTGGAAAACTCAAAGGAGACATTCAGGACGCGCTGGACGTGGGCTTCAAGGATGTGGAATGATGTGGTTTAGATGTTGTGTGAGAAGGGGCCTGATGGAGAGCCAGAGTGTATGTTGCAATGAGCCAGGTTGTGTCATTGCTGCTGATGGGAGTCCATAACCTGATAGGCGTTTGTCCTGCGGATAATAGTGCTGTCTGCGTCTGTGTGCCAAGGCTGTCGTGTATGCCCATGAGCTTGCAGTGGTTCAAAGTTGCAAGGGATGTGATCTGCCTTGCAAGGCTGGGGTGTCTTGGATGGAGATCTGCTGTCAGTTCACTCACAATGCTGATGAGCTCCTTGATGTCGTGTGTTTGGGTGTCTCGGCACTATCTGAAGGATCTCCACTTGTCCTTGCTGATGATATGGTGATGGCTGTGTGTGGTGTTTTCCAGGGCTGTAAGGAAAATGATGGTTCTTTGTGTTGCAAGGTTTGCACAAGAGTCCGGCTAAGTCTGTAGGAGTCCTGTAGGTCTGCATTGTCCCAGGTGCCTGAACAGTTGTTGTGCTTCACAGGAAAGTCCGTCAATTTGGCAAGATTGTCGGATCAGTTGCTGATCCATTGCGTGAGATTGCAGGGTGTGGCGGGGGTGTTGTTTTGAGTGTCCCACACAGCTTGTCTGTGGTGACTTACATCAAGCATCTTTGGGGGATCGGTAGCGGGGTGTGGGGCAGTGTGTTGCTTGTCGGAGACGTTTAGTCAAATGTTGATGGACCAATGATGGATGGTGGTGTTGTTCCCCTCCAGCAAGAATTTACTGGCACACAGCCACATGTAGCCCGTGGAGGTTAGGGCGTGCGTGCAGATGTACGTGTTGATGGCTTAGCGGAATAGTGGATGTAGTCCTGCAGATCTGTAGAGGAGTGTTACACTGAGGGTTGCCATGGAGTTGCTGCAAACCCGGATTTGTGACTCTGAGGGTGTACTTGTGAATAAATAGCAATTCATCCCCCGGGACTGGTGTTGCCGTCCCTGCAGGTGGTCTTTTATCCGTGTGAGATGGCAATGAAGATGTCATGTGCTGAGGATGCTTTTGTCCAAGTTACTGTCATGAAGGTGATGTGTGGGGCTGTCGTGTTGAGGAGGTACCAGAGTCCAATGGCGTGCTGGTGGACGGAGCGAGTGTGGAGTAGGAGGCACATTACCTGGTTGTTCTGACAGGGTCTTGTAGGCTGGGCAGCACTGTGTAGGCAGTTGGAGTAGCACACTCAGCATGCGAAGGTGTCGTGTGTGTGCTTAGTGGTTACCTGATAGCAGGAGGATGATTGTCACGATGACATTGCTTGGAGAGTGGCTGCAGCATGAGCCTGTTGTGTGACGTGGGTCATGCAAAGACTAGAGGGTCGTGCACTGTGCATGTTGCAGGCGCATACGTACCTGCCTTTGGCACGGCGCTGGGGCTACAGTGGCACAGAAAAGCTGCTGCCTGCATTTCAAATGGGTGGAGGGGGAAGGGCAAAGCATTTCGGAGGCGTGGGGGTTGCAGAATCAGGGCACTCGGTGGGGTGGTGCCGCAGGTGAGGCAGCAGCAGGCGGAAGGGGTTAGAAATTAGGCAAAAAGTAGCACACACAGACAAGGTCTGAAAGGCACTGTGCAACAGGTGTATGTAAAGGAAGGAGTGTCAGGTCACTCATGGGTCACTATGAGAAAATGTATGAACAATCACCATAAATTACAGCCACTGGATCAGGCAACAAAATGCGGAGATGCGCAAAGGAGACACACCATCAGCAGGCGTTCACGTCCCGTTGTGGGGAGCAAGCTGCACAAATACATACACAACAAGGTACTTCATGCACAATAGAGATCATTAGCCATAAAGCACTGCATGCATGTTGCCAAAGTACACATACACACAGATGCTCAATCTTTGACAATTATGCCATAGATGACGCATGCAAACTGTCAAGAGAGCTGCAGTGACAGAGATGAGGCACTTTGGATTGTGCTGAACACCTTTATTCCACATACACACACAAAGGGATATGCATCCATATTAACAGACTCACAGGTCAGTTGACAGAACATGTGAGACATACGCTAGACACCCCCTTCACAACACGGATGATGTCAATCCCAATGAACTGGCACACAAGTTAAGGGGATGAGCCAAACACATCCTGCTGCACACGGAGAGGCTGCAATTCCCCATGGAGCCTGTTGTTGTGATGTCCCCCACTATGTCCACCCGTAGCATCGCAATGTTTCAGAAGCAAGGTTTACACACATTGATGCCTTCATCAGACGCCACACTCCACTACAGATGACTGGCAAGAAGGGTGACTATCATGTCATGCTCCATGGTGAGAAGACATGGGTGCATGGTACCACAACATGCACAGAAGCAGTCCCCACACATTCCAAACCCGTACCACCACAAAAAATCCTTTCTGCAAACCTTACCAAGACTGACCTTTCCACATGTCCGTGCATGGAACGCTAATTCAGCACACGTTGCAATCCTCATGAGGGATAGCAGGAGGACAACGATGACACGAGCAGACAACAGGCGCTAAATACCTGGAAATGACAGACACACAAGAAGTCACCTAAAACAATTCTCACCGCACACATGGACATTTACCAACCATGAACAATGTTTGACACATGCAAATTTCAAAGAATGTCTCTCCGCAAAACTGTGTGGCATGACATCATCACTCTAGTGACACATCAGAACACACATCCAAGTCACTTTGCATTCAGTCAGTTGGACACACACATTGCAACACATGTCACTCAATGCTACATGCTTGCACACTCATACCCAGTGACTCACCATTATGAGAAGAAGTTGCGTATGAGCTGACTCCGGATATCCTCCTCCTCCTCCTCATCACTAGCCTCGTGAGCAAGCCCTTGATCCTCCACGGGTGGATGTTCCTGCTCATCCGGATCCAGGATGAGTGGCACTGCCTTCTCAACTGCCATGTTGTGCAGCATGCAGCACACGAGGAAGATTCGGCAGACCTTCTCTGGGGCATAAGGGAGGGACCTGCCTGTCTTTTCCAGGCACCGGAATCGGCCCTTCAGGAGGCCAAACGTCCTCTCAATCACTCGCCTGGTCTGCCCGTGTGCATCGTTGTACCTGTGATCTGTAGCTGTACTTGGGTTGCGGAGAGGTGTCATTAGCCATGGCATGTTGGTATATCCAGAGTCCCCTACATGGAAACACCATGTAAAAAACAGGGTCATGAGATGCCGTAAGAGCCAAAGATACCGCAACACACAGGACAAACAGAGTATACCCACCAACAAGACATGCTCGTTCCTTGTGCAGCCGCAGCATCATTTGTGGCACCCTGCTACGCCTCATGATGTAGGCATTGTGTGGTGATCCTGGAAAACTTGCACAGACATGGGAAATCAGCATGTTAGCAAGACACACCACAAGGGCATTTATCGAGTGGTAATGATTTCTATTGCGATAGTCTTGTTCCTGTGCCTGTGGTGGTACCAAAGCCACATGTGTATCATCAATGGACGCAATGACATGGGGCATCCCTCCCAGGGCATAGAAATCACCCTTGACATCTGTCAACTCCTCAGGAGTAGGAAATGTGATGAATTCATCAAGGTGCTCCAACATGGCTGCTAAAACATCACGCAGGACACGGCTGAACATTGTCTGTGACATGCCACCAACATCAGCTATGGTGAATTGAAACGTACCTGTGGCAAAAAAATGTAGGGCTGCCATCACCTTTATCTTTGGGGTCAGTGCAGTAGGATACCTGTGTCGCGGTTGGAGGTGTGGTGCCAGCCTGTCGGTCAAGTCCTTAATCAACTGTTGAGTGAATCAGTAACGTCGGATGCAGTCACGTTCCCTCATGGCACCCAAGTCTGGCATTAGTCTTGGGACAGGTGGTGCCCTGCAAGGCATTGTTTGGATGAATGAAGATTGAGAGTCGGCCAACATCAATGTCAATGAACATAGCACATGCTACACTGCTAATACACATCAGTTAACTATGGAGTCGGGTGTGTGCAATACATCCAGGACACATATGCAAGCTTGCTGCCACTGCTACAAAAAGCCAGATACACCTGTTGATTGTCAAGTCTACATGACATGCCCTGAAATGAGCTGGGGGCCAGTCTGAGTGAACAGCCAGAGATATCACCAGAGTGACACACATCCACATAGCTGCATTGGAAGGATGTCATCTCATCCAGACAGCTGACTGTAAGGCACACGCACAGGTCACATGGAATGTCAAATGTACATATCAAACACATTGCGATGAAGGGGTACACGTGACAACTAAAAAACACAGCCATTGAGACAACGCACACATGTCTGACTGGGAAAATATGATGCACGATGCACACAGACCCTACAGCCGTGGGAATCCACATGTGGCATGGTGTGCGTAGATGTGTTCCATGCCCATCTCCACACAGACCCCTGTTGGATGCACCAACAGCAGATGCAGTTGACGGGACACTGACATCAAGCTCATGGGAACACATGATACACACCTGACATAGTCCCAAAGGGGCACGGTGATATAGACCTGTCAGTTGATAGAGTTTCCCTGTCCCTGGCATCAGGAGACAGGTGCGGGTGTTGTGCCATCCCACTGCTGCTGTGCATGACACAGTTGGACTACAGACACACATGTGGCAAGTGGCAAGGTGATGTGTGCCACATAGTGCCCCATCACACATGACATGTGTACACAGGTCATCACACATCAATTGTGCAACTAGATGAGATGACCTGTGCAATATCACTGGCTAACACACCTAGGGCCTGCACATGTAAGTATGCAATGACAAGTACTTGATGGACATCCATGTGCGACTCGTAGCCCTCCATTCCTGTCATGTGTACGCCTGTATTACCATTGTAAGTGTGTGAAATGTGTACACGTACGGGTACGCACTGTACTACTAGTGCATGCACCGTACGTGTACCACTAGTGCGTACCCGTATGTGTACTATTAGTGCGTACCCGTATGTGTACTCCGTAGTACACGTACCTGTACGCACTAGTAGTACACGTACAGTGCATGCACTAGTAGTACAGTGCGTACCCGTACGTGTTCTACCTTAGTACACGTACGGGTACGCACTAGTAGTACACGTACCCGTACGTGTACTAAGGTAGTGCACGTACGTGTATGCACTAGTAGTACACGTACCCGTACGTGTACTACTAGTGCATACCCGTACGTGTACTAAGGTAGTACGTGTACGGGTACGCACTGTACTACTAGTGCATGCACCGTATGTGTACTACTAGTGCGTACCCGTACATGTACTACCTTAGTACATGTACGGGTACGCACTAGTAGTACACGTACCTGTCAAACGCACTGTACAACTGGTGCCGTAGGGGTACGTGTGAAATGCACCGTACACCCACAATCGTTGCCTGTGTTCGCTTCGTTTCACCATTGTACTTGTGCCGTAGGGGTACGTGTGAAATGCACCGTACACCCACAATCATTGCGTGTGTACGTTTCGTTTCACCATTGTACTTGTGCCGTAGGGGTACGTGTGAAACGCACCGTACCTGTGTGTGGATTTAAAAATTACATAGGGGACACATAAGGGACAAGTATTAGGCCCTAAATGCATGCTGGTTGTCATGGAGACAGAGTTTTCAGTTGGAAAGTGTTGATCATGTGTCCTGGAACAGTCAGTTGGCCACAAAATACAATGTTGCAAAGTGGTTGTTGACTTGACATGATGCTCAAAATTTGAACGATGCGAATGCTGTCATTGGTGTATGTTTAAAGTCATTGGTGTATGTTTAAAGGAATTGGAGTAAACGTAGGATGCTAATGAGTCTGACCAATCACTATGTACTCCTCTAAATGAATGCCCCTCAGCAAGACAGATATAAGGCAGCCAGAACCCACTTGCCTGCACAACTTTCCAGTCAACAACATTGCTGCTGTCTCTGCTTCCTCTGGACCATGTTGCGTACTGTGGAGAGGGCCCAGCCATTCACCCAGGAGGAGAATCAGGCCTTGCTGGACACCCTCCTCCCACAGTACACCAAGCTGTATGGGCGACCAGGGGAGCAGGTGAGTGCTGAGTCCCCTACCTTTGCCTAGGTACCTGTTGTGTGACTGTCAATATTGTGTCCAGGTGGGACAGACATGCTATGTTGTTTAGAGAGGGTTCCAGGGTGGGGGACATGCTGATGTCTCTCATGCAGAGCCTGATGTAGTTTCTGTGTGCACTTCTCACTTGCATTGTGCTTACTGTGACTTTCACTGCATAGTGCATGACACATTCAGCCTGTGAAATCCTTGGTGGCTTTTTTTCCTATTGTCCTGAGGTGATTCAGTGCTCCCCCCGGTGTGACAGGTGACTGTACCCACAGATGTGTATCAGTTGAGTGGACCTGTGGTGAGAGTGTCCAAATGATGTGTACGACCTCATGTACATTGATGTGTGTGAATCTTCCTTTACATGTGGGTGAGTGTCTATGTGAAGTGTTGCGCCACACCTGCATGGAGGTGGCAACATATCTACCCATATGATGTGACAAGTAAGCCCTGTTGTGTGTCTGACTTGCATAGCTAGCATGACACCTGTGCCACCCCACTGGCAAGTGGCACATGTGCAGAGTGAGGGTTGTATCTGCTGTTGTCAATGACAGGCGAGTGATCTGTGCTTGGGTGTGTCTATCTAGTATGCTGAGGGTGCGTCAGTGGAGTGGGACATGTGACTGCTTGGCACGTGCTGGCCATCAGCCTGCTGTTGCATGTGCTGCACAGTGTGTGGCATGATCAGTGAGTGTGTCGCAACCCTCATGCCAACCAGTTGACTTTCTTTTTTTTTTTTATAGAAATTTTTATTAGGCAACTTCATTGCGTACAATATATACAAAACAAAATTTCCGTATTTTTTAGAATACAGTGCTGAAAATAATAATCCGAGGTTTAGATAACTCACAAATAAATAATACATTTCAATTAGTCTGATCAACAACAGAAAAAAACAGAAAAAATCTAAACTAAAACCTGTTTTTCCAAGAGGTGATTGGCATCCAAATTAGAGCACCACGTTGTCTAGCCTTTTTGCCTTTAACTGCATAAATTGCCATTTCTTGGTTTGCTATTCCCAAAAAGCGAGTTATCCAAACTTGGAAATTAGGAGGATCTATGTCCTTCCATCTGGTAGCCAATATTAATCTATATACTGCCATACCCAAAAACAGACATATCTCTTCCTCCTTACTATGACTCAAAGTATTGTCATACCCTATCAAAAATAAAGTAGGAGACATCTGGACTTTGTGGCCAAAAACCTCTTCCCAAAAATCTGATATTTTAGTTTTGAGCAAGGTCAGTTTACTGCATTCAGAGAACATATGTATTAAATGTGCCGGGCCCATCCCACACCGCGGACATTTATCGTCTGTTCGTTTGCCCCATGTTAACAGTTTTGCAGGTGTAAAATATAGGTTGTATACAGTCTTATAAAATTGTGCTTTAAGAGTTGCTGTTAGAAAAATCTTATCAGCGAGGGAGAGAATCTTATCCAAATCCACATTTGGATTGTTCAATTTAGATGCCCAGCATGTTTCTGTTCTTTCCATGTCGTCTTGACATTGTTCCATCAACAACCTATATATTATACTTATACTAGGTTTCTTTCCTCCTCTATCAATAATTTCAAGAAAAGAAACAATCTTCATTGAAATTTGTGAAACCTTCGCGGAAAGAATGGAATTTATTTGAATATATTTAAAAAGATCGGAAGTCGAGATGTTAAATTTAAGTTGAAGGTTGGAGAATCTCGTACTAGATGGAGCATCTAAGAAATCCCCCACTGATAATAGCCCAAGGGCCTCCCATCTTTTAGCAATATCGTCATTAATTTGTCTGGAAAAAAGAAAAGAGTGCCATAAGGGTGTATATCTATTAATTTTTGAAATATCAAAATGTTTGCAAATTTTTTTCCAAACACTCCAAGCATTATCTATAATTTTGAATTTAACCTTCTTAAAATAGGACGGTTCAATTTGTCGTAGCAATAGTCCTTTTGCGTTCTCACCTACAGCCAACTCGTATATAGAAGGGATACGTATACTAACTGTGCTATAAGACAGAGGGCTAACATTGAGTAGCGGAAACATCCCTTGGAGGAGGCTAGTCCAAAAATATAAAGTTATATTGGGAAGTCCTAGGCCCCCTCTCTGTTGTGGGAGAGATAGAAATTTTGAGGATCTTCTGATCTTGCCGTATCCCCAGATAAATTTAGAAATTTGTGTTTCCAGGATTTTAATAGTCTTATCCTCAACTAAGATGGGTATCGCGCGAAATAGATACAAGATCTTCGGAAAGATGTTCATTTTGACAAAATTAGTCCTTCCTATAATTGAAAGATTAAGGCTGTTAACCCTCAGTAGCTCCTTTTTAATATTTGCAAGCAAGGGGTCATAATTAAGTTTGTTAATATTTTCCATCTGTGGGGATATACAGACACCCAAATATACTGCTTTAGATGTCTTTCGGGGATCATTGAATAAGGTGCTTTGAGTACATATGACAACAGTTTTTTCGGTGTTCAAAGAGTATCCAGACATATCTCCGAAAGACCGAGTTATTTTCTCGATTTCTTCTAAAGCCTCATAGGGATCTGGTGTCACAATCGCCACATCATCGGCATAGGCCAATACCTTAGTTTCGTAGATGCCTGTTTTAATTGGTGTTATGGCCATATTTGCCAATAGTTTCTCAATCAGAAGATTTATATATAGCGCAAATAATATTGGGGAGCAAGGACAGCCCTGTCTTGTACCCCGTTGGATTTTAAATGGTCTTGATTCTAAGCCCATCGTCAGAACTTTTGCTGTCGGATCTTGATACATGGCTTGTATTGCTTTGATAAGCCCAGGCCCGAAGTTATTAGAGTCCATTATTGCCCAAAGATATCTCCAAGATACTCGGTCAAAGGCCTTCTCGGCATCAAGGAGGATCATGGACATCTGGCCCCCAGTCACTGCCATGATATCAAATAGTGAAATAACCCTACGGGTATGATCCGTGGTTCCCTTATGAGGGATAAATCCATGTTGCCACGGGGAGACCAGATGTTCAGCCACCCCCCTGAGCCGATTGGCCAAGACCTTTGCATAAATTTTTGCATCTGAATTAATTAGGGAGATAGGGCGATACGATGTAGGATGTATCGGCGCCTTGCCCTTCTTAAGGAATATCATTATATTAGTCTCCCTCCAAGACACCGGCGTGGTTCCATTCGTCTGTATCCCTATGCAAAGATCCAATATATATGGTATGATTACTGATCCCAAAATTTTATACAGATCTATGGGGATCTTGTCGGGGCCAGCTGCTTTACCGGCTGCGAGATCCATTACCGCCACTTGTACCTCCTCAAGGGTGATATCCTTTTCTAATTCTTCTCTACTATTTGCATCGAGAATGTTACTCGCACCCCAATCGCATAATACCTCTTGTAGTTTGTCTGCCTCAAGAGAATCTTCATTTTTATAAAGATCTTCATAATATCTCTTAAAGACATCTAGTATTTTATCAGATTCTGTATAAATCATACCATTTGCATGAATGGTGTTGATTTTGTTGAATGAATGTTTTTGGCGGGTACTAAGGGCCAGTTGCTTTCCAACCCTCTCCCCGTCTTCGTATAGTTTATTTCGGTTAGATTGGAAAATTTCCGCGGCTTTCTGATTAAGCTTGCTATTAATCTCCGTTTTTAGAATTATTAATTTACGTAATATATCTTGGCTATTGTCCCCATTCATTATAGTGTTTATATGTTCCTGCTCTGCCTTAGCTAAATCCAACATCAGCTGCTGATTGACCATGGCTGCGTTTTTCCTCAGTTTAGCTACAAAACTCATAGTTTCACCCCTGAGAGCAGCCTTAAAACCATCCCAGACCATGTTCCTTGTTGTACTATACCGGTTGCAGTCGAAATATCCCTGCACCCAAGTCTTGATATGTTCAGTATATTCTTTATTTACAAAAAGTTTTCTGTCAAAAGTCCAATTAAATAGGGGCCTATGCAAATTAGTCAAATTAATGGTTACAATGAGCATATTATGGTCAGAAAGTAGCTTGGGGCTTTTATCAATTTCAGCTCCAGATGATAGCTCGCTGGCTACCCACATATAATCAATTTGTATGTATTTATTGTGTGGAAATGAGAAATACGTGTATCCAGGATCTAGTTGGTGTTTGAGAGCCCAAATATCTATTAGGTCAAAACTTCCTTTAAGTTGGGAGAGCGCCCTATAGACATTAGGTTTCCTTCCTGTATAGGTGGTCATGTACTGATTATGTGGCATTCCTAGATGATTGAAAGAAATATTAAAATCACCACAAAATATCAACAGCTTAGGCCATGAAGACAGCTCAAGCTCTTATTCTTCAATTATCCGTGGATCATCTAAGTTAGGAGCATAGATCGAGCAAAATTGTAACTCCCAGATCTAGTTCAATAATAGCCCACCTCCCGAAGGCTTCACTAACTTACGTTTGGCTTGTCCCAAGAAGCCTCTAGCGAAAATAGCCACCCCGCCAGTTTTTGTAGTCTGGGTAGTGTTTGCTAGCAAATTATACCCTGGTATTCTTAATAGGTCGCTGTCCTCCCATGTAATGTGAGTCTCCTGAAAGCATAAAATATCGTAGGGTGTTTGTTTAACTAATTGATAGATGCTGGCTCTTTTAGCCCTATCATTTAGGACTGCCACATTACAGGTACATATTTTTAGCTTCCCCATAACAACCAGCACTTATTTCCGGAGGTTCGTTCTTCATAATGGTGAAAAGATAGTATATCGTTTGTCACTTTAAAAAAACATTGTACGTATGAAGTTGTCTTTTTTCTCCCTACATATTCCCCCTTACCAAGCCCCATCCCAGCTCCCACCCCAAGAACCGTGACCCACCCCCCCACCTCCCACCCCACACCCTCAGTTAGGCAATTAGACTCAATAAGAGTCTATGTGATGAATGTGCATACTAGGACCAGTGCTGGAGTTTCGCATCGATATTAGCCTTTGACCCATAAAAAAAAATCAGTATCTATGTTTTTTAAGGAATTCCTTAAAAAAAAAAAAAAAAAAAAAAAAGGAAAGGGGGTGACTGAAATAACTAGCATGACCTCTTTCCCCCTAAACATTTAGAGCCTAAAGCTTATTTTTTTTACTGTTCTTCCTTCTTTCTTCCCCCCCTCATTTCTTTCCCCTTTCTTTCCCCCTTTTTTTCTCCCTTTCCCCCCCCTTTTTTCTAGCAATGAATATGGCCAATAAGCAAAGAGTTTGCTTAGATTAGAATGAAATCTTCAACAAAGGCCAAGCGACACTAATCTAATCTAATCTAATCTAATCATAGACCATCTAGATATTCCTTGGCCTTAATCTCAGATGTAAAAAATTTGGCTTCCCCCTTATTAATTATTTTAAGGCGAGCAGGATTATTCAGATAGGCCATCACATTTTTCTCCTGGAAAGGTTTAATCATCTGTCGTAGGCGCCACCTCCTTTCCACCGTAGCATGGTAAAAGTCCGGGCGCACAAAGTAGGAGATATTACCACTAGCACGTTTTGCCTCTGGCCTTGCTTTGTCTGAGATAGCCTGCCTCAAGAGGAAATTACCAAAATACACCAGGATTGCTCGGGGATACCCCCCAGGACGTATAGGTTCTTTTTGATACATGGGGACCCGATGCGCCCGTTGTATTTCGATATCCCAATTCCAAGAGGACAGTTCTGGCAAGGAGTCCCGAAATAGTCTGATGATAAAGGAACGAGCGTCCTCTCCTTCTGAGGTCTCCGGAATTCCCAGCATGCGAAGGTTGTTTTTGCGTAAGCGATTTTCGAAATCCTCTAGCTTCCATCTGACGTCAGAGAGCTCTGCTTCGTGTGCCACCGTTATTTCGTGATTAGTAGTTATCGCTGTTTCATTTGCCACAATACGAGACTCTAACTCAGTCAGCCGATTTCCAAATGTAGTTACTGTTTTGTTTAGTATCCGTACGACCCCTTGTACTTTCCGGAGAGTATTCTGAACCTTACGCCCATCCTGTGCTGTCTCTTCTCTATGTGCCGCAATAGCTTGAAGAACAGTCTCCATTACTGTATTTAGTGTCGCCGTTGGTCCTGAAGGCATTTCCATAGAGCTAGAAGAAGCCAGTTGAAGAGGAGAAGGAGGAGTTGTCTGTAAGTACTTGGATTTAAGTTACTAGGTGCCTCAGAGACTACAATAAGGGGGGGATCCTGAAAGAGTACATTAGGATTTGGTAAGTTCTTAGCGCTAGTATCAAGGACCCCCGCAGCGAGATCAGCATGGTCAGAGCCGGTTGCACTTAAGTCATTACCTGTGTCTCGAAGCGTTTCCATCCTTGTCTCAGGATTCTGAGATACAGCCTGCATGTTCCCAGGTAGGCTCTGCTTCGATTGACCTGGAAGCATTCCTGACGAGGCCCGGCGAAGAAGGAGGTCAGCTACTGTCGGCACGTTCACGTTTCCTTTCCCCATCGGTGCCGCTCGCTGTTGCCTCGTTTGAGCCTTGGCTCCGGCAGCGCTAAGATCCACATCTGCCTCCCTTACAGATCGCCTCCCAGTTGAGGCATCCTCCCATTGTAGGCGTCTTGCCGCAGCCACTGCAGCGGCCCTGGCCCTAGCGGCGGCAGACCCGGCGTTCTTTGGGGGCATACCTGGGCTCACCCGTATGTCGCTGTTCAGGGAGTGCTGTGAGGGCTGTCCCGCGGCTGCTATAGGCGTTTCGATTGGGGCTCCGCTCTTCTCCTTCAGCCTCCTTGCATCCGAGAGCTGACCGCGACAGAAAAGGCGAACCACACATAGACCGATGAGTGTCGCAAACGGCCTTAGGTAAGCTCCTGTATGCCCGGTTAGTCCGGCGTTTTGCACTCCGATTGATTGCAGTACCATTGGGGAAGGTTTTCAGAGTTTTCAGAGTTTTTCAGAGTTTTTCAGAGTTTAATAATTTTCGTGGTTCAATCGATGGCTTCTTGTTTTTCGCTTATATGTAGCGTCGCATATTCCTCCACACTACTGCTTCCAAGCACATCTCAGCGCATCTCAGCACATCTCGGCAGAACTCAGCTCAGCTCCAGCACCGGCACCGACCTCTGCACTGCGGTCAGTCAACCGGTTGACTTTCAATGCCATGTAGTGCATTGGGGCTTGCACACGGGCCAATTTCTTATTGTGTATGATGTTATTCCTGTCTGCAGCCTATGCCCTGTTCAACATTTCTTAGAGGTTCAAATGTGTGTCTCGGGGACATGGAGCAGGTATATTGATGGTGTGTCACTTTGTCATCCTGACAGGTAACTGCCTACGAGAAAGGGGTGATTTGGAACCACATCGTCAGGGCCGTGAGATCTGAGGGGGAGAGTCGTCGCTAGCTGCCACAGGTCCGCAAGAGGTGACGGGACATCTGGTGCTGGACCCGGCGGATCGCCCGGGTCCAGCTGGGGCTCGACAGTCCTCGCCCCCACGGCGGACGCCGATGGCTGACCCCCCAAATGAGACGTGTCCTGGCGGTGGTCTTCCCAGACCTCGATAGGCAGTTACAGGAGAGACTGCAGCAAGGAGGGGGTAGGTACATGGCTGTTTGTCGTGTTATGTGTCGCAGGCTTTTGTAAGTGCTCTGTAGCCTGGATACACTCCCAGAGTTGATATGTGCAGTGCATTTTCTGTTTCTCAATGTCACCTGTTGCTCTTTTTCATCCCTTCCCCTCCTTGACATGTGTCCCCTGGTCTGTGTGTAATCACATTTGAACATGGTCATCTAGGGTGCCAGTAAATCTAAGTGCACATTGCTTTCTGCATCATGTGGGAGGGTGCTCTGTGACTTGTGTTGGTACCTTGCCTATGCCATGACCTGTTCACTATGTTGGGGGTCCATAGTTGTTGTCACTGATGCTGATTCTCCACATAGGAGTGTGAGCTTTCAACTGGACACCCTTGCAGCATGCATGACCAATGTTGTGGCCTCAGACATGATGTGCATGAGTGTGAGATATGCATAGTGCCATGACGGTTGAACATGGTACAGTCAGCTCATTCCAGGACCACGGAGCATGGTGCCCACTACAGTCCCCCGGACACCCTGGCCTCCTAATCATGTGTGTCATCCAACACTGGGCACTTTCTCTGTGTGTTCTGCATAGGTCTGCCTCTGTGGCATTGTTCCCTGGCCTAGTTTGTATTTTGCTAATGTGTGCTACCTGTGTCCACTGGACAGGGAGACACCATTTTGCTTGTGCATACTCACACTGGGCAGTGCCTGTGTGGCTATTCACAACAATCTGTTGATGTTTTTTTCTCACAAATATGTGTTTGCAGCCCCACGAGGTGATGTTGTGTAAATGAAGCTATTTTTCAAGCACAGTTGTTGTAATCCAGAATAAGAGGTGTCAGTTCTTGATCTGTATCAATCACATTGACTTAGGTATGGGGGGGGGGGGGTGCGGGAGAGGCATACATGTGCAACCCTGATTTTTCATTGCCAGGTCTGACTTGTGTGTGAGAATTGCCTGTACAAAAATACACTGTGCAGTGCCCCTGTGATGGTGGCCAGTGCTCAATGTTCGTGCTTTGCAGCCTGTGTCATTTTTTTTACCAACATGAATCCTGATCATACATTTTTTGCACCTGTGTGTGGTTCTGATGCAACACATTTTGGACTTTGTGTGCTGACATCTGTGTGTACATTCTGGCTTGCCATGAGGGTGTCCCCACAGTACAGCTGGGCTTTTTTACCACCCAATTGCAGGCCCATTAGCTTATGCATTGTCCTGGGTGTGGACATGTGTGCCACTTCAGATGACACGTAGTAGGTCATATGTGTAGCCAACTGTCTAATCAGGTGACGGATGGCATGGTGACAACTGACATAATTAAAGTTGTTACTCTTACAAAATTGTACCTTGGCACTCACAGCACTTGTCAACAGTTGTTCATGTTTTAAATGTGGAAATTGGATGAGTTGTGTTAAGTGCACTGATGTGGCTGCATGAAAAAAGTCTACCAAGGAAGCGCACACCAAACGACATTTCAACTTTCATGGAACACACTCGCACCTATTCAAAGAAGCCACTGTTCAAATTAAATGGTGTTGCAGATTCTCCATATACATGTTCCCACAGTGGTCTTGATTTTGTGAGACTCCTTTGTTGTTGGTGATACAAACTAACGAGTCTCAAGACATCAAGACCTCCGTGGGCCCATGTATATGTACTTTCTGCAACACCATTTATTTCTAACAGTGGCTTCTCAGAAAAGGTGCCAGCTTCTTCAATGACAGTGTACATGTACTTTTGTGTGCACTGCCTTGTGCGACATATTGCATGCAGCCACATGAGTGTTCTTTTCATGAAATGGCCAATTGGCACATTCAAAACATGTAGATTGTGTAAAGTATTGTGAGTCCCAAGGTACCGACATTTGTTCGTTTTGTGTTCCAAAGGACTTACAGGTCTCTGAGTGTGGTGACACCTTGAGTATTGAGGTGTGTTAGTTTACCTTGAGTGCATCACTACTGTTTCTTTCAGGCTAAACAAGAGGTGTCATGACTTCATTGGATTGCTGTGCTCACCGGTTCACAGACACTAGCTTCTCAGTGTATTTCTCATTCAAGTTGTGGCCTTTTGTGTCTGTATTTTCCAGGTGTCAAAGTGGCATGGTGGGTCTAACAACTGGGCAGTACAGGGCTTACATATGTGCGGAGTAATCTAGCTGTTACTCACGATGCATTGCCTGATATGCACTGTGACCAATTGTTCTTGTGCTCATGTGACTGATGTATACAGGTGACTGATGCATTTTGGTTTCTTCTCCTTGCCCACAGCATCATCATCTGCAAGCGAGAGAGACACCTGCATGGACCGGGCAGGGGAGTTGAGTCCACCCCAATGTCCACCCCCTCCCCCAAGAGCGCTGCACCCCATCCCTCAGCCACCCCCCCTCCGTTGGCCCTGGGGTATCTTCAGGTGCAGGGGTTGCTCTGGACGCCCTGGCAGCAGTATGCAGCGCCGAGCTCACTTCCACCTTTGACGCTGCCCCACCCCCTGTGGTGGAGACGTCCAGCCCTGCACCCACCACACCTACCCAACCCCCTCCTGTCCCTGCGGTGCCTGGTCCTGCCACAGATGATGGCCCCCCCCCACCCGGTCGACAAACCTTAAGGTTACTTTGTGCAGGCAAGGTAGGGGTGGACATGGTCCCCTACGTCCACCTTTGGACTATACCAAAGGACTGGCCATTGGCCTTTGTACATAGTGTCTTCTTAATTTATAATTTTTGTGTGCTGAATAAAGCCTTTTCTTTTACTTTCACCACTATTGCATTTCAGGTACTTGATGTTGGTGATGAGGCTCCTGGAGTTGTTGTTCTGGTAATGTGTTAGGGTTCTGAGAAATGTTTTTGTATGATGGTCATGAGGTGGACCATGGTATCTGTGTGCCATCACAATGTCTCTGCAAATAATCATTGGTAGTGTGTGTTCCTTTTCTTTGGAGACATTGTCCCAAGGAGTGTTCCTTCCACTGTGGCACATGACATCTTCCCTGCAAACAGTTGCACAATTGTTGTGCTGACCTGTGTCAACATTTCCTTTGTTGGTGAGGGATCCCTTCAACAATGGCCATGCCTGCTCACCGATGTCTCCTGCTGAATCGTCTGTGCCATCCTTGCTAGTCACTGTACTTGTGTTTTGGGTATGTAGAAATGCCTTCAGGGACTAATTGTCCCTTTACAGCACTGTGCATGTGTGTAATCACGGCCTACCACACAAATGGTACTTGTTATGCAGGGTATTTGGGCACCTGACTCACAATTGTGGGCATTGTATCTGGTGGAATTGAACCCTATTCCTTCCATGAGAGACAACATCTTGGTGGCTGGACCAGCACCTGGACATTCCTATCAGTCCTGGGATGTGCGTGACAGTGTGTGTTCCCTTTGGCTATCTTAGTTTTGTATGCAGTTACATGACTATACAGTCTGTTGGCATGAAATCAGGGTGTGTATTGTGCTGCATCCGCCATGGGTGGGTATGCATGTGTTATATGTCCTCACACCCACATGTGGTGTGTCATGCAGTGTGTGAAAGACATCCATCCTCCTGGGAGGGGGACACTGCTGGGAGTCCTCTGCACACACCCCTCATATGTCTGTCCACTGCTGGGAGTCCTCTGCACCCACACCTCATATGTCTGTCCACTGCTGGTGGTGATATGCACCCACCCCTCATATGTCTGGATGCTGCTGGGAGTCATATGCACCCACCCCTCATATGTCTGTCCACTGCTGGTAGTGATATGCACCCACCTCTCATATGTCTGGACGCTGCTGGGAGTCCTCTGCACCCACCCCTCATATGTCTGTCCACTGCTGGTAGTGATATGCACCCACCCCTCATATGTCTGGACGCTGCTGGTAGTGATATGCACCCACCCGCATATGTCTGTCCACTGCTGGGAGTCCTCTGTACCCACCCCTCATATGTCTGGACACTGCTGGTAGTGATATGCACCCACCTCTCATATGTCTGGACGCTGCTGGGAGTCATATGCACCCACCCCGCATATGTCTGTCCACTGCTGGGAGTCCTCTGCACCCACCCCTCATATGTCTGTCCACTGCTGGTAGTGATATGCACCCACCCCTCATATGTCTGGATGCTGCTGGGAGTCATATGCACCCACCCCTCATATGTCTGTCCACTGCTGGTAGTGATATGCACCCACCCCTCATATGTCTGGACGCTGCAGGGTGTCCTCTGCACCCACTCCTCATATGTCTGGACGCTGCTGGTAGTGATATGCACCCACCCCTCATATGTCTGTCCACTGCTGGGAGTCCTCTGCGCCCACCCCTCATATGTCTGGACGCTGCTGGTAGTGATATGCACCCACCCCGCACATGTCTGTTCACTGCTGGGAGTCCTCTGCACCCACCCCTCATATGTCTGTCCACTGCTGGTAGTGATATGCACCCACCCCTCATATGTCTGGACGCTGCTGGGAGTCATATGCACCCACCCACGCACCCCCTTGGGGCTGTAAACTGCTGGCCTGGACCTACACACACACCAATATGAAGGTAACATGCTGGGCCAGTCCTCTAGGCCCACATCCTGGCATGTGTACGCATCCTATCCCAAATTTACTGCTGCCGTAACAGGGTACGTGTGGTACGCACCGTACCCACGCATTCATGCGTGGGTACAGTCCGTACCTGAGTTGTCATGGTGCCGTAGGGGTACGTGTGGTATACACCGTACCCACGCATTCATGCGTGGGTACGGTCCGTACCTGAGTTGTCATGGTGCCGTAGGGGGTACGTGTGGTACGCACCGTACCCACGCATTCATGCATTCGTGCCACTGTTGTAATGGTGCCGTAGGGGTACGTGTGGTACGCACCGTACACGTCCACTTCCGTTGTTGTGGTACGCAGGGTTTGCTGGACACGCCCCCAAAGTGACCAGACCCTGTTGGTAATGTATGACCTCCATATTATAGGTTTGGGTTTGAGTATGGGGTATGTTTCGTGCTGCTCACCCCCCCTGGCCCCTGGGTGTTTTTCTCACCTTCTGCGGCGTGTGCGTCGGGTGCGGTGCACCAGGTCGTAGGCCAAGAGGACCGGGATGACACGTACAATGGGGTTCATGGCGTGTACATCGCGTACCGGGGCTCCATTGCGTAGCGGTTCGTGTCGAACTCTGCTTTTCCGGCTGTGTTTGACTCCCGTAAAAAAAGAGCCGTACGAAGTGACGAATCGTACTTGCTGGGCTGGAAACCGCTACCTGAAAACGTCCGGACGTCGCGTACAAGCTGTTCCAGATCAGAATCGTAGGTATTTTTTCCACGTACGATCTTTTGTACGATTCGTACGGAAATAGGCTTTCTGTACGAATCGTACTTCCTAGGTTGTAGGGACAGTTAACCGGGTGCGAGTCGTACGGAGAAAACGCTCCGTACGACCAATCATAGGGCCTTTTTACAGGATCGGAATCGGCCCCTAAGTATGTAGAATTTAAAGGTAGTTATGGTGATGGAGGGATATTTACCTTGGTCTGAGACACTTAATTGCACGAGGATTTGGAAAACAAAAATCTTCTGTCATCTAGAATATGGAAGGTCTAGACTCATTCGCAGAAGTGCTCTACGGCATGACCCAACATAGGATCTGCTACCCAGGGAGCTTGAAAGGGGTCATCTGGTGAACGATGTCACATGAGATCTGAAAAGCCATCAGTGATGCTAGAAAACATTTCTGATTCAGGATGCTGGTCAGGGGCTTCAGCACGCTAAAACTGTAGGTGTTCTAAGAGCATCATGCTGTTACTGAACAAGCAAGTGTATCACATGAGCATGACAAAAAGTTTTAAGTGGGGAGCTGAAGGGAAGGAAGCGGGTAAATGATAGTCTGAGACCATTTTTAGTGAAAATGTTGTTCAGTTTGCATTATGGTGCAATATTACGAAACATGTGAATACATTGTGTCAATTTATTTTAAAAATTGATTAAAGAAATGAGTTACTTAGAAGAGACCATTAATAAATCAGAGTGGTTTTAGCCATGCATGCACGCAAGGGTAAAATAATTTGTGAATTGGTTTGTTTTTCCGCCCTACTTTAACACATGCCTGTCTCCACATTCCCCAATTAAAAGACTCAAATGATTCTTGTTTGCGATGTTGGCAAACTTTAAAAAGGAGCTATTAGTTACATTGGTGCCTTTCATGTGCCTCATTCTTGTAATCTGATCCCACCCACTCACAAGAGTGGCATACCTTTTTTCTCTGGGCTCTCCTTAATTTCGTTGATCTTTCACTGCGTTTGAGCACACAGCTAATGCTGTTTGAACCTTTCTTAACTCCTTCCAGATCTGTGGGTGCTCTAGCACCAGCTGCACCCCTAGTTCCAACGCCCGGGGCGCCCGTTGTTGGTAATTGGGAGTGACATAGGTGTGGACAAAAAGAACTTCGTGTTTTTCTATCTACACTGGATGGCACCTTTGGGAATGCACAACACAAGGAGTATAATCTATGTATGGGGAGCATGGATCTGTCCTCCTGCCTCAGCACATGTACTTCAAGGCACTTTCATTTAGCAATAGCTTCCACAGAGTGACAGGTTTATGTATGTTTTAGCTCTAGCACAAAGAAGCAGAAGAATCAGTGCTTAATTTGAGCCGGTGTTTTCCGGTGCTCAGCCGGCGCTTAATCATCAACACCAATGCTTTTCATGAGCACCAGTTAAGGACACATTCATTTATGCATAGGGAGCTTAAGTGATTTGCCCAGAACCCCAGGATATTGAGCTTCTGCCTTGGCTCAAACCTGGTTCCCTATCGCTGAAGTCAGCAACTCTGGCCATTACGTCACATCCTCTCCCCACTTTCGTGGTTGGTAGTTGGTTCTGTTTTAGGTGGTGCTAACAGGAGAAATGGGCTGGTGCAAGCTGCCTCCTGACAAGAGCCCCGGCACTTATGTTTTACAAATTAGCCTCTGCGCAGAATGGTCTACAGAGGACCAAGAGAGCAAAACCTGTGTATCCATGAGCCAAGGAATCAAAGCAGTAAAACTACAATAAAACAGTGTTGTCAATATAGCAGTCGACTGAACTGAAGACAGTCATGAGGAGACTATCAGCGGTGCCAAATAAGGGGATACAATGGCAGTGTGCTGAGGAATGTAATGCCACGTCTGTAATTGTTAAATGCAATGGTGTTGTCTGAGCCCTCTGAAGTGCACTTTGTATCCTGGCTGCTGTAAATACAAATGGACTAGACTAGCAGCATCATGGCACATTCACCCTGAAAACATCAATAGTCTTCGCAAATGAATGCGAAAATTTATAGAATGTTGATAGAAAGTATTGTCATTGTCGATTTCCCAATAACATTACTGTACTGCCCCTAAACAGTATAAGACTGAGAATAGCCAGCACTACAAGTCTTGGAATGCTAGCTGTGTTAAGTAAAGATCGTGTATCAGTATGCTGAGGAGTGTGCTCCCAGAAGATGCAGCAGGGGAAGGCAAGCAGTCAATAAAATGTAGTATCTGGGGTAGAACAAGTGCGCAGAGCAGCAGTCAGTGCACCTACCACAACTGGCCCCTTGTAACTGAGCAGACGCCGGATTTTGGGCGGCCCTACCATCTCCTACATATCCTGAAGACCACCAACACTTAAGGTATGTGTATAAAAGGCATTGTTTTATTTTGTAATTTTTATCCTTTTAAAGCTGTTAGGTCTCTATGATATAGTACTACAATAATATCTATATGCATGCTTATTTTACAGTTATTCTTTGTCTAAAGTTTTTAACAAATACCAGAACTGCCTTATAAAATAAAAACAAAATCCATAGCTACTTACATTAAGTATAGAGTTTGTTTTATCAGCGTGGCTGTTTTCCCTCTGCGCCATGTTAGCTCAGTAGTCTTCTACCAAAGCCTGTTTACCCGCAAAGATGCAATTAGGTGCTCTAACAAATTTTAGGGTGCAAGTGTAGTGACATCCCTATTTTAAGTTTTGTCTCTGCACACTCCCAAGATGTAAAAGCGGGCCTTAAAAAATGTAATACTTTCACCGACCTGTCCCTGTCTAAGAACATCATGACTGTGCATATTTCCAGACCCTCGGCGCCACTTTTTACAAGACTCCCATGCTTATCAGTCCATGCCACCTCTCTCCCCACGTAGAAGCCTCGTCGTGTCCTAGACAGGCGGGAAACTCATGGAAAAAGAGTTTACGTGTTGCATTTCTATTTTTTTCTCTGCACACTCCAAAGGTGTAAAATGCACGCCTTAAAAATGTCATAGTTTTACCGACCTCTCACGCAGTGTCCCATCTAAGAACATTACGATTGTGCATATTATAAGGCCCTCAGTGCCACATTTTACAAGACTCCCATGTTTTCAGTCCCTGACACCTCTTTCCCACGTAGAAGCCTCTTTGTGTCTTAGCACTATTTTAAGGTGGTTTTTGAAACTAGAAATTGTTACATCTGCAAACTTGTTAACCTCACTCCCACGTAGAAAGAAGCCATCATTTCATAACATCTGTTTATTTAATTTTGCTCACTTTTCATAACTAGTGTCACTTTACAGCAAAGACTTTAAAAATTAGGGAGTGAAAAATGTTGCACCAAGAACTTATGGTTTACAAAATTGTCATACTTATCAACCCCTTCAAGCCTCGGTGACTTAACATTTATTTTTTTTTATTTTTTTTCATAACTAGTGTCACTTTTAAAATTAGGCGGTAAAATTGTTGCGCCAACAAACTTACAGTCTAGCTTCCGCCTCTTGTGGGGGCATTGGACTTCCCGCCTCTGCCTGACTGTGGCTAGGCCCTGCACCACGATCTACCACTTAGGAACTCCATATGCATTAGGCACGCCTCCCGGGGGGGGGGGGGGTCTACCTCCAAAAAGACCCCAGCAACACACTAGGGCTCCCATTCCACAGACGCACCTCGCCCCTGCTGAAGCAACACCAGCCTACAGAGGCAACTACCCCTGAACATGCCCAGACATGTCCCTGCTTGCCACACCAACATGGCGCACACAGGTAAGTCTCTGCTTACACATCCCATAACCCTAAACACCCCTAGTAGGCCCTACTGGGTGGATTGCACCTAGCCATAGGCACCCCTGACCCCCGTTTTACACCTATGACACACCTTCACATCCATTATTTCCTGTGTGGAGGGCACACTACACCTCCCCACTTCCGGGGCTGCACTTCTGGGGCTGCACTTCCGGGGCTGCACTTCCGGGCCTGAACTTCATAGGCTGAACTTCATGGGCTGAACTTCAGGGGCTGAACTTCAGGGGCCGAACTTCCGGGGAGGGACTTCCGGGGGCCGAACTTTCGGGGAGGGACTTCCAGGGCAGGACTTCCGGCTTCTACGTCACTTCTGGGGGGCGGGGCACCTGTCAAAAAATGAATGGTGACGAAATTTATCACTGTATACTACTCACATGCATTAAGCGTTTTTCTGGCTCCAAACAAATCGACCCATTTGCAACCTCAAAAAAGCAATTTGGCACGTATCAAGCCCAACCTGCGATTCAGCAGCAGGTTAGCGAATCGCAATCTTAGTTTGTAAACATATACCAATTCTGTATTTGGAAGGGTGGTCCCTTCCAAATACCAATTCAGGATGGTATGTATTAATGTTTTGCGACCAAATTCCGGTCTCAAAACATTATTAATTTACTGATTACCCAAGTGTAGTGGTAAAGCATTCACTAATGTGAAGGGTTCCCCTTGGGGCCCCTTTCCATTTGTACATGTAAAAAAAAGTTTGTTTCAGAGAAGGCAGTGGTCCACCGGACTATGGGCCTCATGTAGGTAGCCAAATACCGGTCGGTAACGGCCGATTTTCGGTAAATATGCCGTTACCGACCGGTATTCAGACAAGTGAGATGTAGGAGTCCAAAAACCACTTTTCGGTAAATATGAGGCGGTAAATACCGATTCATATTTACCGAATTCCAAAATACCGAATCAGAGTTACCGAATATATAATTAACGAATCGGTAAATATGAAGTGGTAAATATGAAGTGGTAAAAATGAAAATGACATGTAGGAGCACTCGGTAATTAAGAAATCCAAGAAAATCGGTAAATAAGAGTCGGTAATTAACACGGATTGAAAGCAGGTGGTAACCATCAACAGTGCAGATAAGCAATCCCAAAATGCAACAGCGTGGACAACATGCCCGCTATGTACGTCATTGCAAGGCGCCCACATCCACAGGCAGCAGGACTGAGGGTTTGGCGACGGGAGGAACGCATCTACAGACAGCGCATCACACTATTCCAGCTGACTGATGCAGAGATACATGAGAGGTACAGGCTACACCCCGAAAACATCATGGCCTTAATCAGGGACCTGCACCCACTCCTGGACCAGCCAATAAGAAGGGCGCACGCCATACCCCCACATGTGCAGGTGCTCTGCAGCCCACATCTGTTGGCATCCGGCAGTTATCAGGTGGTGACAGCTGCGGTGGGTGGTGTATCCCAGAGTTGCCTGTCCCGTTCCGTCAGGAATTTCCTGGATGCCATGATGCAGAGAATGCACCACTACATCAGCTTCCACAACACACAGGCTGCACTGCAGTAAACAAAAACAGACATTTCTCACATGGCACAGTTCCCCCATTTCATTGGCTGCATTGATGGTACACACATCCCAATCTGTCCACCAGCTGACACAGAGCACATCTACAGGATCAGGAAGTCCACCCACTCCATCAATGTGCATACCGAATTGAATGATTTTGTGAATGGTCCTGTGGGTGGCACAACCAAAAGGTGGGCGTATGCTATTTACAACGAAGTCTGCAAGTTGTCGCACAGTGAGGCGGCTTCCAGATTGAGAGCTATTGACCAAGCAAACATGGAGAAGGCTTTAGCCGTTATAGATAATAGCTTCAGCACTCTCTCTTCTAGGATTCATACATGAGACAATAGGCACATGCAAGTACACGGCGCATGCAATGTACAAGCCCCGAATTTGGCGTGCGTCCCACGAGGTATCCCAGTGCCTGTGATTACACCTCCTTTCACTCTGCTTGCAAACGGTATTTATTTAATGTTGAATAATGAAGCTTGCTGCGGGATGTGAGTGGGAATCCCGTACATAACTGTCTCGCATAAAGTTGTCTGCTGCAATGCTGTTCTTCTTCCACCCCCGCATGTGCGGCTGGATGTTTCCATCTGGCCTTCGATTCCAACCTTGAAAGCAGAGTTCAACAAGTTGAGCAGAATAGAGCGCTATTGTCCCACAAAGAGGTGCCTTTGACTTCCTCTCGTGAAACATTTGTCCTTCACGTTGCTAATACGCGCACTGAGGTACAGGCGCCTCTGAGTCTGAATACTGACCTCCCCCTGCATTTCGGCTCTTTGATCCAAACTATTTTCAATGCCTCGTCCACGACCGGCCTGGCTCATTTTTTTACACATGTGGGCTCGGGTCTCGTGACCTCTTTCCAACCTATTTTTGGTGTAATTCCGGCATTTGTTCATTCACTGTTCTCGAACATCTGTGGAGGTGTCCCGCTGCTCCTGGCGCTAGTGGCAGGTGTGCTGCTTTTCCTTTTCATACTCCGGAATGGCTGCTCCTTCTGTGCCACACGAGCACCTGTCCCGTCTGCATCTTCTTCGTGATAGGATGCTTGACTTTTATGGTACTCTGCCATTGGCGACTTTGAGCCTGGCTTATGGATTATCCTTCAGGTATTCCTACTTCACCTGCGTACAACCTGTATTACACTGCCTGGATTGTCCCTTTGAATGGCCTCTGGATTTGTGCTTGACCAACATGGTGTCTCCGGTGCCGGATTTCGATCGACTGATGAGGCCCTTAGTGTCTCACGAGTTGTCCTGTTCTGGTGTCCGGATCATGGCGTGTGGTGCGGCGCATGGTATCCTGGGTAATTGGGACATCTCAGCGGCAGCCTACGACTTCTTGTCCATGAGCTATTTGGAGGAACATTCCGGGTGCCCTCTGATTGTGCTAGAGGCTCCGTTGGTTGGAGAACACGTATGTTCCTTTTCTTTACTAAATTGGATGGCTGAGACTTTTAGTGGCCCTGCAAACGATTTTTTGTTGGAAGCCGTGGCCACATATGCTGCCTATACATTCATGGATTAACTGGATTGTCGTCCATTGCGCCTGTGCTACTGGACAGCACCCTGGCGCAACATTTATTTCTTTTATTTCTCTTTTTTCTCTTCCTGATGGTCGGCTTGAGTTTTTTACTATACTTGCATTGTGTTATTTGGAATTTTATGCTGCAATTAATTGGACTTTAGGACTTTGGCGCTGCATTGGTTACGCCTTGTTCTGCTCTGACGATACTGAACTCTGCGTTCTCTCTTTTCTTGCCTATCAAATATTGCTTCGCTCAAGGGGGCGTGTAGTGAGTTCTCCCTGAATACGTACATACATTGTTCAGTTAGCATGACCACGTTGAATGTTATGTAGCCATCTTTTTGTCTTTGCACACGACACTGCGTTTACATGTTCTTTCTTGAATAAACTGCTGACTCGAGACTTCCTTCAGACGAGTGCATTCTGTTGTTCCCATCCCAAGCTCTGCGCAGCGACCTTGGTCTGTACATGCTGTGACACACAGTCTGGAATTTTACACAATGCATGTTTTCCACTCTAGGTTGTTCGACCCACTATTTAGCCATGACACACGCGCAGCTGCAAATACCTGACAGTTGGTGCTTTTCATATCACAGACATCATGTTTATTATTCAGACCGAAGACGAGCCTTCCTGCGAGACGGCTCCTGATGCTCCTGTGATGTGATTTCACTGAGCTGATTTTTGAGGTATGGGGTCCCCTATTCAAGCCTAAGAGACCTTCTATTATGACATAATTATGATATTAGCTACTTAGTTGAGGGAAGGTGGTAGTATCCTCGGTATTTTCCGAATCGCTAAATACCACCTCGGTATTTACCGATTCGGTAAATACCACCTCGGTATTTACCGATTCGGTGAATTCCGATTCGTGATTACCGAATGTTACCGAATCGGTAACTGTTACCGAATTTTTACCTACATATAACTTACCGATTCTAATTTACCGATTCGGTACGGCTCGGTATTGAAGAACCGGTAAAATTTATTTACCTACATGAGGCCCTTAGTCTTTTAAACAAACATAAGAGATAAAAAGGAAACTGTTCTTTTTAAACGCATCCCATTTCCTTCAAGGAAAAGGGGTTGTATTTAAAAAAAAAAAGACTGCTTCATTTAAAAACAATCACAGACATAGTGGTCTGCTGACCTCAGGTGGCCATCATTCCTGTGATGTCATCCATCCCTATTGGGTCGCAAATTGCAACATACCTCATTAATAGTCATGCAGTAGCTCGATTTGTTACCCACTAGGAATCGCTAAATGAAACTCTATGAGTTTTATACATTAGGAATAGCGATTTCCTAACTGTGATGGTCAGAAAATGTCAAGTGTGTAATCGCTATTCCTACTATTGATACATCTGGCCCAAAATCTCCTCTTGCCTAAAGGAATGAATGAGACCCTGTGTAATGTAACTGGTGTTCATGCAGAGCTCTCCAATACCTGCGGGTCGGCTTTCCGCTATATAAAAACTGCAAAAAACCGAAAAACAATTCCGCAAACAAGGAAAATAAGCTCACCTGGTTTGACACACTGCTTTTGTCTACTCGTCTGTGTCCATGTTGTGCAACACTCTCAAATGTCAATGTACCTCAATTTCACCATCCAGTTCTGATGTGTTAGTGACCCTATGTAGATAGCCACAGCATCTGATTACCACCTCTTTCAAACTTGCTGGAAGATAATGAGCCCAGAGTGCTGTCCAAATAAAATTCCACTGTATTGTGCTACGGATTGTATTACATGTGATTTTGGTAAAAAGCTTACCCGACTAATTCTGTTCTGATTGAGCCCTTTTCGTCTAAACTGTTCCATCTGTTTTTTACACTTGAATTACGTTTGCCAATCTCACCAACCACCATGTTGGAAGCCCTTCTGACTGTTTTTTTTTTTAAGTTCAAGTTTTTTCTTTTTTTTCTGCCTGCCCTACTCCCCCAACCTCTTTTATGAATGCGGGGCTCCCCACGTGTTCACCTCAAGTTTTTTAGGAGTTTTCTGTGTCTCCTTTCCAATTCTGCCTTATGCTCTCTCTTACATCCCTAGTCCCATTGCCCATTGTGCCCTGTTGTGCTCACCCCTATCCCCTGTGCCCCGACTACCTGTCATCAATTTTTTAAACTTCTTCTGCCAGGCCAATCCTCCAATCTCCCACCCCTCCCTCAAACTCTTTAAAAAAATATATTATAGGGGTTACCCCCAAATTCTCTCCAATTTTCCACACTCCATTTTATTAAGCCTGGAATGGCTCCTTTTCCGTTCCCCTTCAAGCACCCACTTATATTTCTTGTCTCCATTTCCTATTGTCTCCTAACCCCTGTCCCATTTTTAGTAGTCTGTAAAATCAATTCGGGTTTTAGTAACTAAAGGGGATGTCGTTTTTTGCTCAGATCAGTTGTTGATGGCTGAGTTCCTTTGACACAGGTAAGTTGTGCAACCACCCCGAGCTATATTTATCCGGTACAACTCAATAAGGATACCCCGTAAGGAATAACACAAGTAGCTGATACTAAAAATTTTATTGTAAAACAATAGCAAAACAGTCGCAAAATATTTACGTATATTAGCAGTGCAGAGATACAATATTAATTCTGTGAAACAAAGTAGGAGACAAGGCCATAATCCCTGGTTGAGTTTGCTTTGGCAGCTAGCACCGAGAAACCTGCTCCAGGCACACCCTGGGGACAGCGCAGAGAGACAGCAGCTATGGGCAATGGCCAATCCGCACGACTCCGTCTGTGAGCTTGTCTGGGTGATCCACACACCTCCCTTTTATACACTAAAAGCTGTCTTGCATAATATCGCGTTCCTTCCTCGTGCCAGCGGTTTTCATTGTCCTATCAGTAGCTACACTGACTTGGGATCCTCCCGGCTCCCACCAGCTGGCTCTCGCAGCTCATCCTCCCAGGACCTTTGAGATAATCCCAGGCTTGTTTGGGTCAGCCTAACCTCAATGGAATGTCTCCCCCGATCCACTTGGAATGGTCCAGTGAACAACTTGGCAGAACATATAGTTTTGTCTACTTGGAGTAGAAAAATAAACATCACAAATTGATCCGCCATCTCCTTGTTGTACATTGGTTTTGCATACATTTTCACTCATCAACATTGGCTAAGCTAATTAACCCTTTCACATCACAGTGTCTTCAGCACAATATTTCCTATATACTGCACAATTACTGTTACCTTTCCATGTGCATTCTGTGTTCTAGTCATATCAAAATGGGTTCCTTTAATGTGAATCTCGTAAGCTGTTTTAGTTGTTTGGTTCAGCAGCTTCTCACATTCGTAGCACTAGAATTTTTATTGCTGAATCCACAGTAGGCAACATCTGGAGCATATAGATAGCACTGACAAACCCAATACGTATATATGTTAGGGGATCCACGAAAGTGCTGTAGCATGTCAGATGGGAACCATGAAGTAACTCTATAGGAGCCCTACAATCACACACACTCAAAGACATGTAAGTGAAATATTTGTCCCCTTTAATTGAGCTGTACATATTTAAAACTTGCTTTTTTTTTTATTATAAAGCATCAAACTGGGCAGTGATAAGGGTAAATTGTTAACTTTCTCTAGAGTAGAGATAATAGCACCCCTTAGGTAGGGCAGAGGATCTGACCCTACTTTGACTGCCTCATGTTGGAAGATGGACTAAAAATAGATATACACATCACCTGTCACCTATGTAATTTTCGTCAGGATAAGAAATAAATGATAAAGAACGTTGTAAATTATTGTGATGTGGTGACTTTTTGATGTGATGTTTCACGTATATATTTTTGTTTTGAGTTGTGTAAATTTGGTAGTGTCTTGTTCCTTGTTTCTTGATGAATGATGCAATGTTCCATAAAACATGATACAAGGCAATTCTTAATCTAACATAATATCTAAAAAATACATACAAATGCTCAAACTAAGATGTGTGGTGATTTATAATTCAAGCTAGGTCTTGCACATTGATTGCTGGGCAAACAAATTAGGTTAGTTTTGCCAAATAATTGTTTCCATTGATTAGCTTCAAAGTCCCCCTTTTCTAGTTGTTAATATTACAGTAGTCATTAATTATGCAAGTCTGTCAGGAGTTATCACTGATGCTGAAATGGACCAGAACCACTCATTGTGCCATGAAGCAGCCCAGTTTTACAGGGAGTGTTCAGAATGCCAGGGCTGTTGACCTCAGACAAGCATTAGCCATCCTATCACATATGTTGCCATGATGATAGTGTCCACAGTCTCCTCATTGTTAAAAGCAAGCAATTTCTCCATATGATCCCCAATATGTACAGCTATAGAACGCCAGAAAGTATAGCCATAGCAGTTATATTCCACCAGTATTTAAAGCGGCATTGTGGTTCTAGTATGCAATTTCCCAGTATGCCAAGAAACATTGCAATTAAGGTTTCCTCGTACTCCCTAAATGGAACTGTTTCCATAGCAACTGTGATTACATAATGTGGCTGCATGTCAAGCCACAGCCTACCATAGTTACTGTAACAGCCCATCAGTATTGATGTGAAGAGTGTAGCTCAAATGATCGCTTTCAGTCTGAGAGTATATCCCATGGCATAGAAACATGCTAATAGGTCTGGCTTTAAATTAAAGTGCATCCTCCGTCAATGATGGGTTTTAGCGTTTAGTACGTCATCAAACACTCACACTGTCACTCATTTTAGCACTGTTGTACTTCACTCATGGGTCAATATAGCCAGTGTCTGGAGTCACTAGCTTATTGCCCAGTGCTGGGTGTTGTCATGGATGCAAACGGATTGCTTCCTCTATTGACACTACTGCATTGGCTCTACTGCCCTGTGAGTGACTGCATTTTACTGATCTAATCTCGATTACCACCCTACTCTGCACCACTTCAAGCCACTGCACTCTACTCTGCACCACTCAATGCCACTGCACTCTAAAACACTCCACACTACGCCACTCCACTCATCACCACTCCACACTCTACTCTGCAGTGTTACACACGCTCTCTACTTTACATCACTCTACACCAATGCACTTGACCCCAGTCTACTATGCATCACTGTACTCCATCACAGCACTGCACACCACTCCAGTCCATGCCACACCACTTTACTCTGCACCACTCCAATCTATGCCACTCTACTCTGCAACACTGCACTCTACGAAATGCACTCTACTCTGTACCACACTACTCTTCTACACCAGTGCAGTCTATGCCAGTCCAATCTACACCACTCTAATCTTCTCTGCACCACTGCACTCTACATCCCTCTACTCTACGCCGCTGCACTGTACCCTGCACCACTCCACTCTACCATGCACCATTCCGCCATGCAGCACTTCACTCTACTTTGTAACAATCTATTGTGTGCCGCTCCACTTTGTGCGACTCCACTCTAATCTACTCCATGGCAATCTATAATGCACCACTCCACCTTGCGGCACTCTACTATGTACCACCCTACTCTACACCACTGCACTCTACTCTAATCACTGCATTCTGTGACAATGCATTCTAAATCACTTCACTCAAAACCAATGCACTCTATGCCAATCTACTCTGCAGCACTGCACCACTGCACTCTGTGCCACTATACTCTACTCTGTAACAATCTACACCACTGACTCTACACATTTGCACTCCACGACACTGCACTTTATGCCACTATGTTCTGCTCTGTAGCACTGTACTGTACACCACTGCATTCTATGCCGCTCCACTATACATCACTGTACTCTACGACAGTCTACTTTGCAACACTGCACTCTGCCACTAACCTCTACGGCACTCTACTCTATGCCACTGCACTGTCCTCTGCACCACTCTAGTCTATGCCACTCTATGCCAATGCACTATACGCCACTACACTCTAATCCACTCTACTCTGCATCACTCTACACCACTGCACACTTCACTGCATCATTCAACTCTACACCATGCCACTACTCTGTAACACTGCACTTCCAGCCCCTGAAGTTTACGCCACTCTACTCTGCACTACAGCACTCTATGCCACTGCACTCGTCTCTACACCACTCTACTCTACTGCACTCTATGCCACTACACTCTACGTCACTAAACTCTGCTTTGCTACATTCTATGCCACTACACTCTACACCAATCCACACTAATTTAATCAGTGCAACCAAACTCTACTTGGCCACTGCACTCTATGCCACTTTATTCCACTCTTAACCACTCTAATCTATGCCACTGTACTCTACACCACTGCACTCTATGCCACTTTACTCAAAACCAATATAATCTACGCCACAGCACTCTACACTACTATACTCTACACTGCAACACTCTCCTGTACGCCACTGCACTCTACATCACTGCACTCTATGTCACTGAACTCTATGCCACTCTTTTCTACTCTACACAACAACACTCTACGGCACTGCTCTCTATGCCACTTTACTCTGCACCATTCTATGCCACTACACTCTTCCCCACTGCACTCTGCGCCAATCCACTCAATGCCACTCTAATGTACTGTGCATCACTGCACTCTATGACACTGCACTGTACACCATTTCAATCTGTAATACTCTATTCTGCACCTCTCAACTCTATGCCAACGCACTCTACTCTACTGTGCACCACTGCACTCTTTGCCACTGCACTCTACATCCCCGTAGTCTAGGCCACTCCATTCTTCTCTGCAACACTCCACTCTACGCCAGTGCCCTCTATGCACAACTCTGTGCCACTCCACTCTACCCTGCACCACTCCACTTTGCCATTGAACCACTCCACTCTAACCTGCACCACTCTACTATACTCTGAACAATGTACTTTATGCCACTTTACACAACTCTACTCTGACCACTCTACTCTACACCACTGAGATCTATAGCACTCTACTCCTGTAGAAAATGAAGAAAGTGTGTACATGTCAATGAAAACATCAGCAGGGAAACCTGTAGGGATGTATGTAGACAAAGAGAGATACAGGCCCAGCCTTACTACAATAGCTGAATAAAAAGCAGCACAGATAGGGTTAAGATTTGGAGGGAAGAAAGCAGATGCATGTTTTTGTAGAATAGGGAAATATATTTAGATACCACCTGAGGAACATGTGTTTAAGAAAATATGCTGATGAAGCTGAACAGACATGCATGGCAGACAGATGTTAGGCTTTCTTAGAGCAGTAGACAGTAGGAGTTGTACCGCTATGCTTCAAACCCAGACAAGCCAAGGACACCAACCTACTGTAGAAATGTATAAATCTACACGTGTAGATAAGCTGCATGCTATAGTCGTGATCAGTTATTTTTGTAGAATAGTATTGCCTTTTTTTGACAATAATTCTGTGCTTGAACATTCTATCAGTAATCATACATGTGAAGTATTTACCTTTAAAAAGTTGTATAAACCGTTGCATTGTATTTTAAAGTTCAGTTTTCAGTTCTGCAGAGCTGTCTGGATTTCCACTTGTGCATACGTTTATTAAACTCTGTGTTTTATTGCCAAATAAAGTCGTGTTTTCTTTTCTTTATTTCGAGAACACTCTAAACCTCAGCACTCTACACCAATGTACTGTACACCACTTTACGTAAAACTAATGCACTCTATGCTAGTGTACTCTATGCCAACTACTCTCTCCCACCGCACTCTACACCACTATACTCTACTCTGAAACAATATACTCTATGCCACTACACTCAATGCCACTTTATTCCACTCTGTGCTATTCCAGTCCATACCACTTCACACCACTGCAATCTATTCTGCACCACTCCACTCTACTCTTCAGCACTCTAACCTATGCCACTGCCCTTTATGCCACTATACTCAAAACCAATACACTCTACACCACTGCACTATACACCATTATACTCTACTCTGCAACACTCTACTGTATGCCACTGCCCTGTACGCCACTGCACTCTAAATCACTGAATTCTATGCCACTCTATTCTACTCTACAACACTATACTCTACGGCACTGCTCTCTATGCCACTTTACTCTGCACCATTCTATGCCACTGCACTCTTCCCCACTGCACTCTACACCAATCCGCTCAATGCCACTCTAATGTACTGTGCACCACTGCACTCTTTGCCACTGCACTCTACATCACCGTAGTCTAGGCCACTCCATTCTTCTCTGCAACACTCCACTCTACGCCAGTGCCCTCTATGCACAACTCTGTGCCACTCCACTCCACTCTACCTTCACCACTCCACTTTGCCATTGAACCACTCCACTCTAACCTGCACCACTCTACTATACTCTGAACAATGTACTTTATGCCACTGTACACAACTCTACTCTGACCACTCTACTCTACACCACTGAGATCTATAGCACTCTACTCCTGTAGAAAATGAAGAAAGTGTGTATGAAAACATCAGCAGGGAAACGTGTAGGGATGTATGTAGTCAAAGAGAGATACAGGCCCAGCCTTACTACAATAGTTGAATAAAAAGCAGCACAGATAGGGTTAGGATTTGGAGGGAAGAAAGCAGATGCATGTTTTTGTAGAATAGGGAAATATATTTAGATACCACCTGAGGAACATGTGTTTAAGAAAATATGCTGATGAAGCTGAATAGACATGCATGGCAGACAGATGTTAGGCTTTCTTAGAGCAGTAGACAGTAGGAGTTGTACCGCTATGCTTCAAACCCAGACAAGCCAAGGACACCAACCTACTGTAGAAATGTATCAATCCACACGTGTAGATAAGCGGCATGCTATAGTCGTGTTCAGTTATTTTTGTAGAATAGTATTGCCTTTTTTTGACAATAATGCTGTTCTTGAACATTCTATCAGTAATCATACATGTGAAGTATTTACCTTTAAAAAGGTATATAAACCGTTGCATTGTATTTTAAAGTTCAGTTTTCAGTTCTGCAGAGCTCTTGGCACTCTATGCCAACTACTCTTCACCACTGCACTCTACATCACTATACTCTACTCTGAAACAATATACTCTATGCCACTACACTCAATGCCACTTTATTCCACTCTGTGCTATTCCAGTCCATACCACTTCACACCACTGCAATCTATTCTGAACCACTCCACTCTACTCTTCAGCACTCTAACCTATGCCACTGCCCTTTAATACTCAAAACCAATACACTCTACACCACTGCGCTATACACCATTATACTCTACTCTGCAACACTCTACTGTATGCCACTGCCCTGTACGCCACTGCACTCTACACTACTGCACTCTAAATCACTGAATTCTATGCCACTCTATTCTACTCTACAACGCTATACTCTACTGCACTGCTCTCTATGCCACTTTACTCTGCACCATTCTATGCCACTGCACTCTTCCCCACTGCACTCTACACCAATCCGCTCAATGCCACTCTAATGTACTGTGCATCACTGCACTCTGACACTGCACTGTACACCATTTCAATCTGTAATACTCTATTCTGCACCTCTCTACTCTATGCCAACGCACTCTTCTCTACTGTGCACCACTGCACTCTTTGCCACTGCACTCTACATCACCGTAGTCTAGGCCACTCCATTCTTCTCTGCAACACTCCACTCTACGCCAGTGCCCTCAATGCACAACTCTGTGCCACTCCACTCTACCCTGCACCACTACACTTTGCCATTGAACCACTCCACTCTAACCTGCACCACTCTACTATACTCTGAACAATGTACTTTATGCCACTTTACACAACTCTACTCTGACCACTCTACTCTACACCACTGAGATCTATAGCACTCTACTCCTGTAGAAAATGAAGAAAGTGTGTACATGTCAATGAAAACATCAGCAGGGAAACCTGTAGGGATGTATGTAGACACAGAGAGATACAGGCCCAGCCTTACTACAATAGCTGAATAAAAAGCAGCACAGATAGGGTTAAGATTTGGAGGGAAGAAAGCAGATGCATGTTTTTGTAGAATAGGGAAATATATTTAGATACCACCTGAGGAACATGTGTTTAAGAAAATATGCTGATGAAGCTGAACAGACATGCATGGCAGACAGATGTTAGGCTTTCTTAGAGCAGTAGACAGTAGGAGTTGTACCGCTATGCTTCAAACCCAGACAAGCCAAGGACACCAACCTACTGTAGAAATGTATAAATCCACACGTGTAGATAAGCTGCATGCTATAGTCGTGATCAGTTATTTTTGTAGAATAGTATTGCCTTTTTTTGACAATAATTCTGTGCTTGAACATTCTATCAGTAATCATACATGTGAAGTATTTACCTTTAAAAAGTTGTATAAACCGTTGCATTGTATTTTAAAGTTCAGTTTTCAGTTCTGCAGAGCTGTCTGGATTTCCACTTGTGCATACGTTTATTAAACTCTGTGTTTTATTGCCAAATAAAGTCGTGTTTTCTTTTCTTTATTTCGAGAACACTCTAAACCTCAGCACTCTACACCAATGTACTGTACACCACTTTACGTAAAACTAATGCACTCTATGCTAGTGTACTCTATGCCAACTACTCTTTCCCACCGCACTCTACACCACTATACTCTACTCTGAAACAATATACTCTATGCCACTACACTCAATGCCACTTTATTCCACTCTGTGCTATTCCAGTCCATACCACTTCACACCACTGCAATCTATTCTGCACCACTCCACTCTACTCTTCAGCACTCTAACCTATGCCACTGCCCTTTATGCCACTATACTCAAAACCAATACACTCTACACCACTGCGCTATACACCATTATACTCTACTCTGCAACACTCTACTGTATGCCACTGCCCTGTACGCCACTGCACTCTAAATCACTGAATTCTATGCCACTCTATTCTACTCTACAACACTATACTCTACGGCACTGCTCTCTATGCCACTTTACTCTGCACCATTCTATGCCACTGCACTCTTCCCCACTGCACTCTACACCAATCCGCTCAATGCCACTCTAATGTACTGTGCACCACTGCACTCTTTGCCACTGCACTCTACATCACCGTAGTCTAGGCCACTCCATTCTTCTCTGCAACACTCCACTCTACGCCAGTGCCCTCTATGCACAACTCTGTGCCACTCCACTCCACTCTACCTTCACCACTCCACTTTGCCATTGAACCACTCCACTCTAACCGGCACCACTCTACTATACTCTGAACAATGTACTTTATGCCACTGTACACAACTCTACTCTGACCACTCTACTCTACACCACTGAGATCTATAGCACTCTACTCCTGTAGAAAATGAAGAAAGTGTGTACATGTCAATGAAAACATCAGCAGGGAAACGTGTAGGGATGTATGTAGTCATAGAGAGATACAGGCCCAGCCTTACTACAATAGTTGAATAAAAAGCAGCACAGATAGGGTTAGGATTTGGAGGGAAGAAAGCAGATGCATGTTTTTGTAGAATAGGGAAATATATTTAGATACCACCTGAGGAACATGTGTTTAAGAAAATATGCTGATGAAGCTGAATAGACATGCATGGCAGACAGATGTTAGGCTTTCTTAGAGCAGTAGACAGTAGGAGTTGTACCGCTATGCTTCAAACCCAGACAAGCCAAGGACACCAACCTACTGTAGAAATGTATCAATCCACACGTGTAGATAAGCTGCATGCTATAGTCGTGTTCAGTTATTTTTGTAGAATAGTATTGCCTTTTTTTGACAATAATGCTGTTCTTGAACATTCTATCAGTAATCATACATGTGAAGTATTTACCTTTAAAAAGGTATATAAACCGTTGCATTGTATTTTAAAGTTCAGTTTTCAGTTCTGCAGAGCTCTTGGCACTCTATGCCAACTACTCTTCACCACTGCACTCTACATCACTATACTCTACTCTGAAACAATATACTCTATGCCACTACACTCAATGCCACTTTATTCCACTCTGTGCTATTCCAGTCCATACCACTTCACACCACTGCAATCTATTCTGCACCACTCCACTCTACTCTTCAGCACTCTAACCTATGTCACTGCCCTTTTATACTCAAAACCAATACACTCTACACCACTGCGCTATACACCATTATACTCTACTCTGCAACACTCTACTGTATGCCACTGCCCTGTACGCCACTGCACTCTACACTACTGCACTCTAAATCACTGAATTCTATGCCACTCTATTCTACTCTACAACACTATACTCTACTGCACTGCTCTCTATGCCACTTTACTCTGCACCATTCTATGCCACTGCACTCTTCCCCACTGCACTCTACACCAATCCGCTCAATGCCACTCTAATGTACTGTGCATCACTGCACTCTGACACTGCACTGTACACCATTTCAATCTGTAATACTCTATTCTGCACCTCTCTACTCTATGCCAACGCACTCTTCTCTACTGTGCACCACTGCACTCTTTGCCACTGCACTCTACATCACCGTAGTCTAGGCCACTCCATTCTTCTCTGCAACACTCCACTCTACGCCAGTGCCCTCTATGCACAACTCTGTGCCACTCCACTCCACTCTACCTTCACCACTCCACTTTGCCATTGAACCACTCCACTCTAACCTGCACCACTCTACTATACTCTGGACAATGTACTTTATGCCACTGTACACAACTCTACTCTGACCACTCTACTCTACACCACTGAGATCTATAGCACTCTACTCCTGTAGAAAATGAAGAAAGTGTGTACATGTCAATGAAAACATCAGCAGGGAAACGTGTAGGGATGTATGTAGTCAAAGAGAGATATAGGCCCAGCCTTACTACAGTAGTTGAATAAAAAGCAGCACAGCTAGGGTTAAGATTTGGAGGGAAGAAAGCAGATGCATGTTTTTGTAGAATAGGGAAATATATTTAGATACCACCTGAGGAACATGTGTTCAAGAAAATATGCTGATGAAGCTGAATAGACATGCATGGCAGACAGATGTTAGGCTTTCTTAGAGCAGTAGACAGTAGGAGTTGTACCGCTATGCTTCAAACCCAGATAAGCCAAGGACACCAACCTACTGTAGAAATGTATCAATCCACACGTGTAGATAAGCTGCATGCTATAGTCGTGATCAGTTATTTTTGTAGAATAGTATGGCCTTTTTTTGACAATAATGCTGTTCTTGAACATTCTATCAGTAATCATACATGTGAAGTATTTACCTTTAAAAAGGTATATAAACCGTTGCATTGTATTTTTAAAGTTCAGTTTTCAGTTCTGCAGAGCTCTTGGCACTCTATGCCAACTACTCTTCACCACTGCACTCTACACCACTATACTCTACTCTGAAACAATCTACTCTATGCCACTACACTCAATGCCACTTTATTCCAGTCTGTGCTATTCCAGTCCATACCACTTCACACAACTGCAATCTATCCTGCACCACTCAACTCTTCTCTTCAGCACTTTAACCTATGCCACTGCCCTTTATGCCACTATACTCAAAACCAATACACTCTACGTCACTGCACTATACACCATTATACTCTACTCTGCAAAACTCTACTGTATGCCACTGCCCTGCACGCCCCTGCACTCTACAGTACTGCACTCTAAATCACTGAACTCTATGCCACTCTATTCTACTCTACAACACTATACTTCACGCCACTTTACTCTGCACCACTCTACTCTATGCCACTGCACTCTACGCCTCTGTGCTCTAAGCCACTCTAATCTACTGTGTAACACTGCACTCTATGACACTGCACTCTACGCCACTTCACTCTGCACCACTTAGCACCTCTCTGCTCTATGCCAATGCACTCTACTCTATTGTGCACCACCACACTGTTTTCCATTGCACTCTACACCACTTTAGTCTAGGCCACTGCATTCTGCTCTGCACCACTCTATGCTAGTGCCCTCTACGCACTACTCTGTGCCAGTCCACTCTACTCTGCACCACTCCACCTTGCCATTGAACCCCTCCACTCTAACCTGCACTTCTCTCCTCTTCTCTGAAACATCTGCAGTCTATTATGGGCATATTATGTGAAGTTAACTTGACATACATTGGTCTGATTTAGGGCATTTTCCAATGTGTTTTACAGTTTTATGAAGGACATCACTCAGCGTTGTGTGATGCCATTAAGTACCATACTCTGTGCCTGATTTTGTATTTGGTGGGCGTCATACTCCATCACAGCATGACAGATATCCCAGCTACCTTATTACGAGTGTATTATATACTATAGAACATGTAGTGGGAGCTGGATATAAGTCACGTTCTGATAGAGAAAACATTCTGCAAAATTTTAACTAAGGTCTTTGTTTTTATGGAGAGGGTACTCCAACCAAAGCGTTCTGGACTCGTACACCAAAATGACAGTATGAATGCTTTCCTTAGAGTCAAATGGACTTTGATCTTTCCAACAGCAGTGCCCTGCTGGCTTGGCTTTCAGAAAGCTTACTCCCAGTCATGGCTTCCCTTGGCTCAGATAGTGCCATGTCCTAAAACACAAATGCCATCCCTGCGCCATTCAGTGTAAAACATGACATGCTTTGGGAAGAGGTGTGGCGCTGCGGCCAGAGCAGCTGACTCCGGAACCCGTAGGCTCCTGGTTTGTTCCATGGTGCTGGCGGCAGATCAGCCCAGCACCATATGACTCTGGGCAATAGCTCTCTTAATCTTCCCGACGGCCCCCAGCACCTTGACACCCTCGGGTAATTGTTTGTGCTTTACAAATACTGGACATTTACATTTACACCATGGATATTCTTCAGTTTGTGTCTAAAATTGTTGTTGCCCCAATCAACCGCCCAACTTCCTCATCCCATTAGAGGCCCTGCATGCTCTGACCTCTCCAACAGAGTGGTGTATTTTGCCTGCATAACTTGCAGGAGAACCACTCTGGGACAGATTTTTAGTTTTGCGGATGCCATTCCATCATGGTTGGGGTAGGACATTACATCACAAATCCTTATCTACTACTGTATATCCAATTCAAATTCAGGCCCAGAGTAGTGCTCCAGGCAGATCTGTATCACCAAAAATACTACTCTTTGGATCTGTGGTTAGGCCAGGCTTTATGATTTGTGAAAGCTGGGTGCTGTCATTTGAATGTTGTCAGGTAATCTAAATGTGAAATTAAGTTGCCAAACTCAAAACATTTGACATACAGCCTATTTCACAACATAAGTGAATCAATCAATCAATCAGGGGCTTATAAAGCTCACTACTCACCCGTGTGGGTCTCAAGGCGCTGGGAGGGGCAGATCCGGATCAGTCGAAAAGCTAGGTCTTGAGGTCTGTCCTGAAGATGTGCAGGGTTGGGGAGTGTCTGATGTTCACGGGGAGCTCGTTCCAGGTCTTGGCAGTGATGTAGGAGAAGGCTCTCCCACCTGCTCTGTTCCTGCAGATGCAGGGGACCTCTGCCAGAGCGAGGTCGGCGGAGCGGAGGTTCCTGTTGGGCACGTGGATATTTTGGTCCGATGTTGTAGAGAGATTTGTAGGCGTGGGTGAGAAGTTTGAAGGTGACCCTTTTCTCGACGGGGAGCCAGTGGAGGTTTCACAGGTGTTGGGTCATGTGTCTGTGATGCGACGTTCGGAGGACGAGTCTGACCGTGGCGTTCTGGATGATCTGGAGAGATATGGGCTGGTAGTTTTTCAGGTCAGTTGGGTCGGCCGTCGGTGTCTTGAGGAGGGGTTTGACCTCGCCCGTTTCCAGTCGTCTGGGAAGATGCCGGACATGAAGGAGGCATTGATGGTCCATCCCAGTTTGGGTGCGATGGCGGCAGCGGCCTTGTGGAATATATGCGGTGGGCAGGGGTCTCTAGGGGCTCCTGATTTGGTTCTCTGCATGGTAGTGGTGATGTGTTCGATGGTAGCGGGATTCCAGGTCATGATGGTTGGCTAGTCTGCAGTGTTGGGGGGGTGAGGTGTTGTCTGGCCTTGGTTTGTTGAAATTATCGTAGAGGGCCTTGATCTTCAGGTGGAAATATGAGCTGAGCTTGTCGCAGAGTTGCTGGGAAGGTCTGATGTCTGTGGCTTCGCTGGGGGGTTTTGTGAACTGCTGTATGATGTTGAACAGTTCCATGGCGTTGGTCGTGTTGGTCTGGACTTTGTCTCTTATGAAGGTCCGTTTGGTGTCTCTAATGCGCTGGTGGTATACCTTAAGGGCGCTCCTGTGGTTGTTTTGTGATTCCGTCATTTTCTGGTTACACCAGGTTTTCTATAGGCGTCTGCAAGAACGTCTGGCTTCCTGTACTTCGGTGGTGAACCAGGCGGCCTTCAGCGGGCGTTGTTTGGCGGGGTGTCGGAGGAGTGCGAGTTTGTCGGCGCAGTGGGAGATCCAGCGGTGAAGTTGTGTGGCTGCGGAGTTGGTGTCGGTCGTGGCGCTGGGGGGGTCTCGGATGAGGGTGGTGATGAGGAGTTCTTCCATGACCTTGCCCCAGTTTCTTTGTGGCAGTTGTGGTACGGGCTTGGGTGCGGTGGTGGTGTTGAAGGTGAAATGGACACAGTGGTGGTCAGTCCAAAGAGGCTGAGTGGTGTGGCTGAACTAGATGTTTGTTCCCCCTGCGAAGATAGGGTTGTGGGTGTGTTCAGCTCTGTGTGTGGGCATGTTGACCAGTTGCTTCAGTCCGAGGTTGGCGAGGTTGTCGATGAGAGCGGTGGTGTCGGGGTCGTTGAGGTTGTCGAGGTGGAAGTTCAGGTCCCCGAGTAGAATGTAGTCCGTGGAGGTGATTGCGTGGGGTGCGGCAAGCTCGCCTATGGAGGTTGTGGACTGGGTGCGAGGTCCCGGTGGTCTGTAGATGAGGGTGCCCTGTAGGGTTGTCCTGGGGCTGGTCTGGATCTGGAAGTTCAGGTGTTCTGTGTTGGAGAGGAAGTTGCTCGTGCATGACGTGGAGAGGCGGAGGGAGGTCTTGTGAGCGATGGCGAGTCCTCCTCCTGGGTGGTGGGGGCGGTCCTTTCTCTGGATCTTGTAGCCGTTGGGGATGGCAGTCCCGATATCTGGGCCGGAGGTGGCATTGGTCCAGGTTTCAGTGAAGAAGGCTACCTCGGGCGAGATTGTGTCCATCAGGTTCCAGATCTCTAAGGCGTGTCGGTGTAGGGAGCACACGTTGAGGTGGATGCACGTCAGGGTATTGGTGGTGCGTGCGTCAGGCGGGCCTTCGGAGTTAGTGGGGGTCTGGTCGAAGGTGAAGGAACTGTGGCAGGCTCTGCATGAGAACTGTCCTTGGGTGGTGTTTGGAGAGCATCTTATGCAGTCGATGTGTCTCCGGGATTGAGTGCGTTGAGGGTGGTAGAGTCGTAGGGGTGGGACCTGGGAGAGCCAGGGTTCCTGGCGCTGGTTGCGTTCGGGTCACGGACGGGCACAGACGGGCTTGCCTTTGGCGCGCTTGCATTAAATAGGGGAGGGGAGGGAGGCTGAGCTGGGAGGCGGGAAAACTGGCAAGCACAGTTAAGGGGGAAAATGATCAAGACAAAGATAACGGAAAGAAGACAGATGCAAGTGGCAAAACACAACACACAATTCACCAGAAAACACAATTAGCCAAAAAAACACGCAATCACAATACTTAGAGGCAGCAGCCTCGAACACCCAGGGCAGGGGGCTCAGCGGCAGCGACGTAGAGAAGGAGCTGTCGGGGAGAGTGCAGGCCTATGACCGAAATCAAGGTCTTACGAAGTGTTGCCAGTATCCTGTGTGTAGACACAAATTGGGGACCAGAGGGTTGGTGAGATGTTTATTACAGAGGATTTGACATTGTGAACATTAGGGTCCGAGTGTCATATCACTCGCAATATTAATTATTCCTATATATTATTAACAATTTAGAAAGTACAAGTATTTAATCCAGGGATGACAGATTCCAAGAATCAAGGGCCTGTTTGGCCACTGTTGGACCGCAGCTACTGGAAAAGGTAGGTAAAGTCATGTCTTACTAGCCTGTCATCAATTTTTAATATGCCAGGCATTCGTCGTGTTTGGTCCACCTTCATAAACCATAATTCCCACTATAGGGTATACCTGATATTATGGTGGATCAGTAGTATGTCATTGACAGAAGCATCGATCATCCATGAAATTGTTTCTGTGAGTAACAACTACAATGTCCCGATTACAATAAATAGATTACACCATCCACCGGATTATATCTGTCAACTTCAAGGATTTCTCAAAAAATAAAGGAAAATAAATATAAATGTGTCAATAAAAATAGATACTTTTAAAAAGGACAGTTATATATTGAAATGTTAAACTGTGATCCCTTATTTTATTAACAAATATATTCATAAAATATGCAACAATTGTTTAAGGGGCATATTATGAGTTAGGCGGTCCGTGCATCATTGTCCCAGTGGTTGTGGTCCGATGGCGGTGAGCCGTCCCCGTATTACAAGTTGGGCAGATTGGCTTTTTTAAGTCCGCAGCTGAACCGCCGGCACCACCGGCACACTGCCGACCGCCGGGGTTGCGGTCAGGAGAAGGCAGCTTCTTTGGGCAGTACAGAGGTGAAGCACCACTGTCCATATTACGAGTTGCCTTTCCAACAATCTGATCACGGCGGTCGGACCACCACATAAAGGTCGGCGGGGATGAAGGATTTGGGGTGCATACTTACCCCTTTCCTGTTCTTACCAAAAGATTTTGAGGTGAATCCCTTTGTCTAGATCTGACCCCACACACAGGAGCCTCTTCACCTCGAGGAATATGACCCAGTCTTTCGTAAAATACAGGTAAGTGCTGGGGGCGTGGCCAACTGCCAAACATGGCGGACGCGAGCTAGAGGAGCTCCGTGATTAGCCCTGACACTGTGGCAATTATCCTGTCGACATCAGACCATCCACGCCCTCCCATCGGTGCCCTGGGCACCGGAGTGCCTGTGGTCAGCGGAGACTCTGAAAACAAGTCATTTGGAGCTTGGTTTTGCCCTCAATGGTCCGACAACGTCTGGGTGCCGAGTCCGTAATGAAGAGGAGGCAGTGAAATGGCGTGACCCTGGAGCTGTGGATCTGAGATGTTGTGGTGACTACGACCTCCCCCTGGCAGATTTATCGTTGGGAGGACTGGGTGTTACGAACTGAGGGTCTGTCGAGTTGCGGACGACCCAGAGCAGCACAAAATGGCGGGCGGAGCTCTGATGCAGGCTCGAACTCGGCAGAAGAGGCAAAGGAGATGTGAATGGGATATATGAGCTCATTGCCCCATATCACGTTCATTACATCGCAACCGTCCGAGAGACAGTGACTCGTACTGGCCGTCAGTTGAATGGAATAGGGCCGCTCTGGGACTAGTATGTGACCTGAATGCTGGGACACGCCCGACTCTGCTAATTGCTCCGAAGCGGCCAACGTGGAAACCGGAGGTGAGCTACGCTGAGCGGCCTGACTGTAGTGAGAGGGGCCTAGTTACACACAATTGCGGAGAGACTGGCTAATTGCGGGATATGCCTGTTGATGAAGCGGTGGATACCAGGCATGTTTTAGTCGTCTCGGCACGGAGGTGCATAGCGGAGTTTGCTGGGGCGGCATACCGGCACGGTGAACTGTTGTGAGGTTGTCTGTGCGGGGGCTCTTACAAAGCGCAGCATGAAAAAGGAGCACACAGCTGTAGTAAGGACTCCCTTAATACGTACATACATTGTTAAGTTAGCATAACCACGTTAGAAGTTAGAAAGCCATCTTGCTGCTTTTGCACACGACACTGCGTTCACATGTTATTGCTTAAACAAACTGCTGACTCGAGTTTTGCCTCACACGAGAGCAATCTGTTGTTACCATCCCGAGCTCTGCGCAGCGACCTTGGTCTGCACACGATGTGACAAACAGTCTGAGTTGTTAGACAATGCATGTTTTCCACTCTAGGTTGATCGACCCACTATTTAGTCATAACACACGAGCAGCTGCACATACCTGAAAGTTGGTGCTTTTAATATTACAGACATCATGTTTATTATTCAGACCGAAGACGAGCCTTCCTGCGAGAAGACTCCTGATGCTCCTGTGATGTGATTTCACTAAGCTAATCTTTGAGGTATGGGGTCCCCTATTCAAGCCTAAGAGACCTTCTGTTAGTCTTATAATAATATTAGCTTCTTAGTAAAGGGAAGGTGGTAGTATCCACTGTCATTATAACATGATTACCCCTTTTATATTCTATGGAATTGTAACTATGTTGATGGTTTTGATTTTAATCATTTGTCTGCTTGTATTAGCCAAAGTACTGCATCTTAGGACACGTGGTCTATAAAAATAAACTCTTTTTATTTTCACCGTGTCTCTGTTGATTCTTGTTGTGGACTGATGTGAGAATAATATACGAACAGGTATTTCCGATTCCCACCATTCCTGAGTATGTACTGAGTCGCTTGTTCTGGGTTGTCTTTTCATTGGGACCGCCGAGCTAAATCTCGGATAACGAATGGGACACTTATGCTAGCCGGATACTGGGTTCTGGGTTCTGAGGTGAGTTTCTGGTACACCACAACTCACTGAGGTCCTGGGGTTCTACGCATAGTTCTGTGTATAAGCAGAATCCCTGCAACATGGCGCACCTAACGTTTGGTCTATGAGTTGAAACGCCTTAGTAGTGCTCGCGTTTGTCCACAACACCCTCATTCTTGTTTCCGGATAACAAGTCTGACGGATTTAAACCTACCTAGGTCTATTGATATAGGTTCCTTCAAGCTTGATCATTAAAAAGGTTTTTGAACCCTTGTGCTACTGATAGTTTCAAGTGTGTGTTATCCTAATGTCGGTGGATATTGCGGCGCATAGCCGTGCAGCTCTGAAACGTCATTTGACGCAGTATGGGGTGCCGGACACTGGTATGAACGTCATCTTTGTGGTGGGAGCCGATGCGGCTCATCCCTATGAGTTGTTCTACTCTTGGGTGACGATTCCGGCGGTAGGGGATGATGACACCTTTCATTCTTACACTGCCGCTGCCGTGCCAGCGAACTATACGCCGTATAGGACACAGGAAATACCAATATCTGCTTGGCAGCATCTTATTTGGTTTAATGGCGCCCTTCCCCATGTGGTTATACCGCCAAGAATGGGCCCTTTATCAATTGCAGGGGCCACTTGGCCGGTACTAGCTGGATTTACGCCTCATCCCCGTTACCTCACGGTGACGGTGGCTGAGTTGCGTGTACTGCACACTGCCCTAATTACGGTATATAGGGCGTTAGTGCAGTACGTGTCGCGCAATGTGCAGGCGGGGGCACCTGCTGTTGCGGGGCAGCCTACTGATCATCACGCGGTGGTCATTAGTCCTGTTATGGTTAATTCTGTTATGGGCAAGCGCCCCCAAAATAGGGATGATTTCCCCTTTTGGCTTGCTGAAAAATTTGACCAAATAGAAGCGGTTTACCCGAATACTTCTCCTGTGGAGAAACACAGGATCCTCACCATTAGTTTGCCTAAAGACTTGGTCCCCCACATAGATGATTGTGTAAATTGGGGCAAGGTCTTTGCAGCGACGTACGCGCAGTGCTTTGGCACTCCGTCTATGTTGCAGCTGCCCTCCGTTATCAAACGCGTTCAAGAGAACCATGGTGCGGAGTCTGCGATAGAGTTAGGGACGCGGCTCCTCGGTCAATTTGACCTGGTGGCATGATAATTGGAAACCTTAAGGGTGATGCTTTGCATTTCCAGGTTCGTAATGAACTGAAGCGAGTTGCTGAGGAGGACAAACCGCAGGAATTTGCGAAAATAATCGCAGAGGCATATCGGGATTTGGGTCGTAGCTCTTTAGGAGTTAAGCCTGTCATAAAGAATCCCGATATAAACCAGCGGGGTAAGGCAGAAACGTCTGGTAAGGACGAACGACCAATTTTTCCAATACAAAAATGGCAGTTTAAACAACAGGGAAAGCAGCAGCAACAGAAACAGGGCTCTCGGCCTGCCTCTCCCGTACAGTCAAGTAGTGAACGCACTTATGATCTGCGCGATCGTGCTGCTATAAAGTCTCCTGATAGATTTCAGGTTTCTGAACAGCGCTCTCCTCGTTCTTCACAGGAAACATCGGCTATACAGTCCGGTGGCGGAGGCGGTGGCAAAGGTCGGGGTGCTCCACAACAGCGTGACCAGCCCCGACAGACTGAGGGTAAAGGCAAGCAGGACGAATTTGCACGACAAAGACCCCCGTTTCAGAAGAAGAAAGTGGCGGCTCTGACGGCAAGGTATGCCTCAGATAGTGCGGACACAGCTTCGGAACCGGACATGGGCGCTGACGCTCCTGGACAGCGCAGCGGAAATTACCATAGTCCGTCAAGCTCTGCGTCCATTTCTGGCGGTGACAGCAACTGATATATCGGTTACTGTTGAAACAGCTGACACCAGAGTGGCTCCCCCTGACAGACTTTATGAAATAGTTTTATTAATTGAGGGTGACATACAACGTACAATAAAAGGGATTTTTTGGGATAATCTGACCACCACCTATGATATCCTCCTAGCGGAGGCAGATTGGCCCCCAGCTTTCATTTTAGAGGCTCCTAGAGGGGAGGGAGTAATCCTCCCGTCCTTTGCGCACACAGTGCCTAAGGACCAAGCTGAAGTGTATGCTGGGGAGTGGGCGCTTGCCCTTGCGCCGGCGGTGTATCGTACTCAGGTGGGATGGGACAGATTGTCCCCCTGCCATGAGATTCCATTGCGGTCTATGCCCCAGCCTCAACCTCAATATCCTATGCGTCGTGAAGCGAGACCCCACGTCGCGGCAATCCTTGACCAATTGGAATATCAGGGTGTTATTGAAACATGTGTGTCCCCTATGAATAACCCTTTATTCACTGTAACGAAGCCTGACGGCTCGTACCGTTTAGTTTTGGATTACCGGCACCTAAACTCCCATTGCCGGACCTGCGCGGTACAAAATACACATAGCTCGGCTTTGGTCGACAGTCTCGTGCGTAAAAGGTTTAAAACGACACTTGACATTTCCAATGGCTTTTTTAGCCACAACCTGTCCACACTGAGTAGCCGGTGGACGGCGTTTACTTCGGGCGGCAAACGAAAACCGTTTACAAGATTGGCCATGGGTTACAAAAATAGCCCTGGCGTCTTTTCTGCTCGCGTGGTTTCTCTCTTAGAAAGAATAGACCCCGACGCATACTCCTATGTTGACGATATCTATCTTACGGATGATGAGCTTATGCCACATCTGTCTCGAGTCGACAATATTATCGTGAGTTTTGCTGACTATGGCTACAAATTCAATTTTGCGAAGTCACACATCGCAGAATATACGGTGTTGTTTTTGGGCTACGAGCTCAACAATGAAGGTAAGGGGTTAGCCCCCCACTTTCTGGAGATGTGTGCACGCTTAAGTGCTCCTACGTCACTGAAGAAATTACAATCTCTGCTGGGTTTTCTGAATTTCGGCCGTACGTACATTCCTGATTATGCCCAGCGTATCAAGCCGCTTTACGCCTTGGTACAACCTTCGTTTTCGAAGTCCCACTTGTACACCTCTGCTGAATTACGTTTTTCCACGGTCGAAAAAGTTCTGACTGCTGTGCAGATGGCGATCCTCAAGGAACGCGCACTGTCGCATGGGAAACAGATTCTGGTTGTAACACCATATCCTGCTTTGGAGGCAGTGACTAAAGCAAGTGTACCAAATTCTAAAGCTTTGCATCCACGGTGGAGACAATGGGCCACAACACTGACGTCGCCAGATGTCACTTACATCTTTGATGCCTCATTACAGACTCAAGAGTACTTGCAGTATGAATTCGTTCATCCGGCACCTCTGTCTTTGCGCCCGCTCGAAGAATACCATTGTGTCATATACACTGACGGGTCTGCGCAACCCGCAATTGGATCGAAGCACGCTTATTCAGCGGCTTGCGCAATTGTCGTAGGTACATTCGTAAATGGTGAATTCCAATCTGATGCAGTGCATACGCAGTCATTGGGTGATTGTACCGCGCAATTAGCGGAGCTCCGGGCTCTGGTGCTTGCACTGGAGTTTGCTGATCCACGAGTCACTACTCTTATAGTGAGTGACTCCTTCTACTGTGTCCAGTCCTACAATGACAATTTACACTTCTGGTCTCAGAATGATTATCGAGACACTAAAGGTAGCACAATTAAGCATAAAACGCTTTGGGTTCGAGTGGCAGACTTTAAAGAACGTCTCCCTCTCGTAAGTGTTATTCACACTCTTGGTCACCAGCGGCTTGGTGTCCATGCTGTCGGCAACAGCTTAGCTGACGAGGCAGCGAAAACCGCAGTGGCTACATACTTAGTGGCAGCAGTTACAAGATCCAAAAGTAAGATTGATGATGACATCTTGGCAGCTATTGCTGCTACAGAGAAGGGAGGTGATTACCCGAAGGGTTTTCCCTCTCGTTATATTTATCATTTAGGTCCTGATAACGTCCCGTTAGTGAGGATTAACGACGTTGGTGACAGAATTATTCCCAACGCGGACTGCAGACCAGCACTGATCCTAGCTGCGCACGTGGGGTTGGCGTCAGCCCACGCCGGTGTGTCAGCTACAATATCTCTGCTACAACAACGTTACTGGTGGTTTGGTTTATATAAACAAGCGCGCGCATATGTTCTTGATTGTGACATTTGCCAACAGATTAAACCTTCTACTGTTGCGCGCCCACCACAGACACAGCTGTACATCTCTAATAAGCCATTTGGTTGTGTTTATTTAGATCACTGCGGTCCTTTTTCTTCTGATACTGCGTACAAGTACATCTTGGTTGCAGTGGATTCGTGCACACGTTTTCTATGGGTATGGCCACAAAGGAGTGCTGACTCGCGGACTGTCATCAGGGATTTGCGTGTCTTTGTGGGAACTTTTGCGTGTGGTACCTTCCATTCTGATCAGGGCCCTGCGTTCGCCTCTAAGGCTTACAAGGAGGCTATGAGAAATTTGGGGGTCCTAGTCAAATTTTCGTCTCCCTCCGACCTGAGGGTAATAGTGTGGTGGAGCGAATGAACCGTGACTTACAGCAATCATTGACAGCACGTGTTTTAGGCACAGGCCGGAACTGGCTAGCTCATTTGTATAACGTCCAACGTGCACTTAATAATCTCCCTAGAAGGTCTCTGGGTGGGCGTACCCCGTACATGATGCTCTTCGGAATCAGAATGTTTGTTCCAGACCTTGATGGTCTAGACATTGCGGCGTCGACCGCACCCTTTGACGTAGATGATCACTGTGCTGTTTTGCAGACTCTACAAGAAGCCAGAGACTCTCTTTCGAAAGAACATTTGCCCTCCACATCTGAAGCTGAGGTTCAGATTCCGGTAGTCGGCTGGCTACCCCGAGTTGGAGATCTGGTCCGTGAGAAGGTGGAGAACAAGAAGGAGTTCGGCCCCTCTTATCGTGCACCAGTTCCAGTGCTTGGAGTGCAGGGTCCAAGAACAGTCATTTTACCTCCACTTCCTGGTCGCAAAGAAAACAGGCACATCTCTATTGACAATGTCAAACTTCAGCGAGTGGCCGATACTTCTTAGTATGACTCCGGCAGTTTCATGCCAGACAATGCAAAGAAATTCAATGTTGGTTCCTGCTTCTAACACCTTGTCTGATGTTGCCATCGAGATGCATTCAGTTACTGATCCCTTGCTGTTACCACCGGCTGGTGGTTTGCCCGAAGAGACTGAGTATGCTTATCCTACACGTGGACCCTCGCCTGTTTTGCAATCTACAGCGCTTGGCCAGTCCCGTTTTTCCTTTGACACTAACTCTTTGCCCTCAACTCCCCCATCGAACATTGCTGTTTTTGTAAGTTGGTTTAAGAGACATTTTTTTATAGCCCCTTGGACATACATCTGGTTGCTGCTTTTCAGTATTTTTTTGTTCATGTCCATTGGATTTGTTGTAGTTTTCTTCCGTTTGGTGGATGGCCATTATCTCAAAGAGAGATCGACAATTAGACTTATCAATGGAACTTTGGCCCCCCACTCCTCATCCCACATCATGAAAAGGGACCAGACTTTTGTGAATATTACTGCCTGGCCCGTCATGGATGGAATCGCATGGGATGCAGTTAAATTTCAAATTCATGGGCCTACAGAGGTCATTAATGTGCCTAATGTATTTCGTGTTTCTATGGGTGATGTAGTTAAACAGAACATACGTTCTGATGATTGGGATGTACACGCCATTGAAGCACTGTTTTCAGATTTGAAATATTATGCCGCCTTTGATGCTGAGGATTTGTATGACAATGCGGCTAATTATGCAGAACAGTGTTGTTTTCAACATTATGGCAATCACTTCCTGCATAAAGCGAATACGTTTAGAAATTTTGTAAATTTTACCCAGTGGGAACATTGTCCCACCCCCTCGCTTGGCAGTTCACATACATTAGTTGATAAGTTTACTTATTTTACTGATTTCAGTGTTTCAGCCCCGGCATCCTTTTATTTTAAAGTTAAGCCTGAGTCTGCCTCTAAGGTTAGACTGACACACACCAAATTGCTATATTCTAAGTCCTTTATGGATGAGTTGTCAATCAAAGGTTATGATCTATGGAAGGCTACTATTGATCTTAAGTCGGTTTGGGGTTCCAAACCGTGGCAGGTTCAGGGAACTGAAGCTTTACACCGTGCCTGTCTAGTACCAAATCATATGTTGTTTTTAAATGCTACCATCTTCCAAACCACCTGTTTCGGATTGGCCACTTCTAAAAAACTAAATTCGCCTTCTGTGCCGGATCTGGGTGCTTACCCAAATTGGAATAATCACACAGATCTGTCCCTTCCTGCTTTGCAGTTATTACTTTCTAATTCATCTTTCAATATTTCGAAGTTTAATAGTGAGGGATGGTTAATTTGGCAAAGCAGTTCTGATACGTGTCAACGTCGTTTTCTAGGACTGAAACCGGGGTATACTCAAGATCGCGTGGACCCCCGGTTTGAGTCGTTCCATACAGTAACTACATACTCTGTAGGGAAATTATGTCAGTCCTGGCTGCGACATTCTACCTTGGCATCTGTCAAAGTTCATTTATCAAAATTACATGACAAAATAGATTTGAATGATTTTGTTAAAGGTCCTGTGGGTGGCAGATCCAGGAGATGGGCGTATGCTATTTACAACGAAGTATGGAAACTGTCGCAAATTGAGGCAGCTTCAAGATTGCGAGCTATTGATCAGGCTAATATGGAAAAAGTATTAGCGGTTATTGATAACAGCATTAACACTCTTTCTTCTCGCATTTATACATTAGATAATATTGTTTCTTCAATTGTGGATATTGTGCAGGATGATATGTCTGTGTTGTATCATGGTCAAAACCAGTTGCGTTCTGTTATGCAGTTTGCATGGACATTACAAACATTGAAGGCAGGGAAGGTCCCTTGGGACTATCTGAATACAACATCGTTATTTCTTCCCTTTAACCTTACTGACACACAGCAGTTCATGTCCATGAAGGATGCTACATATTCCTTGCTACATATTGAAAAATTGGAGCTGTTACCTTTCTCTGTAGCGGAAGTCGATTCTGCAGTGTGGCTCTTACACGGATTGATAACTCTCCCGTTCGCACTTTTTAAGTTTACCTCTTGTATGAAACACTATGCTCTGGGTAGATATGAACAGCTGGGTACCGCTTTCATACATGAAGTCTGGTCCCTCCCCTTTACGTATAGATGTACAAGGGACGGTACTGAGGTTTATCTGAAGGGTGAAGAATGTACAACGTCACCTGATCAGTCTGTTGTATGTAGGCACATTCAGTTGCACGGAGCTTGTAATGTACACGCTCCGAATTTGGCCTGCGTCCTCAAAGGTATCCCAGTACCAGTGATTACGCCATCTTTCACGCTGCTTGCAAACGGTAGTTATTTAATTTTAAACAATGAAGCTTGCTGCGGGATGTTAGTAGGGATCCCGTATATAGTAACTGTGTCACAGAGGGTTGTCTGCTGCAGTAACGTTCTGTTTCCTCCCCCGCATGGGAGGCTAGATGCTTCCATCTGGCCTTCGATTCCAACCTTGAAAGCAGAGTTCAACAAGATGAGCAGAATAAGAGCGCTATTGTCCCAAAAGGAGGTGCCGTTGACTTCCTCCCGGGAAACATTTGTCCTTCACGTAGCAAATACGCGCACTGAGGTACAGGCGCTTTTGAATACTGACCTCCCCCTGCATTTTGGAGCTTTGATCCAAACAATTTTCAATGCCTCGTCCACGACTGGCTTGGCTCATTTTTTTAAACTTGTGGGCTCGGGCCTCGTGACCTCTTTCCAAACTATTTTTGGTGTGATTCCGGCATTTTTTCATTCTATTTTCTCGAGCGTCTTTGGAGGTGTTCCTTTAATTCTGGCGCTAGTGGCAGGTGTGCTACTTTTACTTTTCATCCTGCGGAATGGCTGCTCTTTCTGTGCCACACGACAGCCTGTCCCGTCTGCAGCTTCTTCGTGACAGGATGCTTGATTACTATGGTGTCCTGCCGTTGGCGACTTTGAGCCTGGCATATGGATTATCCTTCCGGTATTCCTACTTCACCTGCGTGCAACCTGTCTTCCACTGCCTAGATTGTCCCTTTGAATGGCCTATGGATTTGTGCTTAACCAACATGGTGTCTCCGGACCCGGATTATGATCGACTGATGAGGCCCTTAGTGTCTCACGAGTCTGCCTGTTCTGGTGTTCGGATTATGGCCTGCGGTGCGGCGCATGGTATCCTGGGTAATTGGGACATCGTGAGAGCGGCATATGACTTCTTGGATATGAGTTATTTGGAAGTACACGCTGGTTGCCCTCTGATGGTGCTAGAGGCTCCGCTAATAGAAGAACATGTATGTTCCTTTTCTTTGATTAACTTTGAAACCTTCAGTGGCCGTGCCAATGATTTTCTGCTGGAAGCAGTGGCCACATTTGCTGCATATACTTTCATGGATTGAGTGAACTATCGTCCACTATGTTTTCCTCACGTGTCTTGAACAGTCTCTGTGCGTCTGCACTTCTGCCCGGTGAGGCGTTTTTTTTCATTTTTTCACCCCCCACGCCACCTTTGAGGTTTTTTGTTTTTTCTTTCCACCTTTGGTTTTTTACTATTCGGACTTTGCCTGAACTGACCAGTGTTTTTTGAATTGGATACGCCTTGTTCTGCTCTGTCGCGCTTGAACTCTGCGTTCGCTCTTTTCTTGCATACTAAGTAGTGCTTCGATCAAGGGGGCATGTAGTAAGGACTCCCTTAATACGTACATACATTGTTAAGTTAGCATAACCACGTTAGAAGTTAGAAAGCCATCTTGCTGCTTTTGCACACGACACTGCGTTCACATGTTATTGCTTAAACAAACTGCTGACTCGAGTTTTGCCTCACACGAGAGCAATCTGTTGTTACCATCCCGAGCTCTGCGCAGCGACCTTGGTCTGCACACGATGTGACAAACAGTCTGAGTTGTTAGACCATGCATGTTTTCCACTCTAGGTTGATCGACCCACTATTTAGTCATAACACACGAGCAGCTGCACATACCTGAAAGTTGGTGCTTTTAATATCACAGACATCATGTTTATTATTCAGACCGAAGACGAGCCTTCCTGCGAGAAGACTCCTGATGCTCCTGTGATGTGATTTCACTAAGCTGATCTTTGAGGTATGGGGTCCCCTATTCAAGCCTAAGAGACCTTCTGTTAGTCTAATAATAATATTAGCTTCTTAGTAAAGGGAAGGTGGTAGTATCCACTGTCATTATAACATGATTACCCCTTTTATATTCTATGGAATTGTAACTATGTTGATGGTTTTGATTTTAATCATTTGTCTGCTTGTATTAGCCAAAGTACTGCATCTTAGGACACGTGGTCTATAAAAATAAACTCTTTTTATTTTCACCGTGTCTCTGTTGATTCTTGTTGTGGACTGATGTGAGAATAATATACGAACAGGTATTTCCGATTCCCACCATTCCTGAGTATGTACTGAGTCGCTTGTTCTGGGTTGTCTTTTTATTGGGACCGCCGAGCTAAATCTCGGATAACGAATGGGACACTTATGCTAGCCGGATACTGGGTTCTGGGTTCTGAGGTGAGTTTCTGGTACACCACAACTCACTGAGGTCCTGGGGTTCTACGCATAGTTCTGTGTATAAGCAGAATCCCTGCAACACAGCCACACGGAATAAGACAGCAGGATGGAGTGTAGAGGATTCAACGTAACGGAATGGCCCTAGTGCTTACTGTTGTTCCAATGCAAGGATGGGGAGGGCTATGTAATGCAGGTATATATTAACACGAATTTGGCACCTTCCTGTGTATGATCCCCCACTCACCTGCGCAACTGCCAGCCAAAGAGAGTATTGAGAGCCAGGTTAGGACCTGACTGGACGCTGTCACTGTCTCTGACTTGATTGCGCAAGAAGCCTCTGAGATACAGATACAGCAAGGTGGGGCCAGGCTGCGGACGAGGCGGACACTGGTCAGTGTCAGTGCGTTGGATTGGGTGGAAATAGAATACGATCCACTAAGATGTGACAATTGTAAGGTAACCCCTGTGACAGGACGATGTGTGTCACACAGTGAACCAATGTGGGAATACCGAGGGGTGTCAATTAGCGTCTAACAAGTGGTGTTGTGGTGTGAGTGCGGCGGTGCAACCTACCCTAGTTCCTTAGCATCATAGGGCGTCTCAAGGCAAAACAACCGGACCCCCCACCCACAGATGACCCACCAGGAACGGTACTAGACACCCAGATGCAAAGCCCTGATCTAGATGTGATTCCACCTACAAAGCCCACTCGAAATTAAAACAAACTGGATTTGATCTTAAGAGAAATACGAGACTCCCGGGCTGCTATTGAAACTCAATTTGGTACACTGACTACCAGTTTTAATCTATTGAAAGCAGATCACACGAAGCTGGTGGACAAAGTCAAATCTAACAGGATAGCACTGGATGACCTCATACCCCAACAAACGGCACACTCCTCTCAGAAAGAACAACTATAGCGCCAATTGAAAGGACTACAGGACAGGGTGGATGATGCGGAGGGGAGGTCGAGATGCAACAATGTGCGTATACTGGGAATACTGGACCGGAGCGAAAGATCCAACCCCACCCAATTTGTCGAACAGTAGCTGCGGGAGCGGGTAGCAACAGAGGGTCTCACAGAACACTATAGTGTGGAACGTGCTCACAGAGTTCCACCTAGGCCCCCACTCCCCGGGGCACTGCCGAGGCTGCTTATAGTGATGATATTGAATTATAAAGACCGGGATACGATCTTGCGTGCGGCCAGAGAGAATGCTCCAATAACATTCGAGAACAAAACAATTTCTCTCTATCCAGATTTCACTCTGGCGGTGCAGAGGGCGAGGACTACGTTTCACGACGTCAAAAAGAAACTCCGGCTCCATAACCTGAAATATGCATTGTTATTCCCAGCTCGCCTCAAGGTTATATATGATCTAAAGACCCTGTTCTTTGACAGTCCGGACGAAGCAGCGGACTGGCTAGAAATTACCCTGTCACCACCGAATTCACAGCACTCCTCCCAGTCCAACCGAAGACAGCAGCCGAGGACGCAGCGGGTTCGAAGCGACAGACATGAAAAGAGGCACCAAACAGGTACTGGAAGCGGAGGACATCCATCGCAGGAGCAGATATCGGACAGTCAAAGGGACGCTATACTGATGGCGGTAGCATTGGCAGCACACGATTCACAGTCCGTAGCAGAAACTGTGGACTCTTCTGAAGATGCGAATGCCCAGTCTGACTCTGAAAGTAGTGTGGCACTGTTCCCCCTGGTCACTCCACAGACTGCCAATGACTACTTGGGGTGACTGCAGTGCTCCTCTCCTTCTGCTGAAGTGGACTGTCAGATGAGTATAAATCTATACAAGTTATGATGAATACGACAAATGTGTGGGTACTTATGCAAGTTTTATTATTGGATGGTCTTGGTGTCTGTATTACAGGTTCTATAATGGGGCACTGGCAGGAGCCCTGATGTAACTGAACATTGAGTATTGTGTACAGTGTGCTATGAGGCGGGTGGTGGCCACTACCCCTAAGGCAAATGCACTTGGTTATGGAAACTACAGAGTTTTTGTTGAGTTTCTTTTCATGGTTTGGTCCTCTAATGTTGTGTGGGGGAACCTAGTATTGGGAAGTTTAATGGGGGTTGCGGGCTCAACTACATGTGATACAATTGTTGGTCAGTGCACTGGGAACTCTGTCCATGGCAGGTCGCTCTAAAGGAAACCTGATGGCGCAACCTAATAGATATAAGTACACATCCTGGAATGTGAGAGGCCTGGGTTCGGTACATAAAAGGCACAGAATTCTGGCGCAATTAAACCATAAAAAGGCGCATATAGTACTTCTTTAGGAAACCCTCTTAATACATGTGGAAGCCTTTAAGCTTCAAAAGAAATGGAGGGGTCAATTATTTTCTACTTCTTACATTTGCCCATGGGGCGGCGATCTGGTTCAGAAATGGCACCCCTTCATGCTACTAGAACAACGGGCTGATTCCAACTGGAGATATGTACTGTTGCATGGTCTGTTAGATGGGGAGCACATAGTGTTAGGCAGTATCTATGCCCCAAGCAAAGAGCAGGACAAATTTCTTGAGGTCCTTAGTACTGCCTTGTTGGGCTGGGAAGGGTACCCGTGGGTTTTGGGTGGAGATTTTAACGCAGTGATGGACATTGAGATGGATAGATCACACCCTCCCCTGCAGGGCGCAGGTTGTAGGAAACAAGCAGATGCACTCCAGACACGGGCCGGAGGTTGGGGTGTTGGGGACATATGGCGGGAGATGCACCCCACGGATAGAGAATACTCGTTCTTCTCGGCGCCGCATGGCCTACATACACGAATACATAGAATATTTTGTTTGCTGAAGTTATTAGACACAGTTATAGATACCACGCACTTAGGCAAAACCTACTCAGACCATAACCCGATTGAGGCCACACTAATCTGGGGGAAGGTTCCAACGCCCATACCAACATGGAGATTACACCCCTCACTATTGGAAGACTCGGTGTTCCACAATGCTCTCTCTACGGCCATAGCTCACTACTTTACTGAAAACACAGATACAGCTAGCACACGACAAATTGAATGAGACACCTTCAAAACTGTGATACGGGGGAGGCGATCAGCACAAAAGTCGGGCGTGTGCGGTCCTACTTGATAAGTTTACGACAGTAGAAAATAGGCTGGGCACATTAAAACAGGAGGCATTATTGAATGACACAAGCAAAGCAGAGCTACAAGAGCTGCACGTAACACATGCTGAACTTCCGGAAGAACTCCGTGTCCTAGATTACACCCAGAAACAGCATGTGATAGCAGATAGGGCGGGCCCACTGCTTGCTAGGATAATTAAGGATGCACCGCCAGTATCTCCTATTCTCGAAATAGCTACCCCAAACGGCGCTGTTGTGCTCACCCAGTTGGAAATTAATACTGCTTTTCGACGGTATTACGAACGACTGTATGCGCCTTCAGACAAGGCAGGGGAGGGTGAATATGAGGCATTCTTTGACGGACTACAACTCCCACAGTTAAGCAGTGACCACACAGAAGAACTAAAACGTCCTATCACTAATGTGGAAATCAAAGCAGCGATTAAAGCCCTTCCCCTTAACAAGTCGCTGGGTAATGACAGACTGCCCATCGAATTCTATGCAGCTTATTCCGAGATGTTGGTTCCCCGACTACAGGAGTTGTATTAGGCACCACTTGATGATGGCTCCCTCCCACTCACCACATTACAAGCGACAGGGGTTTCTCTTCCCAAACCGGGTAGGGACAGCAAAGATATGGCAAGTTACCGACCCCTCTCACTCCTTAACACGGATTATAAGATTCTGAGAAACTTGTTGGCCACCAGACTATTGCAGTATTCCCCCCGACTGATATACACTGATCAGTGTGGATTTGTACCGGGCGGGAGCACAGCGCTTAATATTAGAAGGCTTCACCAGGTAATGTCTCACGTGCCTGCAGATGCTTCTCCATGGGGCTGCATCTCCTTGGATTTACGTCAAGCATTCGACTCCCTACAATGTATGCTGAACGCGCTGCCTAGATTCGGGATTCCGCCGGAGTTCACGAACTGGGTGCGACTGTTATATACGAACCCGACGGCGCGGGCTCGCACAGGGGCACACATTTCGCAACAATACCAAGAGCGCGGGGTACTAGACAGGGCTGTCCGCTCTCGCCCTTATTATATATTTTAGCGCTGGAACCTCTCTTACATAAGCTCCGTGTCAAGGCCAGGCCACAAGGGAAAACACATAAACGGTGAGGTGCATGTAGTATCGACGTATGCGGACGACCTCATCTTATTTTTTAACAATTTGGATGATGACTATGACCCTATTCCCGTGATTTTTTCAGTGTTCCAAATAATTTCGGGACTCGCCATCAATGAGAACAAATCATATGTATATTTTTTTAATGACATGACCATGACCGAACCAATTAGCTTTGGCTGTTGGACGTTTCAGACTGCGACTGTACTTTGAAATATTTGGGTGTCAAGATATACTGGGACTTGGAGGATATATTAGATGGTAACCTGATTTACACTATAACATCGCTTCGAAAACAAATACGGTTCTGGACTTCACTACCTATATCGGTAGCTGGGCGCGTTGCCATTACTAAAATGGTGATGCTACCAAGGCTGTTATATTATTTCATCAATCTACCCATTATAATTCCGCTTCAGACGTTTAAATTATTGGACACCCTTCTCATCAAATTAATATGTGGTTTGGGACGTAGACGTATAGGGCTTTCTAAACTACAGCTGGCCACAAAGCAAGGGAGAATGGGAGTCCCTGATATGAGAGCTTATTGTTATGCAGGTCAACTGCAATGGTTAGCGTATTGGATTGCAGGCCGCAACTTGAGAGAAATATCTATGACTCCCCAGGCGTGGGAGTGTGGGGAACTACATGCACTGCTGCTACCAGGCAGCAAAATTCCGTTGACGGCGCCACCACTTTTGCGGACGGCTCTGTTGTATTGGAAGAAGGCAACGCGCTATACTAAAATAACAGCACCCTACGTCGCAAACATACCCCTAATGGGACTTCCAATACCATCGGGGAGGGTGACTCTCAGACATATAGAGACATGGGTAGAGACGGAAGTGTCCACTCCAGGCGCTTTCTTTACCAACGGTACGTTGATGAATCACGATGCATTTGTGACGGAGATGGGAGTGCCGAATAGATTGTTTCTGCTCCATGCACACATCTCTCGTTACATCCGAATGGTATGGACCCCGGGGGAGGGGGGGAGAGCTGTCGACACATGCACTGACACACATGCAATATTTGATGGGTAATGGTAGTCACCTGACAAAATGGTTGTACCGGGGTAGCCGTACACACACCTTGGCATCACTTCATTCGACCAGAGACAGGTGGGACACAGATATTGGCCGTGCACTCACAGATAAGGAATGGGAGACACTACTGGAACACCCACGCAAGGTCTCTAGGAACCTGAAGTATAAGTTTAAACAGCTCATGATTGTACACCGCGCGTACTTGACCCCACACAAACTAAGCCTGATGTTTCCAGAGGTGTCGGGTGATTGCGCCCTCTGCCACTCCCCAAATGCCGGTTTATTGCATATGTTGTGGGACTGTCCGAGGCTGAATGGTCATCAGTGCAAGAAATTGTGAATAGTGTAGCACCGACGAGGAACATTAAGTCACTGGAATATTGCTTATTGGGAATAGGTCCGAAGGGAAGAAGGGAAGCCCTGCCCGCAAATTTGCGAACCTTGCACTGATCTTAGCAAAAAGAAATATATCCATGAGGTGGAAGGCTGCCAGATCGCTTCTATTATTAGATTGGTATAATGAGATGGTCCGATGGGGCAGGCCGGAGGGAGCCAAGCTTAAACGAGAGGAACAAAAAGGGATGCGGAAGATACCTATTTCACTAGAATGGAATGCAATGCTAGAAGAGTTCACGGCCACAGAATTGAACCATAGAATTGGAACGCATAGCTCTGGGGTGCAGGTTTAGTCATAATGCAAAGACAAAATACAGTGTGGGACAGTCTAACTTTATGTGTACTGCTCATGTCATGGATTGTATATGTGACACTGTATATCACTGTTTCCTATCACGGGGATGACCCCTAGATGTGTATAAAAATGTTAGTTTGAGTCGGGTAAGGGGTGGTTGGAGGGTGGGAGGTATTTTCAATTTCTTTTATTACATGTATGAATGCAATGTTTCCGATAGGAACTACTGGCTATAAAATTTGCATTAGTGTGAAAATCAATAAAAATATGTTAAAAAAAAAAGAAAATACAGGTAAGTGCTCTTTATACCATATACCCATTACCGAGACTGCCCTACCTATATCGGTAGCTGGGCGCGTTGCCATTACTAAAATGGTGATGCTACCAAGGCTGTTATATTATTTCATCATTCTACCCATTATAATTCCGCTTCAGACGTTTAAATTATTGGACACCCTTCTCATCAAATTAATATGTGGTTTGGGACGTAGACGTATAGGGCTTTCTAAACTACAGCTGGCCACAAAGCAAGGGAGAATGGGAGTCCCTGATATGAGAGCTTATTGTTATGCAGGTCAACTGCAATGGTTAGCGTATTGGATTGCAGGCCGCAACTTGAGAGAAATATCTATGACTCCCCAGGCGTGGGAGTGTGGGGAACTACATGCACTGCTGCTACCAGGCAGCAAAATTCCGTTGACGGCGCCACCACTTTTGCGGACGGCTCTGTTGTATTGGAAGAAGGCAACGCGCTATACTAAAATAACAGCACCCTACGTCCCAAACATACCCCTAATGGGACTTCCAATACCATCGGGGAGGGTGACTCTGAGACATATAGAGACATGGGTAGAGACGGAAGTGTCCACTCTAGGCGCTTTCTTTACCAACGGTACGTTGATGAATCACGATGCATTTGTGACGGAGATGGGAGTGCCGAATAGATTGTTTCTGCTCCATGCACACATCTCTCGTTACATCCGAACGGTATGGACCCCGGGGGAGGGGGGGAGAGCTGTCGACACATGCACTGACACACATGCAATATTTGATGGGTAATGGTAGTCACCTGACAAAATGGTTGTACCGGGGTATCCGTACACACACCTTGGCATCACTTCATTCGACCCGAGACAGGTGGGACACAGATATTGGCCGTGCACTCACAGATAAGGAATGGGAGACACTACTGGAACACCCACGCAAGGTCTCTAGGAACCTGAAGTATAAGTTTAAACAGCTCATGATTGTACACCGCGCGTACTTGACCCCACACAAACTAAGCCTGATGTTTCCAGAGGTGTCGGGTGATTGCGCCCTCTGCCACTCCCCAAATGCCGGTTTATTGCATATGTTGTGGGACTGTCCGAGGCTGAATGGTCATCAGTGCAAGAAATTGTGAATAGTGTAGCACCGACGAGGAACATTAAGTCACTGGAATATTGCTTATTGGGAATAGGTCCCAAGGGAAGAAGGGAAGCCCTGCCCGCAAATTTGCGAAACTTGCACTGATCTTAGCAAAAAGAAATATATCCATGAGGTGGAAGGCTGCCAGATCGCCTCTATTATTAGATTGGTATAATGAGATGGTCCGATGGGGCAGGTCGGAGGGAGCCAAGCTTAAACGAGAGGAACAAAAAGGGATGCGGAAGATACCTATTTCACTAGAATGGAGTGCAATGCTAGAAGAGTTCACGGCCACAGAATTGAACCATAGAATTGGAACGCATAACTCTGGGGTGCAGGTTTAGTCATAATGCAAAGACAAAATACAGTGTGGGACAGTCTAACTTTATGTGTACTGCTCATGTCATGGATTGTATATGTGACATTGTATATCACTGTTTCCTATCACAGGGATGACCCCTAGATGTGTATAAAAATGTTAGTTTGAGTCCGGTAAGGGGTGGTGGGAGGGTGGGAGGTATTTTCAATTTCTTTTATTACATGTATGAATGCAATGTTTCCGATAGGAACTACTGGCTATAAAATTTGCATTAGTGTGAAAATCAATAAAAATATGTTAAAAAAAAAAGAAAATACAGGTAAGTGCTCTTTATACCATATACCCATTACCGAGACTGCCCACATATGAGTCGGACTACGGCAATGGGTAGATTGTATTTTTCTAATGAATCATGCATATGTCTGCATTTGAGACATATGTAGTCGAAATGTACACACATTCATCAATATATATATATATATATATATATATAGATATACATTGCCCACCGTCTGCAAGACTGCCATTTGTCACCGCCGGCCCCTGGGAAACTCGTAATACGGTGGTCGGAAGACCCAGGGTGCAGTGTTCTCCTAGCGGTCGCAAACACGGTCCTTCGGTGGTCAGACCGCCAAACTCGTAATAAGGCCTTTAGTGTTCTAGTGTGTATATATAGGTGATGTTGTAGGTACTTATTTTGATATTTATTTATGTCTATAACATATTTATATTTTATAGTGTGTAACCAATGCCAGCAAATTTACTCACATTGTAGACATGTTATATGTGTCTGCATATTCCATTTTTTTATTTTTTTTTATTTTTTTTTTAAACTTTGTTTATTGAATTTGTGTACCAAAACATTACAGTCATACAATAACCGTAGGCGACATTCAGTGGCAATTCAAGTCATAAATCATCACAGCAGCACATCAATTGCGTTTCCAGGGGGCATGTGAACAGCAACGCATATAATATCATGAGTCTTAGCGCAGGGACATGGGGCAGGAACAGCTGGCATTAGGGCAATACACAAGTTAAGCGTTCAATGTAAACGTGGGGGCCCACAGGTGGAGCTCCCCCATGCACTATACCGCACCCAAGGCGTGACCGCTACCCATATGTCACGTGTAACAGGCATGCAAACCAATCCACATGGCGTGGGGATCATGGCAGAAGGATCAGAGTGGCTGCCCGGGGAGAAGGGGAAGCCAGGGGACATGGGAACACAACCCCCACCCCCATAGATCTGCAACAGTTCACCCATCACCCTGCACAGGATGTGGGTCAAGAGCGCCAGAAGTAGGGTCGTCATTGGCCAGAGGGGGAGCATCCTCCGTCAGGGCTCCCGGATATTGCAGTAGGTAACACTGTAATGGCCCCCAAACATCAGCAGGACGGGATCGAACTGGGAGCAGGTCGGAGTATGTCAGTATCTGCTCTTGGCAGTAGACAAGGTCTTTAAGCCATTCCTTAAATTTCGGGGCCCTCCCCCGACCCCACCGGCATGCTATACGCCGCTTCGCCAACAGCAACGCCGTTGTGACAAATTTGCGACTCGCTCGCGGAATATGTTTGGTATATCCCAATAGCGCCAGCACCGGCTCGGGCACAAGGGGCAGGTCTACCATCCGCGAAACGGCGGAGTACACATGGGTCCAATAGGTCTGAATAGCAGGGCAGTCCCAGGATAAGTGTAGGAAGTCTGCATGGGGGGCATGACACCTCTCGCAGTTGTCCGAATTCTGCAGCTGAAATTTGTACTTGGTGACCGGTGTGCAGTACAGGCGGTTCAGGAACTTAAAATGAATGACACGGTATCTACTGCTCGCAGAAATCTGCTCTGTCTGTATGCAACAATACGACCACCTGTCATCCCCCAGCTCCAGCCCCAGCTCCCGCTCCCACTCCCCACGGGCCCGTGAAGTGTCGAGTGCAGTGTCAGAGCGAACTGTATGATACAGTATGGAGACCAAATGGGAGGGCGAGGTTGCCTGCAGAACTCTATGCAATGGACCAGTGATTTCGGGTTCAGCCGGAAATGTCTGCAATATGGACCGCATTCCATGCCTCAGTCTAATGTAGATAAAAAGCTCCAGAGGGGTAGGCGTGTACCCGTCGAAGAAATGTTCCCGGTCGCGGAAGCGCCCAGCAGAGAATAGATCTCCCCATCTCTGAATCCCCAATTTACGAATCAAATCTTGGAACAGTCTCTCTTGTTGAAGGGGCAGCTGCGGGTGGTAGGCAATGGGGAGAAGGGGTGAGTACAGGAACGAGCTCGCCACTCGCTTAGATAACTCCAACCACGCCCTCACTGTACCCTGCAAGGCGTTATACTGTGAAGTATTATGGGGGAGTGTACTATGCAGTAGGCCACTCAGGGGCAGAGGAGCCGCCAGCCAGTCCTCCGCCGCGAGTTGGGGCATAAATGCAACGGGGTGAAACCAGTAGAACGCATAGTGCGCTTGAGCGCAATAATAATATAACTCCAGGTCCTGAAGGACTGGGTTATTCTTAAGACCCAGCGGTGCCAGGGAACAACACCTGAAACCTTCGTGGGTTACCTGTTCTGGCGTACCAAACACAGAGACACGGGACACTTCCAGCGACGTCAGAGATCAGCGTTTATTACTGCAGGGATACAGAAGTCACAAGAAGTACACAACGTGTAGGTTCTCGGAGACTGCTTCAAATTCGTAGAAGTGGGTCGCTCCTTTTATACACGTTTTTGCCATAGCACAGTATGGCGAACAAAGGTTACAACTCAGTTCCCACAATAAACTTCAAAAGGGTCGCATTCATGTTTCAGGAGGCCGGAACATAATTACAACAGTCCTGCCGGTTCCCAACTGTAAAAACATATTCCCTCCGCAATAAACACATTTCCTCCCAACCATAAACGCATTAAGGAAGGACGAAAAACAGAATGCAGGGAAAGAACGAGGATGCACAACAGGTTAGAAAAGAGTGTTAGGGGCAATAAAGGAAACTCGATAGAGGGATCAAAGACCTCGTGTCTAATGTATGCGTGACTGTAACAATAGACCGGAGCGGCAAGATGGGCCTTGAGCGGGGCCATCTGCCTCACTCGTGTCATTCCCCTCATCGTAAAAGTCACCTCAAAGAAACACGTGTCCTTCGCGCAAGCTTGAGAGTCCCAGGGTCACGAAGCGGACAAAAAGCCCGTTCGCTGGCTACCTGAGGGCAAGAAACAAAATGGACGCTGTATCTAAAATGGAACCCGAGGGTTCGGATGAACGAACCCAAAAATGAGGCGAACCATACGTGGCTGTGTTGCGAAACTTCGTACACCCACTATACTCGTCATTTGCGGTTCATAGATACCAAACTCGTCCATATTCGTCACCACTCAAAAAGTGCCGTCCCGTCTCACACGGAACCTCAGACGCTCCTTTTGCCCTCATGTAGGCAAGCACTAGTCAAGATCAGAATCTATATCAATATTCATCAGATCGTTCAGATGCTGCTGGAACATCATTCTATTCATCAACGTCTCCTTGGTAACAGATGGCCGCCTTATACACGTCGCAGCACATAGGCCACATAAGGCAGGACCACACTGTACACAAAGACAACACGTGAATAGAAACGCTACAACAGCCCCTACGATCATTAGAATCTTCCAACCCCAGGTTGACATCAGGCCCCAAAACCATCCTAGGAGCGTCCAATTACCTTCGTCCACGTGTATGGACTCGGAAATCTTGTGCAACTTCGAGATGGCTTGGTAAACAGTTGGAGCATTGTCAGGAATAAAAATGCAACAACTTGAATGGATAATTTTACACACACCCCCTCTATCTGCAAGAACGACGTCTAGAACCATACGGTTCTGCAACGTCATGAGTCTATCCGCCTGTAGTTCAGCTGTCAGATTACCAAAGGCATTTGCAGTAATATTAGCAGTCGACTCAACCACACGGGTCAACTGTCTTAGGTTCCTACTATTAACCATAGGTCCCCAAAACGGCAAGAAACCCTTAAAGAAATCTCCTGCCTCTTGACCAGCAGTATCCTCTTTGCTAATGACGCCTCTCACGACTCTAGTTTTGTGGTAGTCCGAAGCAACTGTGAAGGTCGGAGGTAAGAGATTCGCAATATAACAGGTACCCGAAAAGTCACGGGGTAACCATGTATATGCGCGCTCATAACACACAAAATAGGTGCCCTTAGCAGTCAGAAAAACAGGGGAGGAGAGCATCGGTAGAACATATGTTTCAGTGCAAGCACTGTTCCCAAGTTGTGCTCTCGGATTTCGACCCAAACCTTGCAAGCAGAAATTACCAAGGTGCGGTACAATCCATATAGGGGACGAGCTCTTAAGCTGTCTATCACCCACTGATGTACTATATTCAGCCTCGCTCAGATCCTTATAAGCCTGCACTTCTTCGTCTGGAATGAGTGATGCATCGAAAACATCTCTGTCCAGATCTGCTATGGCTATCGCCAAAGGCTTGTGGTACGGCCCAGGACCAAAGTTGACAGACCGTGGCTCTCGACTGGGGTAGGAATCTAGTGCACTGCGGAACATAGTTTGGAATGCTCGAGCTGAACCCTGGGAGCTGTATGGAAGGACCAAATACGGAATACCCCTATCCATAGTGTGTGGCATTAACCCACATACCCAACAATTGGTAGTATTCACCACCAACTGATGCTGATGTAGGAGTTGAACAAAGGAATTATTCATGAATTCCGCACGTCTAACCTGCTCATGTTGAGGCAAAGGATGAAAGGAATGTGGGGAGACAGTGGTGAGGGAACTTAGGTTAAGAGAAGAGGTAGGTGAAACAGAAGGCAAGAACAACGATACCCCGAAATACACTCCACCCACCAGTAACATAGATACAGTTAGGAACAATAGAAACACCTGAAACAGAAAACATTTTGTTCGTACAACCCTCCATAACTCTGATCTCTGTGCCAACACCCTTTCTTCTTCCATCAGCTTAGAGAATGCCATCCTCTACAAACCGTCCGTGACGTACTTGACGCACTTCGTTCTGAGTAGCGATTATCAATCCCCAGGAGTTCCCAGAGATCGACAAAAGTAACCAACCTAACGTCAGAAACCTGCTAAACAGAAAAAAATACCCGCACGGCCCTACGGTAACCCGGATGGCGAGGTTTCCTCGAAACGTTCAAATTTTACTACAAGTCTCTTAGCAGTGGAAAACACAAATACTCAAAAAGAAAGGATGTAATTGTCCATAATATGCGTAATGTCAAAACCACTATATTGTCAATTTTTATTAGTCCTTGAAGTCCTTGAACGAAGAAAGTATCGATTTCTTCCAGGCCGAGTTTGCTCTACGAACAATTGTTCAGCTGGCGCAACAGTGTTCAATGAAACAGATGATGAGTCGGACCTTGGGTTCTCTGCTACTGATGACTCCACCTGTGGATCTGGCAATGACGAATCCTTCTCCACAAGTCGAGCGTCACTAAATGGCACAAAACGCGAAGGAGTCTCAGTTTCTTCGGTCGAAATCCCAGTTCTCACCCAACCGTCGGTTGGTAAGGGGATCGGTACCTTCTTTGTGTGACTGGCATGGACCCAATTCTTCCGGCCCTCCAGTCGAACCGCTGTCCTCGTTGTCAACAAGACTAGGTGGGGTCCGACAAATCTTGGCTCCAAGTTACGCTTCCGACCGAAGTTTCGGGTAACAACCCAGTCACCTGGCCGGAGCTGATGTCCAGGACCCTCTGTCTGCGCTGGTAGAGCTTCGAAGACCTGTTGATGAATTAATCGTAGTTTAGTGGTCAAATCGTACAAGTAATCGATCAACATTGGATATTCAAGACTATCAAAAGCCCTAGGTCTCGGGACTCCCCAAATATTTGCAGGGCGACCGAACACAATCTCATATGGGCTGAGCCCTACTCGAGAGTGTACAGTTGCTCTGGTCGATAGGAGAGCCAAAGGCAAGGCGTCAGGCCATGACAGACCAGTCGTAGCTTGAATCTTAGCGAGTTTCAGCTTCAGGGTACCATTGTACCCTTCGACCAAACCCGCTGCCTGAGGATGGTTGGCACTGTGGAATTTCTGACGAATTCCAAGGCCCTTACACACACTCTGCATTACACTCCCCACAAACTCACTCCCATTATCCGACCATACAATCCGCGGCATTCCATACCTAGGAAAATACTCCTTTAACAGGATTTTTGCTGTGGACAGGGCAGTATTGTCCTTAAGAGGATAGGCCTCGATCCATCTGGAGAACGCGCAAACCACAACCAAAACATACTTCAGGTTATTGCATCTCTCCATATGGATAAAGTCTAGCTGGATAACCTCAAAGGGACAAGCAGGAGGAGCGAAATGACCAGGTGGAGTGGGGGTGCCTTTTCCGGGATTGTGCATCAAACACACCATACAATTCTTAACCACCCTTTCGGCACACTTAGCAATACCATCATTCCTCCATACAGGAGACAAGAACTTACATATTCCTTTCGCACTAATATGTGACAACCCATGAGCCATCGTCACAACAGCTAATACATACGCGTCTGGTAACATCCATCTCTGACATTCCGTCAGGTCAACCCAACATCCATGCATATCCAATTTCCCTGTACTTTCTTTCCACTTGGTCTTTTCAGCTTCAGTAGCTTCGTTCTGAATTTCTTTCACACTTTCAACAGTATTTTCACGCATACCAGTCTCCGTCGGCCACCTTACTGAACTCGTAACATACATTCGAGTCGCAAGATTCTTAGCCGTTTCCTTAGCAATCTCATCCGCAAATGCATTACCATGACCAACATCATCCGTCACTTTCCGATGTGCACTACATTTGACAATCGCCACTTGTTTAGGCAACGTAAGTGCATCCAACAGCTCATTCACGAGATGCCCGTGTTGGATCTTCGTACCATGCGATGTCATAAATCCTCTTTCTCTCCACAATCTTCCAAAATTGTGCGCAACACCAAACGCATACTGACTATCGGTAAACACATTCACACGCTTCCCTTTCGACAGAACACACGCTCTTGTCAATGCAACTAATTCTGCCGCTTGCGCGGAATTCTGGTTCAATCTCGCCGTTTCCACAATCGTGCTTAACGTCACCACAGCATACGCAGTCGTCACATCGCCATTCGGCAATTTGAAGCAAGAGCCATCCACATACAAAGTACCATCGGGATCTGACAAGGGAGTGTTTTTCAGGTCCACACGACCTTTTGTTTCTTCCTCAGTCCGTAAATAACAATCATGTGGCAGCACATCATCTGATTCCATATTAATCGGCAACAATGTCGCCGGATTCAGTATATTACAACGCTTAATCTGTATATGACTTGCCAAAAGGGTCAGCTCGTACCCAGACAACCTTGCACTCGTCAGATGTTGAGTCTTTGTCCGATTCAAGAGCGTATCAACCGCATGCGGAACCATTACTATGAGCATATTGTCCATGACCAAACCTGCGGACTGCCGAATAGACGCCGCAGCTGCCGCTGTCGCCCTCAAGCAACTTGGCAACGCTCTAGCTACCGGGTCTAAGGTCGAGGAAAAATATGCACACGGACGCTGCTTATCACCAAATTGTTGCGTTAGAACACTCAACGCACAACCGTCCCTCTCATGGACGTATAATGTGAAAGGCTTACTGTAATCAGGAGTACCTAACACAGGAGCCGAACACAGCGCATCACGTAGTTCAGAAAAACTTTTCTGACATTCCTCCGTCCAAGGCAAAGGAGTTGAAACGTCCTTGCACGTGAGGGCTACCAATGGCTTCGCTAACAGTGAAAAGTTCGGGATCCACTGTCTGCAGTATGATGTGATACCTAAAAAGGCACGCACATCTCTCTGAGTTGCTGGCACAGTCATTCGAGCAATTGCTGCAATTCTTTCAGGGGTCAACCTTCTTCCCGCCTTTGACAATAAGTGACCGAGGTAGGTAACTTCTTGACAACAATATTGTAGTTTAGAAGGTGACACTTTATGATGCAAGTCGCAAAGATGCTGTAACAAAGACACTGTAGCAGCTTTACAAAGCTGTTCAGTGTCAGCAGCAATTAACAGATCATCAACGTACTGAATCAAGGCTGCACCAGCCGGTAACACAAATGCATCAAGCTGACTCTTAAGAGCTTGGCTGTAGATTGATGGACTCTCACAGTAGCCCTGTGGAGCGCGTTTGAATCTGAAGCTGCGACCACCTAATGAGAAACCAAACAAGTCTCTGCTTCCCTCAGCAATCGGAATGCTAAAGAACGCATTCTTCAGATCGATCACCGAGAACCACGATGCAGTGGCTGGAATCAGAGTCAGTAAAGCTGTAATGTCTGGCACCACAGGAAACTGCGGGACAACGACTTTATTTACCTCCCGTAAGTCGATAACTAAACGATACACGGGAGGCTTGGAGGGATCCGTTCGTTTCAGAATAGGCAACACGGGACTATTGCACACATTACCTCGTGTCTCCTCAATAACATCTTTGCCGATCAGATCGTAAATGATCGCTAACAGTGCCCTTTCACCATCAAGGGAAATACGATACTGAGGTATGCGTGGCAAACGCGCACCAACTTTTAGTTGGACAACATAAGGTGGTATATCCAACAGGCCCACATCATTGGGACCTGTCGCCCACAAGGAGTCTGGGAGAGATCTCAATTCCGATGGGAACTTATCGATCGATAAATACATAGGGGAAATCACGCTCTTACCTAATGTAAGCTCCACACCCGTAGGAGAACAGTACAAAGTCGCATGTAACCTTTTCAACAAATCTAAACCCAAAAGATTCTCACCACAACCAGTAGTCAAAATCAAAGGAGCTTTCAGCTCATGAGTCCCAATTGTAAGGGGCAAAGGGCTAGAGACCGGATTGCTAACGGGGGCGCCAGAAAATCCAACGGAAACATTCGTTAAGCCAGACAAAGGCGCGCCAGGGAGTTTCGAATGCATGATGGAACTTTTTGCTGCACCAGTGTCCAACAGAAAAGGCTCAACAACGCCCAAAGTGGCTACTGCAACATAAGGCCCTCTCTGATCAACCGGAACTGATACTTCTCCCTTCCTTTGTCTATGGCTGTCCTAGTAGATACCATCCGCATCACCATCACATTCAACATAACAATCATCCACATGATACTGTGCAGACCGGCCGGACGACGGTTCGCGCCGATCGAAACAATTTTGCGAATCCGACGACGTCGCAAAACGTTCGGCCTGATTCTGGGTAACTCCGCGACCTCTACCACGAGAAACCTGTTGAGGACCACTACGTCCTCCTCGAGCCGACACGCCATTAGTCCTATCACGAAGAACCGGACAGTCGAACTTCAGATGGCCTTCCCCACGACAATACGCGCACTGATTATATCCCAGCACAAAACGAGGCGCAGGCCAAGCATTGCGCGACTGTGATTTAGAGAACTGTGATTGCGATCTATTTGGCTGCTGTGTATCACTGAAATTCGAACGCGGTGGATAGGCTTGCTGCAACAAGACCTTAGTTTTGAGATCCTTAGTTTTCTTTTCTGCACGCTCATTTTCCTCTTTTTCTCTATTCTCGTAATATTGGGCCGTAGCCAATATTTGGGCAGTGGTAGAAACAGCCCACGCACTCTCTGAATTCTTCAACTTGTTGCCAAGGTCGGGCGACAAATTTGATACAAACTTATCAACGAACAGCCGCTGACCACCCTCGGAACCCATGTCCTGACCACTATGATCAATGAACGCTTCCTCAAATCTCGTAAAGAAATCAGAAACACTTTCATCCCTCTTTTGCCTGCACGCTGATAATTTGTCCCAATTGACGCGCATCGCTGGCATAAGCGTCTTCATGAGGGTAATTATCCTCTGGGGCAAAGCCACAATAACCTGTTCAGGTTTAGCCCCACCAACCTGCCGGGCATCTGCCGCTGTAAGGGCAGCCCAGTCACCGCCTAACTCGGCTACATGATTCTCATGACGAATTTTCGCCCAAATCGGCTGAGGCACCACATTGCCGAACAACATATCAATATCGGCTAGGTTCATAACAGTAGCATCCACCAATTGGGACAACTCCTTATAATAACCCGCAGGATTCTTACGGGGGTCAGGTAGGGATTGCTTTACTTGCAACACTTCCGATCGTTTCCAAGGGAGGTGTATCCACACTCTCTGGAAATGGCCTGGGACAGCAGGGACAGCAGCAGGATCACCTGGCATCCATACCGGGGGAACTTCCCGCATAGGATATTGACCAGGTTGTGCCATCCATTCCGCGGTCGCGTCCTTAAACAGCGCACGTGGTTGAACCGTACATCGAAAGGATAACAAACGTTCCAAAGCCTCTCGAACTTTGTCACCTACAATTGTACCCGTGGCAAACCGAAGCTGTAGCTCGGAAACCTCAGGTGGTATATCATCAGCTACATCATCGTCCCACTCCTCTTTCAATGACTTACACAATTCTTCGAACACGAATCGTTGCGTGGGCACATTAAACTGAGAAAACGTTTCAAACACTACACGTGGGGTGTATTTAACAGGGTTACGAATCCATCTACGTGCCGTTTTCACCAACGATTCTCGTTCCCTATCATCAGGAAGCTGGCTGCGTCTTTGAGCAACATCTGAAAGAGTCGAGCCAAGTATCGGCCCAAAGAGCGGAGAATAAAGAGAAGCAACAGCAGTCAAGAGACGACTACGAACAGAAGGAGAAGAGGACGAAGATGCAGGCGTAGCCGCCATAGGGGTGGAAACAGTAGAAGTAGACGCAGCAGCAGGAGTAGCGGGAACAACAGGCTGAGGAGGGGCTTGGAGAGGCGCAATAGGGAGAGAAGCCGGAACAAGAGGATGTACGATCTGTGGCCCAAGGGGATTCGGGAGTACGGGAGGAACGACGGGCTGACCAGCAGCCGCCAAAGCAGCGGGTTGAGGAAGAGGTGGATGAACGGGACCCATAACACCAGGAGCATAGGGAGGTGGCGATTTCATCAGATAAGACAAAAGCGAATCTTCCACCGATTCTTCTCCTGTCTTATCGATCGTAGAAGGTAGCGTCGGATAACATTTGTCCACTGCCATATGGTGAAGCCGAGCACTAACTTCCTGCTCTTTCTCATCTTTGTCTAACTGATATTGTTCCGCATTGCGCATTACCGTAATGACACCTTCTCGTTTATTTTTCTTATTCTGTTTGATTTCTTTCTGCTTGGCCTCTTTCCGCCATAACCGGAAGGAATCAAACATGGCCGGCCTAGCTTTCTTTTTAAATAATTTAGCTTCCAAGTTATCTAAAATGGCAGTCTCGAAACTACCATGAGGTGGCCAACTAAGGACGCCATCCTTTTTAGTATAACGAACCCAATATTCATTATATACGATAGGACCCACGCCATGGCGACTATAGAGCTCGTAAAGCGGAGTTCCAGCCGGAGGTATCGGACATGAATCCTCCAGCCGGGAATCCATGCTGCAACATTTAAGAAACCCAAACAAAGTACTACGGCCAGGCATCGTGCACACTAGCCAAGTATACAAACTTCAAGGGCTATCGAATTACGATGTCCTCGCAAAAATGCAAGACCCTCGGTTTTTGGCAATTGCAATCGTCAAATAAAACCCAACAACTAAGAACCACGAATGCTATGGAACCATGCAAACAACAAAGCAATACTGGGAGCGACCCACAAATACTTAACTGAGAGAGCAATGGCGTCACCAGGAAGGCCCGTTGATCGTCTCGCCGTACAAAGGACTACGCCAGGCGCCAAAACAGGTCGACAGTCAGGGCATCGGTCCGTCGCAGCCGTCAGGAGGCGGGGATCTTCGCGGGAAAAGACGTCGGGCCACTTATTTCGACAACTGGATCGATGAAGCGGGGTGCACCTTCCCTCGGAGATTTCACACGAAGTTCCTCACGATCGTCGGGCTTGGACCGGTACCGTTGATGTCGCCCCACGTTGGGCGCCAACTGAAGGACTGGGTTATTCTTAAGACCCAGCGGTGCCAGGGAACAACACCTGAAACCTTCGTGGGTTACCTGTTCTGGCGTACCAAACACAGAGACACGGGACACTTCCAGCGACGTCAGAGATCAGCGTTTATTACTGCAGGGATACAGAAGTCACAAGAAGTACACAACGTGTAGGTTCTCGGAGACTGCTTCAAATTCGTAGAAGTGGGTCGCTCCTTTTATACACGTTTTTGCCATAGCACAGTATGGCGAACAAAGGTTACAACTCAGTTCCCACAATAAACTTCAAAAGGGTCGCATTCATGTTTCAGGAGGCCGGAACATAATTACAACAGTCCTGCCGGTTCCCAACTGTAAAAACATATTCCCTCCGCAATAAACACATTTCCTCCCAACCATAAACGCATTAAGGAAGGACGAAAAACAGAATGCAGGGAAAGAACGAGGATGCACAACAGGTTAGAAAAGAGTGTTAGGGGCAATAAAGGAAACTCGATAGAGGGATCAAAGACCTCGTGTCTAATGTATGCGTGACTGTAACAATAGACCGGAGCGGCAAGATGGGCCTTGAGCGGGGCCATCTGCCTCACTCGTGTCATTCCCCTCATCGTAAAAGTCACCTCAAAGAAACACGTGTCCTTCGCGCAAGCTTGAGAGTCCCAGGGTCACGAAGCGGACAAAAAGCCCGTTCGCTGGCTACCTGAGGGCAAGAAACAAAATGGACGCTGTATCTAAAATGGAACCCGAGGGTTCGGATGAACGAACCCAAAAATGAGGCGAACCATACGTGGCTGTGTTGCGAAACTTCGTACACCCACTATACTCGTCATTTGCGGTTCATAGATACCAAACTCGTCCATATTCGTCACCACTCAAAAAGTGCCGTCCCGTCTCACACGGAACCTCAGTCCGGTACATCCAAACCACCCCGCGAGTATGGAGAGGTCATCACAGCCCACTTCAGCCTAGGTCTCTTCCCACCCCACACCAGTCGAGTCAATTCCGAACGCAAACGATTGAAAAAATGCCGGCCCGGGGGGAAGGGAATGTTCATAAACAAATATAAAAGTCGGGGGAGCACTACCATCTTAATCAAGGCGGCACGTCCTGCCATCGAGAGGGGGAGCGTGATCCAACGGTCCACACAGGAGGAGACGTGCGTCAACGCCGTACCATAATTTGAGCGCATTAGTTCCTCCCTGTCACGAGAAACCCTAATGCCGAGATATTTTACGTCAGACTCACACCATTCTATGGGATAGTCAAGTGAGAACGTCCGACATCCATCCGTTAGATGGAGGATCTGAGACTTTGACCAATTGATTCGTACGCCCGACATCTCTCCGTACGTTATGAATTCCCGGAGTAGCGGGTTCAGGTTATTTTGGGGGTCACGCACATACAAAGTAATGTCATCTGCATAAAGCGACAACAGTAGCTGTCGCTGCTCGCAAAACAGTGCCCTGTGTTGATGACGTTGTCGCAACCGCGAGGCGAGGGGCTCCAGCACCAGTGCAAATAAGAGAGGGGATAAAGGGCACCCCTGCCTGGTCCCACGGGCGATTCCGAAGGGCTCCGATGTCCTACCATTGATTAAGACCCTGGCACAAGGGCCGCCGTAGAGGATAGCTATCCAGCCCAGGAAAACCAGGGGAAAGCCCATACTAGTCAGCACAGCTACCAGGTAATCCCACTCTAGGGAGTCGAACGCTTTCGTCGCGTCCAAAAAGACTGCCACCATCTGGAGGCTGGGAGCCACATTCTGTAAAGTTGCAAATAGCGTGCGCAAGTTGTGCGATGTTGCCCTACCTGGTATAAAGCCCGACTGGTCCGGGAGTACCAGTCCCTCCATGAGGAGCGTCAACCGGTTAGCCAGAGTTTTAGAAAGGATCTTTGCGTCACAATTAAGAAGGGACAGAGGCCGGTAGGAGTCAGGAGAGGTCGCCGGTTTGCCCGGCTTCAAGAGAGAGGTAATTAAGGCCTCTCTCATGGTAGGGGGAAGTTTTCCCAGCGTGTGGGCTTCCTCAAACACCACCTTCAGAATCGGGGCAAGGATATCTATGTACGATTTATAAAACTCGATCGGGAGCGCATCGAGACCCGGGGCCTTCCCCGAGGCCATTTGCATGATGGCCTCACGAATTTCGTCGATCCCAAGCGGTGCCATGAGGAACTTTCTTTGTGCGTCAGAGAGCCATCCCAATGTGACCTCCCCCAAATAGTGACCCAGCTCCGGCGGTTTAGTGTGAACGGAGGAGTATAGTTCAGTATAATGAGCAACGAATGCTTGCATTATAGACCGGGTGTCCCTGTGGAGCTCCCCCGAGCTACCCTGGATCTCGAGGACTTGGTTGTTAAAACAAGGCGGCCGGATCGCCCAAGCCAGGAATTTACCCGGCCGCTCCCCCTCCCCGTACCTGCGAGCCTGAAAGTATTTCCCCCTGAACCTAACCTCTCTGTCCGCAGTTTCTTTATAGTCGGACAATAGTTCGCGGAACTGGGCCTGCGCCCCAGCATCAGTGTGAAACGTGGGGGCGGTCTCCAAGTCCTTAAGGTCAGTCTCAAGTTTACGAAGGGAGCTACGCAGAACCCTGAGGACTCCCACCCCTTTCGAGATGCATATTCCTCTAATTGTGACTTTAAAAGCCTCCCACACTACAGCAACACTATCCACCGTGCCACCATTGCGCTGGAAGAAGCTCTCAATTTCCTGTGCAATTTCGGACCGGAAGACGTCGTCTAGCAGGGCAGTTGGCTGCAGTCTCCACGACATCGGAGAGCCAGCGAGGTCAGTCAATTCGACGCTCAGCAGGACCGGGGCATGATCGAAGTATGTGCGAGCAAGGTGTTTTACCCAGCCTATCGTGGGGGCAAGTCCCGGGGAAACTAGGAAATAGTCCAGTCTCGCCCACGTGGAGTGCGCGGCAGTCCAGTGCGTGCCCTCCCTGGTCGCCGGGTGCCTAGAGCGCCACGTATCCAGCAAATGACGCTCAGTAAGGAGGTCATGCACATATGCCTGCGAGCGGGAGTAGTGGTGTGGGCCAGGATTCGCCCTATCCCTCTCGGGGTCAACAGCTATGTTAAAGTCACCTCCCCACACTAGATAAGTGGAACCGATGCGCAAAATCTCCCCCCATAGCGTCTGGAGGCAAGACGGATCATCTGTGTTGGGACCGTAATAGCACGCCAAAGTGAGCGTGTCCACGCCCATGCGTCCCCAGACAACACAATACCTGCCCTCTCGATCCATCCGCTCGCCCATGTGCACAAAGGGGGTATGTTTCCTAATGAGGATGGCCACCCCACGCGAATAGGTGGAGTAAGAGGAGAAGGTACGGTGCACAGCCCAACGTGACGCAAACAACACAGGCCGGGAGGGGTCCAGGTGCGTCTCCTGAAGGAAGGCTACCCCTATGTGATGCCTATCCAGGTATGCCAGGACGTGTCTACGCTTTCTATGGTCTCCCAAGCCCCTCACATTCCAGGTCAAAAAGTTAAGCTGCCCAGTAAAGTCCCCACGTGTCTGCGGATCACCCATGGAAAAAAAGGAGACTCAAATACAGCGACACAATGCAACCACCGCCCCCCGAACAATGTGAAGAAGATAATGCCAACATCGCCACATACCATTCAAAACTAGCAGACACAACAAATCCCCAACTCCCCCCCCCGACCCCCCACCCACAGCAGCATCCCAAACATGCTATCTGGACAGACCCCCTCCCCCCCACCCCGAAGCATACCCCCTCTATAGCAAGTGCCATATGGGAGCAACATGTAAACTTAAAGTCAAGTGGGTAATACCCTTGGGAGGACAGTCTAGGTGAAGACACAGTCCCCCTCGACCCAGAAGAGTGCGCCCAGCCAGGGGGCCGAGCCCTCTCCATGGACAAAGGGCGCCCAGCGAAACGAAAGAGTCCTGAGAGTCTGGTGCAGGCTAAAGAAGCGCTGGACTCCGGTAGCATCCCCGCACAGTTAACTCAGCTAGGTCCATGGGTCCCCATACCAAGTCCCACAATGGCAGACAAGTGCAACACCTTACCAGCTGACAAGCAACAGTCTCGGAGTCGACAGGACAACGATCCAGCACCATCATCCTGATGCCGGCGAAGAGGGGCAGTCCAGATCGCGTTTCTTGATTCGCTTCAAGAACTCCTCCGCCTGTTGGGGTTTAGTGCAGAAGATTTGTTTCCCCTGATGAGTGATGCGCAGGCGGGCCGGGAAAAGAAGCGCATAATCAATTTGTGCAGCTCGCAGTTTGTGCTTGACCTGGACGAATTTTTTCCGCTCCTCCTGAACCACCGGGGTGAAGTCTGGGAATATAGTGAAGGCTGTGCCGCCGTAGGATAGGGTCTTCTTCTCCCTCGCCGTCCGAAGCGCGACATCCCGGTCACGAAAGTTCAGTAAGCGTGCGATAATAGGGCGGGGGGGAGCCCCTGGCGGCGGTCTCAGGGCCAGAGATCTGTGCGCCCTTTCGACGATGAACTGAGGCGATAGGGAGTCCGTGCCCACCTCCTCTCGCAGGAGACCCTCCACATAGTCCTCCAACTTACCCGTGTGGGTCGATTCTGGAATGCCAATTAAACGAATATTGTTCCTCCGACTGCGCGCTTCCAATTCCTCATTTTTGGCTGCTATTACGTGTAGGACTTTGTCCATGCGCGCCACAGTGGCAGACAGTTCCGATGTGCGATCTTCGGTGTCTGAAATACGCCTCTCCGTCTCTGTGAGGCGTTCGCCATGGCTGTCAACCTTGTGCACAATCGAGTCCATGCGGGATTGCATGGAGTCCATTTTGTCCACTATGGTCGCTAGACTTTGCCGCATATCCAGCAGTATGGACTTGACATCCTCCCCCGGTGGGGCCTCCACCGACGTCGACCCCCCCGCAGCGGCCTCCGGCTGCGACCTGGTCGGCTTCTTTGGCTCGAAAGTGAGGCGAGGCTGGCGACTGTCCGGCTTCCCCATGGCGGCGCCGCCAAGCTGCCCACAGTCGGATCGAGGGCGCGCCCGGGCGAGCCGGGCCGCAGGTCAGGCCACGAGGGCAAGAGGCAAAGGGGGAGTGCGGCAATGCAGGGGAGGGGGGAAACCTCCAGACCGTGCAGCGGGTCACAGGATCATCCACAATCACGCAATTCGACCCCCTCCTCCTGCTATGAGGGACCCCGCTGGTGACCAACCTCCGCACCGGAGACCGACCGCGATCACCCCAAGCACACCCCTCACCTCCGCAGCAGGCAGCTCCTCACTTGTGCGTCTGGGGCGACCCGTGCGCGGATCGCCAGGAAGTAAGAGCCAGGCAGGTGGGGGGAGGAAGGATCCAAGGCGAGCCCCACAGGTAGGCGCCGCAACCGCGACTCGCCAGTCAGGGGGAGAAGGCATGCACTGCCGTCCAGCGCCTCCAGGCCAATGGCTCCCTTCGCAGACCCGTCACTCCCCAGCGCGGGCTCCACAATGCAGGCACCGGCACAGGAGGGTCAGCGATCAGTACACCAGGCAGGCAGTCCCTCCGGGCCCCGTACCTCAGCCGATCCGCCGATCCGTCGGTCCGTCACTTGCACCCAGTGGGCAGGCAGCCAGGCACCAGCGGGGGGGGCGAACGATCCTCACGAGGCAAGGCGAGCGAGGAAGTACTGTGATCAGGTGAGGGCAGGGAAGGCGGCCGCCGCGGCCGCGACGTCAGACCGATGCGCCCTTCACCAGCGCCAGCGCCCGCCGGGCACCCCGCCGCCACCTAGGCCGTCTCCTCATCCCCGGACTGGGGTATCCGGCAGGGCACACAACGACCCCCGCAGTCGCGCCGTAGGGCCGCCGCCCGCGGCCTCGGATCCGGAGGCGAGGCCTATCGTCCACGTGTGAAGCACCGGCCTCACGCCGCGGCAGCCTCCCGGTCTCGGCTCCAGTGGGACGTCCGCCACAGCCGGCGCGGCACCCAGCGGCCCCTCAGTCCGATATCACCGGGCCACGAAGGATGAAAGATCGCTCAGGCAGCAGTAGGGAAGTCGGGCCGTCCACGCAGATCCGTGCAGGCAGCAAAAGACGACTTTCAGGCAGGATTATGAAGGATTTCGTCGCCGGGCTGAGGGAGCTTCACCCAAAGGCAGCCATTCCGCTGTGCGCCACCTAGCGCCTCGCTATTCCATTTCTTTTTATGTCTCATTAAACGTTTTCTCTTCCAATCTGCACTTCCTAATGTTGATTCTTCTCTGCATGTCTGTATGCAAACAAGTATGTTTATACATTTATAAATTGTTGACATGTCCTTCTCCCTTGTTGGGCTTTTGGATGTCTGCTACATTCAAAATAAAGTTGCATTTTTACTAACTAAAATTGCTGTTGTTTTACATATTGATTTACTGTAATTGTTTAAGGCCATGAAATTTGTATTGCTTCTGTAGACTATATAATTCTCAAATGTTTTAACTTTGATGTAAAGTCTGTATGGGTTGTGACCAAAAATATTATTTCCAAAAAGGTTGTAAGAAAGAGTAACGTACATGCACTATTATTATTCATTAATTAAAATATTTATAAACAAAACAGTTTTTCAAAAATTAGTTGTGACCCTGTATGATTCTCAGAAAAGTAACTTAGATGTTGGATGAGAAAATTACGATTAGCCAACAGTTGTTTAGATTCTTTTTTTGGGAAACAGTCCATGAGCTAGGAATACATAGTCAACAAGTAGATTAGGAGAATAATCTAGACACTCACTTTAGGACATCACTTTTTGCATCTCTTGGTGGTAGGTTCTTTGGCCTTGTCCTCAAATAGGTGAGCCTCCTAAGTGCCACTGAAGCCGCCTGAGTGTCAACAGGGATGGGGAAGTTTTAATAGTTGGCTCTATGGACAGTGGTGTCCCACTTTTAGCCACCAGTTGTTGTGTTCCTGAGATCTAGCTGACGGCACATGGCTCTTTACCACATAAAGAAACAGCTAAATCAGACACTGCTGCATTCAATGTACTGAAGCCATCCTGTGCTGCCACAGAATTTAGAGTTAGGACACGCAGAGTTTGATCCAGGATGTCATTCTGGGAACTCTAGATAGCATTCTGGGCCACCAAAAGATAGTTCCGGACCCTTAGGAGGTCAGTTATGTGGCCCAGCTGATACTCCTTCACGTAGTTGCACCCGTCAGGTCTCTACTCATGATGTTCACATTGGTGACCACACTTTGAGCCTATTTTGCCAAAGAAGGTCCTGCCCCAACCCTTTAAAAACTGTTTTGTGACCTTGACTGTGTGGTCGCAAGTGTAATGTATCCTAGCTACACAGCTGATGTTAAGGCTGTGGTTATATCAACAAAGGTGGGGACAAAGGGGTAAGTTTAAAGAGGTCCAATTTACATACCCCATCAAGTATGTGTGCAAAAAAGGGTACAGAGTTCCTCTAAGGAAGACAAGAAAAAGAAAGATGTACTGTCATGTGTCAAGGGTATCACATGGGCCTGGCTATAAGTGAAGCAGATCGAAAAAAGGGAGGGGGGAGTCCCTTGTTGGAACTAGGGCGCTCACACACCCAGCAAGCTAGGTGTCATGCTTCATCATATGAGACTGCCCCTCGTCAGGTCGGCGCTGCAATACCTGACGGGCACTCAATATTGGGGCTCTTTGGCGGGGATCTTTTGTTCCTGCCGATGGGTGCAGTGGGGGTAAGGGGCCCTAGCGTGTGTAGATGTGAGTAATAAGTGAAGTGAGTGTAAAATAGGTACTGTTTGTCCACAAAGACACTTTTGTTATAGTGGTAAACAGCCTAAATAAATATTGGTTGAGGTGGGTATTGAAACTAGAAATAATGAAACTAGTTGTGTATGCCCTACTCTCAATGAGATCTACATGTTTCGTGCCATAGTAGCCATAACGGTCAGGGCACTTCCTCAGGATCAGTGGTGAAACTATCTACAATACGTGGGTATGTGGAGAATCTACATACCTAACAGGCTTGGCAAGATAACCTAAACTGCTAACAAGGAGGTCTTGCAGCAGTTGCCGGCGGATAAAAACGGACTCCAATTGGGGTCCAGCATGTTGGAACGCTAATGCTCGTGAACCTACCCCTCGCTGCCGGAACTGGGATGGCAAGGAGCATATCATGCTGAACGATTCGGTGGTGGTCCCATCCTCCTAGGACCACCCCAAGCAAAGTTATGGGCAAACAAACAATGCCAACGAAAGGCCCAGCAAAGCATTATGGGGCGAGATTCTAGAGTGCAGTGAATATTAGAGTATTGGCTCTCAGTTGAGCCGGAGAGCCTGCCCTTTGAGGAATGTTTTGATATTGGATACTATAATAATTCATAATAATTGTCTTAGCGGCCTGTTCTCTCAATTTCAAGTCAACCTAAGTTTTACATGTATTTCAACATACCCGTCAAGCAGCATTTGACACTAAGCAGTCAAAAGGAAGCTCACAGACCCTCCCCTTGCATATTCTGGAGAGTTCAGAAGGATCATGTCTGCCCATTCAGATCAGTCTATGGTTTGTTTCTGTGTGGCATTCCACAACTATTCAAGGATTGAGTAGGAGTCTTCTGATAGTTAAGTCAGGTAAAGGGTCACTTTCTAAATGGTACTTTTCATTATTATTTATTATAAAATGCAACTTCCAAATTGTATTTTTAATAAGTATTAAAAATAGTTTTTAAATTAATTTTCTAGCTAGTCCCATTCCTGAGATACATATTAGTATTTTAACCTTTACTACATAGGGCATCTAGACTACACAAGATAGATAGGCCTGAAGCCATGTTCCTTTTGTCACACTAGTGCATGACACAATAAGTGCGTAGTCCACAGCTTACTGTTAACTGTTCGTGCCATGAGTCTGTATCTGCACCACATACTATGGCCTTATAGAAAAGTTAAATTCATTAATCAGGAATTAGACAATTTCCCCATGTTGTAGGGGTCGAAGCAAGCACATACAATGGGCACTAGACAGTTTGCAAAGTCTAAAAACCAGCAATAAAATAGGGTCCAGCTAAAGGCGAAAAATCTGAGGTGACCATGCAGAATGGGCGAATTTACTGCACTGGTTGAGCAGAGATTCTCTAGGAATTGTGTTTTGGCCTAGCTAGAGTGTGTTTACGAAATTGATCTGGTAGACTTATTAAGTCTCAAATGAATTGCTCACTTCCTGACAACTATGGAATAAGATTTTTTTTAAAATAACTACAAACCCAATCAATGCACAAGTATGATTTGTGTTTTATGGCCAACAGTTCTGCGAACTGGCTCTGTAATCATCACACGATATCATCCCAACATTTTCCCAAATAGCCTCGGAACATCTCATTGACCTTGTTTTTTATGGTATGCCTTCTCACTTTGCGTGAATTTCATTGCAATTGTTAACCATTTCACAGTTGATAGGAAGGTGGTACAAAACGCCCACACCCTGTTCGTTCCCCGGCCTGCCACAAACTGACCAACTCATGCTCAACCAGTCGGACAGGGAGTTTCCCAGATGCTTATCGTCTTCACCCTGCGCACAACGCCCTGCAGGCGTCCAACAGCTACCATCTGTGGACTTATCAGATTGACCTCTGCTTGTTGTGTAATTATGCTTTTCGCCTACGCCCTGCAGGCGTCCAACAGCTACCCTCTGTGGACTTATCAGATTGACCTCTGCTTGTTGTGTAATTATGCTTTTCGCCTACGCCCTGCAGGGGCCACACAGCTACCATCTGCGTACTTATCAGATTGACCACTGCTTGTTGTATGATTATGGTTTTCGCCTATGCCCTGCAGGGGCCCAACAGCTATCACCTGCTGATTTATCAGATTGACCACTGCTTGTTGTGTAAATTTTGTTCTCCTTGCACGCACAAGGTGGGGATGAAGGGTATATAAGATGCGGAACCAAAGTACTCAGCAGATTGCTCCTCAGACAGCTATGGGTCTCTGTTGCTGATGCTCTCTCTCTCATGAGATTACAATAAATATATTTTCTCTTCGTGCTCTAGTGTTGGTCTCATTTTGTATTCCAGACCCGTGGACGATAGAGTGACCCTGCACCTTTGGGTGGTCTTCCAAGGAGACCCCCAAATCCACAATATGCACACACTACATGAATATTAGGTAGATAATCTCAACACAAATGAATTAATTAATTAAGTTATGATGGGATTCTATACCTGTTCTCAGCTGCTAATCTATTGTTTTGAATCCCACAGTCCTGATATTAGATTACGTTTTTTTAGCACTAGCACTTTACAAGCATGGCAGGGCGGCTGCCCTACCTATAAGCAACAGCACTTTTTGTTGCACTGAATTTTGCACTTTACACATACAGCGATCCGAGTTTTTAGTCTATTTCATCAATAGACACTTCCAGCACTTTTAGCTGTTATACTATTTTAAATATGACGGATGACTAGGATGATATAAGGGGGCTAAGTTAGTTTACAGCACTCATGCAGCAATAGGAGGTTCACTCCACATTATAGTACCCCATTATATATCCACCAGTCCAACCTTGGCTATTTCAGGCACAGTATATTCAGTAAGATATATTAGACAGCATTATGCAGCAATACATGGTTTTAACATTTAATATTTAATATTTAATGTTTAATTATTTAACATTCAGTGCATTTTAGATATTTAAAACATTTATTGTATTTAAATTATGTATATATTTTCAAATTGTTTTAATTCATATGCATTTACCAATTTATCGAACTGTGATAATGTGCAATTAGACTATGATCACATTTATCTAATCCAAAGACTCACCCGTTTTGCTGCGGGGAAAACAATGAATAGTACAGCACTTGGAAAAACACAAATGTCTGAATAGAACTAGCGGATCAAAAATAACAGACTATGTATAACATAGTATGCTGTTTATGTTTATTACTCACGTGACACGGGGGAAATGACACAACAGAGAATAAAAACTGCAGGCGGACTGCGTTTCCGCATGTGATCAAGGGCACCTTGTTGTCCGAAACTCATCATACGGCTTTGCTGAATAAAGACCTGTTTTTGCCACGCAGTTTGGAGTCCGTGACTCTCTCTTCGCCGGCTGGAAGTGGGGAGAGACAGTATTTTGTTATATATATATTAGCAAACAATAGTCTGGTGAGGCAGATAAAGCTGCCCAAAGGTCAGATCAGAAATTGCCTTCAGCGGTGTTTGGAAAGGGTTCTTATAGGTCTTTACTCATTTAATGCGTTGAGTTCCCAGGTTTCATTTCTTGGCCAGCAATGCAATGTGCTTTTCAATTCGGGTGACATGGAGTCATGGAACTCCCCCTCGTGAATTATCACAATTGTAGCAGGGGAAAAAGCCACTGATATAGTGGCTTGTATTCTCTCATACTAAACTGACTCCATAAATTACTCCTCTGGTACCAGCCTCTCTGGTGGAATAAATTACAGTACTGTAAATAAGGTGAAGCATTGTCCAGAAAAACGGCAGCATGATAAAAATAGATATCTTTCAAGAGGGGAGAAAGAAGAGGTATGAAGTCCAAGGTGGACAGTCATCTACACAAATACAGACAAGGTCTCCTGTTACTGTATGGAACATCCTTCTTTTTATTCTGTTTTACCTATTCTCATTCCCTATTGACAAATGACCATTCAGTTGGTAGAGAAGACTCTAGCTCACAGGGTTTTTTTGGCATGCTTCTTCGCAGAGTGCTCAGCCAGTAGAAATAATATCTCTGGTTGGGCTCAACCACTTCTGAGGGAGCTCTTGGTCTTTGGATCTGAGTGACCTTATGGACGAAAAGATAAAAATACCTCGTGGGATACCCCATACCATTGTGGCTGAAAGTCCTTTTTACCAAGTCAACACAACAGTAGTTTGCCTGTAGAGACTGAGAGTAGCTAAAAAGAGGATGCAAAAAAATCTCTTATTTCAAATATACAGTAAATGGGGGCCTTGTCTCTGTGGATTTAGAAGGATAAACATGACAAGACAAAGAACATGATTTATATTTTCACCATAGAGTGTACATAGATTCTATCATATAGTGGGGAAAACAGAACGATCAACAGTCAAGAACGGTTGTAAAATTATTAATACGTTATGCTCTATTTTGTGTATGAGGTAAATTATGTGGTGTCACTATACAAACATGAATTGCACCATAAACTGTTAATGCCTGATTTATGTCCAGATCACAACTGTGCAACAAATCTCATTTTTCCACAAACTTCTGTTGGCGGCCAAAAGACAAATATGCCTCATGTGCAAAACACAGGTGTTTTCTCCTGCAGTTTATGGCTGGGAAACATGTGCTGTTTGTATTTTATTCCCTATTTCTGTGTGCTCACCTGCAGATCACGCGCCGGCTAATTTAAAACCCTGTGCTACTGAGGTTTGTCCCCACCATAATCAGGCCCTTAGTGCTTAGTTTTAAAGGAAGCCCTACATTTTAATCAGTTGGTAGCGATAGTGAAGGACACACTGAGCTTTCATGAGCCCCCGGAAGCTGAGTACATCAAGTGTGTGTGGCTGTCAGCAATGATATGTGGGGACAGGGCTCTGCCCTTGGGTACAGATTCTTCACTGATGTTCTAGGAGTGACAGTCATTGGGGCCGAGAGCCCATGGCTGCCACAGACCTACCATCCTTGCAGAGAGGAACCCGGAAGTGCCTCATCCTACAAGCATGCACACCCAGTGATAAGCAGCGGGCTGTCCTGCTTAGTGACCATAGTGTTTAGTGAGTCATGCAGAGGTCGCACTTAGTTCTCGCCCATGGAGGTCAGGCCACCGCTCATGTATTTGTTTACATGCAGAAAGGTCCCCAGAATCTGCCACAGGTTCCTCTTGTTTTTGATCTGCTGAGAAATTCAGATTTTGCCGATATTTATCAGACTGAGTTACCAGGTCGGCGGATCAGGAGAGTCCTCAGCACTTCCATACTCCTGCACGTAAATGGGGGGTCTAGAGTCGGTGAGAGCTCCAGATAATCTTTACTCTCTGCGCTTCCTACATATTACATGAATTAAATTACAACGATCCTCCAATGGGGCTATTTAAAAGGATTGGTCTTCCAAGGTCTGCAATTGAGTTGGTAACTTGAAATCCATATGCGGGGCCTATCATCACCCTGCTGTGGCGCTGATTTGTCGCTTTGTAATCATAAACCTCATATATAGAAAGCAGGAGAGGGACTGGGATCAATGTACTGAAAATATAACCAGGAGAGAAGAGAAGAAGTACAGTGAGAAGACAGCATAAAGCAGGATTAGAGAGAGAGATGCTAGTAGTGGTAAGAGAGATGTTCTGCAGTCCTGTGACATTCCATGTGCAGGCAGATGCAAACTGGAAATCACCCACACACAGCTGCCATTGGCAAGCACAATAGCTCTAACCAAAGCACTTGTGGCTGTAATCTGTGTCTGAAGTCCAGCTATGAGGGCCATCGGAAATACAACTGCATAAACCAACACCGAAAACTCGCATGTGTTGATCCTTTCATACTTCTCAGGTTGATACAACAGGTACCACTGAAGCTAGCAACTGTCATTCATTCATTTGTTGTTGTTACCGAAGCACACACAGCTTTTCCAGTACTAGCTCATAGTTACGCCAAGCATTGCCTGTTATTCCAGTACTAGGAGACCAAAAACAGATCTGCAAAGCCCTCAAGTATAGCTTTAGTTAACAAGCATTGGCCGTGCATATAGGTCTGGCTTATAAATCAAATGTCTTGAATTACTGGTGGGTTTAGGCAATCAATGAGTCCTCATACATGCACTTTCACTCATCTTTACATTCCATCCACTCTCCGACCTACCCACAATAAAACACACACAAACTCAACAACAAATGCAAGAAAAATTAAAAGATTACAAGCAGAAAAAAGAAAACATGCTTCCCTCTATACACAGTGGGAATATGCCTGTATTAACGTAACTAAACACAGCCTTGGGTGTCTATCTTGTGGTAATATTTTGTATAGTCTATCGTTGTTTTAAAGTTCCAGGATGGCCGCCACTTTTAGAGCCAACATGTTGGCTATCTTAGAATGGTAAAACAATGATACACATTGGATAACAGCATTTCATAATGGTCAACTTGTTTGGCCATACCATCACACAGGTGGTATGCACTGCAGACAAACTGAGCAGCAAGTAAGTGGCCGGTTAGCACTGATGGGGAGCTCTACTATCCTCTTTAGAAAAATTAACTTAAAAAGAGGAGAGGCAGAGAAATGAAAGGGGAGATATAAAATGAGGAAATTAAAAACTAAAAGACTGGCCAACCAGCCCTGATGGTGAAGCACAGTTATTTTTCGGGTTGATCTGCACATGTGATCAGAAAATGCCATCATGCACTGGCCAAGAGAGCCAATGACTCATTGTGGCCACTGGCCAAGAGAGCCAATGACTCATTGTGGCTGACCCATTACCCCATGCAGTGCACTTTCATGGATGGAAGCAGAGTTCAAATTAAACTCTAACTCCGGTAAGGCCTTCTGTGTATCTGTATGGATATACATTTATATACATACATTTTAAATTACAAGATTCTGACAGACAGCTAAGGCTTTCTGAAGAGATAGTAGCAAGAAGTATTATTACAGTGCAAATCTTCTACCCCGATGGTTTGCCAAAGAAGGTAACAAACACCAAAATCCTTCCATACAAAGGTATTCTGTGAGATTTCATGCAACAAAATTGTGATTGCATTTATACGCCGGGCAGGATGCTGCTCCAGAACCTGAGATTTGTGATTTAATTCAATGGTTATTGTTATTAATTGGGTTCAGTGTTGTGCTCTCAATTGCATCCCGTGCAATTTCTTTGGAGTGTCTGTGGTTAACTAAATTAGTAGGAGTTATGTGGGATCATTAGAGGGAGACGTAACTTCATGCAGCAGGTGGGTGGGATTAATAGATGAGCTAGGCATGAGATTGTAGGTATTGTTTTCAAAGAAGGAAAGTTTGTAACCTTTCAGACGTGGTGTGAGCAGTTTGCAGAAATACATTAATAGAGATTAAGACAAACATGCCCTTGATTAGAGTAGGCAAAAGTGGAGGCATGCAGAAGAGGGAAGGAAGGGAGAGGGTTATTCAAAGAACAAATGGGGAAGTGAAAATCAGATGTTTTAAGTCAAGGCCAACTTATTCGTGCATGGTTTTAGGAACATACAGTAGATTCTTTAGATAGTGTGCATTCTATGGATGCAAAACTGTACAAACATTATTACTTACATGTGAGATAGTGTAACATTGGGTACTTTTGACAGTCCGTAGGATATCGTTAGGTTACTAAAAGCCACCGCTAAAGCATGGACAGCTGGTCAGCTCAGGGGTTGGATATGTAAAGTAATCGCTGGATGTCTGCGTAAGGAAATATCAAGAGCTTTAGGCTGTGCTTGACTGAAGGAGTAACCACATGATCAAAGCAGAAGTAGAGAATATATGGGATAAAAAAAAGCAAAAATCTAATGCCAAAAACGAAAAGGAGGTTCTGTAAATGCTGGGACAGCTGTCTTGTGATGTTTACCCTTACATTTTGTCTCACAGTATTAATTACGGAAGCAAAGTGGAATCAGTCTGGATGACCCTGGTTTAACATGATATAGAGCGGTGGTGAGGGTATCTTCACAGACAGCGGAAGTGTATTGCCTGAATTCCTGTAGCTGCAGGGCGGAGACCCAGACACTAAAGTCAGGATGGAGAGACAGGGCTACCTTTGAAATTCCATTAGACCTTTTGTTTAACACGGAGCTGCAGAGTAGTCTTCCCGAGCACTGCCATTTGTTGCAGGGTTGAGGGATGAAACTGCTGTTTTTCAAGATGGGGACGTTTCTAGGTCAGGTGTGCCCAATTTCTATCTCTGATTGTTCAATCAGGGAAGGTGGCCTAACGGCCAGAGCTGCTGACTTTGGAACTGGGAAACCAGGTTGGAGTCTCGGGGTCGGCTCAACAGCCCGTGATTCTGGGCAAATCGCTTAATCACCCCGTGCCTACCAAAAAATGAATGTGTGCTTGTATAACATAAGTGCTGCTCATGTAAAGCACTCCAATATCTTGGGGTCGAGCTCCCGCTACATAACACTGCTACAGCAAAAAAGATGACTCATCCAGGAGCTGAGATTTCACACTTAATTATGCCTATGTGGTGGGTGCTTCACCTTGGAGCCAGCTGCAGTACCACCTTCTGTGAAGAGACCTTACTTTCCACAAAGGCTGATTAATTTTCCATTGGCTCATTGCCAAGGGCTTTCTATGTCGTTGCCTGCCCATTCTGAGCCCTTCATCCTTACAGATGCAAAATGTGTGTGTATACATGTAATGAGCTTGCACACCGCGGGCTCATGGGGTGGTGGATTATAGATTGTTTCCACATTATGGAGGCCCCCAGGTTGGCAAAGTGCAGACTCTTCCACAAGGATTTACTGAGTGTGCCGCTTCGATTTGGCTGTAAATTCAACATCAGAAAGAATATTCTAATAATCTCCCAGTATCGTCAGCGGACAAGAGATAGCTATCCTGTAAGTTTTATTGACTTATAAAATATTTTGAGTGGAACTGTGTGCTCTTTTGCCTTTCTTCAATCATTCAGCGAGCAGAGCACGAACTGTCTCACAGGTGCACTGGAAAACTACTGATAAGCTGGACACCTTTCTCCACTGAGCCTGCATGCTAAATCAAGTGCCTCGAAGCTCTACCGTGGTGTCGTCTTGGCGCTCCATTAATCCCCTAACCCCACACGCATCAGTTTAAGGATAAATGCCTCATGTTCTGCTTCTTTTGGGGTGATCACCCCCTCACCCGCCACGCGCCACCATGTGTTGAAAGAACTTCATTGCCATTTACGAATGGCCTTACAGCAGCAAGGAGAGCAGGGGGATGCAAAGAAGCACAATGTGTGAGGGTGCAAAGAAGCGCAATGTGTGAGAGAACTAATAGTGGGCTAGAAGAACACTTTGCGAGAGAAGTGTACAATCAATCAATCAGGGATTTGTGAAGCACGCTACTCACTCATGAGGGTCTCAAAGTGCTGGAGGAAGGGGGATACCGTAAAGCTCCGTCTCTCCCGAAGAACCAGGTCTTGAGGCTCTCCCTGAATGCTCGTAGAGTGGGGGAAGGTCTGATGCTGAGCGGGAGTTCGTTCAAGGTCTTTGCCTTGATGTAGGAGTATGCTCTTCCTCCCGCTCTGCGGATGAGAGGGGTTTCGTCAAGGGCGAGGTCGGCAGAGCGGAGGCTTCTCTTGGGTGCCTATAAGGAGACTCTTTCGTTGAGGTATTGGGGACCAGTGTTGTGGAGGGATTTGTAGGTGTGAGTGAGTAGCTTGAAGGTGACTCTCTTTTCGACGGGGAGGCAGTGGAGGTCTCGTAGGTGCTGGGTTATGTGGTCTTGTCAGGGGATCCTGAGGACGAGTCTGGCAGCGGTATTCTGGATGGTCTGGAGTTTTCAGAGCAGGAATTTGTTAATTCCAGCATAGAGGGCGTTTCCGTAGTCCAATCTGCTGTTTATGAGTGTATGGGTGACGGTCTTTCTGGATTTGGGGGGGGATCCATTTGAAGGTCTTGCGGAGGATGCGGAGGGTGATGAAGCACATGGAGGAGACGGCGCTGACCTGACAGGTCATGGTGAGGGAGGAGTTGAGTATGATGCAGAGGTTGTGGGCATGGTCCGTGAGAGTGGGGAGGTTGCCGAGGGCGGTGGGCCACCAGGTGTTGTCCCATGCATAGGGGGTAGATCCGAGGATGAGGACTTTTGTTTTCTCCAAATTGAGCTTCAGGCAGCTGCTGCTCATCCAGGATGCGATGTCTTTCATTCCTTCCTGGAAGCTGAGTCTGGTGGTGTTGGGTTCCTTGGTGAGGGAGAGGATGACCTGGGTGTCATCGGCGTAGGATACTATGCTGAGTCCATGCTTTCTGACAATGGCGGCGGGGGGGCCATGTAGATGTTGTAAAGCGTGGGGCTGAGTGGAGATCCTTGGGGTACTCTGCAGCTGATCTGTGTGGGTTTGAATAGCAAGGGCGGGAGTCTGAATCTTTGGGTTCGGCCTGTGAGTACTGAGCAGATCCAGTCAAGGGCGGTTCCCTGTATGCCGGCATCGTGGAGTCTGGCGGTGAGTGTGCAGTGGGAGACGGTATCCAAGGCTGCAGTGAGGTCTAGTAGGATGAGAGCCACTGTGTGGCCCTGGTCGAGGAGAGTGCAGATGTCATCTGTGGCAGCTAGGAGGGTGGTTTTGGTGCTGTGGTTGCTGCTGAATCCAGATTGGGAGGAGTCGAGGATGGAGTTCGCTTTGATGAAGTTCGTGAGCTGGATGTTGACGATCTTCTCCGTGATTTTGGCTGCGAAAGGGAGGAGCAAGATGGGGCTGTAGTCTTTGAGGTCCGTCGGGTCTGCAGAGGGCTTCTTGAGGAGGGGCTTGACTTCTGCGCGTTTCCAGTCATCGGGGAACATGGCAGTTTTGAAGGTGGAGTTGATGGTGCGTCATAGTTCGGGTGCTATGGTGGCGGCTCTGTGGAAGATGGGCAGTGGGCAGGGATCCATATGGGCTCCTGAGTGTATGCTCTTCATGGTCGTGGCGGTGTCTTCTGTAGTGATCGGTGTCCAGGTGGAGATGGTAGGCTGGCTGGCGTTGCTGGATGTAGGTGTGGTGTTGGTGTCTTGTTTCTGTTCGTTGAAGTTGTCGCAGAGGGACTTGATCTTGAGACAGAAGTAGGTGCCGAGTTTGTTGCAGAGGTCCTGGGAGGGCGTGACATCTGAGGCTTTGCTGGGGGGTTTGGTGAATTCTTGTATGATGCTGATGAGCTCCTTCGAGTTGCTGGAGTTGGCGAAGATTCTGTCCTGGATGAAGTTCCTTTTAGTGGATCTGATGCGTTGGTGGTCTTCTGTCATGGCGTTCTTGTAGCTGGCCCGTGCTTCCAGGGTTTTGCTGTTTCTCCATACTTTCTTGACACGTCTGCAGGTATGTCTGGATTCTCGGAAGTCAGTGGTGAACCAGTTGGCCTTCGCGGGGCACTGTCTGTCGTAGTTCCGAAGGGGGGCAAGCTTGTCTGCGCAGCCGGCAATCCATCTGTGGAGTTTGTTGGCTGCAGAGTTGGCGTCGGTTGTGGAGTATGGGGGAGCGTGGTTGAGGGTGGAGTTGAGGTGATCTTCTGTGACCTTGCTCCAATTCCTAGTCCGGAGGCATGGTGTAGGTTTGTGTGCTGTGGGTTTTGAGAAGGAGGAATGTAGTGGTGGTCCGTCCAGAGGGGATGCGTGGTGTGGCTGAAATGAGTGTTTCATGAAAAAGAAAAAAGCAGTTCCCAAGAGAGCAAGTACCTGGAATAATCTAAACAAAATACCAGATTTCAGGCTTTAAGATGATGCAAAAACAATCTACCCTAAAGGGATTTTGGCTTTAACATATGTGTAATATACGACATAAATCAAGCCTACTGCCTTTGTTGTAACTTTCATAATAAACAGATCAGACATATGGCATCAGAAATACCTTTTCCACGAAAACCAATCAGGCCTGTAGCTGTTATCATTGACTTGTCACCATAGAGTTTGAAGGTTAAATGTAAATACATTTATCGTTTCAGTTAATATAAATTGTGGCAAAAGGCCGTGCATGCTGGGTTCTTCCACGCACCTTCTTTGGTCATTGATAAAAACAACATTGTATCATTTCATTTTGTACATTTCCAACGGTTACACCGGGCAAAAAATGTGATATGTGCTCACTGATTTGGGCCTGTGGTCTGCCTTTAGACCCACGCTCGGTCTTTGCGTATAAATTCTTCAAGTTGATGTGCAAATTTCTCTAATCTGTCCGATTCCATGGGGATCTCTAAGTTAAAAAAGAAGTTTAACTGCATCTAGGCAGGTACGGATGCCATATTTTAAAAACAAAGGTCTTAATAAAGTGCAACATGCGTAACTCAGATGAGAGCAGATTCAAACTAGGTGGGCCAAAGACTCCTCGTACTGATGACACAATCTACAAGAGGTGACCCCCTCTAGGGACTTCCAGCGAATGTTTGTCTTTTATTGGCATGACCATTAGTCTGACTGACAGGATTTGCTTTAGTATTGATTTTTTCAGAGCTGAATCAAGATATGGCTGCCTCAATTTGTCCTTGTAGGAGCTGGCTGAAATCCTGATGTTGCTGCTAGAGGACTCTATGACCCCCAAATCGTCACGCTTGGATAATAGTCTTACTTGTTTCCTTAAAATGTTTTTTAGAGATCCCAGTTGGTGAATAAAATAACCCCAATTGGACACATCAAGGTGCAGTTCAGTGAGGGCAGTACATAGGGCATCTGCCCAAGGATTTTTGCCTTTTGTGAAATTTCCTTTCAGGGTTGCTTTCATTGTGTTGGGGGGGGCTGCACATGTACCTCGGTAATAATGGATAATCGATGCCCAGTGTTCGTAGGATTGTTACCGTAGACCGAATTCCAGCTGTACTAAAGCATTCCAAGCATGGGTAGGTATCAGAAAAATCTGTTTAAATGCTCGGCAATTGGCAGACTCCATGGTGTTAATTAGCACCCCAGGAAAGACTAATTGCCCGTTGGAAATTGAGGGAAGTAACTTGGCCTTTATAACCTTTCAGATTGGCTCGGTTGTCGGGCTGGACAGTTTGGAGTTCAGTTTGCAGAGGGCATACGTCACCGCCTTGGCTTTTGATTCCATAGATGCAATATGTGCTGTCGGCTTGCCATTGCTCATGATCCAGACCCCGAGATAGTTATACTTATTGTTGTAGTTATTTTCAGGTTACCCATTTTCCATTGATATTTGAGTTTCTTAGCATATTTTCCAAAGATCACAACCTTTGCTTTACTAGCATTTGCTGTCAATTTGTTTTCATCATTGTAGATACTTAATGCGTCCAATTCTCTCTGTAGGCCTGTCCTCGTGTGGTCCATTAGGACCATGTCATCAGCGTATTGCATTACGAACAGTCTAGTCAGCCCAATTTTGGGAGCTAGCATGTTGGCTTTTGATATTGATTTGTTAAGTTCTGCAGTATATAATTTAAAAAGTAAAGGTGCCAATACGCAAACTTGTTTCAGCCCTCAGTCCATATATTTCTTCTTTTTTGCTGTGTTCCGGGTTAGCTTGACGCGTACCCAGGTTCTGGTGTAGAGGGCAATAATGGCGTTCAGCAGCGTCTTTGGGAGCCCCCAGTTTTTGAATTTTTGCATGAGTAAATTCTTATTGACACAGTCAAATGCCGCAGAGTAGTCAATGAAGCATTCAAAAAGGGGGCCTGTTTTTCCCGGGTGGACTGGTCCACCAGGTAGGCTAGGACTAGAATGTTATCCAATGTTGATGCTCCTGCCCTGAAGCCATATTGGTAGACTGGTATTATTCCATCCTCATTAGCCCAGTTTTGTAGATATTGTAAGAGAAGACTTGCGTATGCCTTTCCCATGATATCCAGAAGGGCTATCATCCTGTAGTTGGTTGGATTTCCAGTGTCATCTTTTTTATGGATTGGCTGTAGTAGGGAGCCTTTTCAGGCTTCGGGGATTATTGAGTTAATCATAAAGAACTTGTATAAAAGGGTGAGTATGGTTGCCCAGAATACATGGTCCTGTTTGAATAGGTGTCCAGGAAGGCCGTTGGGCTCTGGGGCTCCGTTGCTTCTGATATTCTTTCAAATTGTTAGCACACGGTTGTACACATCAAGAGGTTCGCTTATTTCTTCCATGATTGTTTGATTTGCCCCGATTTTGTTGCCAGTGACATTGTGCGGGCTGGTGCTTAAGAATGATCATTGATAGTCTGGAAGGGTATTGTAAGATGACTTGCAGCAGAGTGTTTTCACATGGTTAATCCATGTGTGACTTGGGACTCCATTTCGCCGGTCATGGCAGTGCCAGACAGCATGTTGATGTACAGCCAAAATTCTGCTTTCACTTGGGGTTAAAAGACTGTGGATGTGCAGCCATTAGGAGTCTTTTTGTTGTCTTTTGAAGTTCCATGTACTTCTTCTGTGTGTGTTCTTGGCTGTTCTTGGCTCTCAGCCTTTTTTGGAGTCCTGTTTCATCTCTTGCACGTTTAAAGTTACGGTTGGCTTGTCTCAGTGCCTTCTTGCTTAGTTGAATATTTTTACACCTTGGCAGATATTGGCAGCACACCCTTTCTTTGGGTTCTGACTGATGGTTTAGTTTAGTGCCTAGCAGAAGGTAGTACAGCACTGGCACCAGTTTTGACCATTTTGCGGGTATGTTCCCCTCAATGTCGTTGATGTTGGATATTGGCCAATTGTTTTTCCAGGCTGCCAGGCCAGATGTCACAATTTAATTCCACTTTAGTTGAGTTGGGAGCGTGTGTGTTTCCTCCCTATTAGATGCGCCAGGGGAATAATGTGCTTAAGGCTGACCATTTGCAGGGAAATAGCTGTGAACAGTGGGAGGTGATTGCTGGTCTGCAGTACCGGTTTTAGAAATTCTACCACTTGTTCTTGAAGGCAATAGCCCATGAAAATGTGATCAATGGTTGATTTGGGTTTTCCCTGGCAGTCTTTAATCGTAGTTGGGTTTGCGACTTGTGCTTCTTGTGCGGACCTTAGTCTGTAGGTGTTTAAGAATGTGTTGAGCAAATTAACAGTGCGGTCCCTGGGTGGTAGGGCTTCTGTTTCCATTCCCAAGTTGTGAGTATTGAAGTCGCCGGCCATTATTATCCCACAATTCGGGTAGTTGCCGAACAGTTCTACCAGTGTGCTGACCAGTTCTCTCATTTTGCCATGTCTCAGGCTGTCTTTGCAATTGTAGTAAACGCTCAAGAGTAGGATCGTTATTGGGGACCACTTCAGTTTTAGACCTTGCAAGTGTAAGGCTTGGACAATGTCCGAGCTTCTTAGGGATTTTTCTGATGTTATGGTAGTACCCAAGCTTACATATATGGAAAGGCCACCTGATGGCCTTCTGAATACTTTATACTTCTTTGATGGGTGTTGAAATTCCTCGAATCCTAGTATAGCCAAAGAGGCGAGTAGCCAGGTTTCCCGGAGACACAGTAGGTCCCTTGTCTGTAGGAATTCAAAGGCAGTTCTGTTCTGTAGCGTGGTTTTCAGCCTGTACACATTCCATGAAATTATTTTTATGATCTTGTTTGTTCTACTCGCAGGCCCGTTGAGTCTCTTAGTGCTAGGAGCAGTTTGATTGCCGGTCTGAAAGGGTTGTTACTGCTCCATCCTGGTCATGTGTGTACGACTCTGTATTTCCTCTTTCGGTGATTTTGCGCCATGTTGCAGAGGAAGTTGGTGAGAAATGTATTCTCAAGTTGAAGAATGGTTTTTGGTGGGGGCGTGGCCAAGCCGCGGGCTGAGATGGCCGCACGGTGTTGAAGCTCTGCCGGCAGTCTGACGACAACTGCGCTGTCCTCACCTTCCAGCGCCAACAGGACGGTGGCATAGATGTCGCTGTACCCCTGAACTGTAGCGACATGAGTTGGGAGTAATAAGAGCGACGAATCACACATGAAACAGCCCGATGCGAGACCCGTCTGAGGAGCGGAGGTGGACAAGATGGCGGCCTAGAGAGACGATCGCGATCGAGCGGTTCTCCCGCATTGGCTGGTGCAGCTTTCTACTTGGTGTGGGGTTCTTCAGAGTGGTGAGTACCCGGGTGCCGGTTTGGTGGTCTCGGCTCCCCCCGCCTTTGCACGATAAGCGCTGCTACTGCAGCTGGGTCGGTATCAGCCAGTATGGGCCTGGCACTATTGTAGGGATCCGGCCGCAATGCTTCCAGACCCCTTCTGCCGCTTTTGTCTGGAGCGGGGCGGGTGCGGCTGGACCAGAGGCAGCGCAGACATCGTGGAGGGACAAGTGCACGAGCCTGCTGAATGCCCCCGGCACCCGGTGTATCCCCCGCGTGGTCCCCCACCTAAAATTGAGGAATAGCGATAGTATGTGCCGAACACTCTGCTGCAGAACTCTTTGACCCCACTGTCTTCACATACAGGGCGCGATGGCCTTGAAGAGTCGTTTGTGTGCACCCTGAATGGGAGGGGATGCGGCCTATCTCTGGTGCCCTCCGGTCCTCTGCACTACCTTCTCACCAGCTCGCCATTGAAATGCATACAGAGCCTGGTGGACTGGCGATAGCTCCCACAGTCTGTGGCCCGGTTCCATGCTGAAGCAGACTTCCTCTGCTAGCATCAAAACATATGGCAGCGGATATCTGACCGCCGCAGAGATTCCAATTTGCAGACTGGGGGTGCGGATGTGAGGGCTGACACTGCAGGGTTCGTGGTGGTGCTGCTGGGATCTCTACATCATGGTGGGGCCCAGCACTTATTCCAATACTCCTTTGCTTCGGCGCCCCCCAAAGCGGCCAGCAGCATCTTGGGAGCAACAGTGGCGGCTGGGCGATCTCTGGTCACTCCACAAAGTAATGGGTCGCAAGGACCCGAAACAAAGGACACTTCCATTTGAGAAACTGGCGGATTAAGCAGTAGAGGGTGACCCCGCCATGGCGGAACAGGCCATGAGCCCTGCTGGAGATGCATCAGCCTTGGCCCCTGTGGCGGAGTGGCTACAAGATATGGGAGCAGGTTTCAGGTCATTAGACAGCTGCTTCGACTCCCTGAACAAAACGCTCGAATCAATGGGCGCAAAGATCCAAGCGCACAATAGGCGTCTAGATGTAGTAGAGGCGCGGATCTCTGACATCGAAGATTGAACCGCACAGGCAACTAAATGATTAGACCAAATGGAACGCATACTGAAAGAAGTGGTCATCAAAAATGAGGACCTCGAAGCGCGCAGCCGCCGCAACAATGTGCGCCTTCTAGGTGTTCGGGAGTCTACAGCTGTGGGTCGCTTAGACATTTTTGTGGAAACTTTGCTGGCGGACATGTTTGGGAGATATTCATTCACGCCTGGCTTTGTGGTGGAGGGGGCCCACCGCACGCTTGGACCTCGACCGAACCCGGGCCTTCCTCCTTGCCACCTGATAGCCCGCATCATGAACTTCCGAGACATAGATACGGCTCTGAGCTTGGCCAGAGAGCGTGGTGACGTTACCTGGCAGGGCTCAAAAATCGCTCTTTACCCTGACTTCACGGTGATGGTGTAGGAAGCCAGACGCAAATTCACAGGGGTAAAGGCCACACTCCGAAACCTTGTCCTTAAATACGGCATGCTATAACCTGCACATCTTAGGGTGGAAATTGGGGGCCGGGTTTGTATATTTGACAATCCTAATGAGGTCCAGGAATTTTGTCGCACCTATAAAAACAACAAGGACCAACCACGGGACGACAGGGGCGGCCCGTCTCCTCCGCACAGCAGATCCGTCGCTAGCTTAGATCTGTTCTCTTGCTCCGGAGTGGGGTAACATCGTTGAGTATCTAGCCTTCCTTTTTGTAACTAGAAATACTTGGGGACACATTGTAATTTGCCTGAGTATACTTTTCACAGTTGGAAAGATGACGTGGCATTGCCACCCCCCTAGGTGGATACCTTGGGTTCTCTCAGGCTGATTCAAATGTACCTGTTTATAATTGAGTTTTTCCACTGCACACTTTGATTTTCGTGCGCAGGTTGGGGTAGACCTTACCATTTCTGCAGTGAGGCTGGGTGGTGGGAGGGGGATTGGAGTAGGGTTCAATGCTTTCATTATTGATTATCTTGCATGTTGTCCTTGGTATTGGTTTATTGATCACACCATGACATTTGTCCTAGTTGGACCTCTTAAGACTCTCAGATGCCACAGCTAGGTTTCAACGCAGGTCCCTCTAATCTGTCCTTGTTGTCATGGAATATCAGGGGTCTTAATAATCAGCCTAAACGACGGCAGGTGGTGCACTACTTGAATAGACATAATATAGACATCGCCTTTCTGCAAGAAACTCACCTACCTGTTACAGATGCGGCGTGTTTTGCTGCCAGCTGGGGAGCCCATAGGTAATTTGCCAATTTCAGTAACTATGCGAGAGGCACGGGTCCCTTTTAGCTGCCGGCAGGTCATCAAGGATGGGGAGGGTCGTTATGTTATAGTGGTAGGGTCGGTAATGGGACACAGGGTCATTCTGATCTGTATCTACCTCCCCAACACTGATTCCCCGGAGTTTTTCCACACAATACACACTCAACTTTCCAAACTAGAACCCGCACAAATTATAATAGGCGGGGATTTCAATCTACTTTTGAACACTGACCTGGATAGCACATCTGGCACCGCGGACACCAAACCTAGAGCGCGACGCGCGGTCCATGACCTCTGTGACCAGTTCTCACTGATGGACATTTGGCGCAGGCGCAATCCCACCTCTACCAATTACACACATTTTTCTGGTCAACCCAACACATGGACTAGGATCGATCTCTGGCTGATCTCCCCGGGTGTATCCCCCTAGTATCGGGCGCTGAATACCCTCCCTAGAACGTACTCGGACCACTCCCCTATCCAGCTATGTCTCCAAGTTCCACGTCCCGAAGGGTTCAAAGGACAATGGCGCTTTCCCGGCCGCGCTCTTTTAGACGACCTTTTCTGCCATGAGGTCAGTGAAGCAATTGAGGATTACTTTACTATTAATACTGGCTCGGTGGACTCCTGGGCCATGTTATCGGAGGGATTCAAAGCTTACATTTGCGGGGTGTGCATATCCAAACACGCAGGAGTCCTCAGAGCACTACACACAACACTGGTACGGCTGGAGAGAGAACTAGAAACACTAGACACAGAAGCACAGCACGCTCCCCCTGACTCCTTGCACGGTAGGAGGCTAGCCCTCCTCTCCGAATACCGGGAAACAGTGGACCGCGAAATCCTTCACTTAGGTAAATATCAAACTGCTCGTAGATATGGGGAGGGTGACTGTCCGGGTCACACCCTGGCCCAGATTCTTAGACCAACCTACAGTAAGGCATGCATCACAGAGATCCTTGGTACGGACGGGACTCTTCTCACAACTTCCACTGATATTAGGGACGAGTTCCTCACATACTATACGGCACTATACACCTCTAGACACAGCAGTGATACCACCGCACGAGAGGATTATCTATCCAAAATTGCTTTATTATTCCTAGAAAAAAACATGCAGGAGTTCATGGCGGAACCCATCACGGAGAATGAGGTACGTGGGGCTATTAAAGTACTGCGTGGCTCCTCTGCCCCGGGCATCGACGGCTTTACCAGAGAGTTTTATAAGGCCTTTTCAGATCTTCTAGCACCAAAACTGATTGAGGTTTATGCTGAGGCCCTGGAAAGACAAACCCTGCCCCCCACATTAAACGAAGCGGTCATTATTCTCCTTCCAAATCCAGATAAGGATCCATCGCTTAGTGGATCATACAGACCTCTATCACTATTGAATATAGATTATAAAATCCTTGCTAAGATCGTAGCCAACAGACTTTCACAATTAATGGAGTTTATCATTTCCCCGGCACAATCAGGCTTCGTCCCTCATCGCTCAACCTCATTAAATTTGCGAACTCTGTTCACAGTGTTGCACAGAATAAACCCCGAAACTCCCGCGGCGGCTATTCTGTTAGATACAGAAAAAGCCTTTGACACACTCGAATGGCCCTTTTTTCTGTGTATAATGCGACAGATGAGTATGCCAGCTAGCTTTATAGCCACTACGAGCCTATTATACAGTCGCCCTACGGCACGTCTCTGCATTAATGGCACTATATCTGCCCCATTCGCCTTAACCCGTGGGACCCGCCAGGGGTGCCTACTGTCAACCCTTCTGTTCATCCTTGCCATGGACCCCTTAATACGGCATTTCCAGGAAAGACATCTCCACAGAGGACTGCAGTTTAATACGGGCCCTCTTTTGGTTTCCTTATACGCCGACGATACCATCCTTTATGTTAGAGAACCACATCAGAACCTAGCAACGCTCATACGGGAAATGCTCTGCTTTGGTAGTCATTCTGGGCTTGGTATTAATTGGCATAAGTCAATTATTTTTCCCTTAACCAGCAGCACAACCCCTTGGGAATGTGAGTTTCCATTGGAATGGTGCTCAGATTCCGTTAAATATCTGGGTATCCATGTGCACCTGAAGCAAGACCAAATCATACGCCTTAATTATGGTCGAGCAGTCGAGAAATTGGAGACTCAAGTAGAAACATGGTTGCGCCTTCCCTTGTCCATGGCAGGTAGAATCGCTATAAATAAAAGGATGGTTCTCCCCAAATTTTTATATCTTTTTAATAATATTCCCATCCCCCTCACCCAGAATCTCTTTGCAACACTGCGATCCCATCTTGTCAGACTGGTATGGGGTGGTAGACAGCCTCGAGTTCGATGGAAGACACTCACTCCACCATACGATAGAGGCGGATTCAGAGTGCCAGATTCTTATCTATACTACCTGGTGGCTCAATGTGGTTATGCCTATGCTTGATACCACCCAGACACATGGATCCCATTTCTGCGCCTAGTCGACATACAAACGGTATCGACCACTAGCTGGGCATGGAGCAGGCTCCTTCGCTATACGGGCAATTCAATTTTATACTCATCAGCCCTTCCACTGCCGAACGCTCGTTGGCTCCCCATAACAGGCGAGAAACTTGTGCAACGTACACTGACTACATTTGATATTGCCAAAATAGGTGATTTGTAGCCTGCTGGACACATATTTTCGGCCACGGAGGACACGCACTTCCATGATGCCACGTTCATGGATAAATTTGTTCTCAGAAGACTTTATTCAGCATCAAGAGCTACAATAGTCCGATTTCCGTTGGAACCGGACTCATTCGAGCCGCTGACTCTACTCATTGAGAAGGAGAGTGGTACACACATAATTTCTAAACTTTACAAACTATGCATTGTACGAGTTCCTAGTGTGGACGACAGGCTCCTTTTGGAATGGGAGATCGACCTGGGGCATGCTATTTTGGACGATCAGTGGTCCACCTGTTGCAAGGTTACTAAGAACGTGTCATTAAACAGTCGCCATAAACTATTGCACTACAAGTTTCTTCGTAGAATTTGCATGACACCAGCTAAACTAAATAAAATAGACCCAGAAAGGCCCCACACATGCCGGAAATGTGGCGCACAACACGCTGATTTCGCCCATCTGGCCTGGACATGCCCCCGCATTCACGCATACTGGGACCAGGTACACAAAACATATGGGGACATTCTTGGGCTCACACTGGTGCCTATTACCGAGGTGGCACCCTTGGGCTACACGGTAAACTTTCCTAAAGCAGTCCGGAAACTAGCATCCCTTGGCCTCCTCCTGGCAAAACTTGAGATAGCATTACACTGGGGCAGCAGGACCTCTCCCACGGCACAAGGCTGGCTGAATACTTTAGCATTCTGTAGTACAAATAGCGAAATCTATTCTAGCCTGCCTCCCAGCACAGCATGCCCTAAAGATATCTGGGGCCCATATAAAGGGTATATTGCCCCCCTGAACAACTCTTACCTCTCCCAGCCTAACTCAGGGATAGTACCCACAGGGATCGGTTAGGACACTCGGGCTACACACTGACATTCATGCACGACAATATGCTGCATAGGTGTATTTCACTCCACATCGATCTCGCCTATCCCACATCTCCGAGTACTCTAAGACAAGGACATTAATACATAAAGGGTGCAGATCTGCTGCTTTGATAAAATTGAAGGGATCATTTCTACACAGATCGAGATGTTAAGAATTGAATAGCATGTATTATGTTACATGACATGATGTGTATATAACCTGATGAGTCACCAGTATGTATTAAGAGGAGAGATGTACATGCTCCATTGTTATATTTTTTATAATGTACCATGGGCAAATGCAACAAACAAAATGCTATTTTAGGTTGTTTGATAATTAATGATAAATAAAGTTTAAAAAAAAAAGAATGTTTTTTGGTGGGCAACTTTGGTTGTGCCTCTTAAAATGGACTCACCCAGTACTGTATTTTTCTGTTACTGGGTCTGCCCGCTAACATATGTGGATATTTTACCCCTTCTGGTTCAAGTATATTGATCCCCCATTTTGCAAATCGAGCCTTTTCTGTCATAAACATTTGGGCTATCCTGCTGGTTTTCCATGTTGCTATTGTCGATTATTTTGTTTTGTTGTTGTTCAGGGCCTTGATTTGAACTCGGTTTAGATCTTCTGTTGTGAAATATATTAACTCTGAAATGTGTTGGAAAATTTGTGAAATATTAGCCCTATTAGCCCTAATTTAAACCTCTGCGGTATGTGTGTTCGGGTGTAAGCACTATGATGTTATTTCCTGGTTCCCTTCGGGCGATGGTCCTTGGCCTTGTGATAATGGCATATGTTTCCGGGCAATGTCTGTTTGTTATATTTGTTCTGATGTCTATTTGGGCTACATTGATCTCCTGCAGCCCTATGCTGTTAATTTGGGGGAGAGGTGTTCTTGTGCTGTCCATAATGGGTGGAGGCCCATCTTGCTCCTGCCTGTTTAAATGCCATGTTGTATCATTGCCCCCTCTACTGTCGATTTGTAGAGGGAGTTTGTGCTCCTGTGGGGCTTGCTTCTGCCCTTCGTCGGCCGAGCCATCATTATGGCGCAGTTTTGTGAATGGTTGTGCCACAGGTGCTGTAATTGGATGGTTATTCCTGGACTGATGGTGGACCCCGATTGGGTATAGTTTCTGTGCCCTTAGAGGTTTTGATTGTTGGTCAGCCTTTGGGTCCGTTTTGCGACCCAGGTTGCTGTCAGGTGATGCCAGGTGCAATTGTAGTTCCTTTACACAGCGCCGGTGCTTGATGTTTTTTGTTTGCTTCTCCAGGCATTTTCTTGCCCTTCTGGATAGCAATTTACTAGTTTTCACAGTCTCTTCGAGGTTGTCCATAGGAACTTTGATCCTGGGCGCAGCCTTACCCGTTGCTGATGACTCGTAATTAGGCCTGGGCGGTAAATTCCGTTCCGTTCGCGGAATCTGCGGAATTTGGGTAATTTCGCGTTCAGCGGAGAACGCGAAATTGCCCAAAAATCTGCGTTCCGCGACTTCGCGAAATTTTTTGCTTGTTCGCGTTCTCAATATGCGTGTTCGCGAGATATTTCACCCCGAGCACGCAAACAGCGTTCGCGAAATGGAAAAAAGTATCGCGAACAAGCAATTCCGCGTGTTCGCGGAATTTCTGCGTGTTCGCGGAGATTTTTTACCGTTTCGCGCAGATTTGCGTAACGCGATTACGCAAATTCCACCCACCCCTACTCGTAATGTATTTTGCTTTGACTCATCCTTGTTGCCAGCTGCGAAGAAGTAGGTGGGGTGTTAGGTCCAGCGATAAGATTGCTAGCTTGTTTTTTAACGTAGGCAGGGGCCTTAGCTTCTAAACATTGGCACTGCGCAGCATGCTTTGGGCTCTTCATTGTTGTCGGCTGTGGTATGGTTGGGGAGAGTTCAGCACTCGTTGCTTGCGTCGTTTTTTTACTTTAACCAGGGCCTTGTCCTCTGTGAGATGGTCCAGATGGTCTGTAGTCATTGGTAGGCTTTGTTTTAATTCTGTAACTAGTGATGTGAAAACGTTTGACAGAGAACTGAGCTCCTCAATGATTTGAAGGCATGAACACCTCGCAGAGTGCTGCTTCTTCTACATTTCCAGGTTCCCTTCTAAATTATCAATTTTGACTGCTATGTTCATAATAGCTGTTGCTATTACCTGCATGGTGTCCATTTGAATTTCAAGTTTTTTCATTTGCCATGTGAGGGCATTAATAGCAGTCATCAATGTTGAATTTATTGAGGTTAAGAGAGAATTTTGGTGGGAGCACCCGGATTGGGTTGTGAGCTTTGTGACGCCAAGTAGATGGTAAGAGTTCTGTTCCCCCAAGGGACTATTGTCTTCCAGTCCAAAAAGAGATGAGCTTTGATTAAAAGTGTAGGGCTTCATTGCTTCCGGGTTTTGTGAAAGGGACAGATCGTAGTGAGGGCCACTGCCTCCCATCCGTAGGGTCGCCTTGATTTCCCCTTCTGTATTTTGCGTGTTACCTTTCGGGGAGACCAGTGCTGATGATACTTCTAGGATTTCAGGTTTTACTTGCCCTGTCCCACCCTGCGGGGATTCCTGGATCGATGGGCGATCAGTTCCGTTGTTCAAGGGGGGGGGGGGAGGGGGGGTTTGAACTTCCATTGGTCAGCTACTCACAGTAGTGCAGGTCAGGTTCCTGACTCTGACCGTCATTTGCTTGTTACTTCACTGGGTTTGCTGAGGATGGTTTGTGCCGTGTGGCCTTGCTGCATGACTCCCCTTTCGCTAGGATTCTCAGCGCAGCAGGTGTTGGGGTAAAGTACTTGCAGATAGTCAAGACGTTGGAGTTTAAATGTACGACGGGGGTGGACTCGAGTTGGGCTTCGATCTCCAGAGGAGGCGTTCTCACAATGTTGGTTTTACTAGAGGATCTTTTGGTCCCTGGTCTCTTCTTTGGCCTTTTTCACCACTGTAACACGCTGGCTCGTTTGTATTTTTTTGGGAGAGTCCTGTGCAACAATTTGAAAGGCAATTTATGGACCAGTTTCCAGTTGTGTGCAGGGCGTTTATGTTCTTTATCAATGATTGCTCTTCTCCAAGTTAGTCTGTTTTCCATGTTTTTCCGGGGTGTATTTGATGGCATTAGACGCGGTTCAACTGGGTTTTTTCCGGGTCCAGCTAATCCCTTAAATGTGGTTGTTTTTTGGTTGCTTTCGGTGAATTGGCCGTCTGAATGTCTCGACAGTCCTTCACCCTTGCTCACGCTCCGACTGACTCCAAGTGTATCGAGGACCCCAGGTCAGGGCAGGCCCGGGCAGCTGCTGGGACCCTCCTCAGTTCTGGCATGAACTGCCCTAGCGCTCTCTTGGTGACTGGAAGCTGGGGCAGAGGCAGGATTTTCAGCCTCCTATGGCAGAATGGGCCTTTTTGGTTGGCCACCTGGCAGTGGACGGGGGGGCAGGCAGGTGGTAGAACAGGGGGTGGCAGAAGAGGAATGGAAGCGGGGGCGACAGGGTAGGGAGGCCTTGGGGGGGTGATGTCAGTGATAGCTGTAGTTATACAGGCCCACCTTGTCTCCTTTACCAAGGAGAAAGTGGCTCCCCAGTCTCCTTGACTCCCTGTGGTCTCCCCTGTCTCCCCTTGCCACAGATGAGTGGGGCCAGAGGCCCATGTTGCAGGAAGGTCACAAGGGCACCACAAAAGCAGCGTCTGACAGCAGGAGTATGCAGGGGCGGGGCCCCTCTGAGGCAAGGCACACAGGCCTAGGTAGGGGGCCTCTGCTGGCCTAGCCTGCCCCCGCTAGTTACTTGCCTGCCTCCTCCTTGCTTCCTCCTCCTTGCCTTGCCCCGGCCCGCGGCAGCTCCGATGGTCAGGGGGTCTCTACAGCCTTCCTCCCGCTGTCCGTTTCTCTGTTCCACCTGCTGCGGTTCTGAAGGTGCCACGAGATCGGGTGCGGATGCCTTAAGAGCAGGTGCGGGTGCCGCGTGGCTCAGACTCTGCCTCTCTGACTCTGGCTTAGACTCAGGCTTGAGCAATTGAGCTGAGTATTGTGCAGAAGCCACAAACGCAAACTCTCTCCCACTAATGCAAACTCTCTCAGGTAGTTGTCAGCATCGCCAACTCAGGCTGTATTGAGCATAAACTTTTTCTCAAGGCAACCATCAGACATACAGTCATAAAATGACAAAGGTATACAAAATGACTGAAGGAAAAGCAAAGTGCTGTCTCTTCTAAAAGGGTCTCAAAAAGATTCTCACAGTCCAAACTCTCTACACGAAGGGTTTCTCACAGGAGGTAACCATCACCAAAACCCATGCCTACTATGGTGATCTATGAGATTCCATATAATAACATACCTATCTGTAGACCTTAATACAGAGTAATAACAATCGATCCTTATATACCTATTGACTTTAAAGTAACTTTTCACAAACAATATGTCAAGCCTGCTGCCTTTATTTTAACTTTCCATACTAAACAGTCAGGCCTATAACCTTTATTGATGGTTTGTCACCATAACCGCAATAGCTTCCATAACTACTATGTTGGGCAGCAGCTTTCCCACAAGACAACCATCAGCAATACTGTGATTACATTTTAGTATGTACAAAATTACAGTTGTCAAAAAATATAAATTCACTCCTAACAAACACTAATAAGGAATAGCATAGTATAACTATTCTATCCCTATGATTTGATCTTGTGGGACATCAGCACCAAATCCTTGTCCACTATGATAATCCGCAAGAATCATTGTAACAAAATACCTTCATACAGGCTTCAGAACTGTGTAATACACTTTAACACATGCTTTTCATCTAAAACTAACTCCGGTCTACTTGCTTTGTCATAAATGCCATTATAAACATATCACACTTAAGGAATCAGGCATAACTTTTCCCATAGAACAGATTAGGTGTATAGCCTTTACCATTGGCTTGCACTAAAACTATCACAGGCCTACTGACGTGTGTAAAAGCTGCCAGCCAATGTGCATACTGCATGAAGCTATCAAATTAACAAATAAGTTCAAAACTGTAGTTGACAAAACAATGGACAACCCCTCTCAATAGAGCTAACAGGAATCATCACAGTGAAAATATGTTACTGTCTGGGTTTGTCAAAGTGGATGACCTTACCTACTATGGTAATCCGAGATTGCACGTAACAAAATACCTGTCTAAAACCTTTACACAATGTAACAACAATCCACAGTTTAAAGCCAATAGACCCTTGACTAATGTTTTTTTACAATAAATAGGCCAGACCTAATGCCTTTGTTATAAAATGTTATAGTAAGCAGGCCCGAACTATGGAATTTGGCATATGTTTTCAAATTGCACTAAGCAGGCCTATAGCATTTATAGTTGGCTTGTCACCATAACCAACTCAGGTCTGCTTTGCTGAGCATAAACCTTTCCACAAGGTACTATCTGACATACACTCATAAAATTACAAACGTATATAAAATTACAGATGGCGAACAAAATACTATTTATCCTAAGAGGGTCTAACAAGTATTCTCACAATGACGTTTTTTCACATGAGCTAACCAAAACAAAAGCTCTTGCCTACTATGGTGATCAATGGGATACCATGTAATCGAACACTTATCTGTAGGATTTTTTACCGAATAATAACATCCACCCTTAAATGCGTATTGACTTTAACATTACTTTTCAAAATAAATATGTCAGCCCCACTGCCTTTACCAGAACTTTACATAACAAACAATCAAGGCTATAATCTTTATCAGTGGACTGTCACCATAACCAACTCAGAGAAGTAGGGAAATTTGTAGAAAAACGAAAGCATAGAAAACAACACTGGAGGAAACCAAATCATGGAAAACAAATTTTAAGGAAAGACCATTTTAAAGAAATACAAAAAAATCAAAAATTAATAAAAAGCATTTTGCATTATAAAGGAAACATAATTTTAAAGAAAAAACAGATTTATATTAAACTTGGTTAGAGCCTACGACTACTGTGGCACTTTTGGGCTCAGGGATGGATCATGTTTAGAGCTATGAGGGTTTCTTAGAGGTCAGGAATAATTGGTCTTAGGGCTCAGAATGGGGTTTTTAGAGTTCAGGGATGGGTGGAGGGCAGGGGTGGTGAGGGCTTCTTAGGGTTCCTGGATGAGTGGTGTTTAGGTGTGTGAGGTGTTGTTAAGGTTTCAGGGATGAGTTGAGTGTATGGGTGTTGAGAGCTTTTAGGGTTCATGGATGGGCCGAGTTTAGGGCTGGTGAGGAATTTTAAAGTTCAATTATGTTTAGCGACTGGGATGGTGAAGAGTTTTTAGGGTTCATGGTAGGGTGGAGTATAGGGTGGTGAGGGATTTTAAGGATTATGGGATGGGTGGAGTTTAGATGTAGAAAGAGGTTTTTAGGGTTCAGGGATGAGTAGTTTGGGGTGATGAGTTCTTATGGGTCATGGATGGCTGGTGTGTATGGGCGGTGAGGGTTTTTAGAGTTCAAGGGAGGGTGGAGTGTTTTAAGGGGTATGGGATGGGTGGGGTTTAGGCGTAGAAAGAGGTTTTAGTTTTCAGGAAAGAGCGGGGTTAGGGATAGTGAGTGATTTTAGGGTTCAGGGATGGTGGATGTTTGGGGTTGAAAGGGCTTTATGCTTCAGGGATGAGTGTTGTTTAGGTGCAGTGAGGGGCTTCAGGGGACAGGGACTGATGGTGTTTAGGGGTTGTGAGGGGTCAGTGATGGATGTTGTTTATGGGTGGGGATGGGTCAGAAAATGAAAAGCATTTGAAGTAATTGTCTGACAATATAGACAATATAAATAGTAAATAATGCCCCCTGAAATAAAGCCCTGAAATAAATATCTCTGACAAAATCTTTTCTGAAATTAAGACCTGCAACCATTGTATTTACATATAATAAATTAGCATTCAAAAGCCAATTTCGACCAAAAAGTATTTCTATGAACTGGTTTCTTCAAAAAGGTAAATTCCATTCATTCTGAAAATTTCTATTAAACAGTTTAGATTAAATGGTTTTTCAGTAATGGTATTCCATAAAATCGTTTTTCTATGAAATCACATACAACCCCAACTCAGACCTACTGTGTTGGGCATAATGAATTAATGATTTTATTAACTGTTCGATTAATTAAAATCATTACAGTGAAACAAGGGCTATGTTAAAAAAAACTGTTATAAATAAGTTAAAAAAGACAGTTACTCCCTAACCCCTAAACCCACCCTCCACATTCATGTCCTTGACTTTGAGAACGGCCATTGTCCTTTCAGCAATTTGTGCGGTTCCTCGGTATTGCTTGTATTTCCATTTTGAATATAGCAATAAAAACAATAAAAACAATAAAAACAAGAGCTTTAAAGTCCTTCAAGAGTTCTGGTTATGGAGGGGAATCTTTCGGTGATTATTAGGGACCACCCTGCATCCTTCAGCTTGCTGTTTGGTGTGGGGAATCTGTCGCCGGGGTGGGATTGCATTCTGGTGCCTCATTTAGGGAGATCCTGATCAGATGAGGGAATTTCCCCATTCCGGCTAGATCCTTTGTCTTTGATTTGGTGAAGCATATGGCCAAAGCCTCTCTGCAGGACTTTGTCCCGTTGGTAATACATACCGAGCAGAGAAGATGCCGACGTTCGTTCTTCAGTTTGGGGCAAGAGCACAGGAGATGCAGCCAAGATTCATTACGAAAGGAATAAACGCCTGCACTCTGCATTATCTCCCTTGGCAGCCCATGCTGGGTTGAAATCCGTAATGTGTAGCGTTATTAGTATCATGAGGAGGATTTTCCTGCAGGCTTGTGACGTCAGGGCATCACTCAGATACGGCTGAGCTCTGCCCGGCATGTATGAGTTGTTCAGTGGCTCTAGGATAGAGCTTGAGAGGAGGACTTTGATGTCTTGGGCAAAGGATATTTACAGAACCTGCTTCTTTATTGCTTTCTTCTGAGCGGAGAGTGGAATTTCCGATAGTTGGAAGCTTGCTGTCTCAATCCTCCATGTTTTTGTGACAAGGTCAAGACTGGCATACCAAGCTGACCCTGCCTCCTCAAAGGCGGATCTCAGCTGATATCTGAGTGAGTCCGCTGGCACCCTCAAGATCCTTAGGTATAGCTCCCCTGGCATGTCAGGTCCGGCCTCCCAAGGCTCTAGTCTCAGCCTTGAATTCCTGGATGACTGCGGGAGGAGCAGCACTGATTTATATGCTTTAGCATGAGTTATATTTAGAAACTCATCCAGCGATCCAGGAAAAGCCAGGTGTCCATAGTTAATGGCTGGTAGCATTTTTTCTTTTAGGACAGTCAATATCGGGCCAGCTGTTGGGCTTTTCAGGTGCCGGCTCAGTTGTTTTAGCAGATGGATAATGGTATTAGCCTTAGAGGTTAGATAGTTCCGATGGATGTTTACGTTGGCCCTTTCTGAGAGCCAGATCCCAAGGTAATTGTAAGATGTTACTCTGCCAAGTTGCAGATCACCAATGAGCCATTGGGCTTGCCTTTTGAATTGATGTCTCCCAAACACCATTACCTTGGTCTTCCCCTGGTTGACCGTCAAGTAGTTGGCCTTGTTAAAGCGATCCAGCTCATGCAGGGCTCTTTGGCGGCCCACCTTGGTATGATCCATTATTACTATGTCGTCTGCATATTGGCCGTGTTGGGTATAAGATTTTCCACAAAGATATCATTATATTTACCATAATATAATTACAAATATGTTCAAAATTACAGTTGTCAAACTATTATTTGTCACAGTGCACATCTTCTACCTCATAGTTTTTTCAGCTAGGTAACCAGCACCAAAGCCATTACCTGCTTCAGTAATCTGCGAGATTATATGTAACAAAATACCTGCCTACAGGCTTTTGCACAGTGTAATAACACTCCAACCCTAAAACCCTCTTGCCTTTATCACATGGTTTTCACAACATATAAGTCAGGCCTACTGGTTTTGTTATAATATTTCATTATAAACAGATCAAGCCCATGGAATCCGGCATCATTTTTCCAAATAAACTGATAAGGTCTACAGACTTTACCATCAGATTGACACCTTAATCAGGCCTATTCAAGTGCATATAAACCGGAAAACATCGTGGATACAGATATAAAATTATAAACATACAAATATGTAGAAAAATACAGTTTGCAAACATTGGTGTTTTTGGTGTTGGACACTACAGTAATCTGTGAGTTTACATGTCACAAAATACCTGTCTATAGCCTGTAACACAATTTATTGTATCGTGATTGCATTTAAATAGCACTTACTAACCCTGACTAGACATTGTAGTGTTTTACGTTGAGAAGCAAGCTGCTCCAGAACCCATGGCTAGTAATTAATTCATTGTCATTTGTTTCTGTTGGTTCTAGGGTTTAGTCTTGTGCGCTCAGGCAAATCATTCCCTGCATTCACTTCAGTTTCTTTGTGGAAGAATAATATAATTGGATTTAGGAGTGATCATTAGTGAGGCGGTGGTGAGTTTATGCAGATGATTGGTGGGATTAATAGTTGCACTAGATTGGATTAGGTATTGTTAGGTTGCACGGACATGACTTTCAATGCAGGAGAGGTGGTGGCATGTGAATTAAGTTGTAGGCAATTTGCAAAAATATATTAATAAAGGTTGAGAAAAACATGCATGTGACTTGGAGATAATCCGGGCCCCCGATATACCTCCGTAAAAAAATTGCTGTCCAGAGGTTTTCATTTTTGATTTGTGTTTTTAGAGTATTAGAGAAGTAATTTCGCTTGGGTAGACATTGCTGATCCGGGATACATTTTTCTGGATTACATTTTTGAGAATGGCAGATGTGTTGCAGTGATTATGTAATATTTCAGGAACCATGAGATCTATATACTTCATTTTGGTTTCAAAACATAGATTTTATGAGTCAAGTAGTGTTATAGAGACAGAAAATAACTCCTCACAGCAACCCTTTTGCCATTTTCCAAAATGGCGGTTATAATTGAGGAAGAAGAGACATGTATAGAAATGAAACAAATAATAATGGTTTTTAATCCTTTTATGTTTACACCAAACAATGTCTATGATCGTAGCATGAAAACTAAATAATATTTATCACTCCTGTTTTAGACACATTTTCATAGTTGACTTTATTAATTTGTTTCGGTAATCGCTCCTGGTCCATTTACATTTGAGAAGAGCATATCGACAGGGACATCATTTTTGTAGCACAGGTTTTGTAAGTACATGTACGTGTATTCTGTGGGTGGAGACTTTATAATTTTTGTATGTTTTGAAACCCCATCTATATCTTTCCAACCAAATTCGCATGGATCTTTCTCTACATATGCATGATCCAAAAAATGTACACATCTTCTGGTCAAGTAGAACGCTCCTATAATGTATCCACGCATAGAATATGACTTCAGTGGAAGGCCACTTAGATGGACTGATCTCTTGAACTCACTGTACCGAAGATCATCAAATGTGTGACAGTCAGAACTTGTTTTCCACACATGCACAAGGTATTTTTCTGTCTTTAAAGTCATTTTCTTCTTCTGTCTCTGCAAATTCTTTTAGAAGTTTCACAGGTTCAGTAGTTAAAGCTCCAAGCTTTGTTCCAATTTTCCTCATAGTGTCATCACCCGTAAAAATATGTGCCTTGATAAGAACACTGGGCATCTCTGGGTCAAGTTTCATGTACAGAATATGAAGCAGGATTAAGTGTCTTTTCTTACCTGTTTGATAACTTATCCATAACTTTCTCAATCCTTGATTTATGAACATTGCAACGAATCTAAGTAGCACCACAATAACATATGTGTCATTTGACAGTACAGTGATTCGATTAGAACAATTTTGAACAGCCCACTCAACATGTGGTACAACACAAAGGTCAACTTCCTCCAAATTGCTGTTAAGTTCTTGAACAATATGACCTGTACCTTTTGAATATATCTCTGCAGGCACCAACTCCTCACTGACAATCATTTCACTTGCAAAAATTGGAAATTCAGTGTTCACAGAAGCATCCGCAATGTTTTGGCGAATTAACATCTCCAAGTTCATCATGTCGATGACCAGAATTTACCAAGTTGCACAGGTATTGGTGTCAAATGTTTGATACATGCAAGGTCAATTGTTCAACTTCTACACATTTGTCTGATTCTCTTGCATTCTTTGACAGATAGTTCAAGATAACTGTCAAAGACCATGTGCAGTTCTTGTATGGTGCACACTGAATTTGATATCTGTAGAACAGCTTGAACGACCTCTCCAAAATTTTGCATGGATAAAATCTTGACTATTTGCAATTGTGGCATTGAGGGCCAGATATATGAATATAGCATTTTGCGATTCCCTAACTGCGAATCACAAGGATGTGAACTAAGGGAATCGCAAAATGCAATGTATGAAGGTGTATAGTACACCTTTTGCGATTCCTAAGGAGTCGCAAATGACTATTTATGAAGTAGGTTGCAATATGCAACCCCCTAGGAATCGCAGAAAATCACGGGGATGGCGGCCTGCTGAGATCAGCTGACCACCATGTCCGTGATTGCTTTTAAATAAAGAAATCTTTTGTTTTTGCAAAGCAGCCTGTTTTCCTTAAAGAAAAATTAGATGCTTTACAAAAAGAAAAGGTTTTCTTTTCAGTTTTTAGGAGCAGGCAGTGCTCCATAGGACCACTGCATGTTCTTAAAAATGGTTTTACAAAGGGAAAGGGGTCCCTTGGGGCCCCCTTCCCATTTGCGAATGGGTTACCACCTACTTTAAGTAGGTGGTAAAATGCAAATGTTTTGCAATTGCGGTCCCAAAACATTCCTACATGCCGATGCAATTTGGTATTAGGAAGGGACGCCCTAAACATGCCCCTTCCTAATATCAAATCGCAAACCCATTTTGCGATTTGGTAATGGGTTACCAAATCGCACAATTAGGTTTCCTCCATCAGAAAAGCAATTTTTGCGTTCACAAACAGGCAGATTCTGTGAATCTGCCTGTTTGCAAATGCAGAAATGCTTGATACATCTGCCCCACTGTCCGCAACAACAGCAGTTTTCAATGAGGACACTTTTTCTAATGGACATTCTTCAAGGGAAAGGTTTTTTTGCGCTCTTGCACAATTTTGTGCTTCACTGGTTTGGTTGCAGCATCTCCATCAAATAATGCGTTTGTGGGAAGAAGATCATGTGAAAGAATGTCGTTGAAAAATTCAACCCTTTCTTTTGCTACATCCATATCTCTATGTGCTTGCAAAAGGTGTTTATTTTGTACTCTGTTTTGTAGTGGCTGGTTGGATAAAACTCTTACTATGGCAATTAATGTGTGAAAATTTAGCTTCAGCGATTATGTCAACCAGCTTTTTCTCTTTCAATACAAATCTCTCCTGCTTTAGTTCTGTGTATAGGTATGATCCATGTTTCAGGACATCTAGTAGACATGTCTTTATATTGTCATCCACATATTGTTTGGTCACGAAGTTATGTAGTCACAAGGGCTCAGTCATTTCAAAGGGTTTTCCTTGCTCCTGAATGAAATGAAGAAGGCTGTCAACATGTTTATTAAAACGTTCCCCTCTCTTTCCCACAAGTTTGTGGTGAGGAACAGTTTCACAATGGTCCATTAATTTAGAATTTCTCATCTCTCTGAAAACATTGCAAAGAGAAAGGACTTTATGGTAAACTAGCTGCCATTGAGCAACAAATTTGCTTTTACGTTTCTGACCAACAATTCCATTGGAGCTTTTCTGTGATCTCTGGATCATCTGCTCCAGTTTCATATCTGGAGCCAAATCGTTGAACCTTCCCTCTCTGTATTTCACCACAAAATGTCTTTGGATGAATTTTCTGTAGAGGTATGGTTTTACCCTCTTGCTTCTTCACTCTTTCCAAATACCAAGACCCCATATCTCAGGTAGTTCCTACAATTTAATTTGTGAAACACAGTAATCAGTGACTCCACAGTCTTCATGTGCAGCTTCCAGTCACCTTCCAGTCAGCATGTACCAAGTTTTTCACTAGAGCAATCTCTACGAACTTGGTTTTCTGATTTTGAACTGAGTGTTTTAAACATTGCTTGGCTTTGCATTATGTCTTTTGAAAGAAGTGCACCCTCTGCCTTGTTCACTTCTGAGATAAGATATGCAAAAACTAATTTGTCATTCTTGTTACAGAATGCATTCCAACGCAATGTTTCTTTAGCCTCAGATATAATGAGCATACCTTGTAATGAACTGACATAATGGGTTCCACTCAATACTGACTGGACAGTTTTGCTTCCAAAGATTTCAGTCTCAATAAGTGCATTCTCCATGCCACATCCACTGAGATAACTTTCTGCACACCGCAACACAACTTTTGTCATGTGGAAAACACCCATCATTAGATCATGATTATTAAATTCTACTCGATTGCTCATAAAAATGTCAGCTACAGTATGAAAAACACCTTAATCGCATAAAATTGGCAGTATACGGGGCGTGGCTTGGCGCCAGCCAAGATGGTGGCGTAGAGCGATTGCTCCGCAGGGGCCTTCACGAAAGCCTGGGAAAACCGCATAATATCCGACAGTTGCGGTGCCTGAATCGGACTTCCAGAGGCGGCAAAGAGTAACCTTGGGTCCGGCTACCAGTGGTGGGGCCTACGCTGCGGAATAAACAAGAGTGACTGCGTCGGGCCTGCGAGAACGGCGGGCTCAGAGAACCATGGAGACGTAGGGTGGGGCCCGTGACCAGTGCACCCAGGGCGGATCGCGCAGCCCCGACTGTGAGGAAGCGCAGTGACTGAGCGGAGGCGCAAGTCGTCCAGTCTGGGCCCCTGGGATTCATCAACGGTCTGCTGCTCCTGCTCGGTAAGGTTATAGATGCTGTGCGGAGGCGAGCGGCAGCGACGATGTGCGCTCTCCAAGGGGGGCTGTGAGGAGGTTGCCAAGGGCCCGGGCGAGAACCGAGAACCAGCAGACTCGAGTGAGGACCCCCGGGAGGACACGTGCTCCAAGGACGGCAGTGCTGAGGGCTGAAGGCGATGAGTGCCCGGACAGAGTGGTTGGAGGCATACCCCCCAAACTGGCAGACCGGCAAGCTGTTCGGCTAAGAGGAACCTGCACGCCAGGGGGTGCACGTACTATCACATAGACTGGGTGGGCCCCCAATTGAATGAGGCATAGCAAATGGGGGACCCCAGGGCACACAACCAGTCATACCAAGAACAAGAACGGGGAGGACTTCACCCCAAGATTGATTCGGGTGGTGTTCGGGGTCACAACACAAGGCGGCCCGAAAGTATAGCATTGTGCCTCAGGGGATGGGAGAGAGCCCCCTCCTATGCATTGGGACGCAGGGACCGTTCAAGTCCACAATGAGTGGGGCGATACTGCTATAAGGAGCATTGAGTATTTATTGGATGTGGACTGTGAGGCTATAGAAGGGTCACGGGACAGACCCTCCAGACCACGCAAGCTGCAGGCGAACAGGTCACATGGGGGGGACTGGAAATCCTGCTACGGGATTGGAGTGACGGCGTGCGGGACATATCGGCTGAGGAGTACCGTCCCGGTCCTCAGCAGCCGTTGATCCCGCCATAATGAAGCCGAAAGGGTCCCACCGGTACAATCCAATAAGTTGGAGAAATATTCGGCCCCAAGACAGTAAACATCAGAGGAAGGAGCAAATGGTGACAAGGAGGGGACAACAGAACCCTCTCTCGTACCAATAATGGCGGCCATTAAAGTACTGGGTACAACCTTGGAGACGAAGATTGATAAGGTCACGATAGAGATTAACCTAATCCGAGCAGACATGCATAAGACCTCGGAGAGAGTCACCACGGCCGAAACAAGCATCTCGGAACTACAATCCATAACACACAAACTGGAAGAAAGAGTAACAACACAAACAAATGGCCCTGAAGCTGGAAGATCAAGAAGGGAGGGCCTGCAGGAACAATATCAGAGTGGTTGGGGACTTTGAGAGGGTGGAGGGCCTGAGCATAGACCTCTTCCTGGAGGACATTATACTAAACCACCTTGAGCTGAAAATACTGTCATCCTTTTTCGAGGTGGAAAGGGCGCACAGGGCCCGCACCCGCCGCTAAGGTCATTGGCGCCCCTAGAACAATCAGGATTCTCAAATATAGGGACCGAGATGCCATTCTACAGGTAGCCAGGGTTCGTAGGTATCTCCTCTATGAAAACTCGAGCCTGAGATTCTTCCCAGACTTTACCCTGAAGGTGAAGCAGGATTGGCTCACCTTTGACAGGGTCAAGCGCGCCCTGAGAGAAAAGGGAATAAAGTACATGATGCTCTTCCCAGCAAAGCTTAGAGTGATTGACAATGGTAGGGCCTGGTACTTCACAGCTTCATCAGAAGTACAGAGTTGGTTGGATGAGAAACGCACCCAGCAATGGGGGAAGATTGGAGAGGAGATCCTAATGGCAACCTGGGGACCCCTAGCCAGCAAGAGTAGGTCGAGAACATGCGAAAAGCAATCCAGAAGCTCACGCTCGCTGAGCCCAACAGTCAAAGTGAAGAAACCAGGAAAGTAACGTGGACAGATTCACAACAGAAAAGACTGCAGAAAACAATGGTGAAGTGTCTAAGGCTCAGGAAAGTATTTGGTGGGTGAGAAGCTGTGCCTGGCAGTGCAGGGGGATACGTAAGATATATGCAGCGCTGGGACACTGAATTTGAATGTGCACGACAACTACATGGGATTAACTTGGACTGAACTGGGGCCTCGGGGGGGTCAAGGGTGGCAGCGCCCGGCAGGCCCTGCGCTACTTGTCTGTTCATTGGGCGACAGGCACTCTGCTAGTTGGGGATGTGGGTAGTTTTAGATCTACAAGGCAGGTTAGCAGGGAGGGGGGGAATTGTTACTGGGGTTTCCTTTTTTAAAGTTCTATTATACATTCTTCAGAAACTATGTACTTTCAATATGGGTCATGGGCCTGAGACAGAAGGTAGCACTCGGGTCCACAGGGGAGGGGGAGGACAGGATGATGGGGATGGACGGGAAGGGCAAAATACGATACGCACAGCTCCCAGATGACCACGCAACAAGCTAAAAACCTGAAGGTGATATCGCGGAATGTGCATATGCTGGGCGACAAAATTAAACGGACTATGGTGCTACAATATTTGCATAGACACTCACCAGACATAGTGCTCCTCCAAGAGACGCACCTGAAAGGCAACATATACCTAGTACTCAATCGTTTTTGGTACACACTTTTGACTCATGCAGGATTTACAAGCGGCTCTAGGGGTTACAGCAATACTGCTCAAGAACTCAGTTCCACTAGTGATGAACCGCACATGGTGCTACCACATGGGACAATATGTTGCGCTGTCGGGGTGTTGGAGGGTTGAACCCTAAACGTATGCTCAGTGTATATACCTGCGAGGCTGCACTGGGCTACATTTCCAGAACTTAGCAAATTAATACTCAAAATGCCTGTGGGTACTTTGACTCTAGGTGGTGACATGAACGAGACAATCTCAACGGAATTAGACCGAGACACACAACCTCATAGAGTCCGGGGCCCACAGCCGATGAGTACCTTTGCGAACATGTGAGAGCTGGTAGATCTTTGGACACAACATAACCCCACTGCGAGAAAATACACCCATGTCTCAGCAGCGCACGGAAGTGGATCGCAGTTAGATTACACCTTTACACACACCACTACAGTGGGACTCTTTCAGGGAGGGTGCCACAGGGCTCGTGGGATATCGGACCATCCACCGGTTGAGGTGCTTATGCATGGCCCGGCACGAGACTGGACACTCCCACCATGGCTGGACCCCTACCTATCTATTTACAGACCACAAGGACTCCGTGCAGTCCAATAGTATATTCTGGGAGGCATGTAAGGCTGTTGCCAGGGATTTTATACAGGCGACAGCCGGGGTTAAGCACGAAGAAAAATGCGTGCAGTGTGATAGTCTTGAACAAGAAATAGCGAATCGCGAGTTGGAGATGGGGTCGAGTCCCGGTGATGGTACAGGACACAAACATGCACTCCAGCTTAAACAAAAAGAACTCAAAGATCTGGAAGAAAACGCTGCTCGTATGCATGCGATTGCAACGCAAAAGCGTATATATGACTTGCGCAGCAAAGTTAATAAATTAATCGCATGGCTGGAAAGAAGGGACAGGAGTCGAAGGTGGGTCTCTGAGATCCAGACTTTAGAGGGCGTACAGCGGGGGACAGGCGCAGATATAGCTGAGGCTTTTGCTAAATATTATGAGGAGATTTACCAATCACAGACGGAAAGAGGGGAAGATGACTGCAATGAATTGTTAGAGGATATGGCGCTTCGGACGCTTGGTGCAGAGGACAGGGTGGCAGTAGATTCGGATCTGGCCATTGAAGAAATAGAAGGCGTCGTAAGGGAATTACAGTCTGGAAAGGCAGCAGGCCCGAATGGGTTCCCCGCGGAGGTATACAAATGTGTTGCAGGGAAAATTGCCCCGCATATGCTCAACATGTTTCAAGCCGCAAAGGCAGAGGGCAAACTGCCAGTAGATCTGAGGACGGCAGTCGTAATAGTTAGCCCAAAAGAGGGGAAACCCCCTGATCTCTTTAGTTCCTACAGACCCATCTCGCTTCTGAATTTCGAAGCTAGGGTTTTGGCAAAGGTAATAGCAAAGGTAATAACAAACAGATTGAGCCCGGTAATACAATCCTTGATGCACCCGGACCAGTCCGGGTTCATACCTCATAGAAGCTCCAGGCTGAATCTATGATGTCTATATAGTGTAATGCATGGTCTAAAAGCAAGTGAACGAGCCAGCGGCACTCCTGTCACTTGATGCCCGCATGGCATTCGACATTATTGAAAGGCCATATCTGTTTGCCGTCCTGGCCAAGCTAGGATTTGGTCCGAATCTCCGAGCCTGTATAGGGCTCTTATATTCTGCCCCGCTGGCGTGAGTTAGAGTTAATGGGGCAGTGTCCCGAGTCTTCAAACTGCACAGAGGTATGAGTCAGGGCTGCCCACTCTCGCTGATGCTTTTCGCGTTGGCGCTCGAGCCGCTGGCTTCCTGGGTATGGGGCATCCGCTGGTGAGAGGCATCAACATAGGAGGAGGATGGGAGGAGCATATCTCCTTCTATGCGAACGACATTCTGTTGTATGCCCACAGACCTCGAAAAACATTTTATAGACACATTCGTATACTGCAGACTTTTGGTGCGTACTCGGTTATTGTATAAACTGGGACAAATCCTTGGTGTCTCCCTGGTGGGTGAACTCCCGGCCCTAATGTCGGCGTGCAAGGTGCTTGTTTATAGAGTTGTTTAAATATTTGGGCACATGGATTCGAAAGTCAGAGGAGGAGTTTATGCAGTTAAACGTATTCGTGTAACTGGACAGGTTGTGGGGGTATGTGGCCCACTGGCGGTGTTTACCAGTTTCCCTTATGGGCGGGGCAGTTCTATTTAAAATGATGGCTCTTCTGTGCCGCAGTACAGAACACTCCATTTCAGATTCCGGAAGCTTTTTTCCGGGCGGTCGAGCCAGAGCAGCGAACTTTGTTGGGGGGTGGGGCTGGTAGCCCCAGAATCACACTAAAAAAGCTACAGCAAGGGTCATACTGGGGGGTTGGCTGTCCCAGAGATCAGGAACTATTACTGGGCAACACAGCTCATCAATATCAATGGGGGGGTCTTCTCGACACTTGAGGAGCTGGTGTATGGGGTCGACCGACTAGCGATGGGCAAGGGTAGTTACCTGGCTGAGCTTTACAGGAAAAATAAGGGTAACATATTACTCCCGACTCACACACAGACAGTGGTTGAGGCATGGCGAAAGGCATCTAAAACGATAGGCTGTGAGGCCAAGCTTACGGAGCAAACCCCACTGTGGGAGGGAAATTTCTGGATGAGGTAAGGCGCCTGGAGGGCTTCAATAGATGGAGCCTTATAGGTATAGACCTTGTGAAAGATGTCTGGAAAAGAGGAAAAATGATTGAATTTAGCAACCTATGGATGGCATTTCAGATGGGGGAGGGAGAGCACTTTAGATATCTGCAACTACGGCACACTCTTTATTGTCACCTGAAGGAAGAGGATCCTCTACCGGAATACACACCACTTCAAGACAGGTTTCTTCTTGGTCCAATGATAGAAAGGGCTATATCCCTTACATACAGGAAGCTAGTAAACAACTCTCCAGACAGTATGGGTCGCCTAAGGGCGGCCTGGAGTCGGACGTGGGCCTGCTTGAAGATGATGACTGGGCTGAAGCCCTGCAAAGCCCCAGAGAAATAGCTATTAGGGCACGATTCAGGCTAATTCAACTCCATATTTTGCATAGGTCCTATGCTTCAAGGACAGTGCAGGACCGCATTGGACATTGTGTGTCTGAAGAGTGTGCGAGGGGTTGTGGCGAGAGGGGAACATTCTTTCACATATTGTGGTCCTGCCCCAAGATTCAAAGATACTGGAGGGACCTGGCCCAGGTGATGATAACGGTGGTGGGCGTCCCGGTCCCGCTGAAGGTGCTATGGCATATCCTGGGAGTGGCCAAAAGAAACATTGCCTGGGTATCGGGTGCAGGGCAGGCCCCAACAGTGGAGTCATGGAAAAAGGATTCTGGACTGGTGCCAACGAGCGGAGCAATCAATATATCAGAGCAGGGGCTGCCCACGCAAATGGGATAAGATATGGGGGGCCTGGTCAAAATATAGGAGCTAATGGGCAGCGGTATGTGGTGTGGCTCGAGGTTACTAAAGGGGTCGCACAAGCCAATTGTACCCTAGATCATACTGATTGTAATGGTGGGCTATTGGGAGCTTTGCATTGTGGAACGTATGGTGTAAATTGTACATGCTAAACCACCCAACATGCACATTGTATTGTTTCTATTCAAGCATACGTTTAATGTTTAATAAAACATTTTTTTTTAAAGAATTGGCAGGATAGGCTGGTGTTCCACCTAAGCATGCAAATTTTGGAAATTTGTTAGAGCTGTGTATACTGTTGCATAGTTTGTGACTGGAGATGGTATTACTGGTACAAACCCAATCTTCTTCAGTGGGACGGTATTCTGGGAGATCAGAGCATGAATTCCAGCCCACGGAGGAACTAACTTTTCTTCATCTTTCAGTCCGCACCAAACAAGCTATATGATAAATTCAGTTATATCAGTTTGGGGACAGCAGCATCAGGTAGAAGAAGATCCATATCCTCAGCCACTTTAAAACTTTTTGGTAGACTGGAAGGCGTTGATGGCTTGTAGTGATTTTGCACACGTTGGCCAGGCAGTTGGGTTATATGTTTGCAGCTTCGTTTGTTTATGCCTACAACTGACACAGCTTCTATTCCAGCAGCTACTTCATTGGTACAGTCTTGAAAAAGCAACATGGCTGTCTCATGTGTGCCGGATGTTCCAGCCAAAGAAGAGCTGTCTTTAAAATTAAAATTATTAAGAGCAGCAATTGTAATTTGTTTCCTGGTAAAGTGACTTGGAAGTGGTGTGCTGTCGGAATAACAAGATTCTACAGCATGTGCTGCTAACAAGTTCCTGCTCCTTACTTTGTCATTATAACGTGTTGTTAGGCATTCCTATTCATTGAAGTGATTAGCTCTCTACTTTTGCACTTGTCATGTGTAGCAGAGTTTTCTTTTTTCCGTGATGTAATTCATATGACATGATTTTGAAAAAACTGTACATTTGCACAGCATAAGCCTGTCGGCTCATGGGATTGTCTTCCACTTCTTCGCTTATTTCTTCATGGCATCATTAATGTTGTTGGTTTCTGTTCCGAACTCAAGAACTTTAGTTTGTAACAGTTTTGCTTTGCTCTTATTAAACAGTAATGTATGATACAGGAGATTTGTGTTCCATAGCTCGGCCATGCAAGTAGTTGTTAGAGCTTTATGAAGGTATTGGTTATATGGTGATTTTTTGTCATTTTCAAGTTCTGTCCAGTGGGCCTTATTGAGAAGGGAGCTAGCTGTACTCTGTTTCAGTCAATACCAAAGCTTTATTGTGGTATGCATTCTTCCTATTGTTTCATTTGTAAGACCAAATTCAAGTTGCACCTGGGCTGGTGAAGCTGACTGATGTATCTGAAAAACCTTTTTATAGGTTTTAGACTAATAGTTTGTTCAACAGTTCAGAGTCTTTGTCGTGTAGAGCAATCCTGGCATACGTTATGGTTGGGAGCATTTTGACCGATATCACTGCAAGCAAAGGTTTATATGATGGCCCCTTCAGTTATAGCTTTCTGCTGTTGATGGTTTTTAGTTGTAGAGACTTTTATATATTCCACTTGGTAGTTGGGTGATTACTGATGAGCATTGTTTTGCTTTTTAATGTGTTAATTTCTAGTTTGTTGGTTGATATATATTCCGTCATTTTCTTAAGCGACCGTCGAAGACCAATCTTGGTTAGGCTCATTAACACCACATCGTCAGCATAGGAGAGATGCGATAATGATAACTTTCCCAATTGCGGTGGGTGAGAATTGATCTTCTCGAGCCTTTGTGCCAGGTCAGACATGAATAAATTAAAGAGGTGCGGTGCCAACACGGATCCTTGTTTTAAGCCTTTGTTTGAGTTCAGCTTTCTAGATAATCTAGAGCTGTCGCCCAACTTTATTCTTATCCATGTTTGGGAATAGAATAGCAGTATTCCTCTTAATATTCTCTCAGAAAGGTTCCAAGCTTTCAATTTTTCCCATGGGAGGTGGCGGTCGACACTGTCAAATGCTGCCTTTAAATCTATTAAACAAAGGTGCAGTTGTTATTTGCAATTAATGAGAGAGTTAGAATATTTGTGATCACCCCGATCAGTTTTCTAAAACCTGTCTGATTGACCTGAATCAGGTTAACCTTATCTGACCACTCAATCAGGTCTTCCAGGATCAGAGTGGCGTAGTACTTTGCTTCTAAGTATATTAGGGCGATTAGCCTGTAATTCGATGGACATGCTCTGCCTCCTCCTTTGTAAATCGGTGTGATTATTTTTTTTGGGTCAAAATTCTTATTATTGAGAATCGAGAAAAAGTCACAGTGGTGTGAAGTGAAATAATGGTAAGCAGATGCGCTGCCATGGGGCAGAATAAGCGAAGTGGGGCTCCCTCTAATCAAGTATCAGGGGTTCTCCCTACTACAGGCTGGTCTTGGTAGTTTAGACTTGAAAGAGGTGCATAGCCCTTACGGAAGGCAGACAGACTGCGGAGGGCAAACCTTGGGATAAGTAGGTAACTAATGGACCCCACTTGTGTTCGAAACCCTTGTAATTATCCCTAAAGATGTCTGCCAGGCGCTCCATGGAGAGAGCGGTGTGATTATTGAGCCTTGCCAACTAGATGGAATGTGATTTAATAGCTCAGTTTCTTTAAATAGTTTGAATAGATGCTTGCTCCAGAAAGATGGATCATTTTTTTAAATTGCTTGAGGAATGACATTGGGCTCAATTTCCTCCAGTATACCAGTGGCAAGATTTTGACGGGAAGTCCTTTGTAAGTCAAGAATTACTTTCACTATACCAGGGATAATGGCAGACTCGTAAGCATAGCACCACGCTTACTTACACTCACTTACACTCAGTCTCTCTCATTCATTTTCACTCTTGCACTCACACACTCTTCACTCATGCTCATTTGCACTCAATCTTACCCATTCTTGCACTGACTCACTAATACTCACTTACACTTACTTTCATTGACTCTTACACTCCCTTCCACAAGCTCATTCTTTCACAGTCACTCTGTCTGACTTGCATTCAGTCACATTCACTCTTACTCTCACTCACTCATATTTTCTCACTCACTCTCTCTGTACTCACTCTTACTTTGACTCATTCTAGCTAATTCTTACTCATTCTTTCTCACGTATTCTCACTCACGGATTACACACACTGATCATTCACTCTCACTCATTGACACCTATACTCACTCTCTAACATTCCCTCACATTCATTCTTATTTATTCTTAGTCAGACACTCTTACTGACTTGCAGTCACTCTTAATCTCATTCAATTATTGTCACTCAATCTGACACACTTATGCTCACGTATAACTTCCTATCCCACTCATTCTAATTTACTACCTATAATTGACTCACTTTCACTCCCACGTGATCTCTCAAGATGCACATGTTCACACAGGCATGCTGTGACCCACAAGCACACACACAACATATATTTAAAAACATTTGTACTTACCTCAGATGCCAGTGCAGGTCACGGTCCAGATCCTGGTGCTCCATCTGTTAATATACTAATAGTGAATAGTAGAGAATTAGAGAGCTATTAGGCTAATAAAAGCAGGTACATGAGCAACCTGCCCCTACGTTTTTGCCACTGATTTTGCCACCTTTTTCAAAAGGCAAGCCAGGTGTCGCAGCTGAGACCCCTGCCTATCCCTAAATAATGTCCATGGAAAGAGGATGCTGTTTGAGATAGCATGCAAATTAAGGATGCACGACTGTAGACAGAAGCAATCTTAATTTCATGCAAAAATATTGCTATTGATGGAGTATGGATATCTGAACCTCCAACTCATAGTAAAATCATCAAACAAATTTCCCCATTGGTCCTATGGATCCTTAATAGTTGACTTGAAGTGTTTTGAGGGAGCCAGCATCAGAAATACATTTCAACCTCTGTGAAACCAATGCGGCTTCACAATGAAGACAAAAAATCAGTTATCTCAAGCATAAAGGTTTATTTTAAAACATTTATCCAACCAGTAAATATGCAAAGCAGGAATAGATGTAAAAGATACAACAGTACAGTCTGGCGACCAAAATGTTCCAATAAGCTAAGTCGTAACAAACTGAGGTCTAAAATTTTAAAAGCCACAATGCACTGGAAACAGACTGATGCGATCAGGTGGTCCATAAAGAAACTTTCTCTTTCTAGTCTAAACATAAGATATCACAGAGAACCCTAATGGACTTCTAAAAGGGAGACATAGAAGGTGTCAGCATAGCTCGAATCTTCAGTAGAAGTTCGAAAGAAATAAAAGAGTGTTCAGCATGAAGATTTACACTCAGGGAAACCCAGCAAAGATAGATCTGCTCCCTCTCAAAGTCAGAATGAAGTCTGCTCAACTAACTATATAATACCAATTAGAAGTACAACCAACAATTTCCAGAACATCCATAGCTCATTCCCACCACTGAGAGCCACTCCCCTAACCGCATTGAAGGGGAGTCGGCATTAAGCCTGGGCAAAGCACTACGCTACGCTCGCGTAGTTTGCGAAGTTCGCGCTACTTCGCACTACGCGAATTGCACGTAGCACAGTGCGAACACGCGTAGCGTAGTGTTGCGTAGTGCTGCGGTCATTTTTTGCTTGCTCGCGGTCCTTAACGTCAAGTTGGCGACCGCAAGCAAGCAAAATGACATCCCGGCAAGACTTTTTTCTTGTTCGCGATCAGCAACATCAAGTTGGCGATCGCGAGCATGGAAAATAAACCTCCCGGCGAGATTCCCAACGCGAGGAGGTCAGGTTTCTCATTGCGAGTGGTCGCGAATGCTCGCGACCGCTCGCGATGAGAAACTACCAGTTCGCATTGAGAAAGCTGCCGCTCGAGTAAAAATCTACTCGAGCAGCAGAAACTACAGCTCGCACTGTGCAAGATGCCATTTTCAATGATTGCACAGTGCCGGTTGCTTGTCCGCACTGTGCAATCATTGAAAACTACATCTGGCACAGTGCGAACAAGGTACTACGCAGCTCGCGAAGTGCTACGCGTAGCTCGCGTAGTGCGAAGTGCACTTTGCGTAGCTTCGCGAAGTGCTACTTCGCGAACTACGCCCAGGGTTAGTCGGCATACTCCCTAATGTTCCCATCTCCACACATCTGATGTCCTTGAGTGCTGCATCTTCCTGGTGCGCTAGGAAAAAGAAGCTTTCTCTCATCTTCTTTGCTCCACGTTTGTTGCTAACGTTTCTCTCTCAGGCCTCACTATCAACAGTTACATAACTATAAGCCTTTCTCTAGCTAACGAGGAATCCGATGTCAAACCTGCAGAAAAGAGAAAACAGTATAATAGTAGAATTAAAGTAAACATTTTCAGCTGAGGCCTAATGTCAAGCTAAGTTTACTCGAGAATCAAAATGGATGCATGTTACAATATTATACATCAGTAGAAAGCAAACAATTATTGTTAAATGTGTATATATAATAAGTATGTAGTGAATATGGGTGCATCAGTCTATTATTCAACCTTATACACCTATGTGTGTAAACTCTTAGGGGCAGATGTATCATTATCATTGTATTTTGCGGGTCCTTAATAGCGAATTTTACCGATTCGCTATTAAGGACTCGCAAAATGCAATGTATGTAGGTTTCGCAATAATAATTGCGATTCCTACATATTCTTTAATTGTGAATCGCAAATTGCGATTCGCAATTAAGGAATACCTTGCCATTCATTCCTATGGGCCAAGAGACCCATAGGAATCAATGGGAAGACATTCGCAATTTTTGAGTGCCCAGTAGGTACTCACAAATTGCGAATGCAATTTCAAGGGTGCAAGAGTGCCAAAATTACACCCTGTTGCACCCCTGAAATATGCATGTGTGCGTATGTGGTGCACATACATGCCCCAAGGGCATGTATGTGCGCCACATGGCACTTTAAAAAATGCAAAAAAAGTGCATTTTTCTAGGAAATCCCAATTTACCACCAACTTGATGTTGGTGGTAATTTGAGATTCCTTAAGGCCAGATCGCAAATTTTGGGTGCTTTCAAAATTGCATTTAAGGAATCGCAATTTGTGATTCCTTAAATGCAATTGCAAAATAGGGGAGAGCAATTTTTGCGATTTCTTATCTTGCGATGGCCTTTTGGGAGGGTACATCCCAAAATGCTTTTTCCCGTTCGCAAACGGGCCGATTCTGCAAATCGGCCCGTTTGCGAACAGGAAAACCCTTGATACATCTGGCCCATAGTGATCGAAATGATTACTACTGTTAATTATTTTAAATGTACCACACACGTTAATGAGTTTAAACCACACTTTGAGTATAAATGCCCTATATGAGTGCATAAATGTATATACATGACATAAGTAGGGTGGAGCTAAAATTATGCTGCTCCAATATATTAGGTACTTTTGTGGCCCTTGTCTACACTAGGGGTAGGTGTAACTTTCATAAGATGCGTAAGTGTAATTACACGAAATTACAGTAACATTACACATCATTAAGCAGAACTATGCCAGGAGCATAATGCAGCATTCAGTGCTATTTTCTTAGTGCAAAATGCACACTTACATCCAAAATGGACAAGAAAATGCATTTTTCATTAAGAAAATAGTGCTAAATGCAACAGAAAATGAACAGCAGCAGCCACTCAGCTCGCTGTTTGTTGTTCATGTCCTTCTGCAGTATCAATTTTGTACCAAATTACTCGCACGCAAACATGAATAATTCCATAATTTTCGGTAAAACCGCATCAAAAGAGTAATGCAAAATTACTTCAGCAAAATTAAAATTTGGCCTAGTGTGCACATAAATGTCCTGTATCATACATGCCACTAAACCAAATATATATTGCTATCTTCATCTATAAATGTTATAGCAATTTAATGCTTCAGAAAGTAGTTTTCAGTCATGCACTGTTCTGTCTCAAAAGGACGGTCTGTGCGCTGCTGTTCTGCCATTAGACCTGCCATTAGACCCCTGTTTCAACAAGGAAAAAATGATCAACTCAGGAGTTGAAAAATAAAGTAATGGCTGATACACATATATAGAAATCTCAAGAGCTTAAGATTGCACGTAATGGTAGCAATAACATCAGGATCGTAGCAATCTGGGAAACTAATGCAAACATCAAAAGGAGGTTCAGAAAAGCTGGAGTGGAAGTCTTCTGATGCTCATCCTACAGTTTGTTTCACAGTAGTAATTGCAAGGCAAATTGGGATCTATTTTGGATACCTCTGGTTTGCCAGTACACAAGATGGAGGGTGAGGAGAGCTCCCACAGACAGTGGAAGCGTATTTCCTGTATTCCTGTGGCTTGAGGGTCAGTATACAGATACTGAGGGTGAGGGGGTTGTCAAAGGGGTCTCTGGAAATTCAATGAAGATTTTATTAGCAAGGGGATTCTGAATAGACTTCCTGAAGCACAGCCCTTAGGTAGATGATAGGAGTGAAGGGTGGGACTGTAGATTATGTTGTGCAATGTGACGGCACCATTTAGGAGAGGCCCAATCTTTTTTCTTTCTTGATCACACTTTAAGTTGGGCTGATCACACATAAGTGTGGAAAACGTACACATCTTTGTGCCTCTGTTTTGGATGCTGTGGCTAGAGACTACCCTGCTGTGAGGGACATCAAAGCACAAAGTGTGTGTGTGTGTGTGTGTGTGAGGGGGCAGTGGTGGGTTAGCTAGGCAAAAGCCACCTACAGGAATCAGCACAACTGAAACTCATCAACATCCATTGGTGTACATTAGATACATTGAAACACAACATAATCAGCACAATGCTGCTATCCGGTCAACCATGCAAAAGACAAAGAGTGATGCTTATAAACCCCTGTCTACGCTTCTAAAGCACAGAAACACAAGGGACATCAAATGAAACAACACTATATTTTTTAAGCTGCTTATAAAATTTAATTTTCATTGTGATACAAAATGGCTCACACATAGTGGAAAGAAAGCAGGCACAGGGTGTTTTAGCATTACTGCTCCATCGAGTCTGTACTCTGCAGCTCAGTAGCAGCCGGCATTGCTCGGAGGTGGAGGAGGTGGGCGCAAAGGGTCGTGGGAGGAGATGCACATGGGGGTCGCGGGGAAATAAATAAAAAAATAATAATTAAACTTACCATTCCACTGCACCGGGTCCTGCGTCTTCTCGGCTCCTGCTCTCCTGCCTCCGACAGGAAGCCCACTACGCCACTGGAGTCAAGCTATCCTGGCTGATGACGGCTGATAGCCAGAAACCGGTCCTAGGATGCTTGATTCCGGTCCAGGGAAGACATGGCTTGGCAGTTCGGGCTGGACTGTTCCCATGAGGCACAGGGTCAAGACTGATTTGCATATGGCCATCTCTAAACTGGGGTGGTGTAGTGGGCAAAAGAACGATGGATTTAACCCAGATCTCTTGACTGGGGGAGAATGTCTGCATTGTCAGAATTCCGTCCATCAATTGTTTGTTGTAACGCTTTTCGCCCTAAGTGGGATGGGTATTCCCAGACGTGGGACCCGTGCTCACTACGCCACTGGAGTCAAGCTATCCTGGCTGATGACGGCTGATAGCCAGAAACCGGTCCTAGGATGCTTGATTCCGGTCCAGGGAAGACATGGCTTGGCAGTTCGGGCTGGACTGTTCCCATGAGGCACAGGGTCAAGACTGATTTGCATATGGCCATGTCTAAACTGGGGTGGTGTAGTGGGCAAAAGAACGATGGATTTAACCCAGATCTCTTGACTGGGGGAGAATGTCTGCATTGTCAGAATTCCGTCCATCAATTGTTTGTTGTAACGCTTTTCGCCCTAAGTGGGATGGGTATTCCCAGACGTGGGACCCGTGCTCACTACGCCACTGGAGTCAAGCTATCCTGGCTGATGACGGCTGATAGCCAGAAACCGGTCCTAGGATGCTTGATTCCGGTCCAGGGAAGACATGGCTTGGCAGTTCGGGCTGGACTGTTCCCATGAGGCACAGGGTCAAGACTGATTTGTATATGGCCATGTCTAAACTGGGGTGGTGTAGTGGGCAAAAGAACGATGGATTTAACCCAGATCTCTTGACTGGGGGAGAATGTCTGCATTGTCAGAATTCCGTCCATCAATTGTTTGTTGTAACGCTCCGACAGGAAGCAGGCAGCCAGGCTGCCTCCCGTAAGCCTATCACAACGCTGCAAGCAGCGTTGTGATTGGTCGGGACGCCGCACACAGCCAGGGGCTAATGTGGTGGCCATGTTAGTGCGAACCACTACTCCTCTGCTCAAAGTGCAGAGCAGCCCCATCCACCCGCCCACAATGCGCAAAGGAAACATAAAATGGGAATAATTTTTAGTTATTACCATTTGATGTTTTGGCTTTCTCGCACTGCGAGAAAGCAGTGGGACGATGCTCCGCCGCCCTAGTGGAGGAGCCGCCGCTGCTGCAGCTGTGGCCCAGACACATATGGAGAAGCATAAAATGCTCCCCAGCAGACTGCTGTGATGGCATAGCCTGAAACTCCATCGCCCCTGTGTCTGCCATTGGAACATACGAGGCCTCTATTGCCATCAACCTGACCTGATTCTGGTCAAACAGTAAGTGAGTTTTCTGTTGTTAAATTACGTTAAATTTAATTTTGGCCCATCCATTAATAAAGAAAATATATGCATAACACCTTGAATAGTCAAGAAACAAGTTTTACTTAGCTTCAATTTACAGGCCGCAAACACACACCAACAAGGACAGTAAAAAGATTACCATCCTGTATCTGTTAGGAGAGTTCTTCGTCTGTATGACACCACCCAGGACAATTCCTTTGATCAAGTCACACGCTCTCTCCACCTCCTCCAACAACTGCCTTCAACATTCTAACAACCGCTTTGCCACAGAGCCTTGTCCCTGTTTCCTTGGTTAAAGTTTAATGGCATGTCCGTGACACATCCAAGGTCTTCTTCTTACACAATCACCTGCTCTGCTAATATTTTACTAGGAGTGTACGCAGCATGTCTTTGTTCTGTCAGTAGTTTCCTACCAACACAATCACCTGCCCTGCTAATATGTTACTTTAGTTAAAGTTTAAGGAACATGTCAACATGTTTTGTCACATACACAGTCTGCCGCTACTTGCACACAGCTGTGCCCAAATCCAGTATTCAATAGTGTATTTACTCAGCTGTGAGTTCGTCTCCATGACATTGGTCATTTGCAAATGTAATTAATTCACTACACGCGTTGTGTATACCTTCCACCAACACCAGGTGCTGTGCGCTTCCCAGAGTGGCAGGGTTTCCTTTGTCGCAGGGTTTTTATTTTAGTTTTAAATTGATGGATTCTATCAACTCCTAATTTTAGCAGATGAGGAAACCCAGTGCTTATAAACAAAGTAATTATCCTAGGATCACTCATTGTGTCTACTGTAAACGCCACTTTAGAGGCAAATATCAGGATACCAGCTTATACTTCTGAACACTTATACAAAAATAGCCACATTGCTATTAAAATTGATTTTAGCATGGTTAAGAAGCACTATAAAGTGGAGGGCTTTCCAATGGTATTGTCAATTTTAATTATATTTTCTTAAATGATGAAAAAATTGACACTTTCATTTTTTAGGTTGAGCTATTAGACACTGCATCATGCACTGTCTGTTGCGAGGCATATTGTAGCTTACTGTGAACAGATAGGGGCTTAGAACCCACCCACCGATTATGATTAGTTGGCTTTCCTTGTCACTGTTCTTTGCTTTCTTATTTGTTCTCCAGCTTGTCATTTTTTTTTTGTGGTTCTCATGGAGCATTGAAAACTTACCATTGCTTTGAATGGCTGACATCTCTGCTTCCACTGCTTGCTTTTTTTTGTGAAGCACTCCTTGAGATGTGTGTGCCTTTTTGAGCTGTTTCCTTCGTGTACTTATCTCCCCTTGCACTCCGTCGTGCTCTGTTGTCCGACTGTTTTTCTCCAGTCCCCCTTCCTCTTGCGTTCACCTGCATTGCTTTTGCTCCCGGACACTCACTTTCTGCTTTGCCGTTACCTCCCCCTGTGTTGCTATGCTTTTAATTGAGATGCCAGGTTGGGCTGTGTATATAGTTACTGTGATCCACCCCCTAACCTGCAGACTTCATCTTCCTAGCATCTGAATTATTTTGTTCTCTTGTCCCTCTCCTGCGACAGTAGAGCTCGCAGCGCTGCAGAATTTGTTGTGTCAGGTCCAGTCATGCCTCCCCAACTGCCTGTCCCAGGCACCTTGGTATCCAAAATAGTACAAGCTTCGTACAAACCACCCTGATCGATAACCTCGCCAACCTCGGACTGAGGCAACTTGTCACAACGCCTACCCACTCCGCCGGCCACACGCTGGACCCCGTCTTCTCCTCAAGCTTCCACATCTCCTTCAGCCACACCACCAAACTCCTCTGGACTGACCGCCGCTGCATCTACTTCACCTACCAGAAACCCACCACTCACCACCACACCCAACAGATCCCTCGCCGCTGCTGGAGCAAAATCACCGAAGACCAACCACACACAAACCTCGCTCTCAGCCCACCCACCGAACCCTCCAATACCGACGACGCTGCCCACAGCCTCAGACGCTGGATTGACGACTGCGTCAACACCCTCACCCCGCTGAAGAAACCCTTCTACAGAGACACCAGCAAGAGGGCCAGCTGGTTCACCCCAGAATTCCTAACCTCCAAGCGAACCTGCCGGAGACTAGAGAAGAAATTGCACAGTGAGCAGACTCCGGACAGCCACCCAGCCCACAAGGACGCCATCCGCAACCACCATCACCTCATCAGGACTGCCAAGAGGACTTCCTTCAAAGACCGCCTCAACAACAACGCACACAATAGCAAGGAGCTCTTCAACATCGTGAAGGAACTTTCCAACCCCAGCTCCAACACCAACGACATCCCGCCATCGCAAGCCCTGTGCGACTCCCTCGCCACTTTTTTCCACCGCAAGATAGCAGACATCCACGACAGCTTCAACACCCAGACAGCCCCAACAGACATCAACACAATTGACTCTCCGCACACCATCGACCACGACCCCCTGCTAGCCTGGGCCAACGTGAGCATCAATGACACCATCAAGACCATGAGCACAATCCACTCTGGCTCCCTGTCAGACCCATTCCCGCACCACATCTTCAACAAAGCCAGCAGCTCCATCGCACCCCATCTGCGCAACACCATCAGTCTCTCCCTCGAGACCGCGATCTTTCCAGAGAGCTGGAAACACGCAGAGATCAACGCCCTACTCAAAAAACCCAAGGTAGACCCTAGAGACCTCAAGAACTTCCGACCTATCTCTCTGCTTCCGTTCCCGGCCAAGGTCATCGAGAAGATCGTCAACAGACAGCTAACCCGATACCTCGAAGAAACAGAATCCTGGACCCTTCCCAGTCAGGGTTCCGCAGCAACCACAGCACCAAGACTGCCCTTATCGCCACCACTGACGACATCAGGACCCTGCTGGACAACGGTGAGACTGCGGCCCTCATCCTCCTGGACCTCTCCACCGCCTTCGATACCATCGGCCACCACACACTACGCGCATGCCTCCATGCAGTAGGGATCCGAGACAAGGCTCTGGAATGGACCACCTCCTTCCTCTCCGGCAGAACCCAGAGTACCCGCCTCCCCCCATTTTGCCTCCGAGATCGTCTGTGGCGTACCCCAGGGATTTTCCTACATGGCCCCGCTCGCACACGTTGCCCGACAGCACGACCTCAACATAATCTCCTACGCTGACGACACTCAACTGATCCTCTCCCTCACCAAGGACCCCATCACTGCCAAATCCAACCTCCACGAAGGAATGAAGGCCGTCGCCGACTGGATGAAGATCAGCCGACTGAAGATGAACACCGACAAGACGGAGGTCCTCATCCTCAGCTCCAACCCTTCAGCCTGGTGGCCGACGGCACTGGGGGCAGCCCCGACACCCACCGACCACGCACGCAACCTGGGAATCTTTCTCGACTCAACACCCTCCATGACCAAGCAAGTCAACGCCGTCTCCTCCTCCTGCTGCAAGACCCTCGGCATGCTCCGCAAGATCTACAGGTGGATCCCGACAGATACAAGAAGAACAGTCACCCAGGCCATCGTCAGCAGCAGACTCGACTACGGAAACGCCGTCTATGCTGGAGCCCTGACCAAGCTCATCAAACGACTGCAACGCATCCACAATGCATCTGCACGACTGATCCTCTACGTACCTAGCCACAGCCACATCACCCCCCACCTGAGAAACCTCCACTGGCTCCCCGTCAACCAGAGGATATCCTTCAAGCTCCTCATCCACACACACAAGGCACTCCACAAGACTGGCCCCACCTACCTCAACAGACGACTTTCCTTCTACATCCCAACCGCCAGCTCCGTTCCGCTGACCTCGCACTTGCCACCGTCCCTCGCATCCGAAGAACAACCACGGGTGAGAGATCCTTCTCCCACCTCACCGCCAAGACCTGGAACATCCTTGCACTGAGCCTACGATAGACCCACGACCTGCTGACCTTCAGGAGGCTACTCAAGACCTGGCTGTTTGACCAGTAGCGCCCCTCCCTCCCAGCGCCTTGAGACCCTTGCGGGTATGTAGTGCACTCTACAAATGATTGATTGATTGATTGGCATGATCTCTGCAGCAACAGTCGCAAGAGTGCAACATTCCAGGGATCCCTCGCTGGCTGGATTTGCGTTTCAGGGTATTTAATATAAGATGGATGCCACCTCCTCCAACTGCTGCCCATTCATAGGCAAACGTCCTGCGGTGAACATCAGGACAGAAACCTCTATGGATCTCAGACTTGGGGTCCTCCTTGGATGTCATTCATTTAATACAAGTCCCAATTAACAATGGCAATGACACACCCTGATGCCATAGCTCTCAAGAAACGCTTCTCTAAACCCGGAGTCAACGCTATTAAAATCACATACCCTCCGAATCTCTCTAAATACTCGACTAAAAACCTGAAACATAAAACCTTGTGAGGGCAAACTGGATTAGGGACAGACCTGCCTCATACCCCTGAAGATGACAATTTCCGGGTAACAACTGATTATTGATACGTATTATGAAACTAGGTGATGTGCAGAGTAGTCTAATCCACTCCGTGAATGCGATCAACAGTCCCATTCTGGTGAGTTTAGTAAAAAAGTATTTCCAATCCTGGGAGTCGAATTACTTAGAGACATCCAAGAACACAAGCCCCAGTCTACATTGGCTGCAGCAGGTCAGTCTTCAAGGGTCCCTGTGAAGTCCGCAGGGCCCCTGCTCCAACCCAGTACTACGATGGAGGCACAGAGCAAATCTCACCTTTCCCCCAACCAAACAAACTTCTGGGGGAGGCACGAGCAGACCTGGTCCCCAGCGCATGCAGCCAGATGTGACACTGCTCTCTGATTCCCCTCAGCTCTTCTAGCTGGCATTGACACCCTGCACACCCCGAGCTCTCTGCTGAGCCCAGGTGGATTTTTTGGGAAGACACTCAGGAGCTCAGTTTTACTTCAAGGCTTGGCACTGGAATAGGGACGCCGTCCGGCCCCAGCTGCTCCCCCACTGTTCTCAGGGCCTCAGCAGCAGTGTCACCAGGCCTGCGTTATTTTAGAGCAAAAGTGGCGGATGCAAGGAATGGGGGTAGTGGGTCAGGGGTTGGAAAAAACAGAAAAGCAAAAAAAAACACTTACCTTTTTCCATGGTCGCTGTCTCTCCTTCCTTCCTTCTCTTCCTGGCAAGTCCGGAACTAGGAAGCACCCGGGCTCTCCTAATCCAATCACAACACTGCAATACAGCGTTGTGATTGGTTCCCCTAAGCACTGTTGTTCGGCGCTCAAATGAGAAATGGGGGCCTGGGCATGTTCCCTACCAGGCTGTGTAATGCAGCCTGGTGGGGAACATGCTAAGTATCCCTGACACTTTGGACGGTCCAAGATGGCCGACCAAGCAGTCATGGACACTTTGAGAGTGTGCACTCACCACTCCTGCCAGACTCTGACCGCAGCCTGCCCGCCCTCACCCAGCCCCGTAGCAAAGAAAAATTAAATAATAATAACCAAGGGGCCGATTCACACAACTAATCTGACATAAAATCCTAAACTTACTACTTTTGGTATTCACAGAAGGTATTTAGTAGTAGTAAAGTTAGGAGTCCTAACTTTACTATTACTAAACTGAGACAAAATCCTAACCTAACGACTTTCGGTTTTCACAAAAGGCATTTAGTAGTAGTAAAGTTAGGAGTCCTAACTTTACTACTACTAAATGCCTTCTGTGAATACCAAAAGTATTAAGTTTAGGATTTTATCTCAGTTTAGTAGTAGTTAGTAGTAGTAAAGTTAGGAGTCCTAATTTTACTACTTCTAAAAGTCTTCTGTGAATACCAAAAGTAGTAAGTTTAAGATTTCATCTCAGATTAGTTCTGTGAATTGGCCCCAAAGAGATTATCATTTTATTTTTATTTTTTTCTCAGAGCAGTGGGGAGACGCTCCTCCACCTTAGCGGAGGAGCTGCCCCTGTGGAGCTCTCGCCCTGTCTTAGAGTGCAACGTTTTCTCTTTGACCAGGCATCTGCTACGTGGTTTAAGGCGAGGAAATAGCAGGAGGTGGGCAACACTGCCGGAAAATGAATTTATTATGCATTAATTGGTTCAGATATTGCCGATGATGCCAGATTATGTCCCTTCACTCCAGGCGCCTCACACAAGTGTGGCCATCTTGCGCGGCAGCTCTCTGGCGCCCCTTCTTCTCAGCATGAGCACCATTGCCAAGATCAGAACAAATCCCAAGTGCAGTCCATCACCTCTCGCAGAAGGCCACCCTCAGTGATTTCTTCATCAGTATTTAGGGAGGCTGGCAGTTTATTCCATAACCGATCCCCTTTTACCGTAAAGGCAAGTCTTCCTGGTTGGACTTTGTTGAATCTGTGATCTTGGACATAGTTACATGTAGCTGATCGTAGAGTAGGGGATCTGCCAGGGGTGTCTTTTCTTAGTCTTTTCTTAGTCTGGCTTGTAAAGGTTTTGGTCCTTTGTTATGTAGTGCCTTATGTAGAGTGATTTAAATGTAATCCTCTATTTAAAAGGCAGCCAGTGGAGATCTCTAAGGGCACCTGAGGTAGAAAAGTGTCCGGTCTGTTTAGTGTTCGTTTCGCAGTAGTGTTAGTTTCGCTGTAACTATGCCAGGATACCATTTTGGTCACAGTGCGCTCTGCAAATATGCAATACAATACCATTTAAAAGCTGTACGAGATGCATGATGGCGTTCAGGGACCCCAGTTATGCAGAACAGGTAGAGGGAGTCTGAGGTAATTCAGTTTCCGATCTCGTTCGTAATTAGCCACCATTTTGTGTCTTTCTGACATTTTGTGTTGCCCTCACTCAGGCGGCACGGTGAACGAAGAGTTGTTTTTCCTCATCCTACTGCAAAGTGTCAAATAACCTCCTGCCTCTGTTTATAGCTGGTGCCAGGGTCCGGCCGACTCCACTAATCCTCGTCTGGTCTGACTGATCCCTGTTTCAACTATCTGTTGGTTCGCACCATTCTTTCCTGACTTTATCTTATCCTCTGGCCTTCGCTATTCCTTACTCGTATTCTCTCATTTCACAACTGTCCTCTGGGCCATACAAATGTGTCCTGCCACCTGCAAGTCGTCTTATAAACACTACCACTGATGAACTTGTGGGGAAGGGTGACAAACACAGTTGGGAGAGGGGCTTATTTGAGTTACTTAATATCTTCTCATTGGTTGACCCTGTATGCACTGGGAGTGTTCTTTGTGAATGTGTATGTTATAAAAGATTGTGCGCCACGAAGTAAAGTGGCAGTCTCCTGAGAACATACCGAGTGTACTTCTGGGACAACTGTACTTAGCTGCAGCTAATAAACCTTATCTTCTACACCTAACAGAGTGTCCCGTGTCTCTGTTCGATAAAGCAGGTGAACTCACGAGATTAAGGCGTACCCTGCGCCGCCAGGCCCCTAAGGTCTTGGTTCTTCAAGTCTCTGAGTATTCCCTCACACAGGTACAGGTAAAAAGGTCTGGGTCCCTGGCCTGACTTCAGAGTTTGCTGACATCACTGTTATTATTTTTTTTTTTCGGAGTTACATACAAGTTTTCACAGCGCTAAGACAAATTGCTCAGACAAACCCTAAGATGAGCCGATTGGTATTAGACACCAGCATAGGGCTAACATATTCAAGCTGAATCAGCTTCCAAAGGCAGACAGCAGATTTTTTGCAGATTTTGTGTATGAAGGGCTCAGGCTGGAATGCACATTTCGATAGAAATGAGATAGACACATACATTTTGAGGCATGGACAAAATGGGCATTTGCCCAGGGCCCCCACCTTCCAAGGGACCCCTGTGAAATAGATTTTTTCTCTATCTTGAGTCAGTTCATTTATCGATCACACTTCTGCCATATATTTCAGTACTGTTTGGCATCAACGGGTTTGAATTAGCGGAAACTGGTAATAAAATTCAGAGGGGCAGATTTACAAGCCCCTTGCGCCACTTTTGCGTCACTTTTCCCATGTTAAAAGTGACGCAAAAGTGGCGCAAGGGGCTTGTAAATCTGCCCCAGAGTTGTTATGAGCAGGGCCCCGAAAATATTTATTTCCCGTGGCTCCCAAAATCCTTAAGATGACACTGTAGATAGAGCTGACTTTTAACTGCCCCAGAAGAATAACTCATCCACAGGTGTTTAAACTACACTCTGTCCGACAACGGCATTTGCCATCATGCGTCTGAAACATGGTAACGTTTATTGGAGTCATTGTATGAGAGCATGGACACCCACTCCTCCAGTAGATTCCAGGTTTTCATCTTCTGTATGTCTGGCATGTAAATGTTTTCTGTGTCCTAGTGTATGACATCTTAATGCTTTAGTGTGGCACTTTGAGTGGCACTTTAGTTCAGTTCTGTATGTGTAATAAGGTACATTACAAAAAAGACCCACTTCTGTGCAGAATAATGGCGTAGAAGGAGTAAACTTTAGTAGATGCTCTGGAGGACGAGGTGCAGTGCTCAATCCGAGCAGAGGGAGGTATGCAGCAAGCAATAACCAAACATAGATTCATGGGCATACTGGAGCAGATGACGCACACAGTCTAAAGCAGAGGAAAGGTTGTGCAGCACCACACTGTGCATTCCTCACAGGGTGTACAGTACCTGCACGAGCCAAAAGAGAGGCCCACTGCATGCCAAGTGGAACGAAAAAGCTGGGGAGGGTCCCTGGATGGGTGTGGCCTATGTAAACAGGAGCAGGGCTTGGAAAACATACTGCTGGGATTGCTAAAGTGTACCACCCGACCAGTATTTTAGTTTCTGTCTGAGCTTTCTGGTTTTGCATCCAGATATATAACACAACAACTGACATACAGCTAAAACCAACCAAGACTATTGGCTTTGTTAGTGGTTGTTAGATGTTTAAGATAAATGAGTAACAATGATTGTAAATAATTAATATTGAAATTCTTAGACAGTGAAATAAACATTGCTGAGGCCTGTGGAAGGGGTAGTGATCTTCGGAGGGCCTCAATCACTCCTGTAATTTTCACTCTATGTTAGACATGCACACCAGTTCACTCTCCTCACCTCGTTCATCTGCATATTTTACACCTCCACACTTTTCTCTTCAGTACCCTCAGTTCACTCTCTCTTGAATGCACTTCCTCGCATCTCCTACTCTTCACCAACCTCCAAACACACAACGCACCCACTCACCTGTAAGCACTGCATTTTCTGTTACTTTCACCATGTAGCATTTTGACAGCTTTGTACCTCATTCACACACACAATCCTGCTCAGAATCACAGTTGCAACTGGAATATGTGACCATTGCTCTGCGTGCTCTGCAGAGATACCAAGGATTGGATGACCATGTAGTCTGAACACCTTTCTTACACACTGACAGGCACTGTGAAAAATGTGCAAGAGTAATATGGGAGATCTTGACGGAAAGTACAGGGCTGCCTGATCCCTTTGGCCCTCCATCATCGTTAGGGACTGCATCCCGCACCTCCCACAACGACTGGAGGCTCACCTGCTGAGTATTGTGTAGAGGGGGCGGGGCATCCTCCAACGCACTGAAAAGCGCTTGTGTCCCTCCTGCACCTGTCAGTGCCAGGAAGAAGCAGGGCAGGACCACCTCCCTTGACTCTATTTCAGGACACCTCAAGCCTGGTAAGAGTCCACCAGTAGTGTGAGAGCGGCTCCTGTAGTATGCCCTATGCTCCACTCTGACTTTTTGCAACTGGCCGCGATCTTGGTGAGACTGGTGTGCCTGTGGGGAGGAAGCGTCCACTGCTTGCTAGACAGTTTGTTTACATTGCCGCCCCGCCTCCGTCTCTATTTGGAAAGGCGGGGGGGGGGGCTACTCCTGCCTGTGGCACACAGGTCATTGCCCTGACCCCTGGCTTTAAACTCTGCATTCCAGTGTGTGATACGTAGGGGGGCAATTGCCAACTCCATTGACACCCTCTGAGGAACCTGTTGGGAACTGCTTCTTCCCCCCCTAGGGTGCCCCGATGACTGCTGGACCAAGGCACCAATTGCAGTCCCACCTGCATCAGGCTAAAAACACTAGTGTGCCCCAGTAGAGAAGTGCATTACCGCTTTGACTTTGCCAAGTCCCCTAGCCCCTCGGATGAGAAGGGTCCTGTGATAGCACTAGATAGTTTGTGCAATACGTGACATGAACAACTTGCTTGTAATTAGACCTCGCCCGGTGATGTAAGTCAGTCTGGCCATATAACAAGCCGACACAGCAAAATTCTGTGTTTGTTGTATTTGCACAATATTTATAGTTTGGCTTCTCGCCTACAGTTAGATCTGGGTTAAAACAATCGAAATTACTGCTGTTTTATCTGTCTTATCTCTTCGATTAAGATATTAATAATCTTTGTTTTGTTATAGTTCCTTCTCTAGTGGCCACATTGGTGAAAGGTATAAGGCCAACGTTAAATCGTCTGACCTAGCCAAAGTATAAAAGCAACTAAGACACTCAGCGGAAAATTGCACCTTTGACAAAATAGATGTACTAATTGAGGCGGTGTAAGAGTTGCTAGGCCCAGAACCTAAGGAAGATAAATCAGAGATGGATCAGCGGGGGGACTTAAAATCTTTTTTTAACAAACCCAAGAGTACCAAACTAGTAATGATACATCTACCAATCCGCAGCCGCTTCCCGGTTATAGCCAACAAACACCCCTTGGAATCCAGCCTTTGGACCTGGCCACTGTAGATCCCACAGTAGCTGTTGAATGAATGAATTGGTCTGAAGTACTGGGGACTCTTGATGAGCAAACTTCTGATAACACTCAGTCAGCTGCAACCCAGCCCAGTGCTCCTGGGTCAGGCAGGGATCAGGCTGGGTCAGGCAGCTAACAAAGTTCAAAAAAGAGATAACCAACCTGAGAGATTATATTGGTAGGTTCAAAGCCCTTAACGATAAAATGGACAGCCTACTGGCTTTGGTAATGACCCTTAACACAAATTAAGGGTGAAGGCTGATCTTGCATGCACTAGCCATCCTAAACATCTGGGACGCACCCCCGAGAACAGCCCATTAGTGTGCCCAGTAAAACAGTCTTGCAAGACAAATCCACATGACACTGCCAGAGCATCTTAGATTACTTTTAGCCGTTCCTCAGGACGCAAACCCATTCCAGCAATGGGACCTGGAAGTAGACCCTCATACCAGAAAGGTGGTGAAGGATCCCAACAAAACACCCTGGAGCCCACTTGAAACCCAAATAAAACAAGTACTCAAACCAGACCTGATGCGGCCCCCAAAAGAGGACACAACATATTTATGATTAATGTTCCGAAACTCCTGCTAGGTACTACATAACCACACGACTCACTAATGAATAAAGCCATTCATTGACTCAAAAAGATAAGAGGCTGCAGATCAGTCATCAGAGAGGATATAATAACAGCACCTCGATTCACTAACGAACACTAAACATTTGACCATATTGGCTTGAAGCTGGTGAAGTATGAGCTTGTTGAAGGCTTAATAGCATTAGAGAATAGAATAAGGCCCTATAAAGGTTCACAAATCATGCTTAAGGCAAATGCCCCGAATCCTCCATTAGCCCCAAAAACGAATTGTACCTTCAACCCACCAACCCACTCACAAACCACTTCTCTTACAGAGATCCATGTAGTCGACCTGTCTTATATCGACTGATTGATGATAAGCCAGAGTGTTAACACTACATCCTCACTTTCAAAATGTCCCCCTTCACCAAGCATTCCAAGGGTTGAGATTTCAAACAACTTGCACAGTCAGGAGTACACTACGGGAGCATCTTCTTAAGTTCCTAAAATTTCAGAGGTGCAAACGAGTCAATAGACCAACTTGCCAGTTCGCGAACCTGGCACAAACCTGCGCGAAAATGCTAGTTTGAAACTGTTGTCCTGGAATGTTGCAGGGGTCAGATCTCAGCTTGGGGATCCTGAATGGGGAACATTCATAGACCAACATGACATCATCTTACTACAGGAGATGTGGGCGACACCACAATTAATAAAACAGAAACCTCACATACCCATGGTAAAACGACAAGTAACTCTATTATTACATGCAAAAATGCATATAATCATCTCACAAAAGTGAAAATGAAAATACAGCAAGCAGAGAGAGACCTAATGATTTTACTTTTAAAATATTTTTCAGCCAAAACAGAACAACCAACGTGTCACAAATGGGAAACGGCTACTACAACGCGGCCGTTTCCACGCATAACAGTAACCACGCATGCATTACAACGCATGCGTGGTTGCCACGATTGCCTTTACCAGGCATAATTTTACTTCGAGATACATAGTAAAGGCATGTGTGCTAAAGGTAATATTAAAAAAAGGGGGGTTGGGGGGTATCCCCCCCACAAAAAAAACCAAACCTGATTCCATCGATGTGGAGGCAATCGGCGTCGTACCGTTGTTAGAGGAAACGGCAAGACACTTCCGCTTCCTCTTTACGACGTGCGATGCAGATCGGAAGAGCTTCCAGAGGAGAGGACTAGCGAGGTAAGGGGGAATTTAGTTTACGGAATTAATGAGGTGTAGCGAAGGGATAAATTTAAGGGTTTGTGGGTGGGGGAATCGCACAGGGAAACATTTTTAAAGTTGAAGGGAGGGGAATTTATTAGAAGAAAAAGGGGCGGGGGGTCGCACAGGGGTATTATTTAAAAAAAAAAAAAAAGAACATTTACTGCAAAAATGCCTTTACCGATATGGTGGTAAATGCATTTTCGTGGTAAATGTTATTCGTGGTAACGGCATTCACATTGTAATGCATGCGTAGTAAAGGCATGCGTTGCAACGGAATGCGTTGTAATGACATACAACCGTCACAAATAGTCATTCTCACACCCAAATACCCTCCCACCTCCCCACCCACAACCCATAGCAGCATCTCTATGTCGTGTACCCACACAAAATCCGTCTCTGTCGCAGGTGAGACATTTGGTAAACTACTCCCCTCTCCACCGGAACTCCCCCGAGGTCTAGAACCCATGCCCAATGTTGAACTATGCTTAAAATGGCCACTGAGACTCCATTTCATGTTGCCATGCTCCCGGCAACCTGGTGAAGGATTGCTTTCTATGTCTCTGTTAGAACTCGCTTAACCCTCCTCGCAGCTTGCGGTTGAGCCGATTCCAGAAGCTGCTTGTGTACCTTGCCCCCCCCCCCAATTGTGCCAGAGACTTAGCCACATCCTGTCCACTGTTGGCAACTCAGCCTCTTACACCATCAGCTGTGCTCCATGACCACACCATCTGGGCGCTGAAGCAAGAGGCTGTGTACATTGTGCAATCAGAGACCAACGCTCTCTGGCCACGATTACGCCACCTGAGACTGATGAGGAACTAGTTGGATGTGTAAAGGGTGTGGCTAGTGCTATAATTATGTGTGCGCTGCGGAGTGAAGCAGCAGTCTCTGTAGAATTGTCTTTGTACCATTCTGGGACCCTGTCCTTAGCTCGAGCTAATAAATTAAATTTACTTTCCTCCACAGCTAAGTTGTCCTGGTCTCTTTGGTAATACACGAGTAATCAAGGTGAACCCGTAGATTCTAGGTGTCCCCTGCACTGCTGGCTTTGACCCTCCAGTCGGGAACGGGTCTCCAAAAGCCGGTTCTACAATTGACGCCCAAACATGGGGCGTCTTCGGTGGTCGTCATCGAGCCTGGTGGTCGTGAGGGGTCCGTGATCGAATTCCAAGGGAGGCGCGCCACTACATCGGCTGAAAATTGTCCTTGCGGGCCCGAGGTCTCCGATTGCGTGATTCCTCCCTCCTAGGGGCTATCCGACTGCGGCCCCAACTGACGCCCCGGTTCCGGTGCCTAATTTTTGGAGATCGAGACCTTTGTGACACTTGCCGTGCGAGGAAAGATTAATGGTCAGGTAAGAGTGGGAGTGACCCACTTCTTTGGTGAATTGTATTGAATTGAAGCCAAGGGGTAAGTACAGTCATATGCTGTAAATGTTCGATTGTACCCTTTGATGTTTGGAACCAGGATACGCGTCTAGAGATGCCTGGGTTTAGTAAGTTTCGGAAATGGTGTTGTTGTTGTTGTGCACAGGACTCCGCACTGGAGGAATCTTGTCCGATTCCTCCCTTGGGGACCCCTAATCACGAAGTCTATGTTAAACATGGTATTGGCCCGATTGTGTTTTCCTCACTCTGGCACAAGTATACAAAGGGTAATGCTGAGTTACAATGACCAATGCATGGTAGTTTTGAACGTCCTGTATTAGACAATCTGAAGGAGAAATTGTTTCAAAGAAAAGTTAGACCTGCGATGTTTGATTCCTTTCGGGTTTGGCGCAAGGAGTCCAAGCAGAAGGAAATCAAACTCAAAACCAGCATTGGCGTGGCCAATGGGTCTCACTTTTGGGGCCTTATGAGTGTTTAGTTGTGCAGCACAATATCCTTGGTGCATCAACATCAACTGTTGCATGGCTGAACGCTTATGGGGCCCCGGGGGCGGGGACTGTTGGCTATGCCAATGCTTGCTATAGATATAGTTTTGGTGCCTCGAATGAACTCATAGTACTGTCTTAACACAACCACTTCTGAGGTTTCAATATTATCAGCTGCATGAAGGACCAGAATACAGCATTTCTGGTTCCAAAGAAAGAAGCAAAAAAAACTGAATAGATAGGATTTGAGAACACAATATTTTCATACAACACCCATAGGTGACACAAGCCAAGTCAAACCCCAGGAGAGCCTGCCACCCTAATCTCGTGCCATAGTGTATACTATATCAGGTAAATACCTGGCGGTGGGTATCTGTAGGCGTTGCGTGCACCGCATGCCTGATTAACATGGCTTACCAATTACCAAGCGCAGAGATGGTTAGATGAGCAACACAGTAAAATGCGCAGGGACAAATTAGATTCATCTCCCCTCTGGGACAACTGGGATGGCACAAGCGCAGAAAACAACATTACAATGCGCCGGACTTAAAACACTTCAAAAACGATATCAAAATGGTGAAAGGCATTTGTATTTTGAATGTTAATTTAACATACAGTAGTGTGCATGGGGGAATCTTTATAATCAGCACTCCAATAAACTCACAAATGACTAGTATTTTATAAGCTTGTTAGGAACAAATCACTCCCTCAGCTTTTATTAACTTACTGATGAAGCATAAAAAGCCTCCATACACAAGGAGGTTTCCAAAAACACTTTCCTCTCTCTCGCTCATCAGCGGTTTTAACAAGCTCTCCCCCTTCCGCCCTGTGGCATCGGGCCCAGAGACAACAAGACACTTAGGGCGCCTCATCTTTTGACGGGGATCGAACACACCTCATTTTTCACCACTGTAGCCTGTGGGTGCCCTGCAAGCCCCGTTGAATGCCCCTACTCGCGCAACAAACTCATTCCACCAAGCTCCAGATGACAACTGCCCTTATGCTGTGCGGAGCGGCATCTGTGGGAGCACATGCTCATTTGCATAGTGATGGAACTCCTGCACAAGTGTTCGCCATAATGAGGGGGGAACGAAAATAAGGGCAGCACTTTAGAGTCTGAGCATAAGGCACCACACAGGGAGTTCAAACACACGCGTCACAAATGTATACACCGCCATAAACTATACTGTCACTGTCCGTTACCAAGCAAGCACCATCTCTTGGTGTGTGGACTTGGCGGTGGAGTACTGTTACTAAGCAGCTTTAGAGGCACAGTCACAGAAATCTACTTTTAGGTCTAAGTATGACAGTGCAGCTGTCTGCAAGACTTACTGTCACTAATTGTGTACAATATACAGAGTGCACTTTGGCTCCGTTCAGAGGAGATTTTTCCCCTCTCACCTCATTTTATTGGCTGTGTGATGCATCATTGTGCACCCTCTGGAGTGAGTGACCTTAGGGACACTTCTAGATCCCAAAAGTACAATGAATCCTGACATATGTTACCTTATAAATGCATTGCAAATAGGAAACAATTGCTTTTGTTTAATTTTTTCCGCAGAATCAGGCAGGATTTATAATATATATTTTAGTCGGCACTCAAAATGCAAACCAGACCTAATGGCTTTGACAATGCTTGTTTTCCTAGATGTGAGAGCCTAGCTGTACTATTTCAAGGTTTACAAATATAAACAATCCATATTTGGAAACTTTGTAGAATGTGCTGCCCAGCTGCATAAGATCTCTGCTCTGGGGTACAGAATACCACCATTCATGCGGCCGAGTGATTACTTTAGGTAACCGCAGAACATCAGTAAAACTGAGCAACAAACATTGTTTTACCACCACAGTAATGTTACTTACAAGCAGACAGGGGCTGGTATTGCCCAACTTTGAGGGCCAGCTCTAAGAGGGTGCCAGTGCACAACTGCCTTCCCAGTCTAACTATGTAGCATGTCTGAACTGGCTAACGTACCTTATGCCTGGTTGTGCAGCCCTCCCCGCACACTGGTGCAATCTGGCAAAAGACTGCAGATCTCCTGTGCAAATGGAGTTTACTATCTTAGGGCAAGTACTCTGCATTAGAAGTGAGGCTGCCACAGCAGTACACAGTAACGCTAGGAGAGTAGCACATGTTGGGGCACCATCCTCACCACCAGTCACCTCTGTAGAGAACAGTGAACCGCAAGGGTTGAGTCTTTCTCTTTGCAGCCCTCCTCCACAACCATAAACACAATGGACTCTGCCATATACTCATTCCCACTGCAAAGCAATGAATGCATGTTTCTGACAAGTAGAGAGAATGACACACACACACACACAAATAAATCTTCTGCTCTCTTTTATGGTCAGAACTCATATATGTTCTTTATTACATCTCTACAACTGACACCCTTCCATCCACACACTTCCGAAAAGGAGACCGAAGGTACTGATAAAAATCACAGTGCTTGATAGTCTTGTCAGAGATATGAAGTGCTACACACATGCTTCCATGCGACACAGTTAGTACAATATAGCACAGTACCCATTGTTGATTGATTACTTACATGAATTGACCACTAACCTGCGTCTTATTCATCGTCAGGTACAGGACATCCTGCCTTCAAAACCTGAGGGCCGTGGCCACACCATCCAGCCAGGTGATTGGGACTGCATCCGCAACTTCCATAGGACCAAGAACCTGGAGCCGAGGTGGAAAGCGCCCCAGCAAGCGTTGTTGGCTACCAGGTCTGCAGTGAAAGTGGCAGGAAGAAAGAATTGGGTACACGCGACACACTGCAAATGAGTGCCTCTGCCACTGCCATGCGACCAGTGGGTTAAGGAGGGTCTGGGAGATGACGAATGTGAACAAGTCCCCCACGCTTTGTACCCTTCAGTGAAGCTAACGTTGCCTGGGCTTCATCTGAGCGAGAGGACGACGACATCCTGCAAGCTGCTGTTCTCTGCGGTTGAGGCTGCGGGACACTCAACAGCCGGAGCCTTTGTTTCCTGATCAAACAACGCCCGGGTCCACCAGGTACAACCTTAGACCCAGAAAAAAGGACTGAAGAGACAAAGGTCTCTGCCCTCTACCTCACCTGGCCTGACGTTCGCTGCAGGGCTGTGATATTTGCCGGCGGATATATCTGACCGGTACCGGTGCAGCGAACCAGAGTGTGTCAATAGGACTGCTGGAATCACTGTCCAGTGAAGCAACCAACAATCACAGGCAGCAACTAGGGAAGACCGGATGAGGCATGAGGGTAACAAAAATGAACGCTGAAAGCTTAAAGGACAGGAAAATGAAGAAGAGAAAGTACATAAAGATAATACATGGCCGGTACACGATCTGTCTACTTGTACTCAGGATGAGTGTTCATGGACCCTAACCGGTTGGTTTTGGGGCCTGGTCTCTCAGTGGGGATGGAAGATATTGATTTTCGTTGCCATCATTGCAGCCGCATTCTTTTTTTGCTGCCTCTGTGTTCAATGTATGCCCGCGCTAGTAAATTCACACCACCAGAATGCCACGATGATGCTTGAGAAGGAGGTCCAGAATATGATGGATATTGACCTAGGTGATGACTGAAAGTTGCCTCTTCATGGCAAAAGGAGGGACTGTTGAACTATGCTTAAAATGGCCACTGAGACTCCATTTTGTGTTGCCATGCTCTCGGCAACCTGGTGAAGAATTGCTTTCTATGTCCCTGTTAGAACTTGCTTAACCCTCCTCGCCGCTTGCGGTTGAGCCGATTCCAGAAGCTGCTTGTGTACGTCGCCCCCCCCCCCCGGTTGTGCCAGAGACTTAGCCACATCCTGTCCACTGTTGGCAACTCAGCCTCCTACACCATCAGCTGTGCTCCATGACCACGCCATCTGGGCGCTGAAGCAAGAGGCTGTGTACATTGTGCAATCAGAGACTGACGCTCTCTGGCCACGATTACGCCACCTGAGACTGATGAGGAACTAGTTGGATGTGTAAAGGGTGTGGCTAGTGCTATAATTATGTGTGCGCTGCGGAGTGAAGCACCAGTCTCTGTAGAATTGTCTTAGTACCATTCTGGGACCCTGTCTTTAGCTCAAGCTAATAGATTAAATTGACTTTCCTCCACAGCTAAGTTGTCCTGGTCTCTTTGGTAATATACGAGTAATCAAGGTGAACCCGTAGATTCTACGTGTCCCCTGCACCGCTGGCTTTGACCCTCCAGTCGGGAGGGGTCTCCAAAAGCCGGTTCTATACCCAATAACACTCCACCTCTGCACATATTAAAATTTGAGAAGACCCATATTGTGCTATTCAGGTTCCAAACCCCCATCCAGTCCATGATACTTCCTCCATTTCCCCCATACTTTACGGAACTTCCGGGGACATCCTCTCGCTTTGTATATGACCCTTTCTGCCGCCATATACATGTCCATTCCCCTTCTCCATTCTTCTAACTGAGGGGGAAGTGATGCCCCCCATGCGCGTGCCACATCTCTTTTCGCCACCACTTGTGCCAGTAATACAAAAATAAGTTTTGGGCGACTCAAGTCATTGTTGTCGGATATCTCCAACAGTACGAATTTAGGGTCTAAGGGGAGTGTGGCCTCCAGCACCTTACTCAATTCTCCCAGTATTTGTGTCCAGTATGTGTGAATGGCAGGGTAGTCCCAGATGATATGGTAGAAGTCCCCCTGCGGAAGTCTATATCGCAGACAATTTGGATCACTGGCCCGGCCTATTCGGTGGAGTCGAACCCTGTCGAAGTATACCCTGTGTAATATTTTGTATTGGATGAGTTGGAGGCGGGATTTAATTGCCACTTCCCTATGATGCATCAGGGCCACCTCCCAATCTACTGTGTCCATCGTGCCCAGGTTGTGCTCCCATGTTACTCTCAATTTCCCCAGTCTGTCAGGCATGTTATTGTTCAGAATCCTATACGTTAGAGAGACTGTCTTGTTGGCTATCTGCTCTTGCAATAAGCGACCCTCCAACGGAGCATATTCCAGCAGGGGAGCGGAAAGCAAGCTCTCAGCCCTCCATGCATGTCGGAGTTGAGCATATTTAAAAATGTGGGTGGGATGCAGCCCAAAGTCCAGTGCCAACATCCTGAAGGGTTTTAGGTCCCCCTTTGCCACCACATCCCCCAGCGTAGAGATTCCAATGCCGTCCGGGCCCCCAAAGCACTTGAGTTTGTGGAGTTCCCTCAACCAGGTACAGTTCCATATCGGTGTCTGTTTTGTCAGTTTACGTGTCCAACCCAAGATCTTAGTCGTCCTATCCCAGACCCCAATGGTTATTTGCGTGGCCGGCAGTAGGCGTCTCCTACCAGAACCCCCATATAAATAAAATAGGCAGGAGCGACGTGCCATGGTGTCCCTTTCTAATCTGTAGGTGGGGTGATCAGCCGAGGCATGGAGCCATTCATTTACCGGCGCCAGATGTTCTGCCCAGTAGTAGGCCTCGTTGTCCGGCAGGGATATCCCTCCATTATACTGGTTTCGCTGCAACGTACTCAAGACAATTCTTGGTTGTTTCCCCAACCACAGCAGGGAGCGTATTTCTGCATCTATCGTCCAAAATGTCTGTCGAGGAAGAGGGAAGTATTCATTTTGGAGGGCGTACAAAAAGCGGGGCAATGTAATCATTTTAAACATGGCGGCTCAGCCAAGTATCATAAGGGGAAGGGTTTTCCAGCATAGGGCGTCCGCTGTAAAATTCGTTATGACTCGCTGAATGTTTTTTTGGTAGGAGAGATTTCTGTCTGTGGTTATGTAGATCCCCAAATACGTGAATCCCGTCTGCGAAACCTGGAGACCCCCTGGGAGAAGGGGCCACGTTTCCTCAGGTCGTGGGCAATACAGAACCGATTTATGCTAGTTAATCGCATAGCCAGAAAAGGAGCCTTACCTACCCAGGAGCCGGAACAATGCAGGGACCGTGACCGCCGGTTGTGTAACATATAACAGAATATCGTCCGCATATAGCGAGATCTTTTCTTCCTCCTGATCAGTCTGTGTAATTTGGAACCTCCATATCTCCTTTGTCTGTCTGACCTCACAGGCCACTATTTCAATGGTGAGGGCAAATAGTAGGGCGGACAAAGGGCACCCCTGTCAGGTTCCCCTTCTAATAGGGAAGTCCTCTGACAATAGTCCATTTACTTTAACTCAGGCTCGTGGATCCATATATAAGAGTCCCACCCACTGTCTAAATTTGGGGCCGATGCCGAACTTGACCAAAACCGCCTCTAAAAAGGGCTTTTTCCGCATCCAAAGAGAGAAACATGTGTGGATCATCCCGTGCCTGTATCGCCATAAGCCAGTTGTGGGTCCGCCGAAGGTTCTGTCTGGTCGCCCAATCTGGTAAGAAGCCTGTTTGATCTTGGTGCACCAGGCCCGAGATTACTTGGCGTAAACAGAGGGCCAGTATCGTCACCAGGAGTTTAACCTTTATGTTGAGGAGGGAGATTGGGCGGTAAGATGCACAATCCTCGGGGGGCTTTCCTGGTTTATGCATGGGGATAATCGTGGCCAGTTTAAGATAAACCTGATGATTTTGATGTCCTCACTAACCTAGGGAGAGAACCAAGCAGATGCCTTGAACACAAAGAGCACATCATGCTGAACGATTGGTGGTGGTCCCATCCTCCTAGGACCACCCCAAGCACAGTTGTGGGCAAAAAATACAATCCCAACCAAAGGCCCTGCAAAGCATTATGGGACAATATTCTAGGGTGCAGTGAATATTATAGTATCCAATATCAGAACATTCCTGAAGGGGCAGGCTCTCGGGCTCAGCTGAGAGCTAATACTATAATATTTACTAAACTCTAGAATCTCACCCCATAATGCTTTGCTGGGCCTTTGGTTGGCATTGTATTTCTGCCCATAACTTTGCTTGGGGTGGTCCTGGGAGGATGGGACCAGCACAATCATTGAGCATGATTTGCTCTTTGTGTTCAAGGCACCTGCTTGGTCCTCCCCCTAGGTTAGGGGGGACCCAAAATTAATCACCTCTCTCATTGATTGATATTTTTCGAAGGTCACTTTTGTGAATTGGTTACATGCTTTGTAGCATGTAAAGGTAAAATTGTTTTATCAATGGAATGTGGGTGCAGTAGCTTATTCCAGAGTTTTTGCATGAACTCCGTTGTCATGTATTAATAAAAGTTTTAAACAGAAATCTCACATAAGTTTAGTAAAAAAAAAAAAGAAAATTATCTTTGCAGGCTAAAATGCATATAGCCATCTCACAAAAATGGAAATGAAAATATAGCAAGCAGTGCCTTTAGTTAAACAATAAACAATTCTATCTTTACATGCTAAAATGCATATAGTCATCTCACAAAAGTGAAAATGAAAAAGCAGTGAGAGACGTGATGATTTTGGGGTCCTTCCTAACCTAGGGAGAGGACCAAGCAGATGCCTTGAACACAAAGAGCACATCATGCTGAAATGATTTGGTGGTGGTCCGATACTCCTAGGACCACCCCAAGCACAGGTATGGGCAAAAATACAATCCCAACCAAAGGACCTGCAAAGCATTATGGGGCGATATTCTAGAGTGCATTGAATATCTAATATCAAAACATTCTTCGAGGGGCAGGCTCTCGGGCTCAGCTGAGAGCTAATACTATAATATTCACTAAACTCTAGAATCTGGCACCATAATGTTTTGCTGGGCCTTTGGTTGGCATTGTATTTTTGCCCATAACTTTGCTTGGAGTTGTCCTAGGAGGTTGGGACCACCACCGAATCGTTCAGCATGATATGCTCTTTGTGTTCAAGGCATCTGCTTGCCCTCCCCTAGGTAATTGGAGACCCCAAAATCATCACTTCTCTCATTGCCTGATGTTTTTCAAAGTTCACTTTTGTGAATTGGTTATATGCTTTTTAGCATGTAACGGTAAAGTTGATTTACTAAAGGGTTGTGGGTACAGTAGGTAACTACATTGCGTAGCGGAGTGAGAATTCTTGCATGAATTCCGTGTTTTCAATGAAATGCGTAGTTACCAAATCTCCGCAACTTTTGCTAGCGGAGCGGAGTTCATTGCCCAGGGTTTGTTGGCACAGTGCAGACATGATATCCCCTAATCTACAGGTATTAATTCACTAATACTCATGTTTGTTGACGACAAGCTTCTCATATCTAGAACTCCATCAGGTTTTCAACCTTTGTTGGGCAGCTTTTCCACTGGCTGATAATCTGTCCTGGGCCCCTCAGGTAGGAAAAAGCAGAACAATCCCTCACCAAAGCGTGTCTGCCATAGGCAGGAAATATAAGGCCACCTCCACGCTGTAACACCCGCTCTACAAGTCTACAGAGCTACTACTATGGCAGCAGCCACATATGGGGCAGAGCTCTGGGCTTTTGTTGATGTGTCTTTGCTCACACAAACCAAAAATGAATTCATTTGATTACTGTTCAACCTCACCTAAAACACCCTCTTATACCCCTATGCATTAATCCATCATTAAATATAATTGATCATGTTGTACTCCTAAACCCCTTGACATATTGGGTGTGCCTGTGGTCCACACCAGAACTGGCGCCGTACAGGGAAGTCCTGGCAGAACTAATTAATATTGATAAAAGTGTACGTACATCCATGTCTCTAGTGACTTATAATACTCTTTTATTCATATTGTATTTTATGTAGCTAAATGTTTTTAATTATTTATGTATGCACTACTTTTATGGTTTTCTTAAAATGAAATAAAGGGTTATACTACTACTACAAGAGCAATATGGTTCATGAAAAAGAACTTCAGAAATAAAACATCCTGCAAATAGCTAACACTTTTGGGAAACGCCATATTAAGGAAAACGTGACATACAAACCAGAACTAATTAGCTGACATAGATTACATTACCGTTTTTTACTTGCATTGTTCAGAACTAGATTAGATTTTCTGGCTGTTAAGGAAATGAATATAGCCCCAATAGGGACCCGTTTTAATTTCTATTTTTAATTATTGCTACTTAAAGCCCTGAGATACAAAGGCCAGGGTTTAAGCATACGGGGTAGGTGTTGATACTGTCTACGTGTGCACAAGCTCGTTGTTATGCTTAAATCCCTAGCCAGAGGCGAGTGAGCGATAATGTGCATTTGAAATCAGAGGGAGAGTTGTGCCATGCAGAGGCCTGGCTTTTTGTATCCAGGTCTGTGTTTGTGGTGGATGTGAATGAAATGCTGGATTTCCAGACACTTATTACTTTAAAAGGAAAAAATATTCCTAATTTTAAACATGCCTATCAAAATCAAATGCACATTTCGGAAACATGATTTACTAAAATGTATATGCTGCATGTGCGTACAACCAGGAAAAAGCCTTTACAATGCAGGCCTTACTACGCAATGCCTTTACCCTGCATGTTTTTCCCACGTATTAGCCATTACCACGCATGCCTTAACAATTAAAGGTCATTATATTTAAGGTAACTGTTTGTTTATGCATACATAGATAAATATATGTATATATTTATATATTTGTGTATATATATGTATATGTATACATGGATATATATACACACTACATATGTGTGTGTGCGTGTGTATATGTATATATATATATATATATTCACTGAAAAAACCATAGGTTTCACACACGTTATAGTTAGGAAATAGCATTTAAAAAACCTTACAAATTCACTGAAAAAACCATAGGTTTCACACATGTTATAGTTAGCTGGACATTTTACTCGTAAAAAACCAATGAAATTCCCCCGTTATAGTTAGTTCAGCTAACTATAACTCGCGCGCCCGCAATCCACTGCTGATGACGTCACATATTACATCACTCATGACATGGTCAGTGACATCACTCATGACATCACTGATGACATCTCAAATGACATCACTGATGACATCACTGATGACATCATCCATTGAGTATCTGTTTCTTAACAATTTTAATATGTTTAATATATATAGGGAAAGGCCTGTTGAAGAATGAGTGGGTGTACAAGTGTGTAAATGGATGATTTTCTGTGGTGCATAACATGATTCTATAAGTGAGTCATTAAATGTATCTTACTGCAGACTAGTGACTAAACTGTGTAAATGTGTGTATGTGTCTGTATGTTGGTGTATAAGTGGCTGCATGGTTTTGAGAACAGCTATATGAGTGTCTATATGGGTAATTGATTGGTTGTCTGAGTATCTGTATGGGTTCGTGAGTGTTTGTGTGGGTAGGGTGTGTGTCACTCTATTCATAGATGTGTGAGTGGGTGATTCTATGGGTGCATGGTTTTAAGAGTGCATCTGTGATGGACTGTATGGTTGAGTGAGTGTATGTATGGGTGTGTTAGGGATTGAATGTATATCTCAGTAGTACATTTGTGACTAACTACATATGTGAAAGGCAGTATATGTGCGTGTAAGAGTATATAAGTGAGTAGATATGAGAGTGTGTGATTGTGAAAGTGACTGTATGGATGAGTGTGTGCTTGTATCAATGATTCTATAAGAGTGTAAGAATGTGATACTATTTTTATGAGTAAGTGAACTTGAGTGTGTTTTACTGCATAGGTGAGAAAATGGTAGTGTGATTATTTGCATGACTGAGTAGGTAAGAGTAGCGCTATGGATACTTGTTAGTGTGTGAGCGTCTATATAAGTGTTTAAATGTATATGATAGTTTTGTACGGAGTGACTGTAAGTATGAGTGACTGTACAGGTGAGCGAGTGGAGGTATATGAAGACCTAAGAGTTAATAAAATGCTATTTCCTAACTATAACGTGTGTGAAACCTATGGTTTTTTCAGTGAATTTGCAAGGTTTTTTAAATGCTAATTCCTAACTATAACGTGTGTGAAACCTATGGTTTTTTCAGTGAATTTCAAAGGTTTTTAAATGCAAATTTTAGAATTATTTAATATATTTTTTATATATTTCTTTTACAAAAATTTTCCTATCTATACATTTATAAATTATCTGTATCCTTTAATTTGGTGTGGCTCATTTTTTTTTTACTTTGAATTTGGATAAAGTTGAACAGCATAGTTAATATCTTCTATTAACTTATGTCCACTTTATTTCTTTCTTTTTTTTCTATACATTTTTAGGGTGCGCGCACAGAGCGCGCACCTAGTACGTTTGCGTACGTTTTTCATGTACGCATGCGTACTTTATCTACGTACGCATACATACGTTTTAGTGCGCGCTCGCAGCGCGCACCTAGTACGCATGCGTACGTTTTTTGTGTACGCATGCGTATGTTATATACGTACGCATGCGTACGTTTTAGTACGCGCTCACAGCGCGCACCCAGTACGCATGCGTACGTACGTTTGCGTGCGTCGTACGTGCTCCGCGCGCTACACTCGCGCATACGCGCAGAGTACGCGTGCTGACGTTCGCGCATGTGCGTGTGCTGCGTATGCGCGTTACGTCCGCGCATAATACTTATGCGCATGCGCGCGTGCGCGTTTGCGCATGCGCGCGTGCGCGTTTGCGCATGCGTAATTGCACCGTGCGCGCTCTGAGCTTGCTCCGTGCGCGCACCTCGGGTTATGTGATTAATAAAACAACACTTTTAATTGGTTTTCATTACTTTCAGTTTCAGATTGTTTCAACACCACACCCAATCCCCTCATGGCAAGTCATGTGATCAAGAAACATCACTTTTCATTGGTTCAAAGTACTTTCAGTTCCAGATTCTTCCAAAACTACACCCACTCCCCTCATTATTAGTTCTGATTCCCTTGGAGAAGGAGCTACTCTGTTTTTGTGAGACAATGGCAGAGCACCAGCCACCTTCTGAGAGTGAACAGGACACTCTTGAGAGACAGAGGCAGAGGAAGCAGAAAGACTCCTTTATATGGCAGTTTTTCACTTTTCCTGAGGGACAAAAGAAGGTGAATGCACCAAAGGTCACCGGCATACTTTGTCACCGCACCTTGTCACGTGGGAATGCTAATAAGAAGTACTCTTTTAGTATTCACACAATGATGAGGCACGTTGAGAAAATGCATCCTGTGACTTTTCGTCAAGCTTCTGGAGCAAACCCTCCACCTGCTCAGCCGACGACATCTGCAGTAGCTCAGCCAAGCACATCTTTGGCAGCTCAGCCGAGCACTTCTTCTGCGATGGTGCCTTCACCTTCTTACACACCTCTGGATATTCGTCCTTGTTTTGGGAGGATGAGTACACGTTGCATGGATTGGGCTACTCTTATTACTATGGGTGAGAGCAGTGTTTATCTCATTCAGAGAAAATTTGAGGAGCACCCTTGCACTAGGCCATAGTTTTGTTATTTTTTTTTTCGTTTTTCTCTTCCTCTGTCCCTACATTAACTCAAGGGCTCTTTTTAGAGCCACCTAAAATCTAAACACAAAAACTTGTTTTTTGAATCTATTTGTCAATTTGCGCGCACCCAATGACGTTTTTTTTTAAAAACATCATTTTTTTCTACTTTAGTAAACCTTCAGGGACTCCCTGACAAAGAGAAGGGAGTGGCAAAGTAATTAAAAAAGAGATGGTGTACATTTCACAGATGAAGGGAAGAGAGTCTTCCTATTAAACTTTAAACTCTGCATCAGTACTTACGTATAGGTACCCTAAACCTATCAAAAAAGATAATAGCTCATTTTAGTGCTGCGTTTGAATTGGCTGTATTTACAAGGAGAGGAAAAGACACACAGAGTGGCTTATCCTCTCCTTGTAAATATGGAGGAGCACCCTGCGCCACTGGTACGTCAAGAAAAGTGACGTAGTGGTGGCGCAGGTGGCTTGTAAATCTGCCCCAGAGATGTTAAGGAAGTTAAGGGTAAAACAGACAAACAGAGAGTGACAGATACAGAGACAGAAAGCAAACAACTGAGAAGGAATAAGGCAGTTAAAAAGACTAAGACATATGGATACAGAGAAAGAAACATGGATGAAAAATTAGTGATGGAGGTAGTAAAGGTAGGGGAGTAGTAGAGAAGGAGTGAGGGAGTTACAAAAGAGTAGTAAAGCAGAAAGAGAGAGTGAGAAGAGAAATGAGAAAAGCAGAGTAAGGAGAGGTGAAGAAAAGGAAGCATGAAACGAAAGCAGTGACACATACAGATATGTTAAACTTACCTGACCATCAAAGTAACTTATTTAGAAAGAAATGATTTTTTTTATTTGCAAGGAAACTGAATTACATTTTCTAAATTTTCTTTCTAGTTCTGAAAAAAAGAAAAAAAGTATTAATATTCAACAATACATTTTATTAAACAGTACATGTTTTTTCATATTTAGCAAAGCAATTTTTTGCCCTTTTTTTGCTGTTTTCAGAATGTTTTGATTTTCACTGAAAATAGTGAAATCAATTGTATTCATCATTTAACAGCGGGCAAAAAAAAAACAATCTGAAAGATTGTTTAAAAAATCCCCAAATGTATCCTCACTAAAACATACCTTAACCTCTTCAGCGCTGCGCGGATTCCCGCGCAGTGCTGAAAGATCTGAGCGCGGGCGGGGCCATGACGGAACGGTTCCGTCATAAGCACAGCCCAACCGGCGTGCATGACGGAACCGTTCCGTCATCGGCATCGAAGAGGTTAATAGAAATGTCAAAAATACCTTTTAAGTACATTAACAATTTTCAAGAAATAACATCTGTAAACCTTGTTGCAAAAGAACATTTTCCAAAATAATATCTGTCAAAGAAGTCCACAATTGTTTGTTTTACCTTTCCTTGAGGCCAAATGGTAAGTTTAAAATCCTTTTTGAGTGAAATATCCAATTTTAATCCTTAAAAATTTAAATAATGCTTTCTTCCGATGCTGATTTTAGTATTTAAAATTTGGGTTTCAGAAAAATTAAGTAACAATTGGGTAAATCATTAGGCAAACGTTGCTTGAAAATCAATTGAGAATCATTACACAGTGTCCATCCTTTTTCACATTTAAGATAAACTGTGTAATGACCAGAAGTTATAGAAGGACCGTCATGAAAAATTATTGCAACTGCTACAAAAGTTTTTCCAGATATAGATAATTGATTACCAACAAACTTCTTTAGTAAAGTTTCCAATTTTGTTCCATCAGCTCTACAACGTTGTACCATTAAAATTACATACTGTCCATATTTCCTTAAAAATAACGTTGATAACATTTCAGATTTACATTCAGAACATTCCATGTTGTGATTAGCATCTTTAACTAATTTACTAAAAGTCACTGTTTTACTCTCTGGTAATGGTAAATATATGAACCTTTCAGAATCAACATTAGTACTGCTTGTGTTCATACAGTTATCACAACAATGTTCCCATTTATAAGAGACACCAAATAAATTTTCTACTTCTACCCCTTCATCTTCCAGTACCATCAGGATATACATCAAGAATTCCTGTGCATCTTGCTGGACATTTTGTGTAAACTGTGTACATCCAGAACATACATCTAAAAGATTTCTAACATCAGAAGCACTTTCTATTTTAGTTTTATCATTACTCAGCTTCTCATAAAGGAGACTCAGCAAAGAACAGAATCTTTTTTCATGATTTAGTATTATCTGCTCATTCAAACTTTCAAGATAAAATACAACATTCAGCACTACATTTGCGTAGCAGTTGACACCAGAGCTATTTTCAAAATGACAACCAACAACCTCTTCCACACTGTCCTTTTTCTTTTTGCTTGCAGTCACATCACTGTCTTTTTGTTTTCTCTTCTGTACATCCTCATTACAGATATTCTTAAATCTCCTTTTCCGACAAACAACACGTTTTTCAAACACAGGATACTGACCTAAATGAGGAGCATAGCTTCTTCTTAATCTATTATACTCCTTTACACAGTTTGCATCAGCACTTACTTTTGAGTCATCAAAGTCTATCATGAATAAACCATATAATTTTTTCACGCGTGACAAAGCAACATATGCCATACCTTCTTTAAACACAGTAGATCCAATGTTTACAAAAGCACTATCAACTAGGGGTGGGCGGAATTTGCGAAATTAACTTTCGCAAATTATCGCAAAAATGTTTAAAATTATCGCAAACAAGCGGAAATATCGCGAAGATGCGGAAGTTTTTTTCCCGCATGTTCGCGAGATTTTCTGCATGGTTGCGGGTCGCCAACTTACCCATGTGCTTGCTTGCGGGCGCGGCCATCTTGTTTTGAGTTGTCTCGCGGTGCAAGATCGCGAGAAGAAAGACGTGATCGCGCGACGCATGACGTCACTGCGGGCGCGAACTGTCGCGAGACAGCGCAAATGGCTAAAAACAATACAACATCTCATGGAGAACGCGACCGGATCAAGAAAACTTGTCGGCGAACGCAGGGATTCAGGTAAGGCGATCGCGCGCGCGCGAGAATGTATTATTTTACAGCGCGAGCAAGAAACAAATTATCGCCAAGCTGCGGAAACCGGAAATTTTGACATTTTCGCGCTCTCCGCGGAACGCGAAAATGTCAAATTATCGCAATTTCCGCGAACGGAACGAAATTTTCGCCCAGGCCTACTATCAACAGTTAATCCTTGAGACTTGTGAATAGTTACAGCATATGCTAGAGAAATCGGAAACTGCTTCCTACGTACATATAAGTCTTTCACTAGCAAAAACTGAACAACGACTAATGACTTTAACCTCTTCAATCTGATCAAATTTTATTTTTAAGAATTCAATTCCATCTTTTTTCTGGTACTTTACAAAACCCACAACTTTACCCATAGCTCCATTCACTAAACCTTTTTCTACATCCAAATTACGTCTTGAAATTATTCTACAGTTCATACACACATAAAGATTCTTTTCCAAACCAGCTGTTTTTGAAATGTTTTTCTCCAGAGAATCCAATTTAGTAGCCAATTTGCCTGTCAATATAATAGTCATTCGTTCATGTTGAATTTTATCCACAGCTTCCAGTTTTATGATCTCTTCATTTTCCAATTTCAAAAGTTCTTGATTGAATACAGAGCATTCATGTAGTGTTGGCATTAAGCAGATTACAGTATTTTTTTCAGCAATTTTCTTGTATATTTTCTCTGGAACTATTTCTTCTGTTGTAAACAAAGTACTCAGCAATCGACTCTGTAATACTTTTCTGCCATGTTCTGTGAGTAGTCCAATTCTTATATCTTTCAGAATACTTGCATAGTCCTCATCATTGGCTTGCCTCATATTGGTAATGAGTTCCTTATACTCAAAATATGTCCAAATATTTACATTGCCTATACTTCCTAACGACTTTTTCGTGTCTTCATGTGTAAGTGTATGGAATACCGGTTGTCCTTTAACTGGAGTAAGTTGCAAAAGATCCCCAAAAACTATGACGTGTTTTCCTCCAAATAACACGTCAAAGTCTGTCTTCAGAATTTGCTGCATTCTTAAATGCACAAAGGCAAGCATTAAGTTTGATACCATGCTTACCTCATCAATAATGAGTACTTTCATTTTCTTCAATACTCTTGAAACTTCCAAGCATGCTTCTCTTGCTAGTTTGTGGTACTGTATTTTGTTCTCGTGCTCTACTGGTAACATTAGCAAACGATGTAAGGTAACTCCTTTTATGTTATACGCTGCTAACCCAGTTGGAGCAGTAACAACACAAGACAAAATGGAATCCATTTTCTTCTGTAGGTAGCTTCTAATTACATTAATTAAGAAACGTTTTCCAGTTCTTGCTTGTCCACTTACATACATTCTCATTGGTTCAAAAGATGTGCATGAGCACTCTTTATTTTCTTTTTTTTTTTTTTTTTTTTTTTTTTATTATTTTCAATGGCAGAGGCAAACAGGGTACAAGGATGAAAAAAAAAGAAGAAGAGAAAAAAAAAAAAAAGAAAAGAAAAACATTTTAGACAATGACAATCCATCGCACAATTTTTAGTACATTAGATTAAATCCAGTTTTCAATAGGAGACCACAGTTTCCTAGCAAATGTCTTCTTTCTGTGTCCTTTCAAATTGTACACAGCTTTATCCATTCTGTAAACATTTAACAATTTTCCCAACCATTGTTCAAATGATGGTGGATCAGAATCTAACCATCTTGAAGTAATACATGAACGATAAACAGACATTCCAATAAAAAGAAAATGTTCTTGATCAACGGTTAAGCTCTCTGATGGAGCATATAAGCCAAGAATAATCACAGATGGACATAGTTTAATATTAACATTGAGCAGATTGGTCAAAAACTTTTCTATCCTGTTTGTAAGTACAGTTAATTCAGAACAGCTAAAAAACATATGACAAGAATCAGCTGCTAGAGTTCCACAGCGGCTACAATTAATACCTTTCGTAACTTTCCATTTAGCCAGCTTTGCCGGTGTGTAATAGAGATCTAGAGATGCCATGTAGTGTTGACTTTTAAGAGAGCTGTTAACTAATGTTTTATTGCTAATCTCAAATGCCCTTGCAAGATCAATTACGTCTGTACACAGTATCTTTTCCCATTTCTGGGTTTGGAAATCAAGATCATCATGCAACATGTTGACCATTGATTGGTAAATTGTGCCAATACGGCTATCCCTCCTAACATTTTCCATGACTATATTGGTCTCCATCGCATTGGTATGTAAGAGGTGTTTTTTTTCCAAGAAGCTGCGAATTTGTAAATATTTAAAGAATTCGTTTCTGGATAGACCGAATATATTTTGAAGGTTAGAAAAAGACATTAAAGCCCCATTTTGATACAGTTGCCCAATTGAGTGAATCTGTCCCAGACGGAATCGATTCATAGGAATATCTTGAGAAATGCCAGGTAAAGAGAGATTACAGCAAGTTGGTGTATAAAAATTATATTTTAAAGTTATCCTTAAAGTTTTGTTAATTTGTCTCCACACCAAAAAAGCAGAGAGAAGAACCTTAAATCTTGTTTTTTTGTAATAGCTTGGCTCCATGAATATCAATAAGCATTGGCGCGCATGAGCACCCATAAGCATCTCAAAAATAGATGGTGACATAAAAGTTTCGTTAATGTGATCATGAAATAATAAAACCTTTATATTTTTGAGAGTTATAGCCCAATAGTACATTCTAAAATTCGGGAATCCTAACCCACCACGTTCTGGCGGTAGGATGCACCATTTTAGGGATCTTCTTGAACGACGATAGCCCCATAAAAATCTGGACAACATCCTATCTATTTTGTTAAAAAGAGACATAGAGAAGAATAATGGAATAGTACGAAAAAAATAGAGAAATTTTGGAAAAATCAACATCTTGATAACATTAGTCCGTCCGAATAGAGATAAATGTAAATTATTTATCCTTTCTAAAGTTCTATTGGTGGATGTGAGTAAAGGATCCAGATTTAATCCAACAATGTCATCTATTTTAGATGATATGGTTACACCAAGGTATGTGGCAGTATCATTTAAGACAATATCAGTAGGCATACTGGTTTTAGAATGTATAATTTGGGTTTTTGAAATATTTAGTTTGTACCCAGATAATTTGCCAAATTCACTGGCAATTTCTATTATTTTGGGTAAGGCAGAAGAAGAATCGGAAGTGACAATGGCCACGTCGTCTGCATATGCTAGGACCTTATGGTCTATCTCATGGAGCCGTACAGGTGGAATACCGGGCTCTATAATTAATCTGTTCAAATAGGGTTCTAAATAAAGTGCAAATAAAAGTGGAGAGCAGGGGCACCCTTGTCTGGTCCCCCTAGTAATTGAAAATGGGCTAGATATATCCGTGCCTAATCTTATTACACCCTTTGCATTAGAATAAAGTGACTGAATAGCTTTAATGAATTGTGGTGGAAAACCCTTCCATTTTAGTACGGACCAAAGGAACCCCCAGTCTACTCTATCAAACGCTTTTTCAGCGTCAAGTAAGATAACTCCGACTGGGGATTCCTTTGCTTGGGCCCAATCCAGCATTGCAATAACACGTTTAACGTGATCTGTAGTGTCCCTATGTTTAATAAACCCATGCTGGATATTAGAAACCAGGCCCGGCATAACTTCGTTTAGTCTGTTTGCAAGAATTTTGGAAAAAATCTTACTATCAGCTGTAATCAGGGAGATAGGACGATACGAGCCTAGTTCCTTTGGGTCCTTATTCTTTTTGACAAACACAACTATAGTAGCTGTAGACCAGGAATCAGGAGCTTTCTCTTGGAATGCTGCATTAAAAATTTTAAGCAGCTCTGGTTTTAACAAAAGTCTGAATGTCCGATAAAATTCCAGAGGAATCTGATCGGGCCCCATAGCTTTACCAGCTGCGAGACTCATAATGGCCCTTTCAATCTCCTCCCAACTTATTAATCTAGAAAATAAATCTATATCTTCTGTGGACAGAAAAAGTTGGTTGATGTTTTGTAAATACTCTTTGGGATCGAGGGTCTTGTCAATTTCATTGTTAAAGTCGTTATACAATGTCTTATAGAAGCCCTGAAATGCCTCTAATATTCCCTCCCTGCTTTCGTGAAAGACCCCATTTGTATCTTTGACACAATATATTTCATTAAAAGAAGATTTTTGTCGTAAACGCTGAGCTAGAATTTTACCCGTGCGTTCGCTAAGTTCATAACGTTCCGTTTTATATTGTTTAAATTTTGCAGCTACTTCTTCAGCAATATGTGTGCGAAGACCTGAACGTTCAATAGTTAAGCGTGTTTGTACATCCTCTATATTAGCATTATTTTTGCATGCGACAGATAATTCCATCTCCACCCGCCTTATCTTATTTAGCCTGTCCCTAAAATCTACTTGGTTTTTTTTCCTCTTATAATTTGCAAAACTGATTGTCTCGCCTCGTATAATAGATTTGAAAGAGTCCCAGACTATTTGCGGAGAGGCAGTATCGTTATTTATCAAAAAATAATCTTTAATGATATTAACCATAAATTGAAGGTATTCTTCGTCTAGTAATAAATTTCTTTGAAATGACCAGGATCTGATAGAATTTGGGCGGTCAGTAGAAAATTGCATCTCAGCAATTATAGGATTATGATCTGAGATGACTTGTGGTAATATCTCGATGCGAGTTTTCTCCAGAAAAAATGATGATACAAAAAAATAATCTAAACGAACAAATTTTTGATGAGGAGTAGAAAAGAAAGTATATCCGGGGTCATTGTGATGAAATTTGTTCCAGACATCAGTTAATCCATTACTTAGAACCAGGTCTCTAAGTGCTTTATAAGTTTTGACCTTTCTGCCCATATATCTCTTCTCTAATTTAATATCCCAGTCAGCTGACATATGTATGTTTAAGTCTCCACAAACTATGGTCGGTTGTGCCCAGGTGGATAGTTCTGCATTCATATTATTAAATAATTCAGCATCATCCAAATTGGGACCATAGATACAACATAAAGTAAATTTGCAGTTTCCAATTTTAAGCTCAACCAATCCCCATCTACCCCATTTATCAGAAAGAGTTTTTACACATTTCCCTATTCCCCTTCGCATGCAAATTGCAACACCTCTTTTGATACCCATTTGCTTAGACGTAATCAAGACTTCTAGTCCCAGATTATTCAAGAGACAACGTTTATCCCATGAAATATGAGTTTCCTGTAAACATAGGAGATCGATATTCAACCCTTGAAGCATTGTTCGAAGCATGGCAATCTTCTTTAAATCATTGAGACCATTAATATTAATGGAACATATTTTCACCTTTTTATACATTTCCAAAATAATAAAAACAGATTATTGACCGTCATCAAACATATTTGTTCTTCAATATTACCATTTAAATGCCTTATAAACATCCCTGTATTGAACACCTCTGCCTTACACCCCCACCACCAGCCCTTGCCCTTACCCACCCCAACCCTTGATCCCAGAACCCCTCCCCCCACCCTCCCCAGAGTATGAGGCACAGGAACTATCAGTTCCTGAAGCGAATGGATGCCGTGTCCCCGACCCGTGGCGTCCCTAAGAAAGAAAAGCAGAAAAGAAGGAGGACAAATATGGAGATGGAGATAGAGACATATAATGAACCTGCAGTCAGATAATTATTATACAGTGCAATACTATTATTACGCCCCAATTCTGTATCTATCATATTACACATCCAAAAATCGTTTTATTTGTTCAAAGAGATTCCAGATACTCCTTAGCTTTGACTGTGGAAATAAAGTATTTTGTCTGACCCTTATATATTGTTTTTAATTTTGCAGGGCCTTGAAGAAATACTGCCACTTCTTTCTTCTGAAAGTCAGGAATTAGTTGCTTCAATTGCCATCGTTGAGCCACAGTAGCTTGACAATAGTCCGGTCGAACAAAGAACTGAAACCCTGGACCATCCACTTTCTTGTCAGGTCTAGCATTTGCAAATATCACTTCACGAGCAAGGAAGTTATTGAATGACACCAGAATGGCTCTAGGATAATTTTCTTGACCTTGACCTTGTCGTGGTTTCCTTATTGTAAAAGGAAATCTGTGTGCTCGTTGTATTTCCCGAGCCCAATCCCAATCAGTGATATCAGGGAAAGCATCTTTTAATAAGTTAATAATAAACTTCCTCGGGTCCCCTCCTTCTTTATTTTCAGGGATCCCCAGAAAACGCAAATTGCTTCTACGGGCCTGATTTTCCAAACTAGCTAATTTATCGGATAGGTCATCCTTCTGTACTCTGAAATCTCCCGCTTCCTGTCTTTGAGCCATACATTCTTCTTCTAATACAGATATCCTAGCCTCGGCCTCAGTGACCCTGTCAGCAGTCTCTGAGCATAGTTTAATTGCACGTCGTACTGCATTTTTGACTTTAGCACATGTCATTTGCGTACGTTGGTTCTCGGCCTTGCTCTCTGCTCTATGACACATCATAGTATCAAAAATTGTTTTCAGCGTGATCTCTTCGTTATTCGCTTGCTGTAGCCCAGAAACAGATGTAGCGATATGGCTGGGCCCTGGAATATTATCAATAGCAGAGGCGGTGATTATTAAATTGGGAGATAAGGAATTAGAAGCCGCCTCTTGGCTTGTTATACGAGAAGATCCCTTCTTCCTCAGCTTCTTTTTTATAATGGTTCCCACATTAGTGTTGTCAGGACTCATACTAATCTCACCCTCAGAAGATAAACTTTCTCCACTAAAGTCTGCCCAGTCTTTATTAGGACCAGTTGCTTCGTCGGATGAGAGTTCTGATAATGAATAGAAATTTTCAGGGAGCTCTTGATTATGTTGGTGCCCGCTGGTTTCTTTTACAGTTGATGCTTCATTTGGTAATAATACCGGTGATGAAAGAGAGCATGCACTGTCGGTGATATCTCGATCCGGGACTACAGGTCCCATACCCCCCTTCTTCAACGAGTCGGTCGGAATTGAAACGGATGACAAAATAGAGGGATTATTAAAGTCATTCTGATTATCACCAATTGTGAGTACCTGATTGGCAGACTGACCTGCGGTTATATCAATGCTTTGGTTAGCTTTGTCAATTATTTTCTTTTTTGCGGCATGCTTTACGAATAAGTCTGGCACAGTTTGTAAATTAGAGCTTTTTATGCCGATTGATTCATTGGTTTTAGCAGCAGCCCCCTTATTAGAATTCTTACCCTGTTTGATGGAGGATTTGCCAGGGAACAATGGCGTCGCCTCTGCCATTTCAGTTTCCTCGTTTTCTTGCTCCATATTGCTTGAATCGGGTCCAGGACCAATGTTTCTATTGCTGCGTGTGGCTATGGAAGATGAAAATGGCGTCCTCTTCTTCTTCCGTGAACCACCTCTTCCAGGAAAAACGCTACTCTGTGGCCAACACAAGCAGAGTATACCACGCCACAGCGGAGACCGCCGATTAAGTTCGAAGAAGTTTAGCAACATTCGTGAGCTCAGCTGGGGGCCAGGATATTTTGTAACAGGATATAGCCACTGTTTACTGAAGCGCAACAATGATTCTCCGTTTTTAGTGCTGAGCAGTTTGTCTCACCAGGTCTGTATCTTTTAAAGGCATACACAAGCCGAGCTCCGAGCTCCAAGCACCAGGTTCCGGATCCCGATAGTCTCAAAGACGATTATAAGGCACTTCTTCTCCACTACTGGGTCTACTAGAAAACGGCCGACGCCTCTCTGCCTCCTTGCCGGCGCGTTACTCCGGATTCAAGCCTACGGTCGGACAGAAAAAGCACCTCAGGTTCCGCACAGCGCTGCAACGCTGCAGGGCTCCCGTTTCCTGCCTCTCTGCTTTCTCCTAGTGGCCAGCCCGGGCGGCTTCCGCGGCCGCGGTAGTAACGGCGGCTATCCGATGCTGAGCAGCGTGATCTCCGTCATCGAAACACAGGTGAAGCAAGCTCGTAATTACCAGCACGGGAGCCACATAGCCGGTTTTCGATCAATTGAGCACGCAGGATATCTGAGTTTCTCCTTCTCTGGCGGTAAAACAGTAAGGCGCCAGGAGCCAGGGAGCTAGCTGCCTACACAGCCTTCCACACGGCAGCCATCTTGCACTCTTTATTTTCATGTAGTAATCCGTGATCAATTATTTTTCTGACTTCTGCATACATTTTATTTTGTTCTTCATTCAGTTGCTGCTCCAAATATGTTAAGTCTACTAAATCTTCCTGAGCTTGATTCATAGCTGTTTCCACTTCATTCATGGCTATTGCTGCTTCATTTTCTACGATTGGTTGTCCTAGAGGATCTTGACTGAATGTCCCAGAACTTTGACTGTCTTGAGAACTGTCTCTAGCTACTTCAGCTGCAATTGTTGCTTCTTGTTCAATTTCTTCATTTAACCTTTGAACATAAGTTGTGAAAGTACTGCATTCTATGCTGTCTTTGCTAGCATTGAAGGAATCTTCATAACTCTGGAATTCTCCAAGTAGTTCGTCCTCTGAACGCCATGGTTTAAACAGCTGCAAAAGTGCCAAGTAGTAAAATTCCTTTTTGTCAGGAGTGTCGCAACTCAGCTTCCGGTGATTTATCAAACTTCCTTTTGTTTGCTTCACCAAACATCCTTCCTCACCACTGACTTTATATTTTCCATTGTTGATATCTTCTGTGGCATTCCGTTTAAAAATGAAGTTCTGCAGCACTTCATAGCGACACATGTTCTCAAGGTGATGACTTCTTTGTGGATAATATGTGTCCAACATGTTTGTTCTTAAAATGTCTGTACTTTCTGGTTCGAACTCTGCTAAATATTCAATTTCTCGAATAGATTTCAGTTCCCGATTTCGCATTCCTGCAAGACCTAAACTTACCCAAATTATTCTTCTGTATTTCGAGTACAGACTTGCAGATGATAACCTATCTGAGCATTCGTAGGATCCAATTTCTCGATGCGATAACATCTTTAAACTGAAACTGTATAGCTTCTTACTGACAGTCTTCTCGTGAGAAATCTCTTCCCACATTTCCTTCAATTCCGTTTTCTCAGATTTAGTGATGTAAGATGTGACATAGCGAGCAACAGCAATAGAATTGTCAGCCACATACTGTATATCCATGTTAGCATTCCACATGGATAAAATGACTGGGTTGTAGTCATTTATATATTTTGACTCTTCTTTTCTTCTTAGGTTGTAGGTATTCTTAGGCGATTTTCTTGTAATAGTATGTCACACAGCTGACATAAAACTGTTTACTCTTCCTTTTGAAAGAACAGGTCGTGGAAATCCAAATCGACATTTTGTGTAGAATTTATCTTTACTCTTGTACTTTCGTCAACAGTATTTTCCACACTGATGACTTTGGAAACGTAAAACTTGCTCTTTTAAATTTTTCTCTTCTGTGCTTTTAGGTATAGCACATGTTGCATATTCTTCGATGAAACTTAAAACTGCATCATCAGAATCTGTTCCAAATTTTGGGGCATCCTTGATCCACAAGAGCATATGAATATGAGGAGCACCTCTGGCTTGGTACTCTTTTCTCCAAAAGAAATCCACAACTTCTCCAAGAGGTGGATTTTTTTTATTGCAGATGAAGGACATCATAGCCTCAAATCTATGATTGAAATATCTCCAAACATTAACCGGATCCAATGACCACAATTCTCCTGCTGTCTTGTATTGGATGTTTTCAATATTTGAATTTGCCTCTCGAAGAAAATCCAGAAGATCATCCCAAGCGTACTCAGCACAGCTTAGGGTAAGGAACCATGTAGGAGTTCCTAAATTCTGTAACATACACTTCAATTCTCCATGGCATCGGTACCAATATTCATTAGTCCCACGCTGACAAGCCATCAAATTGATCAATTGAGATTCCAAATGATCATCTCGCTGTTGCACTTTGTTCATAAAATCCTTTGCAGTCACATTACGTAGATGTACTCCAGTTTTCAAAATGTGATTTACTGCATAAGATAGTACTGACAAGTCACTTTCAAATAAAAGATGGAACAAATAAGGAATACTTTGACGAAATCTGGGATCTTCTGCATATAATCTTGTAGTCCGATACTCCGAAGCAGGAATCTGTACTGGACGTTCATCATATCGTCCTCCTTCTCCTGTAGGAAACAGTTAGGGAAAACAACGAGCTTCCAAGCTCTCTTCCCATACACTCACAGGAGTTGCTTTTGCTTTCTTCATCTGAAACAGATCAATAGCGTTTCCCGTAACTTCTTTAGAATGAAGAGGATGTATGCTGAAATGTTCATAAATTTCTTCTTCTTTTGACTTATCCACTTTTTCAATTTGCCCAGTTGGTATTCCTGTGTCTTCTAGTATTTCTTCTCCATCTTCATCCATATAAATGGCTTCATACCATTTATTATTTTTTTTCAAATACAAATTTGCTCTTTGTACTTTTCGTACATCCACCAGCTCCTGCCAAATTTTCTTATTCTTTGTAGGTACACCATTAACCAGAATAATTAATGGTTCAGTTTCCAAAGTATCTGCATCAATTGTTTCCATTTTTTTTTCAAATCCAATGGCAAATAGACAGCTCTTCCTTTTAAACCTCTTTGTAAATCCGAAGGAGGTAATTTACCAGTTTTTGGCTCCATACGCACTATGGTCTGAAATAGATGGACACATTGAATGAGTATAGACTCATACGTATTTAAATCAGAAAGTTCTGGAGGAATATCAACCAATTCTAAATTATTATGTACAGCTCTAGCTGGCATTCTATTTTCTTCTAACTTGTTATAGCAGTATTTACAAATACGCTGATCTTCACCCAAATCAAAACAATTTTCCAGAAATATATATGTTGCAAAATATTTCCACTTATAATTATCTTCATTTTCACTTTTTTTATACAGATCAACATTCCTTGTTTGATTTTTATAATGGCTTCTCCTGCAACAAATACAAGTAATATTTGGTCTTTCATTAGAGATGATAGTAAATTTTGTCATTTGATCTTCAAAATTTTTACTAACAGTAAGTTCTACATTCTCTTCCACATTTTCATCAATAACTGTGGCATTTTCTGCACTTTCTTGCTCTGGACCAAAGTAACAAAACTGAATTTCATCAGTAACCTTCACTACATCTGATACAGATCCACGGAACAGAGCATTATTCAACTCATTTAACTTTAGTGCTGGACTTTTAGCAAAATACAATGTTCTCACAAACTTTCTCATTTCAGTATGATGAACAGCCAGCATCCTAAAATGGTGAAAAACACTTTGACACACTTTCCTAGATAGACAAGCCAGAGAATGTCCTTGCAAACCAGTATTCTCTCTCACTCTGCATGGATCTAGTCTTTGAAGCACCTTAATTTTCTGTTTAACACTCTTTTTACTATATTCTCTTAGAAAGTCACGTAATTTATCAATAGATTCCTGACGCACAGTACAAATACTACTACAATTCCAAGTGTACACTGGGGCCTTAGGACGTCTCCCCATAAGCTCATCAGCCATCACTTCTTCCTCATTTCTTGGAACCATTTTCTCCTTTTCCATTATACAACCATCTTTCACTTCATATGCTCTACCATTGGTGTCAACTGCATGCAACAAACTATTACTTTGAAGATAACTCTCTTCATTAAAAAATGGCTTAGTACTTGAACTATGCTTCCATTCTCCTAAGAACACTTTACAAAAGGTATTTTTTTTCACTTCTCTTTTCCTTTTGCTTTGTGACTTCATTGCATTGACTAATTTATCTAATCTACGCATCCTGTTCAAAATTAAAATGAATAGTTTTTTTTTATTTCTAAAGCCTTCGTAACAATACTTTCAATAAATTTCTTTTTCTTATAAAATTTGGTTTTTTTCTTATATTTTTTCACATCCTTTAGCAAATATAACATCACTCTTCTTTGAAACATTTTTCGACGAATGTTTTTAAAATCTATTTTTCGTGTTAAGTCACTCTTTCTTACTTCTGAGTCTATATTAGCATTTTGTTTTTGCTGTTGACTCTGTTGTTGTTTTGTACTTGAAACACTGTTTGAATTTATCTTTTGATCATTTTTTTTTTTTGAAGATATTTTTTAAAAATTCTTTAGTCTGCTTACCAGAAGACTTTTTCTGTTTTCCAACACGAGCTTCTCCTCCTATTTTTTTGTTACCAGTTGTCTTCAAATATAGTTGTTGTTGCTTTTCATTTCTCTTTCTTGACTTTATAGGCATCTTTAAATTGTTTCACTGTTGCTCAGCAATACCTGCAAGAAACTAAAAAAATATACCTTTATGTAATTTTAATTCATTACAATTTTTTTTGAGCTTTTCAAATCCTATGAGCTGACCCTTTCCTACGAGTCCAAGTCTTACAAAACAAGACAAACATGAATTAAATCTCTGACAACAATTCCTGTGTGGACACAGACTCATGGTGTGATTCTAGGCAGAAAACGATATTTGATTGGCAATTTGAAAGCACATTTACTACTGTGGAGGAGCAAGTGATAATTACTGTGACAGCCTGACACATTTTTCTTATATTTTAGAGAAGCAGAAAAGAGCACATGTCCTTACAGCTATTTGAGACCATGACCATGTGTTACAGGGTGAGTGATTAGACTAGAGCAAAGGAAATGAGCCTTGGTGACATTGAATCTGTTTGCGTTACACACTGCTATCTGAAACACCACACACAGCTGAGTAGTACGCACGGGAGTGTACGAGAAGCTGCTGCTTGTGTGCAAAGAGTGTGTTTCTGGAGACTATGTATTGTCAGCTGCAAGAGAGATCTGCATGGAAACTTGCACAACTGCATGAAGAGTGCAGACATGTGTATAAGAGTAGATGTGTGGTAAGGGTTAATTGGACTTTTGAACATATAGGAACAACCTCAGCCATTGCAAGATTTCATGAAAAATCTACCATGCTATTTTCAAATGTGTTTGCATTTGCCTCTCATTTTTGAGATAGTGATTTCTGCTGAGTGCTAACCAACACATTTGAAGAAAACAAGCTGGCCCTTTCCTGAAAGTGCAAGTTTTACAGAACAACAGCAACACAAATTAAATCTCTGACAACAATTCCTGTGTGCACACAGACTCATGGTGTGATTCTAGGCAGAAAGTGATATTTCCTTTGGCAATTTGAAAGCACATTTAGTACTGTGGAGGAGCAAGTGATAATTACTGTGACAGCCTGACACATTTTTCTTATATTTTAGAGAAGCAGAAAAGAGCACATGTCCTTACAGCTATTTGAGACTATGACCATGTGTTACAGGGTGAGTGATTAGACTAGAGCAAAGGAAATGAGCCTTGGTGACATTGAATCTGTTTGCGTTACACACTGCTATCTGAAACACCACACACAGCTGAGTAGTACGCATGGGAGTGTACGAGAAGCTGCTGCGTGTGTGCAAAGAGTGTGTTTCTGGAGACTATGTATTGTCAGCTGCAAGAGAGATCTGCATGGAAACTTGCACAACTGCATGAAGAGTGCAGACATGTGTATAAGAGTAGATGTGTGGTAAGGGTTAATTGGACTTTTGAACATGTAGGAACAACCTCAGCCATTGCAAGAATTGATGAAAACTCTACCATGCTATTTTCAAATGTGTTTGCATTTGCCTCTCATTTTTGAGATAGTGATTTCTGCTGAGTGCTAACCAACACATTTGAAGAAAACAAGCTGACCCTTTACTGAAAGTGCAAGTTTTACAGAACAAGAGCAACACAAATTAAATCTCTGACAACAATTTCTGTGTGCACACAGACTCATGGTGTGATTCTAGGCAGAAAGCGATATTTCCTTTGGCAGTTTGAAAGCACATTTAGTACTGTGGAGGAGCAAGTGATAATTACTGTGACAGCCTGACACATTTTTCTTATATTTTAGACAAGCAGAAAAGAGCACATGTCCTAACAGCTCCTTGAGACCATGACCATGTGTTACAGGGTGAGTGATTAGACTACAGCAAAGGAAATGAGCCTTGATGACGTTGAATGTGTTTGCGTTACACACTGCTATCTGAAACACAACACAGAGCTGAGTATTACGCATGGGTGTGTAGGAGAAGCTGCTGCATGTGTGCAAAGAGTGTGTTTCTGGAGACTGTGTATTGTCAGTTGCAAGAGAGATCTGGATGGAGACTTGCACAACTGCCTGAACACTGCAGATATGTGTGTAAGAGTACATGTGTGGTAAGGGTTAATTGGAGTTTTGAACATGTAGGAACAACCTCAGCTATTACAAGATTTGGTGAAAAATCTACCATGCTATTTTCAAATGTGTTTGCATTTGCCTCTCATTTTTGAGATAGTGATTTCTGCTGAGTGCTAACCAATACATTTGAAGAAAACAAGCTGGCCCTTTCCTGAAAGTGCAAGTTTTACAGAACAACAGCAACACAAATTAAATCTCTGACAACAATTCCTGTGTGCACACAGACTCATGGTGTGATTCTAGGCAGAAAGCGATATTTCCTTTGGCAATCTGAAAGCACATTCAGTACTGTGGAGGAGCAAGTGATAATTACTGTGACAGCCTGACACATTTTTCTTATATTTTAGACAAGCAGAAAAGAGCACATGTCCTAACAGCTCCTTGAGACCATGACAATGTGTTACAGGGTGAGTGATTAGACTACAGCAAAGGAAATGAGCCTTAATGACGTTGAATGTGTTTGCGTTACACACTGCTATCTGAAACACAACACAAAGCTGAGTATTACGCATGGGAGTGTAGGAGAAGCTGCTGCATGTGTGCAAAGAGTGTGTTTCTGGAGACTGTGTATTGTCAGTTGCAAGAGAGATCTGCATGGAGACTTGCACAACTGCATAAACACTGCAGATATGTGTGTAAGAGTACATGTGTGGTAAGGGTTAATTGGAGTTTTGAACATGTAGGAACTACCTCACCCATTACAAGATTGGATGAAAAATCTACCCTGTTGAATTCAAATGTGTTAGCATTTGCCTCTCATTTGTGAGATCAGGATTGCTGCTGAGTACTAGCCATCACACTTTAAGAAAAAAAGCTGCCCTTTTCCTGCGAGTACAAGTTTTACAGAACAACAGCAACACAAATGAAATCTCTGACAACAATTCCTGTGTGCACACTGTCTCATGGTGTGATTCTAGGCACAAAACAGTATTCCTGGGTGATACCAGGCCCTTTCCTGAAAGTGCAAGTTTTACAGAACAACAGCAACATAAATTAAATCTAACATGTTCAAGGCACTTAAATATCTTCCTTAACATAAAATATAAAACACAACTTTTAAAGTGGTAGGAAAATGTACCATGCTATTTTCAAATGTGTTTGCATTTGCCTCTCATTTTGAGATAGTGATTTCTGCTGAGTGCTAACCAACACAGTTGAAGAAAAGAAACTGGCCCTTTCTTAAAAGTGCAAGTTTAACAGAACAACAGCAACACAAATTAAATCTCTGACAACAATTCCTGTGTGCACACAGACTCATGGTGTGATTCTAAGCACAAAGCGATATTTTCTTTGGCAATTTGAAAGCACATTTAGTACTGTGGTGGAGTAAGTGATAATTACTGTGACAGCCTGACACATTTTTCTTATATTTTAGACAAGCAGAAAAGAGCACATGTCCTAACAGCTCCTTGAGACCATGACCATGTGTTACAAAAAACAAGCTGCCCCTTTCCTGCGAGTGCAAGGGTAATAGAACAAGACCAACACGAATTAAATCTCTGATAACAATTCCTGTGTGCACACTGTCTCATGGTGTGATTCTAGGCAGAAAACAGTATTCCTGGGTGATACCAGTACACCTTAACTTATAGTGAAGACATACTTCATAATATCTAACATGTTCAAGGCACTTAAATATCTTGCTTAACATAAAATGTAAAACAAATTTTTAAAGTGGTAGGAAAATGTACCATGCTATTTTCAAATGTGTTTGCATTTGCCTCTCATTTGTGAATAACTGATTTCTGCTGAATGCTAACCATCACACTTTCAGAAAACAACCTGCCCCTTTTCTGCAAGTGCAAGGCTAACAGAACAAGAGCAACACAAATTAAATCTCTGACAACAAATCCTGTGTGCAGACAGACCCATGATGTGATTCTAGGCACAAAACAGTATTCCTCAGTGATACCACTACACCTTAACTTACAGTGAAGACATACTCCATAATATCTTACAAGTTCAAGACAGTTAAATATCTCCTAAAACACAAAATGTAAAACACAACTTTAAAAGAAGAATGACAATTCTAATATTTATATCAAAAATCACCACATACATCCCCTCTCAAACTCATAACTCACCTTTAAAATTAGTTAGTTGAGAAAGAAATGTGGCACTCAAACAGCAGATTACCTGAGCCAGAATCTCAGAGCTGTACACCTCTCTCCTCTCACCACACCCAGTAAATGGCAATTTTTCCCTCTCTTTTTTCACACATATACATGTAAATGTCGAATCACAGTCCTTCCCACATTTTTTCAAATGGAATCACACATTTCTATTGGTTGCAACTTTCAACCCCTTTCCAAATCATCCCTTCCCGCAGCATGACTTCTGCCTGCTACCATAGCAACAGGCCATGGAACACTGGTGTGAGCAGAGAGGTCAGAAGTTCAGCACACAATGTTTCTAATCCAAAGAGCAAGAGTGCTTGACTTTTCAAACCTAACAGCAAATCCAAAGTAATGTTCAGTGGGAACACATTTTTCTGTACCAATCCAAAACATGTTTTTACAAATGTAAACATACAGCCTAGTTTTAACTGTAAAATGGTTTGAATCAGCCAATGAGTTCTTTTTCTAAAAAAGAAGTATGTATGCCTCCATTTTTCAACTGTCTTTCTTTTCATATTGCCATTCTACTGAAAGACACCTCCTGAGTGCATCCTGTTCTCCTTGGAAGATGTTCACAGTGTGGATTGTAGGTCATAGCTATGTCTTCTGGAGTGAAAAATTTGCAGAAAAAAGAGGTAATGTAAAAGACCTTGCTTTGCCAAATGTAGACATTAAATGGATTGGTCAGAGAGGATTAAAGTGGCACCAATTACTGCCTTTGGTGAAAACCTTTCTACATCTCCCACAGCCTAACCTTATTATTGTGCACTGTGGTGGAAATTACCTAGGCACTTTAACTGGGGTAGGTCTGGAAATGCTTATTAAGGACACCTTTCTGCAATTGATGTCACTCTTTCCACAAACTGCCTTTGTATATTCTAATATATGCCAAGGGCAAAAGTGGAACTGGTCCAACCAATTTTGTCCGCAGATTGACAAAGCAAGAAAGCACGTCAATAAGTCTGTTTCTGCTTTCCTCAGAGACTATGGTATGGGTTCTATATACCACAACAACTTGCGTTACAACATGCAAGACATTTATAGAGGAGACGGTGTACAATTCAATGATGAAGGGAACAGAGTCTTCCTCTTGAACTTTAGACTCTGCGTCGGTACTTACTTGTAGGTACCGAAAAACACTCAATAAACACAAGGGCTCTTTTTAGAGCCACCTAATATCTAAACACTTAAACTTGATTTTTATTTCTATTTTTCTTAATGGTTTTTTTTGGGTGCGCGCAGAGTGCGCGCACCTCGCGATGTTTTTAAAAAAAATGTAAATCTTTTTTTTTGCCCTTCGTGGTCCTACTGTGACCCCCTGACAATGGCTAGGGGGTCAAGAACTCCCTACCCTGCCCCCTATTCACGTTCTCCACCTTTCCTTTTCAGTGCGACAGACAAAATGGCGGCCGACACTTCCTGATTTCGACCGATTCGAATGTTTACTGACATCTAACAACCAATCAGAATTACGCTCGCGCGCGGCAGGGTGCGCGCACACGGCTTGCACAGTGTGCGCACCCTGCGCGCGTATAGATATTGATATGCTTTTAAATGCTATTTTCTCAGGAAATACTGAACAGATTTACACCAGACCTGCGAAAGGCACTTCCTTGACCTTATGGCTACCTCTCTGCCAAATTTCAAGTAATTCTGTTCAGCCGTTCGGGCTGTAGCTGCGACTAAAGGTCCTATGGAAAAATGCATGGGGAAAACGTGTTTTGGGACCCCCCCTTTTTCTCGGCCCCCGCTTGACAAATCACCCCGAGACTTTCAGGGTAGGAGCTGAGCGGAGCGCCCCTTTAGTTTTCAAAATTTCGCGAGGATTCGTCAACCGGCGCCAAAGTTATTCAAAATAGAATTTTCAGATTTCCTATGGAAACACGGTCAAAACTATAACTATCTATATATATCCAGCTCTAGAATCTCCACTCATCGAATGAAGGGGACCGCACACAGCAAGGTTTCTCGGTAATATTTTATTTCATAACCAAGATAGCAGCAGGACGCGTTTCGGCGTTCACGCCTTTTTCGACTTGTATTACAAGGTGCAGTTGGTTCGAGTATGTATATATCCGGGTCACTGATTCTAGTTCCGGTTCACTGACCATGGACAAAGAAAAAAGACTTAACAGTATTTCTCGGTCCGATTACAATTACGAAGAAATAGTAATCTTATCACCTAATCACATTCACATTTCATGTAATTTAGTCCAAACGATATTTACATTTCATGTTAAATTCATCAGTCAGAATATAAACAAACAGAATGTAATCATGACAGATAATCGTATCTATGGCAATCAAAGTATATCTTGCGTGAGTGGCCTTCAAATCTTAAAAGAACCAAAACATAATTGAGCTCTATATGAGCAAAATCGACCAACGATCATTTCTGAGGCAGTAGTTAGCATCTTGCATAGATAGCCTTATTAAATTTAAAGCAGCCAAAACAAAAAAAAATTGAGCCCTGTATGGGCATTAATTACAGCGTAGCAAAAATAATGATAATTGATGAGTCCCCAAATGTCCGAATATCTGTACGCTACCCTAGATGACATGCCAGTTCTTCCTCTGTATTAAGACCATAAGGAGTGGTAGTTTGAAGGTCAATAATAAAACGGGATTCTAATCTTCTCAATCTAAGTTCCCGATTTCCTATACGGTCACTAATTGCAACGTGGTCCAGACAAAAAAATGCTAGTAAATTTCTATCACTATTGTGATATTGGGCAAAATGTCTAGCCACGGGATATGAGGGATCTTGTTTTTCGATGGCTCGTGCATGTTCTAGGATGCGTTTTTTAGTGGGGTGAATCGTGCTGCCAATATATTGCTTGGGGCAGGGACATGTAAGGCAGTATACAAAGAATGGTGTGTTGCAAGTTAAAAATGTGTTGATGTGTCTGGGTTTCTTCATTCCAGGAACATTGTATGCTAACACTTTTTTGCTGTGCCTACACGCCTTGCATTTAAGACAAGGAAAAAAGCCGGTGACATTGCTGATACGTTGAATGAACGGTGTAGGTTCATAATGACTTTGGACCAGTTTATCTTTTAGAGATCTACTCCTCCTGAATGTTATTTGTGGATAAGCTGGTAGGGAATCACCAATAACTCCATCTGATTTCAGGATATGCCAGTTTCGACAGAGAATCTTTCTCAGGGTGTTAGTCTCATTGGAAAAGGTTGTGATAAACCTGCAAGTATCTTGTTCCGTCTTTTCACTTATATGATGGGTACCCAATAGAGATTGCCTGGGAATTCTGTTAACCTTGCTTAAGGTTTTGATTAGTAGATTGGGGCAATAACCTCATAATCTAAATCTTTCAATGGCAGCAGATGCTTCATACTGGAAGTCTATTTCACGAGAACAATTTCTTTTTACACGCAGTAATTCTCCATAAGGAATACTATTTTTTAGTGATTTTTGGTGACTGCTATGTGCTTCCAGTACTGAATTCCCTGCAGTCTCCTTTCTAAAAAGAGTTGTACATATTCTCCCATCTTGGACAAAAACCTTAAGATCTAAAAAGGGAACTTGTTGCGTGCTGAGCTGTCCACTTAGATGGAGATTCAGGGTATTGTTATTTAATGCTGCAATATATTCTTCAGCCTCACTTTTGGGTCCCTTCCATAGGATAAACAGATCATCTATATATCTATACCATAAGATGATATTTTTAGTCCAGTGATTGTATGCATCAGCCCGGGCCACCTGCCTCTCCCACCAGCCCACGAACAAATTCGCGTAACTGGGGGCGAAGTAGGTGCCCATCGCTGTACCTTGGATCTGTCGATAATGTTGTTTATCGAATAGAAAGATGTTATTATTAAGGCAGAACATAATGAATTCAATGAGCATGGCATTGTATTCGGTAAATTGAAGAGATCTTTCTTTCAAGAAGTATTGCACTGCATGTACGCCATGTTCATGTTTTATGTTGGTGTAGAGACTTGTGATGTCAAGAACAATCATGAGCATATCATATTCCCATGGTGTATCAGTAATGTTCCTAATGAAATGTGTTGTATCTTTAATGTACGAGAATAGTGTCTGTACAAATTCTCTCAGGAAAAAATCAATGTATTGAGACATGTGTTCCTTAAATGATCCTATAGATGATACAATTGGACGACCTGGTGGTCTAACTGGATTTTTATGTATTTTAGGCAAATGATAAAAGGTAGCTGTGATAGGGTATTGGCATGTTAGATATTTAAATTCATCAAAATTAAGCATAGGACGATCTAACCATTTTTGAATCAACATATGATATTCATCAATGCTTTCTATATACTCCAGTTTAGCAATTAGGCAATAACATGTCCTGTCTGAGAGTAATCTCATAGCTTCCTCCACATAAAATTTCCTGGTCATTAGCACCACATTCCCTCCCTTATCAGAAGGTTTACAAATTAAATCAGGGTCATCCATTAATTGTGAAAGGGCAATCCTTTGTCTCAATGTAAGATTACTGTGTAAATTCTTATTTTCTGTAAGTCTCAATTTCATAAGATCTTTCTTAACAGATTCCTCAAAAATGTCTATAGTATCATAAGTAGACATTGGTACAAAAGTTGATGTTTGTTTGAAATTGGTTCTTGGGGCACGTTGTTCAATGCCAAAACTTTGGATGCAAGAGACATCATGGGCAACATCAGATCCTATTGACTGCTGACTAGATAGGATACGTAATGTATCCAGATCTTCCCCTGTAAGGGCTGTTGATGAATCAGGTGTAGAAATCTGATTGGATACATATATATATATATAACAGTAAGTTTTAGTGACAATGTAAAGCTTTAAACAAAAAAAAACACTGAAATTTACCAGTTATAGTTATCTCTAGTGACTATAACTCGTGCTCCAAGGTGACTGTAACTTGATGCCCTCACCTTTACAGTCTTGTCATCAATTAGTCCATTTCAAATGTTGCAGTGAAGTTATCAATGTTTTTTTTTAACAGGCCATGAATGATGGCCTATGTGGGGTAATTAGCAGTAATTTGTGATAATGTGGGGTGTATGGGGCATGAAGCCACCTGAGTTTACTGCCTGCAGAAGCGCAGGTTAGGAATCAAAGGTCTGCTCCCACCACCCGCAGAAGCATTTTTTTCCCCAGTGGCGACTGCCCCATTACCAATTTTCTGATACTCCACTTCCATGCTGCACACTCATCTAGCCCTTAATGATTCGCCAAGGGAAATACTTCTAATCAGTGGAGAAGGATAAAAACTTTGTGCATGCAAAATGTTATTGCCTGCAGTGGGCTTCCTATACAACGTGGTGATCAAATTATGATCTTCAACTTGTATAGCGGCATCCAAAAACTTTAACTGAGTATCACTTATTTTACTGGTGAATGTCAAGTTCAGGTCATTAACATTCATCTCTTCAACAAATGCTCCTACCTCTGTTTTGCATCTTTTCCAGATTATAAAGAGATCATTAATAAAGTGGATCCAAAGTATAATATTTTTAACCCATTTTTCCATTGCAGTTCCTCCAATCACTTGCTCCTCCCACCAGCCCTTATGCAAATTAGCATCGCTGGGGGCTATGCAGGTGCCCAATGCTGTCCCTCTACACGGTTGGAATATCTCACAATTGAACACAAAGATGTTATTAGTTAAACACCCTTCTATCATACAAAGTAACATCTGACTCCTTGTAAAATTTGATCGGTCTGACACTCAGCTAATGCTTGACTACCTTAAGGCCATCTTTATGGCATTTACTCGTGTAAAATGGTGCCACGTCATAAGTAAGCATAAGTAACATATCTTTTTCCCATTCTACATCAAAAATTCTCTGCATAAGAGTCTGAGATGTCCTTTATATATGTGAAGGGATTAGCTACCAGAGGACCTAAGGAAGATTCTATATATTATAAGACATGTTCAAAGATCCCCCATTGCGCTGCAGTTATGCGGCACCTGGGAGGAGTATGGGCATTCTAGTTCACCTTAGGAATAAGATAAAAAAATAGAAAATTGGGGGTGTGCCTGTTTCAAAAATCTATTTTCATTGTGACAAATTTAATGAAACCTTAATCTCTCCCCTTGTTCAATTCTTTCTCAAACCCCTTTCTTAATTCCAAATAATCAGAAAAAGTAATTCATCAATACAATTCTGGATCACTAAGTTGTTCATGAGCTTCAGGTATATATGTTTCCTTTGGATTCAAAACAACATTACCTCCTTTGTTGGAGCCACGTACAACCATACTCTCTGGATCCTGTAGTCTCTTAATCGTTTGCCTGTATATTATGTCCCTCTTCTTAAATTTTTTCGTATTACTGATTAAAATATGACATACGTCTATTATCTCCCTTGTTTATATACCTCAGAAAATATGTCTACGCTGTCATCACTGTACTCCTTTTCCAATTGATTTAGTTCATACACAAAAGCTACATCAAAGTTTAACAAATTGGGGGCATGACTACACAGTGTAGCGCGATGGCCGCAAGTTAGAGTTGCTCCGTTTGATCTGTTTCCCTCCCGAACATCCGTCACACAAATCCGACCCCCGAGATAGGAATGAACAGTCGGAAGGCATACTGAGACCATCAAACCAAGAATCGAGGCTGAAGGACCCTCACAGCCAGAGAGACAGTCGCCACCATTTGCGGCCCTCGCCAGAGCTGAAACTGGGCCCCAAAGTGATTTCCGGGGCCGAGGAAGTCACAGCGGCAGGCGGCCTGCGCCTGGCATGATCCCGGGGACAGGGCCCATAACATTGCAGGCGGTGCCACCGAGAGCCGAAGGCGAAAGCTGACAGCACACCGCCCATCCAGACGCCCCGAGAGACGAGCGGGACCCGAGACCTACGACGGATTACTCTCCGAGGGGAGGCCAGTTTGCTGGAAATTAGCCCGTGGTGCGATATTGCAGGCCTGCCTTTGGGAATCGTTGAGGCGGTTGGAAGGCACTGCCGCAGTAACGAAGGCTCGGTGCTCGACTGAGACCTCGCGCACCCTGTCTTGGCCCCATGTGTGGCCCCCAGTGAGCAGCGGCACTTCATCACAGGAAACAGAAAGAACCTCATCAAATTGACCGGGCCCAATACCGGTGGACCCAGAGACCGGAGGAAGATCTGAACCACAGAAGTCGCACATCGGCAACGGTCTCCCTCCAGGCGTAGGCAGCGCTGGAGGGGGCTCTGGGGACGCTGCCAAAAGGGGTGCACCTTGTGGGGCAATTGCTGCGGAATCCAGTGCTTTCTCCACGCAACATCAGTGTCGAAACGGAGGGGGGACTCCTCTCCATTCTCCCCCCCACGAGCTTGAGAAACTCTAGTGGCCGGGATCCCTATGGGGGTAAGCTCCCCCACCTACACACCAGTGAAGGGCTGCGAACGGCGTCACCCCACCCCACCGCACAAAAACGAAACAGGAGTCACGTCAGATCGAGCCAAGATGTCGGGCACTAAGGGTCCCAAGGTAACCCAGCAGAACAAATTACCCCGCTATGCGCTCCAGAAGGCAGCGCTATATGACCAGCAGTCCAGAGATAGATCAATGGGGGGTCAGAAGGAGACCTCCCTGAACTCACTCTCAAAGATGTCATGGAGTCGATCACCAGGGTCAGAACGTCTCTGGAGCAGAGGATGGATACGATTTCATCAGAAGTGACGCTCATTAGGGCAGACCTCACCAAAATTAGCGAAAAAGTTAAACAAATCAAGTTTACCAAGACAAGTCTAGTTGATGCCACCTCACACCTGCAAAACGAAATTCAAGAACTGCAATCATTTTGTAAATTCACTGAAAGCAAACTGGACGATTATGAGGGGGGGCACCAGGCGCAACAATATACGCATTATTGGGTTGCCGGAGAAGGCGGAGGGGCAAGTCACGGATCTCTTCATGGAAGACCTTATTCTCAACCACCTGAAACCCAAAGGTCTGTCGAAATTCTTTGTAGTTGAGAGGGCTCACAGAGTTCCCGGGGATGACCGAAACCTGGGCCCACCGTCCAATACTGGCTCGACTACTTAACTTTCGTGACAGGGACACAATACTACCAAATGCCAGGGAGGCCCCATCGCTCCGATACGAGAATGCTGAGATCGCCTTCTTCCCAGACTTCACGCAAGCTTTAAAACAAACAGAGATGTTCTTTCCTTGCCGTCAAAAAGAAACTCAGAGAAAAAGGATTAAAGTACACAATGCTGTTCCCAGCCCACCTCCGGGTGGAAGCTGACGGAAAAGCCTGGTTCTTTGATCACCCAGAAGCTGCTGCTGACTGGTTGGAGGGTTGGAGACGGGCTAAGGAACACAATTCCCACTGAGAGCATGGATAAATTGAGCCCGAGACTGAGATATCATTCCGCTCTATGAACATATGGAAACTCTTCCCACGCCAATCTCTGTCTGCATCGAAGAAAGGGACAGGTATCAAGAAATATTGACAGGCACTGGATTGATGGGTAGCCTTACCTAACACATGAGTAATAATCCTGTATTCTGTCCCTTCTCGAGGCACTACAAAAGAATTGGAGGTGGTGGGGGGCAGAGCACCGTATCCCTCAATTTTCTACTATTAGTTCACAATCTGAGCGACAGGCACTCCGCATAGTTGAATTAATGGGCAGTTTTGAGCCCAGAGTGCAGGGGAGCAGGGAGGGGGGAGGGGGGAGTTGGGTGGTGGTTTCAGAGTTTTTATATGTGTTTGTTGTATTGACAAGGTATATCTGCACAATTCAAGAGGATTACATGATTTACAAATATCTTCATGAGTACACAATGGGAAAAAAGTTTGAAAATATTGAGTTGGAAAGTCAATGGGCTGGGAGATAAGATTAAACGCTGCGTGGTATTCCAATATATTAGACGGCTTGCCCCAGATGTTATCCTGCTTCAAGAAACACATTTGATGGGTAACTCCTGTAAGGTGTTGAACAGGTGGGGCTACACATTTGTGGCCCAGCTTAACCACCGGATCACGGGGAGTCAGCATAATGCTTAAAAACTCCTTTCCCCTCTCCATACAATCCACCTGATACATAGCAATCACTGGACAGTGGGAGGGGAACACACTGACACTTATATCGGTATATGTGCCGCCCACCCTCCAGAGCCGTACATTTAATGACTTGGGCACAATATTACTCTTGCTCCCGGAAGGACTCTTAGTAGTTGGAGGGCACCTCAATTCAGTAGTGTCGGGCAGTTTGGACCGGCACCCACCCCGAGAGCTCGGCCCCTCGTATCGATGGCTACCTGACTTTCTGGAGGCCCTAGGCCTAATGGACACAGGGAAAGCATATCACCCGGACAGTATCCAATACACTTTCCACTCTGGGGCACCTAACAGCCTATCTCGCATAGACTATCTCCTCGTCCCAGCATCTCAAATCATAAATGTCCAAGAAATCAGACACATGGCGCGGGGCATCTCTGACCATTCCCCGGTGTGGGCTAAACTAGTCCTAGGCCGGACGAGGGTGGGTAGAATCGCTCCTATCAATCCATGGCATCTATGCTACCCAGTAGTCCGAAAGGCACTGCTCCAAGCCTTTGACCATTACTTCAAAGAAAACGAGGGGTCGGTAGAGTCCCCCCAGACCCTGTGGGAAGTTTTTCAGACAGTCAAAGGGGACAGGCACTCTCCCTGATAGCCGGGGTACGTAAAGAGAAACAAAAGGAGTTTGTTGATGCCGAAAACAAAGTCCTCGGGCTGGAGGAAGAACTTGGTAAAGGGGTCACTCAGGAGAAATTACATGCCCTACAACTTAAAAGAGATGACTATAAAGCATTAGCCACTGATAGGGCCAAAACACTTGGAAGAGACAAAGAGGGTAGACTATATGACCTTGGGGACAAGGCTGAGAAGCTAACCACGTGGTTGGACAAGAAAGAGTGGGCGAGCAGGCTGGTACCAGAACTGATCGATGGGGTGGGCGAGACAATCACTGGCCCACAAGACATTGTTACTGAGTTTGCAGCTCACTATAGTGCAATATACCGCACGAGTACACCATACACCGAAGACGACTCCCAGTTGCTGCTTAGAGACATAACACTACCCACTCTATCGACAGAGGACCTGAGCCTATTGAAGAGCAACTTTACTAACGATGAAATAGCACAAGTAATCAGGAGTCTCCAATCTGGCAAGGCCCAAGGCCCTAACGGCCTACCCATCGAGCTCTATAAATTAAGACCGGACAAACTATCCCCACACCTGCGAGCCATGTTTGAGGAGAGCAAGAGATTGGAAACGCACCCTCTGGACCAGAGAATAGTGACTCTGGTCACTATCCACAAGGAGGGCAAGCCAAAGAATGAGCGTGCCTCTCATAGGCCCATCGCCCTACTTAATGCAGAGGCCAAAATAAAAGCCAAACTCCTGGCCAACCGACTCGTTCAAGTAATAAGTGGATTGGTGCATTCTGCTCAGTCGGGCTTTATGCCCAACCAAAATACCTCGCCAAACTTGCGGAGAGTACACGCAGTAATGGGGTGAATGGCCACAATCCAGGAGGCAGCGATAATAGTCTCACTAGATGCCACCATGGCGTTCAACACTATTGAATGGCCGTACCTCTTAGCAATCCTAGCAGAAATGGGGTTTGGGCCTAGTTTCATTCAAGGGTCAAACTCCTCTACTCGGAGCCCCTGGTTCAAGTTGTAGTCAACAACAAAAAATCTGAAGTCTTTCTGCTCAACTGAAGGACCCGCCAGGGGTGTCCACTGTCCCCCCTCCTCTTGCTCCTCGCACTGGAGCCGCCTGCGGCGTGGATTCGTAGGGTCCCAGTGACACGAGGGCTGCATTGGTCAGCAACATGGGAGGACTGCATTTCATTGTATGCAGACAACATTCTTCTGTTTTTGGCCTCCCCAACAGCGTCGCTTGGAAGGGTGCTAGACATCTTTGCAACCTTTGACAGATACTCTGGGTACTCAATCAACTGAAGTAAGTCCCTTAAGTATGTCCTTAGCGGGGTCCCGCATCCCCCACCCAGCGGTTGCCCTATACAAACCACTACAGTCGGTTTTAAATATTTAGGTATTTTTGTCACCTCAGACCACACACTCCGATTTGACCACAACCTGCCTCCTCCTTTACAAAGACTGAATTGAGATATTGTAAACTGGAAGGCGCTCCTGCTACTAGGCAGAGCAGCACTTTTAAAGATGATGTCATTGCCCCACTTCCTCTACGCGTTACAGAACTCCCCCGACTTAGTTTCCACACGATATTTCAGGGAGATAAAAGGCCTGCAGAGGGACTTGCTGTGGGATGGGAAACCCTGCATAGCATTGACCAAACTTGCCCTAAATTGGAATGACGGAGGGATCAGTCTCCCGGACCTCAAAAAATATTACTGGGCTGCCCACCTGGCCGCCATCAATCAGGGCACTTACCGCCGCGCAGACGACCCGGGATATGCCATGGATAGATGGATACTACCAGCAGGGAACTACAATAGGGCACTATATTCTAAACCCAGCAGCTCCCCCTGACAGGGCCGACTAAGCACTCAGTTCAAATCTGGCACGCTGCTAACAGAAGCATAGGGTGGGAGCGGAAACTTACACTGGTGACTCCCCTATGGGATACCGAGCAACTAGGTACTCTGCAGACCTCCAAAAGGGTTCAACAAATGGGACCTAATCGGGATCTCAAAAATAGGGGACCTATGGGTGAAAGGCGATATGAATACATTTGCCTCCCTACAGCAAGACTACGAACTAGCAAACTCAGAGTACTTTCGATACTTGCAAGTTCGCCACACACTACAAACACACCTGCAAAGAGGCTCTTCCCCTCCAGAATCCTCGTCCCTCGATGACAGGTTGCTTGACGGCTACCTACCGAAGAAATTTATATCCCTGACCTATAAGAAATTGATTAATAATACTGTTGACCCCCAACAGAAAACAAGAGAGAAATGGGAGAGAGACAGCCTAGAATTAGACGATGAGGAATGGCAAGAGGCAGGAGCCTCCCCAAGGGAAGTAGCAATCCCTGCCAAATTGCGACTTTTCCAAATTAAAATACTGACCGAAAAGAGGAATTCTCTACCCGTTCAAAAATAATGTGCATTGCGTCACAATTATGCAAACATCTGAATTTCTGGCCAACTGACAAGGACACACCTGTGTAGAAATATCAAATCATATCAAAATTATTTTAGTATTTTCGATTCATAAATAAGTGGAACATTTCAACAAGTGAAAACATGATAAAGATAAGGCACTTCCCGCACCGCACACACTCAATCATCCAAACATACAGTTGCATACCTACACATACTCATACGTTTTGGAGCTCAAGGACCCAGTAATGCATAATGAATAATTGGAAAAAGCAGGTGGACCAATTCCCCTCATAGGCATAAATAACATCAATTTTTGTTACATATAAGGGTGCAGAATATTTAGTGTTAAAAACAACATGAGCAGAATAAGCGGTAAATAGAATGTCTGCAATATGTCATAAAATTACACATATACTTAGAATCAATGTTACAGAGATAAATCTCAAAAGAGATAGGGGAAAAAAATGATGGGCAGAAGGGGTCCACAGATATCTTTAAACGCAGACGCGCGTTTCGGTGTTCGACCCAGGTTTGGGTCTCACCTTCCTCAGGGCGTAAATGTAAAAAAAAACAATGGCCAAGGGACGTGCCTGCAATTCAACAGAAAAGAACATACAGCTTAGCCGTAGCAAAGATTCAAAGGAAATAAATGTAGAAACGGGGCCCGGAGAAGACCGCTCAAGGTTGTGCGGCAGTGAGGTGAGGCAAGAGGTTAAATGGTCAAATCGAGATAAGTCCCTAATCCAGGTGCGGCATAAGCCTGATAATTTCAAGAGTCCAGTGTCAGCATTAAGGCATCGATATGCCGCTCAAATGATGCAACAAACTCTGCAAACTAGAACACCTCAAAGGGTGGCGTCCACGTGGTCCAAACAGACTCCTGGTTACGTAGATAGCTCCCAGTTTGGACCCACTGAACGGTACGTCCTCATATTAAAAGTATTGCAGCATCAATTTAGAGAGAGAAGGCTCTGATGAGTTCGTCTCAGTGGGATCAACTAGAACTCTGCCAGCATCCTTTATATGGGGGCACCCTCTTTTTTGAGTGGTTCAACTTAAAATACAACACAGAGTTTACATCACCAGCCTTGTCTGGTTCAAATGGGAATGACGGAGAGGGGAGATTGCAGAAGGCAATGTGGTCGGGAGGGCACCTTCATGCACATACTATGGGAATATGAATAGATTCAGCAGTACTGGCGCAAAATACACTATATCCTGAGTGAAGTACTCGCACTTACTATTCGCCCTGAAGCTAAAAGGTACCTTCTGAACGTGTGGGAGCCTACAGACCTGAACAGTAAAAGCAAGATCTGAGTCACCCTAGGCCTCATGATAGCAAAGCGAAACATCGCGCAATTGTTGGAGGCCACACACTCACTCAATGTAGATGCTTGGAAGGCAAGCATGGACTGGTGTATGTTCAGGGAAAAAACAATATATGTAGCACGGGGATGCCCCAAAAAGTGAGCCTCCATTTGGAACGACTGGAATACTTATCGGGGAAATATCTGTAACCCCCAAATGTTCCCCTTCTTGATGATCTACCCTCACCGTGAAAGCTGTGTTCACGCAAGTACTATTGTTCTGCAGCTATTGAAACTGTGATTATCAATGTAAGTTTGATCTGATTCGTCTTTAATGTACATGGGACTGTCGATTTGTTATGTTTAATAAAAAGAGTTATAAAAAAAAGTTTGACAAATTACTCTCAGGCACATCTTCCGCATAGGAGTCCTTTATCTACGTTGGCCGTTTACTGCAGGGGGTTTGCCACAGGGCCTGGCTTATGGCCAAGGCCTCTAGGTTACCCCCCCGCAGGCAGCCAACCCCACGCTCTGCACAGTCTTTGGTTATGTGCAGCGTGGGGTTGGCCACTGGCAGCCAACTCCATACTGCACATGGCCTTTGGCCATGTGCATCAGTGTTGGCCACAGGGTAAGGCCATGGGTCCAGCCCCAGTAGGCACCAACCCCAGTTTGCACATGGCTTTCAGTCATGCACAGCGGGGATTGTCCACAGGACCTGGTCTACAGGCCAGGCTCTGTTGTAGCTAACCGCATGCTGCAAATGGCTTAGGCCTTCCCCTGTAGGGGGTTGGCTTCAGAGCCTGCATCTAGCCCCAAGGGGTTGACCACAGAGCTTGGCCTGCAGACAGGCCCTGTGGTCACCCACTCCGCAGTCAGACAATCTCCCCGAGCCACTGGTGGCCCCAGGTACCCCATCTCTAGGGGCCACATGATATTAGCAGCGGCCCGACTTCATCGCTTGAAACCTAGCCCTGAGATCTGCCACGATTGTGGCCGTGCCCCGTTTGTGTTGCCACTGGACTCATGATCTAGAGGTTCGTCTGAGTGGGAGCCCTGGTGTCTTGCTGGTTTTGTCTGCTCAAAGAGCAGTTTGCCCTGTTTGGGGTTGGTGTAGCTTATTTTGAGAAAGGACCAAGAAAGGCTCTGGGGGAGCAAGGCATTGTATAAAAGGTCATAATGGACAGGATAGAGGGCAGGAAGGCCTCCCTGCCTTTTCTGTTTGTCCAGGGGCCATACCCAAGAAGGCGCACCACCAAAGAAAGTGCAGCTGGGAGGGAAGCTGAAGTGATGCAGGCGCCAGCGGGTCCCAGCTGCAACTCCGGCAAGCCTCTCCGGTATGCAGCTGACAGACGAGGGTGGCCCACGACACCAGCGGACTGGGTAGTCCCTGCTGTGCTGTAAAGCCAAACATAAAAATGCATGTAGATTAGTGTATCCGTGGGCATCCCATACTACTCTCAATCACGCAACTGCTTTCTGAAGTCTAAAGTTAATGATGAAAAGGGAACGGGGGTGTTGGGACTAGAAACATATCAATGCATTCATGGTTGCTCTCCTCACATTTGTGCTGCTACCTGAGTAACCAAATAGTAAATGACCTTCTTATTAGTCGTTTGCAGTAAACTCTGCTCCTCTGGTGGAGTTCGCAGAGTTTTGCCCACTCCGCGATCTGCTTTGAGCACTGACTTTCAGAAAAACTCCACCAACTGCTGTGTGGTGGAGTTTTTTGTCATGCGCGGCTCGCCAACGGTAAATTGCTGAGTGTAAGCGAAAAAATCATGTGCTAGATTGCCTACCGGATAGATCTCTCAACACGGGAGGTCATGGCAGGTCGCTACCGCTCGTGTTGTGAAAGTTGCTGCTCGCATTGAGAAAGCTGCCGCCCAAGTAGGAAATCTACTTGAGTGTCAGAAAGAAGCAGCACTCTCTGCCATGCCGCATGGTGCCCTTCGTGCGGATTTTACAGCGAGGGACAAGCTCCAGGCGCTAAAAATCAGCTCAAGCTGCGCGACGTAACAAAACTCTGCTGCACGTGGCATCTCACTCAGTTTTTGGGTAACTCCATGGAACTCCAGTTCCTCCCATCCCTACTTCTTATCTAAGGCACACTAGCAGCATTACAATGCCATGTGTGTGCCTCTCAAAAGGATGTCAAGGTTTATCCAATTGTTAGCTTGATACTTTATGCGTATTTGTGAGCCTCCTATGCACTTATACTGCTGCTGGCTCAGGCAGCGGGATAAACAAACAAAATAATTACAGCTGTGTGGATTGGCAGCTCTTTTTCTGTAGAAGGAGAAAACTTCTGCCCAATCAAAACATATACACCTAGCCACTAACATTTATGTAGTACTCCTGAAAACACTTTTTAGTTTGACCACATAAGATTTAGTGGCAACTGATCTGTCTAGCCAAACCCAAAACTTATTGGTCTTAGTCCTTTAATTATGGCAATGCATTTTCGAGTGGCAAAGTTTCAGTCACTAATTTGCCTCTGTAGTTTGTGTCCGCAGGCTTCGATTTAGGAATGGGACC